>NW_026638172.1:0-2400000 GCF_028554395.1 Pezoporus wallicus | reverse complement strand
GGCTTTACATTTTTTCAGGGATTCTCTCCTATTGCATGAATATTTTGATACAAAGGCACTAGCACAAGATGGGCAAAAAACTTCAATGGATTCTGGATGACCAAAGTGATCCATAAGAGTGACTGACACCTGAGGAACTCAAGCCCCTGCAAAGTGCAGCAAATTTAGTGATGCCCTGCAAAAGGAAAGAACTGCAAAGAGGAAACAAGCATTACTGGTTAATCATACAGTCTAGTCTGGAACAATATGTGAAACTAGCTGGGGCCTCTTTGCCATTTGTCACAATGTTAAAATTACAGAAGTTTGTTAGCGTCCACCAACTGCCCTGATATCCAAAACTTTCCTCCCCAAACCTGCACCCAGTAAGACAGCTGTGACAGTATGTCTGAGGCTTACACTTATTATCAACAGCTCCCACTTGCAACTCTAGAACAGACAACTGAAAAGGTCTTTTGAGAGTCTACACACTGACTCAATCAAGAAACTCAGGTTAAAATGTGATAATTTCAGTGTTCAGCACTATCAAGCTGAAATCAATTAAAAGGCAGACTTCAGTCTTGAAGTAATTTGTTTCAAATTCAATTAAGCTACTGGTATCTCCATTTTCAAATATTTGTCTGTTATTACCCCTTTATTCATATAATTCTGAGGAAAATCTGTTTTAGTTGATATCTGTCCTGGCTAAAAATAAGTGAGCACTTCTCAGCTGTTTCAACCTCTAATTAAAACCAGTTCTACAGCCAGCCACAGACACTATGCTATGAAGAAACAGCCTCAAGTAACATCATTTTCATTGTTAAAGAAAGTGGTTTATAAGCAATTATATCTTGTCAGCTCTAACAGTTAATTTAACCTCTTCAATGACACCCAGTTATTTTCACACTCAACATCCTGCCATAAACCAGTAATTATGGCTCATACTTGCTTTCTTCACTGACACATTTCCAGACTAGAGACATAGGCAAATGAGCTTATAACCTTAAGATAACCAAAGGACACTAAAGAGGTTATTTTTTGCTACATGACATTTATTCCTGAAATTGTTTGACCATTAAACAAAAATCATTTGATCATTTAATCTGATTCTAACTGAGAATCTGCTTCAAAAGGAAAGCTTTTCCACCGCATAATTTTTTTCTATTTGCAGCAAGTCATTAAAACAAAATTAATACATAATGAAAAAACTGCAATGAAGGGGAAGAAAAGAAACAAACCCTGCAGATCTTATTTTGCTCCAGGGAGATTATGATTTCTCTTGCTGGTAAAGGGAGAGATGGGAAAATTAAAGCTGTCAAGCAGCGGTTGCGTAAGTACAGACTTTATACTCCTTCACCCACCTTCCCAAAAATGACTGGCAAAAGACACCAGTTCTCAGTGTTTCATTGCAGTCTTACAGAATTCATGCCAGAACATCAGCAATAACCTTTGAGAGGGCAGGGAGTCAGGGAAGAACACATCAGAAAGACCAAAGAGAAAAACATCATCCTTGTCTTTAAAAAGCAATTAGAGGAAGAGCCAAAGAATAATGGCCGGTGTATTTTTCCTAGGAAAATACTGAAAAATACAATAGGGTAACAAACCTGTGGGTACAGCAAAAGCAACATGTCCTAAAAATTCTGATAATCCCTCACAACATTCTCATCGCTAGATACAAAGTTAGTCTTGCATGGTTGTAAAAGTGGCTGGGAAACTTTTCTTGGGGAAAATATAAATGGAAACACGACATTTAAAAAAGAGTATGGGTTATTTACAAACTTTATGAATTCGAAGGTCATAATTGAAATATGTGCTCTCACAATAGCAAGTATCAGTGGGTATTTGAACAGTTCTTTCAACTAAATATTGCAACGTCAATAGTAAGTATAAGCAAAACATGCTATAGGGTGTATCATTCTACAGATTTACCCAAGAGCACAAGATATAAGCTGTGCCTGCAGAGACTGCAAAGCAATTTAAGGATGTTAAGCGCTAAAAGAAGGAACTGAAAAGCTGGCATGATCCTATTTACCTGCTATGTACAGCTGATTGTTAAGAGACAGAGACTTATTGTATTGCATCAACAAAATGTGGTACATCATCTCTGATTTAAATTGTTTTCTTTGGTGTCCTGTCCTATTTACAGCTGATAACCCCAGCCACAATACAGCTGATTTTAAAACAAATTGTACTTTTAGTAGTTACTCAAGTGGGAGGTTATTAGAACTGGTGCTACTTTGCATGTAATATCTGGTCCAGCAGTTTTGCCAGAGTAGAACAGATCTTTGAAAAGTTTTGCTTTAGGTTATTGGCCAGAATTTTCATGTATATATGTCATATATATCAAACTTAACACATATAACTATCAATCATGAACAGAAGTCTGAAGCCTGTATATTGGAACAACATAAGCATCACAAGAATTCTGTGTTCTCATGAAGCAGATCTTCCAGACCTCTTCAGTCACAAACCCAAGTAATTTTCTTCTAAAAGAGCTGAGAAATTACAATAAAGCCCCCCCAGCAGGTTGCAGTTACTTAAATTTTCCTGATGCAGCCTTCTGTACAAGGCGGTCAAGTGCTAAAGGAAAGAAGGAAAATGTAGAATATTACTAAATAAAATTGCTTTGAGACATGCACTTAATCTAAAACATAATTCATTAACACACTTCTCTTTTTATTCTGTGGCTCAGTGATGCTATCAAAAGTTCATTTCCAAAGGACCAGCTCTCTTGGTTACCAAAGAGACAGATTTAAAACTCTTCTATTCCATTTTTTTTGTTTTCCTTTTCTTTTCCCACATCCACACTTTGTAGCTTGCCAACTGCCCTTCAGTACCCAAATTTCCATTGAAAGAAAGTTCTAACTGAGCCAAGAAAACTGAAAGAATTTGGAGGCTGCACAGATGGGAAATCATTACATGAAAACTTTGAAAGACAAAGACGTTAATTGCTCTCTCACTTCCTCTTAAGATAAGGAATTCTTCCAATGTTCCCTTAAGGTGCCATAGACCTGGACATATGTAAAGAATTAAATTATATTTAAAATCAGATTAAAAGTTGTTTATCCTCTCAGTAAAATGTAAAAAGGAAAAAATCAGCAAGGAAATCAAGAGACATAAAGACAATATTCTCTCCCTCTGCAATCAACCTATTGGATCATTCTTATGATATAATAAGAAACCAAACTCCAAGAGGTTTATAAACAAATTTAGTCTAATCAAACAATAAGCAGTGGCTCAGCAGCCAAACAGGTTGGATATTCATGTGTAAATTGGAGAACTGCCTAGGAGAACAATTATTCACAATCCAGTGTCCCCCACACAGAGGTTTCACTGTTAAGAGCAGAAGAAGCATGATTTCAAGGATTCAGCATGTTTTCCCTTCCACAAGAATCTTCTTTTCTTTGCTAAGCAAAATACTTCTTTTCTAAGAACAAACTAAATACAGAGAAGAGTAAGATCAGTCCTACAATGAAGAGCACACTCTGGAAAATCCTGAACACCAGTCACATTCTTCAGAAAACTGAGAGTAAGGAGGTCATGAGTTTACAGCTAGAAGCTGCTCATTCCTACTTGCAGCAGATAATACTTTTCCTGCTAAGCACGCACCTCAAAAAAAGGTAACATCTTTTTCTCAGAATAAACAGAAGATAAAAAGTCTGTTTAAACATTCACCATATGTAGTAAATTAAACAGCCTGTATAAGGAAGACTTAGGTAGATGTACTTTCCTTTGTTCCTAAAGCTGTCTAGGAACGTAACAAAAAACACGGGAGTACAGAGAGCTGAGCTATAAATAGAAATTTTTCCTACTAGAAATTATTACTAGAATTTCTTGGTAAACAACTTCAGCTGAAAGAAGCCTGAGAGAAAATCTGATATTATTCTCTTGCAACCCACAAAATATCCACTTCTAGCCAGACTTCATACAAAACCAAATAGACAAGCTACTGCCTCGAATAAGAAGGGCCAGCAGAGACATCTAATTATACTCTGTAACACTTTGCTATTTACACAAAACAACAACAAACAAAATAAAAACCCACTCCCATTTTTCATACAGGAAATTAAAAGTCCTAATTACACAATCAGCATTAGCAACACAAATGTTACTATTTGGAGCATGAGAAGCATTTTACGATCACAAGGGAAAAAAAGAGGAACAAAGAAACAAGTACTTATAGTGGCTCTATCTTTATTTCAAAAATATGATCACATTACATACATTGAACACATCTCAAAGTGACAAAGCGAAGCACTCAAAAACTAAAACCATAAAATGGTTTGGCTGAGAGATCATAATTTAGCTCTGTAAATCATACATATTTTTAAAGACCTGTAATTACAAACTAATACACTATTTCTTCCCATGGAGCCTTACTCCAGGCAGGTAAGGCCATAAGCAGGATATAAGATGTTCAAAGAGCAAGAAGATTGTGCATTTATTTTTATCCTGGTCATCTGGGGATGCCATATCGCCCAGTCTTTATGTTGGATTCAGAACTGTCATTTCCTTTTAATGAGACACTTTTCACCATCATGTCATTCAAGCATCAGTGCATGTTATCTTCTTATCTGTACTGCAAAATAAGAACATGCTACCTTTCTCCTTTTGTAAGGACAGTGAATCACTGATGGAGACCAGGGCAGAACTTCAGAACTTGTCTCCAGATGTGCAGATTGCTCATTCTGTAGACCACAGATGGACTTAGCATTCAATGTTCCCATGAACCTTGGAAGTGACGAGTCCAATTCTGCCATAAATGGCACCCAAAAAGGTGATGACTTGCAATTCTAGTGGCCATCCATCCCAAAATTGCTTTACATAATCCTTTAAAGAGGAAGCAAGGCTTATCTACAACCTCCTCCGTATATCATTCATCTAATTCGTAAGAACAGCCTACCTGTCCTTGTAATCTCTGGCTTCACTCCCTACATACATGGTGATCTATCAACTGAGGCATGGCACTTTCAAACTACAGCCCCAGTGTCTTGCCCTCACCAAAATTCTCGAGCCCTGCCCTTCTATTAACCATGTATTATTGAATAAAAACCTGCCCTTCTTGCAGTTTCTTCTTCCCAGCGCTACTACTATTCCCTCCCTCCTTCCCAGTGAAGCACGGTTATGCTAACAGCAGTGTGGGACCAGATTTTGATAAGACTATTTGTGCTCAGGCAGTGTTTTGACAAGCTGCCAGAATTCTGCAGACAACAAAAGCAACAAGAGAAAAAGAATATCTATTTTCAATCTTTTGTAACTGAGCTAAAAAAACACTCTAGGATTTCAAGCAACAAAGAAAAAGCACTTTTTTTGGCTTTGCAGTTATCTCTGCTGAATTCCAAGGACCTGCAGTAAATAACAGACTTAATAGAATGTCCTTTAAAAAACAGTAGAGGTACCAAAATCTTTTATAATGAAAAGTGTTAGGCAACCTAGCCCAGAATAAAAGATATCAACTGCAGACTCTTGGTGTCCTTAAAAAATAATTAAAAGTGTAGTTCGTAAGACAGCAGCAGTAGCCAAGGGCCTGATAATATGCAAATCCCAAAGTCACCTCAGTGAAATGATACTTCCACATCTGTGCAATGTTGACCTAATTTCTTCCTTTCCCATCCTACACTCTTCCTGGTCTACCAACTATGTGCAATTAAACTAATGTTGCCTAAGGCTGTAGCACTTCTTTCATAGCGTGGGTTTTTATTTTTCCAAAGATAAGGTAGGGAAACAAGAGGGAACCAGCCAGAAACTCAAATTCAGAAGAGAAGAGAGACACAATTTCTAAATCAGTATCTACCAAAAGCACAGCCCATGCCACAGAAAATCATCACAATTTTGATCCTAAGTGATGAACTATAAACTAAACTGTACAAAGAAATCTCCAAGGAGTTTTCTACAGAAAATATTCTACAGTGCAGCTTCAAACAGCTGGGGGGCACCAATCAAAGGCCCCAAACTCTGTGTAATGTACAACACTGAAATCTCCTTGGTGCCCAAAATCCTAAACCCAATGAAAAAACAACTCCCCTTCAGCAGAACTATATCAAGGCATGTATTTAAAGTCTAAAAATATAGACTATACAGAATGATAACTAACTGTTCCAAAGCTGTGTGAATGACTTGATTTTCAGTGATCCTGTCTAATTATCCTCTTGGCATTCACAAAGCATCCACACAGAGGCATCATTCTTCAAAACCTTCATTATTTAAATGTAATCAACAGGTTGATTTGGCTCTGAACTGTAGAAGATTCATTGCTCTGAAACATCAATATACCATTAGATTGCCCTAAAACAGCCAGCACCGTGCTGCTAATGACTGAACAGGAAAATTACATCTGCAGTCCCCTGCACATTTAGTTTTCTCTAGGAATGAGGACAAAATGCACATCCTTAGCCTAGAAACTCCTTCTTGAAATTCAAGCACTCTCCCCACCATGTCCGATTAACTACTAGAATGAAATTAATTTTGCTAAGTATAGGCAGAAGGCAACCTCTGATACAGCTACGACTTGGTCCATTAACGTCTCTGAGAACTGCAGTCAAATTCTCAACTGTCCATAAAAACCAACTGGGGATGTAATAGGAATTGCAGAGCACAGAAGTGGCACAGCTGGACACAGACACAACGTGGACATGAAGAACTGCTATGGAGCTATTCCCCCTCTGGTGATCAGTGGTCCATGTGCTAACGGTGGCGAAACAAAAAAGGGGACTAGTATGTTTTATTGTCCCCCTAGTAGATCTTCCCCAGCAACGGTATGGGAAAGAAAAGCCACCCAACACTATGCAAAAGGAAACCACCTCTCATCCTCCAAATCAAGCACAGGAATAATTAAGTCAGTGGATTATTTGGGCGTAAAAAAAAAAAAAAAAAAAAGGCACAGGCTCTTTCTTTAGTCTAATACACTTAAGAAAATAACTGGCTAATGTTTAACTGCGCTTTCAGCATGGACCTGGTAAACACACTGAGGAGTACAGCTGGATCCCTTTTGGAAGGATGCGATGAACTCTACTAACAAGATGAAGCTGAAAAACATTATTTCACTCTCTGTCGTTGCTTCATTAGGTTTCTCTCTGTTGTTGGAGGCTATAAGACTTTTTCTTCTAACGAGTTTCATTTTGTGAGTCATCAGGCTGCTTCCTTTGTAATTCAGAATCCTACCTGTGATTGTATCACAAGCTTGATTTTAAGCAACACAGTAAAAATCTCTGAGCAAAGCATCTTTTTTGAAACCCTTTTGTTACCCTTGCAAAAGCTGATGCAAGTACCATGCAGTACTGTGGGATCCATCCCAGCCAATCTCCCTAGCCTGCCTGGGCAGACAGTGGGGAAGAGGTTTCTACCATTTGATGTGATGTGCTTTATCCTGAAACAGGCATCTAAACCAGGCCAGATATCAACCTAAAGGTGTCCATTTCTCCCCACTGATCATAAAGTGGAAGTGACCAGCTCAACATTAGGTAAGACTAATATTACCTCCGACTGTCATTCTTCCTGGTCTAGACTAATTTCTCTTTGTTGTTTTGGGTTTTTTCCTGTTACTGTATAGCATAACCTGTACACTTCTCATTTCTGTTTCTCTGCCAATTCTCTCTTTGAGTTACAAACTCCAATATCTATTTTCCATCAGGAGATTTGTTCTTAACAAATGTCAGTGGAATTCTCTGCATGAAAAATATTGTGTCTTAATTTAAAAAAAGACACAAACCAACCAAACAAACAAAACAAGCAAAACACAAACCACCACCACCACCACAACACAACCAATGAACACAAAAAGCTAATTATAACATTCAGATACAAGGTTTTGGCTACTGGTGAACTTCAGGATTTACTTTGATCAAAGCAGATGAAAGCCAATCCTGACAGCAAAAACTCTAAGCAGATGACTTGTTTTTGCAGAACCCTGTCTGCATACAAATTGCTGAAGAGATTCATAATGCACCCAATGCAGGGATTAAAGTCACTGCAAAAGGGTGATAAATAGATAAAGACCTAGACTTTATTTATTATTACCCACTGTACATTTATATCATTACTTTTTCATACTTCTGGGATTACTGCATGTACATTATACATGTATATCACGATGTTCATTCCTGTTTTGCTTCTAGCTTTCCTAGTTACTTCCTCCCTTTGGAGAGGAATAAGGAAAACACTCAATAAGGAAGATCATGCTCAAAACACTTATTTCTCACATTCTGCTTCTTTAATAAAGCATATTAAGGTTAGGACTCAAGCAGCTGAAGTAGTTTTTATATGTATGGTTGCAGTTACGCCTTAGCAGATTGCTAACAACTATAAGTTGCTAGTTTATTGATGCATTTACTTTTTCAGAAGGGAGAGACTAAATCAATTTACACATTTCATGGTTAATGATAAAGACAGAACAAGAAGAGGAAACTATGCTGGTGACCCACAAAAACACATACACAGAATTAACAGGACTAAAGTAGACCATTCTAAAGAAATGGGTATTTTATGCTGTTCTATATATGCTGCAGTGCTTAAATCTAACATATGTGAATTGCTTTTAAGAAAAAAAAAATTATCATCCATGAAAATCTTAACATCAATAATTCTGAAGAGCTGGAAATCTCAGAATAACTTGGTCACTAATACTAAAAAACATATTCTCAGATATACTGCACTTCTTCTTCATTAGAAATACTACATGGGCCAAGCAAATGATCTGATGCACTGACTATTTAAAACAACATGATTTTAAACTCCACAAAACATACAGTCATATGTCTAATGAAGTCAAGAATGTCAAATACTCCTTCTACCGAGGACACTAAGCCTTTAATCTCATGCTTCAGATCACTGCAGGCAAGTTTAGGAAATCACATACCCTTAAAAGCTGGAAATATGGTTGTATGCTCCAAAGAAAAGGTATCCGGACATTCAGCATACGAGAGCAATGAGGAGACATATGTAAAGAGTCTCAGTCCAGCTCATTTGGTAAAAGTTATATCTAGCAGGATGTTTAAAACTGAAGTGTTTGTTCCTCAAAGTAAATCACTGAAACATTAAAGTAGAGTTTTAAAAATAATTGTTTCTATCATTTGAGGATTTACATTTTTATGTCAGTCTGTATTTACAAGCAGTTTCCGTACCCAAACATCACTTTGGCATTAAAACCTCACACATATCAAAGAAATGATAAGCAGAATAATCACTCAGCATCAGTGAGAAGAGATTAATTTAAAAATTAAGCCTGTTTAAATACATTATTCTAGCAATTTAAACCCATCCTACTTCTTAGAAAAAAAGTAAAATTGATATCACATGAAGAGACATCAATTTGATGGATGGACCACTAGTCCATGGATAAAGAACTGGCTGGATGGCCGCACGCAAAAAGTTGTGGTCAATGGCTCAGTGTCCGGCTGGAGACCAGTAACGAGTGGTGTCCCTCAGGGATCGGTGTTGGGACCGGTCTTGTTCAACATCTTTGTCACTGACATGGACAGTGGGATTGAGTGTGCCCTCAGCAAGTTTGCTGATGACACCAAGATGTGTGGTTCGGTTGATACGCTGGAGGGAAGGAATGTCATCCAGAGGGACCTTGACACGCTTGTGAGGTGGGCTGATGCCAACCTCATGAAGTTTAACCATGCCGAGTGCAAGGTCCTACACCTGGGTGGGAGCAATCCCAGGCACAGCTACAGGTTGGGCAGAGAAGAGATTCAGAGCAGCCCTGCGGAGAAGGACTTGGGGGTGTTGGTTGATGAGAAAATGAACATGAACCGGCTGCAGTGTGCACTCGCAGCCCAGAAAGCCAACCGTATCCTGGGCTGCACCAAAAGGAGAGTGACCAGCAGGTCAAAGGAGGTGATCCTGCCCCTCTGCTCTTGTGAAACCTCACCTGGAGTATTGTGTGCAGTTCTGGTGTCCTCAACATAAAAAGGACATGGAACTGTTGGAACAAGTCCAGAGGAGGGCCATGAGGATGATCAGGGGACTGGAGCACCTCCCATGCAAAGACAGGCTGAGAAAGTTGGGGCTGTTCAGCCTGGAGAAGAGAAGTCTGTGTGAAAACCTCTTAGCAGCCTTCCAGTATCTGAAGGGGGCCTATAGGGATGCTGGGGAGGGACTCTTCATTAGGGACTGTAGTGATAGGACAAGGGGTAACGGGTTAAAACTTAAACAGGGGAAGTTTAGATTGGATATAAGAAGGAAATTCTTTCCTGTGAGGGTGGTGAGGCACTGGGATGGGTTGTCCAGGGAGGTTGTGAATGCTCCATCTCTGGCAGTGTTCAAGACCAGGTTGGACGAGGCCTTGGGTGACATGGTTTAGTGGGAGGTGTCCCTGCATGGCAGGGAGGTTGGAACTAGATGATCTTAAGGACCTTTCCAACCCTAACGATTCTATGATTCTATGAATTACTTTCCTCCAGATGCAATCAGTTGTTAAATTACCTGTTGCTGTACATGTACAAACATGACACAGAAGATACAAAACTAATACAGAAGATAACTGAGAAACAAGTATTTCATTAAACTGCTGTAACCAAAGACAACTTCATGGAGTTCTAATGCAGCCTAGTGACCAACTGAAAATTCATATATGAAGAGATTTATGGCTCACATTTTTCTGCCTGATTCACTTGTGTAATTTTACTTTAAACACAGATGTTAAATATCTATATATACTACAAATTAATAACTGAGATAGTGGGTTCTGGCACTTCTAGAGAAAATGGGAGATATTTAAAAATTTATTTATTATTGAAAATGTTAACCTGAGCTTTCTCTATGTAACAAATAGCTATACCACTCACTAATTCATTGCAGTCACAAAGACTAAAGTTAACTGGTAATACAGCCCTACATTTAAAAACATCTCGGAACCTAGAGACTGAGCAGGAAGGAGATCAACTTACTTTCACTTTAAGATGTACTATCTACTGAAGGGAGGAAATTTAAAAAGCATTTTTTAATCACTGAAAATTTGCAACTAGATTTCAGCAACACATTTCAATTTGAATAAAATGCAAAACAATCTGAGAATACTTAACTCCAAAATGTACGGTTAATAAAGGTACACCTCTTTTTTACTTACAACAAGCATGCCTTAATTGCAGTCTCAGTGCATAAAAACTCCCTAGCAAGTTAAACAGAGAATTACAAAACTCCATTAGTTTTTCAGCAGGCATTTACATTAAATATGGAAATTCAAATGCAAAATTGTGAAAATAAGGTGAACCATTTCCAACTAATGCTAAAAGCATATATACTGTCTTACAACTCTTACATCAAAAGCAAACAAAAGCAGGCACAGGCAAAACCAAGTTTCTAAAGCTTTTTTCTCTGAAAAGGTTCAAGGTAGATTATAAGCAAAATAAATGAGAAAATCAAGGTAGTTTGTGAGCAAAGTAAAATTGAAATAATCAAAAACATACCACACAAATTATCTTCTCGCACCATTCAGAATATATTGCATAACAAACTTAAGCTTAAATCTGAGCTAGAGATCAGACCAAGGTTTGCATATCTTTTAACTTAGCACACAACCAGTTTTGGAAAGGACTATGGGCCGGAGGTAAAGGCATTGTAGATGGAAAGCAGGCACAATGCAAAACTATGAAGAATATTTAAGTTGGATGGATTATGGTGCAACATTGCACAAACAACCTGACAAAAATACTACATGAAAGGCTTACATTTTCCAAAATCTTATGTTTTAAAATTATTTGAGATACCTAATCAAGTAGATACATGAAAAGGAAATTTCCTTTTATTAATCTGATTACTCAACTTCACTGACTCCTTTGCTGAATCTTCTACAGGTATTCATCAGCAGTTTGTTTAAGAAAAAGCATTTGCTCTCAGACACTCTTTAACAGTTTTACTATTTCCTTACAATGGAATGACAGCATCCCAGTTAATACAGCATGACTATTTAAAGCCATGATTCTGTTTACTCTTTCCCTACTAGACTTAAAAGGAAAAGTTAGCTCTCAGTTCTTATCTTAATACATGAAATTAGCTATGCAACCCCCCCAAAAGATGGAAAATGTGCTATTACTTAGTAGTATCAAAGCAGATAGTTACGTACGAAATATATCCATCTACAAGCAAAATTGAGAAACCTGGGGGCCAGTTACACTGCTAAAAACTCAGTCCTAACCACACCAAAAAAAAAAAGAGAAAAGAGAAAACAAAGACAAATTAAATTAAAAGAGAAGACACTGGAAATGGATAATTAGAAAACAACCATGATCCAAAAGATCCTGACAGCTTGCAGCTGTAGTGACTAACAGAATATTGACAGAAAGCAGCCAACCCTATGCACCAATTACACATCTGTTTAAAAACTGTAATGAAGACATGGCCTTTCAAACCAACATTAATGTCTAAACAATTTTCTCCTCTTTGAGATAAAGCAGGGATGCCACTACATCAGGACAGGGTGCTGGGACATACAGCCTAGATCATGCTTTGCCAAGAAAGGTTGGAGAGGGTGATCCTTGAGGTCCCTTCCAACCTGATATTCTATGATTCTGTGATGATGATACATGTTAATTCACCTGGATAGCTTTTGAGGTGAAAAAGAAGAGTGGGGAAAACATGAAACAAAACAAAACCAGTCACTGCAAAAAGCAGCCACTTACAAGCACAAGATTCTAATATACAGGAAGGCAAGCAAGCCCCATGGCAAGCACAGGAGCCTGACAACTGATAACTAAACAGCAACAGCAACTATAAGTTTGATTTAACACATTCCAATCAAATCCACCATTATCTCAAACCCTTCAAGCCCCACATGGGGCACCAAGAAGGATTGTTGTGGTTTAGCCCCAGCCAGCAACTAACACACAGCCACTCGCTCAGTCTTCCACAGTGGGATGGGGAAAGATCAGAAAAGTAAGAAAACTTGTGGGCTGAGATGAAGGCAGTTTAACAGGTAAGCAAACACCACACATACACAAGCAAAGCAAAATGAGGAACTCATTCACCACTGCCCATGGTAAGGTAGATGTTCAGCCATCCCAAAGAAAGCGGGACTCTATCACCTGTAACAGTTACTTGGGAAGAAAAACACCATCATTGTGAACGTTCTCCCCTTCCTTCTTCTTCCCATAGGTTTATATTCACAGCATGACACCATATAGTATGGAGCATCCCTTTGGTCACTTGGGGTCAGCAGACCTGGCTGTGACTGCTGTGACCTGCCCCAACTCCTTGTGCACCCCCAGCCTACTCACTGGTGGGGTGTTGTGAGGAGCAGAAAAGGTCTTAGCTCTGTGTAAGCACTGCTCAGCAATAAGAAAAACATCGCTGTGTTATCAACACTGTTTTCAACACAAATCCAACACATAGCCCCATACTAAGCTACTACAAAGAAAATTACCCCAACCAAACCAGCTCAACTACATATATTTTTGTATATATTTCTATGCCTATTAATATGCATGCATGTATGTTTATAGATGTGCATACACACACAAAATCTCAGCCTCACTTCTGTCTCAAAATTTGCAATGCAAGAATAAGTTTAGCTGAATAGAACCAGATAATAAATAATATATTATTTATTAATATATAATTAATATAATTTGGACTGCTGCCTGTTTCCACAGCAGAGAGCATTAACTGCTCCTATTTCCAGTCCTCTTTTTCGCACTGCTGCTCAATACTGACAAGCCTGGAAACCAGGAGAGCTACTATTCTTCCTGTCTCCAAAGCCCCAAAAGGCACTTATTAATTCACAGGCCATAGCTCAGAAATTTATGAAAGCGAGCATCTGAAACTTAATTGAAGCAAAGGGAAAACTCTTCATTTTTTCACTTACAGGGATTACTCAGTGGCCTCTCTACATTTATAACTCAATTGCTATATGTTATTATTTGATTCAACTGTTAAATCTATTTAAAGCTATCAAAACATGTGAAAAATATCAAAACTGGAAGTGCTTTCTAAACAAGGAACATCAGCTTTAAGTATTACTTCCACCTAAGGAAAAATATGCTCTCTGATTCCACCCCTACATCACACTCCCCACCCCATCCTTTAAAACCACCCAATTCTCGAAAACACAGGATCCTTACTCCACATGTCAGGTGCTGACCCCCTACTTTTTATCACGAACAGGCTGTAGGTGAAATAGATGAGCAAAAGAAAAGCATAAATAAGCAATTTTTTAAAATGCAAGTAAGCAATGGATTTGGGGAAAGGGTGCAGTACTGGGCTACCTCCTACTCACTAGACTATACCATGTGATGCACTTCAGAAGCGCTCCCATCCTGTGAGAAGACGAAAGGCTTATCACCATCATTTCACAGATGCAGTGTTTCATTCAGCTGTGTAATGCACTAAGGGAAGTTGAGCACAGTCTGGGGGCTTCATCAGAATCCTACCCCAAGGTTTCCACTAACTGCACTGGGACTTTATTTACTGAAGTTGAACAAAAAATTCACAACAGAAATGGCAAAACATAATGGATTCGTTCTCATCAATTCACATCTGGTTTCTGAATTAACATGGAAGGAGTTATAATTATTAAACTAGAATAATCACAACAAATAGCAAGAGCTCCCTGTCTCCACAGTGACTGACTCTACTTCCTACAAGTTACTGTTTTATGCTTGCATCCATTTATCACTTTTCTCTTTTTTACAAATTGTAAACACTCTCAATTCTATCTCAAGTGATCCATGTTTCTTGTATTTATTGATCAGCACGGTCAACTGGCTCAGTTCTGTACGTCAGAATTTCATATACTGTAAAATGCTCCAGCAGAATGCAAATTTTAGGTATGGTTACCATGCATACGGTCCCATGCATACAGGTATTCTCTTTCTGGATGAATAAGCAAACACTCCCAAGACAAGTTATAAATCAAAAATAAAAACTATAAAATGAAAAAGCATGAGAAATAAAATATTCCAATCCTCAAGCATAGGCTGTGCAATGTGCAACAGTCATGTAATATGCGATGTTTTCTCAATTAGGGAGTAACTTTCCTGATGATTTATGTCATGTTGTCATGTACAAGCAGAAATTGCTCCCCTGAACAGTAGGTCAGCATCCTATAAAAATGAGTAACTGAAACCCTCCTCTTTCTGAAAGAATCAGAGATACTGAAACCATTAGTAAAAATTCTCCCTTTTTTCCTTGTATCTAAAAAAACCGAATCTAGTGGTGAAATTGGCCCCAAAATAAGGAGGTACACTTACTAAACCGTGAATTAAATTAATAATAGAATTCAAGACACTGGAATCTACACCATTGCCAAAATACTACACTGCTTTGATGGAAATAATCAAGCAGGATGGCGGTTAAACCAAGCCTTTGTACAAATTTCAGGGCTTGGGTTAAATGAAGTGGAAAAGATTGGACTTTCCCCTTCCCACACAATTTAAGCTCTACAAATAATTGGTTTTCACTTCCTGGTGCACTGCAGATCTGTCCCAACTTGCTCGGTTATAACAACCAACACCAGTAGGGTAGATCGTGCCTCTCCCTCTTACTCATTCCAGCTAGTCTTCTGCCTTTCAACAAAATACATTTACTTTTTACTAATCTCTTTTTTCCCAATCTCATTTCAAAACAGATTGTTTCTTCTCTATCTGACCTTTTAATTAGTCTTAATAATCCAAGAAAATACTTCTTAGCACGAGTGGGCAGAAAAATGCTGTATCTAGATAAAAACATGGGGGGGGGGGGAATATTAAAAAAAAGGGTGTGGAGAAAGAATAAAACATGACAGTACTTGCTCTGACATTGCAGTTGCACAGGCATCATGAAATCTCCAATTTATTTCCCAAATTCCAATCACTCAACTGGAGATACTCTGTTTAAGTTCACTGCTGAGCTGAGATGGCATGAAAACGACAGATATACACACACAGCCAAGAATCCCTAAGCAAACATCCCATCTTTTCCCTCACTTAGTTCTGCTTCCCAGTTTTTACCCAATTATTTCTCAGCCAGATCAAGTTCACCACATGGGCTGCACAAACCTCCCTCTTCCTTTCCCTATTTCCTTTCTAGTTTTAAACTAACAGACTGACGTAGCCCTCCTCCTCCGTTAAAAGGCTGTGTTTATCCTCAGTTTAACATAATTCTTTTTTTTTTTCTTTTTTTTTCCCCTTAAAATTAATCTCCAGCACACTCAACGGAAGTTTTCCACATGTTCTACTTGGATGAGCATGTATTAGTTGGTGGCTCCTATTTTTAGCTGTTTTCCCTTACTTTACAGCTTATTTCCTTAAATAGCAATCTGGATATAGACATAAAGCTACGCAGATGAAAAATAAAACGTATTCCCTGTTTCACATACATTTAGGGCCATGGAATTTTAAGTTTATAAATAGGAATATCAGAACTGAGGAGTGAAATTTAGGATCATAAGGTTAAACTAAAAATCTGATTATGACTTGGCAACTTACATATTTTTTTCATGGGAAATTGATCCACTTAATTTTAATTTTTACTTTTTTTCAATGGTGGATTTGCAGTAGCTGCTACAGAATTTACTGGCAATTATACTATCAGCTCTATTGTGAATCACCTTTAAAGTTGAGGCGCCTCAACTGAGGTGGACAGGATCTCCCTCTGGAGGCCTCCAGAGGCATCTTCCTTCTCTCCCCTGCCAAGGTAGGAAACTTCACTTGGCTGCACAACAGGTTAGCTCCTGCATGCAACCCCATCCTGAAGACGACTATTTGATCCATCACCCATATACTCACCTGTATTTCACTCCATCAACTACACTGCTGCAACCTGGATCAATGAAATGATTGAGGTTTAAAAAAAGATTATTTTGTTTAGAAGTTATTTTCAGCCCAGATCATGCCAAAGCCCTTGTTTGTTTTCAGAGCAAAACATAAAACTGCACCAGCATAACTCAGAGGAGCAAATGACAAAGACTGGGAAAAAAAACACAGCCATAGAAAGAGACCACCATTGTAGGCATATGTTTTTTTAATGGGGTTTCATCTCTGCATGGTGATACCAATGGTGCAGAATCAGCATGGCTTCACCATCCCAGTATTTTGAGTGTGGAACACTGCAACCAAGACACAAAAGAAAAAGAGCTTGCAAAACTTCAAGTGCAACTCCTAGTGGTTTTGCAACGCTCTGCCCAAAGCAGGGAAAAAGGGTAAGCTTTCCGATTAAAGTACCCTGTTCAGTGAAGCTGAAATGAGGGAATAAATCAGATCGCATTTTCAAACATCGTGTAACCACACTAGTTGACCACACTGGAGTAACTTCTTTTGCAAAGCAGACGTATCAAAAACAGGACCAGTAGGAGCTCCATCGTATTAACAGAGCTTGCTGGTTTTCATGGCTTTGATACAAGTTTGAATTAACTGAAATCCCCTTCTGCATACAAGGCAACGCATTGGCCCGTGCATTTTTTGATGGGTTTCGTTCAGGTTTTCCCCTTCTTTCATTATCTGCTTTTTCACTCTACACCTTTAGCAAGCTAATCTTGAATAACAACCTAAGCAACCCAGTGACAACCCTTCCACTGAATCTACCTCAATTTCTGAGAAATAGGTCATATCATCTATACAATTACATGTAACAATATATGGTAACGCCCTCCTCCTTTGGGGATATTTCTGTGCTGCCAATAACTTCCTGAATGTACTCACTGACTCCAAACAGGCTTCCCATTTTTATAGTACCTTTTATAATACTGAAATGGGAAACTTACTTAGTCAGGTCTGAGACTAGATTTTTTTTTTCTTTGACTTAATTTTATATTTAATATTTTACAGCTTTTTACTAGAACCATTTAATGAAATGAACAATTTAAAGAAGGTATTTTTGATGATGGTGATATCCAGAGCACACTTGTGCTTCATAGCAATGCAGACAGTACAATATAGATTATAATAGTAGTATCAATAAATCAAACCTACTAAATTAGTACTATAATGCTAAAAGTTGCCATTTAATAGTCACATTTAAAAGTAACTTCAGTAAAAGAAACAAGCAGCTGTGTGTTCAATGGGCAACTGTTATCTTGCTTCTTTATGCTTTTAAAATAGGTATTTTAAACTATCAATTTAGCTACTACTGCATATCAGTAAGTATTCAACAACATGGTATAATGCTCTCCTTGGCAGGTTCTAAATAACTGTTCCTGCAATGTCAAGTACATAGTTATTTTAGTAAAGTAAGAGTCCCAAGTATCTGTCTTCGGAGTAAAAAGCTTCAAGAGGAAGTTGATGATCTAGCTGTTGCCAAAATGTATTTTTTAAAATTGACATTATAATTAAGAAAATTAGTATGAAGGCAGTGACAAACCACAGAGCATTTCTCTTGTAATAACTCATTATGCAATGTTTTACATGAAGGGTTCATAACTAATCATTTTCATCTTCACAGAAATGGGGATCAAAATAAAACTAGGATAATATTTTTGTACCTCCAGCAGCAACACAAAATTTTGATTCCTGCATAGTAATATTCTGAATCTCTGCTATTGTGAACATGAAAAGTTTTAAAAGAAAACATTACGAGGAAGGGGAAAAGATTGTTTCAGTAAGTGTCATTTATATACATCAAATTAAAGAAAAATTAAGACAGGTGCTGCATGAAGAACTAGGTATCCACTGCATATCAGTAAAATAAACCAGTCACAGATAACAGCATATATTACAATGAGAGAGACAGCTGTAGGTTAATTAAAAAAAAATATATATTAAAAAATGAAATTTAAAAACTTAAAGCATAAATAGACAGAAAGACCACTCACAAGTTTACTGAACTTAAATGCTACTGCTGAAATTAGCTCAGTTAAAATCCATCATTCTCAGACACATCTGCCTTTACATAGAAATTTGGTTTTATGGATATAAACTCATAGTTCGCAGGCTTAATTTTCTTACAATACTTACTGTTTCACTGATTCTCTAGAACTATGTCTTCAACAAAACCAAAAGTCTAGTCTAACTCTTATTTCTCAGGAGTTTCCTCACAAATCTGCTAAATACAAGATTTCGAGTATGTACTGTAGCTATTCTGCCTCTCAAGGTTTTTATACACCACTGCCCTCAGCCAGATTTATTACTCCCCACATAATCTAATATAGAAAGAATTCACCCGATTGGCTAAACTGCATAGCAAAATGTTTCTATATAAAGCAATACTTTGAGCTTCCAGTTTGGGATGTTCCATGAGCATGACACTTTGAAGGAAAAGAAAATTTCCATCTACGAGTAAACAGAAAGCTACACTCCAAATCTTTTCAGCTATTTGAGATATTTTTAAACATCTGCATTTCTTATCAGCGTTAGCATGGTTCAAACTGGAGAGAAATGTGAGACTGAACCAGCCAGGAGCTCAAAGGAGGGAGTAGCCTCTCCTGCTCCTCCTCGCTGTCTGCCCAGGCTCAGGTAGGAGAAAGGGGCTATTAAGAAAGAAAATGAAACACACACAAAAAAAGCACTCCTCCTCACCTCCCAGCACCTTTCACGTTCACACAAAAGCCTTCTTGCAAAGGATGACATCTACCCCATGGGTAATTTAGGCACTGAAATATGAAAGGGACAAATTATACAGGTGGGAACTCAAAATACAGAAAAGCAGAAGGGCAGTGTGACACGACACAGAAAGAAGAAAGGGGGTTGGATGCATGTGTATGGGTAATTAAGGTCCAAAAGCACTGGAGTGAAGGACAGGGAAGAAAAGGCATGGAGGAACTGTGAAGAAGTGGAAATACTGGAACCTTTACAGAACAAAAGCCCTCTGCTTCCCAAAGTCACCTCAGCCACTTGACACCTGACATCTTGATTCATCTACACACCCCAAAAACTTCTATTATACCTTTAACTAACACATATTTAAACAAATGATTTTTCCTTGTCTAAAACAGCAGTTGATTAAAGCAATCTTTTAGTAAAGAAAAATAAGTTACTTATATTCCAGCATCAAAGAGCTGCACTTGCCTTAGTTCTCGTTAAATGTGCCTCATCTACACATATTATTTACTTATCTACAAGGAAGCGAAACGGCTTAGGTGTTTATTAAGAGATGCATTTTCCCTGTTTTGTGAGCATAATTTTTTAACACCTATCATACAGTGTGTGTGCTCCTCCAAAAGTCCACTGAGCTCCAAATTCTTGTGTAAATTCAATCCACCAATGTACTTAGTGAATGAAAATGCAATTCTCTTTCCCATGCCATTTTGATTCATACTTTCCATGAAGATATTAACAAAATCAATCACAAAACACTTGACACTTTGTACTTCTACAGAGCAGTCTTAAACTGGTAGAACTTCCCTACCAAAAGACATTTTCATGTAGTGGAAAAGGGCATGGGAAAGATTAGATCTGTGAGATTTGCCTTGAACAGTGGGTGAAATCATGACCATGAGCGTTTGGAAAGTTATTTGTGAGTGAATTGTTTTTGCTATCCAAATACACAGCTACCTTGCTCAGGTTCTTATTTAACCTGTTCTTCTAAGGTAATTAGTACAGCATTTCACCAGGTGACCTAAATGTGAGGTGGGACTCAGTAACTCCCTTTTAACCAACACAGTCACCTTTTTGGAAGCAGAGCACATCATCTCCAACTGTCTGCAGAAGTTATGTATGTTACAGAGGGACAGAAATAATGCATCGAAAACTAAATTACTCAGAAGAGGGAAGAGAAGGGAAGCAGTAATATCCTATAGAAACCTCTGGCATTCTTCAGGCTCCATGTTAGCAACTCCCATTGCTGACTTTTTCTCATGTGGATAAAAGTAAAATCGACTCCCACTGCTAACTTACTGTCATACAGATAAAAGTAAAATCTGACCAGATAATAACAAGTGCTAAAAAGAGAAAAGGAACATAAAAAAAATGGGAAAGAGGGGTGGGGAAGATGAAAAAACTGCTTTAGAGAGGCACCTTTTTATTTCCCCCGGCTATAGAGGGAGTTTGGCTGACAAGGTAGACGACCTCTACCTTCAGTGAAATGAAGTGTTATGGATCCTATCTTACCCACTCCTTTCAGAGGTTATAAAAAAAGCTATTAGACTCACAATACAAAGGCTAAATTTCCCTCTATTATCCTGTTCACTGTATGTATTGCACGATTTTCATGTAAAATAATCTGGTTCAGAGTAGGTTTTTAATTATTTTTTCATTCAGCTTTTCTGACATCTATTTTCACCTCAAAAAGCACTATGGTTTCATATTCAGACTGATGGTTAAAAGCATTTCAGATGATAGATATCACCTATATTTATTTGCATCATAAAGCAGTTTCTTGAAGGCAAAGCCTGATAAAAGGAGTATGAATTCTCTAATGAAAGAGGTATTAGTATTTTTATTTATGAAATTCTGAGTACGTAAAGTAATTATTCAAAGATGGCTTGAGAAATGTTGCATGGACATGATACATGGGTGATGCGAATCTAAGTGACAAAAAGATATAGCTAGAAAATTATATCAATACAAAAAAAAAAAAGATCCCTTTCCCTCAAAATAGTTTAGACTCTTTTTTCCATGTTGTCTTTAACAAAACAGATAAAGATCAGCCCATTATTACCAGACACTTCTACAGATATATCTGCTGTACCTCAACTCTGAACTTTATTAGTTCACGGCTTTATTAGAGAAACCTAGGAGTAACCAGGTAAATGGAACTTAGTTCATTAGCAGCTCTGAACAGAATACATGGTGTTGCAACATGCAAAGTGAATGGAATTAGGGAAAGCAATTTTAGATAATGAAATTTTAAATACTTTATATTCTATTAAGTTGCTTCCAGACTCCATTGGACAAAAGACAGACAGATAAAATGAGCTACAGAGTTAATTATCCCTCTTTTAGATCTTTCTAGAGAAATAGCCTGTTCTATTGATAAACTGATTCATCAAACTAATACTGATGTTTCAAACAAACTAATATTTTTAAAACTTATAGAAGCTTTCCTCTATCTGAAGGGGTCCTGCAATGATGCTGAAGGGGGACTCTTCATCAGGGACTGTAGCAATAGGACAAGGGGTAATGGGTTTAAACTTAAACAGGGGAAGTTCAGGTTAGTAAAAGGAAGATATTCTTTACTGTGTGAGTGGTGAGGCACTGGAACAGGTTGCCCAGTGAAGCTGTGAATTTTCCATCCCTGTCAGCGTTCAAAGCCAGGTTGGATGGGGCTTTGAGCAACATGGTCTAGTGGAAGGTGTCCCTGCCCATGGCAGGGGGTTTCGGAACTAGATCTTAAGGCCATTTCCAACTCAAACCATTTTATTATTCTATGATTCTATTAAAACTGCTGAATTATGGCCACATTCAGTTAAAAATATACATCTTATTTCAAGATCACCCATGAGCTTTTATTGCCATCCAGTCCCTGCAACCATTGACACATTCACTGGGAAAAAATGCTGGGTGCTGCCAAGGTATATTGTTTATTGGCATAGAGACCAAGCACTCAAATGAGTAGTTCCATCAGGTATGCATTCAGCATAAACCAAACATCACTCACAACGAAATGATGTAACAAATGTAAAAGCAAAAAGCAAGAGAAGCTGTGAAAGAAAAGCAAGCGCAGTGCTCCCAGTAATGCTGGAAGAGGAGGATGTTTCTAGCGCACTAACCCAGGGCACAGCAACAAAATACCTACTGCAGAGTCCATCACTGTCTCCTGCATCATTTTTTTCTTGACACTGTCAAAGGCTGGCTGGCACACACTCCTGAGGGGTGCAGGAATGCCATGGCCAATGCCAGTCCAGCCTTGCTGACTCACTGCAGCAGGTGCTGCCTGTCAATCCCCACCCCAAGAATGGAAGATGACCCTTCCATCCATACCACCCATAGCTGAGAAACAGAGAGAAATCTTGAGTGTCCAGCAGACACCCAGCCGACACACTGCATTCAAAGGTCGTTTGCTGGAGGTCACCTTGAAAATTCACCAACAGTTGCTGTGCATCCTTTTCTTCTCATTAAACACAAGGAATAAGAAGGGTATGTGTGGATGCATAAACAGCTGTGAAATGTGGACATTTCACAAACCCCAAAGTAGAGAACTACTTCAGCAACTGAGACTTCAACTGAGTACAGTTCTGGTGTCCCCAACATAAAAGGACATGGAGCTGCTGGAGCAAGTCCAGAGGAGGGGCACGAGGATGATAAGGTGACTGGAGCACCTCCCATATGAAGACAGGCAGCAAAAAACAAGGCTGTTCAGCCTTGAGAAGAGAAGGCTGCGTGAGAACTCATAGTAGCCTTCCAATATCTGAAGGGAGCCTACAAGGATGCTGGAGAGAAACTCTTCATTAGGGACTGTAGTTGATAGGACAAGGGGTAACGGGTTCAAACTTACACTGGGGTTAGATATAAGAAAGAAATTCTTTGCTCTGAGAGTGATGAGGCTCGGGCACAGGTTGCGCAGAGAAGCTGTAAATAGCATCTCTGAATGAACTCCATCCCTGGCAGTGTTTAAGGCCAGGCTGGACGGAGCTTTGAGCAACCTGATCTAGTGGAAGGTGTCCCTGTCCATGGCAGAGGGTTGGAACTGGATGATCTTGAGGTCCTTTCCAACTCTAACCTTTCTATGGTTTTAATTATATTTTTATGATTTTCCTTGTACCAAGGTAAGAACTGTACTAAGTAATTCCACTGCCTTTGTAAAATCAAAGTTTTCTTAGAGGCAACTATGCTCATGTAACAGAAGTGGGGTGTTTTTTCATTGGTTTTCCAATTGGTTTCCAAGGCTTTCCCCATTTCCTGCAAGGAGAAAAGGGCCATATTCTCTATCATACCCAAGATTTTGCTCAGAATAAGAAATTCCATTTACTTCATTCACTAAACTCACAAGAAGCTGTTCCTTGAGAAAGGATTAAAGCTTCAGGCATTGAATCACCAGACAGATCTACTGCAGTCTTTTGCTGGGAGTCTGGGAGCTCAAAACAAAACAGAAATCATCCCAACGCCCTTCCCAGCAAGAAGTCTTTTGATCTTCCTCCTGTGGAGCAGTTCAGAAGCTCTGCAATGAGGCAGAGAAGACCTCTCTTTATTCCACTTCAAAACCCACATACATTTGGCTATTTCTCCCCCTTTTAAGAGCTTCTGTCACAAATCATCAGATAAGCCAGGCTTGTTCATACCCTGATGGGAAAACAGACACTTCTTCCACATAATGACTTTGTAACAGCCTCTCCAGACATTCTGTTCCATCTTTCGGAGAACGGTTTCTCTCTAGAAGGGGGTCCAGGTGGTCCTCAGGGAGTCCTGAGTTTGTCATAGCTGCTTCCTCTTGCCTGGAATGGAAAAGCTTTTGATCTTAGCCTAAACCATCATAAACTGAGGCCTGGTGGAGTGTAGAGCCATTAGCCAGCTGGCCTCCTTCATTCCCAAAGGTGGGCATAGCAAAGGGCACCAAATAACTCTGAATCCTGAAACTGATAGTTTATTATTACATACAATATACCTATAAATAGTGAAAATTCAGAATTGCCAAGTGAAACATTTAAAAGCTTTGCACACAAACCTCTCCCTAACTCTTTACAGCCTTAGAGGCCAAGTTCCCGCTTTGTACACCAGCAGTTCTGAGTTCATTCCTCAACTGAGCATGACCTTCAGAAGCCCCCCACTGGGCTTCTGTCTCTCCTTCCATCACCTCTATGGCTGCCCTGGTCTCGTGCAAATTCCCAAGAGCTGAAGGTACCAACTCCCCCTCCCTCTGTTCTCCTTGCCAGAGAGCAAGAAGCAGAAAATGGTAAGCAAGCTGTCTTCTATCCCGTTTCTCACACTCCTGTTGATCTGAAGAAAAAAATAGACAACATTTTTACAGGTAACTATGAATAAATCAATTTAAATACTTCTACCATCTGTCATAGTACTTCTTTTTTTTCCTAAAGCAACAAATGATCTGAAAACCTGGTATGAGGTATAGCTGGCTCTTCTTGGAGGAGAGAAACTAGTCAAGAGAACAGAATAGAGCATACACAGTAGAGCTATTAAGACAGATGTTTAGTCTCCCAAAGCAGTAAGGCTTGTAACTTCATTTTCATAGCAATCAAAATCTCAGCTCCTAAGAAATCACTGCTTTTGGCAGCCTATATATTAGTAGGATGTGTATATTGGCCTCATCCTCGAATCTTCTGTTTAAGAGAAAATAAAGTTACTCAGACTCCTTGTTTTATTTTCCAACTTCTGCTCTGGTCATGATAAGAGACTGCTTTAAACACCACCAGATTTTCAGGAGCATTCAGCATCAACAACTTCTATTTAGGCACGTAAATAAGTCACTCTGGATTTGCTGGATGCTAAGCGTTCTTGAAAAGCTGCCCCATCTACTACTTCTGTACCACTTCACATACCACTCACTGGATTTAAAGACATCGATAGACAGACAGTGTCAAGAATAACTCTGATCGTTAGGCACACGGGGGGATGGATCTGTCATGGCATAAAAATGCATTTTTTAATGATACACTCTTCCTCATATCTCTGAACTTGTGATCAAATTACACACATTGTACAGATGTCAACACTGAAAATAAAATTAACTTCCCAAGAACCCTAATTTTTCAAACACTTGCACAATTCACCCTAGGTTGTAGCAGGTGATCACGAAACAGACTTGCTCTTCTCTCAGTGCATATGGATACATGTGTTTTAACTTTGCTCTTTTGCTACTTTCTTGATATTAAAACACTTGGGAGAGGTCATTACTGAATGGCTAAAGGGAATATGCCATGATTAAAACTGCACAGCTTTCTCTTCTAGGCCTTTCATTAGGAAGGTAAGAATTCATATTCTTCTGAAAACTAAAGAGGAGGCACGGACATTCCCCGTTGTTGTCATGGATACAGCTGCCGAGAAAAATGTCATTGTACCCCTGCAGACAAATACATGTGCCAAGTGCTTGAATACACGGTGGTAAAACCACCACAGATGTTAAACATTCTCACATGGCCATCAGGTTCTCTTGAAATGTATGCTAAATACCAAATAAAAAAATAAAAAAGGAAAAAGAAGACAAGTTATTTTTACACATAAAGGTTATGGCATGAAGGAAGAAAAGGCCAGGCAGTTAAAAAAAATGTTGGCACTTTCATAGTTCATGATGTCATGGAGGAAAAAATATTATGGAACAATAGTATGAGTAAAGGATCAAGTGTCAGCCCAACTTCAAGTTATCTGGATTTTGTCAGCGTGTGCTATAACAGTATTGTTAACTACAATAACTGTATTTCTTAGGTCAGTGAATGATTCAAAAACCCAAACAAATTAAAAAAACAAAAAAAAAGCAACAAACAGACATTGGAAAATTTTGAAACAGGGGAGCTCTGATCTTGATTAGACCATCTCATAGTGTCGGCATTTTTACTTGGAGCAGGGCACCTCCAGTCTCTTTCCACTTCAGCTTTACATTGACTATTTACTGGGGACAGATCACAAAAAAAACCCTAAGGGGTTGAAAATATGAGACAGTTCTTCCTCATACTGTTTTCCATATCCACCTCTCTTGGTCCTTGAATGAAGGAAGGCAATTGCCAGGATGCTTCTGGAGTCTTGCCGCACACCACTTGGTGGTATTTCATTGCACCATGCAGGTGGGCAAAAGCAAATACAGAGAGCAGGCAAGGTTCTGGATACTTCTCTGCTGGTAAAGTGGAAGCACACAACTCCCTCACCCTTCTCACATAATCCTTTAGGTACCATGCTCCTAAATAAGCACAGAGAAAAGCAAAGGCAGGCTGCTCCTACAGCAATTGTTACCTTGAGTGAGGAGCAAAGCACCAAGGGCTAGTTAAGATGTGGAAAGGTGAGTCCAGTGGTGAGGCACACAAACAAGAAAAGATGTGCAAAAAGAGGCTTTCAGCAGCACAGCGGAGAAAAAAAAATCATCTCAAAATGAGGAGCTAATTCACCACTGCGCAAAGACCAAAGAAATAAGGAAGCAGAACTGAGCACCCTGTTATAAATCACTCCACTTAAGTATTTTGGGACAGGCCTAAACAATACAATACCATGTTTTGCAAAGATATGTGGGCTATCGCTAAATGAAGCACGCTGGAACTGGAAGCAAGATAACCACTTTAGCATGATGTAACACCCCAACTAACCAGCTCCGTTAGGAACAAAGCCTGAGAAGGCTGCACTGGATCCAGAAAGCAAACAAGTTCATCTAGGGCTAGCTAGGGTACCTTAGTACAGCACTACTGTCCTCCTGATAAGACACCTCCTTGGTGCATCAGCTGCAGCTGTGAAGCACGATACAATAAAAATCATAATCATTATCACTACCGTCAGCAGCACCACAGGCAAAGCCACAGTTACACTGCAAAAGTACTTGTGAAGTACATGCAGTAAAAATAAAGGTGAGAACATCCAATTACGCCCCAAAATATCAGTTGTTTTACCAAAGCTGGAAGGGAGCTCCTCCGTTTGAGAAGCAGGCAGAGTGCAGATCCTGCCTTAGCACAGATTCCTACACTACTGCTTTCACAACAGGTCATGATGTTTATCCCAGCCAAGAAAATAGTTGCTGATCGGCGTTCTGCCATATCTGATCATCACTATGGGCCAGCACCCTACCCTGGTGTTCACTGCAACACAAAAGTCCTTTGAAGCTATCCAGTTGTTTTAGAAAAGAAAAGCCACAAGAACAGAAAATAACTTCAAACAGCTCGCTCATGGCAGCTATCCCTCCTTCCCACCACTGTAACCAACAGACCTCACAGGTGTTTGACATAATGACTAAGTGGTACATAATTCAACTAAAGAAAACATTAAACAGCATTTTAAACGAGTGTTCTATAGTACCCATCTCAGTTTAGGAGTTGTAACTTCTGCAGGAATTAAAATATTTTGTGGAGAATCCCCAAGCTCATTGGAGAAGGAAAACAAGAATAAAAAGAAAAGAAAAAGAAAAAAATAATCTGGCCTTTCTAGTTTGACAGATAGGCTTTAAAGTGTAAATATAAACAACTATAGCATGAGAATATACATTTCAGAACACCTATGCCTTGCAAAATGAGAATTTCTTAGTAGTTACAGAACGGCTTCCAGTACTTGCATCCACATCGCAGTCCTTTGATCCCATTAACATTCTATGCCTTCCAAGTTTGTGTAGCAGACAATTAGGGAAATAAATGTTTTTAAATTAAAGTAAGTTCTTGTCCTTTGAACACATAAGAGGCTTAAAACATCATCATTTCACTCCTGAAAAATGGAAAAAGATTTAGCTGGATTTTTAAGAAGATGGGCAGTTGTATTTTACTATTTGTACTCCGATAGCATCAATCAGAAATATACTCTTAACTGAAACAACTTCATGAATTCATGGGTAGGGACCTACCTAAGGAGAAGTAAAGAAAAGAAAACTGGAGTGCATCAGGAGCTACAGATTGCAGAAAAAACAATGAAAAAGTCCATAGGCTGAATGCTGCCCTCCAGGCAACATCCTCCCTTTTAAGATCCACCCACAGAGCTAAGCATGTCCCCTAAGCACCATTAGCTTCCAGGAGAAAAGCTGTTACAAAGCCATTACCACAGACAACACCTGAGACAGTGCTAGAGCTGGAACACCCACAGATGACCCTCCTGACCAAGCTGCCTCACAGTATCTCTTAGGTGCACACACGTGCAGCAGCCAGCACTTTAAATCCTGCTTCTTGTTTGCTATAAATTTCCTCAGTGTGATCTCCTTACTTATGAATGCAGGTTACATGCGTACTACGCACACTGCACAAAGCACTAAGTCATACACACTCTCCCTCCTATTCTAGAGATACTCCTCATTTCTTTGTGCCTGGTTCTCTGTCCAGAGAAGTTTACACAGAAGTGGATCAAGTACTACATCCTTCCTTACTGATTCACTGAACATCCTCTCCTCCATTGAGCTTTCATTTATGCCTCTGCTGGCTGTGATGGAACACGAAGACACACTTAGAAACTACAACAGTCCTATTCATTGGCAACATTATGCCCATGTCCAGGCCAAAACAAAAGACTTGGAGGTCACTAAAAGAGACAGGCAAGTTAAGCATTTACTAGGATGTGTAGTTCCAGGTCTCCAAGACATTGCCCAGAAAACTGTCCCAAGTTACTTTGCTGTTGGCAAACAACCCGCTCTACCTCTGCTTTGATCTAGCTTCAGAAGGAAGCTGTCCCACACATGACACTCCATTTAAACTGCACTGATGAAATGCACTGGCTGACCTCTCCATCCTTCATTCTCTTGCACGGAAGCTTTTAGGAACACTAAGCATCCACATTGTCCAAATCCCAGGATGCTGACATTTCAAATCGTACTCTCCTCTACGCAACTCGTGAAAATAACAAGGAAGATGAAAACCTCCCACCAGTGCTTAGGCAGCCGCTTGCCTATATGCAATAAACCTGGTACAGGTTGCCAAGAAACGGCAATGATGGGAGCATTTACTCCTGAATACTCTCAAATGAGCTTTCTCTACATATTAACTCAAAACAATAAAATATCAAGACCACATTCTTGTTTCAGTTTAGAATTAGCTTTCACAGCCGATATATAAGAGGAGATAGCTGCAATAGACATGCTATGATGTTCTTAACTTGTTAAGGGGGAAAAAATAAAAAGCTGAGAACAAGCAATTTTCAGATAGCATGTATAGAAATTCCTCCTGTAACCTCTAATCCCTAGGGTAAAAATTAAGTGCAGATTCAGTCAAATTTAGAAGGCTCTAAAGAACAGAAAAACTCAACCTATTATACGACTTAACAAGATACTTCTAGTGATTTTCAACCTTTCCATCTAAAAATAAAGTAATTTTGCAATTAAAACAAAAGCCACCCATTAAACCTTAGCTGTCAGAACATTTTCCCCTATTTATACCTATCAAGATGAATAACCATTCTATAAACTGTGTAGCTACCTAGAGAACAAAACTTCTACTACATGTGTTTCTAATACAGCCTTGCACATAATTCTTAGGTTTTAACCACTGATAAAATTTTTTCAAGCAAAATTCAGCACTACCAACTATTTTTTTCCTTCCTGTGGATACTGCAAATGATGTCTGTCATACAGCTTAGTATAAATTTCTTTTTAAGCTACATTACATATCTCTCCAATGAAAGAGAAAACACAGAAGTTCTCTGCGTTACACAACAAAATTCTGCGCACATCAAGTATCAGAGGCTTAGCACTGCGTAAGACCCTGTGGAGAAGAATTGGAAGTGGTACTTCTACAAAGCCAAATGCTGTGGTAAAACTGATTAGTGGTATTAGCAACAATCGACAAAGTTTAAGTGGTCCAAGGTCAAGTAAAATCACAGACCAAGCTTGAGCTCATACAGTCTTGCAATCAAACTGCACAGTTTGAGTTTTATAATCACTTCCATGACACACAATTTAAAGGAGGGCAAGCATTAAAAGTATACCAAGGACCAAGAAGTCTACATTTTATCAGTTCCCTGTGCCAAGCATTTCCTTGCTGCATGTAGATGGGTATTTTTTTGTACAGTACTCATGACCTCTGAGTCATCTGCCACCACCTGCAAAAGCTGCAGATTCACCTCCACTGGCTATATCCAGTGATGTGGGAAGAATGGTGAAGATGGTGCAGCACTTTGCAGGCACTCTGCACTGCAACTTGATCAACTGCATCTCGGTCAAACTCTAGGTCATCAAATATGATACAGAATGACATAGAAACAAAAGAAAATGTGGAAATAATTTAATTTCTTGCAATTTTGTTTCATAGGAAATTTTAGTTTAGTTTAGTTTCCAGTTCCCCTGAGTGCCTCTTACAATTCTAGCTTTCAAATTTTAGCTAAAGCAGTACACAAATGCTCTTACAGCAATTAAATCATGTCTATAGTAGGGAGACTATCTGAAAATAGCAATCAGTCCAGGGAGTTTTATTTAGAGAGGAGAAAGACTTCAGACCTTGATAAGGCATGACATGATTCCATGCCATTGATCTGCAATCACATAGGTTTGTCTGTAATGCAAACAAAACATTATTTAGAGTAGTCCTAATTAGGAATAATAAGTGTACACTGGCACATTACTGAATCTATAAATAGACAGCAACCACACCATTTCACTCCTGCCTTATGTTATAAGGTATGAGGGGGGAAAGGGGGGGAGAAAGACACATTCCTTTTATTAAGACCTTTCTTAAAGTTGTAACATTGACCAGATTTTTTGTTTTTTTCTTCTGAAGGTATTTAACCAGGCCTATAAATACTGACAAATCTTCCTCAGCAGACTGAGGTTATCCTCAACACTTGCGTAAAAGGAAGAGATAGACCAGAATACTTCATTTGAAATAAATTAGGAGCCATATTCTAGCAATCTCTAAGACATTCAGGGAGATCTAGCCCTGGGCAACCCAATGTTGCTTCCCAGCATGTCTTCCAACCAAAATTTCTATTATGATTCTGTAACAACTCCCATAAATATTTTTTTTTCCTAGAAAAAGCCCCTCTCTATAACCTCTCACACCTACACACAGCAATTTCAACTGTGGATTAGCTATAAATAACCCCGGTGTATATTTCAAAGAAAAGGTATAATCAACCTTAACGTAAAATTCAGCAGAAGCTCATTTACCCCTTGCCTTGGCTGTGACTTACTTATTATTATTTTTTAAACTCAAATAGAAAAATGTAAGATTCCCCAGTTGTTGCCAACTTCTCACTGTGAGAAAACCTTGCAGGGACACAGGTTTATCATGGATTCAAATGGTAACTTGAAACAGGAGCCCCTTTTAAAACTGTTGGCAGCAGATCCCTGGATGATGAGGATGGGAAAGCAGCAGAACCTGTGATGTTAACTCCTTTTATCTTGTCCTTAATGGAGCACGCAGTGACCAAGGGAAAACCTGATTTTTTTAATTACTTTTTTTTAACCCTAAATAGTGTAAGCAAAACAAACAAACAAAAAAAAAAGTATTGGCTCGTATGTACATACACACACAGAACCACTGGTCTCTTTATACAAGACGGAAGATCATCTGAAGTGTGCACATAATCAGATCTAGGGAAAAAGGCAAAGCTTAAAGAAACTGAAATAAAGATTATGAATTCTTAAAAAAAAAAAAAAAAAAGAAAAGAAAAAGCTATTCACTGCAGTTATATTTACCTGGCAACACCAGGTAACATGAGATAATACACAAAAGCACTGATGGGATTTTAAGCATACAGCTTGACATTGCCAGCACATTTAATAGCTTGCTTTTGACAAGAGCTTGTCAGAAGTTCTGTACTTCTTTTCCTTTGAAATGCTGAAGAAGCAGCAGAACAGAGTTTTGTGATGCAGCATCAGGTGCATAGATAGAAACATGACAACCCTCTGAAGCCCAGAGGATTTTTTTTAATTCATTTTATCAAATTACCAAGTAAGGCAAGGGAAAACGGTTGTCATCTGGCAGACAGGATACAAACACAGACCCTAACTTGCATAACTGCCTTTAAATTTTTGAAAGCTTATTTGCAGTGGACTGAGGAAGGTTGGAGACAACCAGCCTACGTAGGAAGGTGTCTCAGGTACAAATTTTATTTTGTCTGCACATAGTTTTGAGGCACAATGATCAACATGTTCTCTCTATAAGATGTTAACCAATGAACTCAGCAAAAATAAAAGTCTTTTCTTTGCTTCCTTAAGCAGCAAACATGTATTAATCCAGCATTCATTCATATAAAGAAAAAAACAAAACAAAACAAAAATACAAGACACAGTCAGCTGAGACCATGCAGGAGTTTACTAACATTCTGGTTTCCCCCTACAAATCATTATAATGCAGATTTCTAGGTTATATGCAAAGCCTGCTTAAACAAGTTCATTCACTCATGGGACAGAAAATCAAGTTTAACACCAGATAGATGGCTTTGAAGGTTATTCTTGTTTACTTTGTGTGATAACGAGAAGCTGAGTAAATGATAAAAGTATTTTTTATTTCCTCAAAAGCTCAAGTTTAACCAAAAACATCGGCTCTTCATCTCACACCCAAGTAGCTTACTCCCACCAGCTCCGCGCTGTAGACCTGCATCCTCTCAGCATTCTTCCCAGGCAAAATCCACATATTATAAACATATCAAGTTAATATAAAATTGAAATAATTACTGTTTACACTATGAACACCACCATATTATTTCACTGATCGGATCCTTGACTCACAAACCCCCTCTTACCCTTTCTGCTCTCTCTTTTTTCAGTTTAACAGACCTCTGAGACTGAGGCCAACCATTGTTTGTCTGCAGAGTAACTCACGTGAAGCTCCCTGAGATACCAGGAAAAATACAACAATAACAGCTGAAATTCAGAAAAAAAGGGTGCATTAGTTTTCAAGTCAATAGCTCCCCTGTAAACCATCTGCTCCCAAGATCAGAACCACTGAAGGAGGAGGCTGTGCAGAGTGAAACCATTCAGAGGAGCAACCTCATGTATCTGCACCCTCTTTATGACTCCATCCCCAACAAACTTTTTGGTCTAGGGCAGTTCCTCTCTTTATGGGGATTATTGGGACAAACCTTGCAGAGGCACAGGATGAAAAGAGATGTCACCCTTTCTCTGTTCAAATTCTTGAAGAAACTATGACAGCAGCAGACAGGACAGGAGGACAAGAACAAGAAGCAAGATGTCTCTATGGGAGCATTAAAACAAACACAGGAGTATGTGCCTGTCCTCATGATCAACAGAGTGTGCATAGGGAGGGAAGAAGTCCCTGCCCAACAAGCATCTGGGACTGCTGGTTAGCCATGCTGACCCTTTCTGACATCATTAGCTGAACCAGAACAAACCATGCTTATCACCAAGAGCTGGGAAGACATCAACCTCCCTTTCTCTCCAGAGCATCACAGCAGCAATAAGGACAACCGGCTGTCAAACTGAAGCCAGTCAGACTCAATTGCTAAATTTAAGCAACCACACAACAGGACATAACTGACCAGAGCAGCATGACAGCCCTTTAGATCCACTTAAATCTCTGCAGGCATGAAAAACCTCGGCAGATCTTCCCAGCACAGAACTATGCCAGAAGTGCAAAACGACACCAAGGGCACGGCCAGCCCTCCTCAGCAAGCACATCTAGAAAGACCCTGGTGTCGGCAGGACATTAATCCTCTCAGAGGCTGCCCACAGAGGGGCTCGTGTTGCTTCCCACCCCGCAAATACATAGGGAGACTCACCACCCACACGCTACTACTCAGCTTCAAAACCCTATTAAGGTTGCTAAGTGACAATAAAGTAGCACGATCTCACACCATTTGCAAACCCCAAACATTTAAAGGCAAGGAAATTAATGGCTCAGATAATCATAAATCTCACACCACCCATCTAATAAACAAATAAATTCTCATCAAGTATAAAACCTTGTCGTATTCATTATAATAATGTTAACACTCCCTGGAGTACAGCTCAGGTTTTTGTTATCCTGCTTTTAGTATCTAAGTGGTGAAACACCACTTGCTTCTAAGCAGGAACATTAGTCAAATGAAAAACTTAGCTGGAAAAAAAGATTATCTGCCCTTTCTTCATAATTATGCAATATATCAGGATAATTCCTACACAGTAAAAGTTTTATAAGTCAGCTACATTCTGACTTCATGTACAAAATTTGTATGGCCCACATCCAACAAGCACTTAAGCAGCGGCTTAATTTTAAGAAGTAATTAATCATATAAAAGTGTACAGGACCACTAAACTGTTTCAGTATGTGCTTAAATGTTTTAATAGAATAAATCTCATATTTCATTTTAAATAGCATTTATTGCAGTGGTCTTATTTTTAGCATGTCAATGAAATAATATTTTTTTCGGGTCAGCATTAAGCTTGTTTGCTGTGATAAATACAATTTTTACATTAAGAAAGAACAAGTTTTCTTTTTACCGTGATGTGAAAGATGTAAGTTATGGTTGCCCCCAAGCTAGGCTTTGTGGGTTTTTTTGCCATTGTTAGGAAATTGAGAGTTGTGGCTTGAACTTGGTATAGCAGAGCTGTGGTTACCACACTGTTATTTAGTAGCCTGTTCTTAGGTTTTTAAAAGAAGATTTTGGAGAACACAACTTATTTTTTGGAGGCAGGAAGGAAAAGGATAAAACAGTAAGAAGGTGGCAAATACAAAGGTAAAAGGAAGAGTTCTCTCTCTTCAGAAAAGGCACAGTCCAGGCACCAAAGTATCAAATTGAAATAAATGAACAAAGCTAGCCATACTGTCGAAAACTCTCTAACGTCACATTCACCTATGTAACAAAAAACTATACAGAATTTCAAAAACAAGCAAACAAAATATTGGTCGTGTGGTTCCTCTGCAAGTGAGCTACTGACCTACCTTCACGACTCCAAACTGTATCTTAATTATCCATATTAGAGTAAAATATCCAAAACATCAGAATGACTGAGTATTCGTGTTTACCCAAAACTCCATATTCTGAGCTTCAATGAATTCACATAAAAAAATACATTACCTTCTGGCTGCACTTAGATTTTGAGGTCTCCAGACTGTATATATTGTTCTACAGATCACTTACCAGAAGCATGGTTGGTCAGAGTTCAAAGGAAATGACAGTAACATTGTTTGGCATTCGGGGATTTTTGTTCTGGGTTGGGTTTTTCTGTTTGTTTGTTTGGGTTTTTTGTTTGGTTGGTTGGTTGCTTGGTTGGTTTTAGTTTGGTTTGTTTTTTTCTAGTAGCCTTATGGTGTGTTTCCAGAGCAGAAACACTGGTCTAAGCTGCCTTTTATTGTCTTCAGCTAGTCAAGAGGATGTCCCCACCCATTAAAGTGTTTAAACCAGGCTGGAGGGGGCTTTGAGCAACCTGGTCTAGTGAAAGGTGTCCCTGCCCATGTCAGGGGGGTTGGAACTAGATGATCTTTAAGTTCCCTTCCAACCCAAACCATTCTATGATTCTATGAATACTCCTCTTCAGATAACGGCTTTGCGACAGCCAGACAGACTACGCTTTTGATCACTACTTCAATTACAAAATCACTGTAATTCTACATATTCTGCTACAGAATCCAAACTAACTTGGCTAGCCCAGCTAGTCATACAGCACTCATACAGCACTCATACGTCTTGCACCTTGGATTCTGATGTAACTGCTGGAAACAATTCAAAATGTCCACAGATTATCTATATAGCCTTACATGGATGAAGACCCAGCTATAGAATAGTCCTTCCTTGCGCTCTGGCATGCCATTATGTGTCTTCAGGGCCGCATGCAAGAAGTTCACAAGATAAGATATCTCAGAAAGGGATTTCGAGTTGTCATTTATTCTTGAATTAGTCTCTTCCTGTGCTTCTTAAAAAAAAAACAAACAAATTCTCTGTAAACTACACAATAAGATCAATGTGTTTCACCTGATCTTTTCTGGCAGAAAAAGCATTCCCCAGCTTCTTGGAACAAAATACAAAACAATCAAAATCTCTTATATTAAATATGAGAGTGCGATTATCTTCTCTTTTTTTCCCACATTCACAGCTCACCAGCTGGCTGGACGTTAAAAAAAAATAAAATAATTAATTTTAAAAAATCATGTTATCTTCACTGCAAAATAGCATTAACCCGTCAAAGATTCTAGGGGGAAAAAAGAAAAGCATTAAAACCAACACTACCTTTGAAGACCTGCTTGTGTATATCTACTTAAAAACGTTACAAGCTCCTCCTTTCTGGTACTTAGCTAGCAAGTTAAGCTTTGCCAATACGTGCATCACTAAAATGCCTTAGCAGATTTCATTTCAGTTTTATACAAACATGTGTCAGCATGTGGAGCGGTAATGACCACTGTGCCTTAAATAGCTAACTCTTTCCATTCTAACCCTGCTTGATTCTATGTATCACATTCAGTCCAGTCATTTTTAACTTCCCCAAACTACCATGTCTTTGGCTGGAATTTTCCATTAATTGACCCTTTTTTGAAAGCTTATATTGGTAAACAGCAAGTATGAGAAGGAACAAATATTGCACACCATTTCACACTAAAAACTGGTTAGCTTTCTCAAGGCATCCTCTAGAACTCAATAATATATATATATATGAAGCATTAAATATATTGTTCTGTGCATAAGTATGTGTGTCTCCATGTATCACAAACATAGAGTGATGAACTGATTCTGGCTAGTTCACTTAAAACATAGGTTAAAATCCCCAGGATGTGGGGAGGGAATTAAATTTGCCAGATTTTACAACAGTTGGGGGAAAAAGAAAAGTTGGTGAAAAATTTTACTAAGGATGTATATACAGTACAACTAATTCAATTGCAGACCAAAAATGATAGAAAATATGAATACTGAAGACAGATATGCAGCAGCACCCTTCAACCTCTTCTGTGGGCACTGCCAGGTGCCAAGATCTTGAGGGCAACTGCTACACACTTGGGCACTTTAGTTCTGCCCCATGCTGTACAAACATAATAATAAAGCTTACTGACACTACACATGTTGCTGCAGCTGCAGAATAAATCACAAGATTACAATATGTTTTGAAGCTGTGCAGGTTCAGACAATCCTCATGCATGTAAAGGCTCCCTTTCAGGGTTAACTGCTACTGCAGCATTTTCCCGAGAACTTCTGGTGCATAAAAATCATGTCTTCTTAAGCAGAAAAGAATCAACCACTATTTAGCTCAGTAAATCAGGAACTATCAAAGGTAGTAAAAGCATATTACATTGCAGAGAATGATGTTCTTTAAGTCTACTGCTAGTATCAACCACAGCACTTTACATTTACGTGAATTAACAAGCTATAGTAATCGGATAGAAATGTATACTAGAAACAAACAGGAAGTGACTATTGGGACTTGGCACTGTCAAATGCCACCATATGGAAGAGGTTAGAAACTTTTTTGAAGGCTCAGTTCCTAAATGGCTGGTGCTATCCACTATGGTCAATAAAAACACAGTGGGGAATTTAATTAATTTACTTTTATTACTCCATAATGATTTAGGATCACTTAAAAAATACATTAAGGCCTCAGATAAGATAATTCCAGTAACAACTCTTGCCATTTAACTAAATAACACTGTATTATCTCCACTAATTTTAACATACTTATGTTTCTGAACATCTTCCATGTTACAGTAATTTTATTATTAACAAAAAACACTGGGGTGAAAGAGAGTAAGAAAGCATCCTCCCAGATACATTGTATTTATCTTGCTCAATACACCATATTTTCTTGCATTTCCTGATTTACACTTTCTGCTCCAGAATGTCTGCTTCATCCAAAAATAAACACAGGCCAGACACCAAATTGCAGATTTGAGAGCAAAACACATATCCAGCAGAGCTTTCCCATTAACTGCACATGGACCCATTGAAGTAGGAAGCCAGGTCAGTGATGAAAGTTCTATTCTTCATATGCACTTTTTAGCAGACAGTACTCAAAACAAGAGTAGGAACAGTAACTGTGCTCATCTGACGACACCCAAATATCCAGGGACTATTTCATATTTAATCTTGTGCTCATCCCCAAGATGAGCAGAATTTAAAGAGAGAAAGTGTCTGCTCTAATTTGAACCTTCCCTTCTCAACAGGTTCCAGATATAAAGAACTGAAGTAAGACCATCTTTTTAAGGAATGTACTTTGCACTAAAGTGATTAACTTTAAAGAAACTAGAAGCCAGTTGATGACAGGCAGAGTTTTTGAGCTGTAGCCCCAAGAACTGAAGCCATCTGTTTCATTTAAGACAGCACCAACCCTGCCCGTCTTAACCAGTGTCTTTAAAAGTTAAGAAGCCAAGTTTAACGGAGACACACAGAGAACTTTCCACATCATCTTCAATCCACAGTACAACACTCTACATCATCATATATACTGCATCAAAACTGCCCGAGTACAGTTTTCCAAAGTCCTCATAAAAACAAAATACATATTACAAAAATGGTTTTTACCAAGACGCTTTTTATATATGAAAGACTCGGGTCTCCCACAGTGGGGGGAAATGGTGCATAAGTATCATCCAGTCAAGAATCATTTCAATGCTCTCCATTGGGGGATTTTGTCTCAAAACTGCTCAAACTTCACAGGGTACCTGCCACCTGTCTATTCCCTTGTATTTCCTCCAGAGAACACACACAAGCTCCACAGATGCAATAGCTTCCAGCGTGAGGTTTAAAGATGCTGGCTTTAATCTCCCAAAAGTGCTAACTAATTTTGGTCCTGACTCCCCTACAGACACCTCCTGGTACAGTGTGGCTCTGTAACCATGTATGGGGCTTGAGCAAACAGGTAGCTAGGTAAAACAAGGTGCTGGCCCAAACAATAGTTTAGTCCTCTGCACTAAGATTTGTTCTCTCCTCAGGTTTACAGACACCAAAACATGTTGATCTTCAAGTTTTCTATTCAGGGAAATTAGTAATGGAAATGTTTTGACACAGACATGCCTTTAAAGTACTCTAAAAATGCGAGGAATATATATGCATGAACTGAAAATACACCCATAATAGAAGCTACCTAAATGTCTGGCCCTGACATTCATCCATTTCTCATAGTGATTTACTGTATAAGTTGTTCCACTTAAGTCAGTCGAGCAGTTTGCAGAGGAAGTTACGACTCATCGTGGGCAAGCTATGGTAAAACTGACTTCTAAGTAGAACTGTGAGAATATGATTAGCATGTCACAAACAAACAATGAACTTCAGTGTAATTACATCTCCCAGTATAGTATTCTTTCATTTTCCCATTCTGTTTTTTACCCCCTGCCCTTGGCCAAATAATTAATTGGTTTTATGCAGGAAGAAGAGGGCAAAGCTTAAAAACTCACTTTGAACACTACAGGTATTAGAAATCCTTAGACTTATGTTTGTGCTAGCGAAAGCAGTTTGCTCTTATACATACATTTGCTAAATCTTATTATACACATTAAAAAAAATCTACTCCTGAATGATTCTATCTGCAAAGTAGGACCATATGGTAGCTTTCACAAATGATCAACTGTACCAAAACACCTAAAAATAACTTCTTCCTTAAGTAAAATAAAAACAATTACCAGCAGAGACTTTTGGGTATAGTTCTGAGCTAAGGAATCGATACCACGTTGCTGACATGCTTCAAGTAAGTATATAAGCAACCCCCAGAGAAAAATAGCACAGTGTTAAACGGCCCACAAGCATCAGTGATAAATGTAACATACACCTCTTGGGTTCTTTCAAAAGTCTGTTCTTAGCTGTAAGACAAACTCAATCCATTTAATTAAAACCTTAGCTTAAAAACACATTCACTGAGTAAGCGAAGCTTAACAAATCTAATTTGAATGAAAGGGACTAGCTGGGTAAAAGAGCAGCTCCCTGATGTTCCTTGCTCTAGTGGTTTCATGTAACCACTGATCACCAACTACTACAACAGCGAAACACACAACACCCTTAAACTAAATGGGAGTTGTCTGTCTAAATATAGCTACTTTTAAATAATGCATCATGAGTTATAAAATAAAGTGCTCTTGAATTATTTAACATGGGTCTCATCTTTAACAAAGATATATCACTTTTAATTAAATTGAAAGAAAGATGTTTATATCTGGAGTTGCATATTAGTGTAAATTGCAACCAGCAAAGCAGCATTTTATGACTCAAATTGTGTCAGCACACATTTTTTCCTATATATACCTGATTTACAGAAATAGAACTGAGATGCAAATGAAGATAAACAAAAGCATGACGTGCAGACCTGTCTTAGAACTTCAGGCTTTGCTTTCATTCCCAGCCATCCAATAGAGAATATCCCACCAACCTGTTACGGTTGGTAGGAATAGTCGGTGTGTATCAACCTTTGATACGCAATCAACCTTTGTGAGAGTTGAACCTCAAATACACCTACCATCACCACAGACAGTAAAGCATCACCTTCTGTCACTTTTAAAACATTCTTAAGACCACCACACAGAAGTGGTATTAAAGCTGAAAGGTTGTGCAGGACAAAGTTTTCAACACGATGCAGTAGTATAGTAAATAATATATTATTTACTATAGTAACCTTTAGCCAGGCCTTCATTCACAAAAGCAAAATTAACATTTAGCAACAAAATGGCACGACATGTTTTGTTTAGGTTTGAGGAAAAAATTGTTTGCCACCTCACATAATGGGACAATGCTCCTGTTTAACAACTGATGCTTTATGTTTCAAAGTGGCTGCCTTTTGGATGTAGTGTGTGAAGCAAAAGCTCAAGGGAAGAACAGCACCAATCTGACCAGACTCCACAAACACATCCTTACTAACTTTCATGGGTGCTTTGTAAAGGAAACAACACCACAAGATCTATTGTCTAGAAATCAAAGTGTAAGTGTGATCTGCCTGGGCCTGCATGGAGTCACTTTGCCCCTCACAACCAGACACTTAGCAGCAAAATCCTTCATCTTGATGCCGCTGCACCCCTAAGCACTGCCCAGTGCGGCTTTGTGCAGACCCCATCTCTGAGTATGGACCACGCTCTGTAGAAAGTCACGGGATCCTTCCCACAGAAAGTAAGTCAGGTCTAGATATTTTTATACTTCTAAAAGCAGGCTTGCTTAAGTTCATTTTCCCAGAAAAAAAAAAAAAAAAAAACCAACAAACCGTGATGTAAACACACCATCCATCAAAAAGTTAATTCCACCAGGATGACCCCGGCAGCCAAAACCTTCAATAACCCGAAATTTTGGCAGCTGCTTTATGCATCCAGCCCCACGAGCGAGCTGGAATAGAAGTTTCACTCCCGTCCCGCGAGGTGCCTTTCAAACTGGAAACCGCGTTTCCCTCCTTGGCGCCACTCCCGCTCCCAAACGGGAGTCCGATGTACCACCACGGGCTGGCTGCCGGCGCACACGGCGGCGGCCCCCTGGGACCGGAGAGGGGAGGGGAGAAGACGGGGATGTGGGGAAGGAAAGTTGGTGAGCACGGGCTCGCTGAAACGCCGTGGGAAGGGAGGGCGGGATCCCTGCGGCAGCGGTGCCCGCCGCCGAGGAAGAGGAGCCGGAGGGAGGCAGCCCGCCGCTTCCCCCCACACCCAGGACGCCGGGCAGGGCAGGGCGGCTGCAGGGGCAGGCGGCTTCCCCTCCGGCCCCGCGGAGCCCCGCCGCCCCGGGGGCTCTTCCTGCCAGCCGGGGACAGATGTGGACGCAACAGCTGGACGGGGAGGAGGGGAGAGGGAAGAGAGGGAAGGAAGGAAGAGGCACGGCTGCCTCACCCCCCGGCCCCCCCGCCCGCCGCAGCTACCGGGGATGCGGGCGGGATGCAACGGCTGGCCCCGGCTCCAGGCTGGCCTCGCCGTAGCACGGGGATGGAGAAAGTTGCCCCGGAGGCAGCGGGGCTCGCCGGGTCCTGCCGCCCTTACCTTGCTGCGGATCTGGCCCGAGGTGGACACTTTCCGGATGAGTTTCTGGGGGCCCTCGTGCTCCCCTTCGCTGTCCGACGACTCGTCCGCGGGCCCCGCCGCCGCCGGGGCCTGAGGCTGGGGCTGCTGCGGGATCCCGGCACCGCTCATCCCTGATTCGGCCCCGGCCATCTTCCCGGACTCCTGCCGAGAGAGAGCACACGAGCCCGGCTCAGCCAGGGCAGCCGCTGCCGCTCCCCTCCCCGGGGAGGAGGAGGAGGCGGTGCGGGAGGGTGGGGAAAGAGGCGGTGCGGAGAGGAGGGGACGGAGGCGGCGGTGGAGGGGACGGAGCCCGGTGCTGGCGGAGGCGAGCGGACCGCCCGGCCGCCATCTTCCGCCGCCCCCCTCTGGCGGGGAAGGGCCACTTCCCGCCGCTGCCCGCTCGCAGGGGCTGGGGCGCCGCCGGGTCCGGGGGCCGTGGCCGTGGCTCGTCTCGGGGTGAAGGTGGGCGCGCCGCAGGTGAGCGGCGGGGCGAGGCTGAGGGGCGAAGCTGGCGAGGGTCCCCCCGCACCTGCCCGGGCGTCCCCACGGAACCGAGCCCCGCGTGGCTCAGAGGGGGAAGCCGAGTCCTAATCGTTCCACGGCAGCACGGGAAACCCGCCAGCTCTGAGGGCGGGAGGGCTGCCCATCCGCTGTCCGGCCGCGGACCGTGCAGCTCTCCCGTGGGACCACAGCACATCTCTGGGGGCTGGGTGGACGGCATCTAAACCGATGGGCTCCTCCTCATCTGTGCCTCCCACCTGTCCATCCCGTGGCATCCTTCCCCGTCAAAGCACTGGGCAGTTCTGTCAAATGCACGCATTGCTTTCCAGTTATTTTCTCCTATTAGTTTTAATTTTCTTCTTACTCCGTTCTTTTTTTTTTTTTTTCTTTTTGTCTTTGTAAAAGAGGAGCCTTTTGGGGAAAGAAAGGGTCAGTTTTCCCTTTTAATCTCAGATCTGGCAGCACACACGATCTTGAAATGTCACCACATGTTCTGAATTGTGGGACTTCGAAATGATTGTGGTTTGTATGTAGTCAAGTGTTCAAAATAAGCATTTAAATCACAGCAATACTAAATAAAACACACAGCTCCTAGCTGCATGGACCGGATTAAACATAAGAAAGCAATCAATACTTGTGGCTTCCATATCCCCACAATTCTATTTATATTTCTAGAAAGGGAACTGACATCTCTTAATATGCTAATAGAATGCTGCAGTACCTAAATACAAGGCAGTTAATGAGAAACAAAAACCCCTAGTGTACAATCTATCCTACACGGTAGACACCTTGCTACCACCTGAATTTCATACAAACCAGAGTATTCCATCTCTTCTATTGAGACTTTTATTCACAATAATGAAAATTAAATATTTCCATGAAGCCATGCAGGTCTTGTGGCTTAGTACTGTGTTACTGCACCAGGTACTTCAAATGTGATTCTGCTTCGCATAGGATCACTTAACTACTAAGTTATATTTTAAAACATGGCAAAAAATAGATTAAAAAAAATAAAATATGCATTAAAGTATATTTTAAATGCATTCTGACCATATTACCTATAATCTCTATTAGAATAACAATAGGGCCTAAATCCTACCATCAGTACCACATGTCTAAACAGATGAAGTTTTCATATCATCCCTTCTCCTTACAGGCTAATTGTGAAACTAAGGGATGATTCTTGTCTTGTCTCACTCTTCACCTGAGGGAGAGTTCTCATTTTTCAAAAACATGGGATCAAACTTGGGCAAGCACAAGTCTGTACTGCTCTCAGTGAATTAATCTAGGACACAGCTGGGAAGAAAGGTTAAAAGCAATGTTTACGGATACTTGTTCTTTCCACCCTCCCTTCCTTCTCTTCTGCACCTTAATTTCAGGAACAGCAAATTACGCCAGAAAACATCTCACTGCAATTCCTTGAGTCTTCTGAAGGTAAATGGCAATTGAACATTGCAAGAGGACAAAAAGACAGGTTTTCTAATTCATACTAACATGTATTACGTGTAACCATGACTGTGATTTGAGGAACACTTAATGCTAACAGAATATCAGCAAGACTGAGTAATCCATTTAATTCCACTGAATTAAACAGCACTAGCTGAACAACACTAGTTGTGTTGTTGTGCATGCGACTGCTATATGTTTGTGTCACAGGACTAGGATCCTGGGCGAAGTTACGTGCAAAACTTCGTTACGTGGTTACAAGTGATCATTTCACCCATGAAGAATACCTTCCTAAATTCAGTCAAAAACGTGTGATGAGAGAGTACGAGGGAAAGGCACACACAGACAGTGAAATACTGAGGTGCATAATTTGGGATTACGATGTTTGAATTCAGGGGGATCATGAAGGTGACTCCATTGATGACCCAAAATGTGTATGTTTAAGCATTTGGGTTTGGGTTGTGGTGGTTTTTTTTTCAATAAAATAATATCTGATTGCTTGTTCCCTATATATTCAGACCTTGATCCTAAAAACAGTAGGTGGTTAAAGTGTATTTCCAAAATACAGCCTTCCACTGAAGTTTTGGAATCATAAATGTACAGCACCAGTATTTTCCAGAGGAAGACACTAATCTGGTTTGTTTTCAAACTGCTTTCACAAGTGGTTACACTAATTTAAAAACTTGTCTTTAATACCAGCAAACATTGGACCATTTAGGAATGGATGTGAATGCATTGTTTCATCATTATTAGGTGGAAAAGTAAAATCATAGAATGGTTTGAGTTGGTAGGGACCTTAAAAATCATCAAGTTCTAACCCTCCTGCCACACGCAGGGACACCTTCCACTAGACCAGGTTGCTCAAAGCCCCATCCAACCTGGCCTCGAACATTAACAAAGTTACTAATTTGGTTCTTATATGTAACAGCTCCTGTGACATCCAGCGGCTATTACAATGCCAGCAGAGGAGTTGGAGATCTCCTCAGGTATCTGTAGAGCCAGCTCAAACTTTCTTCACTAGATTTCATCTCAAATACGTAAAAGCTGGCAAAAGAATATCTGTAGGTGAAACGAGCAATAAACACAGTTCTTCAACTTCTGTTCCTTTTCAGAGCTTAGCTAACAGCCCTGGCTTCTGCACAGTCTCTGCACCTCACAGAGGGCATCATGGATTCTCACATGGGCTACCCTGTTGTGATTTTCCTCTCTCCTGACTGACCAAACACAAGAATTGGATTACGAGGAGAGGATGCACCAGCCTTTCACTTCCAAGAATGTCACTTTCATCCTATCTCAATAAACTTCAGAATGCAATGAAAAAAAAAGAAGTACTAGGAAATGTTCTTTCAGGTCACCTAATGTGAAGATTTCAGTAGTAATAACCTAAATGTGAGTAGTAATAACCTAAATCTGCAAATGATAAGAGATGTCCTGCAATGAGAATATGGTTTCTGTGAAGTACATAGTGGAATCTGTGTAATTACAGGCTCTAAAATCCACAGTCATCTGTGAGTTCTTCAAGATGAAGGAACCAGGCATTAAGTGTTCCTGAAAGTAGCTGAGTTATTCGTTCACCTCAGCATAGGAAGTTGTTTCTACAAACACATGCTGCTGTGCACAAAGACGGTTTTAAAGATCTCACTGTTTCCACTTCTTTTTCTTTTTAGAGGTATTAGTAGTTAGATAATCAGGGTCCAGTTCCAACCTTTACCCGGATAAAACTGCTTAAGATAGCCATGGTAACTTCGCCTTAGTAAGGACTGCCAACTTGACTTCCATCCCTTCATCTCACAGCTGAAATTCTCCTAGGTGATCTCTGTCACACTCAATATGAGAAATATTGAATAGTACATTTCAGCTCAGTGAATATTCAGCTATGATTATTGTAGTGCAAATGGTACCATTAGACTTCTGTGAGACAGGCTTTTGAAGAATACGGGGCTATATATGCAACCATTAAAAACACAAAATATTTTTAGCATGTGCTACATCTTTCATTTAATATACTCAATTCCATGCTTCTTAGTAATTACCTTTAGTTTCCTAACTGAAGCAAGAGAACCTGGTGAAAAGCGTAAAGAAGTGTTGGCATTTAAAGGGAGATGGCAACTGATACAAAACAGCTCCACTAACATCATTTGTGCTATGCCAATTGGTATCAGCTAATGATCTGCCCTTTAAATTCAAAGAATCCAGAAGTGCTGGGTATATATATGCACTGTGAGAACGTTTTAACTCAACCACATCCAGTTCCAATAATAGAATATGTGTTGCTAAAATGCATATGCAATCTAGAAAAGAATCCAAATACACATGCACTCTAGCTGCACTGGAGATTATAATGCAGACTAACGCATTAGTTGATTCCAGGAACATAAATTATTCCAGCTCTACTATTGTTTCCCTTTGCAACAAGCGTATTTACCACTTTTTCTCTAGGTCACTTTGGAATCAATAAACTGAAGGGCAATATTTTTTTTTCCCTCTACCTCAAAAAGTGGATTAATAGTAGTATCTGTGTCAGGTTAACAGTGTTCATGATGCTGAAGTTTTTATTCGATCTTTTCTAATTTCAGTGGTTGGTGATAACTGTACTTTTTAGCTGGGCTCCCCACACTGAGCAAATTAGTTTCAGACCTGCCTGTCTGAACTCCCTCTGTAGATCAAGTTAGCCGTGTTATTCTTTCTCTGCTTCCTTACCAAAGGGGATGCCAAAATTCAGCAAAATGTATGCATACCAATGTTAAAGAGAGTAACTACGTCGCTGATGGCTGTTTCAGGAGTAGCCAAGGCAATCCTGTAATCTGTAGATTACAAAAACATACGCTTCAGAGTGAAAAGGTGTAAACCAGTGGAGGTTGTCAAAATAAAGCATCATTTTGCAAATGTGTTAGGACCCATCTATACATTTCAAGGGAAAGTTAAACTCAAGACTCAGGTCTCATGTGAATGTCAGGTGTAGACCTTTGTAAAACATATATTACATGTATTTTGAGTACAAAGCCACTGAATCTCTCTTAGAAGAATGCAGGATGAGCCTTACATTTTTGTTACTTTTATTAACTCCATCATGGAGGATCTAATGGCGACTCAGTGGAGTCAGGAAGAGTTTTCCGTTCAAAGTGAGCTGCGAGTTAAAGAAAGGATTTTATAGAAATCTGAAACTGCACACAGACAAGTCCAGCCCTGACAGGCAAAGGAGAAGTCGTGGCTCCATTTGATGTCCGTCATGTATTTCTCAGAGCAGCTACAGGAAGAGCACCTCCCAATGACTTCTGACAATTTGCATAGGTAACGAGCTTGCACAGACTCAAAACCTGCAATAGATAGTGCTTCTGTCCTGTTACTCTTTTTCTGTGTTTTGAGAGTGAGGGAGAGTTCTGGGCACTTTTGTTTTTCCCTTCATCATGCAGTTCTTCACCTCCTTTGCCCCCATTATAATAAAAAGCCTGCTCACGAGTGGATACAAAGAATGATGCGGCTTTTGCCACAAAGACTGTGTATTTTACCAGCAGGTTACCAGGTATAGGATTGAGTGGTTTAGCTGAAATTAGAGTCTTGTAAAGGAAATGAGTACAGTGGTTAACACTAAAACTGCATTCATGGATGTACTCTAACAAATGCAGCAATGAAATGATAAACATGACCCAAATCCCGGTGCTTACTGGGGGAGGGGGAAATGGAGAAAAAGATGTGCTCCTTGTTTATCTGAGCCCTGTGCACAGAAGGTAATGGGTTTGGATGCTTCAGCCAGGATACCACATTTCCAAGTGGAGGGGCTGCAATCCATCAGCCTCCCAAGTTTCAGCTGACTTTCAGATGACGGCAGCCAATTTAAATGTCACTGTTTAATAGGATAACGCATTCGCGGGAATCAGCTTTGCTGCCTTCCTCCCACAATGTCTTCATCTCTCCAGGCAAAAATCTCGGGTTTCCCTTGCCTGATCCTTTCGGTGTCAGCTGCATGTTACCGGAACACGCATACAGCTGTTTTCCCTATCACAGCTGCATCTCCGGCAGCAGCTTTGGGGCTGGAGGACTGCAGAGGGCAATGAAGGGGGATGTTCAACTTCACAACAAAAATGAGGCTCGTAAAAATGTACTTGGGAGGGCTACAAATCCTTACAGGGAAGGGGGTGAACCTAGTTCACCCTGGGTATTTCCAGGGCTGGGCTGCTGCTTTCCTGGGGATGAGCACACTGAGACAAAGTACAGCTTTCACGCAGTTGCTCTTTAAAACTGGGTTTACAAGTAAAACCAGGGCCCCTAGACCAGCGTAACGAGTTAGCAAAACATGGCACAGCCGTCTAAAGAGGAGACTGGCAGTGGCATGGGTCCATGCTTCACGTCACCTCACCAAGTTCAGGGCCAGAAACAACCTAGCCTTGACCTTTCAGATAGCCTGAAATCTCCCAAGCAGCTACCCAGAGCCTATTTTTAGCTGTCCCTGCCTGATGTGTGTGTGTGTGTTTGCACAATGGAGAAAAGCCCAAGAGCAGGACCAGACAGCCCTGAAAAGGGAAATCTGATTTTATCGCTGGCTGAGGATGCTGGTGACATGATTTCCTTCAGCTTGAAGGAGGGTCTCCGACTTGCTTAAACAAACCACAAAGCCGCTGCACCGCAGCTTTCCTCCTGGCCAGTTCGGGCGCTCCCCTCCCTTCCCGCATTCCAAAAATAAGGATGGCAGCGGGGGACCCCAGCCCTGGCCTGCTTTGCTGCTGTGACATGAGTGATCCCCAACCTGGCTACAGAAGAAGAAGGGGAAAAGAAGTGTCTCGTTCTGGAAACTGCCTCCCGACGCTGGACTTCGCTTTTGCTGCGCTAAGAGAAGGCGTTTAACGGTATCAACATACAACCTCCCCGCCCCCGGCAAAGTTGAGGCAAGGCTCTCGGTGCTAACCCAAGGCTTTCCACCCTGGCAGTGGAACTCAGAAAGGCCGATGAACACCCCGTCCCCCTGAGGGGCGAGCCCGCCAACAAACAGCCAGACACGGTGGGGAGGAAAGGTTCCGAGCCCCCGTCCCGGCGGGGAAGGGACGGAAGCCAGCGGCCGGGCGCTGCCGCGGAGCGTGGTCGGAAGAAGCGAAGGGACGGGGGGTGGCGGAGGGAGCACAGATAAGGATGACAGCCAGACCCCCCGGCTGAACAATGCAGGCAGGAAAAAGGGTAGGAAATGCCTGTGCAACTGCGAGGCACGCATGTACCTACCAGTTCCTCCCAGGCGGGGCTGCGGGCGCTATAGGAAGGGTACCCATGCTGCTCCATCCCCCCGCAGCAGGTCCCCGACCTCCGCGCGGAGAGCGCCGGCTGGCAGCAGCGCAGGTTACGCGGGGCTGCGCTTCCCTCCTGCCGCTGCCGCTCCTCGGTCCGGCAGCGCGTCCCCAGCGCCGCTCTCCTCCCCCCTCCCCGCTCCTCCCTTTTTCTCCCCCGGCCCCGTCCAGGCCCCCTCCTTCCTCGCTCCCTCCCTCCCTCCCTCCCCGCCCGGCTCTTCTCCCTCCCACGGCCCCCGGGCTCAGCCCCGCTCCCGGGGGAGCCGGCCCGCAGCTGCCGCGCCGCTCACATCGTCACCGCGTCCTCCGGTGCGCGGCCCGAGCCCTCCTCGCCGCCGCCACGGGGGCTCCCCGGTCCCCCGACCCGACGCAACCCAACCCGCCCCGCCCCGGGAAGCCCGACCGATTACGAGAAAATCGCCTTGAGCATAAGCCGGTTTACAGCCGCTTCGGCTGTCTGCGCAGCGGGGCCGGCGGGCGAGGATGGGGGGAAGCCCCCTCGGTGCGCCGGGGCCGCTGACACCCCACGGGGTTATGCATCCTTTCCTCTTCCCCGGCCCTCCTCGATGCGGGGCGGAGAGCGGGGTCCCTTTGCGCATCACTTTGCTTCCGAGCTGAGTTCTCTCTGGAGCCAGGAGGCGTCAAGGTCAGGACCTGGTGCTGGGGCAGCCCTCAGTGCCCCGCAGGAGGGCTCTGAGAGCGGGGTTCCACACGTTAACGCTCCTCGGGCAGCCGCTTTCCTTCACAGAGGTGCCGGATGGTCCCACAGGTACCTCAAGAAACGTTTCAGACTTGGGAATGTTGAATGGCAAATGCAGAGAAGACAGCATGGATGTGTAGGCCCTGTCCAGGATGGGGGGGCTTTCATTTCCAGGGCCATCACACCTGCCTTATGGAGTAGCAGTATTTCTCTGCCCTCCATCTTGCCTTTGATTAATTAATAATAAATAAATTAATAAAAATAATTAAAAATAATGTATACAGTGTGTATACTTCAGTCTCCTCTTTTTACTAGTTACCAGGATAACCTTTAACACCAGCCAGTGCATTACAACACTTCATGTGGAGCTTGTATCTCCAACAAACTCAACGCTTTCACTCATTCATTTCTCCCTGTTGTTGCAGAGTAGCGGGATATGTGAAAGAGCAGTATTGGAAGAGAGAGTGAGAAAATGAAGCTCAGTCACCATCCAAAATAATGGTGTCTTCACCCCAGTTTTTCTGTATTCCTTTTCATTCCAGCCCACCCTTTTGGATTTGCAGCTACCATGGTTGATTACAAAAAGTAATCTCTGGGTCATCTATTTGGTAAGTGCAAATGCCAGAAACTGAGCTTAATTTCACAAGAACAAAGAAAGTAGTTTGTATTTACAGGAGTTTTATTTAAGGATATATTAATGTTCTTCATGTTTTACAGCTTTTTTTCATGCAAAAAGAAAAAAGATGGCACACTGCTACTTGAGCTCTCTCTCTTGCAAAACACACTGACAAGAAGTAGCTCCACTGCTGAATGACAATGAAGTCTTATCTATGCATTTAAATAAGCCTACAGAAAAATCCCATGACATTAAGATGGTGTACCCCTAGGCTGGGCCCAAACAAGTGCCACAGCATATAGCTCATTTGAGGAACAGGAATTGTTGCATTTCTCCCAGCAGTAGAAAAAGGAGCTATTTTTGTTGATAATAAGTTTATCAGTGGTCTGTTGATGAACTGCTTTGATGGTAAGAGGGTAACCTCAGAGGGAAGGAAACAAGATGACCCAGAGCATTTTGCTTTTTGGAAGGCAGCTTTCTAAAGCTGACAGTGAGCAACAGTTGTCCAAGGATGTCTGGTCTCCTTCCCCTTGTCCCCTGTTTGTGAGACACTGCTGAGGAATGTCATACTACAAAGGGCTTTACATATAAGGGCGAGTGTCAGAATAAGATTAGTCAGCTCCCCTTTTTTCCTCATGATGCACCAGAGGATCTCACATGATGCTTGTTTACACCTCTTGACATGTGGCCTCCTTAGTGTTGGCCATGCTGGGGCTTTGTGGCGAAAGTGGCCTGCCATGAAATATATGTCATACTGGCACCTCGTGTTTCCTTGCTTGCTGAACCACAAAAACTGAAAACTCATATACAGGAACTTTAAGCAATTTGAAGTTACTCCTTCAGCTCAAGCACTGTATGTACCCTTTTGCCATGAAATTCAGATTCTTGCTGTTCCTTCAGCCCTATTTTCTGTTTCATGTGCCGTGAATCTTGTACCTGTGATGAGATACACAATTAAATTCACCTCATTTCATCCCCTGGAGTTCAAAGCTTGGTTTCCATAAGTGGAAAGCTAGTATAGGCCCCAGAAGATTGCAACAACCTACTTAGGTTGAAGGTACATTTCAAGGTCTTGTTGGATAAGGAGGGCAGATATCAGCTGCTGCACAGATCCTGCTAGGTCTAAATGGAACTTATGCAATGCAACTTCAGCTCATCCCTGCTGCCCTTTCAGGATCCTAAATGGCACATTTGACTTTTCCCTTCTATCTGTGAAGGAGACAGATTTTGGCCTTCACTGAGGAGCCCTGTCCCATGTGATTTCCCTGCACATGAGCTCTTCTCCCCAAGTCACCCAGCACAGTTTCAGCCAACGCCGAGTGTTGTGCTGCTTGGATGAACTGGCTGAAAACCATGGGCAAAATACCTCTTTGCTGAAAAACATAATTCTATCAAAGCCAAGGTGGAATTTGAGGACAGATGTCAGAATCACAGGATTATTTTTGTGGTTGTTCAGGGTCATGCTGCCACATATACAGAAGGGTGAGGGAACTAAGTCAGGCCCGAGGCAAGGGTAAGCTTTGTTAGCGAGGGGTAAAGAAGCCACCTGCTGAAACAAGGGGTGACCAACTGTCCCCTTGAGAAGATGGGAACACTGGGTTGGGAGGAGAGCTCACCAAAGGCAGGTCTTCACAACCAGCTTGGGAATAGACAGTGATTCTCCTAGCAGCACAGCCTGAGGGTTGTTTTCATTTAATTCTAATTTTCTGATTTTGCTCCAAGTCATGTTGTTTGTTTGGATTGTTTGGGGGTTTTATTCTTTTCAAGTTTGCCTACTTAGTCCAGACATGTGGGGTTGAATTTCTTGGTAGTTTGCTCCATCTACTGTGTTCAGTTATGCCTCATCTCCCTCTGTCTCTTCTGTTCCCTGCCTTTAATGATTCAGTGAAAACTGGATCAACGAAGGAAATGTTTCATTATTGACATTTTTTTTACATGAAGCACATTACAAATAGTAACACATGCCTGCCTTTTCTAAGCAAAATATTTTGGATATATTGGACACACAGAAACATACAGCTTTCGATGCCAATGCTGTGCTTAGACATTCACAAGGAAGTCCCCACCTCTTTAAGTATTTCCACTCCCTGGTGGGGAAAAAATGAACTTTCTGGTTTTTTTTTTTTTTCTAATTTGAAGTAGAAAAACATTACAAGAATGAGCTTTTTACTTTTTTTTTTCTTATTTTTCCACCAGCATTGCATTTACAGTGTATCACATAAAGAGTATACCCTGATTTTCATCAATTTATGCTAATGTGAATCTTCCTTTTTTTCTCGGCACATAGTATGCAAGCCTAATTTGAGTAAATTCCTCAAGGAAAAGTTGTTCTTCATTCTCTTCATTGTAAATATGCTGGATTTTTTCCTGTTAAATAATTTTGCAGGATTTCAGCAACAAGGTAGTTGGGTAGTTCCTGCCAGGAATACAGGTAGTGACAACCTGCAGTGGGTCATTAAAATGATAAATGTGTTAAAAGCAGAGGAAAACACACATGCTCCTCAATTTGGTAATCTTTCCTCGAACCAACAGAATGAGTTCAGAAAAACATTTAAAATATTAAGGTATATTCTTTCAGTAGCAATTATACACAAAGTCCTGATCGCTGCCTTGAAGCCCACTACTTTCTGTTCATCCAAACTATTGTAGAAATTCTGTATTTCTCCCATTTTACCATGCTTGATGCTTGGAACCTTTAGCAAGGTACCTAAAAATGTTTATAGCCTACAGTTTTCATTCACAGATGTTCTCCACGACGTACATTCTCTTTGCATTTTTATTATTCCTCTTGTTACTCTAATAGCCACTTCTGCACGTACCTGTAAGAGACAGGATGCTTTTAAATAATTCCCTGGAGTTCCGGGTCTTACAAGAGGGAAATTATTTATGTAGCTGGCAGAAATTTGTCTGTTTTCTAAATGAAGAGCTTTCAGAAGAAAGGAATCACAGTGAGAAGAAAAAGTGTTTCACTGGAGCAGCAGCAGAGCTGTGGAAGAACAATCCATATGCCACTTCGTTGCCCTCCCACCACTTCTATTTCCTCTTCTGAGTTCTCCCCTCCCAGTATCAGCATCTCCTGCTTGTCACGCTGGTGTGGACAACCAAAACAGTGCCTCCTTCCAAGAGGCAGGACCACGGTCTAACGGGGCTGAAGTGTCTTTTCCCTTATGGACTTCATTCAGAGACCTCTAGAAGGTGTGTGTTTGCCATCCCAGCCTTTTGGCCACCCTGACTTGCTGCTGAAGTTTCAAGAGATACCCTGACAGTCATCAGAAAAATATCATGAAAGCACAGATGGCTGTGGCCTCTGCCAGTGCCCCTGGCTGAGGGCATGTACCAATACATTTACTTAAGGATGTTGCTGAATCAAATTTGAGCCATTCTAGCTTGACATGGATGGTCTCATAAAAATAGCTTTGGGAAGAGTCATTTACTCCAATCACTTGGCCCGAGACAGCACCAACTGTATCCAAATTATCCTCAAATGGTATTGCCAGTCCAAACCCTGATGACCAGGGTTATGTATCTTCCCTAGAGAATGTAGATAGTGAATGACCTAAATCTGCTGTGCTGCAGTTTTTATCTCATCCCCCATGTATATGGAGAACCCATTCCTTGTTGCTTCATACCTTTTCATGCATTTGGAGGCTGTTGTCACACATTTCTACCCTAAACCAGCCCAATTTCATTCTCATCATTGACCTCTCAGCTCACACTTCCAAAGGCATTGTCAGTGTCTCACTTAACATGCAGGGCCTATCAGGCACCATGCTCCAGCTGAGGCTTCACCTTAAAAAAACATCAGCCTGGATTTATCCAGGTGTAATGAATATGCTCTTTGGATGAGCACCCTGACCATTAATGAGGATTGAAGCATCCTTCCAGCCTGTGTGTGAAGCAGGGCTTCCTCCTGTGGATGGTGTGTTGCTGGATTTGTGAGCTCTAGGGGAAATTTCACCTGAAATGTGGCTTCCTAGGAAAATATCACATCAGTGTCAAAAGCTTTAGTAAATCGATATACATGGCATCTACACCATCCACAGGCCTGTTTTGGTTGACATTATTTGTCCTTGAAAAACCTGTATTTGTGACAACCCTCCCTGTTATCTTCTAAGTACTTACAAAGGCCATGGCAGGGAGGTGGGAACTAGATGATATTTAAGGTCTCTTCCAACCCAAACCAGTCTATGATTCTATGACGAAACAGTTTATTGTTATTTTGTGAAAAACTGGAGTTCCTGTGATGGATCAGTAATTCCCGAGTTCCTCCTTTTTCTCCTTTCTGAATGTTTCACTTCATAATACAAGAACGGAACCAATTAAACACAGGTTGTATCTTCATCTCATTTTTACATATGAGCCAAATACCTCTGGTGGAGTTTTTAATTTGTGGTTAAAGACTTTGGGAAGCCTGGCACAAATTTAAGTATTTGCTTCTTTGAATTCATTCAGACCTTGCAGATGCAACTTTTAACAGTTATTCTAAAATAGGAACAAGCAATTAATCATGAGGGTTTCCAATGTAATAAAGTCATGTACAAATTAATAAATACATTACTTCAAAAATGCTCAGAACAAAAGTAAATGTTTTATTTAAATCATCTCTAAATCACTAGAGGTTTCTAATGGCAAAATGGGGAGGGGGGAAGGAGGAAGAACCTTGCCTTCCTCCTAATGGTTAGAAAAGGAGAAAACAGTTGGCAAAATTATTTGTATGGAAAAGGGAAAGAATTTAGCCCACCCAACAATGTGGCACTGAGAAGGAGCCCATTACTTTTATCTCTTTATGTGTTCTATTAAGCACAATGTCAGGGAGCTTTCCAATTACAGCAAATCAGTATGCAAAATTCCTGTGTAAATTTCCTATTTTCTTCTTGCAGTCTATCATAGCACACTTCAACTAAAAATTAAAACAAGTCTTTTTTTTTTAAAAAAAAAAAAAACAAACCAGAAAACAACTCCTGCTTAATAGAGGAAAGAGAAGGAGACAGATATCCCAGTGGAGTTTTTATTGCTGGTACAAGTGAAAGGAAGAAGCAACATATTGAAGTGGTGGGAGAGAATAAATGCAGCCATGTGGTCATCCCAAATAAGTAAGATGGACTCGTGGCCATGGTCCTGATCTTTTTTGATGATGAGCTAGAGAATACTGACCCAAATATTGTTGTCATAGTAAAAAAAAACCAGCAAAAATTAGTTTTCACAAGAGCTGTTGTGTGTAGTGCTCAAAACCACAGAGCATTTTTGTGGCCAGGCCAGTGAGATACGTGCTTACTTTTAAGCATGCAGTTTGTCCCATTTATTTCACTTTCATGTTTTATTTCACATGCTGAAAACACATACCCTTAGTGGGGAGCCCTACGAATTGACAGATTTGAGAAGAGAAATATTTGATCTATAGAGAAAGCATGAAAGGAAGGAAGAGAGATGGCTGTGAGAAAAAGAGCACAGAATGAAGGATGTGTCTGTTTACTTTTCTTAAATGATACATTTTTCTGACAGCAGCAAATAAAATACTCAGTAACTCCACAAATGCTAATATTAAGTCAAAATGATGCTTTCAGTAATTTAGCCAAGTATAACAAGATTAAATGAATTCTTACTTTAATTCCTGTGATTTAAATTCAGTTATCTCAGGAATAAATTGCTCTGCAAAGTTTTTCATAGAGTCTATTAACATACTTAATGTGGAGTTGAAATTCTGGCATTGCTCTAACAGCATTCCCACCTTAATTTCAAGGGATCCCATCATATGGTTTGCATAACTATTTTACCTTTAATAAAGAGAAGATGACACATGACTTAGAAGAAAAGAAAATACAGTTTTGCTACTTTAACCTTATCTAAGTTGTACTTCTAATTTAGAGTCTTAATTCATGAAACAGCCATAGTGTATGGGACAGCTCCAGATTAACATTGGCTAGACATAACCAAGCTTAGTCTAGATATATGAAAAAGTAAATAGAAGGGTTATTTCTGTGTATTTTACATCAATAAAGCTGAAATGTACAGGAGTGAGTATCATAAACACTTTTATTGAAGACTCATGTTAAAAGTAGTATGTTCTGAGGTTTACTGTCGTCTTGTCATTTACCACAGGTGAATGATGTTTAGCTTTGTTTTTAGGGAAAAAGAGTATTTGATTGTCTTTCTGAACATTTGCACAGTTAAAGTTTTGTATATTATTAGACTAGAAAGAGGTGTAAGGAACAAGCATGTATTGCTACTATGGCTAAAAGGTGTAAGTCATTTATTAAAAGAATTTACCAATTCACATTACTGTTGCCAAAAAAAAGCAAATCCAGGCATGTATACTTCTCTCTTCTCCTTGGTATTTTAGGATGAACCAAATTACAGGGAATTTTAGGACCAGTTTTAGAACCAACTAAATTCTAGGTAATACCCAATTCTAGGGAATTTGACTGGTCTTTAAAATGTTACTTCACAGGAAGGTGAAGCAAAACCTATGAAATTTTTCCTACAATGATGGAATGGAAAACTCTTGTCCCTGGGTGGAAAAAGGATGCCTGCTGGTGGCGTCCTGCAGCCCTGTGCACAGAGGGGATGGGCTGGTGGGAAGGTGTGTTTGGCCTTCCTGTGTGCCCCTCTAGGGGGTATAGCAGGGATGCTGCTCAGAGTGAAAGGTAAGCCCGTTTGCTTGTGGCACCATGAATGGATTCGCAGAGCTGCGAAATACCTGAGGAGCTAATTCTTCCCTGCCCAGGAAGGGTGGAGCAAGGCAGTGGGGATTAGCAAATGCATTTTTGACCAGATGAATAGCAAAAAGGTAAATCAAGGACAAAGTTTGGAGATGCTTTTTGCTTTATGCTTTTCTTCATGAAGTATAGGAACAGGGATATGATTTACAACTTTTTTTCCTGCATGAGGTTTGCGAAACTTAGAGGGGTTTGTGAGCTGTGGATGAAGCTATGCCAGGAGGAAAGGTCTGTGGTTTGAATGGAAAAGTACCAACCTGATGAACCTAAAAGGGACTGAGCAGTTCCTGGTCAAACGTATTTATTAGGCACTAGTTTCTAAGATGAAAGCATCTGAATCCCATGGAAACAAGTAGAAGGAATCAGAGACGGGCGGCCTTTAGGTGACAATAATTGCAGATGTCACGAAGGCCGAGGGGATGGTAAACCATGAAAAGGACAAATCATTGAAATAAATCATTTGGATTGGCTGGTGAGATGAACAACAAGCAAACATATTTTGAAAGAGCCAAATGCAAAGCTGTGGAAAAGCACAAAGTCTGTAAGAAACACTTATCTTTATGAGGGATTCTTTAGGGGATGCCTTGATTTTGAAAAGGTCTTAGGGGTCATGGTGATTTATCAGCTGTGTAAGTTCTACAGCCAGAATCAAATGGTAAGTTTGATTTATGAGTAGAATTGGGTCTACAAACAGAAGAATTTCTGGCACTTGTGAGTGATGTTGCCTCTGTGCTTGGTACTGAGGTAAATACAGCTACAGTATGGCATCTGGTGCTATTGCCTACAGTCCAAGACAGATTATTATTGTTTAGGAAAGGTACAAGGAAGAGCCTGCAAAGCACCTGAAAGACTATAAAACAATCTTTATAGTTGAAGTAGATCAGGGCATCCTAATTAACAACAGAAGTTGAGAGATGGCTTAATCAAAGCCTGGAGGTGTCAAAACAGGAAAGAGGTCAAGGGGGTTCTTCACTTTACATATAAGCTATTGGAAACTCTACCTCTTCTAAGGTTAAAATTAGGAAAAAAAAAGAGAGATTTTAAAGCAAGGCTAAATTAATAACTGGAATAACATACCAAGGTTTGTGGTTCAAAATTTCTAAACAAAACACTGGGCGTTGTTTAAAACAAAGTTCTCTTTCAAACTCAGGTGCATCTTATGACTTGCTCTATAGAGAACTAAATAATCAACCAGCCACCAGTATCTAGGAATGTAAGACCTCTATAGTATATACAGTGTACAAACTCTACTAACCAGATAATCACCAGGGAGTCTTCTGAGTTTATAATCATAGAAATATGATGCATCTTCTGTAGGTTAGAAAAAAAGTATTCTATTGGAGCAAATGGGGGCATACAAATATCCTCATCCTGACTTAAAAGCAATGTATTTTGTCATTAGAGGAAGTCTGGGTCACTATAAAAAGCAGAGCATTAAGAATTCTACAGCTAAGGCATGTTTTCTGCATCTTCCATCTTATGCTCCCAATGACATCCTAGATGATAATGATTGAAGATGTCTATTTATTAGATATGACAGCTTCCACTGATGAGGGTGTTTGTAATTCTAAGCAAAGAGCAGATGCTAAGATGAAATGTCTTTAATTTTCTAACCACAGAGTTGTTGCTTTGGTAGACTCCTGAGACGGCTGTTCTGTGATCATTTAATACCAGCTCTATGCAGTTGTACCACATGCAGCAGTACAAATTCAATCAAAATCAGGCAAGAGCATATGATTCCATTCCGGTTGGTTTAGCCAGAGCACACAGCACAGTGTCTACATTTGCTTTATGATTTTATGTTGATTTTATGCCGGTTGCAGGAAGACAGCATGAAGTTAAGAGTTGCTTAGACAGAGGCTCTACATTAAATCTGCCAGGACAAAGTTATCTCTCCAATATGTTGTTAACAAATCTGAATCAGTGGAGTGACTCTGTACCAGTATATTGCATTCTTATGATTACAATTTCTTTGAGATCTCACACTAAGTGCCTCAAAAAACACATTCACTGTAGTATCACCAAACCACAGTTTGAGAGCTAAGCTGAACTGAGAGTTAAAACAGAGACACTGAATAGGAGTCTCATCATGCCTGCTCTCCAGCCACAAACAGTTGTACTGCCAATCCCTGGGATACCTTTGAATTTGCCACTGATTCCTGAGGAAAAAAAAAAAAAAAGAAAGCAAACAAAAATCTCCAGCCGAAACAGGAACACTTTCAGGAAAACAGCCGGAGGTGAGGATGGTTTCCTTTGAACTTCCTGTTTCAAAGTCAAGTTGTGTCTCTTTAGACGTAGACCATTATTTGGAAGACTTTAAATCCCCTCACATTTGACCTACATCAAGTTCGGGGCTTGGAGTGTGCTATATGAACTAGGCATGCCAATTAATATTAATGATGGTAGTAATCATAGTATATGAATGATCTGCAAGAATGAGCTAACTTCTTTGTCAACTGCCTGAATAATTTTAGAAACCATAAAGGTGAGCTGGTTGGAAGTTGGGCCACAATGGTTGTATTATTTTTCAAAGCTGGAAGGAGGCGCAGTGACAAAGATGAACTTGATATCGGCTTGGAAGGGAATACTCCGTAAAACCAAATAATAAAGGCATCAGCATGGTCAGTACAGGAAGGAATTCTGGTGGCCTGATTTTAAAGCATGAATGCCTTGGACAAGAAGGAATTACAATATCAGAATTTACAATGTAGGTAACATGAGAAACAAGGGCTTCAAGAAATCTGGACATGTAGTGAGTGCAGTTTTTGTGGTGGAAATCTGGAATGATCCCACTGATCTTCATGGCAGTAGCTGAACTTGCCCCTGTGAAAGCCAGATCAGGTTCTACTCTACATTTCGAAAATGAATTTTAAAAACACATTTCAGGGCATAGAACAGTCCCAGACAGGGGAGTGTCACCTTCTGATCTGCTAAATTTCACACTGATTTTATTGTGTGACTCCACAAAAGCTCAGGTCTCTATGAAGAGTCATTAACCTCTATATAGCCAGAACAGTTGCGTGCCAAGTCCTCAAAGCACAAAATTCCCATTACTGGGTAGTTTTTGGAGCATCCTTTTGCAGACCTCTGAAAGCACCACTTAATAAAAATATGCAATAAACCAGATGGCCTTTTTCTTCTTTTACCAGAAGGTGCAGGGCTCCCATTCTTGTGTAGTTTCAGAATGCAGTCTCTCAGACAGTCACACAGCACACAGGATGCATCATGCCTTTTTTTTTTTTTTTTTTGCTTATTTTCATCCCACATTGAGAAAATACATAGCTAAAAATACTTCAGGATGCTTTCCAGGGAATACCAGCCATGTGTCCCTCAAGGGACTCTTCTTTAACATTCCTTAACCCACATGGTATTCAGTGTTTCCAGTGACAGACTGTGCCTCCATAAATAAGCTGCCTAAGTTCCTAATATGAGCTGTGCATTGCATACGGTGGAATAAATGCCTTAAAAGAATGCTGAGGCTACAAAAGGAAACAGCCATAGAGGTAAAGAAATGCCAAAATTAAGGCAGTCTGTGCAAACTCAATATGGTCCTGTTGTGCAGATGCCCAGTCTGAGCCAGTCTCTCATTAAGGCCTGTTCTTTCCTCCTGATTCATCCCAACTACAGGTGCTTGCTGCTCATTAGAAGGGAAGCTACTTGATACGTCTTTATAGTCTTCATTTGTAGTAACCCTTCTTAGTGGCTTAACACATTACCTTTTACTTCCCACCCGTGCAGACTGTAAATAGTGAAGTCAGTCAGCATGAACATGACTTATTTGACTCCAGTCCTCTCTGTATACCTTCCTTCTCTGGTGTGGCAAAGCTGTGTTCAGATTTCATGGGACATGCAAAATAATTAATATGTATTTAAAGGAATTTCCCTACTGTATTTCCAAACACCTTTCAAACAACAACACCCTGGTATCCCTAACAGTGGAAAGCATTATGCCAGCCAAGCCCAGGGATACTGCAAGCTCTTTTTCCACCTCACATAGCATCACTCTCACAACTGCCATAGGAAGGAAAACTTGATCCATACATCAGCAGTGTCTGTTTATGAGCCATATACCTTTGAACTACTGGGTGAAGTCATTTTCTTGGGGAAAGCAGAAAATCCTGCTTCCCAATGCACCAAAGCTCTTCAGTGAGTATCCCTCCTTTCATCATCCTTCTTAGTTTCAGAGAACTGAATCCTACAGTATGGGCCCCAAGGAGAAGAAGACATTCATCCAAATGCCAGATCTATATTTCTTCCATGAGCAGACACCTATCAGTACCAGACTGCAGAAAAACACCTGTCCTGGGTTCAGCAGTAGCAGTCATGTTTCTCCTTCTTGGTAGCTGGTGCAGTGCAGTGTTTTGACTTTCGGCCTGGGAACAGAGCTGATAACAATGATGTTTTGGTTTGGCCAAGGACTTTGTGAGCCTCATGCTCTGCCAGGGAGGAGGGGAAGCCGGGAGGAAGCAGAGACAGGACACCTGACCCAAACTGACCAAAGAGGTATTCCATACCACAGCACGTCATGCCCAGGATGTAACTGGGAGTTAGCCGGAAGGGCTGGGAGACTGCAGGGTTGGAGGAGGTATCGGTCGGAGCTTGGTCGGGCTGAGGGGGGCGAGTTTTTGGTCGGCTGGTGCTGAGGTGTTGTATTCTCTTCCCCTGTTATTTCCTTTATCATTATTATCATTGGTGGTAGCAGTAGTGATTTGTGTTATACCTTAGTTACTAAACTGTTCTTATCTCAACCCGTGGGAGTTGCATTCTTTTCGATTCTCCTCTCCGTCCCTCCGGGAGCAGGGGGAGGGCACGAAAGGGGGGGAAGTAAGTGAACGAATTACCTGACTGGGTTTAAACCACGACAACACCCCACCACTCAAACCCTTTGAAGAAGAAATACATTCTGTTTGAGAAATCATTGGAAAACCAGATCTCTAAAGGGGTGCAAAGCATTGCTGCTGCTACTAACGATGCAATGATTAATCGATTATTCTAGGTATTTGGGATACAGTTAACCCCTTTCATCAACTCACCTATAACAGATTCAGGGAAAAATATGACACTCACACACAGAACTTTGCAGAACCTCCCATACCATTAAAACAGGAAAACAAAACAAAACAAAATGAAAACCAAACCAAACCCTGCTAGGCTAATGGAGAAAATAAATATCACTATAGCTCCTAGCAGCCCTCAGGCGCTCTGCTCCCTCCAGTTGTGTAAATCTTTCTGTTTGGCCTCTGGAAGGGTGAAGGAGCCCCTCCTCACATCTTCCAGGGAGAGTGAAGACAAGCCCTCTCAGGCTTAAGTCCAGTGCCTTTGAGAGAGGGAAGGCTTCCTGGAGCAGGGAAGGAGAGCTCCCAGCTTTGCTTTGAGCCAGTGTTTCCTATGAAATGTTACTGAAACAGGGCTGTGCAGAAGCTGTAGGATGACTTTTTTTCATGGGTTGTTTGTTGTTTTTTTTTTTTACTGTTTTCATAAGCTGGTTGTTTGCTGTGAGATAAAACATGTTGCTCACTTACATCTTACTATCTCAGATACAACTCCTTTGAAGTAGACCTGTCTAAAAAGGTTATCCACATGTTTCTGTAGCCTCCAATTTCTTGGTGAGCCTTGGTAATCCACAGCTACAGGGATAAGATAGGCTCCCTCTGAGATCAGAGGGTAAAAGCATGCAGAGCCTGCCTAGTGCTGATATCAATTTTACACATTGAATTGAAGCCGAGGAAGCTGCAGCTGTCAGAAAATGGGAACATTTTTAAATGAAGGCACCACATGGATCGACGAAAATTCTTGCTTAGCAAATGAAATGAGGACAAAGGGCAAAAGAAAGGTGCTTCATTACTGATTTTATCAGCTGACTTTCCCACTTTGTTTTGGTTTGTTTTTTTTAATCAACTCTCCTGCTGAATGTAGAAGGGAGGGGAAGTGTAAGACCTCAGTCATCCATTCAAAGCTAGTTCATGCCACAGGTGTGCCAGGAAAGATCAGTCCCATCACACCAACCCTGCTTTGCCGTTAAGAAGTCAGACTTTATCACTCTTCACCATTGGTCTTTATCACTCTTCACCTTCTGTACTTGGGCAGGGTGGCATCTTCTTTCATGTTTTCTCCTGATTCCACATAGCCAGTGGTTTTGAAATATCCAGGGCAAAGTCTATGTGCGAGCTGCTGAGGGTTACCACAGGGGACTGGTGCTAGAATGTAAAAGAGGCCAGTGCATGTAGTTATTCGTCCCTGATGGGAAGGGAAGTGGAAATAATGAGGAGTGAGGTACACCGGTGGAACCGAGCAGCAGGAATGAGATGACATTTCAAATGAGGGAAAACGCAAATGGGACTCTATTGAAGGCTAGTTATAGGGAAGGGAAGATGGGAGCTGAGCAGAGTATCCAACAGCAATTGTGCTGTCTATACATATGTTACAGTTGGTGGTGTTCTCTGCATGCCGTCCCATCGGCAAAGAAGTGAAAAGAGTGTATAGGTTCCTTTTTCACATACAGCGTTCTAATTCACTCAACCATATCAATTCCTTTCCACCTCAAGTAAGCAAGTGAATACAAGAAGACATAAATAAATGAGAATGTAAGAAAGACACTCTGTTTCACACTCTTACAACCATCAAACTAAATGTATAATTTCTGCAGCTCCATGGAAGGCAATGAAGTTGAAATTAGCTCTTTATGCATGGATTACAGTATTGCATAGTGAATTTTAGGCATCCATAAAATGCAGTATAAATAGTTTATGCTCAGTCCTAAGGGTGAGGTGTTTCATTTGTGTACTTCTGTTAGATTATGATTATTAAAAGAGCTTCAGACTGATATAATGAAAGTTTAAAAGTATCTTGATCTGAAGAAAGCTGGAAAAATAGTTTAGAAAAAATATTAGAGGTGTGTAAACCTAGAAACTACAGGGAAAAGAAGCAAAGCTATTATACCTATTTTTGTTTGTTCAAGGCAGGAGAAAATTAGAGAGACATGAAAGGCAGCAGAGGCATCATGCCAGACAACTTTCTGATGGATAATGGTCAATGCAATCTTGTTATTTTGTGTTCTTTCTTTGCCTGTGCTCAGCGTCCATCCATTACGTTTTGCTGTACGTAACATCCACATCTTGAACACAATGTCAGACAGACTTGATTCTTAGATTTTCTTCCTGAAAGAATAAAAAGTTCATTGAGGTGGAGGAGAATTGGAATTCAGTAACCTTTAATACAGAACAGATTCCAAATTCAGGTCATTTCATCAAAAATAATCAAAACAAAATGCAAAAAAAATGCAAAGTATCAGATTAAAGGGATAGAAACATAAACATTGAGCCCAGTGATAACTGATTTAAATTAAATGCAAGTCCGTAAAGAGGCTAAACCTTTCAGTCACAATCTGTTTCATTAGTGCACAGCTACAGACTAGTGAATTCTGTTGTTTATGGTTCTTAAGGAATAAATGTCACTTTGTGTCCCCTGACTACATCTGAAGTCAATAAATCCATCTGCTGCCTTTCACGCATACAGAATGCATTTTTATTCCCTCCAAGCCATGTTCATTGGCCAGCTTGATATAATTAAATGCATGACACATTCAGATCCTTAAATTTAAGCCATTCATTTAAGTATGCATATTGCAGTTTCCCCCAGGTACAGGAAGAAAGGGGAGTACAAATAGCGATAGTCCTAAGGTGCATCCCTTGCCATTACAGGTTGTCAAATGTGATGTTAATATATTTCACAAATACTAAATGAAGATAGCAGCTAAAGATAGATTCAACAAGTGCAGTCTATTTTAATTCTTTTTTGTAGAACCCTCTCTCAGTGTTCTTGGTAGTGCCTCTGTAGACTGAGGAGAGTATGAGAATAATATATATATCTCCTTCTATTCAATGAATATAACACCTTTATTCAATGGCAATATGTTAACTTGTCAAAGCTCATCATCTTTGTGTTACACAATAAAACATTCCTTAATGCAACAGAGTACTGTGTTGCAAACCTAGCTCACCTAGAAGGAAAATTCCACATAAACTATTCTATACCATCTGTTGCTTTGCCTAAGCTATTTTCCCTTTAGAAAATAACCTCTGTGAGATGTTAATTAACATCGTGTTTGGAAAAAGTCTGAATAAACCTCTTGCATTGAACCAGACTTAGCATACTCAATTATTTTTTTATTCTTCCCCATCTACATATTTCTTTTGACCCAAAGCTTATTTTTCTCCTTTTTTTTTTCAGAGAAGCTTGAATTTTGTTCCAATCTGGGGAGAAATGCAAGCCAACCAGCTGGCAATAAAGTTTTTCCCATGTCATAAAAGACTAAACATCAACAGAAGTAGTGGTCTTTGACTCCTGGAAGTGCTCAAGGCCAGGCTGGATGGGGCTTTGAGCAACCTGATCTAGTGGAAGGTGTCCCTGCCTGTGGCAAGGGGGTGGAACTGGATGGTTCCTTAAGGTCCCTTAAGGTCCCTTCCAACACAAACCATTCTATGATATTGCTCCCACAAATATTATGGTTGCTTTTTATCAGCTCATGTGGACATAATTTCTTTTTTAGAATAACACTATTCCTAAGGTACCCACACAACTCTACTTGTGATTTGTTGAATCCGTAACTTATGTTTTATATCCGGTTGTTTGGCATAGGAGTAGAATTAAAACCCTTTGAAAGAGGGAATGTTTTTAAGAGAAAAAATGCTCTTCTCAATCAGAAGAATAAAGGTAATCTACATACATTTGTGCTGCATAACTGAAGTTTTGTCTCTTCATTCACATTTTTGGTTAGAGCTGACATATCCCCCACAAGAAACTCTGGATCTCAAGGGAGAGAAGAAGGGAAGAGACTGCAACCTATTATTATTCACCTGGATGTTACAAAGATATCTTTCATGTGTCAAGTGGTACCACGTGGGTGGCATAATCTGGCATTATTGTGCATTGCTGCTCTCTATCATCACACTTTTCTAAAACTATCCCTGTCACTGGTATGGTGTCTACACATAAAGTGACTGCACTTTTTACTGTGCTCCATAAAAACCCAGACTTCAAATCACTAGATTCAGCTCAGAATAGGACTGACTAATCTTCATTAAAATGTATATACCTATAGATAAATACACATATAAAGTGTGATTTCCAAGTTTTTATTTTATAGACATTTATAAAAAGAGAGGTTTCTATTCCATGGTTTATTTTACTAACCAAAAGAATGCAAATCTTGCAACAAGGATTTAAAGCAAACCCATGCAGTAATATGGACCTGAATGCTGAAGTTTAAATTAGATTAGTAGCAGAATTGGCCATTTTACAATCTAGTTAGGAAAGTACTAGTCAAAAAGCTTTCATGGCACTTCATCTTTCTGTGACTGCTGTAGCAATATCGGCTCTGGTTACTTGGGCAACTGATCAACAACTTCACCTTGGTTGTAAATGCAACGCTGGGAAGAGATTAAGAAAACGAAACAGGAAGGAGGAAGCTAGTTTGAATAGAGAAAAAATAATGTCTGGGATCATGGGCAGGCAGTAGTTTTAGTCATTCATAAGTACAAGAAAAGATACCTAATTCTTACACATGACAGTATATTTGGTTGCATTTAAAGAAGAGGTCCTGAGAGAAGTTCAGAGTCCTCACCCATCAAGTCTTACCAAAAATACCATATTCTAGTTATATAGCTGATAAAGAATGAAGGGAATATTTTGTAAAAGTACAAAATAAAACATGCAGATATTGTCCTCTTCTAGCAGTAGGGAAACCTTGAACTTCAGAAGGTCTATGTTGCTTGTCTGGTGCACACCTTACTATTGTGAAAACACATAGCATTTATTGTAAACCTACTTGATAGCACTGGACTAAACCCTCTTTTTCCCACCTTATAACAGCAACTGTATGACTCAGAGAGACTGGATACACATACATTATGTATTTAACTTCAATATTATCAAAATTACATAGATTAGGGATAAAATTCTGTTTCCATTTCTCATTCTACTTTGTCTCCAGTCCCTAAAGTCTTGATTTTTTAACTGGTTTTCAGCAGCAAAGTCCATAGGAACCTGCTTTTTGCCTTACACCATAGAGAACCTTTCACCAAGAGGGCACAGAGATGTGATCCTAAGATGAACCAGGTCAGTATGAATCCAAGTTTCCAACACTCTCACACACTCCTGGGGACACTACAGTAAGAAACAAGACAATGTCTAGAAGTGTGGGATGCAGTCTTTAAACCAAAAGATCACAGAGTAAGCGTGGATATGTGAACAAAAATGTAAACAATAGTTCAGCATGGAGAAGTGAAGGCTCCAAGGAGACTTTAGAGCAGCTTTCAGCGCCTACAGGGGGCCTACAAAAAGCCTGGAGAGGGACATTTTACAAGGGCATGTAGTGACAGGACAAGGGGGAATGGCTTTAAACTGGAAGAGGGTAGACTTAGATTAGGAAGAATATCTTTACTATGAGGGTGGTGAGGCACAGGAACAGGCTGCCCAAGGATGCTGTGAATGCTCTATCCCTGGAAGTGTTGGATGGGGCTTTGAGCAACCTGGTCTAGTGGAAGGGGTCTCTGCCATGGCAGAGGAGTTGGAACTGGATGATCTTTAGGGTTCCTTCCAACCCAAACCACTCTACTATTCTATGATATTCTATAAGACATCTGATTTGGTACCTCTTGGCAAGGTAACTGAATGTTTAGAGCAATCAAAAATTAAGATAATAATCAGCAGCTTAAAACTCCAGTAATTGAAAAGTGCCTTATTATTATTATTATTATTAAAGAGTTGCTTTGTTAGGTCCTAAATGCATTTGCCTTTATTCTGCAGTATAATATCATCAGTAATTCCAAATGGTTACTATATTATAGCTGTTTCCAGATGTTACATGATTTGCAGGCATAGCAAATAATGCAGAATACAAGTGCCCGAGCCCTCTCAATGCTTTGATAAGCTAACTCTGGAAGTTTTAGTACAACCATGTGCAAAATAATACTTGGAAGAATGAAGCAAAGCATTTGAGGTCATGGAAGCTAGAGACTGAACATATGCTCTCAGTCTGATCCTCTTAGTAAGGGTGCACACAATCTTTACTGTATAATAGGAAACTGTATTATCTCTGACAACATTGAAACTGTTACTATAATACAGCTGCCAGTCTTGACACTGGCCTGGACACTCTAAGCATCCAGTGAAGAGTCACAGAAAAAAAAAAAAAGACTGAAAGGTTATAAAGCTTACAAAACAATCTGAATAAATTGTTACACCATCTGAGTTAGCCTTAATTTCCCGTTAGGAATTTCTTGCACCTTTCTCTGTTGGAAGAAAGACTTGTCTGTAACTAAATCACTGTTCCATGTAACAGGAATTAGAAACTGTGATCAAGCTAAATCAAACATTTGCTTAACCAAGCTTAGAAGATTGAACCCACTCTTTTATTTTACTGCAATGCCTGTTTTTCAGTCTCTTGATCACTGTAGGCTCCTGCTGTATGCTCTTAGCTTTTGTGGGTGGTAAAAGGGTTGAGGGGCTCTTTCCTGATATTTTGTTTTGGCTACAGTTAATGCAAAAGGATCTCCTTGTGTCTCGACCGAGGAGGAAAACTGTGATAAAAAAGCGGAGTCCGTTACTGAAAATACTGCTTACGTGCTTCTTCCCACTCTTGTTAATCCCATTATTTTAATGAGTGTGCCCTCAGATATGGTCAGACATCTGACCTCAGACTAAGGATTATTCTGTGAAGGTTTATGCATAAATTTGACTTCATGCGCTGGAAGTTCAGAGATGAGATATTCCTGCTGAGTAGCACCAAGTGAACATTAATGTTCTTTGAGCCCAAACTTCCCATTATCTCTCTGCAGAAACTAGAATGCAATTGCAAATACTGGTATTAACTTTAAAAAGCTTGCAGTATCTCAAAGTGAGCTTTGTCCCTTCTGTGGAGAGTAGTTCAGAAGTCTTCTTGGGCTTTATGGTTTTTTTGGTTTTGTTTTTGTTTCAAACTAAGCACTGAGGGCAACATTCACTCCTTTGAGCAACCCAAAGCATGGAGATACTTCTGCTGATTGCCTGCTCTGAAGCTGAGAAAACTTTGGTTCATGAACAAAAAGCATTGTCAGTTGAGAGCACATCTGCAGAATCCTCTAGTTTGTTTTATTTTTTTAACTCTGCTTAATTCTATAGCTGAAATAAGGACAACAATGATGCTGGATGTACAACAGCTAGGGAGCTTTCTTTGCGCTTCAGACACATTTTAGTGATCAGTGCAATCACCTTATTGCCCCAGCAGGTCTTTTGCAGAGCTAATACATAACATTTCATGTCCTAATCATTCTTCGTAGAACATCAACAGTAAATTTCCAAACATTATCTCCTGGTTGTATCTGTCTGTCATTTTGCCTCTCTCCCAGTTTATTTCACATATTCTGACATGATCCAAGAAAACAACAGATGGCAACTTCATCCGAGTGGGTGTTATCCACGAGGGACTGCAAAACAAGAGCTTGTTTTCTAATAACTTCCTGCCTTTCAGGTTAAAAGTTTCAGAATCCACAGCAATTCTCTAATGTGACTCTGAAGAGCGAGTTAGGATAGAAGGGCTGGCTTAGGCAAGGAAAGATCTGCTGTTGACTTCCATAAGCTGAGATTGAGACCTGCCTGCAAACAGAATTTTGAACCTAACATCTGCTGACTACGTTTGGATGTGGGATTTCTCATGTGCAATGCATGAATAGCAATAATAATACAGTGCAGCAGGAGAAACAGAGACAGTATAACGAAAAGGAGGCAAATAAGAAGTTGGGGGGGTTATGTGGGAAACACCTGTTAGAAAACAGTTGATAGATTAAAAGGCTTGGGAAAGAAGGAAAAGAGGAAAGGAAGAACGAAGGAATGAAGCAGGAAAAAGGAACAGGACAAGGAGGGAAGGAGTAAAGGCAGAAGGAAGTAAGGAGAGGACGGTTATAAAACATGCAGTGACGCAGTGGTTTTGCTGAATGTCTTCTCCTGAGCAGTTCCAGTTCTTGAAAAATTCAGGGCTTCCCATTGTTCCAAGAAACCCAATGAAAATAAATGCTGTAGAAGAGTTATAAACTGTGAGACAGATTTTTATTAGATTTCCTTGGGCAGAAGGAATATCTGTATCTTGTCCGGACAAGAAAGCGAGGAAAATTTTTCCTTCCACTCCTCAACAAAAAATATCCTTTCAATTACCAATGAAAGAAGAGTGCAAATACTTTGGGCTACATAGAGTGATTACCTATGAAATGGGAAAGTAAGCATATGAAGCATGAGAAATTTAGCTCAGGTCACAGGATTTAGCTTTTTCTTCCTTTAATGTGCCTGCTCAGACTACAGCTTAGTTGTAGCAGGCTACAACTAATTAGTTGTAGGCAGGCTACAACTAATATAGCAGGCAACTAATGCAGCAGGCTACAACTAATATAATTAATATCCATTACTCAAGAAAGGGGTACATATTATTAAAAATAGTATCAGAACATAGAAATAATACTAAGCCAACAGCCAAACACACACAGAGTTACTCACTTGTTCCCATCTTGCATGAGACAGGGAATGGGAAAGCATCTGTGTTGGTACTTCATGTGTTGGTCAGTTTTGTGCTAAAATTCTTTATTCTATTTGTCGGGAAGACTTTGTATGTTGGTCAATCTTGTTGTTCTATGTGGACTTGTTAATAATGAGGAATCCTTCCAGTAACAAGAAATAGGGTTTGTGAAATATAGATGCCATAATTTTAGGGCAACATTTTGCCTGAGCTCACACACTTAGCAAGAAATTAAAATCTAGATTTTCAGATACTGACAGGGAAGTAAGAGAAGTAAGAATGCTGAGTAAATTACTCTTTAAAAAGGAAAAAAACTGGGAGCAGGGGGGTGGTGTGCAGAAGATTGCTGTGTCAAGAGCAATTAGCCAAGAGACCTGCGTGGCTAAATAGGGAATTGCTGGGTATGCTCAAGTGGAAGAGGAGAGTTTACAGGTCATGGAAGGAGGGGCTGGCCACTTGGGAGGAATATAAGGCTGCTGCTAGAGGATGTAGGAAGGCAGCTAGGAGGACTAAGGCATCCTTAGAATTAAACCTGGCAAGAAGGGTCAAGGACAGCAAAAAGAGCTTTTTCAAATACATGGCAGACAAAACTAACACCAGAGGCAATGTAGGCCCACTGATGAACGGAATGGGTGCCCTGGTGACAGAAGATATAGAGATGGCAGAGTTACCGAATGCCTTCTTTGTCTCTGTCTACTCTGCTGCAGGCAGTCCTGAAGAGCCCTGTACCCCTGAGACCTTAGATGAAGTCAGGTCGACGGAGCAGTTTGCCTTAGTCGATGAGGAATGGGTTAGAGACCAGTTGAGCAATCTGGACATCCATAAATCCATGGGTCCAGATGGGATGCACCCGCGGGTGCTGAGGGAACTGGCGGAAGTCATTGCTAGACCACTCTCTATCATCTTTACCAAGTCTTGGGAAACAGGAGAGGTGCCTGAGGACTGGAGGAAAGCAAATGTCACTCCAGTCTTCAAAAAGGGCAAGAAGGAGGACCCGGGTAACTATAGACCGGTCAGCCTCACCTCCATCCCTGGGAAAGTGATGGAACACCTTATCCTTGGTACCATCTTAAGGCATATCAAGGATAAGAAGGTTATGAGGGGCAGTCAACACGGCTTCACCAGGGGGAAATCATGTTTGACCAATCTCTTAGCCTTTTATGAGGAAATAACACGGTGGATGGATGATGGCAGAGCGGTGGATGTGGTCTACCTTGACTTCAGCAAAGCATTTGACACAGTCTCCCACAGCATCCTCACAGCTAAAATGAGGAAGTGTGGACTGGATGATCAGGTAGTGAGGTGGACTGCGAACTGGCTGAAGGAGAGAAGCCAGAGAGCTGTGGTCTATGGGGCTGAGTCTAGTTGGAGGCCTGTAACTAGTGGAGTGCCTCAAGGGTCAGTACTGGGACCAGTATTATTTAATATATTCATCAACGATTTAGATGAGGGAATTGAGTGTACTATCAGCAAGTTTGCTGATGACACTAAGCTGGGAGGAGTGGCTGACACGCCAGAAGGCTGTGCTACCATCCAGCGAGACCTGGACAGGCTGGAGAGTTGGGCAGGGAGTAACTTGATGAAATATAACAAGGGAAAGTGTAGAGTCCTGCATCTGGGCAGGAACAACCCCAGGTTCCAGTACAGGTTGGGGAACGACCTGTTAAGAGAGCAGTGTAGAGGAGAGGGACCTGGGGGTCCTAGTGGACGACAGGATGACCATGAGCCAACACTGTGCCCTTGTGGCTAAGAAGGCCAATGGCATCCTGGGGTGTATTAGAAGGGGGTGGTTAGTAGGTCGAGAGAGGTCCTCCTTCCCCTCTACTCTGCCCTGGTGAGACCGCATCTGGAATATTGTGTCCAGTTCTGGGCCCCTCAGTTCAAGAAGGACAGGGAGCTGCTGGAGAGAGTCCAGCTCAGGGCAACGAAGATGATTAGGGGAGTGGAACATCTCCCTTATGAGGAAAGACTGAGGGAGCTGGGTCTCTATAGTTTGGAGAAGAGGAGACTGAGGGGTGACCTTATAAGTGTCTATAAATATATAAAGGGGGAGTGTCACGAGGATGGAGCCAGGCTCTACTCAGTGGCAAACAACGATAGGACAAGGGGTAATGGGTACAAACTGGAACACAAGAGGTTCCACTTAAACTTGAGAAGAAACTTCTTCTCAGTGAGGGTGACGGAACACTGGAACAGGCTGCCCAGGGAGGTTGTGGAGTCTCCTTCCCTGGAGACATTCAAAACCCGCCTGGACGCATTCCTGTGTAACATTATCTAGGTGTTCCTGCTCCGGCAGGGGGATTGGACTAGATGATCTTTCGAGGTCCCTTCCAATCTCTAACATACTGTGATACTGTGATACTCTTCCTATTTCTTCCACTTCTTTTTTCTAGTGATTCCAGTGCAATAGTTTCTCCAGTTGGTCTCCCTTTAGTGGATTACTCCTTCTGTGTGTCAGCAGAGTCTTTAATCTTGAATTTTTCTTTTTTTCTTAACTTGTGTGAAGTGTATCGCTACATGTTATTATTATAATTGAATATTCTATACACAGCAATGCCTCTATTCCATCCCTCATGACTGCATCTTTCAAGCTTATTTTTGTTCCTATTGCCCCAGGTATCAGATATCTGGGCTACAATTCATGCAAAGTATTCTCAATCCTCTTCTCACTTTAAAGAAATATAATTATACCGTATTGCTTTTTGGTCATTCTTCTGTCTCCCAAATCAGTTCAGGGGCTGGCTTTGAATAGAGGTCTGTGTAAAGCAGCCTTTTCAGTGGTCTAAATTAGGACCTGATGGAACAAAGTAAAGCTAGGCACAGTTAAATCATGTCACAAATATGGAATTCCTTTTCTAAGCCTCCAGCAAGAATAATCTTTCAGCGACACAGATATATGCTAGTGCTTGACATTGCTTACTCTGTTTTTCAAAGGATCCCTCTGTAATTTGGGGAAAAAATATCTAATTATAACAAACATAAAATCTGTCTTGTGCTTTTTTGCATTATGTGTTTTATGTTCTCAAGTATTTTTGTGGTGGACCAGAGCCCTTCTGATTCTGTTTAACACCTATAAACCATGACAAAAGGGCTACTTCCTGCTCAAAGACCTTACACTACAGAAGTCAGGACAGCCAAAGAAGTGGACTCAGCAAGGAGAAGGGGGGAATAGAAGGACATAGTAAGAACTGTAAGTGGTTGCTGAATTCTGTATTATTAGTATTAGCATGAGCTGCCAAATGTCTTTGTGATTCCATTATTTTATAGGAGGAAGAAAGGCTACATGTGCATGTGTGGAACTGAAGAAAGAAAAGCTCATGACCACTGGCACTGCTATGTCCAAAGGAGCACACCTCTTCCAGAGCGCTTTTTGTTTTTGTTTTCCTGTAAATACATTCAAATTGTACTGTTGATTTTCTTGCTGCTCATGCTCACCCCAGACATCAATGCTGTTCAAGTAGGACATTAAATAGATTCTGTTTTAATTAAGCAATTAGCTGCACAATTAAATCTGAAGTTAGATAAATGTTGTGAGCTGCACTCAGTAACTGCTTGTGAAGTGACACCCAGGCTGTTTGCTCCCTGATCTCTGGACTCACAGTGTCTATTCTTCAAATCCTTTCTGGTACTAATGGGAATAATAATTAAGAATTATAACAATAAAATTCACTGTTAAGTTCCTGCATACTGAGTTACTGGGCCAGCACACTTTTACTTGGATGCATTGTGTCACATGGAAGTGAGCTGATTTATCTTCTAGAATCATAGAATCACAGAACACTTTGGGTTGGATTGGACCGTAAAGATTATCTAGTTCTAACCCCCCTGCCACAGGCAGGGACACCTCCCACTGCACCATGTTGCCCAAGGCTCTCTCCAACCCAGCCTTGAACACTGCCAGGGATGGACTGCGGGGAGAGAAGTCGGTAAGATATGCATGAAAAAAGAGCTTGGGAATGAGCTTTGAGGCCTTGGGGCTTGACAAGCCCTGGGGTGACAAGTTGGGGCATTGAAGGACAGGGAGGGTCAAAGAGAAAGCCTTGGGAGGATGGCCAGGATGTAGCTATGGCGGGAATCTCAGCTGGAGGCCAGAGGATGGGGGGCTGTGAGAGGGTCTGTGACATTGTGATTGGACTATTTACCTGGAGGTTTTTACAGGGGCCAGTGAGATTGAACATGGCATGTCTGTGCAGGTTGGGAAAGTACCAAACAGGGGGATAAAAAGGGCTTGACTGTAATAAAGTTGGATTTGAGTCTCCTCATCAACTTGAGTCCTAATATGCCACAATGGACCATTCACAACTTCTCTAGGCAGCCTGTTCCAGTGCCTCACCATACTCACAGCAAAGAAATTCTCCCTTCTATCTAATCTAAACTTCCCCTGTTTTAAGTTTGAACACATTACCTCTTGTCCTATTGCTACAGTCCCTAATGAAGAGTCCCTCCGCAGCATCCCTATAGGTCCCCTTCAGATACTGGAAGTGTGCCATGAGGTCTCCACGCAGCCTTCTCTTCTCCAGGCTAAACAGCCCCAACTTCCTCAGCCTGTCTTCATACAGGAGGTGCTCCAGTCCCCTGATCATCCTCGTGGCCCTCCTCTGGACTTGCTCCAATAGCTCCATGTCCTTCTTATGCTGGGGACACCAGAACTGCACACAATACTCCAAGTGGGGTCTCACGAGAGCAGAGTAGCACCAGCTCAGAGCAGAGAGAGGAGCTCATACCTATCACCACTCCCCTTCATATGTCTGCCTAGGGAGGAATTTCAGCTGTTGATTTAGCATGACAAGTACTGTAAGAGCACATTAGTACCTTCCCGTCATTACCTACTGTACTGCCTGCTTCCATACCACGCAACATAATGGCACTTGGGCTGTCAGCTGCTCTTTGTGAAATGTAAATCATAGACAAGCACACTCAAGTCTTGCAAAAAAAAAAAATGTCCTCCCTCCTTATTTATTGTTCTGCATGGACCAATTCTGCAAACGCCTACCCACTTGAATAACTGCACTCATTCTTTGAAATCAAAGTGTGACTGACTAGTTGCACGCAAACTGGGTTAAGCCCTTAAATTCTGAGCTTTTGAAGACAAAAGTGCGTCTGACATGCTTTGCAGTGCTTTTGAACTACTTCAGCATACTATGAAATATGAAAAGGAAAGCAAAAATGGGGACAAGGCTTTTGAAGATGTCTTTAAATTGACCTTCAGACAAAACCAATGCTGAGTACTGAGAAAAGAATTGTGAATGAAAAACAGTGTCCCAAGTGTAAACGAAAGCTCCACAATCCCATTTAAGCATCCTTAGAACATTAATCCATTTAAGATATTAGGACAGCAAAGGACCATTTTTCAGGACAGCAAGTGAAAGTTGAGATGGGCTGGATTACTCCTTCCAACACCAAGAGATACCATATTTTAATTCTGAAAATGTATTCAGAGGAATCTGAGATCCTTTATTATTATTTAGAGAGGCTCTACTGGGAGCTTTTAAAGTGCAAAAACCCTACAGCCACTCATGAAAGAAAGGAAAAAAATCCACCTCCTAATATATAAACTAAACATGTACTGCATTAATCTCCACGTTTATTTCAATTGTCATAAAATTGAATCTTCCCAGACAGACCATCTGACAAAATTATATAGTTAGCTATGGTACATCACAGAAAGCACATGAAAATAAGTTGCATATTCACACACACTGAAATTCTGGTTGACCTAAAAGGAAAGAGGTTTTCTTATCTTTTGCCTCTGCTTTTGGAATCTATCCTCAATACAGTTAATGCTTCTAATTATCAATTTGAAGTGTTTCATCTGAACATAATGGAGAAGCAAAACAAGTAGCTGAAACAACAATCAGATTGTATAAGGTTTGTCTTTGCCTAGTTTGTAAAAGAGAATGCTGCTCTACTGAAAATGCTAGGAGAATTCTAATCAAGTCAGAGTTTCCCTGGAGGACCAGTGTTAAGTAGTCTTGTCCTGAGAAAGTAAAGATTGTACTTCACTTCAGAATTGGAGTTCATGAGAGATGAGTATCAAACATTTTCAAGGTCTTGTCTTTTAGAAAGAAAAGCTCATCATGGCCTCATGACAGCTGGTTTAGTATTTTTTATTTCTTAAAGATTTTTTAGGTCATTTCTTAAATAGGGATTTAATCTATTTTCAGTTTAAAATTCCTGGGGAAAAAAAAAAAAATCTCATTTATTCTGGTTTATATTAAAAAAAAAAAGAGATTATATCAATGCAACTCTGCGTGGGATTTCAAATCTCAGACCAGGTCATTTAGAGCTATTTTAAATCTGCACTTTCATGCATGCATAGTCTGTGAAGGTTTTCATTTGGTCTTCATGCATTGCTAATGCAGCTGTGACGTGCTGGCCATAATGCCTTGTCCCTCAGATGACAGCACAGAAGGCACAATTTTTGTATTTTATTTACATTGACAAGGTTGAGGGGTCAGGCTGCTGATTATGAACTGTCCTGCTAGACAGACCCAGAACATATGCCAGCAGGGGATTCACTGGCAGCTCCCTTAAGCAAGGATTTAGGATATCAGTGTCGAAATGGAACAGTTGGGTGCTCACCTCAGCCTTGTTTCTGGGCTAAGTCTTTCACTGTGTATCACCCACAGCTCTACTCCATAGTCAGCCAGGCAGGTTGATGATTTTTCGTGAAAGTAATGCCGCTGGAGAGTTAAAGGTTCAGGAATGAGGCAATAAGTATTTTCATCTTTTGGGATTGTGTAAGCCTCACAAGTGGCCTCAGGCTCTTCTGAACTAATGTTGCAAGTTCCGCAGATAGAGTAAAGTTAAATTTTGTTCGTTAACAGCAAACATGAGCTTGTGAGATTGCCTCACAATTCACTGCAATTTAAATAACCTTTGTGATAAATGGAATTAGCCTGTGCTTAAGAGGGATGACACTGAATTATAAGGAGTAAGATTAATCCTGTCTTCAGGAACTTTGGCATTTTATTTATGATGTTGTGTCACCAGTACATGCTGCCAGTGACCCCTGAGAGATTATTCTGAAGATAGCAAAATGCAATCCATCAAGACAAAGCATTAGGAAAAGCCAAGGTGTTTATAACTTAAGAAAAAAGGAAACCCGTCATTTCAACATGAAAACAGATACAGATTTCAGGCAATCTTTGATCAGATATTTTGCTTACTTTGTAATGTAACAGCTCTACTGACATTTTGTGGCTGCCTTTGAGTTGTGAGCTGAGTCTGGAAAAGCTTTAGGGTATGGGCACATGGGACTGGGATGGAACTACCACATTTTACCTAGATACTACTCATCCACTACTGAACAGCTTTGTGTACAGTTATAGCTGTTATAAAATAAAACACTAAAGATGAACCAGTGAAGTATATTTAGAAGATATCTTTTAAATAAAAAATAATTGGGGTCATCAAAAGGCATCTTTCTGGAAACAGAATGACTCTCTTAGCAGAATTCTAGCCCAGGTTCTAAAGCTCAGGCACAGTGAAGTTCCTAGTTTAAGAACTGTTTTCGTGTATGTAAAACCAGACACAGATTTATCAGGCCGCACGGAATTTATAACTTCTTTAGTCTCCCCTCAGCAATCTAATAGCACCAGGGAAGGTAGTAAGCATTTCTCTCATGTAATGCAGCTGCTTGTGTAGCCTGATGGGCAGCCATCCTAGTCACATAAGGGTTATAGCTGCTCCTGAGCAAAGGACTCCTTTTTTTCTTTTCTGGAAAGTGGCTAAGCTATTTTTGTTCAAGTTTTCAAAAGAAGTCTTCAGCCTGAGGCAGAAATTCAGCATGAGAAATTTCTGTCCAAATTATTAAAGAATGGTGGAGTTACAAACTACTGAAAACAGATGGAGTTTGGCATAAGAAATTACAGATGCCATCACTTATAGCCTTTACATTCTCTGAGCATTTATATTATGAGACATATGAATGCGAATATGCAGTACCACTCAGCAGAGCACTTGTTTATTTTACCTTTTATGTTCCTTTAAAAGAAAAAATTACACAGCTTTACAGCTGCAGTAACAATCTTCAAGAAATTTACCTCCATGTAGCTAGAGACCGTGAGGTCAACCTTCCAGTGGGCAATCAGAAGAACCTCCTTACCTCAATGTCATTATTTCTTACAAAAATCAATGACTTTACCCTTACTTGCTGTTTTAGTTCAGCGTAACAGCCCAAACTGCATAGAATAACAGAGACAAAGGGGTTGAACAGATACTAAAAAAGCCAATGGAGTGATGTTAATTTATTGAAAGAAGTTGTCATACAACCAGAGAGCAAAAATCTTCCAACCCTTCACTAAAAAGGCAGTAAGAATACATTATTCTGGGGTTGAAAATCTATTATAAACACCATTTGCAGAACAAAATTGAGCTTCGACTCTTGCCTGTTTTATAATAGTGCAGAAGGAAGAGATGGATATTCTAAAAATTGGTAGACACAAAGAAAGAAATTATGCACGAAAGATGCTTTAGCAAGAACCAGAAGGTAACAGTTTACATCAGAACCTTAGTATCTTATTGGTGGATCCATTTTTTAAATCAACTTGGATTGAAATAGGGGGCAAATTTAGGGTTCAAGTCAACAAAGGAACAGCTGTTTATTTTCAATTTTATTTGATTTATACTGTTCCCAATTGATTGCACACACGAGAAGCACCTTCTGGTATTACAAAAGCTGATTATAGTGAATTAGAGTGGCTCCATGGCAATCAGTATTTAACATTTGTTCAAAACCAACACACAGTAGAAGAAAACAAGCCAGACTCTCCAATATCTAAAGCAAGCCATCACAGATAATTTGGGAAAGCAAGTATAAATTTTAAACCAAGGAAACCACTTTTGCCTAACTGAAAAAAAAGATACAAAAGTAATCTCTTGATCTCAAGAATGAAAATTATTGGTAAGCAAGGCCTGCCTTTATGGCTTGACTTTCTCTGTTAGTATCGCCAGATAGAACCCACACCAGTAGGGAAATGTATGAATTTTAATAGACTTCCTTTTTTTGCCTCTTCATATTTTCTGGACATAGTTTCAAAGGAGTTTAGTGATAGACCTACCCTCTAGACACAAATTTAATGATAAATGAAGACTGATTTACTTCTATTACTGTAGTTTAACCTGAACATTTGGGTGTAATTCAGACCTCACTGCATTCAATGGGAGATTTCCTACTAACTTCAGAGGAAGTCAGGATTTCATCTCAGCTGTCGCCTCTGTTCTTGTCTTGGAGAGCTGACTGCAACTAGGCAGAGATGATGCATTGTTCTTCACAGTCTGCACCTGTGCCTAATTTAGTCTTGCAGCTAGAGCTACGCAGCAAAGTAGTTGACAGATACTAGAGAGAAGAGTCTGGAAACTGTCAACTCACAGAGATGCTTTTTGAGCTCTCACTCTTTGGAATAAGAAGTTCTTTTTTGTTTAATCAAAGGGAAAGTATTTTTGTTAAGAAACTTCACGTTCCAAATAAGAATGCTGTTATGCCAGGGAATGAAAATATGAAATATCTGTTTGTTACCAGTGCTGTAAATAATCTGTGAAAACCTTCACAAACACACCAGATGCAGACTGTTAAATCCTTCATGACTGAACCACTGACAGAATCGTGCTTTCCACAGAGAGGAGGGAGCAAGTACAGGATATGTAAAGCATATATATATCAGTTATGATTAACAAGCACAGCAGATGCCATATTCAACCACTAATGTAATATTGTATAGCCAGATAGAACTTTACATGTGGGTAGACACATGTATATACAAGAAAAACAAGGTTCTATACATTCACATTATTAAATTATGCTAAAGTTTGAGTGGTGTCAGGATTGACAGCACAACATAAAATCACGCAGCATTCAAGTTGTGCATCAAATTGTTTATACATGTGTGTATACATGTATATATTCAACAAAATTTTCCTCCCCATAATTATGCACAGAGATAACGTTTCCATTATAACTTTCCCAGCAATGGTTTGAAAATCAGTAAACATAGTTTTCTGTTGCTGCAAATGGAATTTTGGAGGCTGAACTCAAGGCTGAATTTAAAGTTTCAGAAAAGTTGCCTAATGCAGAATTTTAAGATAATGCTTTAAAAAGCAAAACATTTCATAGTCGTAACTCAAAAAGGGCTGAAATTTAAAGCATTTAGCTTGACAGGTGTATATATATATATATATAAACACACACAGAGGTAAAAAGAGGCTTTGAACATTCACAGAGTGAAATTTTAATGTGAATCTGTACAAAAGTTTGAAATGTCTCATTATTTCCAGCACAACATCAAATCTATTCAGTATTCAGGTTATGCATTTAAACTGCTTATCTGTTGCAATTTATCAGTATATTATTTTTTCTATAGATATGATAAGAGGATCAAAGTAATCTTATAATTTAATATCCCAGATTGGTAAGATATATTCAGAAACAATTCCATTGTTATTTTGCCTCACTGGCATTCTACTCTGTTCTGCCAGACCTTCCTGTTACTTAGACTACCTTTAGCCTCCAGCATTTGCAATCTTCAGCTTACAAGAAATTAGGGCAATATCCATAAAAGGATGCTTCAATTTAGTTTATGCAGCCTTAGGCCCAGGAAGCAAGTTCATAGACCTATATTAGGTACTAAGAATAGAATTTATACCCAACCAACACTCTAGCCAACAGGAAACACTGAAGAACATGAAATCTCACCTCTTTTAAGTGATCACCTAATACAGACCTGCAGAAATGCATCTCGAACTATATCAGCATCAGCTGGGTTGGTCAATGAGCAGCTCAACATGACCCAGCAGTGTGCACTTGCAGCCAACTGTATCCTAAATTCCATCAAAAGGAATGTGTACCAGCAGGTCAAGGGAGGCGAGTGTCCCCCTCCACTCTCATGAGATCCCATACTTGTGTTCTGCTCTGGGGCCACCAAAACAAGAGGGACATAGACCTGTTGAAGAGAGTGCAGAGGAGTCCACAAAGATGTTCAGAGGGCTGGAGCACCTTTCCTATGGAGACAGGCTGAGAGAATTGGGCTTGTTCAGCTTGGAGAAGGCTCAGGGGAGACCTCAGAGCATCTTCCAGTACCTAAAGGGAGCCCACAAGGAAGCTGGGGGGAGACTTTTTACAAGAGCATGTAGTGAGAGGACAAGGGTGAATGGCTTTAAACTGGAAGAGGGTTAGACATAAGGAAGAAGTTCGTTACTATGAAGGTGGTGAGGCACTGGCACAGGCTGCCAAGAGAAGCTGTGGCTGCGCCATCCAAGGCCATGCTGGATCGGGCTTGGAGCAACCTGGTCTAGTGAAAGGTGTCCCTGCCCATGGCAGGGGGTTGGAACCAGATGATCTTCCAACCAAAACCATTCTATGACTCACAACTCGTAGTATCTTCTGAGGGTTTAAAAGTCTATGCTTAAACTGATGTTTAGTTCACTCTTTCGTGGTTGTCCTCTGGGATTATTGCTCAATGCTTAAAACATGCAGAAATGGCAGATTTATTGGAGAAAAATTCTCCCAGTCCCATGGACACTGAGCTACCTCAGAATTGAAGTACAGGTGACAAGGTCAGTGATTTGATTCTGGCTTCTGCTTTCTGCTAAGCTCCTTCCCTATATTTTCACTGGTTCTGAGATCCAAGTCTCAACTGGATTTTCCTTGAAACTAGGCGTAGTTTGTTACTGTGAAAGCTTCAGCCTTTCACAAGTTATTCTGAAATTTATACAGACCCAAGCCGCAACTTTAGTTGAAACAAGCCAGTTCTGAAACCTATCCTTTACAAAAATCTCACACCTAAACCCTGCATGTGCAAAACAACACCCCGAGTAACTTGGTTCCAATTCTCCTTAAAGTATGAAACAACTTAATTCCAAGAACACAGGTGAGACGTGCCACTGGGACAGAAGGCCCCATGAGTTCAGCAGGACTTAAGCAATCAGGTAGGAGATACCTTTGGCGCCATGATTCTCCCTCAGCCACCACTGCCCACGCCTTGCCTTCCAGGGCGTTTTCAACGTTTCCAGCCACGGAGTTCAGCCTCTTTAACACATAAAATTACGCCCCTCTCAGAGCTGACGACCCGATCCCCGGACTGAACACACGGTGGGTACCAATCCCATCCTCCACAGCAAAGTGCCCCGCTGAAGGGGCTCGGGGGTCCGCCCGCCATTGCCTCCGTCTGACGGAAAACAGCCCGCTCTCTCCGCGACCCCACCCCAAGCCACCCCGCCAGCACCGGGTAGCTCGGCCCGAACCCGCCCCGGCCGCCGGTCGGCCCGGCGCTAGTTTCCGGTGGGACTTTGTGCTACGGCTTTTTCCTTCCGCCCGGCCTGGAGGCAGCGGTCTCCCCGCGCCCATGCAGTCGCGGGTGCTGTATCTGGGTGGCGGGGCCGGGGCCCCCGCTGCGCGCAGGGTCCGCTTGCTCCTGCGGCAGGTGCTGGGCGGCGGCGCGGCTGCGGCGCGGTCCGGCCGCCTGGAGGTCAGGGCGCTGCACGGCACAGGTAACGCTGCACCCCGATATCCCGCGGGGCCCAGCCTGACCCGAGCCTCGCTACAGCCTCCCCCAGCCAACCCGCAGGCCCACCGCGCCCGGAAGTATGGGCATGTGGGCATGTGGACAGCCCCTCTCGCATCACAGCCAGGGAACCTACGGGGAGGCCTGGAGTCGGGTTGTGGCTGCTGGTTTGCCCGGTTTGCGTTAAAGTCCGTATTTCTGCTAATGCGCCTGAGTGCTGCGTGGAAGGAAAGGGCAGAGTTCAGTGACAGGCTTGCAGGGACGCTTGGTGCGGCTTTCCGTAGTTTCTACTTTAGTGAAGCAAGAAGCAGCCTCGGAGCCTGTACCCTTCAGAACTGTGCTTCTCCATCAAGCGGTTTATTCCCATCTTGTGATGCTCTCTTCATGGAATGCCATTGTCCTTCCGCGAAGGCAAAGCCATATCCGTGTTAACGGTTGTCGAGGCTGATGTGTGTGTGAGTGTGCCTGCAGCGTACGGGTAATGAGATAGGGGGTTGACCTTGAGTTTCCCAATGCTAAAGAGGGTGTCCTGAGCTGTCCTGGGATATCCTCTGATGACCTTTGAGGCAGATGACAAGCCTGTGCATAACAAAAGTGTCGTTTGGAAGTGGTGATATATGCTTGTGAGAGCTCACACTTCTCTGGATCAATGCCAAAAGCAACATAGCTACTAAATTCAGAGCAAGTGAAGAGCAGCTGTAAATCGGTGAGATAGAATGACAGCAAGTGATTCTGATGGTGGGGTAGTCACTAAAGCTCTTAATTCCATCCCTTGAATACCATTTATCTCCATTTTTACTTTTTAAAAATTCTGTTCATTATTTTTATTTAGATGTTATTTTTTAAATATACATTTAGTTTCTCAAGAAGAAAGCCTCTGAAGAATTGATAACCATAAAATTCCTGTAAGAATTTTTGAATAGAAAATATTTTATTTATGAAAAGTACCGAAAAAAACCTAGGGTTATTTGTTTTAAAACCAATAGGAATAAAAGGGAACAACTTAACAATGTATGATAAAAGCACCTGAAGAAGGTAGCTCAGGACTTTTGAGCCCATTGTTGGAGTGAGGAACTTAAAGAGCACAAAGAAATTCAGCAGAATGAAACAGTAGCAAATGTAGTATTACTAAAAATACTTCTTACTTTCCGTGTGCTGTGGAATGTAACTGGGTGTAACTTAGCAATATTAATGAACATCGTATATGTATAGTAGGAGTATTCCCAGTTACAATTAACAATGGTGATAGATTTAAATCCAAAGCTCTAGACAATCATGTAGTTTATTAAATACATGTTAAGAGGAGATAATATTAGGGATATTTGCCCTCCCAGCACCTGAGACATCTCATTTGAGTGCTTCATATTAGGAATAATACTTATTACTTGGTTTTTGTTGTTCTTTTTTAAATTCTGTTTTACAGATGTTTGCATGTCCTTTTGCAGGCCTTATAATTCCTTTGAGTTTACTAAAGTTACAAAGAGGTAGTCTGAAATTTTGTATGCAGTACATGGTTTTTCTATTTTTATGCAGCTACTGTAATTACAGGTCTAACTGTAAGCAGCGTTGAGGTTGCATGTCTTTTTCCTTACCAATAAAGAAAATATTTGTGAAGAGGCTGGAAGCTGTTAACAGTCGGGTAAACAGCAAATTGTTGTCTACTCAGTAATTTGAATCTGGCATCCCTGCCAGATTGGGTTTACTGTCAGTGATGGTACCTTTTAAGTGGAGGAGAGAAACTGTTACCTGGTTTTGTCCTGTTGTGTGTGGAGAAGCCACGCTTAGGTTTTCAGCTGTTTGTAAGGTGGGTATGGCTTATTGGTGCACTGGGGGCTGTGGAGGAGCTGCTAGGTCTATCTGGTGGTAAAGCTAAAGAGAAGTCTCAAAGACAGAGGTACTCTGTGGCTAAGGGATAATGAGAATATCCTGGAAGGGTTTGGGTTTGCAACTTATCTAATGAGGGAAACAATTTATAGTAACAAATGTTGTGGAAGGATGACTGTCAGATTAATTTTTAATGCAGGTTTTGTGTTTCCTTTCAAAAGACTGAAACAAATCAAGGTTTTGTAGACTGCAGAGTTATTTGTGATGAATTATTATTTCAAACGCAGTTTGAGCTGATCAAAGTGAAGTTCTATGTAAATCAGTTCACTAACACTTGATTATTTGCATCTATCTGTATATAATATGAAACTTTATAGAAAATCTGGCTGAATCCACAATATCAAAGATGCTTTAAGGCATTGGTGGGAACAAACATTGAATTTTGTGAAAACTGAAGAGCTGAAATATAAAAATCACTCTTATTCAGATAGCACAGGCAAAGGAAGGTCTTGTGTGCTTTGCTGCTCACCATGTGTAAAACAACTTACATGTCAGTTGAGCTGAACAAAATGTATGCTAGTTTTATTCACTGTTTTCTGCAGCTCTGCCTATTCAGAAAGCTCTACTTTCCAAAAGCTGGCCAGCTCCATTTCCTAATCAAACCTATGTTTAGAGCCGAAAAGATCTCAGTAATACATACAAGAGTATCTGATGAGCAGAGCACAGTCAGCTGTAAAACTGGTTATCAATCTTCAGAATCCTGTAATGTCACTCAGCACTGTACAGGATGTAAGTGATTGTGGTAAAAATTTAAAAGCTGAAAGAAGGCTATGAATGAGAGGGACTGTGTGTTTAGGAGGGGTTTGGGTGTTTGTTCTGTTTTGGTTTTTTTTTTCCCAGGTCTACCAACTGTTCAAAGACTACAGAACTGGTTGATGATGGATGTAAATGCTTCCCAGCACATTCCCTTTTCTGACTTTACCTATGTAGTTATCCTGTTAAAGTTCATGTTATTGACAGCTGGGAGTGTGGTTCTGGCAATATTTTTTTTTTCATCAGCAAAACCTGTTTAAGAGACATTATTCTTTTCATCTTTCTCTTAACATTCCTGCTATTGTCCATTGCCTCTGTAGTTGTACATAGGGGGGTACACTGTGGTGACTGAAATGATTCCAATGATTCGATTATGGCATGTCCTTACAAACAGCTGTTGCATCAGCACAACTGAGAAGGCAGCAAACGAAGGGATTTTCAAAGCAAATTGCTGTGGAAGTTTGCAAAGTTATGCTTGAGTTATTTCAAATTATTCCAACATTTAAGAGATAAAAGGTTGGTGACAAAAAAACCTGTCTTGTATTAGACACTGTGATATAGTTGGAAGAAAAGGATGAGCTGTCAGGCAGATAAGCTTCTGTACTTTTTTCAGTAGGGTTTCACTGTTGTTCCTATGAGTAGATGTCACTAAATAGCTTCTGAGTTTTAATACTTGGCAGTTCTTCAAAGTTCAGATTTTCCTGTTTAGCAGCTGTTACAGTCCTGATCTGTGTTGATGTGTTCTTCAAGTCTTGCCCATTTTAATACATAAGCCTGAAGGTGAACCTGTTTGGCAGACTCAGGGGCTCAGAATAGTTGCATAGGAGATGCCACAGTGAATTTTAGAGCTGTTTTGACTATTTTGGTTATCTTTTCAGTAAATGGGAAATTTCAATTAAAAAATTCAATTGATTCTGTTGATACAGTGAGTCGTAGGTTGTTTTTTTTTTTTGAAATTATTGTAAGCTTCCTACATGACTGGATCATAGAATCACAGAATGGTTTGGGTTGGAAGGGACTTCAGAGATAAGCTGATTCCAACCCCCATGCCATGGGCAAGGATGTCTCACAGTAGACTAGGTTGGTCAAGGCCCCATCCAGCCTGGCACTGAACACTTCCAGCGATGGGAGAAATGTCAGGTAAGATTCCACATTCGTGGTGTTCTGCTAATGCAGAAAAATAGAGGGAAAAGTTAATTTCCTGGAGTAAATACCAAGATATTATTTCAGTGACACTGTGGACTTTAATGTGTAAATAGAATAATTAGCCTAAAATAGGCAATTGAAGAAAAGAAGCGTTAGCTTCAAAACTGAAAAATTAAAACCAGGCCATCTAAGAATAATCCTGAGTAGAAATCAAGTAATCAAAAATATATGTTTGAAGTAATTATTTTGGTTTCTTAGAGGGAAAAGCTTTCTTTTGCTCATAAAAAAGAAAATAAAAGGGTGACTTAAATGAAGCATTTTTTTTTTTTCTTTGATTGGAGATGGGTTTTGTGTAAACATCCAACTGTTTCAGTCAGCAGCAGCTGCCAGTCTGCTGCATCCTCTTGGCAGCAGCTGAGCTCCACCACATCTGTATGTGGAGGCAGTGATAGTCAAGGAGCAAACCTAGGGAATGAGTTTCTGTCCCTCATACAGGTTTGGGAGGCTGCCAGTAACAATGTAAGATGCAGAATAGGTTAGTGGGTTTTTCTTCTCCACTCTCCCCGCTCTGAATAATGCATTCAGAAAGTTGAGGAAAAAGAAAAAATCCCAAACCCTGGAAAGGTTCTGTTTCTTCAGAATAATTTGATTCTTCATGTGTGAGGGCTGAAACTCTTCTATGCCTTTATGGAAATGTTCTGGTTAAATGTCAGTTAGAAGCATCCCTCCCCCCCCTTCACATTAGAATGAGATTAAGACCTGGAAATACACATTTGAGTATAGTACAGATTTCGAACTTTTGTCTAACAGGTGTGATCTTATCACACAGAACTTAATGTTAGCAGAGTCTAGCACCTTCACAGTTTTAATATGCTCTTGCTGTTACTGGCTTTTGAGACCAGATGGATGGTCTGCATACAAGTGAATGTGTAATATACTAAGGTGACTATTGGAGTGTGTGTTAATCTCACGTAAATTCAGGAATAAAGTGACAAAAGACAATCATTTCAGCCACCTAAAGCCTTAATGTTCCCGAAGCTTCATTGTACTGTCCTATAAAACCCCTGATAACATATAAAGATTTATACATGAGATTGGAACTGTTTCTGTTGTGTACTCAAAAAAATAAACACATGTGTGGGTCTGTGCAGGGTGTTTTCTTTTGCTGCAGAATTTGCTTATTTAAAAATAGCCATTTAAAATTTATTAATTTCCTTCTCAAAGGGTTATTTCACCCGAGAAATGGCCAGCAGAAGAAATAAAACCTTTTTCTGCTTCTTAAGTTCTAAACTTGTAGTTGAGATGAAATCTGTTTATCCTCAGATATGACCAGCATTGCTGTAAATAATTTAAGTAGCAGTGGCTTGTTCTTCTCGACATACAGGAAAAAAGTAGTAGGATTAGGAAATAGTCTCTTTTTGGGAAGGGAAGAGGAGAGAGGGATAGTTGGTGTGATACTAGCCTTTAAATAGAAGATTGGTCAAAGGTGCCAAGCTCATGATAAAGCTGCATCTTCAAGAAGCTTTCTCACAGAGATTGTAACATAAAAGCATCTGCAGCAGGTCAGAACAAAGGTCCATCAAGTCCTGCTACTCCATGTCAGAGAACAGTGAGTAGGAGATGCTGGAGAGAATAAAAACGCAGGGTGTTCGTGCAGGGGTTACCTGCCAAAGTGCTCTCCCAACCTCTGGCTGCCGCCTCTGCTGCTTGGGCTTAGGGCTGGAGGTCTTGCTTTTCTGTTCAGTAGCTCAGGGGACTGAGTGGAAGAAATAGGCATGCTCACCTGAAGAGACCTTGTTAGTTGTCATAAAAACCAGATGTATGTATTAATATTGTTTTCTGTGTAATATTTAGCTCTAAAGAAGAGAGTGTATCAAGTTCAGAGCACTGCGGTTACTGGCTAGCTGTATGTGCGTATGCGAATTGCCATTTTGCCAGAGATGTAATTCACACCTGTCTATTCCAGGTACAATTAGAAAGAGCTCGCTGCATGTATTGAGGCTGTTTTCCTATCTTGTCATTTCAGAGAGTCTCTTCAGGGTTCCATTACTGGGTCAATCTTTATGTCCTGCCAATTTCTGACCCATATTGAATGGGCTCTTAAATGACCTGCTTAGTATGTTGTCCACCCCTTCATGGGGTGTCCTGCTTACATTTTGGATTTTGGCTTATTTTCACTCCTGTTTTGTTTTCAGCAACCATATTTCTTTGTGTACCTCAGATGCTGCTTGTATCCCACTGTTATCCCCAAAGACAATGGCACCAAAGATTACTGTTTTCTGTGTGGGAGATGTGCCACTGGGTTCTTACTTTCACTGCTTGCCTAAGCAAGCCTGATGTAGACTACAAAGTCTTCACTGCAAAGCCCTGTGTGTATAGCTTTTGTCCACAGTACTGTGGTAGTAACTTGTGAGGTAGGTTGGAGTATTCATGGGCTGTTCCGTAACTTGCTGTGGAGTGAAATGATTTAGGATACATGTTCTCAAATTATGAGACTGATTTAACACTAGCATTTTACCAAGCAGGCTGTTGTCAGTTCCTTGCCAGCTGGTGAAACATGGGAAAGAGGCTGGCTGGAATGACATCTCTGTTCAAAGAGTTTGGAAATGCAGTGGAAATGGGGTAACAAAATGTGAGATTTTAAACAAGTACAGAAGAAACAAATTGAGACCAGAAAATATAGCCCAGGTGGAAGTGTGTGATAAGATTAGTGGGCTAACCCCCCCCGTGCTCATTTAGCTAGGAAAATAGGCTCTGCTGTCTTGGTTTATTGTTGCTTGAAGTTCTGTTAAACACTGTTAATATTTTTTGCTTTTTGGGCAGATGCAAGCTGGAGGCAAAGTGTCTCTCCAGGCAGCAACAAACCTGTTAAAGCTGAATGTCCTGACTGTATGCTTGGGATTTTGTGTGCTCAGCTCTCTCGATATCTTGCATGTATTTTCTCCCAGCCCATTTTTCATGAAAGATGGTAGGGTCCATTGATGGCTGGAATATTTGTGTAATTTTTGGGCATGATCAGATGTGTTCATCAGGGTTAGCATGTTATGGGCTGACATAAATACCACTGGGAGAGACACATTTACAGTTTTTCAACTAGACCAGACTCAATTGTGGGGTGTTTTTGTTTTTAAGGAGTACAGGAAACCAACTAAGGCTTTTCAGTGCTGTATCAATAATCTAGGTAATTAATCTCATGTAGATCATAGCAATTCCAATGCATTGAAAAAGTCCAACACCTTGTTGTTTCAGCATCTTGTCCCTACTATGTTCTAGGTTATTTATGCATGAAAGAGTATTTACAACTTAAACTGAGGTGATTTAAGTTAGGAGCTGTTTAGTCATATACTCTTGTCTCATTGCATGTTGTCTGGGGAATAGTGAGAAAATAAGGTGGCACTAATTTCCTAAGGATGTATCAGGCAATGTGCTCTTTTTGGAATGTTAAAATTCCTCCTAGCTGAGCTTATCAACCAGGTGTCAACTTTCACATGAAGCAGCAGGCTCCTAGGATGTTTTCATCAACCTGAAGGCATTTTGGTCAATCCCTTAGCTGTTCACCAGTAAGAATGATTGGAGCTGTAACAGAAGAAAGGGAAAGGGAGATGATGCTTAGGCAATAAAATAGTTTTGCTTACTTTAAGACTTCCAGAAAGTTGGCAGAACCCTAGCTTTGGAGATAGGAGATTTTTGAGAGCCAAAGCCAAAATTTTACTCCCTGCAGTGGTATGTATGTTGTCCAGTGACTATGTAGTAGTTCCCAGAGTGGGGACTAGGCCCCTAAGCTGTTGCAGGGGTTTCTTCTGGAGTGAGTTTGAATGCTTCAGGCTGAAGAGGGCACAGTATTCTTAGGTGCGTTTGAACTGCAAGTTCAGTGTGGGTCAGGAAATGAGCTAAAGCCTTAAACTGCTGCTTGATCATTAGCTTAACCCCAGCTCTGTTTGGGACCATTCCATTTCTTGGCTCCTGCACAGACCTACTAGAGAAGGGTGCTTAGCTCTAACAGGAAGGGTGGGAACTGTTTGGTGCTGGTTGTGCTTAGGACCAGGGATGAATGAATCCTTGGCCAGTGTGTATTTGGCAGGACTGCTGCTGCCTAAGTCTCCCACTTTCTGGCATGTAAAATGTAGGCACAACCACCAGTTTGCCATCTTCTGCTAATATTTTAAGGAAAAAAAAGGGGTCTGATTATTAGGACTTCAGGAGCAACATAAAGACCTATGTGCAGGCTTGTCAGGCTGTGATTCCCAACCTCAGCATCATTCTTAAGCCCTTAAATTTGGGAGGAAATCAGCTATAATCTGGTTTTTGCCGATTCTTTGTTGTGGTAGGTGGTTCTCCTCCAAGTGCTATAAATCTAGTCCTAAAAGTGTAGCCTTTCCCATGGATTGTGTGAGTCATGTCCAGAACCATTCTCAGTCCTGTGAGATGAGTAGTAACATCTCTGTGTGCTGGAAGACTTACTGCTGACGGAAGGGAGAGCTGCAGTATGTATGGGAGGAGTTTTTGTTCCCTATGTTAATTTGGACAAGCTTCCTCTTCAGCATCTCCCTCTCTGGTTCCAGCATTGGTCCTCTGAACCTTTTGACTCTTTATGCAGTGCTGGAGATAGGTAACCACAGACTGGGTCCTCTGGGATGGAGCAGGACAAGGATCTTGTTCATGGGCTATGTACTTTCTACATCTTTTTTTCTGAGAAAGCTCAAGACACAGTTCCAAAACTTGTCTCAATTCATGGAAAGGTAGTGCAATCAGTACTGTGGCAAAACTGCACCCCTATGCAGGAGTCTGACTTTGGTAATCTCTCCATCCTCATGCATGCACTACAGTGCCTGCTAGGCAGCAAAGGTGGCGTCATCTTTAGCAGCAGTAATGGAAAAAACATCGTTTTATCAGAGTTATCTTGGTTTCATGGTCTTAATGCTTGTGAACTCATTTGCATGGCCCAGATGGTCTCTTAAAAAAAATAGACTTTGGGTTTGTTACCAGTCTGCAGCTCATTTTCTTGGCTTCACAAGTTTTGGGTGTTATGCTGTTTTTCTGTGTGACCACCACTGGCTTGGTACATGCCCATTTCCTGCCTGCAAACTAGATTTCACTTTTGATTTTCAAGAGAGAGAACACAGGGCATGCCCTGCAATTTAATTCAAGCCTGTGGTTGCAGAAAGATGGATAAGACCGGCAGGTCCTAGTACGAGACCAGTAAATAAAATGTTGAGGTGCTTTAGTTTTGGTGAAACTCTGAGCAAGAAATGCTTGAGACCTCTCAGACTTCGGAAAGGTGCCAGGTTCTGCAGACATGAAGTCAAGAGAGTACACCAAGGACCCACTGACATGAGTATGTCGTTTTGTACTTCCAACAGGTATTGTTTCAGACTACTTGAAAACTCATCACAACTACAAGTGTTTTTCACTGCTAGATCTGCAGACAAACAGGTTAAAGATTTAATTCCAGTAAATCAGTAATGGTAGCTGGAACGGGGTTCTATAGTGAGCTTGAATTCCATAGCTCCCAACAAAGTAAGTTACGTTTATAATAACAAAGGAAAAAAAAAAAGTAATGTTAATTAAATGGAAATTGTCCTATTACTTCTTCTATTGAAAAGCAACAGAGCCTAGCTGGTAAACTAATAGTTCTCAAACACAGTAGAGGCTGCTTTGTGAACACACAGCCTGGTGACGGTAGGCCTAGGAGTTTAATATAAAGACATTGAACATTTAAAAGTATCTGGGAACTAAAAGACTTCTTTTCTCTTTTCTTAGGTGATACTGTCACTATCGGGGATGTGTCCTTTAAACTCAAAACTCCAAAGAACCCAGAATTTGTTCCACAGAACTACAGTAAGAATCTGCTTTCCTTTTGAATGATTTTCAGGCCATTGTTCAAAAACCTTTTATTCACTCAAGTCATCCCACTGATTTTACTAAAATTATTAAAGAAAGATGTTTTGAAAAAGTATGCAATTTGTGGAAGGATTTCTCTGCTGAGTTCTTTACTGCATGTCTGGTTCAGCTGGTTATGTAGGAATCTCTTAACTTTGACTATAACTTGTCCTGTTGATTAGTGGGTAAAAGTATTATTTGTGTATATTTAAATATTTTGTTCAAGAAGGCTATAATCCAGCAATTACTTCTGAAAATAATACAGGAATCTCATTGTTTGGTCATGAACTGTGGCAGTTTAAAATTGTCATTCAATTGCAATGTGATTATATGTCCTAAGAATTTTCTGCTGTATGGTAGATGTATGGTTTTTCTACTGTGATATTTAGTATTCCCAGATTGTCACATTATTGTTGTCAGCAAACATAGGGATCTTTGAAATTAAGTAAGGTCAAGGAAAGTATTCCCCCCCTGTGTTGAGCAAGACTGGTAAACTGGTAACAGTGGAAAAGAAGGCTGAGGCTATCAATTCACATAATTGATAGAAGGCTATTAATTCACGTAATTGATCAAAATATTTTGTTCTTTTAGATTACCAAATTAAATTGATTTTAACGTCTTTGAACTTTTTTACATTTTGCAGAAATGGATGGGATAGGTACTGTTGGTTACCTTATGTGTGAATGTCTTTGCTTTTCAGGTCTTATGCTAGTTACTTAGCAAGTTATATCTGAAGCACTCCATTTTGTGAATTAATGTAGAATATTAATCTGTTTTGCTGTTGTTGGCAAATGGCTTTTTCTTGGAAGATGATAATTAAAGGTACATAAAATCTGAATGGGTCTTATTTTTCTTTTTATAAGTAAAAAGTAAAAATGAGTCATACACATGAGATTTTTTTTTAATGGGATTTCTGTCATAACTCTGTCTGACACATTCTGGAAAGAGGACACTTATTTTTGCACTGTTTCTTCTATCACTAAAAATAAAACCTATATTTTTAAAATCTCACTATGCCTGAAAAGCAAGTTTGTTTCTTTAATATATTCTGGAGAAAATTTGCACAGCTTTTCCTGGTAGTTTAGATCTAAAGTTGAATTGTGAGAATGCACATTAATAATTTTTTTTTTATATTGAGTTTGTGTCAGTGCACTGCTTTTGATACTGGTTTCTGGAAATTTTATGGAAATGACAATGTACCTTTTTGTTTGCTACCTGCATTTATTGACCTTGGCAACTCAATTCCTAACATAGCTATTCCAGGGCACTTTTTTCAATGACATCAAATCCTTGTTAAGGTAAGAAAAAGGATGTTCTCTTGCAACACCATGTCAACCCCGCTGCTCTCTAAATGTGCATTTCGGAGTTTGGCTGTAGTCATGTTACATGCAACTGCATTGAACTGTGGAATTTCAAACGCTGTGGTTTTGTGTCACATGTCCTGAGTATGTGCACCCTCCCCAGTGTGTGATCAAAAGTCACATACAAGGTGTTAAGTGATAAATGCTGTTAGTGTTGCTGGTTGAGATATACGGAAGACTAATTATTGTGAGGAGTTGAAACAGAAGGTTTGTGCATGTAATAATGAAATACAAAAAAAGTAGCACTAAATGGATTTCCATGCTTGAAAGGTGCTTGTTTTAATGTTGAGAAAATTGGGTTACTTCTCTGTACTAGGCTCAGTGGTGCCAGCAATTTCTGTTATTTATTCATCACCTGAAAGATCAGTATTGCTGTAACAGTAAGATACCTGTGTGTCCCTATACCAGGATGGTGTGCTCCATGTGCTGAAAGGCCAAGCATGTGTGTTCAGTTTGCTCGGAGTAGGTTCAGATTTGCACTGGAACATTTTTCTTTCTGTTAACTTTAAATGTGTCAGAGTGCAGCACACTATAGAGATAGGATATATTGCAGTATGGCTGTAATCTTTGCTAGCAAAGACTTTTGCCATTACGTTTCTTCTTTCCTAGACTAAGGAAAGATCTCTGTGGTCAGAGATGGTGATTATTTCAGCAGTTTGAGTTTTCATGGCAGCTTGCAACTGATCTGCTGCTTGGCTGTTACCAGTTTTCAATCCAGGATGTGAAATAGTGTGGGTTTCGTCAGTAGACCTCTGAATGTTTTACACCATTATCCCTGTTTTGGCTATACAGAGATTGAGGAACAGGGAGACAGAGGGGTATGGAAACCTACAGTAAAGGTCAGGGTGGAGCTCAGGGCATTGTGTGCACTGCTTCTTGTGCCTCAAAGCAGGGTTGGTTGAATCCAAATCATTACTGAGAGGTGTTTGCACCTCCTTGTGCTGGTGATGCAGATTCAGAGCCTCTTTGCACACTTTGCTGCAGTAATTGACAATTCTTTTTTTTTGGGGAAAAAAAAAAAAAAGGCTAAAAACTTCTTCTGATGCCTCATTTACCTCATTAAGATATTTTTGGACATACTTTTAGTTCCCTGGTGCTTGCTCTATGTAGCATAACCATCATGCACAGATGACTCTTTTCTTCACTGTAATTCCTGTCTTGTATATTGGAAAACAGTTATGATGTTCAGTCATTTATTTTCTAGACTTATTTTCATTTTCTTTTCATAATTATTCTTTTTCTTTTCTCTCAAACTGTTTGGTGCTGAACTGAGCTGTTGCGCTCAAAAGCAGACACAATATGTCCTGCCAGTTGGAGTCTGAGTTCTGAGATAACTGCGCTGGCTATGTGTTTCCTTATGAGTTGTACATGCAGCTAAGAATAGTTTCATTTATACCATGTTTATATATTACTAAGAGAAACTTGGTCTTCTGAATCCCATTCACAGTTCTTCCCAGAAAGCCATTTGGCTTTACATGATTTCTTTATATTCTTTTTTCATTTATACTCACATGGAGAGATACGGTTTACTTATGCAGAACTTTTATCTTCCTGTGAAGCAGTCAACTCAGAGGAATTAATGGTGAATGAGTTTACAGGCCCATCCAGGAAGTAACTTTCCCCTTTCTGAGCCCCAGCAAAGACTCACAACTTGTTTCATTACCACCACAAGAACAAAAATTCTTGGAATGAAGACTGTTTCTATTAAAAATTTATGAGGAAAAATAGTATTTCAGTGAAAACTGTCTGTGATGTAACCACATTATGAAACTTTGAAAGTCTTTTGGCTCTGTGCATCAGAATAAAATTGAAGGAACAGGAACGTTTTACTTCTGAATTGCTAAACGAAACCCACGTAGGAGTGAGTGCCCCTTTCTTCACTTTGGCCATGCTACCTCCTTCACTGTGTCCTGGGCAACTAACTGTCTTCCTTCATTCCCTCCCAGCTTGAACAAGTTGTGAATTAAGTTATAGAATCAAAGAATCATGGAATAGTGCAGGTTGGAAAGGACTATCAAAGGTTATCTGTTCCTACCCCCGTTCAATGAGCAGAGACATCTAGATCAGGTTGCCCAGAACCACACGCAGGCTGGACTTGAATGTCTCCAGGGATGGTGCGTCCACCACCTCTCTGGGCAACCTGTGTCAGGATTTTACCACCCTCATTGTATCACTGAGCTCAGGGTTTTTTTTAAGATTTTCCATTTTTGAAATGTGTTTATATTTTTAGACAAAGATGTCCGTCCCTGTCCCCTTGTTCTTGAACTGTATTTTGTGGCAGCTGCCCACTGTACTTGGATGTACTGCTGTGGGAAGCTAAAGGATCCCTCTGGATAATTGAATAAGAGGGGAGGTCTTTTTCCCTTCATGAATTTTTGCTTCCCCTGATAAAAGGAGCTGTTTTCAGTCTCTGAACATGCATTGTAGCAAAAGCTAGGAGTATGTAAAGTTCTTTCTTTTTAATTCTGTTGAAAATTATATATATTGATGTCTTTTAAGTGCCTGTCGGTTCTTATGTGATGACCAAACTAGAGTCAGACAGGGACGTGAGCTCTAATATATTTTGTACCTCATCTGAAGTAGATATTCTTGGGCATCAGTTCATTTAACTGTCTGTCTCTGCACAGTGGGAAGAGATAGGTGACTCCTTCATTTATGGGATTTCTTTTGTAGGTGGGAAAAAAGGACTTGCCAGCAGATATTGTCTGCTACCTCTAGCGAATCTTACGGCTTCAGTGAGTGTAGCATGTGCCAAGAATTCGACTATGAGTGAACTGGAAAATTTCTGAGGCTAGCATAGCCATTTCAGTCTTGATATTATCAAAAGCTGATTTGTAGCTTTAACAAGAGCAGCTGCTGCATTTGCTTCAAAATCTATCTACACCATTTTCTTATGTGGGATTTCTTCAATCACCTTCAGCTGCTCACTTTACAAAACGTTTGCACGGATTCTGGTAGGTGTTGTCCTACTTAGCACGTATTACAAAGCAGTAGTATTACAAAGCAATAGAATACAGTTTCTTTCGCTGGCCATCATTGATACACAGGAGGAGCGAATTGTAGCACTGACTACTCTCCTCTATGTGCCAGATGGTGTCTTTGAGATTACATGGTAGAGGCTTCCTACGCACCATCCCTCAGATTAAGAATATAGGGCCAGCTACTACTGCAGATCAGCAAAGTGCCGCTAAACAGACTGTACAAACCCAGTTTGCATTAGACACTATCTGACTCATGGAATAATTAATACAAATTGCTGTAATATACATTCTGATGCTTTTTTCAGCTAATTTCTCCTGTCTTCTAAATGTCATAGAAAATGATTATATGGTGCTTGTAGTAATTTACAGTACTTGAACAGAGAGAAACTTTTTCAAGTCAAGTTAGAGAAAACTTAAAAGCTTTGCAATGCAGATACCATGGTACAAGTAGTCTAAATATATAGAAATAATATACAAAGTACTGTGTATGTGCATCTGTAGTTGCTTTTGGAAAGCATACTGTGTTGTGGAAACAGTTTATGCAGCATGTACTGCATGTACAAAGAAAATTTAATATTCTGATTTTAGAGGGACATAACTGGGAAACTGAGGGAAGCTTAGTATCTGTAGCCATGTACAGATAGTACATGATAGAAAGAACTGACAAGCGGAAGCTGCTGTCATGACAGTTCACCTTAGGGAATGCTTGCTTTGAATTGTCAGCGTTATTTGTAATAGGCTTCCTTTGAGTTAGTTTGCAGATGATCAGTGATTGAAAACATGTATTATAATGGTTCCAGCTGTAACCTATATGTGAGGAGAATGATATGAATGGTGAAGCAGTGAAATAATTTTCTAGGAAGTGTATCAATAAGGACTTGTCTTTCATGTTCCTTTCTCAAAATCAAGCAAAGTTGGGAAATTCTAGGAAACATTTTAAAGTTGCATTTTTTGTATTGTTTAAGAGTAAATTTCATTGTTTAAACATAGTGATGAGACTCTTGAGTGTCCTGAAATTATTAAGGTTTGCAGGGGGATCATTTTCCTAAGATTTTAGATTTTTTTGTATGCTATATGCTAGTGTTCTCTTTTACATGACAGTTTGTCTTGCCGATGCTGCTGAATGTTCTTAAATCCTTTTTCTGTTTATGGTACTCCTTTTATATCTGACCTGAGTTTTTTCTTGAGACCATCCTAAAAATAAAAAAGATAGCTACACACACTAATGTGAGTTACACCAGAGGCATTTGTAGTCATGCTGTGTCAAAGCTGATTTTGCCATGCTCCTAATGCATGATTTTTGACATGAACGAATTCAGTGTTTCAGCAAGATTTCCAGGCTTATTTGTCCACTTTAAGTAACTTTTTTTTCCTTTTTTTTTTGAGAACAGTTATAGAAATACACTGGAGGCACATTGAGAAGTTCATACAAGAAGTAGAAATAATAATGAATATGCCTTTCAGTAAGGTCTCTGTCTTACAATTTTAATGGTACCTTTAATATTATACTTTCTATTTGTGTGGTGCTTTTCAAATTACCATACCTATCCAGTATGGTACAAATCCAGATTTTGGACAGAGTAGATCTGATGTGCTGCATTATCCTTCATTTCACAAAGAATATATGTAAGGGGAACATTCTTGATTTCTTGAAAATTTCATAGAAAGGAACATGCTTTTCTCTGAGGAGTTTATTTGCATGTGGCCTGCAGTTTGTGCTACGTGTGACATGCATTGCTGTTGGAAAACAGTATTGCAGCGAAGAAGAAAATATTTCACATTCATAGGCTCTTACCATAACATATATAGAAGCATAGAATAGTTAGGGGTGGAAAGGACCTTGAGATCGTCAAGATCCAACCCCCCCCGCCATGGGCAGGGACACCTCACAATAAACCATGCCACCCAAGGCTCTGTCCAACCTGGCCTTGAACACTGCCAGAGATGGAGCATTCACAACTTCCTTGGGCAACCCATTCCAGTGCCTCACCACCCTCACAGTAAAGAATTTCTTCCTTATATCCAATTTAAACTTCCCCTGTTTAAGTTTTAACCCGTTACCCCTTGTCCTGTCACTACAGTCCCTAATGAAGAGTCCCTCTCCAGCATCCTTGTAGGCCCCCTTCAGATACTGGAAGGCTGCTATGAGGTCTCCACGCAGCCTTATCTTCTCCAGGCTGAACAGCTCCAACTTTCTCAGCCTGTCTTCATACAGGAGGTGCTCCAGTCCCCTGATCATCCTCGTGGCCCTCCTCTGGAATTGTTCCAACAGTTCCATGTCCTTCTTATTTTGAGGACACCAGAACTGCACACAGTACTCCAAGTGACATCTCACGAGAGCAGAGTAGAGGGGCAGGATCACCTCCTTCGACCTGCTGGTCACGCTCCTTTTGATGCAGCCCAGGCTACAGTTGGCTTTCTGGGCTGCGAGCACACACTGCAGCCGGCTCATGTTCTTTTTCTCATCAACCAACACCCCCAAGTCCTTCTCCACAGGGCTGCTCTGAATCTCTTCTCTGCCCAACCTGTAGCTGTGCCTGGGATTGCTCCGACCCAGGTGTAGGACCTTGCACTCAGCATGGTTAAACTTCATGAGGTTGGCATCAGCCCACCTCACAAGCGTGTCGAGGTCCCTCTGGATGGCATTCCTTCCCTCCAGCGTATCAACTGAACCACACAGCTTGGTGTCATTGACAAACTTGCTGAGGGTGCACTCAATCCCACTGTCCATGTCAGCAACAAAGATGTTGAACAAGAGCGGTCCCAACACCGATCCCTGAGGGACACCACTCGTTACTGGTCTCCAGCCAGACATTGAGCCATTGACCACAACTCTTTGTGTGCAGCCATCCAGCCAGCTCTTTATCCACCGAGTGGTCCACCTATCAAATTGATGTCTCTCCAATTTAGAGACAAGGATGTCATGTGGGACAGTGTCGAACTTTACACAAGTCCAGGTAGATGACATCAACTGCTCTACCCCTGTCCATCAGTTCCATAGCCCTGTCATAGAAGGCCACCAAATTGGTCAGGCAGGATTTGCCCTTAGTGAAGCCATGCTGGCTGTCACCAAGCACCTTGTTGATTTTCATGTGCCTTAGCATGTCTTCCAGGAGAATCTGCTCCAAGATTTTGCCAGGCACAGAGGTGAGACTGACTGGTCTGTAATTCCCCGGGTCATCCATTTTCTCCTTCTTGAAAACGGGGGTTATATTTCCCTTTTTCCAGTCATCAGGAACTTCACCTGACTGCCATGATCTTTCAAATATGATGGCCAGTGGCTTAGCAACTTCATTTGCCAGCTCCTTCAGGACCAGTGCATGGATTTCATCAGGACCTGTGGATGGATTTCATCAGGTCCCATGGGCTTGTGTACGTTCAGGTTCTTAAGAGGGTCTCAAACTAGATCCTCTCCTACAGTGGGCCCAAGGTCTTCATTCTCACTGTCCCTGCATCTGCATCCCAAAATGAAAACTAATACGGGGTATGCTAATGACAGTTGTTCAGTAACCAAAGCAAAAAAGCAAACCTGGAATGTTTATTTACAATTAATCTGATAATCCTAATGCACAGACTGCTCATCTATATGTGTGTGCTATTCCTGCTCATAGTGGTGGTAAGGATGTAGTAGATTTCTTTGGACATAGAGGACAATTTCAAATTGTTTTCCTGAGTGCCAGACCAAAACTTTCAGTTAAAAATTTTTATAAAATCTTCCTTAGCCGACTTTATACGTGAAAAATCTTCCTTGAGTCTCATACAGTCATTTAGTACTATTTCTGTGATCTTACAAAAATTAATTTGAATTCTGGTGTACAGAGATTCAACGGTGAGCCAGAATCCTTTGGAACTGATGGGTACTATTGCTTGCCAACTCTGCTGCACGCATACTGCTTTCCTGAGATGGAAATCTGATGTAGAACTAAGGCTTGTTTTTTAAAATTCTAGCTTCTAATTACAACCAGCAGTCACACTGAAAAATGTAAATAACCAACTAATAAGTTGAAGATTTCATCACCTCTTGCTCCTTTCTTACTGTATTTTGGTGTGCAAGGCACTAGCCTTGAGGTTCCAGGTTCAAATCCTGTCATTAGTCTTGTCAGATTATCCTGAAAGCAACCATATATGTATACGCATTCATATATCCCCCCCCCGGCTTGCTTGTGTTCTCCTCGTGCACTAGTGCTTCAGAGTGGTTTGGGTTGGAAGGGACCTTAAAGATCATCTCTTTCCACTCTCCCACTCCACCATGGGCAGAGACACTCCCAGTAGACCTTTCCTTCGGTGTGCTCTTTCTTTATGATGCTTTCCAGTGCTACCAACATTTGCGTACATGTAGTAAATGTTTTAGTTTAATTATAATCAGGTTATTGCTTTTTAAAATAATAAGGGCATGGTATTCTTAATAGAAATAAATGGATTTGTTTTGAGTTGTTTTTTATTATGATGTTGGAAGTTGTGTGGTATTGAAGTAGTCATATTGCAAGGTTTGTATTTCCTTGGTAATTTAATTCTGTGTTTTATTGTGTCAAAATGTAAACAGGAATGCAGTTATCTTTTAAGAACAGAACAAATTAAATATGTCCCTGAACATTAAGCTTAGTCTGATGCAAGCACAATATTTTTAAGTTCATGATTTACAGAAGCATTGGGATATAGGCTGGATAAATCTTTTAAAAATTGTTAATAATATAACTTCATTATATTAACTGATGCTGAGAAATCCACTCAACATTGGGTAATAAAAAACAGTCTTTGCTTTGATCAGTTTAATGTGAAATGAGAATCAACAACTTTTTTTTCCCCCTGTTTTTTATTGGGTTGCTTTTTTGTTGGGCAGAGAAAAAGGCAATGAGTAAGATAGGTGTATAAACTTTATGTAAATGAAGTAGTCTATATAAGCTGTGTGTGGATTTCCCTGCTTTTCAGTTGTTCAGCTTTAGGGCACCACATTTTTGTGTCTTTGTTTTATTTTTGGAGATAAGAACAAAAAAACATGTGCATGGCCAGGTATCTTAATGCTTTTCAGAATTAAATAATACATTCTTATCTTTTTGTTTCAAAGTGACAGATTCTTTGGCCCAGGCTGTAGTGCACCATTTAAGATGGATAATGCAGAAAGATCTTCTTGGCCAAGATGTCTTTCTTATTGGTCCTCCTGGGCCTCTCCGGCGATCTATTGCCATGCAATATCTGGTAAGTATGTTGGTTTAAATTCTTGGAGACATAGTCATTAATGTCAGTTAGTCATTCCTCTGTTAGCCAAAAGTTAAAGATAGTCCTAGAAAATCTTAGAGCAAGCTACTAAAGAGGTAAATAAGATTTTCCATAAATGTGCTTTCCAAAGTTCAGGTTTTGTTACAGATGAATAGAAAGTACAGACATTTTTATACATGTTTTTTTGCTTAAACTTCAGGGGAAGAAAAAAAAAAAAAAAGAGTTGGAAAACTGTGTTACCATATGCTATCACAAATGGAGAAACAGTTTGTTCCAGGCATTATGTATGTTAGAAGATGAAGATATCTGCCTACTGTTACAGACAACAAATCATTTTTGCTTCATTATATAAAAAAGACATGAAGCAAAGGATTTGGGAGAGGAGTGTTCTGAGTAACATTTGGGAACAGTTATCATGAGTGATTAGAAAGAGTAGATGTGTGTTTGATACTCTCTTGGATTGTGGGAAGGACTTGCCTACGTCCATCTGCATGAACCATGGCAGCACCATGTGCAAAATTTCACGTTTAAATTGATGCTGCCTTTAAATGATCAGGGAGAGGGGGTTGTCTGCCCCAAAAGGTCATGTGAGTAGGACTTTTTTCTGCCATGAGCTCCAACTGAAATCTGGTTGGGCAGAAGGGTAATAAATGGAGGTGTATAAACAGTTGTCACAAAGATCAGCTGTTCCTTTAAAAATCAAAAGATGCTGCTTCAAAGACTTAACTCTCAGAGGTAAAGCATACAGAAGAAAGCTGCAAGATTCTGAACTTTGGAAAGGAGAGCAAAGGTTTCGTGATTCAACAAACTAGGTGTGCTACTTGATAGCTTAATGAATTCCTTAAAATAAATGAGAAAAGCTTGGTATAACCTAAAAACAGGACTTGGGGAACACCTGATATCCAGGCATGGGACATAGAATGTGTCTTCTTATTTATACCACTGTTTGTACGAGCTGTATGAGCTATATGAGCTATATTAGAAAGGCTGCAGCTTACTGTTTTAATGCCATGCCAACAGTCACATGAAGACTGGCTTTTGCATGTGAGCTGATACATGCTGTGGTTCCTTTGCTACGTAAACCTGGAAAACTTATCTGCCATTGCTGAAAGCTACTACTATGTGTTTATAGATAGAACTATTTGTTGAAGAAAACCTTCTTGTATCTCACCCTCTGGGGTTCTTTAATTATAAGAATGTACAATTGTATCTCTCTGCAGCATAAAGGAACTGGTGGCTTTGTAACCACTAGTGTAAGTGTTACTGAACAGTGGAACTTGAAGCTTGTCAGTCTTTTACAGAAAACTTCTGCATTTCATTCATGATTTGCAGATGCTGATTGTTTTTCAGAATCCAGAACCAGAAGGTAAATTTACAGGATGTTACACATGTTCAGTGGAAAGAATATTTTTAAAACAGGTTTGGGGAAAATAAAAGATTATTGAGCAGAAATTCAAACTGTTTTGTTTGTGGCAGAAGACACCGTAAAAATTTTAAAAATAAGAGATATAGATTTTGTTCAGAGTTTTTTGAAATCACTATGCTGCTGCCTAGAGCTCTTTTGTACAATTATGCCACTAGGCCTATTATTAAAGTTCACTTACTGGGGTTATAGTCTTATTTTTGTAATAATTTTAGACTATTGTTCACAGGAGCTAACGAAGAGGGAGGTTGAATATATTGCACTGTCCAGGGACACCACAGAGACTGACCTCAAACAGCGACGGGAGATCAGAGATGGCAGTGCTTTTTATCTTGATCAGGCAAGTTGCAGTCATGCACCACCTAATTATTGTTTACAAGTAATTTGAAGGAAGATGTGGGTTAGATGACAGATTAGTGTGTGGATTTACAGAGTGACATGTTTCTGATGCAGTTAGAAAGTCTCATATAATATTCTTGATTACCGAAATATGTTATCTTTATCCAAATCCAAGGTAATTCTGTCTCTTCCAGGGTGCTACAGGGTTGATTCAGGCAAACTATTTTTGATACGCTTCTGTAAGGAAGAGTGAAATCCATTCTATGCAAGTTAGACAATCACTTCTCTTGGTTTCCTCTTCCCTAACACTTGTAGCACATTAGATGTATTCCTGAAATGAATCTTCTGATCTTGGTTCACTGAAAAAGAATCTAGTTCATGTATTTTAACAGTGCTCTGTGTTGTGAAACCCAAGCACAGTAAATGGAGACAATTGGGAGATTTGATTTGAAAGCTCACTGCCACTCTGAGCTTCAATAATGATTTAAACATTCCTGCCATCACTATTGCCTCAACCCATTACCTAATTTAGTACAACCATAGTTAAGGTAAGTTTTCTCTTTGTGAGTTACCAGTGGCATGTCTCCCCTTTAATTATGCAGGTAAAATGTACACTTTATTTAGAATATCTGTTTTCCTAGATACCTAAAATTTATATACAAGTTAGGTTTCTAACTAAATAGGATGAGTCAGTTCCTCTGATGTAGTGTGAATTTAAATGTGTTATCTAAAAGAATTTTCAGTTGGTGATGCTATAGAGGTTAATGATATAAGTATTATAGAGTGATTTGTGGGTGGAGGGGGAGATGGGATCAGGAGAGGAAAGAGAACCTGAAGGCTTTGTTTTCTGTTTTAAAGAAACATTTTCCTTCCCTCCCCTCCCCCGCAGCCTTCTTTTTGAATTTCCAGTGATCTCTTTTTCAGACTCCAGCTTCAAAGAAACCTTTAAATAGATTTTCTTGAAACCACGATAAATGACTTTGAGCGATGGAAGATCCTCAGAATGAAGGATAACAACTAATCTAAATTCTTTTACTTACTTCTAGAACTTCAAATTATGTCATGCTTATCTGGAAATATGAGGGTTGTACAATATAAGATAACTTAAAGCACTGTACTATGGATTAGGGCTGTAAACGGCCTCTCATTTACAATAGGGCAAGAGCATTTGTGTAGGCTGTGGGGTTAACTCCCTAACTTATATTAGCTCCATAACTGCTGTTATGGACAGCCTTATCCTCATGCTTGCTACAGGATAGTGAGGGTAATTTACCCCTGGTGTAAGAGCATTGGTTAACTAACATTTTGTAAGAGGCACTGTATCAAGGACTGTAAGAAGCTTGCCAAGATGTGAGATGATCTGTTAACCTTGTATTTGTCTGAAGACTGTGATCCTAATGTAAGAATGAGGCAGCTTGCTTCAGTTTATACAAGCTATTTTGAGTGATCTCACCCCAGTAAGAACACTATAAAAAGATTAGCCTTCTAAGTTCGAGGTCAAAAACTGTCTTTCTTCCTCAGTGTGTTAGAAATTTTCAGTTGAAAGGTTTTTACCAGAATCAAGCAGACAACAGTACTTCAGAGCAAGGCTTTCACTTATGAAGTTACTGAAGTACTAGAATCAGTTGTAATCACAGTGTCTTTTTTCAGCTCATGTGTTGCTCATCGTATATGTAACCAATGTATGTTTAAGCTCTAAATGGAAAGTAAGAAAATAAATCAGTGATATTTAGATGAGAACTTTGAAAATTCTGGAAACATGGAAGATGGATCTCGTAGGTAGTGATGCTCCAGCTGAGTTTTCTAACCCTACCTTTTAGTTAAAACACATAGAGTTACATTTAGAACTATCACACATCTCATTATAGCTTAATAATAAAAGGTAATAAAGTTTTACTCTAGGGTCTTAATTTTATTTAGTTCCTTTAATGATTTTGAGGTTTGCAGATGGCTGTACCAGTTCAGAACATTGCAGAAGGGAGGCACTACTTCCTTAAACCCCAGACTATGGGGTTTCAAGACAGGGAAGGCTATCAGTAGGTAGTCTTAACAAAATACTTCCAAAAGAGCATGGATTGCTCCCATTGCTATAGGTGAGCTAAAGAGAAGGTAAACTCATACAGGCAACTGAAGATACAGTCTGTGCTTTTCAGATGTACATACCATTTCCCTTCCTGTGGAATCTCATGCTTCCTCTTCATGACACCCAAGAGAAGATGGCAAAACTTGAAAGTCTGGTTTCTGGAACATCCACTGTATGAATTCTGTTGGTCAAGTAAAACTTAGCTTCTTTAAGATAGATGAGGATTTTGGCATGCAAATCATAATATAGTAATGTAATTATCTCACAATTTGAATAATAATATACTGTAATGAAAGTGGCATCTTATTACCAGAAATAACTTTATTAGAGTGAATCAGCAAGTTTGCAGACCCACAAAGGTTTGCAAAGTTGTCTGTGAGTGATTGGTAAGATATTACGGCTGTTTATAGCTCTTGGCACTTCTATGAAGACAGGCTGAGAGAGCTGAGACTGTTCAGCCTGGAGAAGAGAAAACTGTGGCGAGACCTTACAGCAGCTTACAGAGCCTAAAGGGGTCCTAGGAGAAGAGAGAGTTTCTACAAGGGCATGTAGTGACAGTGCAAGGGGAAATGGCTTTAACCTGAAAGAGGGGAAATTTAGATTAGACATTAGGAAGAAATTCTTCACAATGAGGGTAGTGATGCACTGACACAGGTTGCCCAGAAAAGCTGTAGCTGTCCCATCCCTGGCAGTGTTCAAGGCAGGTTAGATGGGGCTTTGAGCAACATGGTCTAGTGGAAGGTATCCCTGTCCATGGCAGGCGGGTTGGAACTGGATGATCTTTAATGTCCATTCCAACCCAGACCATTCTGTAATTCTATGATTCCATGATTCTGTGATTTAATAGAGACAGATTAAATACTGTAAATTGATATCTTGGAGGTTTCAAAACATCTGATATGTTTTAACGTGAAGTTGCTGAATATGATTGCAGTTAGTTATTTAAAATAGACTTGGAAGATAGTGATTTGGAAGCAGTGATTAAAATTCTATATTGAAAGGCTGCTGTACCAAATATCCTTGCATACAAGCATTTCTTACTACTAGGGTGAATCAAATGGGAGGATTTGGAGTTAGGGAGTTAGAAAAGATAGCTGATGAGGAGAGAAAAGAAAAAGGGGTGTTTCATCAGAAATAGGGGACCATTAAAATAAAGGTAGCCACTGAATTATTTGATTCATTCCCAATTAAAATAATGTAAAATAAAGGACTTAAAATGGGATAATCGTGAATTATTTGTTTTCATTCAGTTACTAACAGCAGAAATTTCATTTTCTTGTCTTTACCTTGGGCCACTAATTTTGGTTTTCAGCTGTTAATTCACTGTTAAAAGCCTCAGAAATGTCATTACTGCTGTTATTGAGACAATTAAGTAACCTCTTGGTTTTATTCTGTAGTTTATTGCATGGGTTAATTGTATCGTGTATCAAGTAATTACTTAGAATTAGCTTATATTACTTAAATATTTAAATGACAGATTCAAATTTTGCTTTTATTGCTAGAAGAGTTTGTCTTGCAGAGTGGATTCTGTTTCTATAGCTCTTTGTAGTAGAGCCATCAACTTGACTGAACCAGTATGGAGATTCTATTATCAGTCTGTATTTTCAAAAATTAAGGAATTAGATTTTGTATTATTATGTCCTTTTTTTTTCCTTTCATTTCTGATGCAGTTTTTATTATGTGTGTAGATATAAAAGGTACATGTTTGGTTTAAAACACTTGTGACTGCAGCCTTCTACGTCATTTATTACATCTAAGGAAATCCTGCATCATTGTAATGTGGTGGCTGCAATTGGGAGAGTAGCTAAGCCAGTTCATTAGCACTTGAGAGGTGGGTTGCTCCAGGATTGTACTGCAAAACATATGGAATGCCCAGTTTGTTTACCCTGCATCTTCCAGCTTTTGCATTAAATGAAACAAGTTTCGCAAAAACAGATCACTTAATTAAGTCTCAGTCTTTTCTGTTTGGGGCAATTAAACTAACTGAGGTTGGAATAAGTGGGAAAATGTCATATGGTATGTGCTGGAAGATGACAGATAATATGTCATGTTTTGGAAGATTTGCTGATTAAGCTGGATCTACCGAGTGGGTACATATGTATGTCACTGTCATTTCTGTACGTACAGAATTAGACTCAGTTTTGGTGTATCTTTGAGCTATGTGAACATACTCATTTTAATAGAATACTTGCGTATCCCTAACCTCACTAGCATCCTAAGTTATACAATGATAAAATATGAAATTAGCTGTCAAGATACCAGAAAAATTATCTTCTACCATGGCTTGAAAGACTTTATGTAGTAATCAATTAAACACTCAGAGTGACAGAAATGACAACTTAAATTATCCCATTAAATGAACATGATACGAAATCCCCTGGAGTAGCACTACACAGACTTGAGTTTGGTTTCTTTTAATCAAAAAAGATTAGAAAGGGAATTATAAAATGAGACATGAGATTAATTGAATGAAATTATAATTGCATTTGAGAGTATGTGTATTCATATGCATATATGTTTGTATACATATATACATATGTATGTATATGTATACATATAAAAAAAATTTCTGTACCATAGAAAAGAGACGGATAAGAATAATTCAGCTTATAAAAAAATTAACCAGTGAGCGCAAATTATATAATTCTTTCACTTACTAACTTAGTATGTTGGAGGTGACTGGGTTTTTGGCAAGCTGGTAAGTTAGCCACAGCAAAGACACTGTCAGAAAGTATAACTTAGTTGACTGTCACTGCAGTATCTGTCTGTCCAGCACAGGGAGGTAGATAGCAAAGTCTGTAGAAAGAAGAGGCAAGCAATACAGTGTTCCAGAAGTATGAATGTTATTATTAATTTTCTTTTTCTATCCAACGTTGAACAGAAAGAGGGAAATACTAGGTAGCAACCACCAGTATTTGGATGAAGTTAATCTTTATTGGTGTTGACATGGTATATCTTGAATCTAAAAAGAAAATGCATAAGAACCCCTGTAGAGTAGCCTCTTAACTCATAGAAGTGATTTTAATCATTTGCAATACTTATTTTATATTTTTAAATGTGTCAGCATTTAACTGGATTTGTTAGGTTAGCAGTTCAGACTCTAGATGTAGAGGGCATATAGATGAATGTCTGCAATGCAATGTGAGTAATATTAGGACTATGTATATATGATTCCTTATAGATTTAAATCAAAGGAGTAGGGTTCTTTTTTCTTGAATCTATGTTTCAGTTCATAGAATCATAGAATGGATTGAATTGAAAGGGACCTTAAAGATCAACCAACCCCTCCATCATGGGCAGGGACACCTTCCACTATATCAGGTTGCTCAAAGCCATGTCCAACCTGGCCTGTTATAGGTACATATTTACTTCCTTTTCAGCTAGTATTTGCTATAATGCAGGAAGGGGCAATACTTTGTTAAACGGGGGGTCATAACATTCATGAGCAATATAGACATGATGGATGATGCTCTGTAGCGATTTACAAGAGAAAGTAAGTTCATAATTTTTAAATATCTGTCAAGTACTTAATTTGCTTTGTATTCTGATACTCATCAGGAAAAACATTTAAATAATCCATCTGTCGTAGTCTTGTCCAGAAGACAGGAGTTGTATAGAATGAACATAAAACCCCCTAGGTTTCCTTGCATATACTTGCACTGGTAAACCTGTTCAGAAACTCAGATTCCCTGTACCTTGGCCAGGCTCTCTGCCCAAGATGCAAAATATTTTGTATGTCTGATGTAAATGTATTGTTGTACTGACATACTTGGTGTAAAGCAGCTGAAATTGCATGACCCTGCCTGGGTGGGGACATAATACAGTTTGAAGGCACTGTTGCAAAAATACCTGAATGTGTTGTTAGGGGGAGGGGTGATGGAAATAAAACAGATCATTTGACATGTGGTAGTTCAAAAAAGGGGAAAAAAAAAATCATGTGGAGGAAGCTGAAACCAATGACTATGAAATGAGACTGTTCTAGTTCTTGTCACATTAACATATTTATGATCTTATCATGTGTTGATTCACTTCCTAAGGTAAACTTTTCTAGCCTAGTTTTCTGATTCAAACCTCCAATAAATCCAGGTTGTTTCTTTTGTAGTTGATTTTCAATTCTGTGCCATGGTATTGCATCATGAGTTAGGTTCTAACCAGTTAATGCTGTTCTTCCTCACCGAAATGTTAACTACTGCAGACAGCTGGAGTCTCTCTGGCTGACAGTGCTCTGTTATACTGCAATTTGCCTGTCATCATTGTGGTTTGGTTTGGTTTGGTTTTTTTATAAAAAATGAGTGAATAACAGTATTCAAATGCAACCTGCCCTCTAATTTTCCTAACCGTGCAGGGGAAAATTAGTTATAAAACCCACCCAGAAAACACTTGATTAACTCAGCAGGGAGGTAGGCTGAATAGTGAAGATGTAGCCTCCACCTCCTTCCATTACAGAGAAGGAAAAACATTGAATTATTTAGTTCTTGAGTTACTTTTCTAGTTTGACTAACCACATTAGTTACTATTACATTGATTTTAATAAAACCAGAAGATCATGTTTGGAATGTGTAAGTCAGTACATTTGTGGCTGCCATGCATGGAATCAAAGAATGGTTTAGGTTAGAAGGGACCTTAAAGCTCATCTAGTTCCAGCCCCCTGCCATGGGCAGGGACTCTTTCCACTAGACCAAGTTGCTCCAAGACCCATCCAGCCTGGCCTTGAACACTTCCAGATATGGGGCAGCCACAGCTTCTCTGGGCAACCTGTTCCTGTGCCTCACCACCCTCATAGTGAAGAATTTCTTCCTAATGCCTAACCTTCTTCCAGTTTAAACCCATTCTCCTTGTCCTGTCACTATATGCCCTCATAAAAAGTCCCTCTTTGCAGGACCACCTTAGGCACTGGAAGCTGCTCTAAGGTCTCCAGTGAGCTCTTCTCCAGGCTGAACAAGCCCAGCTCTCTTAGCCTGTCTTCAAAGGAGAGGTACTTCAGCCCTCAGAGTGTCTTTATGGCCCTCCTCTGGACTGATTCTAACAGGTCCATGTTTTGACGTTGTGGGCCCCAGACCTAAATGCAGAACTCCATCCAGGTAGGGTCCCAGGAGAGCAAAGTAGTGGGGGAAAATCAGCTTCTTTGACCTGCTGGTCAAGGTCCTTTTGATGCAGCCCAGCATGCAGTTGGATTTCCAGGCTCCAAGTGCATGCTGCCAGCTCATGTTATGCTTATTGACCAGCACCCCCACGTCCTTCACCCTTAGGGCTGCGCTCAGTCTATTCTCTGCCCAGACTGTATTTGTGCTTGAGGTTGCCCTGACCCAGGTGTAGGACCTTCTTGAATTTCATGAGGCTTGTACTGCCCTACCTCTCAAGCATGTCAAAGTCCCTCTGGATGACGTCCTTTACCTCCAGCGCATCGACTGCACCACACAGCTCGGTGTCATTGGCAAACTTACTGAGAATGCACTCAATCCCACTGTCCATGTTGTAATTGTAAAATGCAAAGCTAGTTATCATCAAAGCGGAAGATTTTGTAACAAAAAACAGAATACACATTTTAGGTGAATAGTAGGTCTGTTTGTAATCTCATCTTTGAGTGGCATTACACACTGAAACTTTTCTATTAAATACATAATATTTGAAGAAAGTAGTGCAAGATTTTACAAATATTTAAGGGAAATAAGACGGCAAGTTTATATAAAAATTGACATTATTACTTTGAAATTGTTTGAACATGACTTTTAATAGCCCTTTTTCTTACTACTTAATTTTTGACAATACTTTTATTTTGGAGGATGTTATCAGTTCAGTCCATTAAATAGTCATCCATTTCAGCGTTGCTCAACAGCTTTCCTGTTTGCTCAGCTCATGAGGGAAAACAATAATTAAGGAACTAAGAGGCTTTAAGCCTGAACAGATATCTTGAAAGATATTTTTTGGTAGATGCATACCATTAGACACGCTGTTTACCCATCCAGCAAAGTAGGTTCAGCAGTAGGATACAGCCGTATATGCTTCACTGCCTTTAACATATGTTCTACATCTATCTTTAAATTCCTGGATAATTTGTTATTTCCACATAAGTATTATAAAACATTTGATGATTTTATTAGTTTTGTTGCATTTTCTTAAAAGAATGAGGTGCTTACAGTAAATTACAAGTCTTGGTCAGTGTCCTCTTCCTTCCTTGGTAAAATGAGGAGTAAAATGCATATTCCATTCTGCGACTCTGTAATTTGTTTTTCCTTGTATCTTTTACTTGTTGGTTAGTTTTAATGATTTTAATTTGAAAAAATTAATGAATTGTATTTGACTTGTGGAAAGAAATTTAGAATGTACCCATTTCCTCTGAATTTTGTGATATTTGGTAGCTTGGTAGGTCACAGGGACTCAAATTAATGTCCATCTCCCCCTGGAAGACAGCCTGCACCTTGGCTTTTATAGTCCAAGTTCTGTTAGGCTGCTGCAGCCAGTCAGCATCATGTTAGCTCAAAACCAGGCAAAGTTTTGTGTTGTCTTTACCAGCCGGTTGTTAAGGATCAATCTTCACGATAAGAGAGATCTGGACATGATATTGTTGGGATGTTTACGAGATACGGGAGGGAATGGAAAGACTTGGGTGGATGAATTTGTGTGGGATATTGTGCCGGTGGTGGGAACAAGATACTGCATTGAAAGGGACATCTGAAAGGTAGGCTGCAGATGTAGGGAGACCTTACCTCATTAGTTCTCATGTTCACTGAGCTACTTGTACTGTTATTTTTCCACATTGTAGTTATGGTTGCTGTGCTTGAGATGTCATTACAGGGATCCAGTTTTCATAACAGGGGCAAGTCAATTTCTAAAAAAACCACCAAACTTGTCTTGAGGTAGCTTCTGAAAAAGAGACTGATTACTGTTGAGCAATTTTAATACAATTCTGCAATGCAGCCTGTTTGTTGTACTTGGAATGATGCCTAGATCTGAAAAATTAAAGCCCTTTACAGTTCCCCGAGAACTTTCCTCATGGATTTCAGGGCAACCAGAGTTTTCTGGTTTCTGATAAGCATTTTATAGAGAGAAGAGAACTATCATTTCAGTTCTTGTATTTGAAACTATACTGTTGAAATTTCTTGTGCCTTTAAAAATTACTTTGATTAGCTTTATGAAAATGTCCTCCTTTCTCTGGTGCTTGTGCATTTTGGTATGTGCATTGTGGTGAGCTTTTCTCTGTCCTTGTACCCTTTCTGACACTGTATAACTTCATCCATGTGCTTATATACTTTGATTTATGTCAAAATTGGGGTTTACAGCTTCCTGGATTTGTTGTCTTTTGCACTGCTCAGATGGAGGAGCTCACTGTGGTGAAGTTACAGGAAAGGCAATGGAAGTCTGCTTAGGGTTGTCTTGATTCCTAAAGTGATTTGCCTTTAAAGATAAAAATATGTTCTTGTAGGGGCAGTGTGAAACCAGATTAAGCATTCTTTGTTAGGTATTTGTTGCATAAACATATTACTTTCAGAGCAGCAGCACTGTGTGATGGGTTTTTGCTCCCAGCCTGCGGTGTCTCCAGGTATTCCCTGGAGCAGGTATCCAGGTTACCATCCTTCCAGAGCCCTAGGAGCATGGGTGGGAGACAGCAGCATCTGTCCTTCTCTGATGAGCAAAATAGTCTCTTGCTGCAGTTACAGTAAATCTGAAAGTAAACATTTAACAAATTCCCCTTCACCTTTTAACAAGAATTAATACTTTTAATCTCAGGTTTATCATTAGGGTTGCGCAATATAAGCCCCTCTTTCAAATTGTGCTTTATGTTAAACATTCGAGCCTAGTGAGAGAGGGAGGCAGTGCAGCTATTTCTGAGTTTTCATTATAGAATTATGAATATTTCTTTCTTGGAAACATTTTTAAAAAAATGATTTTCAGTGACAGATTGCAAACTTTTACTTTCCTTCCTCTGAGTTTTTTTATGCATTTTAGTTTCCATACCAATCCGTCAATGCACAGATATAACTGAAATAATGATTCAGAGGATGTCTTGTAGTATGCCTAGTTCATTGCAAAAAACCTCATTGCTCTTTACCAACCAGAATGCAGAAATACTGTATTTTGGCCAGAGATAATGCAGCTGTTTCAGTCTTAAGAGCAGACTTTATGCTGTTTAGCGCAAGAACTTCAGATGTAGATGAACTGCATTTATTTCTTTGTATTTTGGAGAACAGTTTCCAATATTTCAATTGCGTTTTGAAGGTATACGAGGAGTACAGTCTGGAAGAAAACCAGAGTAGATTAGCACCCAGGTGGTGTTATTGCTGTTAAATGGTGTCTTTGATAAAGAAGTGAAAAACCATGGTTGTGCATTCATTCAGCTATTCCTGAGGCTGATTAAAAAAGGTAGGCAAAGACCATCTGTAGCATACTTTTTAAATACTATTGTACTGAGCAGTAGGTTTTTGAATAGTAAAAACTTCAGGTAGTTCCAAGCTCTGGAAACTGTATACTTTTTATATTTTGGTCCTGTAAAATAATAAACAGCAGGCAACATAGTGCAGTAGGCTGCTTCTCAAGATTGCACTGCTAATGAAGAACATATTCTTTCTTGAAGTTAATGATTGTTATATACTTCCTGCTATTTGCTGCCTACCCCTCAAGCAGATTGTCTTCATATACAATTTTGTGAGAGAGATTTATGTTGATTCTGGAAGCCTGCTATTTCAGCAAGCCTTCATCCATAGTGTCCGTGTCTCAACATGAGTCAACAAGACTCTATGGATACTCAAAATATTTTGAAACCATATGAACAGAATGTGTATTTTCCTCTGGCTAGTAAAACTCAGTCATAAAGTCTTCATAGACTTATAATATGCAGAATCCAAGCAACTTGGCAAATAAATTGTTTGTTAAAGCATATTCTGGCTGTATCTCCAAACTGCGTTTAGACAAAATAGCATTTTGTTCATGCCAGGTATTGGACTGGCTGCTGGAGACTCAGGTTTTCTATTCAAGGAGGTGGAGCAGATTTTTGAGTTGGCCGGTGACCTTTCTAGAGAAAAATGTTAGTACAACATTTGTCCTTTGTACAAATGCTATGGGATGAGGAGAGAGGAATTTTGTATTGCCTCTTAGTAGAGTATGATGTCCTGAATTAACAACAGAAAAGTCAATTAACATACTGATTGCGTTTTGAAAGAATTGGAAGAGAAATAATCTGAGCACTACTACTTCTTTAATAGATTACTCCAAGTTCCTCAGATACTGGTTTTGAGGCTAGATATTAAAATATTGTGTTTCAGAGAAGAGAGCTTGATCTTGAGATGTGTACCAAGACTTGTGAGTGCCTTTTTTATTTCCATCTTAATTACAATGTGAAAAGCTTACATTATGGTCAATTTGCCAGTAGTTATTTATGTTTCTGTACTGTACAGAAGGAGCATCTAAATTAGTTAGTTTTATCATTTAGTGTCTTATCTTTTCAGATAGATCTCTGATTCTGTTGTATGCTTTATACCATGTAGCAATTCATTTGTTGTGCTGACCTGTTCTTTGCTTCTAGTTTATGCTTATGCTTTTGTTCTTTATACCTCTGCTTTCATATGTAGTTTTCTGTTGTTTTTTTTTTGTATTCTGATACTCTTCATTATTCTTTCTCATATTTTCCTTCTTTCCGGCCCAGTTTTTGGCATGTATTTTATTCATCAGAGATTCCCATCTAGTATTATATGAAAGGTTCTTCTGTAAAGTTAATGGGAGACATGATGGGAAAAGACTTCATTTATTCTCCTTTGCAGCTGTGCTTGTGTCTAAAGTTGTATTAAAATGTAATAGGAATGCAAAGGAAGACTCTTTGGTGCCTCTTTGGTGCTTCTAGATGTTGTCTTTGCCTAAATCTGCCCCTTAATTATGTGATTAAACTTCTGCAAATGGGAAGTAGACAAGAATGCATTGAATTCCAGTGTCTTTTACTGGACAGTAATTGTGAATATTAGATAGGAAGTGCAGTTAATTTACCTGAGTGAATGTCATTGACTGCAAGTTACACAAATTACCAGTGCTGGAGTTTAGTTTTACATTTTGGCTCCACATTATGCACTTAAATAAACAGCCACGTTGTCAACTAATAAAGTGAAATACTGAAAAGAAATAACTTTCTATCCCAGCGGCTCCAAAGGATTATCGGGTTAATGGCTACATTTTTATTCTGGTTTTGTAGAAGACCATGTTCTACTCAGGGAATGTAGTTCTAAATCTTTATAATTTTATCACATTTTAAAATGTTTATTTATAGCACTATTTTGGTTTTATCATCCATGTTTGGTTTCAATGAACTTCTGTTCTAGTCAGACTAAAGCAGTGTACCAGGGATGAATTTCACTGGTGCATACCAGGAGCAATCCAAGGCAATACCTGACTTTTTTCCTAAATATTTTAATAGAATTGTAAATATGGTGAACTACCTTGATTGTATGTTTGCTGTATAAATAGTTGCAGAATTTTTAGATAGCATTAAAGTACAAAATATTACGCAATATAAAAATGAAAAGGTGTCACATATTAGTATATACTGGGTATACACTAAAGTGTTTGCAAGGTTTTACATTTTACTCATTATAAAATACCGGAACTTATTTCTGTCAGTCCCTATAACAGTTAGGAGATAAAAGTCTGGCTCATGGATGTGTAGCACTAAGGCAGTCAGCTACTGCTGATTTCTACTGATGTGAATTTTATTGATTATTACAGAAATAAATACTGTTTTGGGAAGCACCTGGGAGTTCTTTTTCAGCAGGATTTAATGTTTATGTAATGCTTATTTTTATATTTTTTAATAGTGTGCAGTTCGTGCAGCTACAGAAGGCAGAATCCTTGTTTTGGAAGGTTTGGAGAAGGCTGAGCGGAACGTCCTGCCCGTATTAAACAATTTACTGGAGAATAGGGAAATGCAGCTTGAAGATGGTCGTTTTCTTATGTCTGCAGAGCGTTATGACAAACTTCTGCAGGTATGGAAATGCTGTTTGGATTTTCCATGGTCTTTTTCATGTTCTTGGCAGTGCTAGGATACTGTTACGAAGGGGAGAGTATTTATGAGTCAGATGGAGGCAGTCTCATCAGGGTTTCTGTGTTGGATTTTTTTCTGGGGTGTTACATAGGATGACATAGGCAGGGTGAAAGCTATGTGAAAAGTCAAACTGCTGCTTGCAACAACAGCAAGAAGTTTTCATCTGTATCTTGTCTCTTCACATGAAAATGTATAGTCAACGTTAATGCTGTAAGCCTGTATGCTTCTAAAATGTAAAAGCCACAATGTAAGAGTAACTAAAATATACTCGAGAAAATAGATTTAAATGGAAATTGTGCACATGAAGTTCAGAAAATGCTTCAGCATTGTAGTAGCCCTGTGTCATGGTTTTAACCAAACCAGACAACTCATTCACTTACTTCCCCCCCCCCTTCTTGCCCTCCCCCTACTCCCGGAGGGACGGAGAGGAGAGTTAAAAAGAATGCAACTCCCACGGGTTGAGATAAGAACAGTTTAGTAACTGAGGTATAACACAAATCACTACTGCTACCACCAATAATAATAATGATGAAGGAAATAACAGGGGAAGAGAATACAACACATCACTACCATCCAATCGATAACTCGCCCCCCCCCAGCCCGACCAAGCACCAACTGATACCTCCTCCAACCCTGCAGTCTCCCAGCCCTCCCGGCTAACTCCCAGTTACATCCTGGGCATGACATGCTGTGGTATGGAATACCTCTTTGGTCAGTTTGGGTCAGGTGTCCTGTCTCTGCTTCCTCCTGGCTTCCCCTCCTCCCTGGCAGAGCATGAGGCTCACAAAGTCCTTGGCCAAACCAAAACATCATTGTTATCAGCTCTGTTCCCGAGCGGAAAGTCAAAACTCTGCACTGCACCAGCTACCAAGAAGGAGAAAAATGACTGCTGCTGCTGAACCCAGGACACCCTGTTGCTAAGCTTTTAAAACATTAGGATACCGAAAAAATGAGATAAAGATGAGCAACGCTATATTCTTTAGTGTTGTCTTGCCTTTAATTTACAAAAGTATATGTAAACAGCCAATCTGAATTATAGGAAATGGTTAGAAATTTTGATAGGAAAAGGGATTTTAGCATCTGCTGCCATTGCTGCTTTAGCCATTTTCCTTTTCTGGGGGCTTCGAGTCCTACTGCTTAAATGTGAGTGGATACTTTTCAGGCTTTCTGGGTCCTCAGTAAATCTCATCAAACAGTTTTCAGTAGTACTCTGCATCTTACTTTCATGTACCATAGCTTCCAATCACATACCTGTCAGTCTCTCCTAACAGTATGACACCTGCTTGCTCCTGTTTCTGTCTGTCATACCTAACAGTGGTAAAGTACCTAATTCAGACCCATGTGGCACAGAAAGGAAATTTACAATAAGCCTTCTGTCATTGACCCCAATTGAATGAAGTTGCCAACTATGCTGAAGTGTATTGGATTTCTGAAAATATATCCTTATTTCTTATGCCTCTCATCTGTTTCCTCTCTCACTCTCATCATCTCCCCATCATTCTTCTGATCCATGCCTTTCCCAAAACATACTTCTGATATTTAATTAGTAGATGCAGTTGTTAGAGTCATTATCATTATATTTTAAATGTAAGCTTTTAAAATGTAATTGTATTTAAAGACTGAAAATGAGAATTCAAATTTAGATAGGCTTTGGTTGCAATTATGCAAATCATCTGCCTCTTTTCTTTTTTCCTTTTTAACACTTTTCCTAATGATAAAATGTTTCAAAATGAGTGCCTTGGGCACACTGCTAATAGTATATGAATTAAATAAATCTCTTGCTACAATGCTAAATCTAATATTGTTGTTTTGTTGTTTGGGGAATATTGTATTATATAAGCTAATGTTCTTTTTCTCTTCTCCTGTGTGAATAATTACTGTACATCTAGATCTGCAGGAAATGTACTCATGTATGGTTTCAAGGAAGACGTAACTGTGATGTGGGAAGACTAAAGAGTGCATTTTTTGTGTGCAGTGAATTTTTATACGATAAGTGAAACACAACATTTAATGTCCTCATAAAGGAGCCTAGTTCTGTGTTCTTGCTTATAATAAAGCGTAACTTGTAAATTAAACTTTTAAGATGCACATTTTAGTCTCTTTTACAGTTAGGGGGAAAAAAAAGAAAAAAATTTGCTCATGGTAACCCACTTCTAATATTTTAGGATACAACTAATTTTGTGGTCCACTTATTTTCTGGTTTTTTTTGTGAAATCAATGGTATAATGATAATTTCTCAGCTTTGACTATCTTCAGTCAAATTGCTACAGGCCAAAAGCTGCACTTAATCAAGTATTCCGTCTATGTTCATTTTTGAAAAACTTGCTTTTACCAGCCACAGATTTGAGTAGTTCAGCCCTCTCTATCCCCTCTGAATGAAAACATGGCCACATTTAGGTTGAATGACCTGATACCCAGTCTACAGCTTACTCGTCATGAGGCTTTAAGGATGTTTTTTTTTTCTTTTCTTGTTGCTTTATTTTAATTAATTTAGAGTCATGCAAAATCAGAGTTAGATGCTTGGAAGATTGTGCGGGTTAGTGAAGATTTTCGAGTGATAGCATTGGGCCTGCCAGTACCTAAATATTCCGGTAACCCTTTGGATCCTCCCCTTCGGTCTCGATTTCAAGCTAGAGATGTTTATCATCTGCCCTTTAAGGTAAGTGTCCTAGCAGAAAGGTAGGATTGTGTGTACTGACTAGAGCTAATATTTTGACGTTATGTTTTACTTAGCTTACCTTTGAAAAGAATCCTTGAGTAATAAATTTATCTGAAAGGGCATTTGTCATAATGGGGCCTAATAAATTCCTGGAAAGCAGGTTTATTGTTGCCAAGGAATGTTGCAGCAGAAAAATAAACTTCGTAGAACATGTAACCCTAAAAGAAAAGATTTTATAATCTTTATTCCTTTATTTATTTATTTTTTAATAAAATTAATTCTGTGTCAAGGAGTGAGTAGAATCCACCTGTCTAAATTAGAGGGAAAAATAGAAATTATACATCGTGAGTTGTGACCTACAGTCTGATCCCCAAATTAATTTACTCTGTGATTTTACGTTCTATTTGCAGGACCATCTTCAGCTATTATATTCAATTGGATCAAACATTTCCACAGAGAGGTAATTTTTCATATTTAAAGAAAATGAAAATGGAATGAACGAAGAAAAGTGGTGTCCTTTCAGGATTCCTTGCTATTTTTGTGTCTTTTTTCACTGCATAGATACCAGAACTGAAAGAAATTTTTTAATGTGTGTGGGTGTATGCTCACAGAGCTTTTCATATGCAGCCTTCATATAATGAATCCTTAATGCTTTAGAACTTCAATCACACCTTTCTTATTTGCACTCAGAAGTAGTTTCAGCATCTTATACTCTATTTAACTTTTTAGACTTTAGTATTTTAAATACAGATAGCATGTATAAAACTGTGTAATTATTTTTTCCTATGCAGAATTTCTCAGCTCCTATCTTTTGCTACAACTCTCTGCTCTCAAGAATCTTCTACATTGGGACTTCCAGATTTTCCTTTAGACAGCTTATCGGCTGCAGTTCAGATTTTGGTATGTGCATACACATGTGCTGTGAAACTGTATGGGCTTAAAATTAGATTTGGATTATTCGTGTTGTTAGAATAAGATGAGCATTTAAAAAATAAACCTGAAAAAAAACTAAGGATGGTTTGAGGGAGAAAAACACCAGTCAGTTATCTCTGGATAATACATTAACCAAGCATATAGCGTAATAGTAAAGGAAAAAAATATGGCATGATGGAAGATTTGTGTTGTGATTAAATGTATCTTAGTTCTTAAAATGGGTTCTATTCCACTAAATCATCTTAACTGACTCCAGATGAATCTATAGGTTACTTGATGATACTGACATAGTCAGTGAAGACAAATAAAAATCACAACCTGAAAGTTCTTCTGATTTAGTAGTATGCGTGATCATATTGATTGCATTATAGAGACCCTGTTATTCTCCATTGACACCAAAAAGGACCCAAACCAACCATATTCAAATATGAGTATGTGACACAGTTAAGCTGTGTGAGATGAAGCCTACACTAGGTCTTTGGGTTGGCTGGCAGATTTTAGAATAACCATAGTCATAGAGGATTACCTGAAGATACAGGTTGTGCACACTTGAAGATGCAGTAGTTTCTGACAGCCACAGACCACCACAGGGAAATAACAACTACTGCACTTTGCTGAGTTCACAGGGGCAAATCAGTCAGGTCAGGACTACATCTCAGGCGGTCTTTCTGCTTTCTGACAGGCTTTTGTCCCTTGGACTTTATGATTACATAGTAAAAAGTGAAAGTAAAAACTGAAGATGCCTCTGGAAGGAAGTCAGGGAGATGAGATCTGTATAAAGAGAGAGAGGGATTGGTGCTGGTTTATATGCAGGAAGATACAGTCTTGCCGTCTTTACAGGAGGGTAAAACACCAAGACAGCTTCTGAAACCCTCTCTCCAAGGTACCAGGTGCCTATAGAGAACTTTCTCTGTTCTGTCTCCTGTACAGTCATTTTACCTATGGTACTGCTCAGCTGCAGATCACGTCTACATATTTTACTGGATATGCATTAGAACATAACAATTACTTTTGTTACTGTGGTGTTCAGTCCCCTCAGTTGTGCTCTCTACTTACAGACATAATTTTTTTTGGAATTAGTTATACTGCATCAGATGTTAAGAAGTGATTAAAAATCAGATTCACAGAAATGAAATGTTTTTTGAAGGGCTTTAGGAAAGAAATACATGTTGGATTTTAAAATAAATTGTAACTTTTTATTCTTTGAGCTCTGTAGTGAAAAATTATTTTTAAATGAATGCCAGATGGCTTTCAGAATAATGGAAAGAAAATGAGCCTTAAGCTATTATCTAAACTATGGAATGAAGGAAGCATTTTATTTTACATTAGAGAATGTGAAGTGTTATCATTGTATGAGAGTGTCTTTTTTAGGTAGAAGGGAACCGTTTCTTTTAGAATTAGTTTTAATCACTTGCTTTTTCTAAACTGACTGTTCCTAGTGATTCTAGCTACAGCATTTTTCCTTCACATGCTGGGGCACTGCCGTCCTCTACTTCTAGCTTGGTTGATTCACTTGTTTCAAAGTGTGAAGGGAATACATTGTAATGACTAGCTTTGTATCTTCTGTCATGGATTCAAACAGTCCCAAATTTATTTCTTCAGTTGAAAACTCCTGTCTGCTAAATGGGAGAATTTTTTCTTTGGGTACTGTTCTGAAGAGGCTAATTTCATACAAGCCATTGTAATTATTATTAGTTTGAGATAATGTGGACAAATTATATGTTAAGTATTTATATATAGACAGAGCGCTTTTAAAATGCAATAAAGGACTCCCTGATCCTTTAAGCAGGACATTTACTACAGTGACTTAAATGGTTTATTTTTACTGATCTTTTTTAAATATGGAACATTATAAATAGTATTACTGATTATAAGTATAAATTGAATTATGCATTTCATAAAGTATGCATGTCCTGACTTCATTTCTAAGCAACTCTTCTTTCATCTGGGTGCCTGTGTAAATCCAAGTGTATAACTGAAAATCAGTTGATTTGATTTGAATGATATAATTTACTTTTTACTTGGATGAGGGCTTAAAAAGTAGTGCTAGTCCACTGACTATTTTTCACTACTGTTACAAGAAGTTCTTTTTTTAAAGCAAACAATCAAGCATTACTTTAGGGTTTTTGAAATACATTTTTCCACCAACAGTGGCTTCATGCAAATGTTTCTTGAGTATTCATATATACATTTCCATTTCTTTCTCCACTACTGCAGCAAAATTATAAAATCTTTGCCTAGTTCAGGCAGCAACTGACAAAAAATGTAGTACTTGTAACTAACAAGGAGATGGGAAAAAAAATGTTGTTTTCAGTTTTGTATGGAAAGTGCAAGCAGACTTAGTATCTCATTTCAAAACAAAACAGTTTTGATCAAACTACAGAATTTCTAAGAATTGACTTAAGTAGAATCTGTACAATGGGATAGAATAAAAATTAAACACTAGAAATTGCTGTGAATGTGTAGATCAGTATTTAATATATATTTCTTGTCATATTGATTCTTTTTTGGTAATACTATGAATCTTGGTTACCTGTGGTGGAATTTGTCTCTCTGATCTTTAAATATCTTTAGATATCTGAGCGAGTTACTGTAGCTTCCATTTATGCACAGGAAAGAAAGTAATTTTTAGGATCTGGTGGTTCTAATCTACTTGAGACATCTAGATTATAATGAATTGCATTTGAGAAATGCTTGTTTTGAAATTTGATTGAATACTGTATGTAGTGGTCATTTATATCCTGCCCTTGCAGTTTTATTTGTTCAGTGCTATGTAAGATTTTCAGGTTAATGGATGATGATCGAATGAGTGAATAATTTCTTTTTTTAATTTGTATTATTTAATTTGAATTAGGATTCCTTTCCTATGATGTCAGTCCAGCATGTTATTGACCGGCTTTACCCCTATAATGTTTTCCTTGGAAAGGAAGGCAGAACTGCAGTCAAAGATGCATTAAAAGTAAGTATTGTACATATATACTATAATTCCAGCGAGTGATAGATTATGACAGTAGTTCTCCTGACTAAAGTTTCTTCACTACTTCCGTAAAGAAAAGAAATTTTAGGTAAACTGAATGGCTATATTATTGCTGATGCTAAAACAGTGTTTAAAAAAATCCAACCTTCTGAAGCTAGTAGATTTCATTATAGTGAAAGGTGAATCCTATGTGTTCTGTAGAATATTTAAACCCCAGTTCAAAGTCTGCAGAAAACCCCTCATTATATAAGCAATTAATTGAGAGTAGCTGCTTACATGGTTATGTGGTCAGATACTTAAAAAAATACTTCAGCATTTGAGTTTTAAGAGGAGATACTAAAATGGCAATAGAGACCACATGCACAAAATAAATTCAGTATAGCAAGATTATAGATTATATTCGTCTCTGGGTTTGGTCTTTGTTAGCTTGTCGCTGCTTGATCTGTTTGTTGTTTTGTTCACGTTTAATAATAGTTTAAAAAGCCTACAGTTATTATGAGTTATTCCATTTATCCTTTTAAAACATCAGTGCAATGCCAGCTTTCTTTTGCTTTTGAATATGTTGTAGGAGTCATATATGCTGTTGAAAATAAGCATTCACATCTTAGAGCATCTTTACCAGTTCTCTCAGTCCTGAAAATTAGAAGCTATTTGTACATGAATATTTAGATATAACAAACTTTGTAGCTAGTGAATTTTTATTTTTCCTAAAGCCAAGTGTGTGTGTCATGAAAATGTTTGTAGCCCGTCCCTGCTGACACCTTCCATATGCTGCCTTTTTGCATTGGAGCTCAGTCCTGTATTCCCTGTTCAACCAGGCTGGTCTCCTACCCGTCTTACTGAGTACCTTCCATATGCTGCCTTTTTGCATTGGAGCTCAGTCCTGTATTCCCTTGTTCAACCAGGCTGGTCTCCTACCCGTCTTACTGAGTTTTGGGATGGACAATCCTTGAATTTGAAGTTGAGCTGCCAGCTTTCATGAACTTTCAAAGCTGCCTCCTGTGGGGTCCTACCACTTCTCTGAATAAGCCAATCTGGCCTGAAATCCAGGATCTGTACTCTGTTACTTGTCTTCATCACTCCCACTTAGGATTTTGAACTCCTTTATTTCATGGACGGTACAGCTAAGGCTGCTGTTGATTGCCACATCCACAACCAATTGCTCCTTGTTTGTGAATAGCAGGAGCTGTCTGTGCATCACTCCTGCCAAGCCAGTGCAGAGCCTGTACTGAGACATTGTTCCAGGCAGTCTCAGAAACTTAGATTGATTGTCATGCTGTGTTGCCCTTCCACCACATGTCAGGGTGATTGAAGTTGCCTATAAGAACCATGGGCTGGGTGGAAATAGACTCCTATCTGCTAGCAGAGCAGTAACAGTCATTTCTGTTCTTAATATGCCTTTATTTTAAATCCTTTATGTCATTTGGTTTCCCCTGTCAGTTATAAACAGTGAATGTGTTTGTATTCAATACCATCAGCTTCCTCCGTTTTCCATTCTTTTTATTTAATTTTATGTTTTGTGCATGGTTTTTGCTTCCCATGTAACACAGGTTGATTTGCCTACTAAAATACCTCATCAGTCATATTTTTGTGGGTTAATTTGTCTTTATTTTTTTTAATATACCTTCTCGTTACTCCTTATACAACTTTGTACCATTATGTCAGCAAGTACACATAATCTTACTCAGAATTTTATTCTGATTGCGCACAACAAATCTTGTTAAGGAGTAATCCTCAAGAAATACAGAAAATAACTGGTTTTGCTGAGGAACTTCTGTTTGTAATGATATTTTAGTAATAGCAGTGCCAAAACTGTATTAAATATGGGTAAGAAATTTTTTTTTGCATTTCAAAAGAAATATGAGGGAGAGGAGTTTGGCAGAAGTAAGATGATTTCTTACTCTACCTTCCTACAGATACCCAAAGAGTGTCCAGCTAATATTTGCAGTTAAATACTTCTGTGTAACAGAATACAATTAATACAGTAATCTGGGAGGTATCAAGAGTTTTAAAATAAATACTTAAAGTGTATTGCAATTGATGGATTAATTTGTGTGAATTGAATAACTTCTTAACATCAGCTATCATTTACAGAAAATTAAAAAAAAAATCATAAAATATAACCTATAGGCATCAGACTTGGAGACAGATATGGGGAAGTAGTAATCTAGCTGATAATGTATCTTAGTTTCAGGAGATCTTCCTTTCCAGTCTGGCTGTTGGAGCTGAGAAGTGAGGTAGCCAGTGGTTAGGCTAAGCTGCTAGTTTTGGCAGCTGTTAGACCCTGTGCATAATTCTTGAGGAGGTCATATTCTGAAGGCACTGTCTTTCCAAACCTTATCTTTAACCTGGGTAAATCTTTTCCTAATGTGCCTCCTTGCTGACTGAGACTCCATCGAGACCTAGGTATTCCTCTTAATCCTTATTCTCAATAATGAATTAATGACTTTTACCTTCCCTGTGAGTTGAAGTAGCTTGTTACAGTGTTAGTCTTGGGTGCTTAAAGATGCTCTGAAATTCAGATCTCTTGTTGAGTGGATCTAGTTGGAATTAAAATCTGATTTGGACTTAACTCTGCTTATCAACCAATTTTTTTAAATTTGATAGAAATGTCTCCTTATGTCAAACTAGTTAACATCAAAAAATCTGTTATGGATTGCACACTAATCCAGGATCAGCAGTGATCTAGAGAGTTGCTTATCATATAGAACATTTGTACAAGTGCTACAGTTTGCAGTATTCATTAGTTCATTAGCTTGCAACAGACAGGACAGAGGTACCAAAAAAACTTGAGAATGATGTGCCTCTGAATACCCTTATTTGAAGTTTCTGCACTTTGGAAACTATCAATTTCTATTCTGATTTTTAAAGAAGAACTTAAACTTAGAAGGCCTTGCAGAGGAAAATATGAGTTGGTTTGAATTCTGGCCTTTAAAATTATTCCATGCTTGCATGAAATACTGTCATGAAAAGTTATTTTGACAGATGAACATTTGAAATGTGATTGCAAAAGTTAAGTAAATATTTATATAAGCTTTTTCTCTACAAGATTTTTATATAAAGAAATTGCTGCTTGCAAGGAAAACAGTCTCCAGTTAAACATTCCCAAACAATAAGCTTAAGCACATATATGTCTCCCGCACTATTGGAGTTTTCTTTATACTACTGCTAGGCATTTATAAATCTGGTCATCTTCATTTAGTCTGAGTTTAGTGACTCATAAGATACTGAACTGTTCTATACTTAGTTCCTCATTGTTCCATAAAATTTTAGTATTTCACTTCAGATTCATCAGAGATTTTGGGGTTTGCGTTTTTAATTCTCACATGCCTTTTGCCTGCCTTTTTTTCCCCACTGTTGGAAACAACCTCTGTTAGTTTTGGTGGTTTGTTTTTTTTTTCACCTTCAAATCAAGAGAATCTTCCCATCAGAGTTTAGAAGCAACGTAGATCAGGTTTGTCTTAATAAATGAGCAAGTCCCTTTTAGCCTACTATCCTAGTGATTAACTTTACTCTGAGGCCATTCTCGATTATTGTTTTTTCATGCCTTAATTGATGCTGTGTTTACTGTCTTGATCTTGTATCATCAGATCGAAGCTTCTTTGTTCCCTTTGACTTATTTTTGTATTATTTTCACACCCACTTTAATCTTAGCTCCTTGTTGAAAACTTTCCCTTGCAATAGGGAGTCTTCAGAGTACATAGGCCCTCTCTCGTGGGGAGTAGGCTAGTAGTTAGAAAACTGGAATCTTTTTTATTGTTGACACTTTTGTTCACTTGTAAGATATTTCTGTTGCAAATTTTGGTCTGAGGAATGATATCTTTCCCTTTTATTTCCTCCAGAGTAGTTTGTAATCTTTGGGGTTTTGCATTAATGAATGGTCTTAATGCCAGTACATACCATTATAGCGGAATCTGTTCAGGCTTCACTGTCTATCCCATCTTGCACTTGAAGTTCTTAGGTTGCTTCTTGTGAAACAGTTCAGTCCTCCTGTTCCTTGAAAAATTCTCTTCCCATGCAGAGAATCTTTAAGAAAGATTAGTTGCTTTTGGATGCCTCTTTTGGATAGCTTAGCTGTCTTGTGGGTTCAGCATAGTGGTTATCTGCAAATAAGTCTCATTTAAGCTCTCTGTTCCTTTGACCAGTCGCATCAGCAGCCTATTCTGTGGTTTCAGTGCTGAGACATTACTGATCAGAATTCCAAGTAGTCAGAATGCCTCTTCTTCCTTTTTTCTAATTTTTACAGTTTGCCTTTTCTCACATGTTTCTAGGTGTGTAGAATGTGGCCTGATAATTATGAACTGCCAAACCACTTCCCTTATTTGTGATGCCTAGTCTTTTTTTCTTTCCTCTTGAGTCTGAGGCGCTGAGTCTCTTAAGTACCTCCCAAACTTTCTGATACTGAATGTGCTCAAAAGTTGTCCTTCCAAGCCACAAATACTTTTTCCTTTGCAGCTATCAACTTGGACTTTGTGTGGAGGAAGCTGTTTCCAGCTCAGGCAGAAGTATGTTTAATGTGTTGTACATCCATTTCATGCCACACTCTGATTCCATATCTAGCTGTCATAATTCTAAATAAAGAATTATGTCAAGAAGATCTGCCTTAGTCTGAAAGCTACAAACATTTTTGTTTGCTGCTGCTGTTCAGGTGTAAGTGTGGTAATGTGCTTACATGTGATGAATTCAGATTGTACAAATTCAGTTAGGTGAATTCAAGTTGTATAAATTCAGTAATGATCTTCACAGAGACAGTCCTCTTTCAGCATCCAGCATCCTAATTTAGGGTCTAAAAGGCTGGCTGCAGAACCCTCAACAACATTTTAAGAAAACAAACAACCAACCCTCAAAAAACTCAAACCAAAGAACACCTTAGAAATTTTAGACCCCCAAGATCTTTGTATACCAGGTCTGCTGCTGCTGTCTGAAGATCTTTTGTGTTGATGCAGAAGCTGCTGGTGCAGATAATCTTTTTTTTTGCTCATAGTTATTTTCTTTAATTGGTATACAATTAAGGGATTTTAGTATACAAGCACTTTGCAATTTTGTGTATGAGCAGTTTTGGCCTTATCCAAAATGCTATTAACTTAGTAAGAATATTGCCATTTACTAATGAACATAAGAGTGGCTCATTTAACAGAATTATAGTTGGAGCTTTTCTTAGAATCAGTTTTGATACACTGCTCAGTAGCCATTCATGTCATCTGTGGTTGTTTAAATATTTAATGGTATCTAAAGTAGACTCAGCTGTTACAATAAGGATATAATTTGGTGCAGTCCTTTACTGATCATTTATCTTAAATTCATGTTTAAACATGAAATTTTTGTAGCCTCTTGTTCCAGAGTGGGAATTTACAAAATGATGAAGAGCCAAAGTGTTTATATGATTGAATCTCAGTTTTCTTTCTAAACTTTAGAAGATAGTGCTGTGAATCCCAGTAGTGATAAAACTACATGCTTTTGGAGAATTATTTTATATTTGTTACTTCTGTTTTAATTTTTTTTTTTTCAAGGATTTTAAGGAGTTGAATAATACTCATTTTCTCTGATTTACTCAGCTTCCACTGGAATAAAGTGGCTCTATGAGTTCAGTAATTTCAGTTACTGGCTCTTTCGTGCATAAACCCCCCAACTGACTTCACCTTCACTAGCAAAATAGACTTCATGCAGGGTATTTTAAATGGCTTCCATGCTTCCTATATCCAGCATAAAATAGAGTATAATGCTTAAAAGAGGATTGGGAAGACAAATGTCCCCTTTTTTTGTCCTTGATATACCCAGAACATGCTGAAAGCTTAATTTGTACAGGATATCCTCAATTTTCATTGTATGATAAGGCTGTGGAGCTAAGTAAACATAATGTTTGATGGTTATTTTTATTGGTAGCCAGATGTTTAAATCTGCAATTGGTTATAATGACCTGCAGAGATAGGTGGTCTATTATTACACATGCTAAAGGCTATCATCTGTTTCTCTTATTATTGTGTTCTGTCAGACTAAGACTTGGCAAAGTCACTGAACAACATTTTCACTTTATATCTGTCGCTACACTCAGAAAAAGTAGATGGTATACAATCTTTTCACTTTGGTTTTAAATGCAAAATATATAGGTCAACATGAATGTGAACACAGGTATGTGAAGTGAAAGTTGAAGTAAAGTAAATGGATTTAAGACTTCACAAGCACTTCAATATACTTCTGGCCTCGTTTTCAGAAGGAGCAGTTTTAAAACCCAGAAAGCTGTATTTAATAATTAATTTTCTTCATGCCCTAATTCTACAGCGTTTTGAGCTTCAGGATTCAAAAAGCCACTTGCTTCCCCGAAGGATTACCAAAGTAGAAAGCACACATGGAAACAAACCCTTCAAGGCTGATGTAACTGTCCAGATTGGTGAAAAAGAAGTGACATTCCAGGTATGAATTTGTATCTTTATAAAACTATATATGTTTTTAGATATTGTTTTTTTTCATCTCATTGAGATTTTGATACACTTGATACAAAAACTCATTTGCACTGAACGTATTTTGGTAGAATAACACATTTTTTAGGTACTATAATACTTAATTATGGATATACAAGATTTTATTGCTAAATAAACTCATATTTTCCTACATGTGATTCATTAGTTTCTTGTGTTAAAAGAAATGCTAAAGAATGGATGAAAGAAAAGCCTCTAAATTTCCTTTTTTTAAATTGTATTAGAATAACAGAGTACTTATGATGCTTTTGGTGCTGCTTTCCCTTTTTTATTCTAATAAAAACAATAGTCTGTCTACACTTCAAATAAAATCTAATGAGTGCTTGGTAATGTTCTGATGGAAGATGTTGGGAAAACAGAACACAAGTAATCACATTAAGAATGGTTAAAGTTTCTTCTGATGAAGTTTTTAGGTGGTGAAATAAGGTTGTATTCATGCAACATGCTGATCTGCAAATTTGAAGTTAATGTTGAATTAGGAGAGTCTAGAATTAGTAGGAGTCAGAGAGAGGTGAGGAGTATCCTCAGAGAGTTTGTACCATGACAAAGTGAAAAGGGGAGCAGCAGCAAATGGGAATTTGTCAGAAAAAGGTGGTTCTGTAGGGACCTGATTTAACTCTTTCTTGAGGAGAAGGTTTTTAATTTTGTTTGATGTGTAGGTGATACTTTCTGAAAATAGGTCTGCAGAATATCTCTTTGGGAACAAGAAGGCATAAGGAATTTGCAGATGAAACGGTTCCCAGACTAGAATGGGGAGTGAAAATAGAGCCTTAATGTGGAATATGACTGAAACTCTGCAAAGTTCTTGTCAAAGTAACCCCTTCAGGATTTTACAATGCAAATTGCTCTTTTTCTTCCATGTTTCTCTGATAAGCAGTTAATGTTGGTGATTTTTATATTTTGTCTTCAGCAGGAGCAGCCTCAAGTTCTTTGCAAACCCCAGTGCTGTAATTCCATTTGTTCACATTTTGCTACTTTTTTTATGAAAATGAGACAAAGGAAGTGTGAAGAAGGTTGTCTGTTAGAAACTGTGTGATTGAATATTTTTTAAGTGAAAGATATGTTTGTTGGATGACAGTCATCAGCAAAATACCACAGTAGTTTTGGAGAAGTGTAACCCAAGCCACACAAAGCCTAGAGTTATCACAGTGTAGCTTATTTAGCATGTTGATTGTATTCTTTTTTTCCTTATAGGTTCCCGCTGGGACTGCGCTGTTAAAAAAACATCCTCGATCAGATACTTTTATAAAGACTTCCAGCCATGATCAGCTGTTGGCAGAAATGATGCAATCCCATATGGTTAAAGATATGTGTTTAATTGGAGGAAAAGTAAGAATTGAAATTTCTTTTCTCCCTCCTTCCCCGTGTTTCTTAGAATGTAATCTAGTTCTTACTTTGTAACTTTTTAGGGCTGTGGCAAAACAGTTATTGCTAATGAGTTTGCTGATCTACTGGGATACAACATAGAACCTATCATGTTGTACCAGGTAAGTAAACTATGCTTTAAATACGACCTAAAATATAATACACAGGTGTTGATTCTTTCTGTATATTCTCTCCCTCAGTTATTTTAAAAACTGGAGTAGAGCTGTGTATATATAATATATATACTTTTTAATCTATATAATATGGTTAAAAAATAAAGGTTAGCAAAGATTTCAAAGATAACAGTTTTCTGGTCATTATAGAGCATTTTTTACTCTCTGTGTTAGAATGCTTATCTAAAATATCTTCTCATTGCAGGCCTAAATAGAGGGGATGCTGTGCAGCAGTATAGTTAGTAGTGTTACTGTAGTAACCTAGCCCTGACATTGCTTTTTTCAGTTTTATTGAATTTATTGTGAATGTGTAAGAGAGGTAATCTAAATGTAAGCAGAATCATTTAACACAGTGGTCTTTCTCGTAGCCACAGAGAACTGACAGCTTGTTCTGTGATTTGACATGACTGAGTGTCATAAAAGATACTTCATCTTTTGTGTCTTCTCCTTTTTGGATTTTTTTCCCCTTTTGAAAGATGATTCTTGCCTTTAGGTCAGAGTGGTGACCATTGTAATTCATGCATGTTGAATGCCTCCAGAAGACCTTTTGTTGTTCCATCTTCTTATTTATTTATTAATTTTTCCCCATATGCTATTTAATCTTAAATGGAATTCTCCATTACCAACACTATTTTTTTTAAATTGTAATGGAAAACAGTTTTTTTACTGTATTGAGGGTTTTATTTTTGTATGGAAGTTTTTTAACATTATTTCTCATGTTCCATAAGCTTAATCTTTTTTCTGTGTTTGTTTGGGATTTTTTTAATTGTTTCTTTTGTGAAGATAACCTGATATCCTCTTACATATTTATTTTTTATGATGCCTGACACATGGAATTTCTCTGCCTTTTTTTACCTTCCTGTGTATTCTGACAATTACAGTTGCAGTGCAACTATGTTGCAGTAGAGATTAGAGGTTAAGGTTCCATGTTCAACGTTGTTGCATTCTAGAAATATATAATGAGGGTGGTGTTTAAATATAATGTATGCATATTGCACTCAGTGAATATTAACTTTGTTACTCATAGGTGCTATGACAAACAGGCAACAATCTTCCACCTGTAGCCTAATTGTTGCTAAATTATTTATGTTGTGTCTTAGTACAGATGTGGCTTTAAAGGTGAATTTGGAGTGAAATGTGCATTAACTCTATTTGAGACACGCACAAGCAGTTGACATAGTCATGGCAGTCATGGGGTAAAATGGCAAGAAGGAAGAACTGGAGAAGTCATAAGGGTGTCCAAGGGCTTTGAAGGTGGTGGCAAGGAGTTTGTTGTTGTAGCTGTGTTTTTAATGAATTGGAAGATGAAATGTCCAGTAATTGAAAAAGTAAGGGCAGAGTGAATGTTTCTACTATAGAAAATGTAAAGTTTGTATTAAAAAGATTGACACAGGAGTAGCAGTAATGGTTCCAGGAGGGTTGGACATGCAGGATAATAAGGGAATTAAGGTTTTGGAGCCGTCAGTTATCTTGGAGTGTGGTAAAAATGGCATAGTGGGGCTGCTGTACATTTGGGGGTTTTCCCTTTGATTTCATCCTGGCAGCACTTCAGGCTTTCTCACAGCACTGGGATATTTTTGCAAACTCCAAGCTCTGTCGTGCTTAACAGCAGTCTCCCACAGCCAGTGGTCACTCAGAATTGTCAGTCTTAGATCTTGATGCATTTTAACCTTGTGACATAAACTGAAAAATTACGAGATTAAAAAGCAGAATTACTTTTCTAGCTTTTCACAATAGAGACCACATATGTAAGGTTTTCTCCATTACCCCAAGGAATGAAAACATTCTCAAATAAAATATGAAGTCGAGAGTCTCCCATGACCTTGTAAGGCAAAATATACCAAATATCACAGGATTTACAGTTGTAAGTGATAGTAGGCAATGCTGCAGAGGAACATTAGCATCAGATTTAATGCAATATATTGGTCTCTTTCTTCCATACCTTTGCTGCTTGAAATTTTTCACATGCAGCATGGAGACCTCCAAAGGAAGAAATGGCAGTGGCAGCTGCTTTGGAAGTGCAATGCCATGTGGAGAGAGACACTGACAGAAATGGGTGGTGAGTTTGAAGGGTTGAAACAGATAAAAAGTGAGAGAAAATAGGAAAAATAAATATTACTGATGCTGAAAAAAGAAACACAATCCATTTTATGTTTTCCTGTGATGTTGAAAACCTCCCCAGACAGGATCCCATTGCTTTTCCTTCCCCCTGTATGGCTTCAGCTGATAAGGGCACAGACTCTGGAATTGTATCTGCATAGATAGAAGTTGAACAGATGACTTGTGCCTTTTTCTTATGCTTTAAGGTGGCCAGGTGTGAGCGTATTTGGGTTCCAAAGCTACATAAACTCATCAATGTAATATTACGTTCATAGTAATATACTTGGATTCCCAGAAGCACCTATTACTTTCTGGACAATGGCATATTAAGATAGGAGCTTAGTTTCTTAGCCAGAACTGAGTGTCTCCAGTTAGCCTGCATGCTTCTGTCTGCACTTGTCACTGTAAACATAGTTTTGAATCATCCCAGGAAAAGAGTTCTGCAACTTACCAAACCTGCTTAAGGACAGGTACATCCTAACTCTTGTTTTCTTATGCACAATACAATATTGGGTACTCAACAGCAAAATTAGATAATTACTTGGTTAAAAACATGGCCACTGTTTTTCAACATCCTATATTTAATTAGTATGGCTTCGCTGAACAGGAGCAGAAGACTTCCTTTTTGGAAACGTGTAACAAGAGCTGACAATGAAATTAGTTACTCAGTAAACACCTGAAGGGATCTGTAATTCCTACATAAATAAAACCTAGGCCAGGGGGTTGAAGTATTTCACACTGAAGTGAAGCTTTCCTTTGGTTTCACCAGGGTTTGATCAAGTTCAGAGGGGTTTTATAGAGAGGCTTTTTGCTGATAATCAAACAGTATTGCTAAAGCAAATGAAAGACTGTGAGCTCATTGTTTGCTATGAATTCCTGTGTAGACAAGTCTACATAAGATCCACATCTATATCTATATGTATAGATATTTCCTACGTACAGTGTCTTACATAATCTCAAAAGTTTTACAGGAAGCAGTGTCTTAAACTCATTGAATGTAGGAGAGCTCTATATCTTTGGATAAATTTTAAGAATGTATTTGTTTTTCTTAAAATATGAAAAACACATCATAAGCTTTCCATAGCAAACTAACCGGATAATTTAATGACAGAACAAATGTTAAATGTAGTAATTTATACAGTAATTCAGCAGTGAAGGCTATGAGAAGCTGGATAGTGCTGTAAATTTAGCAGGTTTTTCTGCTTTGTTGAAGAAACTGCCATTTTGGTTTGGTTTGATTTGGGGTTTTTTTTGTTTGTTTGGTGGTTTTTTTTTGTTTTTGTTTTGTTTTGAGAGACAGCATATTGTCCTAAATCCATTTCTAAAATTAAGGAGGTTTTTATTTGTCCTATGGCTTATTTTTATTTTCCAGTAATTTCTGCAGCACAAAAAATGTGCGGCAGCACTTCTCTTTGGAGTGAAGCAATAGCACTGTTTTTCTTCAGCCTCTGTGCAGAAATGAATTCTTAAATTTTTTTATATATACATGTATATATATTATGTTTACTTTTAGTTTTAGTACTTGCTTCATCATTCTTTCCATCTGAGGTTGATTTAAGGGCTTCAGTAGTTTGAAAAGGCATAGCTCTTTATACTGATTTCACAGAAAAAGCCTCTAAAAGCTTTTATGTTGTGAGGTGAGAATCAAGGGTTCCCAAAGCTTTTGAGTACATATATCATTCCTTATACTAACAGTTGGCTCAGAGAACAATTCCTGTCTCATTTGTGATATCTGACATCATTATATGGATTTCTCATTATATGCAATTCCAGGCAAATTGCTAACAAAGGAAGCTCATCCAGATTAGGAAAGGTTTGTTTTTAAGTTGTTTCTTAATGCAGTTAAGCAACAGCAAATGGGAAGCAGCAGCCAGCTAGTTTTTTGTGGATTGTAGCTAGGGCACTTTTGGTCTAAATTTTCAAAATAAAACATTTTCTTCCCCCCAGAGTTTCAGGGGGAAAAGAGCACAATATTCAAAGTGATGTTACTACAGTTTTCCAGCAATTTGTTCCTTTTCTTCCCCAGCAAAAACAGTCTTCTAAGCACGTTATTAGTGTTTCTGTATTGTGATGGTTTTGTTTCTAGGATATTTTTTTCTTTTTTGCATGACCTCTTTTTTTTTTTTTTTACAAATTCCTTCCAATTTTTTTATTTCAGAAATACTAACAAAATGTAAGTCCAAATTGGCATGAAAACCAGGAAACATAGATTTTTCACCTCATAATTGCCAAGAACGTGATTAGTCATGTCAACCATGAAAAATGGCTAGGTTGGAGGCTTGTATTACTGTATCTGCTAAAAGGAGTGGGACATAGGTTATGCTACTTGTTTTCTGTCCTAAGCTCTTTTTTTCCCCATACAATCATAGAATCGTAGAATAGTTAGGGTTGGAAAGGACCTTAAGATCATCTAGTTCCACCCCCCCTGCCATGGGCAGGGACACCTCACACTAAACCATGTCACCCAAGGGTCTGTCCAGCCTGGCCTTAAACACCACCAGGGGTGGAGCATTCACAGCTTCCCTGGACAACCCATTCCAGTGCCTCACCACCCTCACAGTAAAGAACTTCTTCCTTATATCCAATCTAAACTTCCCCTATTTAAGTTTTAACCCGTTACCCCTTGTTCTGTCACTACAGTCCCTAATGAAGAATCCCTGCCCAGCATCCCTATAGTCCCCCTTCAGATACTGGAAGGCCGCTATGAGGTCTCCACGCAGCCTTCTCTTCTCCAGCCTGAACAGCCCAAACTTTCTCAGCCTATCTTCATACAGGAGGTGCTCCAGTCCCCTGATCATCCTCGTGGCCCTCCTCTGGACTTGTTCCAACAGTTCCGTGTCCTTTTTATGTTGAGGACACCAGAACTGCACACAGTACTCCAGGTGAGGTCTCACAAGAGCAGAGTAAAGGGGCAGGATCACCTCCTTCGACCTGCTGGTCACGCTCCTTTTGATGCAGCCCAGGATACGGTTGGCTTTCTGGGCTGCAAGTGCACACTGAAGCCGGCTCATGTTCTTTTTCTCATCAACCAACACCCCCAAGTCCTTCTCCGCAGGGCTGCTGTGAATCTCTTCTCTGCCCAACCTGTAGCTGTGCCTGGGACTGCTCCCACCCAGGTGTAGGACCTTGCACTCGGCATGGTTAAACTTCATGAGGTTGGCATCAGCCCACCTCACAAGCGTGTCAAGGTCCCTCTGGATGGCATTCCTTCCCTCCAGCATATCAACCGAACCACACAGCTTGGTGTCATCGGCAAACTTGCTGAGGGCGCACTCAATCCCACTGTCCATGTCAGTGACAAAGATGTTGAACAAGACCGGTCCCAACACTGATCCCTGAGGGACACCACTCGTTACTGGTCTCCAGCCAGACATTGAGCCATTGACCACAACTCTTTGCATGTGGCCATGCAGCCAGTTCTTTATCCACCGAGTGGTCCATCCATCAAATTGATGTCTCTCCAATTTAGAGACAAGGATGTCGTGTGGGACAGTGTCGAACACTTTGCACAAGTCCAGGTAGATGACATCAACTGGTCCACCCCTGTCCATCAGTTCCATAGCCCTGTCATAGAAGGCCACCAAATTGGTCAGGCAGGATTTCCCCTTAGTGAAGCCATGCTGGCTGTCACCAAGCACCTTGTTGATTTTCATGTGCCTTAGCATGCCTTCCAGGAGAATCTGCTCCAAGATTTTGCCAGGCACAGAGGTGAGACTGACTGGTCTGTAATTCCCCGGGTCATCCATTTTCCCCTTCTTGAAAAAGGGGGTTATATTTCCCTTTTTCCAGTCATCAGGAACTTCACCTGACTGCCATGATCTTTCAAATATGATAGCCAGTGGCTTAGCAACTTCATTTGCCAGCTCCTTCAGGACCCACGGATGGATTTCATCAGGTCCCATGGACTTGCGCACAGTCAGGTTTTTAAGACGGTCTCAAACCTGATCCTCTCCTACAGTGGGCCCAAGGTCTCCGTTCTCACAGTCCCTGTGTCTGCCTTCCAAGGCTTTCATGGTTTCATCAGAGCCTTTGCCAGTGAAGACTGAGGCAAAGAAGTCATTCAGAACCTCAGCCTTCTCCAAATCCAGGGTAGCCGGTTCTCCTGATAGATTCTTCAGGGGACCCACATTGTCCCTGGTCTGTCTTTTACTTGCAGTGTACCTGTGGAATCCCTTCCCATTATCTTTCACATCCCTAGCCAAGGTTAATTCTAACTGGGCCTTAGCTCTCCTAACCTGGTCCCTAGCTTCCCAGATATTTTATAAAATAAGAAATGTAATATAAAACACACAAAAAGGTTACAATGACTGTTACAAATCAAAGTAGGTATTCTGTTTCAAAAGGCAGTATGTTGCCATTGCCATTGCTATTCCCAAAATAAAGGCAAAAAAAAGTAATTCTTATACTCTCTTACCTCCCTTCAAAAGGGAGGGACTTTCAGTGTTATTCTAACACTATATATTTAATAATGTTACAATTTTAATATTGTATATTAAAAATTGGTTTAGATGAAATAAATAGAAATAATAAGACTAGCAAATAGATAAATAAAATGAATCCTTTATACAAACTTCACATGTGTTAGTAAATGATTCTACTTCTTAATGCATCACTAAATTTATCCTCACTAAACCATTCAAATTACAATATAAACATTCATTTTATATTTCAGAAAGTATTTAGCAGCAAAATACACTTCTGAGTTTATCTCCAGAAAATTAATGCATGGTTCTCAAATGGCTGTTTGAATTACAGATGGGCGTTCTACATAAGCATACTAGGCTCCCAATCAGTTCATACTGTATGTTGTTCCATTCCCCTGGAGGTAATCGATCAGAAAGGTGTGTTAGTCAAATATTCAGTATACAGCTTTTACTCTTTGCTGAATTAACACTTCTGATGCAAGTCCTAATAACACTTGCAATTTTCTCTGGCTTTGATAAGAATGTTGCATGTTCTGGTTTTAGTGTAATTCATTAATAAAATAGAAATGAGCAAACACAGCAGTTAAAAGAGAAAAAAAAACACAACAAAAAAAAACCCACCCCCCAAAACCACAACAAGCTCAACCAAGTCAAACAATAATCATGTTTTATGTGGATTTAAATGTGGGAATTTAAATCATACAAATGTGGAAGCACTGAAGGAACCAGACTTTGTCCTGTTATTTTAAGGCTTTTAAGGAAATGTAGAAAGAGGAAATGATTCAGGCTAGATGACGTAATGTGTTCTATTTTTATTCTTTAAAGTTCAAAGGGTTTATAGTTGTGAAGAGGATGTATACAAAAGCTACAGCTACAATAGAAAATACCTTTCTCATCTTCTTTCAGATTAAATTGTGTTCACAGCTCAACCTGAGGAAGGAATTTCATCTTCCAGGTCACAAACCAGCTATTACGTCTTTGTGGATCTAGTGCTTACCTGTTATAATGGAACATATAAAATGTGTATGCTGAAGGATAATGTAGAGTTTGCCTTTGGCTTCGATTTATCCCTTACGCATTATTTTGTGACATGCTGTATACTTTTAATATTTTGTGTGTTACTGGCTTCTTTCTTACTCTTTTATTCTCTGATGCTTCCACTGCATTTTCCTGCTGAGAGGTGGGATATCATGCTGGTTTGTGTTCAAGATTAAAGGTGGAATCTTTCCTCTTTCAGGTGACTTCTACGTGAAATAAATGACTCTAGTTTGTTCTAGGTGTAAATTGCTGCCCCCTTCTGTATACAAAGCTGTGTACAAGTTGTCATGTGCTTGCATTATGTTTAAGGGCAGGAGAGAAGGCTTTTGTTCTGGTTTCAAGGAGATGATATTGGCAGGTCTAGAACTTCCAAAGACTATTTAACATAGTGTATGCCTAGATTTCTCTGTGTATTTCTAATACTCTTTGGAAAAGCAATTGAAGATTTCCTGCTAGTTTTCTTTGGGTGTATTCTCAGGAAAAACAGTATGCAGTTTTTTTAAAAACAGAGCATGTACTTGTCATCGCAGAAAGTAGAGCTAAATATATTCATCTGATGAATTGATACTTACAGGATATGACAGCTAGAGATTTGCTACAGCAAAGGTATACGCTGCCTAATGGAGACACTGCTTGGAGACCATCGCCACTTGTTACTGCTGCCCTGGAAGGAAAGCTTGTTATTCTTGATGGCATTCATCGAATTAACCCCGGCACTCTAGCTGTACTTCAAAGGTCAGGATATGAGCACGGATAAGTTGTTTGTGCATGATTTGTTCATTGAGCACAGGCATACTGAGAAGTAAAGTTCCTTTTGGTGAATATGACTTTCCGTAAGTTCAAGAACACTGTAAAGATCAATCTGAACATTGAAGTTTCATAAAATATATGATGTTCAGTCTTTACTTACTTAAAAGCAAAATAAAGTATTTCATATTCTTTGTAAGTGCATAATGCAGGAAATTTCAGCTCTTTGTAAATACCGACTGTAACTCTGAATTGAAGGAAGAGTTCAATTTTACTCTAAACTTAGGAAATCTAAAAATTAGAAGTATTTACATAACGATTTGAAAATGCAGGATGTCAGAAGATGTTTGAAATACTTTTCATTCTGCTTCTAAATGAAATGCAGTCATTGCAGTTACATGTAAAAGCGTACTTTATTTTGATTGCAAAGAATGTTTTCTAAACATTAATTTATCCTGTATTGAATTATGAAATAAACTTTGCAGAACAGTAGTAATAATAGCAAGTACTATGGTAATCTATACCGTCAGGTCAATTTTTTTCTGCTATTGCATGTTCCTGCATCGTATACTGCAAATTTAAAGGACAGCACCAGCCTTCAAAGCAGGTTTTAGCAAAACCGTTTTGTGCCTTGTCTTCGTATACATATACACAGAAGGTTAGAAGCGAAAATTATGCTTGCCTTCTTTTCCCTTTCTAATCAGTTTAGCTTTGCTTTCTGGTTTCTAATCAACTTCTGCACAAAAAAAGTAAGAGGTGGGTATGTATGTAGGCTAATCATTGCAGCCAACTGAAATACATTGCTTCAAGAAACAAATCGAAAGTATATTACTTGGTACAAGTATAACAAAATGGGCTATTTCATGCTATTTATGCACACTCTACTGGTAAGACAGAATTTTTTTTTCTTCTTCTTACCACATCTATTTAAACTAGGTTGACTGACTGACTACATGCTGAAACTGTTTACTGATGCATATTATTTTACCTCCACACCTAGGTGCATCTTAAATTTTCTTTTTACTATCGCCCATGTAGGTTTTAAAAAAGCATTAGTTGATATATGCATATGTAAAAGTGATCAAAGGCTAGATAAAGCTTATTCTTTATTTTCAAACAGACTAATACATGACAGGGAATTGACCCTCTATGACGGCACCAGATTGTTAAGGGAAGATAGATATCAAAACTTAAAAGAAGAATTACAGATTTCTGAGGAGAAACTACAGGAAAGGTAAAGTGTCAGCTATGACTATCGAATGCAAACAGAATTTCATCCTGTAAAAAGCTTGATTTTTTTTTTTTTTTAATTTTATTTTTTACAAAAACATCATGCAAAATGCTTCTCTATTAAATTGGTACCTTCTAATCACTAAGAGAAACATCTTTTAAACATCAGTTTCCTCATGAACTTTCTTTCTTTCTATGGCATGGGAAAATTATATCCTGTTTAGAGTGCTTGACCTGAAAGGAAAACATTCAGTATCCTCTAACAGAAGGAGTTAGACATTGAGGAGCAATTATAAGTACATAAAAACATAGTATTTAATATATACATAAAACATAATATTTAATTTTGGAATATTTTGTTACTACTATTAGAAAATAAAGCTAAATTGAAATGAAATAAAACTTGTTATTTTCTTTTGCCTCATTAGCTATAAAGCTGGTATATAATTTACAACTAATATGGAGCAGGAAATCCTAAGGATGGGTTGGGACCCATTATGCTTACTCTTTTTGTTTCTTTACTTCCACTTGTTCGCTAGAAACATTCCACAGATAGAAACGTTTTTTAGTCCTTTGAAGCTATACTTGTTACATAGTCAAACATTGCCGACCAGTTGTAGTTAATGGGAGGAATATCACTGAGTGTACATCAAAAAAATGCAACCTAATATTCAGTAATACATAAGGAACTAAACATACTGTGACTCTTAAATGGCTCTGATCTCTGAAAAAGCATCCTATGATTCTGTGGCAGATATCTGTGCTCGTATTTACACTGCAGGGTGTGCATATGTCCAAACTTTGAAAAGGCTTTATTGCTTATAGGAGGGATGCATTCATGATGTGCTACCCTGTTTCTCTCAATTGTCTCGTTGAATACAATTGTTTTCATTGACCTTCATAGTCACCCTTTAGGAAAGCTGTTTTTCTTTAACTGTTTTGTTTTGTTTTTTTTTTTACTTATTCTTTCTAGTTCCCTTTTGATCCGGAATACTGGGGTTTTTAAAAAACACCACCACCAAAAATAAACCAGACACCACAACAAAGCAAACTTTTATTTTAGGTCTTCCATGCCATTTATATTGATTTTTTTTTTTTTTTTTTTTTTTTTTTTTGTAGGTATGGTGTAATCTAGGCCTACTTTTTGTACATAATTAGTTGAAGTCCTCTGTGCTGAGAATCCTACCTTCTCCTAGGTGAAATGTTCAATCAGGCCCTTGTTCAACTTTCTTCTGTATTGACATATTCAAAAGAAGCCAGGATAAAGCAATGTAAACTTGTATCCACTCCTTTGGTTTTGGCTATGGGCTGCTTTGGCATCAGTGAACCACTGCTCTGTATAGAGGGCACTGTTCTTGTCAGCCCTTAAGGAACTGAAGGTATGCCAGGACCTCATCCTGACTTTGGTCCCTTACATATTCTGAAAACATCACAACCTTTCACTGGCTCCCAGATGCAATGTCAATAGTTGCTCTTTGATTCCAGGATTACATTCCTCGCTGCTCCTCGCCCTTCTCAGCAACAGCTACTGCAAACTTCAGTACTGTTGCAAAAGATCACCTTGTGGAGATTTTGTATAGAATATGTTGTACCTTTAATTTATTAGCCATTAGCTGGGCAAGTTCTTACTTCTGAATCATGATTGGAAGATGCTTTCCATATGGATGAGATATGTTGTCTCTTTTTTAATGTGTCAATGGCTGTGGCTAGTGGTCTTAGATACATTTCTGTTAGAGAAAGGTGAATAGAGAGCTTTCTTATCCTGATTTACTGCATTTGACTAAAGTAATTTCAATACGGTTGCTCTTTGCCAGTACTGCAGAATATATGCTATTATTCCCAGCTCTGCTGGAACAGAATCTGGGATGTTTGATGAGTGACACATTAAGACTACTGTTAATTTTCCAGTGAGGGAGTTCCCTGTGGAAAGTGGTTTCAAGTTTTGAATCAGGATATTATTCTGACTTTCCTAAACCCCACTCATTTAGCCTTAATTCTTTTTTGCATGTTGGGAATCAATATGGTACATAGAATACATATAAAATGTTACTTTTGTAGCTTAATTTTGTTATTAACATTTTTATTATCTATCTGATGTCATGTACTAATGTGGTTCTTATGAGAAACTGAGGAAGAGTTAAAAACATGCTGAGAGGCACGTTAATGATTCAGTGGAAGTGCATGACAGAGTTTTAAATGTCTAAGCAGTTAGGCAGGAATTAAACAATGTAGCTGAAAATAGTCATAAACAGAGGAAATACAAGATCAAGAGTAAAATGAGTGTTTCTGGAGCAGTAGAATTTGAAAGAAAACAGCCAAAAAGCTTTGTTAGGAAATTATTAAATTAGGAGGGCAAGGCCATCTTCAGGATTTCAAGAAAAGTGATAGCTGGAGACTGGAAAGCAGCTGTGGTAGAGAAGATCTAATACCTTACTGTCATATGTCAGAGAAACCAAGAACATGGTAGTACATAATTCTCTCCACCCCCCATTCAGGTCAGCTTAGCTGTGCATGAGTATTCTTGATTGTAGAGAATATTTGTAGTATAGTTTGCAGTTTCTGTCTTTTGTGCTGCTTCTAAGCATTAATAAATACAAAATAACTCACTGTTACTCTGTTTCCTTAATTTAAGACTCGCTAATGAGGTTGTCAGATGCTGTTGGAAGTTACATAAACACAAATATGTCTTTCATACTGGAAAAGAACAACTGGTCATGCTTTTTCCTAGACTACTTGGACCGAGTACTTTGTGAATGGAACTGAATAACAGAATTTCCATTTAAATCTGTGATAGAGAAAAGGAGTACAATTCCTAAGCAATGAGCCAAAACTTCTGTAAACATTATTTTTAGCCTCTGTCTGTAAAAGGATTTGACACACCTAAAGATTTTTCCAATTTCTAAGAAGAGAAAAAGTTTGAGATACTGGAGAACTTTTGGAGATAATGGAGAAGTTTTAGGGGATCCCTGCTTTAGACAAACAAAACACATTTTGTGTTAAGCTTTCATGCTGTTATATGAAAATATTTGATAGTAAAAAAAAAAAAAGTTTATGCTTCAATAATATTAATACTTGTATGTGTAGTAAAATAGTAGAATACTGCACAATCCATCCCTTTATTTCCAACCCTGATAATAAGTCAAGAGTTTTTAAATAAAGGAATGGTACTTCAGCTCGTACTATGAACTAAAGAAATCATGTGCCTTTTATATGAATGTATTATAGTCGAAAATGTAAACATGCTTAAACCATGGCATTGTTGTGAGCAGTGCTGGGCAAAGAGGTTTGGTTTTCAGATGGCTTTTAAGTTTTGCAAGTTAGAACACTATTACTCATAAATTATATTTTTGGGCAACATAATTTAGAAGTTGTATTACCTTTGTAAGAGCTGTTGAAATAGATTATATTAGTCATTGTCACTGCGTTATATGTTCATTGTTCATTATCCACTATTATTTCTACATCTGTTGTGTCTACTAGAATTTTTCTGAGGAGGGCTTCAGACTGGTGGGTGCAACAGCTCTGCCTGACAAATGCAAGCAGTATGTTTGCCTTTGTGAAATTTTGGGATACTCCTTGGCCTGCTGAAAGTGTTTAAGTTACAGGTAACTAGGAGTCAGCACAGAGTACTTTTTCTTCTTTCTTTTGCCACTTTGGCTGTGGAGTTAAGTTAGCAAACTTTCACAGTAAAATGAAATTCATTCATTTGAGGAAAGGAAATATTTTTGTTTATGAGTTTGCAAGAAGAAAAGATAAAAACCTGCCCTTGAGGAAGTGACAGATGGTCCTTAAAGATCGTCTACATAGAAGGAAATTATAGCTGCTGATTCCTTATTTATATAATGATTGTATGATTCATTTTCCTGAACAGGTTCGCAGATTAAGAGAAAATGCATTCAATTATTGTGCATATCCAAGATTTCTGCATGGAAGTTCTGCAGTAATCATCCTTTACTTTACTGAGACAGATACTGTGAAGGTAGAGCACTGGCTTTACAAGACAAGCAGTGAAGTGTTGGTTTGTCTTATGATGCAGTATTTTAACCTATTTGGATGGATATCCCTCCCCACAACACACACACATGCACAGTGATGGTAAGGCCACAGTGTGGTGAACAGAAAGGCAGCTAGTACAGGAAAACGTGGAAGTAGGTATGTAATAGGATTGTTCAAAAGCTAAGAAATCACTCATAATGCATGGGTGGTTTTAGTGCCCTCCAGACAGTGGATTATTTTCCATGTGATTAGTTTGAAAGGGAAAACACAGTAGATGAGACAAATGCAGAATGTGGCAGGGAGTGAATTTAGCAAGCAATACAAGTTTTTAATTCCTTACATTTTCTAGCTTTTACTTCATTTTTTTGTTTTGGGGTTAGATTTTGTGGTTTTTTTTTTTTCCAGTTTAGTGAATTTTCAGATTATCTGTGTATTTTAGATGGTGTTGAAATTTAAGAAAAATTGCAAAAAAAAAAATAATAGGTCATTGCAGCCCTAGTATTAAAACAATTCCCAACTCATAAAATTTGATAGAAAATGAGATTTATTAAATCATGTTATGGGAAGAGAGGGCCAAAATTAGTTTTGCAGGCTGGTATCAAGAATGCTGTTCTGTTTGGTTTTTTTTTACCCTTAGGAGAAACTTCAATTGCTCAGACCATGTATCAATAACGAGCAAATCTTTCTCTAAAGTCACCCTGAACAATCTGTGTTCTGAACTTTCTCTCAAGAGCAGTGGTGGTAATCCTTGGTTTGAATTAAACATTGATGTCAAAAGAATGATGTGCATATTATTAAGAAGGCTCTGCTGCCTGTGTTGTCAGTAAACATTTAATAGAGAAGGATAAAGACTCTTTGTATTAATCAACTATCACTAAATCTTCCCACTGTTTGAGGCTCATTAATTTAAAAGGTGTCATTTTTTTTTTACAAGATACAATTACTTGAATTTCCTCTGCAAAGAACACAAAATGTCAAGGAGTTATTTCTTACAAAATATAGCTTCATATAGGAGCTCCATATTATGTTCCTTCAGAGGCTTGATCTATAATACTGTGGAACAATCTTAAGCTCTTCAGTTGTGCTAATGGAAGCTGGGAACTTTCAGAGCGTTGCACGATTGGGTTATTTATGGTATTTAATAATACACTTAGCTTGACATTTACATCACTGTAAACATCAGTCCAAACAATAGTCTTTTGAAGTAGCCAAATAGTTTTACTCATATTTGCAAACTGGAAACCTACAGCAGTGATGGTGTGATATGTCCAAATCTAGAGAGGACATCAGTGACTTTAATAGATATCAGCAAGTCAGCTTGCCCTGACTTTGCATTGCCTGTCCTCCCGCTTTTCCCTCTCTGGCTGTCTTCACTATGCCCTTTGAGTTAGGCAGTGACACGGAGGTATAAGAGAAATGTCTTCCGTTGACTAGGGAAGGCTGACTGCTTCTTGTCTTCCCTTATAGTATTACAGAGGGACCAGAATTTCTTTGTTTGAATTTGGTGGATTTCTGCAGGAGTCTTCTTCTCTTTCTCAGCAGATGGGGGATTGGTAATAAGTGGAGAGTCAGGAAGTATGTGTATTTATCTTATCTAAGAAAGTTTTAATAAGGTTGGCTAATGTTCCCTGACTTTCTTTTACGCTTAGTGACAATGACATTCCCATTGGATCCTCTTTCATGTGATGTTTTTAGACATCTATTTCTATTTTTATCAATCAGGGAGTAGCTTCTAGGCTTATGACTTTCAGCTGAGAATAACTCATACCACCCCCTGTGTTTGCTTTGATACAAGAGACTGCTGTAATCACTCCGTTGTATCACAGGTTTATTGTTGTGACTAACAGATAAGCCAACTATGAGTAGATTTGTTAATTTATGTTTAATGGTCATAGTCTGTTTTCTGATTCCCTTGCTCATGCCATCATTTCCCCTCTCAGTTTAACCAGGAGGAATACTTGCCTCCAAGTGTTCTGATTTTAAATACAGTCATTTAAATTAAATGATAACAGGCATATCTAGAAATATAAGCTGCCTAATTAAATTTCACTTGCTATTTCCAAATTAACATCTCCTATTTTAGTAAGAGTACTGTGAAATTAATTGTTGAAAACAGGCCATCCTTGCACAGTTTGACTGGCTTTTGTATCTGACGTCTAACTCTCTGCTGTTTCTAAAGATCATGCAATTGTGCTGATTGAAGAGTACCACTAAATTTCCAGTCCAAAGAGGTGGTAACATTACATAGATGAGAGAGACAAAATACGTGAACAAGGCAAAGGTACTGAAAACCAAGACAATGGTCTTCTACTGTGCCAACACATTCATCTAAGAGTGTATTATGGTGCTCACAGTAAGATCCCATTATCTTCAGTGGATTCAAATAGGCAGGTGTCTAGGAGACTGTTAGTCACTAAATCCTGCAGCGTGAACTAGGGGACACTGACTGAAGCTAGCAGATCAGTTCCATAAAGACTTAAAAAATAGTGAAAGTACCTTTTACAACCATGAACAGTGTATATGTTGCCACAGGAAGCTGTGGAGGCAGACAGGATGAAGAACTTCATAAAGGGATTAGACAAACTTGTGGGTAAATGAACATTAAAGCAATAGAGATCCACCCTCCAGTGTCTTTGAAGATGTGATTGTGAGTGCTGGGAGAGCATGAGGGGACAGAATACTCGTAGTGGCTAGGCTGATGTGCTTTCCCCATGGAGTATCTCTAGCTGTTGTAATAAGAGACAGAAAGTGTGGTGAGCTGGGTAGATTGAAGGACCCAGCAGGGCATTTCTTAAGTTCTTTCAAGTATTAATCTGCTGTTGGAACAACCTGTCTCCTCATGTGGAGTCTAAAACAAGGCAAGGGTGGAGTGACTGGTTTGAACTTTGAAGTATAATTTTCAGGAATTTTATGAAGTCGGGTGTATTAATCCCATCCCAAGAGTCTAGGTGATTTTTCCAAGGGCCGCAAAGAGCATCAGTAAGGGAAATGTTCCTAAGCTGTTAATAAATCCATCTCTTCATGATGGCCAGTATCTGTGTCATCCTTTCTGTCAGCCTAATCGAATAAAAGAAGTTACTCATTACTACAGCTCTGGCAGATCTTGTTCCATCCCTGATTTGCCTGTGAGACACCCTGCTTTAGGTAAAAAAACCTTGTAAAAGTCCATCAGATGAGTGAGATGTGTCTATTTCAGACATACAGTGATTTAATTCCTTTTTTCACCTGTTGTAAAAACTGAATTTGCTATTCACTGTTTAAGAGAGGTAATGCATTTATAAACTCTTTTTTTGCAGGTCTATCTTTCCTATCCATCCTTCTTTCAGAATAGTGGTCTTAGCAGAACCTCCTGTCATTGGAAGTAGCACCCAACAGTGGCTGGGTCCGGAGTTTTTGACACTATTTCTTTTTCATAATGTTCGATCTTTAAGTAAGAGTGAGGAAATTGAAGTTATAAAAAAGATGGTAAGTACGTTCAATATTTAAGGCACTTACAGACTATTGCTAACTGAACATGGTTATTTATTACATAAAAAATATTTTGCTGTTTCTGCCTAGCATAAATGTCTTCATTTTCAAAGCTTATGAAAGCAGCATATCTGCTTATCTGCGATGATTTTGATATAAATTAACATTCTTTCTGTGATACTAAATGATGCTGTAATAGAAAAAATGTTCTTTGCCAAAATTGCATTCCTTTCTGGTTGATATACACTGCGGTCACTATGCTTATTGCATCTGTGTGTAGCTGTACATGGAACTTGCATATATTGCAGTAAGATTAATACTGGTTTTTGTTCAAGCAGATTCCAAATGTACCCAGTGTTGCTGTGGAGCAGTTGTTGTCATTAACACACAAGCTTCGGGAGACAAATGACACCACAGTGAGCCCTTTTCTTTTGTCTGGGATTGGTTTTTGGTTTTGTTTTCTTTTCAAATGTACATTCTCCTGCTGTGAATGATCTGTTTTAACAAAGGCTGGGTGAAGCTTGCTAAGCTATAGTGTTGCTTCAAAGGCTTCTGGCTCATTTTAGACTCCACATGGGGACTGGAAAACCAGCCCCAGAAAATTATTGCTGGCAATTACTGTACTGCGTACTATGAACTTTTTTTTATTTATGATGTTCATTTTTAGAATCTGCATAAGTAAAGCTTTTAGGAAATTGCCTGAATCCCAGAGAAGCCAGGCAGAACAGTATATGTTGTCAGTGGGTTTAGGTACGTGGCTCTCAGTAAAACATGCTTGAGCTGCCTTTTGAATAGGTGTGGGTATGATCATGTGTGTCCAAATATTTTTTGATCACTTTAATCACCAGAGCTTCTTGGGCAATCCCAAGCACAAATACAGGCTGGACAGAGCTGGACAGAAACTGATTGAGAGCAGCCCTGGGTAGAAAGACTTGGGGGTGTTGGTTGATGAGCTTCTGCTCAACATGAGCCAGCAGTATGTGCTTGCAGCCCAGAAAACCAACCATATGCTGGGCTGCATCAGAAGGAGCGTGACCAGCAGGTCAAAGGAGGAGATTCTCCCCCTACTCATCTCTCTTGAGGCTCCACCTGGAGTACTGTATCCAACTCTGGGGCCCCCAGCATAAGAAGGACATGGAAGTGTTGGAGTGAGTCCAGAGCAGGGCCATGAAGATGGTCAGAGGGCTGGAGCACCTCTCCTAAGAAGACAGGCTGAGAGTTGGGCTTGTTCTGCCTGGAGAAATCTCTGGGGTGACCTTAGAGCAGCTTCCAGTACCTAAGAGGGGCCTACAAGAAATATGGTGAGGGACCTTTTACAGGGTCACATGGTGACAGGGAATGGGGGAGTAGCTTTAAAGTGAAAGAGGGTAGATTTAGATTAGATATTAGGAAGAAATTCTTTACTGTGTGGATGGTGATGCACCAGAAGAGGTTGCTGAGAGAAGGTGTGGCACATTCCTGGAAGTCTTCAAGGCCAGGCTGGATGGGGCTTTGAGCAACCTGGTCTAGTGGAAAGTGTCCTGCCTATGGCAGGGGGATTAGAGCTAGATGGCCTTTTACATCCCTTCCAAATCAAACCATTCTGTGATTCTATAAACTCTGCTGCATTACTGCTACAGGCTATTCTATTAAAGCAGTCTTGTCAAGAAAAGTAAGTCCTGCTTACATAGTAACCACAGAATTCTTTGAAATCATGGTGGGTAAAAAAAAAACAAAACAAACCCAAATTATTTTTATGGCTACTAAAATGCTGGATGTTTTTAATGTAACTAAAATGTACATGGAATCCAGCAGTTTAACTGGTATGCAAGTATAATCTGTTCCCCTTAGTTTTATGATTCTAGCATGGGTAATAGTTTTTACAGTATTACTATTTAAGAAGCTGAGAGAGGCTGTCATGCTTTTCTGATCTTTAAAGTAAAAAAATTGACTGCTGACTTTTGGGTACACCTTTGGGACTTACTTCCTACAGCTAATGTATAAATATATTGTTTTCGGCATACTTGGAGACACAGCATGCCTGAACAGACCATTACAAAAATCCTTTCTATGCATGCGAATGTCTATAGCATTGTGAAATACCTGTGTGAAGTATATGATGTTGGATGAGAAGTGAGTCACAGTATGGACTGAGGGAGGATTCTTGTAGATGAGCAGTGACATGACACATGTTGGCAATAACACACCTGTGTGGAGAAATTAAATGTGTACCTTAGGTAACTCAAGATTATTTATAGAGTTGCCTAAGTCTGTAAACCTCTGCCAGAGATTATCCTGAAATATTAAGCATTGTTTAAAATTATTCTATTAACAATAGAATACCTGTAGACTATTCAGCCTGTGGGCGTTGTCTGCATCATTGCAATTGTTTGCTTGATTTACAATAGAATCTAGAGAGTACTGTCCAGATCCTCTTAAATTAGGTGCCTCATAGATACATAATAAAAAAACTGACACACAATTTTGAGTTTACAGTTGTTCAATATAAAATATTAAAAAAAAAAAGCAAACCAGCAAAAGAGAGGAAGTTTTGTTCCCAAAACTTTAATTGCCAGTTGCAAATATTCAGAAGATGTAATATATTCCTTCCTCTGTGGCCTGTCCTGTATTTTTATTTATTTCAGTGCAGGATGTGATGCTGTATGTTATTTAGACTTTAAAATGCCCGTGTCCTTAGAGATAAGATTTATCAAAGTGGCACAACGTACGAAATTTACTACCTCAGTTACTATGCTCAGCTGCCATTCTCCATTAGTGTAGTCCCATAGCTTGTAAGTTAGGAGGATTGCTTATCTGCCAAAACTTACTCTACTTGGGAACTTTTCTGCTGTTTAAAATAACTTTTGGAAAGAGAATGTAATCTCGTAAGCCAGCGAGGATTCTGGCTAGTGAGCAGGGATAACAAGGATACAGCACTCACCCCTCTCCTTTGCTCATGCTTCACACATGGCTGAGTAGGTCTTGAAAAAACACTTGAAATGCCATCACCTATATTGAAGTGTCCATAATGCTGGGTGATAAACTACAGTGGTTCAGAAGACAGTTAACAAATTCCTGACAACAAAAGCAGAAGGAGCAACAGAAGTAACCTTTGCTGTTAGTCCAGTCTACCTAATTCTTGCTCAGAGCTATGCTGAAAAGTATTATTTATCCTTTGCTGTCTCAGCATTTGAGAATAGTTTTGTACAATTACATAAAACTGATTTGTTTTTCAATATTAATGTCTGTCAAAACTGCAGTTTTCTAGTGGAAAGAATTGGTGTTAAGGCACTTCTCATGCTTAATAATTATTAAAGGAGGGGGGGAGATTCTGAAATTCTTCAAGTGTTGCTTTTCTCTGGGTTTTTCTTCCAGATGGGGAATTTCAGGATTTTTTTTCCAGTTGAAACAGTGTAATACATAAAGATAATTAATGCAGTTAGAAATCATTTATATGACCCAAACCAAAACGTTTCGAAGTTCCCTAATTAAACTATTTCACTTGACCCAGGTAAAGCTATGGCGCGACTTATCAAATCACGCTCAGTGTTGTGAGTTTCCTGCTAAAATAAGGAACCTATTTGTATTAGATACCTTCATCTGGTAGATATAATTATAGAATGATTTCTTTCTCAGTCTTTAAATCTGTCTTTAAATACATGGTCACTCGTTTGGGGTGTTTGTTTGTTTATTAAATTTTGCTGTATTTGAGGTCTGCTTTCCCAGGCATTGAATCATTTTTGTAACTCTTTACGGAATCTTGTCCAGTTTTTAGGATTTATTTTAACATGTGGACAACAGAAAGAACACAGTGTTCTAGTAACAGCCTGCCCAGAAGGCGTGTGCAGAGGTGATACAATCTCCTTACTGCTGCCCAGTGTTGTCTTGTTTATATGTCCAAGAATCCTGCCAGACCCTTTTGCCAGAGCATTACATGTGGAACACATACTCAGCTTGTGAAAGGCAGATGAGTTTTTAGCACATTGATCTTTTTACGGCGGCTGACCTCCTTGTTATTGTTAATATTGTCTAGTGTTAGGTTTTATATAGCTAATAAAATTCAGTTATCAGCACATTTTTCTCCCTGTTGCTTATCAAGTGAAATCGTAAGGCTAAGCTTTTGATGACATCATGATTTCCTTGGCAGTCAACTATTGCAACAAATACAGAATTACAAGCTCAGCGATTAAAAAGCACAAGTTGCTGAAGGAGACAGCACCTATGAATTAGGAGAAAAATTGAAATCATTCTTTTGGATTACATTTTTCTCAGTACTTATTTGGTTTAAATCCATGAGATCCAGTCCCAAACATGAAATAATACAAGTACCTTCTTTTTTTTGACAGGCACAGTCACTCGCTTCATCTTTATCTACTCGGCAACTACTACGAATTTGTCGTCGGCTGTCGCAACATCCAGATGAAAGCCTCTATTATGCTGTTAATAAAGCCTGCCTTTCCAGGTAGAAGTGCTAGGTTTGGCTGAAGTTCAAGAGCGTCTTGGTCAGTTGCTAATGTGCAGTATAGCTTTTAATGCATTTTAGTAGATAACATGATTTCTGTCTTGCTCCTTAAAGTCTGTCATTTCTTCAGAAGTATTTCTATGGTGTTCTCAAATGTCAGAGGTAAGTAAAAATTACATACCTCTCCTTTCTCATCTTCATGAAAATATTTCATTACAGTGTATAAATTGGGTCACCATAGGCAGCATTGCTTCACTGCCTCAAAAGACTCATGGTGGAGTTACATTAATGTCTAGTGTGACCGATGTCTGGTGGAGGCTTGATTCCAGTTCTGAAAGCTGTATCTAGAAAAGTCATGAACATCTAGGGGGTTGGTTTGTTTGCTTTTTCAAAAGAAAGCAAATTCAATTATCAAAAGGTTTCAAAACTGAAGGGGCCTAGTTCTGGATACCTCAAAGCTTACTCTTTCTCTTTGGAACCTGGGGTCCAAGTGAACTAAGTTAAGAGAAAAGCTATTTTGAGAAAAACATTGTTTCTACTGTAGCTTTTACTGGCAGTGTAATGAGGACGTTACATACTTACAGTTCTAAATCCATCCTACGTTCCAACCCTTTTGCAATATTTGGGAACACTGAAGCCTTCTAAAATGAGCATGGACCACAAATGTAGTTCATTGGTGTGGAAGAAGCTCAGTTTCTCTCTGTAAGGACAGGTTAAATGTTGAAGACTATTTGAGTGAAGAATTCAGGCTTTGGAGGTCAAAGTAAAGCTCCATACTGATTTTTAGGTTATGGAAAATGCTAAAAACTTAGAAAAAAATCCTTAAAATACAACTTCCTTATTATTTTTCTTCATTTAGGTTTTTACCAAACCTTGCCAGATCAGCTTTACATAAAAATCTGCAGGATTGCGGTATTGAGACAAGTCCGGATGACACAAAGAAACTAGAGGAAAAGCATTACACGTGTAAGCTTCTGCGGTCTTTTGCCTTGCTCTAAGTCAGATGGTTGAGCATAGACAGGTGCATTAATTATCTTCAAAATTAAGTGTTGTTTGCTTCACTTACATCCCTTTAACTTCGTTCTGTCAGAATGCGGTGCTGCTCTCAGTATGTTTATACTTTTATATTGTCTGCTGTATTCCCAGCTGGTGGAATTTTGTTCTCGATCATGTTTATGTGTTTCCCAGTCTATAAGATCTATGGCCTCAGGCTCTCTTGGATTTCTTTTTCCCTTCTTTTTTTTTCCCCTATCACTGGTAGCTACTCTTCTGTACAATTACGGTCTTCATTTGCTCTTAATATTTCTCTGTTATGTTTTTTACCACTTCTTCTTTTCCTCCACTGTTGAAATTAAGATTTTTCTTGTAAAAGTCTTGGGTTATGTTTTGCTTTCATTCTGGCACACGCTTCTTTGTTGCTTTCCCTTCTTTAAATTGCTGTGGTTGTTACATGTCACCTTTATCAAGCAGGTCTTTGTTTCTTTACCTTAAACAACTTGTACTTGTTTGCAGTAGCCTTTCTGCTTCTGCCATTTTTATCGCCTCTTCTTTCTCGTTCCTGCGTGACCCCTGGTCTTCATGCTAGCTGTATATCTTTTCATATCTACTGTCAGGCAGCACAGTTTGAGCAATTTGCCATTTTCCATTTGCTTAACTTTTCCTTCACTCTGCTTCACCAATGTTATCTCTGCTGTCATTCTTCTGTATGTTTATTCTCAGCTCTGTGATGTACTTGACTTCTGTGTTAAATCTTTGCAGTACTAAACACATCATTGGTTTTAATTCATATGGTTTTATAGATTTTATTTGTGTGTGTATATATAAAAATATATATGTAGATACAGCTATATTAATTTATTATACACAGTATAATATATATGTGCAGCCATATGTATATACATACATAAACACACGTATACATATGCAACCATCCATTTTATCTGTATTTGCATTATTTTGTATCTATAAAATCTATATATATATAAAAGAATTTTAACTCTTGCCAGTTGTGTGATGCTAGCTGCTTACCATTCTTTTTCTAATCTGGACACATTTCCTTGAATTTTCTTTTTGTTCTGTTTCATGCCATAAAGGTAGAACAATATAGACTGGTAGGTGAACAACTAAAAACAACTGTCTAGAAATCAGCCTTTTTTTAGTTTTACACCATACTAGATTAAGAAATTAGTGGCAAAAAAAAATATTACTGGGTTTTTTTTGCACAATATTATTATTTACATGGAGTTGTTAGGGACAGAATTTATGGTTCTTTTGATCCAAGAAATTTTTCTAGTGTACTTTTTCTTTCAGAGGTCTAGTTGAAGACTATTTCAATGCATATAGATTTAGCCAGTTTTCACCAAAATGTTAAATGTGTTCATGTTCTGGCATTAATCCATCTGAGCAAACCTGCAGTGCTGAAAGGAAGCATCAGCAGTGACTCCATAGAGTTGTGGTGGGTTGGCCCTGGCTCTCAGCCCAGCATTCACACAGCCACTCACTTACTATTGGAGTATTAGTGATCTTCCAATAATACAATGAGATTATGAAATTAAACCAAAGCAGTGGTCACAACTTCCATTGTTTTTCATGGTACTTTTTCCATAAGATCACCTATTCATTGTTTATTGTAATGGACTTCTCTGAAATTTCAAAAAGCATTAAAATGAATTCTAAAGGAACCTCTTGTTAATGGGTACTCTTTCAAGCATTCTCTTTCTTTAGATAGAAATCAATTTACTGCAACCCACAGCCTTGTTAAAATTTGTAAATTGTCTGTTGCAAGTGTTGGGGACTGATTGCATGTCTGCTCAGAGGATGCTATAAGTAACGCATTTACTTGTTTCCTGGAAAATATCTAGGTGAAATAAACAATCGGATTCTGAAGATAGGGTCTGTGACGATGCCGATTTATAACTCAGCCGAGAAGATGAAAGTGCCTGATGTTTTGTTCTATGAAAATGAGCAAGTAAGTGTGAAACTCTGAGAGATCAAAAGTTTGCTAAATATGTACTCATGTGCATGCTCATAGTAAGTAATGTACTAACTCAGTTTTAAGGGTATATTTCTGAGGGAGTTTCTTTAGGGTAAATTTTGTCTCAGAGGATTTCATGCTCATTTCAGATGTGTCTTCACCATCACTTTGTGAAGAGATTGTAACAATCTTGTTGAACATTCATGAAATATGAAGTAAAAGCAACTGAAACTAAATTTTATTTAGAATGATTCGATCAAATGTTGTGTTGAGTGATTTTACTTTTTTTTTTTTCCTGCTGGACTCTTCCTCTCTTGGGGCTGGATTATCGTTTCTATCCTGAGATCGTATTTTACAGGCTTGTTACATGAAGTTGTACCTCTCTTTAATGTTTGAAAAGCAAGGCAGAGAGTAATTTGCTTTTAGATAATGGGTTATTAATTATTTATTGTAATTTGTTTAGTTTATGAATTACTCATTAGTGTAGCTGGCGTTAATTAGTTCACAGTAGCAAAAAGTAAGAGTAATTGGTGAACACAAGAAATAGGAAGGGCTTATTGACTCTGGGGTTTTTTGGTTTTTGTTTCTCACCACCGCTTTTGTAGAGGTAGGTGTACTATGGCTTTACTCTCTGTCTAGCACGGAAGCCTCAAAGCTGTCAGACAAGGGTATCCATAGCAAGAAAATTACCCTCTCAGTTACCTTTTTAGAATATTTTGCCACTGAAAGGCCACACTGGTAGCAGAATCTTGTGAAATATTTTTCTTTTAGAGACCCTGTGTGGATTTCCTTACTCTTCCTTTCCTTTTTTTTTTCCCCCTATTTTTTTCCTTCCTCTCTTGCAAGACTATGCTCCATGGGTATCACCTGCTGAAGGTGATGACAGGCTCTGCAAGGGGAACAGAAGACAGACTTCTTCATCTTCCCCACTCACATTTTATGTGAGATATTGTCTGTGTTGCCATTTTGTGGAAGTACTTAGTTTGGATCTGTTGCAAATGAAATCCTGAGTCTTGCTAGGACTTACAGTCTGCATTGCTTTTTCCACCTTCTTACTTATAGCTTCAGAAAACTGTATATAACCTGTGTTCAGATATTATGCATCTGTTTATTTGGGCAGCATTTGCTAAAAATGCTGCAGCGAATGACCTGCTTTGTATCTGTCCCTGGTACATACGCACTCTGACTGCTGAAGAAAACAGCAACCAAATACCAGTCAGGACAGCTGTTCCCATTCCTAAATGAATTCTCCTTTTCTGTACTGCTAGGTTGTAATTCAGTCATTCAAGTGCTGTAATGATTGTTTAGCAAAACCTGCTGGAGAATAAATTTGATTTATGACTAGTGCAATACATCCTCTCCATTATCTATAAACTACAGAAATAAATTGAAACAGAGAAAAAGATATATCTTCAGCTCTTTGCAGTGCTGCACAATGTAATGAAATACATAGTTTTAGTCTCTGTGAATTTGGTCTTTAAACATATCATGTTCCAGAGGAATTTGGCATTGTCATGGAACAGTATTGTTAGTCTGCAACAAGTGGCACAGGGATGGAAGTAATTTTTAGGTGATATAGCAAATGCCACTTTCAGGCCAGGCTTTGGGGAACAGGGATCAATAAAGCTGACACAATATTGATGTGTCTACTTACAAGTCCTTTGTGTAAGTAATTAATCTGAAATGTCTGCATGCATCCTAATACAATGCTAAGTTAGGTCCTGGTGCAAAAAAACCAAAATATCAATGCATACTGTCTCCTGTGGCTAAGCTGTTCTGCAGGGGAACTGTGATGTACACATATTTGTGCAATTTAGGATTTAAAAAAAGAAGTCATCAGAAGGAAGTATTCGTGCCTGAACCATAAAATAAAAAAAATTGTAATTCGTGTGTGTAACTTCCTAGAATTTGTGCTGGATCTGGTCAAAATTATTTTTATCAGTTATAAATTACCATTGTATATGCATGCCGGAAAATACGGTAATTAACCTTGAAATCCTCTCCTTAAGTTGTGTATTGAGCATTCAGTAGTCTTTTCACATGCCTGGTTAGGATTTTGTAGTATTAAGCTTTGTTTACAAGAGTTTCTTCCCCTACCCCCAGCCTCTGTTTTGAAGACATTTGAAACCTAAGATGTTTTTCACACAGTTAGAAACTGAACATTTCCATGCTCAGAAATTACAGGCAAGCTGTTGATTTTATTTTTTTTTTCAAGTACTAGAGATGAGATGATAATATGAAAAAAATATATATGTTTGTCTAAAGGCAAGCATTTGTTTCTCTAAGTAGGTTGTCTGGCCTGCTTACAGATGACCTGTTTTTGCTGGGTACAGTGGAGAAATATACACGACTTTATTGCTTGTAAAGTAGTCTGCATTGCCACATTATCCTTAAATCCGTTCAATCCTTTTAAACAAATTATTTGTGAGAAGCAAGATAAGGTGTCCTGGGTTCAGCAGTAGCAGCTATTTTTCTCCTTTTTAGTAACTGGTGCAGTGCTGTGGTTTTGACTTTCAGCCTGGGAACAGCACTGATAACGCTGATGGTTTTAGTTGCTGATCAGTAATGTTTACTCTGACCAAGGACTTTCTGAGTCTCATGCTCTGCCAGGGAGGAGGGGAAGCCAGGAGGAAGCAGAGACAGGACACCTGACCCAAACTGACCAAAGAGGTATTCCATACCACAGCACATCATGCCCAGGATGTAAACTGGGAGTTACCCGAAAGGGCTAGCTCACTGCTCGGTCAGGCTAGGTATCGGTTGGTGGGTAGTATTAAATGATCTACACTGTGTGTTACCTTTTGTGATATTGGGTATATGTAAAATACACTTTGTCTTCAGTTAGGCAGTCTAATTAGAAGTTGTAAGATAATGTCCTGGGTTCAGCAGTAGCAGTCATTTTTCTCCTTCTTGGTAGCTGGTGCTACCAAGTGCTATTATGTGTACAGACACATAATAAACGCTTTAGCTTTGAGCTTGTATTTTCCTAACTTTATTTTGCTTGAAAATAAAGTTTGATCAGAATAGAGAAGTGTATCTGTCATTAAGCTAGAGCTGGTGTTTAATCTTTATTAAAATAAGTGTGTATAATTTACATATTTGTCAGCTGTTTGTTTTTCCATCTCTTTGTTTTCTCTGTAGTTCTACCATTATATGTTTTGCTTCCTCCCAGTACAATTGCTGGAAAGTTGTCATACACATATTAATGAAAATTCTTACACACTGAGTGACAAGCATGCAACGAGGCTAAAAGGAAATGCATTAAGAGTGATTATAGAGAGTTAAATGTATTTAGGGAAATCAGACACCCACAGTCAGTTTGAGCAGAGGAAATACATAAGGAGAGTTAGTATTTTTGTTTCATTGTTTTGGTTCACTGGATAGTAATCCTTCTGCTGTTATTTGCTGAGAGACTCTTGCTATGGTAAAAAAGTTGTAAGTATAAAGTTAAAAATATTTTGGCCCAAAATCCTGAAAGTAAAGTTCATTTTGTACTGCTTAGCATGAGTGAATGCATAAACTTGAGTGTATGAAAACAGGCTTGAAAACTGTATTTTTGTTTCTCTAGCACATGATGGTAATGGAAGATATGCTCAAGGACTTTCTGCTGGGAGAACATCTGCTTTTAGTTGGCAATCAGGTGAGCTAAACATCTCTTAGAATGCATGGAAATCTCTGGGTTTGCTGAATTGAAATCGTGGTCATTTGTACTACTGAGATAATTGACCCATTCTGTAATTCTTTAACTACTAGTGTCCATGGGTTTTATGGACACGTATCTATGGAAGATGTAAATGCCTTAAATGTTTTTTAACATTGTTATCAGAGGACAAAATATCAAGACTTCAGTAGTTATGTTTAACATCACTACCATTAAAATCTTCAGTTTAATGGCTTCAGTTATCCTTCTTGGCTATGTGTCAAACCTCTCCTTTAAAATTCCCAATGGCAGATAAGAGGTGTTCAAATAAGTATTATCTGAATCTTATTTATTGGTAGCAAAATAATTTTTTTTTCCTAAAATAGGTACAGATTCCCTTTATTCTTTGGCTAGCATCTTTGTTGATGGAGACTTTATTGGTGAGATCACAGGGGCTCTTGCGTTCTTTATTTGGTCATTCCTGTTTCATGACACCTAACAGTTCATAGGCTCCCCAAGATGAGGTATGGGCAAATGTTCTCCAGTTGGGTGTGTTTGAAAATCTTTGTTATTCTGAATAATCTTAAACTGTTACTGGAACTGTTAGGTGACTTGAACAGAATTATATACTTTACCAGTTAGGTGTGGGAAAAGAGAAAGCTTTTGTTATTACTTCTGTATGTTTGAAGTGTTCAGGGAAGTGATACTTCCCAAGCTGCCAGGTTGGTTTTTCTGTCATAAAGTAACCTCCCTTTAGTTTAGCTTTCCCTTAGCAAGGACACAATAATTTTCTAGCAGATGTTTCTCTTTATGTTGTGCAATAGCCTCTGGAAAAAGTCTAACACAAAATGATAGTGGTCTAACCTACATGGCAAGGAATATAAAATGCTAATTGTTATTAATATGCATATATAAAAATTGAAGTGCACAGTTATATACAGTGTCATCTGTTAAGAGTCCTTTTTAACAGCTTGAATTTACAAAGATGTACTTGAAACCTCTGTAGACTTTTGCTGGATGACGTCAAATTCTCCCCAAAGGTGTCATCTATTCATAAATAGAAACTAATCTATTTCATAAATGAAATAAGATCTATTGATACTATTTCATAAACAGTGCTCTCTATGCCAGCTTCCTCGTTGGTATTGAAAATATTACATAATACAAATTGCCTGCTGAACGTGTTGTCAGGGCATAGCAAGAGCGGGCTGCTCCACAGAGGAACAGAGCCAGGGATGATGTCCTTAATGACAAGGTTTGCAGTCCTACAGTGTCCAAATATGATCAGGTCAGCCAAGTGCCCAGTGGCTACCAGACTGGTCCATGGTGACAAGGCAGTCTGAGGTCCACCTGGAAAGACGAGTCAGCAGGTCCACACTGGGATCAGCAAGGTACAGGGCCAGGCACAGCATCACTGCAATGTAGGTTGGGAAGGAGCCAAGAAAAGGGCCTAAGTGTAAATGCAGCTTCCGCATCGTGAGGGGCGAAGGGGAGCCCAGGGAGGCAGCAATGCCATGTCAGAGCTGACATTCGACACAGCTAAGTAAAACCTTCCCTGGGGGAGAAGAACTTGAAGAACCTGGTAGCACACTCAGGGAGGGCCCTTATTATGTTCTACCAATTTGACAGAAAAATTGTGAAGACAATGCAAGTACAATTTTTAGGGTATAAGGTATTTCCCCAGCGGTGGTATACTCATCTTTAATAATTTAATGTGTGCCACATTTTCTCCAAGCTTATGAAACTCTAATTGAAGGCAGTGTTAAAAGATTTAACTGCGTTGAAGTGTTGCTATGTACTGCTTTGATTCTAGAGATCAGTTTTATCATTCAGTTGGAAAATAGATTGATTTACTATGATTTCTCTTTGGTAAATGAGTAGTATGTACAGGTTTTGGTTTTTAGATGCTAGCATACTTCCGAGTACTTCCAGGTTTATTCTTTATTTATTTGTTCCACTCATTTTATGCGTGACTAGGAAAAGGCCACCTGTCTTTTTCTTTTTTAAATACTGTTTTTAACACTGTATTTGCCATTCTGCAATCTTTTAGTACCACACCAACAATTGTTTGGCTAATTCCTTAAATATATCAAATATATCACTGTACATTTCTGCAGCATGTGATGAATCCTGTTCAAGTACTTGAAAAGCCACCATATTACATCAATATGCTTTCACGGTTTTTGTGCATATATATTCCCTTTGAAGATGTGAGAGGTTTCATCTTTTTTTTAAATCAAGTGATTAAAAAAATAGGATTTTTTTTTTTTTTTGCTTTTCAGTTACTTCAGCAGTTCAGTCTGTATATGATTGCTGGATACATATAACAGTGTGTACCTGTGTTTTGCATTTGGAAGAAGTAGATAATGTTCTGTGGAGATACAAACTGCTGTTTTAAGTTCCTTTCTGTTGTACTTGTTGGTGAATGAGGGAATCATGGAAGTTTGGTGTAAAGAACTGACAATTCAAATACTCTGAAACCGGTTATTCAAAACATGTGACTAACATCCCTGTGAATTCATGCGTCATTTCCTAGATATTTAAATAGAACGTAACTTGGTCCATCAAAATTATGATGATATAAGTGAGTATCTCTGTTCAGCTGTGATTCAGTGTGCAAGGCTTGCTCTGTAGTCTTTCTTTTAGAGTCTGAATTTGGTTTTGCTTGGTTGACTGTGGCTTTCTTTCCTCTTTTGCCTCTTTCATAACACATGAATACATGCAAAATTACCGTTAGCAGAAGACCTTCCTCTTTATTTCAAAGTCTGCAAGTGTAGTCTGCTGTGTAATCATTTTAGTTAAAAGCTACCTGGTGGGAGTCTTTTACCAAGCTTGTTTTCAAAATAACAACTTTGACAATTAGTATTTGAAATTCCTTATATTAGAATTTAATTATCTTGATGGATGTTTGGGATTGGTTTCCTTAATGAAACTGAGGAATATTTGAAGACAAATAGATACTTACAGACGTCTTTAGAAGTGTTCAGCTTTAGAAGAAAGCTATAACCCACTTCATTCGTGTGTGTTCCGTGGAGCTTATATGGGCAAGGATTTTGCATCATAAATGTATTCCATGAAATACCTCTTCATCTAAATATTGGTTTACAGTGTGCATTGATTTATTTTGGATGTTAACTAAAATGTGCTTTCATTTAATATATGAGCAAACAGGTTTCTTTTGGTCCTTAGGAAAGGCAGTGGGTAGGTGTGAATTTTCATCTACAGAATAGCTTCCAGTTAAAGGAAATGCCAGTACCTTAAATATGGCCTCTGATACTGCTTCCTGAATGAGACTGTAGTCTGAGTGTGTTAAAAAGCGTTCATTAATTCTTCACTACCCCTTATCCACTCCATAATACATCTTTTAAATAATACATATTTTTTTTATTCTGATTCAAGTCTCAATACATACAACCAGGCTGGACAGGCTGCTTGGCCATCTTGTCTAGACTGTTTTTGCAAAGAAAGATTGGACCAGGTGATCCTTGAGGTCCCTTCTAACCTGGTATTCCCTGATTCTATGATTATTGTAAATAATTAGAAAGAAGACCATGCCAAAATCTCTGGCAGCACTTAATAAAAATGTTGGTGTACACCCACGGCAAGCAGACTGTCACAAATACATCAAAAGAACTTAAAAATGTAATGGCATTTTGGCACATTTGCTAATTTATTTCCCTGATAGAAGAAGTAATTTCATCCTTTCCACTGCCTCCCTTTAACTGAGAAATCAACTTAAATAACCTCTTGGGCTCCACTAGGAATTTATTTTATTCTTGAAGAACTTAGTAGGACAAATGATTGAGTTCATCTTAGAAATATTTAAAAGGATATGCTTGAATAGACCTTTCCTTCTAAGGTAATCTTCTTATCTCATTATGAAATTGAATTAAGTAGATACTGTGAGTGTATTAATAGCAGTCACCAGAAAACTTGAAATGGAAAATGCTTGGCGTTTTAACATTTCTAGAAACAAGACTTTGTTTTCCTGCTTGAACTTGTGTAAAAATGGACAGCCTCCTCTGCAAGGCAAGAATGTATTATCCTCAACCAAATTTTTTTTATTATTCTGAGCATGAAGAAACTGAGCTCCAAATGAGCTAAATTGGGCCTAATACTGTGATGTTTTTTGCCTAAGGAATTCTGTGTAACAGTTGTGAAAAACTCTAAAAAATATTTCTCTTTTACTTGCTATATGTGCATATATGAGAATAGGCATGCTAAGTATGTCTCTGCTTACAGTATTGCATTTACAATATTTGACTTTACAAATTATGTTGAAGAACCAGAATTAAGAAAGAATCAATGAATTGATTTTTCTTTTGGATATTTCTTCCCACGGATTCTTTCTATTACATAATTTACAAATGCTCTTCTCCATTGAGCCACAACTGTCTTAAGTTGCTGGAAATGTGAAGATCGTATTTTGCCTGACAGGGATCTGAGTTGAAGGTTGTGCTTGAAGTCAGCAAAAGGCGTAAATTCTACAAGTGTTTGTAGACCAGTAATCAGAGATGAATCCAAAACTTCCCTTTCATGCCTTCTGTAAGGGAATTAGGTTTATGTGTTCTTATTGTGAAATTTTATTATTTTAAAATCACCATAATTTTTGCGTGCCCCAGATGATAAACTCAAAATAATGAGATATTAAACCACAGAATACTTACTGTTGTGACAGATAAATATATAGACTGCATCAGGGGCAAGATTTAAATCACCACTGCATTTGTGGAAGTATTTTCCTTTGTTACTAGCATCGAATCAAGGTGGCAATGATAAGGGTCTGTTGCAGTGGTCTTCTGCTAGCAACTGTGATTATTGCACTTCATTATTGACATTTATTCCAAGCAGGGAGTGATGAGCTTAGTAACACCTGGAGTGCTTGAGAGATTTCTATGTAGATGTTGTTTGTTGCTCTGCTGATAGTAGTACGTTTCTTTAAAGTCAAAATACATCCTCTGGGCTAAAAATAGCAGCCTCAATCAAAATGAGTGCATTCTTGCAAATTTTTTGTTGCCAGAAACAGGCAAGCTGTGGGCATGGAAAGTGGTTCAGTGCCAGACTCAGTGTTAGAAACCATACGTTAGCAAAAGAATTTTCATTTTCTTAATTTTCATTGTTCAGCCATAAGTTTCTGTGATAATGATGCTATCGATATAACTCTCTGAAGTCACAGAGAACTCTGACATGAGATTTTTGTATATTGAAATTTAATGAGAAGTCAAGATTGTCTTTCATTCCCTAATAATATGGGTTTTTTTAATTAATTACAAAAAAAAACCCAAACATTTCCTAAGGTGAAAAAGTGCTTTTTTCACTAGTTTCAAAATAAGTTTCATTCTTTTGTAATGAAACAGGTGCTCTGCTATGTACATAGCTGTGTGCTGAAGTGGAAAAAAGCTTGATTGCATGGCCTCAGCTGGAGGGCAGTACTGAGAGGCACAGCATGGCAACCTCTTGAACTGCTTTGGTATGACCTGCAAATCATTTAAAAGAAAATAAAAATGAGGCAGCATGGTTTGGATTTTTTTTCCCAATAATGTTTTTTTTTTTCATTTTCTAAGAGGCAAACTATTAATTTCAGAAAATTGGGTCCAGTTCTTTTGGACTATAAGTTGGACTATAAGTTTGGACTTACTTGGGCTGTGCAGGGGAGAAATTTGTCCCACTACTGTAATAGCTGCATCCTGAATTGCAAAATGCCTCCAGGGACTTGTAACAACCTTGTTTCTATTTGAAACTGCAGTTGCTGCTAGAAGATTGAGTAATTTTATCACTGGAAGCAAGTGTTTATGATATCAGGGATTATTTTGCCTTCCAATTGCATAATTTCCTTTTTGTTATTCATTAGTGCAGATATTTACTTCCCATTTTTCTGTTTCAGTTGTCCCATATGTCTGACAGAAAAAAAAGTCTAATATTTGCCTTCTGAAATGTTTTATTCAGTTCAGCTGAAACACCAACACAGATGTTTTTCTCTCCCTAATTAGCATATATTTCTGTTAAATTAAGTAGCAGCAATAGGGCGTATATAAATAACATACAGTGAGTGTTAAAGGTGAACTGTTTTGTCCCCTGAATATTACCTTAGGCTGCAATAGTTGCAAATTACATGAGATGACATTCTGAATTCAGGCCAAGTTCAATTCAGACTTAAGTAAGTTCATATGAAAGGCAGTTGTGATTCTTTCTGCTTAAGTAGTTGACTGCTGTGTGGGTGCGTAGAAGATCTGGGGTTATATGAGAGTTATAAGGGTGACTTTCTTGCCATTTTTGTCGTTTCTTGTTGCTGAGGGGCCACTAACTCGTTTCAGAGGGGTTTATTTCCAAAATGGGTTAGTGTTTTTTACATTTCTTGTTTGTCTGAAGAAGACCACCAGGCATATTCTTTATCCCATGAAAGTCAGGTGAATTTGGAATAAATACTAAATACTTTTCTTGGCCTCACATCAATGAAGAGTACTTATGGCAGGAACTCATCCAAGCTCTTTTTTCCAGTTTTTTAATGGTGATAATGAATGCTCCTGAATAGCTTTGGTCTCTTTCTTCCTTTCAACTATACTGAGGGTTCTCAGTGAAGTAACTGAGACAAAAAGAAGTGGTAACTTGTCATGAAGCAGGAATGTGGAGGGATGGAATCAAAGAGCTTTGACTTGAACTTTGCTCCAGCTACTTTGCCAGCCAAGGATTTAATGTGGTACACCACAGCCTCTATGAAGGCACACAGTGTACTCTCTGAAGCAGTTCAGTCTAGAAGTTGGGCAATGTTAACGTGTTTATAATAGCTAAAATCTGGTAGGAATGCCTTTTGGCTTTAGAATACTGCATGCACCTTTTAAATATGTATCGCATTCTGAAGTCAAGGTATGCTTAAATGAAATCAAAGGAGGTGTGTGGGGAGTCTGGTTAGATGGGCAAAAACAAATGAAGAAAGAGTGAGATGTGGTCATGGCACAGCTCCCATTGACTTCATTATGTTACGTTGTTAATCTTGCTCTTTCCCATCCTCCACCATGCTTGTGGCCTGTGAGGGTTCTCTCAGAAGTGGGTTGCAACCTCGTAATAGTTGATGATAACAGCATGGATAGAAATACACAAAGCCAGCTATTTGGTCCTCTTTCTATTGGAACTGTGCAGGGAGAAAAAGAATCTAGCAGTGTTATTTTGTAGTTGGGAGAATATTCTTTCCAGGTATCATTTTAAGAATCTATCATAGAAAACACATGCACTTTCTTTTAATGCACACAAAAGCCTTTTTATTATTTTTAATAATAATCTTTTTATTATTATTTTTCTAATCGCAGTATTTTCTTTGATATTAAGTATGTTTTACATTAATTCAATTTATTGATCTATTTCTTCATCTTTGTACTTGACAAAACTGGCAGGAGTCCCACGGTGAAGCAAAAAGGATATGCAATCTGCTAGGGATTGGTACAGAAACTCTGTGGAGTCATCTGCCCAGTCATCTTTAGCTCTCTTGAGAGAAGTAAAGGAAGATGCTTTCAGCATGGGTATTTCATGCTTGACATTAGGAATAGTCCTATTTATTTTCCCATGACTGCAGGTACTAGGAAACATATGGGAATAAAACAGTCCGTGTGCACTACTAGAATATTCTTAACCCATTTCTGGTTTCTTCTGATGCTTCTGATGCAGTTCCTGAAGTTGCTTATTTCCCTCCAAATGGGTATGTTCTTTAAGTTCCTGGAAGAGTCTTTTAGCACAATTTCATCCTCTGTTTCAAAGCAGTGGAGAACTGTTTTTCCAGTGTCAGTTTTCAGAAATAACTGGTGATAGATACTGTGTTGCAGCTTCATGATACACCTGTGTGTAAAGTTGTAGATTTTTCTGAAGAATCAGATGAAAGAAGGTTCATGAGGAAGAGTGCAGCAGAGCATTAACTTGAGTTGGCTTTCTTATGTTGGAGTCTAGTTTTCGGTAGAATATAGGTAGCTCTATTTTTTGCAGCTCTGCGGTATTTTACCCTCTGCTTTTGTGGTGAGAACTCTCCTTCCATGATTTCAACTACTACACATATCTGCATGATTCTTCATTCTCATAAATGTAGGCAGATGAGAGACTGTGGTCCCGTTCTGAGCAGTTTAAACAGTTTGCAGTTCTGCAGCTGGCAGTTACCGTCTTTCAGCTAGAACTTACAGTCATAAATGTCATAACTTGCAGCTCTGAATGCTTCCATTCTGATTCAATGTCAAGTGAAACAGATTAGCGAGTCTCAAATTGGTTTAATCTAATCCCTTTAATCTTTCTGTGGGTTATATTTATCTTCTTTACACTGGTGTGGACTACTAGATGCATTCATGCAGAGTTAGAATCTCAGCAGAGGCAAAGTGTCTTGTCAAACAGCTGTTGGCTGGGTTACAATTGAACTTTTCTTTCTACAAGTTCTTTTTCTTTCTTCTTTGCAACCTTTGGCAATCTCACTGTCATTTGGAGCTTCCAAGTCTGCAGCCTTGTCCTTGCAGGATGGATAAGAATTTGTGCATCTGACTTGTCATCTTGGTCTTCGCTTACATTAGCCTACCTTGTCCTCTAGTGACAGGACAAGGGGGAATGGCTTTAAGCTGACAGAGGGGAGGTTTAGATTAGACATTAGGAAAAATTCTTTATTGTGAGGGTGGTGAGACACTGGCACAGGGTGCCTAGAGAAGCTGTAGATACCCCGTACCTGACAGTGTTCAAGGCCAGGCTGGATGGGGCTTTCCTGAACAGGAATGTACTTTTGAAGGGAATCTCTGTACTGCATTTTGATATGTGTCAAGGGATGTATGACCTGGATTCTCTTAGGATGAGACTAAAGTGGAGGATATTCTCCAGCAGCATATCTAATTCATGCCCTCTGATAATTCCTTCCATGGGACCAGGGTAGGCCTAGGCTGAAGAACCATCTACTGAACTGCTTGTGCAGGACACACACACACCAGGGTGTTAGCAGCACCTGATTCACTCCGTAAATCCACTGTCTTCATTCTGCACAGCTTGCTAATGCAGACATCCTGCAACAGAAGAGTTGTAGATCAGTTTGCTCTCCAACCCAACTCTGACTCCATCTGGGCCTTCTTTGATAGCTGCAAATATTACCAAGGCAATGCTCTAATTCTACGTGGCAGTTACAGGACATTTCTCATGACCACCAAGAATTGCCTATTCCTATGAAGTGTAAAGCCAGCTTCCTAGTATGAAAGGGCTGGAAAAAAGTGGTGTTAGTGAAAAGGGTGCATTGGCACTTGTGACATAACTCTAGGGATGCAATCCTGCTTCTGGTTATTCCTAGTAAGATGGATAAGTATTTTGGAAATAGATATATATACGTGCACACGTATGTAAAATAAAATACATATAGAATCATAGAATCATAGAATAGTTAGGGTTGGAAAGGACCTTAAGATCATCTAGTTCCAACCCCTCTGCCGTGGGCCGGGACACCTTACGCTAAATCATATCACCCAAGGCCTCGTTCAGCCTGGCCTTGAACACTGCCAGGAATGGAGCATTCACAACCTCCCTGGGCAACGCATCCCAGTGCCTCACCACCCTAACAGGAAAGAATTTCCTTCTTATATCCAACCTAAACTTCCCCTGTTTAAGTTTTAACCCGTTACCCCTTGTCCTATCACTACAGTCCCTAATAAAGAGTCCCTCTCCAGCATCCCTGTAGGCCCCCTTCAGATACTGGAAGGGTGCTATGAGGTCTCCACGCAGCCTTCTCTTCTCCAGGCTGAACAGCTCCAACTTCCTCAGCCTGTCTTCATACGGGAGGTGCTCCATTCCCCTGATCATCCTCGCGGCCCTCCTCTGGATGTGTTCCAACAGTTCCATGTCCTTTTTATGTTGAGGACACCAGAACTGCACACAATACTCCAGGTGAGGTCTCACAAGAGCAGAGTAGAGGGGCAGGATCACCTCCTTTGACCTGCTGGTCACGCTCCTTTTGATGAAGCCCAGGATATTGTTGGCTTTCTGGGCTGCAAGTGCACACTGAAGCCAGCTCACATTAAATTTCTAATTGACCAACACCCCCAAGTCCTTCTCTGCAGGGCTGCTCTGAATCTCTTCTCTGCTCAACCTGTAGCTGTGCCTAGGATTGCTCCCACCCAGCTGTAGGACCTTGCACTTGGCATGGTTAAACTTCATGAGATTGGCATCAGCCCACCTCACAAGCGTGTCGAGGTCCCTCTGGATGGCATTCCTTCCCTCCAGCGTATCAACCGAACCACACAGCTTGGTGTCATCGGCAAACTTGCTGAGGGCACACTCAATCCCACTGTCCATGTCAGCAACAAAGACGTTAAACAAGACCGGTCCCAACACCGATCCCTGAGGGACACCGCTCGTTACTGGTCTCCAGCCGGACACTGAGCCATTGACCACAACTCTTTGCATGCGGCCATGCAGCCAGTTCTTTATCTACCGAGTGGTCCATCCATCAAATTGATGTCTCTCCAATTTAGAGACAAGGATGTCATGTGGGACAGTGTCGAACTTTGTACAAGTCCAGGTAGATGACATCAACTGCTCTACCCCTGTCCGTCAGTTCTGTAGCCCCATCATAGAAGGCCACCAAATTGGTCAGGCAGGATTTCCCCTTAGTGAAGCCATGCTGGCTGTCACCAAGAACTTGATTGATTTGCATGTGCCTTAGCATGCCTTCCAAGAGAATCTGCTCCAAGATTTTGCCAGGCACAGAGGTGAGACTGACTGGTCTGTAATTCCCCGGGTCATCCATTTTCCCCTTCTTGAAAATGGGGGTTATATTTCCTTTTTTCCAGTCATTGGGAACTTCACCTGACTGCCATGATCTTTCAAATATGATGGCCAGTGGCTTCGCAACTTCATTTGCCAGCTAAAGAAGAGTCCCTCTCCAGCATCCCTATAGGCCCCCTTCAGATCAGAATTCTTTGGTATGGATTGAAATTGTATTTGTCTGTAAAGGAATATGGAGAGTATTTTAACAGTTTTGGAAAGTTATCTTTTCCTTGTTTGTAATTCTTAAATGTGTTAATCTATTTTATGTCTTTATTTTTTACAGGGTGTTGGAAAAAACAAGGTTGTTGACAGATTCCTTCACCTTTTAAACAGGCCCAGAGAGTATCTACAGCTGCATAGGTAATAATGTGTTATATTTTCATATTTTGTGTTTATAAGCTGATTTCATATGTTATAAAACTAATGTTTCTGAAATTTAATTTGTTTTTACTGTTTGAACAAAGACCCTATCATGGTAGGTGGCGCACAGACCACAGGAATGTATCTGTTTTATAGGCAAAGGCAGTAAGCTGACAGATTCAGGAGGGGGTACAAGAATCTAATGTAATCACGCTGCTTAATAGAAGGAGTAGTCAGAGAGTACTGATGCTAAACCATGCTCAAGAAGAGAGCAATATTTTGCTGTCATTTCTAGAGAGTTTCCCTGAAGCACGAGATACTCAGTGAGGGAAGAAGTTCAAAGGTGTTTGTCTGAATATATCACTCATTAGACAAGAAATATTTTACACAGAAAAGGCTTTTTGGTTTTTTCCTTTGGCGCTCCTGCTAATCACATGTATTTCTTTTTCACCCATAAGCATTTGGATTAGAAAATTATTTTCTTATATGCAAGCTGAATAACAAGCTTCAAGACAACAAACCAATTGAAAACAATTCAAAAGCTGAAATAATACAAAATTATTTGCCTGCTTTTTATAACATGAACTTATAAATCAAGAAATTGAAAAAAGACTGAATAGAAGGTTCAGTTTCAATTGAACTACATCTTTTTTCAGCTTCATTCCTAATGTCTCTCTGTCTTCAACTTCCTGTCTTCACCACTCTTTTTTTATAATCACTGTTTTTAAAATAATGCTAATAAAAATGTGCATCTTTGGTATTTTGCCTTTTAACAGCACATCCTCTGTAACACTTTGCTCTCACTTTCTCCTGCGCCTTTTTGTCTTCAGATGTCATGTATCCCTAATACTTGGATAGATCTACCTCATCACTTTTCTGTTGCTGTTTTCTTTTATAGTACCTCACCTAGATTTCCATCACTGCTTTGTGAAATGCTGCTTTTGTGACCTGCTGCTTTCAGCTTTCTGTTAACTTCCCTGCTGTCTTCTCTGCATGTAGCAGCCACCCACTCCTTCAGATTAAACACACTATTATTTTTCAAATCCCAATTATTTTGCAGAATAGTTTAGTATTTCTGTAGCTTAGTATTTCTGTATTTCTGTGTGTCTCTTTGAAAAAATGTTCTCCAGTGAGCTGTGTCCAGGCAGAACAATACTTCAACATAAATTCAGATTGCTCAGGAGAATATTGTGTAAGCACAATGTTTGGTGTGATGATGGGGATGGGGAGGAGAATCGAAAAAATGTAACTCCCACGGGTTATGATTAGAACAGTCCAGTAACTAAGGTATAACACAAATCACTGCTGCTGCCACCAATAATAATAACGGTAAGGGAAACAACAAGGGAAGAGAATACAACTGCTCACCACCCGCCAACCGATACCCAGCCTGACCGAGCAGTGATCTAGCCCTTCCGAGTAACTGCCCCCAGTTTATATAGTGGGCATGACGTGCTGTGGTATGGAATACCTCTTTGGTTAGTTTGGGTCAGGTGTCCTGTCTCTGCTTCCTCCTGGCTTCCCCTCCTCCCTGGCAGAGCATGAGACTCAGAAAGTCCTTGGTCAGAGTAAACATTATTGATCAGCAACTAAAACCATCAGTGTTATCAGTGCTGTTCCCAGGCTGAAAGTCAAAACCACAGCACTGCACCAGCTACTAAGAAGGAGAAAAATGGCTGCTACTGCTGAACCCAGGACAGCATGCTACAATGTGCCCTTCGCTTGTGATAGTCCTGGGTTTCTCTGCAGATTTTGTAGCTAGCTCCCATCAGTACCATTAAGCATGCCAACGGGAAGGTATTTTTAAATATCATAGTTTGAATAGTGCTCCTATAGCTGAATTACAGATCTTGAGTTGAACATTCCAAGAATACATTTTAGTTGATTACCTTGTAAGAGAAAGGAATAATTCAGTACTTTCTTCATGAAAAATGTGGAGCAATTCAGCGTCAGATGAAGGTGGATGTTCTCTGCCCTTTCAGAAATGTGTCTGACAGATGGTAGCTCATTAGTTCTTGGAATTTGGGTTGCAGACTCTCTAGTGTCGCTTCAACTAGCCTGTCTGGAAATGAGCGTGCGCTTGTCAGCTGCATATCCTGAGGCTCTGAGTTTCTAGTGGGGTAGTGAATCCCTCAGGAAATGGCTGATGATGATAACATCATGGGTTCTTGCATTTTCCCATATCAACTATCATTTCATACAAGTGGCTACAAAACAGGAAATATGCATGTATGTATAATAATGCTTATGCAGAATGGGTGTTGCAACTGAAGAGTGTCTGTTCTGGAGCAGGAAGATATATCCTTAGCTATAAAATACCCTTGTCAGTGGCTATAATTTAGATGTGTCCAGAAAAAAAAATTCTGGAATGGAAAAAACTGTAAGAGCTTTAAAATTAATATAATGAAGATCTTTACTAAAATGTAGTGTTACATAATAAATAAAACTAGTGAATAAATAATAGACAAAGCAAGGCTGAAATTCAGAAGTATTCTGATTTATTACTCTAATTGCAATTTTTCGAAACCTCTTTTCTTAAAAAATGGTATTTAAGTGCTAAAATTGTGAAGATATTCCAGAAATGTTTACTTTCAATAGCTTGTGAGGTAAACAAGGGGGAAAAACACTGAAGTGGTGTAATAGAGTTTGTTATACAATGTAATTGATGTTGGTGTCTTTTATAGAAGAATACCTCAGCCCTTTTGCCAAAAGAGCTAAAGTTACCATTAAATGTTTGATTTTGGTTGTTGATTTTTTTTTTGTTAATGTGGGGAGTTTTGTTCGGTGCTTTTATTGGTGGTTTTTTTTTGGGTTGTGTTTGGTTTGGGAAACAGTATAGGAGCTCTGCTGACCTAACACTACGTATGTTCAATGGCATAGTGTCAACTCAAGATCTGTGAAAACCCCCACCTCTGTTCTGCTGGGGTTGGACTGGCTTTAAGTCACGTAGCCAAAAAGAGCAGCTTGTAACAGGAACCCTCTCAAAGTATCATCTACTATCGCGGGCTGTGCTCGTCATTACTCTGATAGCAAACCAAAGTCTCTCTGTCATGATAGTCCCTTTAAGAAAAATTAGTTGTGGGGAGAACATCTGTGTTCCAAGCAGCGCATTTTCTTGGTTCAGGAAGGCACAATTTTAATTTTTCTGTGTTAGTACCTTTTTTTAAAAGTTTGGTATATGTTACACTCCTTGATTTTTGAGATAATCAAAAGCTGTTTGTAACAAAAGCTCTAGGTGGCTCCAGATGACCTCCAGAGGCCCCTTCCAACCTCAACTGTTCTGTGATTCTGTGTTTTACCAATGATTTTGGCAAAGTAGCAGCTAGATGACCCCAGCTAGCTCTTACTCTAGGTATGTTGTGGTAGCATGGCCTGCTAAATCAAAATTGTCAGTAGAAGAAAAAAAAGTTAAAAAATACTTCGTCTTATCTTCATAAAATTGGATAATCAAGTAGTGATTGTTCAATGTGGGAAGTCCATTTACACTGTCCTTAGCTGGCTCCCAAGTGACTCACAAAAATGTGTCAGTACGAACAGTAGTTAAAGTTGAGAGAATTAAGAAGCAGCTTCAGACTCATTATTTTCAGAACAAGAAAAATAAGAACATTTTGTGTAATGAGATTGTTTGAAAACTTTAGAACATTTGTTTATTGGTGAGATATGAGTGTAAATAATGAGCAGGTGTTAAGCAGAAATTTTTCTGGGATGTTTTCTGGCTTCATGCTGTCTCAGCTGTAGGAAATGCAAAAATTGCAGCCCATCATCTCGTCTGCAGAGTGTCTATCACAGGCATTCCTCTACACAAATAAAGATGTTCAGGGATGAAAAGTATTGATCCTTTCCATTGCAATGGGAAGTTGGTTACTCTCAGCTAGTGGGAGAACTGCTTCCCCCCTGAGCTACTACAGATGTGGGCACTGAAGTCATAAGTAAAACTAGTCAACCTCAACTATGATACAGATCTGCAGTTATTTAGTTGTGTAAGAACATTGTGGGTTTTGGTGTACAGGAGTTGTTCTCTGTAAAGATGAAAAACTGCTTATAAATATTTATGGTTTGATGCCTCTTTCATGCAAATAGAGAACGTAGGAAGTTTTTTTCTTTAGCTTTTAAATAAAAGGGTTTGTGCCCTTAAATTAGCCATATTAAGTCTTAGTTCTCCATGTGGTATCTTTTCTTACAAGGTGAGATAACTTGTTTTCCACTTTTCTAGGCAGTAACATACGTGCTAAAGCAATTTGGTTCTGTTGTAAATTTGGTAATTCGCCACTATCAACAGAATACTAACTGCTGTGGAAATTTTACTTGTTACCTGATAATCTTACTATTGCTTTAGAAGATACTGCAATACCTTATTCTGGTTTTCCTAATGTCCTTTCAAAGAATTTATCTATGGTATTGCATCTTCCTGTCAAGTATTAGTGTGTTTGTTCTAGTGACTAATGACTGGAAAATGTGATGCAGGGTTCATTTAAAAAAACCTGCTGCATAGTGTGTTATGCCTTTTCTAGCTCCTAATAAATTACAGTCATCTGATGATCTTTCTTCCAAAAATTAACTGAGTTTACGTATATTATCCTTCTCAAAATAAATCTAATTTTGCTGTGATCTTTAACAATCAAATTAATGGAGAGGTTTTGGGTAGGAAAATAAGCTTATAGTCTCCCTACAAGCAATACTTACTACAAACTGCTCATTAATCTTGAGATGTTTATTTTCTTTCCCTCTTTTTTCAGCACACATAATCAGTCTAAAATCTAATTACCTGTTTCTCCTATTGAGATCATTTTAAACTACCCTTTCAGCTTTATTGACTTAAGATTTTTTAAATTCTAATTTAAAAGTTATTCCAGAAGGAATAACTTCCTTAGGCCAAGACACAGATGAACACCTGATGCTGTAGAATTATGGATTAGTTCTCAGTGTTGCATTTGGTTATCTTTTCTTGAAAGGATATAGAATCATGAAATTACAGAATGGAATTACAGAATGGTTATGGTTGGAAAGAACCTTAAGATCATCCAGTTCCAACCCTCCTGCCATGGGCAGGGACACCTTCCACTAGACCAGGTTGTTCAAAGCCTCATCCAACCTGGCCTTGAGGACTGCCAGGGGTGAAGCGTGCAGAGCTTCCATGGGCAACCTGTGCCAGTGCCTCACCACTCTCACAGTAAAGAATTTCTTCCTTATATCCAACCTAAATCTCCCTGTTTAAGTTTGAACCCATTACCCCTTGTCCTATCACTACAGTCCCTGATGAAGAGTCCCTTTCTCGCATCCTTGTAGGCCCCCTTCAGATACTGGAAGGCTGCTATGAGCTCTCCACACAACCTTCTCTTCTCCAGACTGAGCAGCCTCAGTTTTCCTGTAGGACCACATAAAAGAATTTTAATGCTCATATAGCTCTGCAGGTCTGTTTTTAAAAATGGGCAACACAGAAAAGCTGACTCTGTCCCAGACTGTTATTGAAGCAAGCACTTTTAAGCTGCACTGGTTTATTAGAGGAATCCAACAAACCCAGTGAAGATGTATGTGTGTGGTGTATTTGTTTGTTGCAGCCACAAAAAAAAAAAAAAAAGCTGTTATTTTTCCTGATAATTTTAAGTCATCAATATACACGTCTGGATTATTTTCCTTTCTGTACTGTACTGTTGTACAGAAGACTTACGGTATGTGCTTTATTCTTAATTTAGTTCAGGTTTGGAAATAAATAATAAAATGACATACTTACGAAGATTTATACTGTGAAGCACTGAACATACTGTCTAGCTTACAATAGGTGTCTTTATGGGTTTTTTTACTTTTTGTTCCTTTTTTTTCCTCTTAAGTACATTTTCAGTCATTACAAAGTTATAATGCAAGACTTCCAAGAGTTCATGCAAGCTATCTCTGATTCCAGTGTTAGTTTTTCATAAGCTGGTTGACTACCTCTGCTGTTGTCAGATTCCAGGTGTTAGAGAGCTACTCCATTTGTCTTTTTGTAGGAGTTGAATTCAGCTTGAATATCCTGCTGTGTGTGGCTGTTGCAGAGAAATAGCTTGGCATTGAAGACCCTGTTTCATTTTCTTCTAAAGCTGAAGTAACAAGTTTTTGCAGTTTACTAAGTGGTATATATTCTTATACCCAATAAGGGGAGTTGTAGGGTGTCATACGTCTTCGTTAATGGATTTTACAATTAGGGTGAGTGAATTCTTACATTGTTACAACAAATGATGTGAAAACATTGCATCTTGTTTTGAAAGATGGAGCACGTGTAAGTAATTCTGTAACTTGGTTTAAGCATATAACCTGAATTAAACGTATATTCTCTTTGGCCTTTGTTCTGGCACCAGCAGTCATACTGAGTAATGAATACCTTAATACTCCAAATAATTTCTTGGATTTTAAACAAATATATGTTGTGCTGAGTAGCTATAATGGCCTAGCAGAAAGAAGATGGTGATTTAATTATCAGTGCATATAGAGAAGTCAAAAAAGCTGTACTGTGTCATTTTAACAGAGAAATGAGACAGCTAGTAGGCTTTTCAGGTATTTCAGAATTTTGTAAACATGGTGGTCAGATCATGCAATGCAATGGCTGTATGATAGGTTGGGTAAAGAAATTAATTTGTGAATGTCAAAGTCCTGCAGATCCTTTCTTTGTGTTGAGATCGCCTGGTCTTCATCAGGGTAATCCATGAGTGGATTAGCTAACCAATTAACAGTTTCAAGTGGCCCTTGGCCTGATTATTTTTCAAATACTCCTTAAATTAGGTCACAGCAGATGGTATATTCATGACTGATTTAAATGTAATTGAGAAGAGATATATGTCTATATACATAGGTATTTAGATAATTATCTCTCAGAAATGAAGAACATCTATTATTAGGGCATATATTCTGTGTCTCTGATTTTCCCTTTCAACTACCATAAAGTTCCATTTGAAGAGTAAGAGGAAGGCCAAACCTGAATCTGGTTTATCTAGGCTCATGAAACACACGATTGCCATCTGTAGATATTTTCTTACCCTTTAGCAGTGGAAAAGCCAGGACAGTGGATGTTTGTGACATTAACTGAGGTCCTGATACTGTGTCCTGTGTTTGGGCATCAGCCTCCTTGGGGGCTCAAGTCTTAAAATAAAGTGCTAGAATACCTTTTCTTAAGTTAGACGATAATGAGTAAATGATACAATGGATAAAATTCTGGTTTTGTGTTTACATTTCAATTTTCAGGGGTTACACACAAGTGTCAAAGCATATAATGAATATTTGTAGATGTGTCATATAGACAGTATTAATATTTCAAAAGAAGAAATTCATGCATTGATTTTATTTCTCTAAAGAAACATCTTTCAGCCAGGTGGTCCTCCAGGTGAGCTAACACAAATTTCAGGAAAAGAGGAACATCATTCTCCTATGTTCCTTATTTTTTTCCTCCTGGATAGTTTTAGCTCCTGTGTCTCACCGCAAGATATCCAGAGTGTTTGGAGATATACTTCCTTTCCATCTTTGCCTCCCATCCCGCCCTGTTTCAAGGCCTATGGATAGAGGTATTCAGCTCTTTCAAACAACTCCAGATTTTCAGTTGAAAAGAGCCTGGGAGAAAGTTTCTGTCTCCCATTAAGATACTAAGAAATGCTGAACTCATTGATTGGATTTCTGAAGAGAATTCTATTCTGAAGAGTAAAATAGCTGTCAGGTGCAGTTCCTCTCCTCTCTTTTTGGAGAAAGGTTTTAAATTCAACTGTTTAATAGAATTTGGGTTAATCTTGACAGGGGCAGAATGAACTGAGTAGTCTCTGTGGTTGATGGAAATTCCTCCTGCTGCATGTCATAGTTCTTCCCCAGAAAGGAGGCATTGCTGTCAAAGAAATAGTAACTGTCACAGACTAGTATGTTTGAGTAAGTCTACAGACCTCAGAAAAAGCTGCCTTTAGGGTAAATAGTGCACCAGCAGCAAAATATAAATAAAAGGCAATGATGTGAGCTAATAAACAAAAAAACATCAAAAGAATTCTCAGAAGTCCTACTGTGACTTGAGTGGCACTGTCAGAGTTGCTGAGTTTCAGTAGCAGATCTTTTTTCATTACTATTTTTTTTTCATGGAGAGCCTGTAAGGATGGCTTGCTTGATAAAAATAAAACATAAAAATACATTCTTAGGAAAGACATTGGTGAGCTTTTCATATTTTTCTTTTACAATCAGGAGAAGACAGTTCAGTTGAGTGGGATGACAGTATGTCAGACAGCTTTTCTCACTTGCTTCTACATTCCCAGTCGTGCTTCTTTGTGTCAGAACTATTTTTATCTTCAGTGCCAAATGTGATGAAACTGGGCGGTGTTGATATTCACATCTTTGTTACAGCCCAGTTAATATTAAGATGCTAATATTAATAAGTGAATGTGAATTAAAGTTTTTAGTTCCTTTCCTGTGGGAAAAGTGTGGAATTCTACAGTCTAATGTTTAGGGTGCCAGACATTTTAATAAAATCTGTAAATCGTATTGTTCAGAAATATTTCAGTCTTAGCATACTTTTTTTTATTCTATATTTTAGTGTCTTTATATTTACATAATTCATTACCAAGTGGAAATATAAGAAATAAAATGTCTGAGGCCATTCTTTACTGTGTTTAGGTCATGTTAGGTTTCTGAAGAACAGAAATTAATGACATCTAAAGGCTTATTATTCTGAAAGGAAATAACATTTATCTGTAGTAACCCTGCAAAATCATTCTTACCTACGTGGCTGAATGCGACAACCTGCGCAAGTACAGGAGCTTTGCATTCACTTTAAGTAAGTCGTCAAGCCAATGGAATTAATATTTGGCTGTATATCTAGCTATAATACATTTCAAATCCCTTGAAATATTTTCTCAGAATATTAGGGCTGCATAACAAAATAGAACAAATGAGGGAACCATGGAAAAAATAAGATTAAAAGTTAGAAGCTAGATTTAGGATGTTAATTATTATTTTATTTTGGTACAGTTCTACAGTTCTTCTACAATTTATTCTGATTTATGCAACTTTTATAATAACACTTAAGTAAACTGTAAACTCTTATAGTGTTTATTTCCCCCAAAGATACAGTCAAATCTGTCTCCCCTTGAGAATGAGATCATCCTAAGGATTTGTGTGGGCTGCTGGTAATACTTAGCACAAGTTAGTATTCCGTATCAGGGGGTTGTAATAATCTCTGCAGAGCCAGAGAATTAACTAGCTCACCAAAAGTAAAATAACTGTTTTGTGTTACAATAAAATGCCATTTGACATTTGTGTCTTTTCTTCCATCATCACTTGTGCCCATCCGCACCTCCAATAGAGATCTTCCTTTCCTGCCATGTTCTGTTAACTTCATTTTTTTCATGCATTGGCTGCTAAGTGCAAATTTATGATCTGTAAAGCATCCTGTACTGTTTCATCTTCCTTTACCTTATTCTTGGCCTATTCTATAGTTAGATCTGCCCAGTTCACCTTTGACAAATCCTTCCACTTTTCTCCTTGAATTAATTCCTTAGAACATTTTTCCATGAGCTGTTTCTGACTAATAAGAGACTTAATTATTCTGACTAACCTGTGACTGGCCTTCATATGTGTTAGGATTTGGTTTACACATTTTAAGAATTATTCTACATCCGCAACTGCATAGGCTTGAACCAGAAATTATAACTGGTAATGGAGTTAGGCTGATATATACAGTCTGAGAATGTAGCCCCTAAATAATCTGTATTCCAAGAAACAAAATTGTTGGTTTATTGTTATTATGATCCATTATTTCTCTGCCCAGCATAGAAGTGGGTAGACAGGCAAGATGACAACAAAAGCTTTGGGTATATGTCCATGATAGGATTTCTAAGATAATAGATTAATGCTACAGCTTATTTTAGTGGTTTAAAAAAATTACATGTTGCAAGTGAATTCTACGAATATAGCTATTTTGGGGAGTGTCACTGCTTGTGACAGGCCACATTTGATGGGGTTAAATAAAGTGAAGGTGGTTGCAGCTTTGTAGCCTTTCTCCTCCTGGATTAAAGTTCAGATGAAGTAGCTAAACATTAAAAATCTCTCTTCCCACCCTATTTTTTATTCCTGTCCATGGGAAACACTGGAATAAATCAATCACTGAGTTTAAAGCTAAACAAGAAATTCTTAGTTATTAGGGACAGAAATCCTGCTGACAGCAGTTTCAAATAAAGGAAATGTGCATGTTATGCTGTCAGTTTAAGAACGTAATTGGAAGCAGGCCATTTAATAGTTTGCTGCAAACAGTACTGTGTTTGATTTCCTGTACCCATGGAGCTTATCAGAATATTGTTGGCTTTTTACAAGGTGTTACAAAATTAAAGATAGAGCTAAGGTGGATGTTTGGAACAGTGAGTCAGCTTAGCTTAAGCAGTTTAGTTATACGGCATGGCTGTAAAAGGTAAAGAGATTTTTGTTGCATCAGGTCTCACATGCAATGCAAAGGTTAACTGACCTTACCTGGTGACCAGCATATGGATCTTGGGCAGCGTAAGTGAGGCTCTCCTGATAGATTTTGTCATGTGAATAGTCCCTCATTGTTTTGACACAGACTAATCCAAATTTTGAAATACAGGAGAAACGGATGTCACAGTCTGATTGCTCTAAGACTGAATTGCATATGCTGTTGCCCATGAAACTGTGAGAGTCATCACCCACCTCTAGATTATTCCTTAGCTCATTGATCCCTCTGTACGCCCAGGTAAACAGGGTTGGTTTTACAGATCTTGACAATTGTTTTGACAAATATTTCATACAATCAAGAGGGGCTGCCCTAGGTTATGGATGCAATTTATATAGGTAAATCCATTGTGGTGATGTATGTTGCTGGACGTCTCTGAATGGCAACTGGGTTTTATTTATGTGTACATTCACTGGTGGTTGAAATAGATGAAAATAGTGAAGATTAAAGAATATTCACATTACAGATTTTAATTGAAGATGTCTAAAATTTTTTTGCTTTTACTAATTTTTTTTTTGTTTTACTACAGTAGTAGCAACAGTAGTAATGTGCCTACATGAAATAAAGATACCGGATCCTTTTTCAGTGTTTTCATTTCCAGAGTTTATTAGAAATTGAGAACTACCATGAAAGCCCTGGCAGAGACAGTCAACTTTGACCACTAGGCTGGCACGGAGTTGTTCTCAGTCTAAATTCTCCAAGAATTCTTTAAAAAAAAAAAAAAAGAAATTAAATTTTCCTCTTAGGAAAAGAGGCCCTTCAGTAGTTCATTTATTATTTCTTCATTTTATTTAAACTTGAATCTCTGTGTATTTTTAATTATCTGGTTTTCCACATTTCAGGGATACCACTGTACAAAGCCTTACTCTACAACCTTCTGTCAAAGATGGTCTTATTATATATGAAGATTCACCACTGGTCAGTAGTAACATTTGGATTGTATATTTGGTTGGGGTTTTTTTCCATTTAAAACCCGAAGTTAAACATGCTGGCTTTTCAGATGAGAAAATTCTTTGTGATTTGATTACTTTCATGGCATAGTCAGTGAGTGCGGTAACATTTCATTAACTTTTACTCTCATAGGATGATAGAAGGGTAGGGACCTTGAAGAAAATCTAGTTCCAACTGCTTCTTACAGGCAGGGACACCACCCACTAGACCGGGTTGCTCCAAGCTCCATCCAGCCTGGCCTTGAACACTGCCAGGGATGGGGCAGCCACAGCTTCTCTGGGCAACCTGTGCCAGGACCTCACCCTCACAGGGAAGAATTTTTTCCTAATACCTAATCTAAATCACATGAACTATAATCACAATACTTTGTTCACATTTGCCGCGTTTGCTGTGTTAAATATGAGTAAGTTGGTAGTCTTGGGAGTCTGCATGTACAAGACAATTATGGAAAATATTTTAGTATTAACCTGACACATTCTAACTGGTAGAATGATATTTTCCTCCTTTTATACCGTCTCACACCTAGCTGCTAAGTTGAACTATAAACAGCTGTTGCAGCCATCCTTTAGTTCTTTCAGCTACATGTTGACAGTCTAAATGCAAACTGCTTTCTCTGCTCTGTCAGCACTCCAGTTCATTCTCAGTCAGGCTACTTGCTTTCCTCCCTAGCATAGCCCTTTCCATCCCTATCCTGAAGAAACAAAAATACCCGCCTTTCTTGTCTCACCTGCTTCCTCTTCTCTCTGCTACAGTTTGGTCATAGTTTGTCCTGGTTCTGAGTCCCTTACTTGTCTCAGTGCCATCAAGATGTCACTTCTGATAACTGAGAAATCATTAATGCAGATTCTTGCAGGGTTTCTTTTTTTTTTTTGGGGGGGGGGGTGGGGGTGGGATGTTGTCATATTTTGATTCTTTTCTCTTCTAGGTAAGAGCAGTGAAGTTTGGACATATTTTGGTGATTGATGAGGCAGACAAAGCACCAACAAATGTTACCTGTATCTTAAAAACTTTAGTGGAAAGTGGGGAAATGGTTTTGTCAGATGGAAGGCGAATTGTTGCCAGTAAGTACACAGAAGCATTTTGATTATTTAAAGTAAAATGTAACATGTTGCTGGTTTTCAGCAATTACATTACTAAAAATACTGAAAAGAATCCAAATGGAAAAAGTACTTGATACTAAAAGGTTAACAACTAAAGAATTTACAGTCATTTTCTCTACTACTTTTGCAATAGCCATAAAGATGTTCTTATGAATAAAATCCCAAGTGTAAGTTGACCTCTCTGCTTCTCATTCACCGTAAGAAATAAAGATAAAATTGACCAAATTATATTCTTGGTTATGCCTATCTGGACAGTTGGGGTATAATTTGATCAAATCTGGAATTGAAGATATGAATATATCTAGGTTTGAATTATTAAGGTCTTCATCTAACCAATATTGAATATGCTTATATTATTTAAATAAATCCTGCAGTCTGTGAGACTATTTTGAAATTTAATGGAATTTAATTAATGTGAATTTCCAGAACTAAATATTTTTTTAATAAAATCTGTGTTTGAAATGCCCTCTTAACCTTAGTAGACACTGTAATTTCCATGATGAGTTTCTTTTTAACAGTATTGGGAATAATGTTTAGGTATGAGTGGAGCAATAATGTGGCATTTACATGGCACAGCACTTAAGGTTTGCTCGTCACGTAGTTGGGCATTTTATTAAATATCTTGCTAGCCAGTGTCAGTACTGTAGTTTTTTAGATGAGCTAAAAGGTTTCGCAAACACCATGTGCTGCTGGAAATGTGCTGCAAGGGAACAAGTGGGGCCAGTCTGACTCATTTTTGAGAAACAGAGTCTTCACATGCATGAAATCATGAGTCTCTGGCTTCTCAAAGATATTTGTAGTAACCAGGAGAAACTTCAGTCCCATGTTCCCAGATCAGGTAATGTCAGACCTTTATAAAACCGCATTTTATTCACCATTGGCTTCAGCATTTTAGTGAAATTAAATAAAAACACGACAGGTAATCCCCACCCCAAGAAGAGTGGATGCATTTTGATGTTGGTTTTTTTTTTTTTTCAAATGAAACATTTCAGTTAAATATTCATGAAAGAAAATATGAAACTTTAAAATGAAAGCTAGAACATGCAGTTGAATGACACCCTAAGAAGCTGTTGACCCTTTTTTTGTAACTGCTCTGAGAACATAATTAGATTAACAGAATTCTGTCATAGAATCACAGAATCCTAAGGGTTGGAAGGGACCTCAAAAGATCATCTAGTCCAACCCTCCTGCAAGAGCAGGGTAACCTACAGTACATCACACAGGAACTTGTCCAGGCGGGCCTTGAACATCTCCAACGTAGGAGACTCCACAACCCCCCTGTGCAACCTGTTCCAGTGCTCTGTCACTCTCACAGTAAAGAAATTTTTCCTAATGTTCACATGGAACCTCCTATGCTCCAGTTTACACCCACTGCCCCTTGTCCTATCACTGGACATCACTGAAAAAAACCTAGCTCCATCATCCTGACACTCACCCTTTACAGATTTGTAAACATTGATGAGGTCACCCCTCAGTCTCCTCCAAGCTAAAGAGTCCCAGCTCCCTCAGCCTCTCCTCATAAGAGAGATGTTCCATTCCCTTAATCATCTTTGTAGCTCTGCGCTGGAGTCTTTCAAGCAATTAATAATCCATTATCACAAGGCTTAAATATGCAATTAATAAATTTTATTTCTTTTCCAGATAATGCTCATGTAGAGGGGAGAGAAAATGTAATAGTTATTCATCCTGATTTTAGAATGATAGTTCTAGCAAATAGACCTGGATTTCCTTTCTTGGGGAATGACTTTTTTGGCACTTTAGGTAAGTGATTCATATTAAATGGTGATCTCTAATATAATTGATTAATAGACTAACAACCTATATCCATTAGATTTCATGAGGAGAAGAAGTCCTTGTGCATATTGATACTTTGTTTCACATAGGACACTCGGAGGTGAGATTCACCTTGAAGATTACCATGTAAATTTATGTAAAAGTGCTTAAACTTGTCCTGAAGTGAACATGCACATATGTGGTCATCTGTGTTACAGCTATTTTGTTTTATGGGATCTGGACAAAGGCAGGGTTACAAAAGAAATCTTTGCAAATGAGTGTGTCTTATATACAAATAAAGCAAAAACATGAGTTGTAAGCAGCCTGATACCTGACATAAGTGATTAAAGCAACTTTATCCCCAAATCAAACAAGTCATGGGCCAGGTGCTGTCCTCCTCAGTAGAATACATGGGAGCCTGATGGATGATTCTTTTCCCAGCAGTGGAGGCTACTGTCTTTTCGGTGTTAGCACTATGCTGCCTGCTTCCTAATTCTCTTTAGTGCCTCCATGCACATGACCCTGTGTGATAGGCTAGCAGGTACTTAGCATCCTCTTGAGCCATTGTTTTTCCATTTAAGGTGCTGTATGAAAATTACAGGGGCTGTTGTGATGCTCTCTTTCTAATTACTTAAGTGGATGCTTACTTTTCTTTTTAGGAGACATTTTTAGTTGTCATGCTGTTGATAATCCCAAACCAGAGTCTGAACTGGCTATGCTTAGACAATATGGTCCTGATGTTCCAGAACAAATTCTTCAGAAACTGGTGGCTGCTTTTGGAGAACTCAGGAGCTTGGCTGACCAAGGAATTATTAACTATCCCTATTCAACTAGAGAAGTTGTGAATATTGTAAAACATTTGCAGGTACAGTACATCAGATTTTATTGTAAACTTGGTTTCATCGCTGCTGAGATTTTAATGCTTGAAGGTTTTAGAAAAAAGATGTTATGCATTTTTATTTCATTCTCATGAAAAGTTTTGCATTTTGGAGGACTCAGATGTTCAGATAGTCTGAGGGTAAAGATCACAGATGCATACAGGCAGATATTTTTCTGTATATTTATAGATATTTTACAACAAAACCCCAACCTGAGAGTCTGCTTTTCTACTGTGTGAGCAAATACCACATCCATACATGTGAATACAGTATGCAGCGTTCGTACTAGCCTTCACTGAAAAAATTCGTATTCAGCATACAATACTTCCAGAACAGTGGAGCTGTTCACTTTATGCTGCGATAAAATTTTTGGTTTTAATAATTTCCGGGGGAAAACAAGTTCATTTTGCATAGCAATAGTGCATCACTGATGGAATTTTTCTAAGGAAAATGTTAGATGGATTCAAACTTAGCAAACAGGTACTTAGGATCCATGATCGCTTCCTACACACATTTGAACTGTAAAATCTTGAATTCTGATTTAAAGATGATCTTTTTTTAAAGATTGCAGTAGAGTCTGACTTCTGGCTTTATGAGTTGAGGATACTTTTTGCCTGAAGTACTTGAAATATAAAGTATCTCAATACTCTTTGAAATAGCAGTGGTTTTATTTTGTCCTGTTTATAATCATAAAATCAGTAATTTGTTAATTTGTACGTTATTTCTTGAATTACTGAATCCTAGATTGAAGGAAAGTTTAGTGGAAATGTGAATGTAATTGCTACAATTAGAATATAACTTCTCACAGATCATTTGACCATTTCCATGTATAACACTGCATGGTATAATAAGGTTGCATGATGGTTTTGTGTTTGTGCTCATAAACATACATGCATTCATCCATATACAGACATTTAGATCCTGCAGCTTAAAATTACTACTTTCAAAAATCTTCATCCAAATTTCTAGGGAAGATAGATTTTGTGCTCTGTGGTTTCTGGGATGCAGCAAGGTGTTGAGACAAAGTAAATTGATGCTACTATGATACCAAGAATGCTGTCTTCACAACTTTGTACTAAAGGTTAACAAAATTCAGACCTAAAAGCCGAAGAACCCATCCAAATAAACACATAAGCAAAGTAGTTTATTAGGATCTATTACCAGTTGGTGGGTATTTGTTTGCCAGAATGATAGAACATGTACAGAGTTACATTTGAAATGAAAGTGGAAAAATTGCAAACTTGAGGAACAGTTGCTGTGCAGCTGAAAAGCTGGTGGTTTAGGAGTTTTGTTAAATTAACATTTTCCTGTCTACATACTCTTTGGCTAGTCCTACCTTCCTTCCTAGCATCTTCCCTTCATCATTGGGCATGGATCACCAGGCAGGTTTTCCTGTCTAAGATTTCACTGCTTTCAAAATCCAGTGTAAATACCCAAATAAGTCTACAACATGCAGCTTTGATTTCTTCTGTAACTTTTGTTTTCAAGATCCCAGTCTCTTTGAAAGGATGCAACATTTTGTTTACTGTAACTTGTTTTTCAATATGAATAATAAAATGGCTGGGAGTAGCCAAATGTAAACAATGAATATAAACACAATGGTTATTCCAAAGTAAGAAGCTTTAGGTCTTCAGGTAGAGAAGAAAGAGGAAGGAGGGAAATGAGTCAATAAAATTGCTGGTCCTTAGGAAGGAAGGAGGGAAGTTAGTCATGTTGTTAAACTATTTCCCTTACAGCAGTTCCACAGGCCCACTCTCTTTGTACTATTGTGTTGATTTCTTCCACACAATTTTGGAATATTTTGCTTCTGTAAAAAAAGGTTGGATGTTTTGGAAAAAAAAAAAAAAGTGTTGATTGCTGTTATCTGAGAACACATTGGGGCTAGTCAGTTAAAAAGCATTCTGATTACATCAACATATTATTAGGCTAATCTCTGTACTCCAATTAATTGTTGTCATCAAAATATAGGATTATGTCTACAGTGTAGTTACAAGAGCATCTTCCCATAAAGATTATGCAAGTAGAGCACCTGTAGAGATTAATTGTAGCAGACACATTGCATTTAGAGCTAGGTTGCCTCTATACTAACTTTTTCTTAAGGAGAGTTTTTTTGTTGAATCTTGAGACATCAAATTAGTTTGAAGACCTGAAACTGTAGGCGTAGGAAAAGTTGTCTAATGCAGGTGCCTAAATTAGTTGCTGCTACTATTTCTCCCCACAGATTGTATAGGGAATATGGGTCTTGTAGCTCTAGATTGCAGGTGACCTGAATATAGCCTTTTTGTCTTGCTTGCGTGCGGTTTTCAGACTGTGTCAAATGTCAAAAGTATTTATGGTAATAGTGGCTTATGTGCAAGATGAGAAGCTCTTGCTCCACTGAGTTACCGTATGCTTCCCGGAACTACCAGCATATGCTATGACTGCTTCTCTGCAATCTAATATGCTAGTTTTCATAAGACCTTTTTTATGTTATTTTGCAGTGTCAAGATTCACCCCTTGTCTCTGGTGAATGTTAATCAGGCAAGCCACATTAGTCCAGATAAAATCAAAATAGTGGGTTTTATAACTATTAAGTTTGGGAAAGTTGATATTTTTCTGATAGGCCTTCTTTCTTATTCATATCTGAGATTGCTTTCTAATATAGTATAACACTAAATAGTATAACACTGTATAGTGCTATGCTCTACTGTAGTACAGCACTAGTATAACAGTTTCCAAGCAGTAAATGTCTAAGGTGCCTTCAGGCCCTGAAGTCTAATAATCGTCAGGCTTTTAGGCCTGTTTGGTAAGCTTTTGTGCATAGACGGTACTTTTTTCTATTTAGCCTAACCTCAAAAAGAAAGTAGGCTTATCAAATCACAGTTTGTATCCCTTTCTCACCTTGCTGCCAGATGCACATTAGTAATAACCATTTACCCTTTTGGCCAACCACAGTGAATCTTAGTTACCAGTTTTCAAAGAGAATTAGGTTTCTGCTGGCTTAATCAAGATCAGTGGCTATGTGACAGAGAGGAGCAGATAGAAATCTTGATTAGTGTCCCTGTGAATTAAAAGGCAGGGAGAGAATTCAGCTGTTTTGGTTGACAGTAGATATGCCCCCTGAAGACATGAGCACTGTTTAATCAATTAATATGCCTGTCGCTCAGGATGAGGCATAGACATGGTGCGTCTTGCTCTGCTGACACGACAACTAAGGAAGCACAGCGGTATTCAGTGGAAAGGCATTGAGTATAGAGGGGGAAGCCAAGGCCATGGAGGAATGAGCAGGTAGGGAGACATCTGTTAGTGTCACAGTGGCAGGGTGGGCCTTTGGGGTGGCACTGGCCAGATGGGAAACGTGCAGGCATCTGAAGGCACTAGAATATGGAGTGGTACTAAGAGCATGAGGCAGAAGTCTGAAACAAAAATCTGGACTCATTACAGACTGGATGCCAGATAATTCGTCACCGTTTTCAGTGTGGTGGTAGTGTGTATAGCATATTTTAATGAAGATTCTGTATTTGTCCTGGGAAGATACTATTTTGCTGATACCTTTTAAGCAGACTGTAGCAAAGCATGTACTCATGGAAAGGTAAATTCATAAAAATATGGATTCAAGCTGAATTCTGTCACAACTCTGTATCAAATAAAGCATAAAATATATATATAAAAATATAAAATTGTAAAATTGTTTAAAGCAAAGCCTATGTTATCTACTATTTTAACGACTAGCCAAGAATCTAAGCTGTGAAAATACTCTAAGGTACACGCAGAGGTGTTAGTTGTGAGGGGAAGAATCAATGAATGAGAACCAGACAGACTGATGAAGGATCAATGTTTCCTCCAGTAATCTGGTTTTAAAAATCAATAGCAACCAAATCATTTTTTAAAAAATGTTCAGCTCAAACATTCAAGCTTTTTTTGTGTGTGTTCTTCAAGTGAACTGTCATGGCCTTTCTTCAGTAAGCAGTTGTCCAGACAGTTATTAAAAAGTTGTTGGATTTGTTCTGATTGAAACAAGAGAGTTGTGATTTTTTTAATAACTGAAGTAAAGGGCTTTTTGACAAGTGGCTTGTGTTCAGAACATGTTTTTTTGACAGCAGCTATGAGTTGTACCTGAAGAAATAATTTTTTTCTGATGTCCTACTGATGAAAGAGACATAGAAGTATTGAGGCAGTTCAGTCAGAAGGGTGTCTGTCAGTAGTTACACAGTGATTCAGAAAACTTGGAGACTATTAGTGAAAAACAGATAATATTTTAAACACTTGACAAAACGTTCTGCAGTATCTTATGCAGGGCAGGTGAAAGAGTAGGTCATGAGTGAACAAGACAGCTTGGTGCCAGTTTGTTGGTTGTGCTTTGCAGTGAGAAGGGAAGAAAATGCACTATTCATCTTCATAAATGTTCTAAATAGTAGAGTTGGGTTATATAGAGTATGCACAATTCTGGACATACTTTGCTCTTGTTATCAAAAAGAAGACATACTTGAAAACAGACTGAGATACAGTCCTGCACACTAAGTAGCTTTAACATAAACTTTTTGCATTTACATTACATGTGAAATATTTATAGAGTCTTTAGTTAGAACAGCTGTTGGGAGAAACTTGATGGTTTAGTACCTGTTTCATTCCTTAAGGTCTGCACAGGCAATAGGGCAGCTTCTTGTTTTCCCACACTAACTTGTATTTTGCTAAGCTGTAATAGTGCAGAACTTCTAATAGGTTTCAGTTAGGAACTTCCAATAGGTTTCTAATAGGTAACCTTGGGGACAGGTTTAAAAAGCAGAATGGAGTTTAGCTTGCTTTTATACCAACAGTAGTACTGAAATATTCTGTGGCATGGACACTGCATGTTAAAAAGAGGTTTGTACAGGCCTGCTCCTAGCAGTGGTAGGACACCCACAATAACTAGCTAATTTTAGTGTTGCTTGTGCCATGGATATTTTATTGCAGAGATTAGATACTCATTAAGTTGGGAAAATACTAAATTCCTGGCTAAGGCTGATGTTTGATTAAGAGTATGGGTCAAAACATTTATGAAAATTTTCAGGTTTCTTCTATTTTAGCTTTTACTCAGGACTCAAATATCTTTACTTGTAATACATTTATTAATTTAGATAGATAATACCATTTATTGTATTGTGCCAAGTCTGTTCTAAAGGTTTTTGTAAAAGCCTTGCTCAGTAATGGAGAAAAAACAATTAAGACTTGATCTCCTTAAAATACTTCTTCACATGCTTATCTTCATCTCTGTAAATGTGCCATACTGAGATGGGAGCATCCAGGTCCTTGTCTCAAAGATGTAGTATTTGAATGAAAGGCATATGAGGAAAAAATGAGAAGTTTAAAATAAAGATTCTCTCTCACATCTCTTGCCAAAAAAAAAAAAAAGGTAAAGCAGTTAGGTGGTAAAGTTCTAGGATATATAGTAATGTGGTGATTTTTCTTTTTTTTAATTCTTTTGATTTGATTTATTCCATTTACATCTGTGGTGGGTTGACCCTGGCTGGACACCAGGCACGCCCATTCAAAGCTGCTCTCCCACTGCATTCCTCAGCTGAACAGAGGAGAGAAAATATGAAGAAAGGCTCATAGGCAGGGAGAGCTCAAGAGCTCACTCACCAGTTACTGTCAGAGGCAAAACAGACTGAACTTGGGGCATTAGTTTAATTTATTACCAGTTAAATCAGAGTAGGATAATGCGAAATAGAAACCAAATATTAAAACACCTTCTCCCAACCCCTCCCTTCTTTCTGGTCTTCACTTTACTCACAAATTCTCTATTTCCTCTCTGCCAGCACCACAGGAGAATGGGGAATGGGAGTTGTGGTCAGTTCATCACATCTTGTCTCTGCTACTTCTTCCTCTTCAGGGGGAGAATTCCTCACACTTTTACCCTGCTCCAGCATGGGGTCCCTCCCACAGGAGACAGCCTTCTATGAACTGCTCCAACGTGGGCCCTTCCCATGAGGTGCAGTCCTTCAGGAGCAGGCTGCTCCCGTGTGGGTCCCCCATGGGATCGCAAGTCCTGCAGCAAACCTGCTCCAGTGTGGGCTGCTCTCTCCTTGAGGCCACAGGTCCTGCCAGGAGTCTGCTTCAGTGTGAGCTTCCCACAGGGTCACAGCCTCCTTCAGGCATCCCCTTGCCCCAGTGTGGGATCCTCATTGGGGTGCAGGACCTCCATGGTCTGCAGGAGGACAGCTGCCTCACCGTGGTCTGCACCACAGGCTGCAGAGGAATCTGTGTTCCTGTGCCTGGAGCACCTCCTCACCCTCCTTCTGCTCTGACCTTGGTGTCTGCAGGGATGTTTCTCTTGCATATTCTCACTCCTCTCACAAACCCAACACACCATCTTACAAGAGTAAGATGATTTTTCAGATGTTTTGTTGAAGAGTATCTGTGAAAGGCTCAATGACTTAGCTGTGTCAACATGTTCAACTTAAACAGCTATTTTTGTCAATGACAAAATCTAAATAGCGCATAATACATACTCTGTTTAAATTACCTAAATGTTCCTTTAAAAAATGAGCTTATATAAGCCTGAAATTATAGCTGCATATATAAGGTCTATGTCCATTGAAATATGCCTTAATCTAAATAGGGACAGGTACATGTTTACTATGGAGTTTCATGGCAAATCAAAAGACAGTGGAAGTTACCCACTAAGCACTTGCAGCCAGTTCGTGGAAAGGCTAAACCAGCTTTTCACACCTATAGTGTCTTCTGCAGGTTCCAATAACACCCTTCATCAGTCTATTCCTATTACGTGTGTTCAACTGACTGCTCGGTCAAGGCTTTAAGCCTTACTGTCTTCTAGTCCTTAGTGGGAAATGAGAGGCAGGAAAATGTGTTTTCTTCTTGTGAACAGTAATTAAAGGTGTGGGAATATATGAGCATCAGTTCTGAAACCTGGAAGAGCACATCAGTCTTAAGTCATCAGTCCAGTTCAGTGGCAAAACCTGCATTGTTTGAAATACTAATGAAAGTTTGATAAACTTTTTTTTAATACACACAGCACGTTTCAAGTAGTGCTTTTTTCTAGGAAAACACATGTATGCAAATCTTAATCAAATCCTTCATGACCTAAAGTCATTTTTAGTAAGCAGCGTATCTTTTTCTTTTCTATATTCAACATCAAGAAACAGAATTCTTAAATGAGTTGTGTAGTTGAATTACACAAATATATGTATTTGTGTCAGATCTTTACATTACAAAAAGAGCAATTCCAAATTTAAGGAATACAAGCTATATTTAATTGCATGTTCCAATGATTACACAATCTTGTTATGTGTATAATTAAGATGATTCTTTAAAACATGAATTATGTTGAGTATTTAAATAATTGTCTCCTCCTTGTTTGTTTAATTCAGGTTTAATGTCAGTAACTTCATTCTGACTTGATTACCTTCTTTATTCTGAAAACTGAAAAATGATTATTTGAGCACTTGTCTAAGTTGAGCAAAGTTACTGCTGTAACTACTGGTTTTAGAAGTACTTAATGATATGCTGTGACTTAACAGATATTCAGTAAAACAAACTTGGGCTCTTTGTTTCTTCACAGAAATTTCCAACTGAAGGGCTGGCAAATGTTGTTCGAAATGTATTTGACTTTGACTCCTACAACAACGAAATGCGTGAAATTTTAATCAACACTTTGCACAAATATGGGATACCTATTGGAGCAAAACCGACCAATGTACAGCTGGCCAAGGAGTAAGAATAACATAAGATTATATATTAAGAAGACAGGTTTCTCATGGTCACTTTTTTATAGTGCATTATCTTGCTGCTAACTGATTCAAAGCCAACCTGGAGCACTTGAAGTCAGTACTTCTCTGGTTCAAATTTATATTCTTCCAAATCATTTATAACAAATTACTTCATGATAGAGTATTTGCTTATTACTAATATTTAATCTTGAATGTTCATGTACATGTTGATAGCTTGTATGATAAACAGATACATATATATTAATAAAGGGAAATACTTGTTTCTTTTCCTGTGTTTTTAATTGAATTGCAACACGTTTCTATCCTGTTGTCACCTAAATCAGTAGCAAAGCAAACAAGTTGTCTTCAGTGGTAGTGAGATTTTCTCTTCGATACTTAGAAAAGCCTCTATAAAAACACTTTGCAGACTAGGACAATGGATGTAAGCTCTAGGAACCATTTTTGTATGTATCTGTATATCACTATTATTCTATAATTATGTTATCAGTTGACATATTACACCATACACTTTTTCTGAGGTTAGACTTAAAATAGCTTTTTGGGGGTTTTTTTTAGGACTAAACTGAATTATGACACAGATTTAACTGGTTCTTCTACAGTTCACAGATAACAGACTTAAGTAGATCGTACTGAAAAGCTATTAGGAAACTAATTTACTCTGGCTTGAACTCTAATATATAATTTATTTATGGAGAAACAAATATTTCCCTTTTGTGAAGAAGGCTTTATGGATATATGGAAAATAGGGTTTGCCATTGGGCATATATATTTTATTTTTGTCAAGGAGGGACTGATTCTTATGACACAATGTTCTGATATTAGGTGTCCGTGTGTAGGTTTCTCCTGCTGGAGCACCACTGTTACTGTATCTAACAGCCTACATATACCTATTAAAAGAAGACTGTGTAATGCATGTGGTACACCTTTTAATTTTGATGATGGAAGGCTTAAATGCCTAGGGAACCAGTACTTGGGTGTACTGCACAGAACTACAGTGTCAAATTGACAGTACATGCTTCAAATTCTTGCCATGGTTTCTCTGGTGAAAGTTACTTGGTAATTTCTGTTTTAAAGAATTATGTTTATCCTAGTTTTTTGAGAAATTTGCACTTTATATGACTTTTAGAAGTATTATATTTGGGTTTACATGGGTTGATTGGAAAGGACTTTGTTAATGAGAAGATAGAGGTTAAGGAAACGTAAGAGAAAGCTGTAACTGGGGACTGTTCAGTCCATAAGTGAGAGGGTAGAAGAAAGATCTGATCATACTGAATAAGGGATATTCACCTGATCATTTTGAATCCATCACTGAGATTTTGTAGGACAGGTTACATCAAAGATGACAGACTTACAAGACTGTCTTCACAACATGCTTATCAGAAACTTCACTTGACTAGCAGCTATGAGTGCATACTGTGTATGCTGAAGGCCAAGGAGAGGAGAAACTACAGGTGCAGTTCACACGCAGTTGATAAAAGCAACTTTTTCTTAGATCTCACCATGAAAGATTGGGACTAGGCTGACTGCCTGGCTCTGATGATGAAGCAGTCTTGATCTCAGTATCCCGTGTGTCCACCACAGCTGGCATGTCACATTATCCTACTGCTGCCTTCCAAAACAGTCTTGGTATTGGTCATGAGATTTAACCCTTTGGAGTTTGTAAACCAAGATGGATCACCTTGAATTACAGATACACCTTTCAAGAATGGTTTAGGCACAGTTGGTTCTGTCTTGGGGTTAAAGAACATCTAGGTAATCTCTCTAAATGTGTTCCAGCCCCTATTGCAAATTCCCATGATAGACGCACTGAGGTAATTTGGTATGGTGTTTAGACCACTGCACAAAAGCTACTTCCTGAAGCTGCTACATGTTTAGAATGAAAGTACTGACCTTGTCTATGTTGTTTTCCAGAGCTCTGAGAGTAGGATAATAGTGCTAATCTAGTGTATCCCATTTCCTTCAGAAAAGTTGCAAGTTAATCTAAAACCTTCCTATCTGATTTTTGTCATGATTCATGCCTGAAAACCTTCAGAGATGGAGTTCTGTAACCTCCCAAAGCAAATCAATCTTGTTTCCAAATATCCATGTCATTAGAATGTCATCTCTAGACTAAAAACATCCAGTTCTCTCACTCTTCCCCATTTTTCAGGCCTCTGGTTTTTATTTTTCTTCTGTGATTCCTCACTTGATTCACGTCTGTCTTTTAAGCATTATGTGTGAACCTTTGCAGGTTAAATTCTGCTAGAGCTGAGTGGAGGAGTATGAGAGTATAGAATAGAGATGTATGCCATGCAGCAGTCCCTTTTAAAACCCCAACAAGTTTGCATTTCTTCCAATGTTTAACTTGCATCCAGTTTGAGGAACATGAACATCCAGATCCTTCTTACTGTACTATATTGTTCCAGATTGGCTCTCTGACTTGTCAAGATCACTTTCAATTTTAGGCTTGTTTTTCTTCCTGCTTGTAGTCTCTCACAGCTTGGCAAACTGAAGGTTTACTAGGTGTGATTTCTATGGTGTCCTGTTGACAACAGTGTACCCCCCCAGAGCTTTACTTCTGTGTTCCAGTTTTAATTTGCAAGACTTTTAAAGCTTACTAGCTATCATAATAAATTGGTCAGTGTTTCTATTAAGTAATGTGAAAACTGGGATAGTAACCCAAACCTATTCTGCTGGAGGATGTTAGTCATACCTGCAGCAAAATCACTGCTATGAAGAAGAGTGCAAGTCCTGTGTGATTTAGAAGTTTTGTGATACAGGAGCATTTCTGGGAGATTCTAGGATAGGAAAATCATTATACTGAAATTATGATTCCTTTTTATAGGTTCTGTATGGTTTGTCTTGCATCACACAAATTGTGAATATTTTATTCTAGTAAGTTTTGGAGAACTCTGTCTGTTACCTATTACTCAATCTAAAAGAAAAGTTGAATAAATCAGAATTATGTAAATTCCTGGTGAAACAACTGCTGAAACTATAGGAACATAAACATGAGACACATGAGCAACGCACTACAATACAGGGTCTCATTAGAAGGAACTTTGAGGGTTTTATCCAGCTGAAATTAGAGGGGAAATTTGACAGACAGTACGAGTGGCACTTACAGAAATTTTAACTTAGGTTTTGGAATTAATACACCTAATCTTGGAAGGAAATATTAGATGGTGTCTAATGACCATTTAGAAAAGAATTCTTACGGTAATTTTTTTCAAGAGAGAAATTGATTTGTTAATGCAAATTTATCTACTTCCAAAATTGATGTCTCATATTAGACCACTAAGATAATGCTTTAATTGGGCTTTTTGTTTCCTTCAGTTGGTTTATGTTGTTGCGTTGGGTTTTTTTTCCCAAATAGGATGACCATTCTTCAAGGCACTGACATGTTCAGTATTTCAGGTTATAACATCAGGATATTGTCTCCTGCTCTCACCTGTCCAATAGTTTATAGTTTTTATCAGTATTATGTGTAACGCAGGTGGCTCATCCACAATGCTTTGCCAAGACATGGTGCATAATAAAATGGATCACTCACTGTGCTAACTCATTGTTTTCTTTATGTACAACTCTACTTTGTTTTTCCCATTGGCATCTGTTATGTCACATTTCTCTGAACTCATGCTAATCTGTCATTTTGGAGCACAGTTCGGACTATTTGCAATTCCCAGGTAAAACAGCATTCAGCTCTAATCCTGGCACTTATTTCTGATGAAACTGTCATTCCATATTTTCCCTCCTGTCACTATCTGCTTCCCAGTGCTCGCTATAACTTCAGTATTTGTTTTATATGAACTGATTTTGTTATATGTAAATATTAACTGCTTTCATTTTCTCTTGAGACTGTTTGGTTTTCTTTGGTTGGGGCTTTTTTAATTATTTTTTCCCCCAGGTAATCTCTAGTTAATTCTAGGAGCTGTGTCTTACCATACTGTGTGTCTTGTCAATCCTGTGCATTGCAGGGAAAGAAAGTGTGGGGGGGGGCTGGGTCTGCACTTGAGTGTCAGGGAATGAGAGGACTAACATAAGACTGTTCTGTATGTCTACTGCTTATATTTTTAATCAAAAGATGTTTAAATAAAATAAGGAATTTCCCAGGTTTCAAACTACATCTTAAGCCTCAAAAAGTTAGGTTAGAAGCCTCTTCAGCTAGACAGAGCACTGGCTGTTACTGAAATCCTTGAATACATTCTATGCCAGCACTGAGCTGGTTTACCAGGTCATGTATTAAGCAGTTTTGTTGCTTGCCAGAGTTCATGTGCACAGCTGTACTAATATGATAGCTAGCTGCAGGGAATTTGCATTCAGTGGAGCTTCAGTCTTACAAGATTTGTAGCCGTTTTCAGTATGTTCTCAGAAGGCTAAATAAATAACTTATAAAGCAGCTTCTTTTGACTTTTTGAATCCATTTACTTGTTGGGTTTGTTTTTTGTTTCTGTTGGTTTGTTTGGGGTTTTTTAATTAGCCTACAATGAAGTTATTTTCCAAAATGAAAATGATAAAAATTAAAAGAAATTGCATTCCATTGGTGCCACTTGGAAAAGTTTGCTAACAGCAGAAGCCACTAAAGAAATACCTTTTGACAGATTGTCTCCCCTTAGACTGCTGTGCATGAAGAAAAGCAGTCTGAATACTAATTTTTTGTATAATTGCCCCATCAACTGTAGGTCCTGTGCAATCACCTTTTCTAAACAAAATGCCTGATTCTGTACCCATTCCATAGACAGCAGTGGTCATGTTGAAACCAGGGTGTAAAAATTAAAATTAACATAAAAAATGTTTCTAATTTCCCTTAAGCAGCAGGGTTTGCGAGATCCAAAATCAAATAACTGATCAGGAATAATTCCCTAGAACTTGCTCTCAAATCTTGGCTTTCTTACAAGATTACTGCAGTCTGTTATGTAGTTTTGCTGTCGTAGAAACCCTTTCCAGCTTTTGAAGAAAGCAAAAATCATGATTCACTCTGCACACACCAGCTGGAGAGAGAGCAGTGAGGTTTCAGAACAGTTCTTACCCAGTTACTGCACTTTTCACACCCGTCAGATCTCTTTGCTTCACAGATTTTTGCCAGTGATAGCATTTCCATAGTATTCTGTCTGCCTTTTATGTAAATGTATTTAATTAATTAATCTGAAATACAGCAGTGTGTCAGGAGCCCCTTGTGAAGCTTTTTGCTAGTACTGTCACTTCAAGTTATTTTCAGAACTTGCTTGTTACTTTCAAGTCCAATTTCCCTCCTTCACTGCATATCATATAAATTCACAAGAGGAAAACTGTTAAGATGTTTTCAGTGTGGGCATGTTGTTCCAGCCCCCCTGCACCCTCACTCTCTTCTGAAAATCATTTTGGGGGCAGACTGGTTAAAAAAGCTTTAATGCCACCAGCTTATTCAATCCTCTTAGTCTTTCTTAGACCTGATTTATATGAGAGAGCAGTGAGATGGAGTAAAAAAGACTTCTCAGGCCCTGGAAAAATAAGATCCCCATTACTCTTGGAAAAGAGCTCGGTATTTCGAATTCTGCATTTTGTTTTATTCTTATATTCTGAGCTGCCTTCCCCTCCTTTTTGCTGTGCACGATGACTTGGTCTGCTGCCTCAGAGAAATTAATCAGAAACAGGGAAGAGAACAAAGCCTTAGGAATCTAGGAGAAAGGAGAAATCAGTTTTCCTGAGGGAAGAGAAGAACGGTTAGCAAAGCAAATCTCCAGAAAGTTGAAACAGAGTGGAAATGTTTTGTTTCTTTGGGAATGCAATCTGTAATTCTGTTGCTATATAAAGCAGGGCATTTGGTTAGAGCTGGCTATTAACATATGCTTTCTTTTAAAACTTAATAACGATTGATTATTATTAGTGAACATGTTGATTTCTAGGATGTTGTCCATAGGATTAATGTGTAAGGAATTAAAACCGAAGTCCAGACCCTTCTGGAAGTCAATGTTCCATTGAGCTAATGGGAAACAATTGTTGCTGATTATAGGCATATCAGTGATTATGCTACTTGGAGTCAACATAGCAAAAGAAAGTCTCCAATTTCTTTTGGCACACAAGACAGTTTTTGCTCAAGACATACCCAATGTTTTGCCAGCAAATCATTATGAAACCCAAATGGAAGGCTGAAGTAAAATTCCATGGATAAACTGACATTTAGTCTAGTGTGACTGTTTGCCCATTTTCTGACTGCGTGAATGTATTTATCTAAGAATTGTGTATATGTTGAAATAGCACATCCTGAATGTTTTTTTCCTAACGGTGTTAAATGCTGTAATCTACAATATATTGTACTTGCCTTGTTTTTATTTTTTTTTTGAGTCTGACTTAATTTCTCTTCTTAATTTGGGAAGAATCTGGCTAGACTAGCTAGGTGTAAAGCATGGAAGAGTGTAAACTGAAGTGGGAAAGAATGCAAAATAAATCACTCTTCAAACACTGGCAATTACTGATATTCTTAATTAGACAACAGACAGGCAGTGAAGACTCTGCTGGGTCTTTGACAAGGATAGGGTATTAATGAGATGCACTTTCCTCAATCCATGTCACAATGGCATATTGCTGCAGATGGATATTTATCTGTGAGCACCAATGATCTATAGCACCCAAACCATTTTCTGTTTGCAAAAAGTGTCTTTGGCTATCTCACTGCCTTGGCAGATGGTCCAAACACAGAATGCTGGTAGAAACTGGCAACTGTCTGCCTGTGAGTACTGGCTTCTCCTTGTTGCTTGAGGTTTTGTGGCAGTATACCAGTAGGAAATGTTAATTCAGCATCCTGCATGAGCTGCAAAGATTAGAGGATAGTAGGGATCACTCCCTGAGTTTTCATTTAAGTTCTCAGTGGAAAAATTAAATAGAATTCTAATTCCCTAAGTTTCATATATAGTTCAGCTGAGGTTTTCTGATTTGCAATCCTTTCTTATTCTGAAAGGGATATCAAGAAGTAATTAAACAAACCTCTAATATCTAGGAGGGATGAGTTGTTTGGTGGGGAGAGGGGAAATAATTGCCACAGTAGGAACGAATATCATCCGACAGGACAGAAGAGACCAACCACAGACTTTTAACAAAGAGTCCAAGAGAACTTCCTTAAAATGGACTTTGGAGATAATAATAGAAACTTGGAAAAGGAATGTCTTCTGTTCTCTTGCCAAATCCTGTAGCTATCCAATGATGTGCAGTGGTGTGTAACACAGAATGTAGTTTTGATAGGAGGTCTCCTCAGGAGCAACTAATCCCAAATAAAAGAAACCAAAAGTGATGATTTCACTAGCTTGAAGGTATTCATGTAAATTAACGAAGTCAAACTGCTTTTAATGGTTGCAGATCACTTCAGAAGAAATAAAAATTGTGTCATCCCTATTTTGCTGTCAAGCTATTTTGTCATATGCCAGCATTTTCTTTTCCTATATAAATGAGCTTTGCTTTGGCCCACATATTTCTTCTCTAAATAAAAGGTACAGAAATGAAGAAGTTAGACCAAGGCAAGCTTTTGAAGATGTCACTGTCCTTTCTGTGGACTGCACTGACCAGAAGGCAGTGGGATACTCACATGTCTGTATTCTTTTGTCTTTGTTCATGTGAGGAGTGGCAGTATGGATATGGAATTGATTGAACTTTTAGTGCATGGTTAACTTGCCACAGTGTTTACTGTGCTTATTTTGCTGGTTTCCTAGATGAGTGTGCCACTGACAGAAGTTCCTTTAAGCAGTACTATCACACCCTGATCTGAGTAAAGCAAGAGATGCTTTGGATATACTGTATTATATGTCTCACATAATTCAGACTGGAAAACTTCCTTTTGAGCTCATTATGTGAATTGCTGCTTCTTTTATGATGCTGTTTAGGTTGTGACTGTATTAATATTCCAGAAAAAAATTGTGATTTAAAACATAAAAGAAATGAAACATTTTAATGAGGAAGCATTTTCTACAAGAGAATCTTCAGATATGACTCATTGGAAAAATGCAATTGTTTTAAATTATTTACTGCCATATCAGTTGCTGGTTAATGAATGTAAAAGTTTGTTTGTTCCTGCATTATTTGACAGACTGCCACTACCAGATCATAAATTTATGGGCTACTGGAAAGTCACTGAGCCCGGGAATGCACAACAGAAACTGCTGTGTCCAGCAGAAACTCAAAAAATAAATGTAAAGGTTTGTCTTTTTTTTTTATTTTATTTTTTAATTCATATAATACTGTTTTTATGTATTGGGGTGCAAAGAATCTAAAATTTGTCCAATTCCTTCAGGAAAATGAGTATATCCAAACCATGGTCCTTGTTCTCTGTTCTTGGGGGTTTATACTGACTAGGAAAATTAACATTTTTGTATACCTAGCCCACACAATGCAAGATGTGTTTTAAAATCAGTAAGTTTGGTCAGAAGTTCTTTAAAAGAGGTTTTTATAAGGATATTGACAATACCATACTTGAAGGAGCTGGTTTGGGTGCTTGGAGGTGGCTGGTTTCAGTTCCCAGATCTCAATTTTTTAGGTAAGATCAGAGGCTGAAAAGAAAGCTGTTTTCTATTTCGCATGCAGCTGAATTCTTACGGGTGTTTGGCACTCCCAAGTTTGAATCTCAACCCTTGGTACAATTTAACCTGCAGCCAAAGCTTCTAAATCCTTTTCAGCTTTCAGTTTTGGCTTAACTTCACTGATTATTACTCCAGTGAATAAGTAAAAAACCTGAACTAATGGGATGTTGGGGTGAGATTTAAACTTTATATAGTAAGAATTTGCCATTCAACTTTCTTGAAACAAAAATATCTTGATTTTTATCTTGTACAGACTGTGTTTTATCAGTACATGATACCTTTTTCCTGCTACTGGACAAGAATGGGCGCAAACCAATAAAAGACTAAGGAGGAAAGGCATGATGGTTTCTGTTCTGTAAAGAAAAATGCACTATGGACATTCAGAGTGCTTGTATTTCTTTTTCCCTTTTATATATTTAGCAATTAGTCTATTTCTATTATTAATAGTATTAAGTCTTAAAGAAGACTTCTAGATTTTCATAAAGAGTGGTGAATGGAATACTTTGGCAAGCCCTCATTGTTACCATTTGTTTTAGGGTCCTGTGTACTTAAATATTCAAGGATTTCCACTGGAACGACATGAAGCCAGGTCCCTCAGTTTCACAGAAGAACTCGCTTTTTGGACACTGCCTTTGGAGGAAGTTAACTTTGTTTGCGATGTGGCAGTAACAAAAGGTGTGGTAAAAAAAGCTACTAAGTTTTGTAATGAACCCCAATATTTTAAATATGATTATATTCCCCTGTTACCAATACTGGATCTGGTCTATTCAACTCGTTTATCAGCAACCTGCTAAGATTCAACAAGGGCAAGGATAGGGTATTGTACCTGGGGGGGAAGAGCCCCAAGTACCAGTACAGGTTGGGGGCTGACCTGCTAGAGGGCAGTTCAGCTGAGAAGGAGCTGGGAGTATTGGTAGGTGGTAAGTTGACTATGAACTGGAAGTGCACCCTAGTGGCCAGAAGGGTCAATAGTATTCTGGGGTGCACTGGGAGGAGTGTGGCCAGCAGGCTGAGGGAAGTGATCCTTCCCCTCTACATGACCCTGGTGAGGCCACATCTGGAGCACTGTGTCCAGTTCTGGGCTCTTCAGTACAAGAAAGACAAGTTACTGGAGAGGGTCCAGCGAATGGCCACAAGGATGATAAGGGAGCTGGAGCATCTCTCTTATAGGGAGAGATTGCAGGAGCTGGGCCTATTCAGTCTAGAGAAGTGGCTTATTAATGCATGTAGAAAGACTCTCACACAAAGGGACTCTAATGCATATAAATGTCTCAAAGGTGGGTGCCAGGAGGATAGTGCCAGACTCTTCAGTGGTGCCCAGCAGCAGGACAAGGAGCAGTGACCATAAATGAGAAGACAAGAAGTTTCACCGCAACTTGAGGAAGAACTTGTTTACATTGAAGGTGGCAGAGCACTGAAACAGGCTGCCCAGCGGGGTTACGGAGTCTCCCTCACTGGAGACATTCAGAACCCTCCTGGGCGCGTTCCTGTGTGACCTACTCTAAGTGGCACTGCCTTGGCAGGGGGTTGGACTAGATGATCTCTAGAGGTCCCTTCCAACCCTAATGATTCTGTGATTCTGTCATCATCTGCCAAGTTTGACATACATATTTCCAGAAGAGCAATACATGATGTCAGTAATCCTTCATTAATTTTTTTTCTTATTTCAGAAGAGGAAGCTGAAAATGTTCTTTACGTTACTGCGTGCAATCCGGTTTCCTTGTTCTTCATGAACGTTTCTAGTAATAATGGATACTTTGTGGATCTTTATGACCTCTTCCCAAGAACAGTTGGAAGTGTCTGGCAGCCTTTTGTGACTGTGGCACCACTGGGAAATCCACTCAAAGGTCAAGTGGTTATACATGAAGAGGAGGTAAAAAAATTAAAATAGAGCTAAATGTTTACTGATGAGCAAAGTAAGGTGGGATCACTGAGGAGTCTACTTCTGTAGGTTGAAATAGCCTGGACAAGCCTTAGGTCTTTTTCCATACTGTTAGTGTTAAGATAGACCTTAGTCAGTGAGTGTGAAAATACGTTTCATTAAACTGCAAGCTTGGTTGCAAAATTCATTGTATGCTTAGGACACCATGAGTACTTTTAGACTTCTTGAGAAACTTAAGTAAGCAACTTGCATTGAAAAAACGATGAAAAAGGTTTTTCTTGTGTATTGCATATTTGTAGCTATAGACTACATTAGTAATTTATTTGGGATTGGTTTTTCAATGAAGCAACAAAACACTGGTAAGAGAAATGCTGCTGTTGTAGTCTTCACAGCCACTGCTGCCCTTCCTTACATTAGGGTTCATGTGTTAGGGTCTTTATATTTCTAGTTCCCACTGAATCAAAAGAGGGATTCTCAAGTAGTTTAATTTTTCCACAAATAACTTAGTTTTAATTCCTAACTATTCCTGCAGTAGACCCATGGAAAAATCATGTGCTTTGTGCATGAGGTGGATGTTGCTGTATATCAAATTAAACAAATTATTATTTCCAAGAAAACCAAGAAATGTAAATGATGCATGTGATGCTTTAGAGGTTTGTCTACATGTACTTGAAAAAAGACCAAGAAATTATAATAGTATTTGTAGATCTAAGAAGTTGCATTTATTAAAAAAAATCTACTTGACATCTGGTATTTCATAAGCAATATAATCCATTAATTAGACAATACCAAAAGCTAAAGATTTTCCCCAATATTTGTTTTAACAAAGGTCTTTGGAAATCAATGTTTCTGACTAAGTTATACAAAAATGGCAATTTTAAATGGATTGTAATCTTATTGGAAAGGATGAGATGATGATATTGGGCTTATCAGATAAGCTCGTGTGATTTATTTCCCAGATGACATCCATCTGGATTCCATAGAGACCTTCAGTGAAATGAAATGAAAAATCACCATTCCTTCCTGTCTTTTTAAATAAAATTTTACTAAAACTAAACTCCTCATGGATGTAACTTAATAGCAGAAATCAGAGTTTTATCTGCTTTTAAGCCACCTTTACATCTTCTTGGAAGAAAGTGCAAATGATTCTGTTCCTTGTGGTGTCCATTGGTGTCAGTGATTGCAGACTGTTTTGACTCTATCTTTCTGTTCAGGCTGAGCTGGTAGACTTTGGAAAGATTCTCCAGATAAAGAATCACAGAATGGTTTGGGTTGGAAGGGACCTTAAAGCTCATCCAGTTCCAACACCCCTGCCATGAGCAGGGACACATTCCACTAGAACAGGTTGCTCAAAGCCCCATCCAACCTGGATGACCTAAAATCATTTCCTTGTAAGATGGGAATTGCATTCATCTTTTTTAAGCAGCAGTGCCTCTGCCCTGTCCTCCCCCCAGGTAGCTCAGGGCATACCCCAATTTTCTGTAAAGCTTTGTGTCTGCCTATTTCACTTTTCTTTTTCTTCCTGTACCTATTGCTTTTACCACTCAGAAAGACAGCAAATCGACTTAAAAAAATTTGGAAACTTTATGCATTATTTTATATGTGATTATAGGAGCAAAATGCACATGGAGCATTGATTTGCATGTATATCTATAAATTAACTGCATATTTCTGTTTTCTCGTATAAGCACTTTGCTCTGTTGAAAGGCTGCAGCTGGATGGACAGAGTAACTTACAGTCTACCTCAGAGAGCACAATGAGCTTTGCCCTGGCAATGCCCAGCCAGCATCCTTTAACTCTGCTTTTATCTTTCTCAGCCAGGAAGTGGGGCAGGGAGGGAAGTGAAGTGCTTTTCCCTGTCCCATGTGCTGCTGGAGCTCTTTGTCAAATCTCTCCAACAACAAGGGAGAGAAAAGCTGACAGAGACATCTACCTCACTCACTTCATGTAGAAGATGGCAAACAGCCTTTAAAAGGAGATTGTAGTCTAGCCTAACGCAAGTTGCATATGGAAGTACCTGCAACATATTAGTAGTTATATCTGAGGCCTCTGGTCCCCATAATGTTCTAATGTCTGTTTTCAGGAGGAAGGGTATGTTTTCTTCAAAAACTTGTTTAGTTACTAAATTCTCTTCTTTTCGGGGGGTAGATGTATAGAACTCCTTTTCCTTAAGCAAAGAAAAGGTGTGCTTATACAGAAAGGTGTGCACCTTCAATTGAAAAGGTGAAGACTTTCCTTTTCTATAAGCTTTTATCTCTACCCTCTGTTCTCAGTTCACTGAAATCTCTAGTGCAATCAAGTCTCCCAAATCGTCTGATACCACTTGCATTAATTAGAACACCAGTTCTTCAGACATGAGCATCAAGGGCGGAAGAGAACAAAAGTGAGAGTGTGTCCAGAGGGAAGAATACAAGAGGGTTAAACTGAATTATTTGTTCTGTCCTACTCTGAAATTGGAGTGTATTCCTTTCCCTAGCTCTCCTCTCTGTCTGCGAGATCATAAGGAACAACCTCCCATACCAGCAAAGTGAAATCACAACCCTGTTTAGTTTAAGGACTTTTAAGAGGAAAATGATGGCTAAAATAAAAACCGCAGTAAGGAAAGGGAAACTTCGCAGTAACTAAAAATAAAGGCACACCACTTCACAAGACGGGTTATTGCATCTGTCCAGAGTTTGGAATCCCAGACATCAGGGTCGGGAGGTTGCCCAAAGGTTACTTTTCTCCCAGTCAAGAACAAACACAGCGGAATTGCACACCAACATCTTTTCCCAGCCCACTTGATGAGTTGCCAGAGCTGCTCTTGGATGTGTCCGCAAATGACGCAAAAATCTATTCTTAAACGCAGACAGAATATACATCAGTCACTTAGCACAGAAGGAAACCATTAACATCAAAAGGGGTGGAGTAGAGAGGCTTTTTATATTGCCAACTGCTCTCATAAATTTAACACTAAGTGGGAGAATGTAATTGATTCATATGTGTTCTTTATCTCACATGAAAGGCTAAGGCACTGCTTCGGAGAAGCAGTACTGTTGCAGAATTGCATGGACAAATTTGGCAGAAAACCAAAATCCAAAGCAAATGCCCTATTTTTTTCATGAGCTGTGTTTCTATAATTTCAGTTGGTAATACATAAGCAAACTTCTTTTTTTAAAACTATTGAACTCTAGCTGAAATTCCCAAATGCTCCAAATAACATGGTAATATTTTGAATGCTTTACCATATTTAGCTTCAAGTGACTGACTGTCATTATTAAATAAAGTTAATTCGCCCAAATAATCCTAGTGAAAGCATGAAGTGTACCCAAAAAGAATGAAACCACTGTGACTCGGATTGTGTGTATTTGTTTTATTTAAGAGAAGTTGTGGGAATTTGTTTTACTTTCTTAACATTTATCGTGCGTTATTGCAGATGTTGTACGTAGACAGTTAACTTTTAGTAAGTCTTTGTAGAACCTAATGTCCTGGCAGAACCTGATGTTTCCTTGAATGGCAAGCAAAAAATTGAACCCAAGGGTTAATTAACTTATTCTTTTGTACCTTTGAAATTTCATTTGATGCGGTTAAGGTTGGCTCTGAATTCCCTTGAAATAGTTGAACACATTAGGAGAACCTGTGGTACTTTGTAAAAAGAAATGTTGAAAATGTTCCCATCATTTGACAACATGTGTGGACCCTGGGACATTGACTAACAAATTGAGAAAGCTGAAGAAGTTCGAAAATTAGCATACCGTATTTTCACATGTGATATGCGGAGGACACTTGGACCACTCTGTCCAGTATCCTTTCTGCTTCTGATCTTCATCCTCTTAAATCATCCTGCTGTCCTTCAACAGTTATCCTGTCTCTGACACTGTAAAGCTGTCTGAATGTTCAGGTCACAGAAGGATTGTCATGCCCTGGGATATTTAATGGGCTCCAGAATACAAGAACTATGAACTTGGAGATAAGTACGAACCCATTTCTTCTCCCACCAGTCTTTCACCTTCCGTGTAACTGAAATAATGGGTACTTCAGAGGAATGCTGAGAAAAACGCTTTAATGAAATATTCTAGTGACTTGACAGAACAAAGCTGGTATGTCTCTCACCTGTAGCTGACTACAGCTTGGACATGTAAGACATACTAGTCTAGTTCCTAGAGCTTATGCAGAAGTGAATGTGAGATGTATACATAAGACATTATGGAAAAACTGGAATATCATTCCAGGCTTTTTGCATGTACTTAACCTCTACAAATATTCTCTATGAGCTTTGAAATGAACCAAGAAGATTCAGCCTACATTTTCAGACAAAATCTAGATCATCTTTTTAAATGTCCTGTTACTAGAGTTGCAGACATGCTTTAGGTAGATCTGTTGTTGTCTGTTAGATGGGCTTGAGATGAACGTGGATCTGCTTTTCATTTACAGAGAAATGTTGTGTTGTTGCTGGATACAAACAACGGTGCCCTTCGCCAACTTTTGCTCTTACCAGATGAACAAGAGTCTCCTAAGAGGTCATCTTGGTGGAGCAGCAAAGAAGAGTGGGTGAGGAATAGCACTTGCCTCTGTTATCCCAAGCTGGTTTTGCTTTTTATTTCAGTCAAAGCTTAGTATTGGAAAAACTGCCTCAGGATCATTTATCTTTCTGTTTTTACAGCCCAAGCACTTAATTGTTTACTCTTATATATGTTTAAGTGCCTTATACATTAAATACAGTTGTTATGGAATAGAGATACAAAAAATATAAATAAGTTGTATTCTGTGAGGATATGTATCTTTGAAATATGTCTCTTTGGAGCTAGAGCTGTGATTAACAGAACATTTTGTTACAAGGGATTATGTCCAAAACAACAAACTTGATTATGATGCAATTATATGACATGGGACAAGGCAGGCTAGATAGCACTTTGAGAGGTAATTAATGCCATAGATTATCCTAAATTAAGGAAAAATATAGTACAGTTTCAGGGAAGTCAGGGAAACTCATTGGAATGAATTGAACATACACTAATTGCTGTATGACTTATTTTTATACAGAGCAACTACAAAATGTGCCGGGAGTTTTCACACAAAAACTGGCTGGTGTTCTACAAAGAAGCAGGGTAAGAGCAAATAATATTCTCATATTATATTGATTTATAACAGATCTCCTTGTGTACCTCCCTGTCTGATTATTCTTTTCTTGGCTTCCAATTTTACAGAAACCACCTTATTGTACTGGATGTATTAGAGGGTCAAACTCACACCATCTCTCTTCCGATCAATCTGAAATCTGTTTTCCTGGCAGCTGAAGACCGGTGGCTCTTGGTGGAAAATGAAACAAATCAGTTAGTTAAGCCTAGTTTTCCTGATGGCATTATCTCTTGTTTGTGCCTTGTTTACATTCAGGAGTTTCTCTCCTGGTCTGAGAGTTGGTTTTTCAGCTTGTGAGACTGGCTAGACTTAAACAGTTGGTGTTTAAGATGCAGATTTGCTCTGGTGAAAGTGCAGGTAGGCTTTTCGAGTAGGAAGTAAACAGGATATGCCTGCCTAAATTCATACATCTGCAAGTCTAGATTGGCTTTGATTGTATGCATGTTAATACTCTTTTAACTGAAGTGATATTGCTCTTTAAAAATGAAAATGTTGGTGAACCTAGCTTTGGAATACAGCCACATTGTCCAGAGTTAGTGCCTGCTTGCTTTTGCTTTCATGGGCATGTGAAAGAAATATTACTCTGATGTTTTATTTTTATAAATGCACAGCAAATGAAAGCGTATAAATAGTTACCAGGAGACAAACATGCCAGTTGCTGGCTTACTCTTTGCTTTCTCACAGATGTTTGGTGAATCATGCTTAGTTTTAGCAAAAGGTGTTGATAACCTTGTTTATATAAATGTAGAACACTTTCACTATTTCAGAAGATAAAAGTCCTTGTTTAGGCTTACAAGCTTAACCAGGAATTATTGTAAATGTCTACCTATCTCCTGCAGGAAATTTCTTTTAACCAAGCGTGCCAGTATGGAAGCTGAAGACAGTGGGGTTTGCCAGCTGTATGCATTGAGTGAAGAACCAGCTGACATGGGATTTGGCTTAACAACAGGTATTGAATGCAAGCTTGGCTTGATCCTTCTTTTTTTTTAATCATTTCTGTGTTTGCAGCTGCACAAACAAGGCTCTTTTACTTTAAAGGTCTTGGTAACCTTCTGATTCTCTTTTAGTCCTCCCCTTATCATGTCTGGTTCATAATAATTTTTCACAAAGCAAATTTTTTTGAAAAAGGAAAAACGACACTTAGGTAGGAATTATAATGTAGGAATAGAAAGGACTAAACATGTTGACAGGTCCAGTCTGCACACTCTTTGAGCTCTGTTACACAAAGATGAGCTGTAAGACATTTTTCAACACAATACAAAAGACCTCGTGTTAAAACAGAAGAGAAGTCACATTTTCCAAAGTTCTGCAGATTGCGTGCAGGAGGCCATTGAGGCAATCACACCTGTGCTAAAAGATAGGGGGATTTCTTCAGTAGAATTCCCAGGTGGTGCTATGCATTGAGACATATCTTAGCTACAAAGAAGGTAGAAATCTCCAATGGCCATCATTCTGCCTGGTAAGGTCTGCCTATCTTCTGATCTGATGACATTTTCAACCCTGAGTATTTGACCACGGTGCACAAAATCTTTAGTCTTCCTGGTTTAATGACAGTGGAGAATATGTGCGTCCCACCTAGCAGTTTACAGGCTTTGGTCTATCTCCAGTGTCTTAGAGAGATGGAGATGAAAAAAGAGAGAGACCACTTTATATCTGTTAAAGAGGGAAAAATTTTCATCCTGGTCCTTGTGGCTAGCATAAGTATGAAGAATGAGATTAATATAGTGTAAACATGATACAAACAAATGTTACTGACAGATAATAAATATGGCTTATTTTACACAAAGTGCAACAAATTGGGTACCAAAGACTCTAACCACAGCTTAAATATCTAGGATTCTTTTTATCTCTTATACAGTTTACTCTATCAACTTATCAAGCTCCATCAGAGCACAGTAGTTTCCTTCCTTTTACTACCTTATTTAGAAACCATTGCAGAGTCTCATTCCTCAGATGGGTAGAAAGACTATTACAATTTCCAGTCTCAAAAACTATTTGTGAACAGTTTACTGCTGTATGCTTTTTGTGCTATTTTCATCCTTTGTTATCTTATTTCTTCCAATCCAGAAAGTTATCATGTCCCCTCTCCACTTTTTTCCAAATCATCCAGCAAACCCCGAATGTATCATTTTCAACCTGTTCTCATTCTTTGAGGCAGAACCTGTGGCAGGAGCACTAAGAAAAGGTTGATCAGTGTGGGTTTGCCACTGACCCAAACCAGTAGCCCATTCATCCTTTGAGGAGGGAAAGATTTTCTTCCACTGCCAGGTAAACAGGATAGTCTGCCCACTGAAGTGAAAACAGTGTATGCTGCAAAACTAAAGATAGCAGGTTCTGACTGTGTTGATAATGGAAGGCAAGGTAAAGGGCTGTTGCAGTTGCACAGAATAAGATTTATTTTCCTCAGCTTAAAGAAAAAGAAAACTAGACCATTGTTTACCCAAAATGTGCTACAAACATTATTTAAATTGCAGAGACAGCAGGACAGCTACCACGAAATGTCACATTGACACTTACCTGTGCAAACCTACATTTTGTTTTTTTGTGCATTTGAATTAGAACAATCTTCAATGAGATCACATGCTGTTCTGTTCCATAGGCTTCCTGCCTCATTTGCACAGTAGAGGGCAAAATTAAGTGGTGTAAGCATCTACAAAGCTAGTATTTCCTGATTTTAAGTACTCAACTTTACAAAAATAGCATTGTTTCCTGACTTCTTTTCTGTGCTATAGTAAGGTATAATCAAATCTTCTGCTTTTTAGTAATTTTATGTTCAAAGTAATAGCAATGATCAGTGCTCAGCACTCTTGCAGTTAATAGTGTTTCTTATTGCACATCTGGAATTAATGACTTTCATTTTGTTTAATTTCCCCGTTTAGCGTCAGAACTGTGTGTGCCACATGCAGTTTCAAGTGACCAGCTATCTTCAGAAAACCTCAGTGCAGCTGTGGGACAAAAGATCATCTCCCCCAACAGGATTTTCTCAGATGAGCATAATTACGCTACTGTTGTTATTGGTTTCCCAGACCTTTTGGTAAATACTCAGAATTTTTATACAATGAAGTAGTATGATCTCATTTATTCTGTAACCAGATAAGTACCTGTTTACCAAATGATGTGGAAAAGTTGATTGATGGCTTGGCTTCATGAGCGAAGATCTGGGAAGGGCTTTAATCACACTTACTACAAGCACGATGACCAAGGGCATGTGGGATATGCAAATCTGATTGGAAAAGGATGCTTAGGCAATCAGGGAGTGTCTGACCAGGACTGTCATCTCCTGAGTAATCTTGAGCTACCCATGCACTGGTCCGCCCACATGCAAGGTTGGATCTGCAGCTTCCCTTGCACCTTGTCACCTGCCGTTTCAACCCTTGCCTGTCCATACAGACAAGTGAGAGTGAGCCCTTCCAGCCTGCGCAGTGGATTTTTTAGGTGAGGCACAGCTTGCACAGAACTGGCCCCACTCTTTACACCTGAGTTTTAACTGCCACGGCCTAGCAAGCTAAGACAGTGACAGCAAAGTCCGCAGGTCGTAAGTTTTGTAAGAGTGTCCTTCTCTTCGATGGAAGACCATACAAGGCTAGACGACCTCCATCAGCCTGGGTTTGAAGATATAGAGTTTTCCTATTCCTATGAGGAAGGCCTGTCTTCACCAACAAAGATTCAGGATGGGCTTTAACCCACACATTCTGAGCAAGACTGTCATCTCCTGGGTCAATCTCGAGCCCACCGAGGCGCTGGCAGCGCTGCGGTATCACTACGTCTAGGCGGGATTCTGACTTAAGAGGTGTTCAGGTGGCCTGCAGATGGTAGCCTCGTGCCAGTGGCTCCTCAGCCAAGCGCACGCACCAGGGGTCTGAACCTGCAGTTCCTCTTGTACTGAGCAGGGTTACTAGAGTGTCAGTAAAAGACAGACTCATGTAGTGTGCATCATTTTGTAGGGTAGTCTAATCTGGAGGGGTTTCAGAGGAGTTTGAAATAGTAAGAAATTGACAAGATAATGTCTAGTACAGACAAAATTCTTTGTAGGTGAGTTCTGAATAGCGCTGGCTGGAGGGATATTTTCTAAATCACATGTTTTTATAGATTTTTGATTAAATATAACCCCTAAGAAAAAAGGTATCACTATCATTTTGGACTATTCAGTGTGAATTTTTTGCTCAGCATGCAGCAGCTAGGAAGACTCTAGATATAAGAAAAACGATGCAGAAAATGGTCAGAATGGTCAGAAAACTATACAGCTCTTTCACTAGTTCATAATGTAGTTAAGTGTAATTACAGCATGTAATTGTGCTCACTCGTGTGACACAATTAGAAAAAGACCAGACCAGAAAAGAAAGTGAAAATTAAGACTAAGGCTGTTGTAAATTGGAGTGGAGGTAAACACGGGGAAAATAAAAGCAATATGTTAAATTCTCTGGATTTATTTATATTCAGTACCTAGTGATACATGAAAAGGGTGGTGCTTATGGAGGAAATAATTCCATGTCATGTTTGCCTAATAAATGGAAGCAAATTAGAAGATTTTACTGTTAACAGACATGAATTTTGGGGAAGCCAAATGATTGAAAAAAATACTCTGATATACAAAATACTATAAAAATATGTTTTTTCTCAGTAAGACATTCCTTGTCTTTGCAATTAGCTTTTGAGTTTTACTTGGTTTGGATTTATATTACCAAATCAATTATAGTAGCTTTTTGTATTATTTTTATTAATTGTAAATATGTGAGTTTGTTGTTAGAAAAGAGAGGTAGTCTAGAGGAGGGAGTACTAAAGATACTACGCACTTCAATACCAATGCTGGCAATGAAGCATTTTGCTCTCCCTGATTGAGACTGAGTCTAAATATTTTCTTATGCGTGTGAATGTATATTCACATTTTCTTTGACATGTGAATGTCAAAGAGGGAGTGCTAATTGAATGTGAGGGTGGTGGGACAAAACTTCAGGTTCGGTGTTTAGTGTTAAAGGTGTAGGTGTTTAGTATGAGCAAAGCATCTAAGCTCTTATTCGCAGTAGCAATGCTCAGCTGACCAAACACCGAGGCCTTCTTGAAGATGAGATGATCTATTCTCTGGGCTCTAGTGGCTGTAGTGGGAAATGAAGCACCTACTTCACATGGGGACACTTACATTTGTTTCTCTCAGCCTTGATGCCTCGCTTTGAATTCATTACTTGAAGAATCTGTTTGCATTTACCTACGTTACTGGAAACAGAATATGGGAATAGTGTGTTACATAGCTTGATTTCAGATTAGTTTGTTTCAATGCTTTTTGTTCCTGGTTCAACGTGAAAAAAAAATGTTGATTCAACTTCAGAACTTAAAAGAGTCTCAATTCCTAAAACTTGTGTAAGTGGCCTGTTGGTTTTCACTCTTGTAGGAGTTTTGAATGACAAAATAATCCAGGTCTTTTACTTGTCGTGTGATGACATGAGAGGTAACCACAGTAACTATAATTGATTTGAAATTAGGTAAGAAGTGGAACTTTTATCAAGGAGTGTTTGTTCTTAAGCTCAGTAATCGTAACCTTTTGTTCAGCAGACTCCTTCTCTCTTGCAGTCTCCTAGTGAAGTGTATAGCTGGAAAAGAAACTCCTCTCTGAGTTGCAAACGTGCTTCTCCTTCTGATCCATTTTATTACGGAGCCCAGAGGAAAAAAGGAGCTGCAAAACAAACCAATTGTGTAACTTTATTGGCTTCTAATCAAATAGTCAGAATTTTAGCACCTGGAGATGTGCCTTTGAAAGACATTTACCCAAAAGGTAAGAGGTTCATATACTTGTGCTACAACAACTGAACACACTTGTTTATGTTTTGTAAACTGCAATCACTCATTAGTTTTTCAAAGATTTTTTTAAAGGACCACAAAGCAAGCTTTTGAGGAGGAATGGGAGTAATCGCACTCATTTTTAAAACTAATTTGGATCTTATTAACATGCTAAATTATACTTCTGAAGACTTAACAGTCTATCTATACTGTGAACATCCCAGCAGATGGGATCTCCTTCTGTCTGTACTGGGAACCGGCTACAGGAGTATGATCATTCCAGTTCAGCAATTTGCCTTCACCAGTATTTTCCACCTCTGCTTGGTGGTTGAGACACAGACATGCAATGATAAGACAAACCTTTTGTCCATCTAGCTCAGTGTTCTTTCTCCAGCAGGGCCAATGGGAGAGGTTATTTCAGGCAGGTATGTGAGCCTGGCCACTTCTGTGTCTTTCCATTCATACTTTCTCAACATTTGCAGTTGTTTTGCTAGGGATGTTGCAGGGGACATCCCTGTCTCATGTCTGAAATCTTGTTTTATGGATCTGTTGTCCACAAGTTTGTCTGGTTCCTCTTTGAACTTGTGTTCTCTGTCCCAGAATGAATGTTTTATCCCAAATTAAGTCCCTTTTACAAAATAAATGAACCAGTATGCCTGTCCTCATTTAACACAGATTAACTTCCCTTTGTAGAGAAATCCTTTTATTTATTAGTAAAAGGATAAAACATTTACTTGAATAAAGAAGCAAAGTTAAGGATATGGACAGGGTAGAAAACTACATTTGTAAAAAAAAAAAAAGGTTAGCTTTTAAAAAGACTAAATTTAATAAAAGAGTTAGCATGACAACCTTGGAACTAATTATGCTGCTTCAGGCTATAAACTTCTCACACTTCAGGAACTTCTGAGGGGTTGTATTTTTATAGGCCTTCATGGTAAAAAAAAATAATCTGGCTCTGAAGTGGATGCTATAAAAAAGTTCGGAAGGTAAATCTGTGCTTTTGTTGAAGTTAATTGATTAATTTAGGAGGGAGGGTTACAGTGCTTCAAAATGGTACCTAAAATTGACATCTTGACAGTTATCTCTTAAAGTCTTTTGAGTTGCTGTGGTATATAACACTTCATAATGCTAGATTAATATAACGAAAAAACAGGTGACATTCTTCATGAATCCTGGATACCGGTTACCTGAGCAAATTATGTCTGAGAATTGGCTTCTTTGTGACTGAGCAATTTAATTTATGTCTGTTGTTATAGCTGAACAAGATACTACCTTTTTTTTTTCCCCTCAACAATGGTAATATATATACATGAATAGTGATTGATAGCATTGAATTTATAGAAAATTTTATCAGGTATAGTTTGTGCAGCACTTTATGGCCATTTAAGTTGAAAGATATAAAGCCTTTGTGAAGATCACTATCATTGATTTTTCTTTCCTAAATGATGTTTTAATTTATGAATTACCAAAATTTATCTTAACTGAATCATCTTTAATATGACGTGACTGATACAATTAAATTGGACTGAACAACACTCTATTTTTCTATTTGGTTTTGTATTCCATAGCCATTTTTCTGGACTTCAGATGCTTCTATTTATCAGTTAATGGCCAGTTTTATTAGTGGAGTACTGCAGAGACCTGTGCTCCTCAGCATGGTCAGGAAAAAAATGGAGAAATGAATGAGCACTGCAGTGACAGTGTTTGCTGGTGATACTTGTCATTAGTCATGGTACAAAGGATTCACCATGAGAGATTGCAGAAGGACTACAGTGCTGACTGTAATAGAAATAGTAGACGGAATTCAGTATAGATAATGTACATGAAGAAAGAAAGAAGTCCTAATTCTACATCTAAAATGATGGGGCTGATCAGTACATCTCAGAAGCATGATTTTAGTATTATGATAGATAATTTCATAAACTAGTTCAATGCTCAGTAGCAGTTGAAAAAAGATTGAATGTTAAGGATTACTAGGAAAGAAACAGAAAAAAAACAGCAAACATTTTTGTGCTGTTGTGTAAATCCGTTGTCTTTAACACTGTCTAGTTTTGGTACTCCATCTCAAGGTGAGGGAAGGCTGAAATGAGTTAAATTCAGAAAAGGACAATAAGGATGAGCAAGATCACATCAGCCAAATCTCCTGCTTGTGGAAACAAGGTCATAAAAGGGGCATATGGTGGGGTTCTACCAAGAACATGCATGGCATGAAGATGTGGAAAAACCAACAGTTTTACATTCAGGGGCAGCTAGTGAAGCTAGTAGGAACTTCATCAAAACGAACAGGATGATTATTCACAGAACAAGGAACCAGCCTTTGAAACTGCTTCCCAAAGGATGTTGCGAATGCTGAAATGTGGATCCAAAGGAAAACTGGACAAACTCATGGAAGGTTACTAAATACATAGGCATAAAAACATAGACACTACATTCAGCTTAGAAGCTCCTAGAACTGGTTGGGGACTTTGTCCATTCTTATCCTTTTCAACTATCTAACTACCCTTAGAGACAGGATATTAGTACTAGATTAGGTGAACCCAGTATTGCCATTTTTGTGGCATGAACCCAAAATCTTTCAAGTGACAAAGGGAAGACAGAAGAAAAGAGATATAAATTCATGTACTCCCTTGGAAGGTTAGATAATAAGGTGCTAGTCCTTGCTGACAACTGGTCAGTTCTGGCACACAGCCTTCTATTTCTATTAATAGCTCAAAGTAATCAGCCAAACTGTTAACATACTGCAATATGTATTACCAAAACTGCTCCAGGAACAACAAGCAAATAAATCATTTCCTTTATGTTTTATTGGAGCTGTAAAGCAGGATAATAGTTATGTTTGAAAAGAAATTTAAACAAGTAATAATTTCCTTCAAACTGCCAAATAGATGTATGGCCACAAAATATAAACTTGTTCAGGAGATCATGGCAGAATCCAGCAAATAAGTATCAATGTTTATTCTAAAAACAAGGCTATAGAAATGAGGGCTACTTGAGAGCAAATATTTACTTGGATTCTCAGCACTTTCTATATATGGACATAAAAGAAAAGTGTATTACCGAGTGTGTATCTGTTAGGGTGACAGTAACTGGAACAGCATGTAGTGTAACGCACACAGTTACAGGAATAACCTCAGCACATCATCTGGTCCACCTATTTATATAGGGACAGGATGACAACGTGTTTAGACTTCTTAGCTGGTGTTTGTAAAATAATTGGCCTATTCCGATGCTTCACTCTCCTTGTGTAAGAAAAGCCTTTCCTAGTATCCAGCTTTTTTTGCTGTAAACAAAACTGAATACTTCATGTCACCTCCATTCAGTCAGGATAATATTGTTCTGTTTATAAGGATCTTTTTGATATTATGGGGCATAGTTTGTTGTTGTTTTTTTTTTAAAGTTTCTTTTTATAGAAAAAAATAATAATAATTTGTCCTTATAGCCCATCTATTGTAGCCTCTTTTTCACTCCCAGGAATCTCTCATGTCTCTATGTTTGAGCATAACATTCTCGACCGCATTTCTGGGGCCTGGCCAGTTGTTCTGTGCTGCATTTAAGCAGTTGGTTAGCTTTTCTTCAGCTTCCTACTCAGTTGTCCTTTGGGTCTTATAATTTAATATGGTTTATTTAAGTTTTCTTTCTCTAATTTATTAACTTAATTTTCAATTATTATCACACAGTTCTACCCCTTTCAGTTCAGTATCAGCTCTCTATGTTCTTGATCTTCATCAGAATTTTTTAATGTGTATCTCAGTCGCCATTACTACGAGAAGAGAGACCACATTTTAAACAAAATCTAAGCAAAACAAAAAGTGCTCTGTGGCCCACAAACCTTCATTTTTTCATACTTCCAATATGTTTGATATTTGCATTTTTATCAAGATGGTAAAGTCAATAGATGTGCTACTGCAGATATACATACTGTAGATACTGAAAATATGCATAAAGGGCTGCTGTGGGTTATTTGTTATTCTCATTTTAATATTAGATCCCCTTATGCTGCTCATCTCACTGGTCTTTTCTGTGTGTGCTGTATGCAAGTATCAACACTTCTGCAGGTAACATCAGGTTTTACTTCATTTCAAGGAGGTGAAAGATACGGTGTTTCAGAAAGAAATCTAGACTTCCTTTCATCTTGTGTCAATGATATTTTGTATCTATACTATGCAGTGTAATTCAGTCTTCTGGTTTCTTTTCTGGAAACTGAAGTTCCTTAATCTGTTCCAAGCAGATGAAAGGCAGCTCCTAACTGGAAGGCGCTTCTGAGCCCAGGCAGTGTGTACTCGTATGTTGGCAAAAGCCAGTGTGTGTAGGTAGTGTGTGTGTGTGTGTGTGTGTGTGTGTGTGTGTGGCAAAATCTGTGTGTGTGGGCACACACACACAAATTTATTTCTGAGGGTGGAAGCATATTGTTAGCTGTATTCATTAAAATCTCTGTAAACAGAATATTAAATGCCAGATAGTCTAGGGCTGTTTACTGTGAAGTTATACAGTCTTTGCATGCTGAGAATCTACCTGCAAAATGAGTGGTTCAATTTTAAGGCTACAACATTTAGGTTAATATTGAGGAATTTTCAAGCAGGAATCGTAAGCACAATGTTTTGAAATGGTCTTCAATGTGCTTTTAAAATCAGATATACAGCTGACATTATCTTTGGTGACAGGTGAAAGCAGTGAGTGAGTTATTGCAGTAATGCCTGATTAGTGCTTTTGTGAGCACAGCTATATTTGTGTATAATTTAGACATTTGCTGTACAAATACATTGTTCTTTTATAATTGTGCCTGTCTGGTTGCTCACTGTCGTAAGAGTAAAACAATTCTGTATCTGCAAGTTACACTCCTGTGCTGAATGTGAGAGCTTATCATTTTCTGACAGGTACTGCATAATAAAATGTTTAAATTTAATCTGCTAAATGCAAATGCAATAACCACTCAATCATGCAGCAGGAAAATAACATGTTTGTTTATTTTCAGATGTCACTCCTCCAGAAGCTGCTGGATACTTGGAAGTAACAGATCTTAACGCAAAGAAAATCAAATACATTGCTATCCCAAGGTAACTGATTTTATTGATTAGAGCAGCCTCTGTCTTATAGGAAGAGCAAAGAGAATTTAGTGTGTATTATTACTTCAGGATAAACAAATATGTCTTCTGATGTGGAAAGTAAGAATAATTCATACCTAGTGTGTCAAATTCTCCAACTGTTGCAGAGTATTTCTGTCAGTATTTTTTTATCTGTTTACTAGGTGATACCAGTGAATATGTGGCAATCAATTAGTGAATACGAAAGGTAGCTTTGTATTCTGATTTTCATTCCCTTTGCTCTTTCCCCTCTTCACCCACTTTATCCTCCTCTACCCTGTTTTATTTTCCTTTGCTCTCTTTATTTTCTTTTCCTTTCTGTGTAGCATTAAGCTCTAACCAAAACAGGAAGAATGATCCAGTGTTATGTTTCAGGAAACCAGGAATCAATTTCTGATCCAGTATAAAGTTCATCTTGAAAATAGCTTCTGTATGTTTTGGTTCTCCCTGGGAAAAGTATATGTTCCCTCACAAGTATCTTGCACGATACATTAAGATAACCAGACTGTGTGGCTTCTGTTTGGTTTTAGCATCTAGCTTTCACCATTGTAGAGCATATTTGCAAATGTTTTATGATATAAACATTTATTTTGGTTGCAAATTGGCACTTTCAACTTCAGTAATAATAAAGGTTTTGTTTTTAATAGCAGTCTCTCAACTTTACATGCTTAAATGGCACATGTATGAAAGCCACACAGGAGGAATTTTATAGTTTTGATTTTTTTGAATTCTCTCCTTTTGATGTTGGTTTTGACGATAATAATTGATTCTTGTTGAAATTAATTTTGCTTCATTAGTAATCTGTGGAAGTTTTGAATTAATAGAGAATTAATTTTGGACTGCTCACCATTTTATAATTGACCCATTGGCCTACATTTTATAGAGTCATTCAAAATGTAAGGCATTAACATAGAAATAGTAGGGAATAATGCTTTATTTTACTCTAGGATTTTATAAGAAATTACAAAGCTAGACTTCAACATCATGACCCTAACCTCGTAGGAGGATTTAAGCTGTTTATGGCAAATCTAAGCAGAAGTCCAGATTTTAAAATGTACTCCATTAAGAAGTGATAAATGAAGTGACTTTTCATATGTATGAATAGTTCTGTGCTAAAATCTAACAGCCTTTCCTCCTTCTGGCATAGCTGTCCTGGTGAAATGCTGAGATAGCATTTCTTCAGTTGAATTGGTACATGGGAATTTCAGTCATATGTAGAGGCATATGTGTTACTGCCTCTTTTATACTGCCTTTTATACTGCCATGTATCTTTTGGTCATAACCAATTCCAGTAGGTAGAATGTTTCAGATTAAATAGTGTCTTATGGAATGAGGATGTAATTTCACTTCATTTTGCCACCTTAAATACAGAAATGCTTATCCTCTTTTTAATTGCAGCTTCAGGAAAAATAATAGAATCACAGAATGGTTTGGGTTGGAATGGACCTTAAAGATCATCTAGTTCCAACCCCCTCGGCCATGGGCAGGGATACCTTCCACTAGACCAGGTTGCTCAAAGCCCTGTCCAGCCTGGCCTTGAACACTGCCAGGGATGGGGCAGCCGCAGCTTTTCTGGGCAACCTGTGCCAGTGCCTCACCACCCTCATAGTAAAGAACTTCCTTATAACTAACCTAAATTTCCCCTGTTTAAGTTTGAAGCCACTACCCATTGTCTTATCACTACAGTCCCATATCACATTAATTCTTGTTTTTCAGATCACAGTCTCTATCTCCATATACAGCTTGGCTTTCCAAGATCTCAGATGCCGATGCCCTTTTGGCACCACTGGGCAAAGCAGGTTTGGTTAGTGTGGACATGGGAGGTGGTGTGAGGCTTTGGGAGACTGGGCTGGACAGCCTCCAGCGGTCACTGCAGGACTGGAGGAACATGATTGGCCAAGAAGATGGTCATCCTGTGCAGGTAGGAGTTCACAAAGCTGGAGTGAAACCACTTAACAAAGTGAGTTGCAAATGAATTTTGAGCTGGGAGAGGGGTAGAGGGGAGGGCTGTGTTGAAAAACACAGTTGAAAAAAAAAAAAAGTAGAAGTATGCCTGCAAGAAAAACTGAGTAGGTGTCTTCACTGAAAAAAAAAAAAGACACAAAGCTTAATTAAAAATTGTATTTGTGACCCCTGTAATTAAGGTTACTGACAGTCTGTCTTACAGTGTTTGTATTTTGCCAAATTCTAATATATTTAAGTGCAAATCAGTTCTTTATCTCCTGCTGGTTTTTAACCCCAACTTTCAAAATGTAGAATAATGCGATTTGTTTTTAAGGAAAGCAAATACTTTTCCAGAGTACAAATACTTGGAAAAAAATAGTGTGTTTATACTCGAGAAAAGAAACGTGAATCCTAGGTGGAAGATGCCTTGAGTTCACGGTAGTGCCTTTGGCTGATTTTGAAAATTCTCCTAGCTGAGCAGAGCTACAATGTAGCCATGTTCCCACATGGGATATTTAGGTAGATGTTGAAAATATACAGCATATATATGTATGTTCTGTGTGTATGTATGTATGTATGTATGTATGTATGTACAAGTGTCAATGTACTGACTAATATGTATGATCACCATTGCAACACAGAGGGAAAATTCAGGACTGCTCAGTTTCATCTTTGACTTCTGTTAGTGATGGGAGAAGGTGTCATTTTGAAGAGCTAAAGTGTGCCTTGGAAGGACTTCTCCATTTTTGACTAGGAGGATCCTGTCTCTATCTATCATTGCAGTTATTTCTGTTTCATGAATTTCTTTAATGACATTCACAGTACATTAGAATGGGAAAACAGGATGAGTCTTTTCTAAATTAGATCTCTCTGTAGTTTTTTTTACAAGGTGTCTAGTTATTTCAAGTGTGAATGAGATATATTAGGCCAAAACCATAGCTCTTCTTTCACTTTCTTTTCCCTCTCTGAGCTCCCTTTCTGCAAGATGTTCTGCAGTTATAGAAACTTGTGCAAGAGCTGACACGTTCTTGTTACTGAATCTCAGCAAATGCCTTTCATAAAAGTCATGAGTAAAGGAGACTCGTTCCCCAGTAGCATGTTTGTGTGGATGCTTGTTGCTTTACCAGTGCCATTTTCATTACCATTGCAGTAGCACTAGCACCATCTTATGGTCAGATAATAGCTGCTTTACACCAGCCCAATTTCATTTACTGATCAAGTTGACCAGTACAAGTGAAAAGAGCCAGGAAGAACAGTTAGGGCTTTATTTGTTTTAATAGATGTTTTTTTTCTTCTTGGTTTCTTTTTGGTTTGTTGATGGTTTGGGTTTTTTTAATAACTTGCGATTTTATTCAACAGTATTACTGTACTGTCAATCTTGGTCAACTAAATATTAGAGAATATTGGCTTGGGAAGTACACATCACCAGAAACTGTTACGTCATTTAGCTAGCGATGTCAAGTAACCGTTTTTTGTAAAGTCCAGGAAGTTTTCCTACAGTCACTAAGCTGTTTTCAAGGTCTATTGTAGGATTTCTCTCTCCTGATAGCCTGCCTCTAATTAGAAGGCACATTCATAGGTAAAGCAATCTTAGAATATCTTTCTTCTTTCCTCTGTTAAACAGGGCACACAGCTCAAATCAGTAGTTTGACAAAACTCAAAATGGCTGAAACAAAGCCTTCTATGTGTTCTTCAGACTTGCGTGATTATCACTAACTTGTTTCTTTACTTTACACACTTTGCTTTAAATGGAAAGATAATAAGGCCTAAGAACCATTTTTTTCAGAGGCGTTACAGAGCAATAAGAGATACATTAAGTGTTTTATTTTGTTTTATTTTATTATTTTTATTTTATTTTCATCTCCAATAAGATAATAGATATGTGGTTGCTGTGTAAACTCTATACTTTGCTATTTGGACATGAAGGCCTTCACCTTTCCTTCTTAACTCAATTTTTCAATGGATCTAAACATAAAAGCAGTACTTTATTAAGGTATTCCTTTCTGGAAATGTAAAGATCTTGTTACCTTGAAAATGTAGTCATGTAGATACCCTGTCTACACCAGCAGAGCAAGAAGTATAGTGTTTCATTTTCTACAGACTGTTACTTTGCTAAGAAAACTGCAGCTAAATATTTCCTGATATCTTTTTTTTACAGAATTGGAGATACTTTGCAGCCACATGTTGATCTGTTGATTCAAGCATGTGAAAATCACCTTCTTTTGTATAATGTTTCATGCTTATGCTAGGTATTTTGGACTGTAATAAGGCATCGCAACTTCTTTGACTAAACCCATCATTCCCAATCATCAGAAGCTCGCTGAAGAAAATTGTCAGTGTTCCACATATCATTAGAATTCATTCCCCACCCATTCCCAATTTTCTTTCCCTAAAGGATGCCATTTATGCATCACAAAGCTACTATAGGCTTAGCAAACTTATTAGCCCTTCATGGTGATGTTCTTAGACCAACAAGAGACTTATCTAGGTGGTTTGGAACCACTGTTCTGCAAAAACACACAGAATCTCTCTGAAGCTACCTGACTTTTGAGAGAAAGAAGAATTAGGGAGCTTTCAATATAACTATAGATTCGACGGACTGGAGACAAATCATGAATCAGGCTTCAGCTGAAACTATTCATGCAATCTTCTAGGACTGCATTTTGGATTTCACAAACATACTAAATCTCAGAAACACGGTGGATGTTCATAAGCAATGAAACAGAGGAAAACAAACAGCTGTTCTATTTATAATGGGTAATTATGCTCCCTTGATAAAATGCTGTGACAGTCCTCAAAAAGTCAACATTTGATTTATATTGTAGAAATACTCAGCAGAGTTCAAACTGCTGAAGTCTTGAGGCTACAAAAACAGTTTCTGGAAACCTGGTTTATGTTTATGTAAGTTTGCACTAATACAGACGGGTGAGAAATTTTCTTCATTTATTGAAGTTTTAAACTCAAAATATTACTACAATATTCTGAAATTATTAAATTGGAGTGCCTAAAATAAAAATCTAAACAAAATACTGGATTTTTTAAACCAATGAATTCCACTTGAAATCCAAAAATTGCTGAGCTTTTTCATTGTTTGGTGTTTCTGAGAACAAGTCATCTCATTATCAAATATCTGAAAATAATTTGAAATATGATTTATTTTAAAGATCTTGCCATCAAATAGGCAGACATTGATAAATTTGTGTTGCTTTTTTGCATCAAAGGGTTATTGATAGAAATTAAATAGGCAAAAACCACTGATTACATTATCATACAGTTGGGCTGTTGTATTTCAATAACCATTGTTTACTGTTAAGCCTCATTTAGATAAAGTACAATGTTTATGTAAAAATAATTAAAGGGTGCATCAATTTATCCAATTTAATTCACTCACTGCCCATCAGTAATAGTCTACCTACTGGGGGCAGGCGTTTAGTTGAGACCAGGCCCTTCCAGTGACACGGAGCCTGGAAATGTTCTCTCCCTTTTTCCCCCGCCTCTGCTTTTGTGACTTGACCTGATCTTATTTTCTAGCAAAAAGCCAGGTGAGGGGTTCTGTCATGTTAGAGCTCACAGCATCACAAAACCAAGACGGTAGAATGAATCTAGAGAAACACATGAATAAGAAAAAGTCTGCATTTGCTTCTCACCAGTGGTTTGAACAACAAATGTGCTAGGGACAGTTCTGCACTAGTGTAGAAATTCACGCAGTACTGGCCCAGATGGCATTGAGTTAGAAGAGGCCCTAGAGGTGGACTACTCTTCATGGTATATTTTGGATATGTTTTGACCTTGGGACTAAAAGGAGACATGAATGAAATGTAGGTAAGAATAGGGAATACTTTAGGTGAAGGTTTTGAGAGTTTCATTCAAGATCTTATGCACTGGGGAAATGATTGAGAGGATTTGGTCAAAAATGAGTGTTTTTATCTTAAATTGCATTTCCTCTTCTCAGTAGATAGAGGCATGGTCTTTTAGTTTCTGCTGTGACTAGTTAACATTTTACCGATACAGTGTTTCCACAAAGCATGAATCATTGCAACTACCTAAATGGAGAAGTGAAAAAAAAATTACTTCATCCATTCAGAACCCTTTCCATCTAGACACCCAAAAACATTTATAAAAGTAGTTATTGCAACATCTGGAGCCAGTTAGCATTACTATTACTTTCCAGAAGGGGGAACAGAGACATGGGAGAAGCAAGTCACTTGCTCAAGTTCATGCTGTGTGTCTGTAGCAGTGTCAGAGGTGGGATAAATACCATATACACCCATAAGGATATATAATCATACTTTGTAACTGTGTTGCCAAGCTGAGTAGATTGAATGCCCTTGAGTGCTGCAATAGGTACAAAGATACCTTAAACTGGGAAAAAAATAAATATAAATGCACTGTAGCCACCTAAGAAAACGTGTTAAATCTAGCTATTGAGGTCAAAACATGCAGAAATGAGTGTAGACATATTAAACAAATTCAGCAAAACTCAAGAAATGCAATTAATCATATAATCATACAATAGTTAGGGTTGGAAAGGACCTTAAGATCATCTAGTTCCAGCCCCCCTGCCATGGGCAAGGACACTTCACACTAAACTGCGTTACCCAGGGCTCTGTCCAACCTGGCCTTGAACACTGCCAGGGATGGAGCATTCACAACTTCTTGGGCAACCCATTGCAGTGCCTCACCACCCTTATAATAAAGAACTTCTTCCTTATATCCAACCTAAACTTCCCCTGTTTAAGTTTTAACCCGTTACCCCTTGTCCTGTCACTACAGTCCCTAATGAAGAGTCCACCCCCCGCATCCCTATAGGCCCCCTTCAGATACTGGAAGGCTGCTATGAGGTCTCCACGCAGCCTTCTCTTCTCCAGGCTGAACAGCCCCAACTTTCCCAGCCTATCTTCATATGGGAGGTGCTCCAATCCTCTGATCATCCTCGTGGCCCTCCTCTGGACTTGTTCCAACAATTCCATGTCCTTCTTATGTTGAGGACACCAGAACTGCACACAGTACTCCAGGTGAGGTCTCACGAGAGCAGAGTAGAGGGGCAGGATCACCTCCTTCGACCCTGCTGGTCACGCTCCTTTTGATGCAGCCCAGGATACGGTTGGCTTTCTGGGCTGCAAGCGCACACTGCAGCCGGTTCATGTTCTTTCTCATCGACCAGCACCCCCAAGTCCATCTCCGCAGGGCTGCTCTGACTCTTCTTTGCCCAACCTGTAGCTGTGCCTGGGATTGCTCCGACCCAGGTGTAGGACCTTGCACTCAGCATGGTTAAACCTCATGAGGTTGGCATCAGCCCACCTCACAAGCGTGTCAGGGTCCCTCTGGATGGCATTCCTTCCCTCCAGCGTATCAACCGAACCACACAGCTTGGTGTCATCGGCAAACTTGCTGAGGGCACACTCAATCCCACTGTCCATGTCAGCGACAAAGATGTTGAACAAGACCGGTCCCAACACCGATCCCTGAGGGACACCACTCGTTACTGGTCTCCAGCCGGACACTGAGCCATTGACCACAACTCTTTGTGTGCAGCCATCCAGCCAGCTCTTTATCCACCGAGTGGTCCATCCATCAAATTGATGTCTCTCCAGTTTAGAGACAAGGATGTTGTGTGGGACAGTGTCGAACGCTTTGCACAAGTCCAGGTAGATGACATCAACTGCTCTCCCCCTGTCCATCAGTTCTGTAGCCCCATCATAGAAGGCCACCAAATTGGTCAGGCAGGATTTCCCCTCAGTGAAGCCATGCTGGCTGTCACCAAGCACCTTGTTGTTTTTCATGTGCCTTAGCATGCCTTCCAGGAGAATCTGCTCCAGCATTTTGCCAGGCACAGAGGTGAGACTGACTGGTCTGTAATTCCCCGGGTCATCCATTTTCCCCTTCTTGAAAATTTCCCTTTTTCCAGTCATTGGGAACTTCACCTGACTGCCATGATTTTTGAAATATGATGGCCAGTGGCTTAGCAACTTCATTTGCCAGCTCCTTCAGGACCCATGGATGGATTTCATCAGGCCCCATGGACTTGTGCATGTTCACGTTTGTAAGATGGTCTCAAACCTGATCCTCTCCTACAGCGGGCCCAAGGTCTTCATTCTCACAGTCCCTGCATCTGCCTTCCAAGACTTGGGTAGTGTGGTCAGAGCCTTTGCCAGTGAAGACTGAGGCAAAGAAGTCGTTCGGAACCTCAGCCTTCTCCAAATCCAGGTTAGCCAGTTCTCCCGAGAGCTTCCAGAGGGGGCCTGTGTTGTCCCTAATCTGTCTTTTATTCGCTATGTACCTATAGAATCCCTTCCTGTTATCTTTCACATCCCTAGCAAGCTTAATTCTAACTGGGCCTTAGCTTTCCTAACCTGGTCCCTAGCTTCCTGGACAACATTTCTGTACTCTTCCCAGGCCGCCTGTCCTTGCTTCCTACTTTTTATAAGCCTCTTTTTTCCTTTGAATTTTCCTCAGCAGCTCCTTATCCATCCAAGGAGGTCTCCTGGCCCTCCTGCTGCACTTCCTTCTAGTTGGGATGCAACACTCCTGAGCTTGTAATAGGTATTTTTCTCAGATTTAAATGGCTATCTTCACAGTCTCATAGCAGTGTTCAGTAACAGAATATGTAAGTTATTCTGTGATCTGTGAGAAGCTAGAAGACATGAACATATGGTTCATGTCAGTAATGTAAAAGAGCGACGTTTTCATCGCCAATGCTAAAAAAAGTAAGGGTGAGTTTTTTCATATGTCTTAACTGCTTAGATCATCCATGATGCAATGGTTTTTTGCTAAAATCAGCATTTTTATGAGTTCAGCAGCACTCAGTAGGAATTCCCAACATTCAGACTTTCTTCTGTAGCCCATCAGTTAACATTTAGATCTGATGAGGGCAAAGGCAAATGCTTATTCCCTTCCTTGAATAGCCTCATTTATTTTATTTGGATTCCACTCAACTAATCACACAAAACTCTACATGAATTATTCACCCCTTAAGTAAATTAATATTTTTTGTTTTATTGAACATATTCTTTTTTTATTTTCTGAAACTGCAGTTTGTACCTGAAAGGTTCATGCAAGCTCATCTGAAGAAAATTGGGGTTTAGGTTAGATGTTTGTCTCGAAAATAATTGATTCAGGATTTTCAGTGAGCCCAACATGTTCATATTCACTGCACAGGATCTACTTTAATCTATACTGACAATTTAAAATTTTTCCTTTTTGTTCCTTTTTACTTTATAACATTTTAACAAAAATCCAGACTTTTCTTGATGGTAAAAATGAACTGGGCAAACCTGCAGTTCTTGATTTGGGATAAATGTATGACCTTTAACAAGAGTGGCAAGTACTTCCCACCACCTCCCTGGTTCTGCATTTTCTACTTTAGACCAAGTAATTTTTCTGACCACATGAGGGCATCGGTGGGCTAATAACAGTGATTTTGCTCATCTTAAATACTGTTGGTGCAAACCCCATAAATTATGAAAAATACATGGCTGTGGAGAGTTTTTATAAGTTTGGAATAACCATTTGATGGCATTCTACAGTGCTGCATGGGGTCCTGAAAAGCCGGAGATATTGTGGATTACAGAGTTATCTAGTCAGTACGTGGATTAGAGGGTACAGTTTGATAGCATTTCCAGTTCTGAGATCCACGAGGCCCAGATACACAGTTCAGGTCTGTGACCTTTTCCTGGACTGAATGATTCTTCAATCTGAGTGTAGATTGAGATTGGACACTGGGAAGAAGCTCTTCCCTGTGAGGGCGTTGAGTCACTGGCACAGGTGCCCAAAGAAGCAGCAGCTGCCCCATCTCTAGCAGTATTCAAGGACAGGTTGGATGGGGCTTTGATCCAGCACAAGGTTCCTCTTTCTTCCTCTTACCTTCCTGCAAAAGCCCACAGTTCTCGTGGAAGAAAATATAATAACCTCAACACACTGTCTTTCAGACCTCAGCAAGTCTGCAGCAGAGCATGTTGCTGACATAAAGGCTGGAGCTCCTAACACCAATGAAATCCTGCTGTCCCAGCAAGACAAATTCACGTGAATAATTCTGCCCCTAAGAAAGTTGTTCTCTGATTAGTAAAAGGACAACTTCAGTGAAAATTTATGTCATCTGATCTGTAGATTATTCCAAATTGTAATAATGTGTTCACTTATCCCATCCTTTTAGCTGCTGGTTATTCAGGGTACTACAGAAGAAATCAAATGTACTGTTTTCTGAGTTCATTGATGTTAGGTATGTGGTAGTCATGGTAAATAACCTAACTAGACATGATCTATCTGCTCTGATTAGAATTTATAGTGGATTAACATACTAAAAAGACGATGACCTCATATCTTTTAGTTGAAAAGAATTTTTAATTCTTAATTAAATATTACCTAACTTTAAATTAAGTTACTTTAGAGAATTGAATTTAAAGTTAGGCAATTTTTAATAATGACAGAGGAAAATGGATTTTACACAGGTGTTAATATAGCAGAGGGTATGTTAGATGGAAACAAATGTATGATATTCGCTGATTACTTCATTTAGTTTATCCAGCTTTTAAGCCACAGAGTGCATATTCATAGACAAAAGACTCTAATGCATCTACTGCTGCAGAGTTTCTGAGCTGGTACTTAGAGTGACAGCATTTAGCTTAAAAGAAGACCCGTAGCAGCAGCAACTACATTTTATATAGTGTTTTGTGTTTTTTAAAACTTTCATTTGCAAGCCAGATACCTCTTTTCATGTGTTTCACTCCAATCTCCACCTCTTTCCCCACACAAATTCACTTTTCTAAAATTCCATTAAAGCTATGATGCTTTGAACAGGTTTGCTATTTGAGACAGAAGTTTAATGCCTATATGAATTTTAAAAGCTACTTTGAGAGAGAAATGTTCACAGCAGTCAGATAATGCAAGAAGCTTCATTAGTTCATTTTGAAATCTTGCAAAGTTTTGCAGACAAGATAGAAAATCAAAATGAAGCCCGTAGAATGAAGAAAACCTATTAAATGTTTTACACTGCGCATGACTAATGTTTTACATTTCAGGATACACTTGAAGAAACAGAATGTATTTCATACATTATTATGAACCCAGGACATTGTCTAATACTGAGTATTCCTTTCCGTAGAAAAATGACTTGTGGGCTCAATTTTGTGCTGTTGATGTGAATAGAAATTGTGCTGTTAATTTTTAGTACATATAAAAAAGCTGAACATGATACAAGTAAAAGCAATAGGAGCCATTAGATTATTTTTTTTCCCTATTTTTGCCTTTCTCTCACTAGTTTGTATAGATTATAAAGTCTTTTATTTCTGTCTTTGGTAGAATCAGTTTTACAATAGAATGTAAAACCACCATGGAGCAGGCAGATTAGCGTTTGATTTCCCTCATGTGGAACTTCTGTATGCTCTTTGAGAACACAGTGCATATATTCGTGCTGCTGATAAAGAATGTCTTTGGAAGGAAGGATGTTCTTGTGACCTGTTCAGTACAGCCTAGAGTAATGCTGAGGTTTTAAGGGACATAAAAGAAGCCAAAAATTTTGTTTCAAGGAAAAAAACAGCCTTTTGCACATAAACTAATAATTTTGCATTCCCTGGAATATATTTCCTAATCCTTTGTGCCACTGTGGAATGGATTATTTAATGCCTTTTCCACCTGGAGAATAGGCATGTTTTGTTATAGTCAAAGCTAATCTTCTTTCATAATAATGTATGGTTGCGATAAAAGTTTTGCCACTGATTTTGATGAAGTAATTAATATCTCCCAAATCACCGTAGGACAAAAGCCTAAGATGTTTTCACTTCTTTTCCTGCGATGATCTTCTGATACATGCCCAATCTTTGACAATAGTTCTAATGAGGAAAGCAAGCTATTAAAGAAAACATTAATGTTTTAACTTTATAGTACTTTTAGTGGTTTTATATTAATGTAATTTATATTTTCAAAAATAATGCATTGTAAGGAGGTAACACGTGTTCTTCATTGACTGTAAACTGCCCTGTTTAATATATTGTATGTTAATGAAAAGGCAAAATAGCATATTAATTCTTCCCTCAAAATAGCAGATTCATTCTTTCTACCTCAGATCTTAGCGCACTTGTTCTTTTTCCTATTTTGTTCTGACTAACAGTAAGAAACACTAAATAATACATTATTATTCCTACTACTAGAATAAATGCTTGTGAAAACAGTTAATTGTTTGGGCACCTTAGTTTTTAGAAATCTTCCTATGAAAATGTTTTTTACAGTTGCAACTACTGCAGCTGTGACCCTGTTTGCTTCAATTGTTAAAATGATGTTTTGTCCATTTGTGTTTATTAAGTCTGGACACATGAAATCATGCTGGTTGCAGTTTTAGTAAATGTGTTGTATGTGGAATGATCCACTGAATGCTTAAAGGGCTTAGTAGAAGGGTTAGTTACTTGTTTGTCGCTGCGTGCAACAAAGAGGAATTCCATTTATTTCTTTTATGAAGATGTGGAATCCTGTAAGGAATGGCCAGCTCTGTTTAAACATACCCGAAAGAATAAGAAAAGATTGATTTGGGGTGATTCAGAGAACAGAAATATAGTCCATTATTAAAAGTACATATTACATCCCTTTGCACCTGCAGGATGTTAGCCTGGAATTAGAGTATTCTCTCTGTTTTTTTCCTCCCTTTTTAGGTTGTATCCAAGGTATTAAAATAAGCATTGTGTTTTGCATAAGCAGGGCCAGATGTGTTAAAGCAAAGAGGTGAAAGACCTGTTTCCCTGTACATGAGGCAGCTCACCCCCATCGGAAGCCAGAGTTTCTTTGCCAGTCCTCTGGTAGAAACTTGCGTTTGTTGCTAGAAGCACCGCAAAGGAGCTTTTCTGGCACTGATAACATCCTGCACCCTTCGGGAATTTTAATGAAGCCAGCCACATCATAATACAGAAGTAAGCTGCTGTATTAAAAGACCATCTACTCTCTAGCCAGCTTGGGTTGAACAGAAGCCTGTCATGTATGGGGTAGGATGACAGGAATATCTACAACTGAGAAAACAATCTGCATGAGAGATGCATCCCAGATTGAATCAAGGAAAAAGCCCTTCCATTTTGCTGGAAGCCATCACTCCTTTATTACTTTTCTGTTCAAAGCTAAAAATATTTTCAGCCTCATCTAATTTTTGTTTACAAAGTCTGAAAGATATTTCTTAACCTGTAACCTGGAGTTCTTTTTCTGTCAGTGGTTAAATCCAAGTACATGTTCTGCCCCGTGTTCTAAAGTCAGCTTTGTACAAGTCTGTAATGAAGGTATGGGCATCTAAGACAGTGAGAAGCGTTGGTTAGATCTCCTGCATGAAATTCTGAGGAATAAAGAGAATATCAAGTGGGAAAATAGAGAAGGAGAGGAGATTCCTTCTCTCTTTCCCTGTTTCTGCAAAGGTAACTCCTGGAATTTTAGTCTTCAGTTTATTGTAACAGACTTGAACAAGAAGAGCTGATATGCGGGCTTAAAATGCATGGATGAAAATGTGGCAGTGTTGAAGGTCATGAATACTCTGAAAAATGAATGACCGAATAATGATTATACTGAAATGTTCATTTCAGTTGACTTTGCTAAGTGTCTTTTACTCATTAAGTTGGATACTATTGTAAACATATTAGTAATAGATACTGATACATATTCAGTCTAGATGTACTTTGATTACTTTCTTTAAAGCATCTTATAAAAATTCAGGCAATTCAGTGATTTTATTGCCATCAGACACATAAACGTTGACATGGTAAAGAGTGGCTGTCATTTCTTTTGTTACATTTTTTTTGCTTGTCACAAGCAAACTGGGGGCAACCAGCACTTGTTAATGAAATGCACAGTTTTGCATGGGACATGGGACTGCCTTTGAGGTAGTGAAGCTCCTTTTTAAAGACTTTTTTTTTCCTTTCAGTTTCATTGCAGTGTATGATTAAGATTACTGGATGCTGAATATTGTTAACTTCTCTTGTATGAAATCAGCTGAAGCTAAATTTGATGATGCTTTTGGTCAGTTATACTCATACAGCCAGCAAGTTTTGTTTGCAATATATAAGAAGAAAATTAATTCTGTGGTCAAAAGGGAAGTACTGTAATTGTGAAAACAGGTCTTATATGAGAAGGAAATATTGATGTAAGTGTGAGACATTAATAATTTTAATAATTGAGTACAGCAGTCCTCTCTGTAATTCACAAACTTTTATTAATCTGTTATTGTAAGCTCTTTTCTTCCCATAGCTGTGACAGTGTCCTGTGGAGGCAGTGCAAGGTATGTGTGGGTCAGCTATGTGATTCTCAGTAAATTCAGCTCCTTTCTCTTACTGAGGAATGATTGAAGTTTCAAAATGTGATATGTGTCAGTGCTTCCTTACTTTCCTGGCTTAATTTTATTAAACTAGATGATCAGAATTCAGTAGAATTAATTCCCTATTAACTTAAGTGGCATAAATGCAGTTCTAGATCCACTTCCAAACATGGTTAAGGTTTGATTAGTGTACAATATAAAGTTCCCTTACCATAGTTTGCCTGACCATCTGAAGTCTAGACAAAACAACCAGCCTTTGACTCACCTTCAGAGTAGCCCCTATTACAGATTGCTATGCATTTAATAGCTATTTAGCATAAATATGACAGACGTGGAGCACCTGGTTCCATTGTGTTGCTGAGTTCATTAAATCATGTAACTGGCTTCTCTGAGACTCTTCTTTACGTTACTATAAGAAGTGTGATAGGATCACTTAGTTTCCAAACTGAATGTGTTTTTATGAGTTTCCCTATTCAGTTCACTCTTAGAATCCCAGTGTTGTCAGAAAAAAAATAATGAAGTGTAGCCATGTAAAAGTGTTTTGGCATCCATTCGTATATCTCAGAAGGAACTGATATAAGGCGAGTTGTTCAGATACCGTGTATCTCTCATTGAATATAAAATGAGTATTTAGTTCTATTCCTGCCTAGCTGCCCTTGCTGTCAGGAGTGAATGGATGTGTAAGAGGCAGCACCAGAAAATGAAGTCAAAGCATTAACAGACCTTGTTATATGGTGTTGTTTCTTCATTTCCCTTTTTCGCAAGCACTTCTTTCATGCCATTGCCCCTTCAGGAAAACACATTCCTTTAGCATCTTTCTGACCTGCAGCCTTCATATTCTTCTCACATAAAATTTTTGTTCATTTGCTTCATTGACTTGGATGAGAAACCTCAGTATGTTCAGAAATTCCAATCAGGCAAGCTTCTGGAAGTTACTATGGATTTTTTAGGTTTCTTTGAGCTTGTTCAGAACTTTCAGTACTTGTTTTGCTTGTCTTCCTTTGCACTCCAGCCAAACTAGATTTTTCTCACTGACTCTTCTTCAGTTTGTCAGTTTATGTTTGCCTTATAGATCTCCCTTCTGCAGACTTCGGGTAATTTTCTATGAAGAATCCAGAAAGGTGAACATGTAAAGCATTTTCCGTTATTTTATTGTTTCTCTTTATAGAATAATATTTTGATTCAGGAGGCTGACACAACTGTTCTGGTTTTATGATTTTATTTTAAACTAAGTCCAGTGATTTTTATTGACACACACTTATATATATATATACTCTTTTGTTAAGGAAGAAGTTCGTTCCTGTTAGGGGGGTGAGGCACTAGAATGGGTTGCCCAGGGAGGCTGTGAATGCTCCATCCCTGGCAGTGTTCAAGGCCAGGTTGGACAGAGCCTTGAGTGACATGGTTTAGTGTGAGGTGTCCCTGCCCATGGCAGGGGGTTTGGAACTAGATGATCTTAAGGTCCTTTCCAACCCTAACTGTTCTGTGATTCTGTAGTTCCGATAGTTTTGTAATCTACTACATATGTAAAAAAAAAAGGAACTGTTTATTTTTGAAGAAATCTCTTACACCAAAGAAGTATATGACCCTAAGGGTAACATGCTGCTCTGGTTAAGTGTCTTTTTTCCTATACAAATGTTAAATTAATGTAATTTATCAGATTAGATCTTGATTTTACACTAATGATATGGTTCACAGAGGATGCATTGTACCTCTTTGAATTAATATAAATTCTATAAAGAAAAAGAAACTCATGTTTTGAATAACTGCCAAGATACTATTGTTAGAGCACATGTTTGCAGTTCAAAAATGTGTGGAATCCATGTCAGCACAAAGTTGAGTTTGCAAGACAGTGAATTCAAGGATTACACTAATGTACAGTCACAGTGAAAACCCTGATAATGCCAGTGAAGTCCTGAGAAGGCAATAAATTGTAGTTATAAGGTACATAAATTCATCAGAGAATTAAATGTATTATGGTCGATAAGAAGAAGCTTAGAGGTTAAAGACATTAATTTCACACCTCTGTCATTAAGTTTCATTTAAAATAATAAAGTGGCATTAAATCATAGACAATATAGAAGGGCAGTTTACACATGAATCATTGATTCTCAATATGACTCGGAGTTTATACCGGAAGGAGTATTTTTACCTTCAGTCATCCACTTACATCCAGCCCCAGCCTAAAGTGACTCACATCTGACAGCTGTTGGGTGGTCAGCTCTGCAGTGAATCGATGGGGAAAGTGCTGTCAGCAGACAGATGTAGAAAAACCACTACTGTAGACTTCTGCAGTCGTGGCAGGGAAGTTAAGGATTGCTTGAGCATGATATTTGAGCTAGCCATTTACTGAAGGATCTCAGAGAAGAGCATGTCATTTCTTTAGTCCCTGTTTGTGAAAGGAAGGTCAATCTGCCCATCAGTAAAGAAATGTCCAGCTGTAGTTCGGTGTGCATGAAATTTGTAAATGGATGTACGGTACTGTGGATGTATGGTGCTATGAGAAGTGCTCAAACAGCACATGATAGTTTCTACGAATATATGTTGTCAGTTATGAGAAAGCACATTTCTAATGTGGATAAGATCTGAATGCACTGAGTGGTTCGTATATGGCATCTAATGTGTCCTTATGTGGGTTATTGCATTTATTGAATTAATGCTCTAGCTCTTCAGCTGACTTAGTATGTTGTTATTAGATTGTTAGAGTGGTTTTCCTTGTTGTAAGAGAGATTTACAGCTCTATTCTTTATTTTACAGATAACCATTCAGAGGGACAGTGGTTTGGATGTCAGTTCCCCCAGACATGGAAAAGTGGATCCAGACAACATGCCGCATGTTGGTGGAAATACGTGGGCTGGTGGAACAGGTCTTTCGTACTCTTTGTTAATGCATCACTGACTGATATCTGAGGGCATTGCTGTGCCAGTCAGAAATCAATTTATACAAGGACATCCTCTGCCTAGAGCTATTTACCCAATACAAGGTTGCTTTATTGCCAGGGAAAAGAGGTATTTACAGAGTCTAATTTAAACTGTGTGTAGTAGAACTCCAACTACATTTTTATGTTGCTTCTTTTCATTGGCCATGTGGAGAACCAGAGGCTTGCAGCCATAGATGCTAGGCTTAGTTATTTGCCATTCTCTTACATGTGTCTGTAGTCACAGCAATTTAGGTGGTTTAGGCAAGAGGCACACAGAACAGGCATAGTGCCTCCTAATTCTAAAACGTCATGATAGTGAAGATAGAAAGTGGTTTGGGAACAGTGTAAACCAACAAATTCTAGGGAGAAGACAGAGTTTGAATGAACGGCTTTAAGGACCAGGAGTTTTGAGATGTACAAAACTTTCATGATGTATAGTCCCCCTCATACAGGTGAAAACCATTATGAGTCTGGTCTCAAGGGGTGGTAAACACAAATATTCCATTGGAGTTCTTCTTTACCGTGGTAGCTGGTTTGGTTTTGAAAATCTTTGGCAATAAATATTTCTACTGGGGATTGTTGGCAACATTTTTGGAGTTTCTGTAGATATGACAATGGAAACATTAAAGAAAATGTGTTCTTACTTATTATCAAATGCATAGTCTTAACTGTTTATCTCAACTATGTTAGGTGGGAGAGACACTGCTGGGTTAGGTGGCAAAGGTGGGCCATATCGACTGGATGCTGGCCACAGGGTTTACCAAATATCTCAAGCTGAAAAGGATGCAGTTCCAGAGGAGGTTAAGAGAGCTGCTCGAGAGATGGGTGAAAAGGCCTTTAAACAGAGGTAATGTAGAAGCCTTTATTTTCCCTTCCATTTTCCAGAGAATTTGAAAAAGATGGTTAAAAAGAATTTTCTTTCTTAACTGCGTTTATCAAGTACCTTATCCTGTTTGTTACCATTTAACAGAGCTTGCCAGCATGTGTTTAACCGTTCTGGACAAGATGCATAGAATATTTTATTGAATTAAGCCGAACTTAAAATTACTGTGATTTGGTAGAGTAAAACGTACCTAGGTGGATAAGGAGACTGATGAGAATATTTATCTTCTGAAAAAAATGTATCTATCTGCCATATGGAAATTTCTTTGAATTATGATGAATCCAAATTATGTGTTGTAAGGAATTCATCACCTAAGAAATATCTTTCAAGATGGACCATTATGAGTAAATTGCTTCTATTTGAAAGGTCTGTAGGCCAATGGTGAGATGACTTGAACTATTATACCTCAGCAGACACTTTTACAGTGCCACAGGTAGTCCCTACATTGGGAAGAATTTCCCTGTTATCAAATAAATAAACCTGCTGTTTACATATGTAAGTGGATGATATGCTGCTTTCCTAAACTGTTCTTAGCTCCCTGTTCTTTGCTTCAGATTGAAAGAGATTCAGATGAGTGAATATGATGCATCAACTTATGAAAGGTTCTCTGGAGCAGTCCGACGTCAAGTTCAGTCACTCCGCATCATCCTGGACAATCTGCAGGTAATAAAGGAACATGGTGAGCACATTACATTAGGCCCCAAATGCTATCCTGTGAACATCCTGTTGCCATCTGATGATTGTACCTTTGAGGACTGAAAGATTTGGGTTATAACGATGGACAGGAAAAACACTCTTGTATTGGATATAAGGAGGAAATTCTTTCCTGTTAGGGTGGTGAGGCCCTGGAATAGGTTGCCCAGGGAGGTTGTGTATGCTCTATCCCTGGCAGTGTTCAGATTGGACAAGCCTTGGGTGAGATGGTTTAGTGTGAGGTGTCCCTGCCCATGGCAGGGGGGGTGGAACTTGATGATCTTAAGGTCCTTTCCAACGCTAACTATTCTGTGATTCTGCTATTTCACAGGCAGCTTTTAAGGGGATCACAGTATTCATCTCTACAAGTCACAGTATTCCCATACCAGAGTTTACAAAGATTACTGACTCAGGAGCAAAATTACATGAAAGAAAACAATATATGTTATTAAAAGAATATGTGATGGTCTGCAGAGCTCAGCCTTTGTCTTTACCTCCTGTCCAAAAGACATTTTTTTAGCTGAGAAGTGCAAATGCTATAGATGTTAAAAGAAATACCCACTTTGGTTGAGACTTTCAGGTGCATCTTCAGCTGAAAACATGATTTTTTCTCAGGTTTGTTTTTAACGCATACTAATAAAAAGAGGTATAGCCCAAATCTCCTAGGTGGAATTCCAAATCCACTAGTTTACCTTTCTTCTAGGAATCTGTCTTGTGGTTGTTCCAGGTTTTATCAATACTAGTGATCATATGGGGGTAAATAAAATTTAAAAGTGTGTTCTTTATAGGAGGAATATTCAAATCTTCACTTGAAATGAAAGAAATTAATTTTACTCCTTATAAGATACCTCTGAATAAAAATATTTCTGTTGGAGGCTACCAACCACTGGTATACATATACCTTAGTTTATTAGTTAGGCACTGTGCTGTGGCTAATCTGTCTCCTTACTTTTGCAATAAAACTGAAATATCAAAAGAAATTATTTTGTATGCTTGGCAGACTCCTCCTAGGTACGAAACATCCTATCCCTTGGTACTGCAAATAAGAAAGGTAGCATTTTTCTTTGCCTTATTTATATCTTTAAGCTTTTGTAACTAGAACAACACTACTATAATCACATATATAGAGAGAGAACCATTAGCAAGTGAGCCAATTTTATTATGATTGTATCAATTTAGAGAGCTCCTCATGTAATGAACTTTTGAGACTGTCATAATTAGGTGACATGTGCACCTAATATGTGTGTTTCAGTTCAGGACACAGGCTTTTGGCTTATGAATTTAAATATAAATCTCAGGATTTCTTACATCATTTGTATCTAGGTGATTTTTTTACCATGTTTCTAGTAGACATGCTATTGGAAGCACACTCTAGGTGTGAAATGAATAAGTGAATCTTCAGTTTATAGTCTTTTTTTTTTGTCTGTCTTAACTATTCCTTGGAGCCAAAATTCTTACATTCAGAGATCACATAAATTATAATCAAAATATAACATATTTTAATATAGGGAGACATATCCTGTTGCTTTCTTAAAAAGATCATTTTAATATCAAAGCAAAGTCTTATAAGCCTCAGTAATTTATGAGACTTTGCTAACTTACTTTCAAAATCTGTAACAGCTAATCACAGAGCTAGTATATGTACTTTATGATGAAGAAACAAACTCACTGAATTTGGAAAAGCTAGATTGTAGAATAACAACAATATTGAAAGCTAATTTTTAACTTCAATTTTTATACAGATTTGGAGAGGTTTTCTTGTTAGAAGCTGCACTAGGAAAATGAAGACAAATTATAATAGGAGTTACTTAGTTGCAAAATGCTTTCTATTAATTGAGAAGCTGAGTCCAAGCACATTTCATGTTATCTTTTTGTATTTATCTGAATTCTTCAACATGGTTAGTTATTCAACCCTGATGAAAGACTGTGCCTCTGTGTCCCTTTTATCTGGATAGTCCTAGGTACACCATTGGTTCTCAGCTAAAACAGTTTTATTTCTGCTATCAATCAGATATTCCTCATTTCTCAAATAAGAAGTCAGCAACACAGCTGTAGTAAACTTTGCAGCTCAAATGTCTGTGTGTTTTTAACTTTGCGAAAATCCCATATTACCTTTTCCTTAGAGAACATTTCAGCTTTTTAAAAACGTTTGAATTTGCTTTGTTTCAAACTCAGCGTGTTCACATAATGGAAATATATTGTCCATGGGTATTTAATATGGATTCTCTTTTCAACAGATGTGTTTTATTGTTAGGTGCGTGGAGTTTTTAAAAAACGTGTTCCTTTGATAAAATTTTACATCTCAAGAATCAAGAGGCTGAGATTCAGGTCAAGTTGTTAATGGCTTGCAAAAATTCGTACCAACAGGAATAGGCTGATCCTTGAATGTAATACATAAATACAGTCTGAGAATGTAATTTCATTGTTAATTTTGCTTTGCATAACTCACTGATCTCTGTCAGCTCTTTGAACAACATTAACAAAAAATAGCAAATTGTTATTTATCTTCAGTAGCAAAGCCAGAAGTCTAGGAAATGTGGTTAACGATGAGCTTTCTTCTCTCTCCTCACGCTGGCCAAACCCAGAATAAAGCTTGTCTGTCTGAACTCCAGATTCAAAAGATTATGGTCAGTCAGTCACTCAGAAAGAGTGACTTAGATTCTTAGATTTTATCTTAGATTTTATACACCTTTGCCTTCCAGAAAGTATTTCTCTTTTTATTTATTATTACAGAGGGAACCCAGGGCAACTGTCCCTGTAGCTTCTGAGCATCATTTAGGTACCTGCATTTAAACTGGGCAAACCTGAGCCTGTGTCAGCGAGCCTGCTGGAGCTCTGTCTGATTTAGACCATGTGGGAGCTGTTTGGTCATAACAGCAAGAATAAAGTAGTGGCAGCCTTATAATAAACAGGGCTCAGAGAGCTGACAATGCAAAAACTTCTGTGCCGTGTCAGTAGTAGTTTTGTGATTTCAGCAGCTAAGGGAACATATGCAGAATGTTTTCCCAGAATCAAATGCAGACCACAACTGGCAGCATTTCATACTATCCTATATCATTACAAGTGGCATATTTAGATGTGATCACTTCACATACACAGCTTTTTCTGTGATATTTGTAGACATCACAGTTACATTTTGGAAGGGGGGGTTGTAAATACGTCTTTGGTACCTTTCACTTAAAAGATTTACTGTGGTGGTGTATTGCAATCAGCCATTGCCCTGCTGATAAGATATGATATCTAGCACGTTTTTCTAATTTCAGAAGCAGCACAATGAACACTTACATTTTTTCATCTGTACAGTCCCAGTATATTACAATAGTAATGGGTTGTACGCCCTTTCTAGTAAAATATCAAAGCACAGTGTATATATGTAATAGTTCTGTTTTTCTCTTAAAATTGTAAGTGCTTTTAAACTTTTATTGCTTTTAAGCTTGTGAAAATTGCATATTGGAAATGCTTTGAAGCTTCTCTGAAATATATATGTGCACTGTATAACATACGTGCTTAAGGGAACTTTTTTAGCATTTATAAAGTAAATAAATTCCTGGGAATTCTGCATGGAAGAGGCAGATGCTAAGTAAGTAGTCTAAATAATTTTAGCATTATTTTGGAAAGAGGTCAGATTTTGTCAGCATTCTTTCCTAGTTTAGGAGAGAATATCTACTCTGTGTTCCTCCAATAAAGTTTCAGCTCAAATACTAGCTTTTGTCTCCTAAGCTTCAAAAGGGATTGGAATGTTTTTAACTGTGTCCATAGTCTCACCCTGCTGTTTCTTGAACAGCAAATGATCACAAAACTAAATGAAAAGCTCAGTGAAAACAGCAGAGAAAGTAGTTAAGAATTAGCTTAATGTAGCCAAAACTTTATCATCTTCTGTTGTTCATCCCTCCTGCCTACTGAAAAAAAAGCAAATGACAAAAATTTGGCAAAACAGCAGCCCTAAGGAAACGCTTACAGTGGCTGACTAGGATCAGAGTCATGTCATCTGCATCATCCTAGAAAGTGCATAATTCATTTTAGACAGGCTGTGCTCACTCAGTAGCATGTTGTCTCCAGGAACATTTTTTTTTAATGGGTAGTTGGAATGTTGTTGAAATTTGCCATGGGTGTTTCACAGGGACTGTCGTGATAGAACAAGGAGCAATGGGTTCAGGCTTAAATATAGGAGATGTAGGTATTAGAAAGAAATTCTTTACTGTGAGTGGTGCAGCACTGGAACAGGCTGTGTAAGGAAGTTGTGGCTGCTCTGTTCCTGGCAGTGTTCAAGGCCAGGTTGGACAGGGCTTGAGCAACATGGTCTAGTGAAAGGTGTCCCTGCTCATGGTAGGAGGCTTGGAACTAGGTGATCTTTAAGGTCCTTTCCAACCCAAACCATTCTGTGATTCTATGATTCTGTGATTTTGATGGAGCATGTAGAGGTCACCTGGAATTTGCAGGTATCATCTCTGTGATGTTATACAACTCTTTGGGCAACGATGGAATTGATGATCCTACTGAATAAGGAACTTTAAATTTCTTGCCAAGAATATTTAATGATACTGGTAACTATTAGCTGGTGGTGAAAAAACCTCATGGATGCCCCCCTGCCAAAGTGGGTTAAAGCTAGGTTGACTGCAGCACCATGAAATTCTATCAGAGAGCACAACTAACTGTAGTTAGAAAGAAATCTTTTCCTCTTTTACTTTCTGTGATATACAAAAAAGCTGAGGTTTCTATGTATTTGCATTGGTTTTGCATCCCATCTGTAAAGTTTTTGACACTACCTAGCTAAAAAAAAAATGTTTGTCACAGTAATGTAAATTCTATACTGTAAAGTTAATCAAAAAATCGCTTCCTTGAGCCTTTGTATTCTTCCTGCCCTCTTATTTTCATAGGAAAGTAGTCCATTTAGTCTTGAGTCACTGTAAGGCAATAGACAGAACTCCTTCCATACATACCAAAAAGAAAACCTCATTAATTTTGACCAAAGTGAAATCATAGATTCTCTGAGTCTTAAGAAGCCATCATCTGAGTGCTCAGACTGTACAAAATTATAAAGATTCATCCTCTCAAATCCCAGGCCTGCAGTTTATTAGGGATTTGTAATGTGACACTTCCTGCTCATTGGAAAGCAACTGATTTTCATTCCTGAGAACCAATGTTTAAGGCAGTTTGTGTCCTGCTGGATATTTGATTTCCCTCCAGCTGCTGAGCAGTAATTTGCTGAGAGTACAAAAGCGTTATACATATATAGATTTAAAATCTTTCCTTGCTGGGCTTACTACTAAATTAAGCATCTTCAACCTGAAGATTTAAGCAGAAATTAAGTAAACCATGAAACCCATATATGCAGACTTTGCTGTCTTTAGAGGGATCTAACTTATTATGAACCATGATGAAGCTATCCTTTGGAAATGTTCTTAAATATGTTGCTTGTAATATTGAAACACTTGAGTCTTCAGTCGTAAGTGCTTGCTTCTATGGAGAGGAGTTCCATGAATATTTGAGTTCCTGGATTGTAATGCATGTTCATTAAGTGACGCTGTAGATAACCAATGCCCATTTAAATAAAACAGAAGCCTTTAGTGGACTGTCTCTTAAGTATCACAATTGCCAAGGTTTTTATTTTAAAACAGAAAAATAGTTTGTTGTTATTATCGTTTTAAAAGAAACCACTTACCGTTACCTAAGGTGAACACTGCTTGGTTTTGCCTTTAAGTTACCTGCTGTTTTATTCTTGCCCTGCTTGGTTGGAGACACATAACAAATGGTCGGTTATGTGCGTCTCTCTGGTTGTATTTCTGCACAGTTACGTGCGTTACATTGTTACGTGCATTTCCAGCATATTTGCAAGAAAAAAGGTTAACATTTCTGCGGTCCACAATTAAACTCCCACCATATGAAACAAGTTCTTTGGCAGTGTTAATTTTTCTTTCAGAGAAGAAGAACATGTAAAGCTATGTAAATGTGCTTGGATTTCGTTGACTTAGGCCAAAATTATCACATCATTACAAAGAAAATTCATGCGTATGTCATGTCCAGTAGGTCTTAAATTGTCTAACATAACACTCATGTTGCTGAGTGAATTAAAGTTTCTTTTCTGTTGTAGGCCAAGGGTAAGGAAAGACATTGGCTGAGACACCAGGCTGTTGGAGAGCTAGATGATGCCAAAATCATTGATGGGCTGACAGGAGAAAAAGCCATATATAAACGACGGGGAGAACTTGAACCACAAGTAAGTATTCAACAAGTAGCAGGGAAAGGTGGGGAAGAGCTTAAATGGTTTAGTGATTTCATAGTGGCTGTACAATATCTTGGAGTGTCTGGAGTTTGGGTAAGTATATAGGGATGAGAAACTGGTAAGAATCATCTCTGGCTTTGGATGCTGATCTAGGCAGTGCTTTGTTTTAATCCATTGCAACAAGTTTTATTTTCTTATTTTATATTTTAATGAGCTGATGGCAATTAACAGAAAACATTTTGTCTGGTTTTATCAGGAAAAGGAAAATATTTTCTAACTTCATTTTTTTTTCAATAAATACCCTGATACCCTGAAAGTTTAAGTAGTGTTTTACAAGTATCTTTCCCATATTCCATGATAGGCAAAGAGTTTCAACTTCCACAAATATTTCAATTTACAAGAATAAAAATTATAATGGGAAAAAAGTGTGAGGAAAAGCCATGAAAATATGATGAAGTTTTCATCCTATGGCTCTATTCAGCCATTCCTTAGAAAACATTATGGTTAGGCCTATGTGAGTCAGCAACAGGGAAACCACTTGAATCAGACCAACAAAACCTGGCCAGAACTGATAGGGTTAGTCTACAATATTTAGCAGTTTTTAACTACACCAAGACTTTCTTTTAAGTAGCAGAGTACAACATCTTTGTTTGTGTCAGCAACACACATCTGATGAATGTGTTAGTTTTTATGCTGCTTGGTCCTGATGTCTGTTGCTTTGAACAGTTTATGGAACTTGGCACTGCCTGTGTGAAAGATCATGGAGAGAAAAGTGATTAGATCTTCATTTCTCATTTTTTCACAGTATTTACTCAATGTATCACTGTTAAGGCTTCGTAAAAATATCTCAGTTGGGGAAATAAAGGTCACCTTTAATTTTGAATTAAAAAAAAAAGTATATATATATGGGCCTGTGTGTGTCCCTTTGGTTTGGGGAGATCAGGAATTCCACAGTCTATTAGGAGAATAATTAAAATAATAAAGTACACAAATGCTTGCAACCCTTTACAGGTAAAAGAAACATTTTAGTTCTTTGGTTTTAATATGACTGAGGGTTTTTTTCCAGATCCTCTTCAATAGCATTATAGTTGAATCAAAACTCATCTCATTGCACACTAAATAAAACACCTCTCTTGAACATACTGTGCCAAAAATTGTTAAAACAGATGGGGATTGTTTTCAGGAAAAAATAATGGTTTCAGCATCAGAATGAAGAAGAAGCTGGTAGTTAATCAAAACAAGATTTCAAGCATTTTTGGAAAGTTACTAACCTCAGCAGACAAGTTTTTACAGTCTTATCCAGGTCCCTGTTAGCACCGTAAGCCAAGGAGAAGCATTTCAATTATGAGCCTTGGCAGAAAGAGCGAATTTGAGAGTCTCTCTACTGAAATGAAACTTTAAGAATCAAAACTGAGACAGAAAAAGTATTTTCCTGACAAGTATGTGTGGAATTTTTTGAAGTATTTTGTTTCCAGTCATTGAGGGTGAGGGGAAAGAATGAATTGAGGTGTCAAGTAAATTGTTTGAAACAGAAAAAAAAAAAAAAAAAGTATTTTGATCTTTTTGTTAAAATAGTTAGTGTTTGCTGGATAAAAGTTTCCTACTTCTCAAAGTGCATTGAATTCTCTTTGTGAAATGTTTTATCACTGCTAATGTTCAGCTTTCCCATTTATATTGGTATTCTTTTTCTGCTGTGTTTCCCTGTCAGCCTGGGAGCCCCCAGCAGAAACCCAAGCGCTTGCGCCTGGTGGTGGATGTTTCCGGTAGTATGTACCGCTTTAATGGGGTGGACAGACGCCTGGAACGCTCCATGGAGGCTGTCTGCATGGTCATGGAAGCTTTTGAGAATTATGAGCACAAATTCAAGGTAATTACAGCTGGGCTAGGAGCTCTGTGGTTATTGCACAGGCTGTGTGGAGCACTGGAAAAAGTGTTTCAGCAGTCAGTCTAGCCAAAGAGCATTATTCATTCCCACAAGGAAATAAGGACATTAATCTATTTCTAGCAACCTGAAAAATAATACTAGTGAATGGATGAGAAACATTACACACTTCAGCAGGGGAGGATTCGATCTAAGATATTCAAAATTCTGGTTTAGTAAAATTTGCTGCTTTTTTCTGTGTTTGTCAGTTTATTTGTTTTTTAAGCAGAAACTTTAAGCCTACAGAACACAAGTAAATATGAACTTCAGTATGTGCATAGATGCCCTGCCTTTCCCTCTGCCCAGGGTACAGACAGTAGTACATTGTCCTGGGAAAAGAGCTGTGTCTTTGTCTCTGACTTGTGTTCTCTTCCAGTTACCTGAAAGCAAGAAACTGATTTCTTGTACTGAAAGATACTAGGTTCCAGAGGTTATTTAATGGTAGCCTGCAAAGGAAATGTAAATAAATGTTATACCCATTTTTGTCTCAGTAATCCATTTAGGCTTGGGTCTAGAGTATGTTTCTTGAAGTTTAAAAAAGACAGGAATTGCCAGTCTCAAGTTAATTCTTTTCGGACTCAGTGTTTAATGGAAGAATAAAGATGTCTGATGCCTTTTCAGAAAAGCATCTCAAACATAAGACTTAAATCTGAGCAAAATGTAAAACCTACTAAACAAAGTTAATAGAAAATTTAGTCCAGATCAATTCAGTCAGGTCTGCTTCACGATGTTCCTCCAACAACATAATCTTGCCGTTTCTGTTCTTCCGTGGAAGAAGGACTTTATTGGTTCAGCTGCTCATGTATCTCCTGCTTACTGATAATAGAAAACTTAATGACAAATCAAGTTTTAAAACTTAATGACAAATTAATTACGGGGGAAGTGTAATTGTTCAACACTGGTTTTGTAGCCTGGTAAATCAGTCATATCCGAGCTACATATTAGTGTGGCAAAATGCAGGCTCATCCACAAAGGACAAAATGAAAGTAGTGGACACAAGGATAAATATCATATATTGGGGTATAGCGAACATGGCTTTTGTAAAGGGAAGTAATGCAATCTGAAGAGTCTTTATGTGCAACAAGCAAGGTTACACGATAGACTCTCCTTAGTCAAAAGCTTTTTACAAGTTCCCCCACTCCATACTCGTGAGCAAACTGTACTACTTGGGAGATAAAAGGGAAAGCCTTCAGATAAACAAACTGCTGCTGAAAGTATATAAAACAGACTTAATGATCATTTTTTGGAGTGAAGAAGTGAAGGAAGGTCACTGTTGAACCTGTGTTGGTACTTGTGCCAGAGCCCATGTTGGTGTGTTGTTCTGTATATTCAGGGTAATATGTAAAAGGGTTAATGAGGTGATGAAAGTTGCTAGTTGTATGGAGTTATTTGGGAAAACAAAAAGGGAAGTCCAGCTGTAAAAGTTGGAGAAGGGCCTGGCTGTACATGGTGACTGGGAAATAAAATGGCAGATGATATTCAGTGCTATTAAATGTGAAGTGCTGCAGATGGAAGAAAACAATTCTGATTTTAAATACACAGTGAAGAAATCTCAGCTATCTGTTAATGCTCCCTCTCACCTGTATATTAGTGCTCAACAGAGAAATGTAATCATTTTGTATGGTTCTTTGAACACTCAGTGCCCACCAGTTGTCCAAAAGCTAATTGAATGTTAGAAACTATTAGCAAAAGAACAGAGAATAAAGCAGAAAGCATCAGAATGATGCTGTAAACATCCATAGTGCATTCAGATCAGGAGTAATATGTGCAACTTTGGTCCCCCATCTCGCAAAAGTTCTTGTAGAGCTGAAACAGAAGAGAGCATGACAAAGATTACAAAGGTTATGGAAGTGTCCCCATACAAAAAATGGGTAAGGATGCAAGAACTGCTCAGTTTGGAGGAGATAAAAATCAAAGACTGGATAAAATCTGGAGTGAAATGGAAGCAGTGACCAGGGCACAGTCGTTCATTTGGTTCTGCTACAGCTGTTCTGCTCATTATGAACACTGCGTTATTTTACATTTAAACAACAGAGGACAGTGGCTTAGAAGGATGACACTGCAAAAAGATGCAGTGCAGCGGTAGACAACCAGCTGTGCTTATTTCCAGTGTAGCTCTATAGCTGAGAACCCAGACATGACCTTCAGGTACATGGTAAAGGAATAACATTTAGAAGTAAGCAGACAGACTGTGCAGAATTAGTAAGATCATTAAGAACTGTCTTCAGTTCTGGGATTTTAAAAATCTATGTTTCATTACCTTTCAAATCCCTCTATGTCAATTATAGATTGTTATATTTTGCTTGGCAATAGTTGCTATTGGCCAGTGTTTTGCCCTGCACATAGATGAAAGCCTGTATTTGGCCAGACAAATAGCTCAAACTGCAGTTAGCTGTAGCAGTAGATGTGCCTCTCTAACAACCATTTACCATTTATTAAAACACTTATGCCAAAACCATGTGCAGTTATTAGATGTGAACATTGCTGCGCTTTGGTGATAGTAAGACATGAATAGTAGTGTTATCCTTGCAATCTCTATGAGTCAAGAGACTTGTAAGGTTAATTTCATACTTAAAATAACAGTGGTGAGGAAGATGCTGGAAATTTTAGTGACAGACCAAGGAAAAAAGCTGTCATCAGCTTCTACATCAGTCCATCATCAATTGAGTAGGGTAATTCTCCTCTATTTAAGGGCTCCTTCCACTGGATAGAGACCTCTGGGGAGGCAGTAACAGTCCCTTTATTCTACGCTGGTGAGATCCAGTCTGAGTTCTGTCAACTTGAGAGCTTTTGCCTGTGGGAAGAAAAGTATTTTTCTTCCTCTACATCTCACTGGGATTTGATTCATTCAAAGCATAATATCTAAAAAAATAGACCAAAGGTAACTAGGCTGAGATGTGGCCTTATGTTTCACTGGCCACTGAAGTCATCCCCCAAAATGAGCAGAGAGTCATTTATTAACTTGTCATAGTTGAACCATATTCTTAACATGATCCAATGATTAGGCTAAAATATCTCTTTTTAACCTACATTACAGAGTCCTCTCATACTAGAAATTTCCTGTGCATGTGCTGATGGACTCTTGGAGTCATTCTTTTGATAAAAAATAAATGGCATTTCTGAAATCTACAGGTTGAAGGTTCAGGTGGTTTTGGTGTGTAACCTGGTATGGCAGTTGCTGCCCCTGGATTAATGTGATCAATAACCAGAGCTCGTGCTAGTTCCTTGGTTTCTAACAAGTGTAATTAAGTCTTCAGATAGTAGGAGAACCAGTGATTGTTTTAAAATACTACTAATTCTAATCTGTAAAACACTGACACTCAGCAAGATGCTGCTAATTTTTCTCAGGAAAAAGCTGAAGTTTTGGTGTGTCTGCAAAAATAGCATACATTTCTCATTTCTAAAAGAGGAACTGTTTGAAGGAAGAGAAAAGAACACACAACTGTGTCCTCTGCAGTGAGAAATCTGCAGTTTATCATTTTTGTCTTTCTCTTTCTAATCCTTTTCTTGTCTGTATTTTTGTAAAAATAGGCTTTTTTGGCCTTCAGATACACCTGCTGTTATCTGTTCCTGTTGTAGCCCCATCTGCAAGGGTCACAACAACATGTGATACGAATTTGAGGGGTTTTGTGTACAACATATGTTGAACCTGGGGGACCATCAGGCTTGCTGAGCAAAGCATTCTAAGGGGATGTACATAGCAAAGTTCCCTTCCGCTGTCTAAGTGCAGTGCAAACTTCAGAAACCAGCTCTTGGCTTTTGCTCAAGACCACTTTTCTGCTGGTGCTTGGTTTAGTACTGTGCTAAATAAGGTTGTGAATTAATCAGATGGGCTTTTCCTTTGTTGTTTTATCCTGCCAGGCTGAGCTTTCCCCTTTCGTGGAACCCCTTTGATCACTGATGATGTTGATTGACCGGTCTTTAGAGCACTTAATGAAGGTAGAGAATACTTTCTCCCTGCCTTCCAACACAAGAGCTAAGTATCAACTAGCAGTAATGAAGTTATCCTTCATAAAAAGTCAGACAAGTGCCAGCAGGTATTTGTCAGGGTTTTATGCTTGCATAGGACAACCTGCCTGCTTCCATTTCCCATAAGTGCAGGCAGTGAATCATTCCTTGTCAAGGGGGAAATGGGAGGATCATCCCACAGTAAGGAAATCTATTTAAATTAACAGCCATGTTTCACAGCCCTCCTCCAATGTCATCTCATCCACGCTTTCTCTCAAGTGCTTTAATAAGGAGAAGAGTGGGAGTAACTGAGATAACAGAACCCACATTCTCAGCCTTATCCCGATAACAGAGGTTAAATGTTCCTACAAAGACCCCTTCACCCCTTTAAATGTGCAGATGCATCACTTATATGTGTAAGATATAACAGGCAAGTTCTTTTGCAGGATTAAAGTTTTTACATGTTTTTTTTCCATCTCATTTTATGTGCCAGTTATTTGAAGATGCACAGAGGACAGTTTGTTCTTTGTGTTATCTGAGATAGTTTTACGTCTGTCACACAAACCATATGGTTTTGTATCATCCCTAATTACCATCATTTGCACACATGATAGCAGATTTAGGAGGCATGTCCACTAAATTATCCAACAGCAATTATATGCAGCCTTTAAAATATTATAAGTGGCTCAATAAATAGCGTGTTCTATAACTAGCAGAAAAAGCCTGAATTGTGATTTATAGATGTATTAAAGGGATATTGCAGATTTTATATGCCCATTTCAGCATTCCCTATTAGCAAAATTTAGTATGGAGACAGCACCATTAATTTAGGAAGAGATGTCCCACATGTTTGGCGGAGCAGTTCTTTTTAAATAATAAACAAAAAGTTTGAAATAAATTCAGAAAAAAAAGAAGGTTCAGTGATGTCCAAAGAAAAGATGAATTTATAAAGATCTAGCCCTCTGGCAGAGGTCTGTCTAATTCACACTGCCTTTTACATTCAGCATGTGTCTTCTTTCAGCTTAAATGCCTTCAGAAATTAAACCTTTTGACATGGCAGCTGCAGAAGACAAAGACTTCCATTTTACCCATTTTAAGCAGCAGCAAGCATCTATTCAAAATGTGCAAAATGTTACAGTGGAATAGGGATTGTTTTAACCTGTAAGGAAAGAAACCAACAGAATGATGCTATTTTGAGAGACGTTTACATGTAATGTACTCAGCTCTGAATAGAGCAGTTCTTGTCTCCATGTACCTGAAGCTATTGGAAAACAAGCCGCTGTGTACCACAATAATATATTAATTCAGTCAAGTCTGCATTATAGCAAACATGTATCTTGCTCCTGGATTTGTCCTGAGAGCCTATGCTTGCAATCTATTTTGTAAAACAAAGCAAGAGTCAGTTCCAAGTAAGATTGTATCACAGCTCTTCTCTTACTTGTAACTCCATGAATTCTCCTAGGTAATTCATGAGAAAAAAAGCGTTGTATCCTTGCTTCTCAGTGGCCCTTTTACTGTGCTTGTCTTTACCTACTGCAAAGGAAGGAAACTGGTTTTGACAAAGCGTGTATGTGCCTGCCTGTGTTGGGGTTCCTGGTTAGACAGGGCTGTGGGAGCTGTCTGCACCTTTTCTTTAAAAGGAGCACACCAAGATAACGTCGAATCGCTGAGGGTTCACAAACCAGGAGGATGTAATAATTTACTGAAAGAACACCTGGGTGAAATATTTAAATCCTCCTTCTTTGCCCTTGCAGAGTGGGCTTCTTCACTCCAGTTTTACTCCTGTTCCAAACTCTGCGTTCCTGAATTGCCATAGACTCCATACATTCTCCTGGACATGATTCTCCCTTCTGTCACCTCTAAAGATTGGCTTTAGCCTGCTCCCGTCCCTCTCTTTCTCCCAAGGAGGGTCTCCCAGGCTGCAGTCCTATGTTGGCTTAAGTCAATCCAAGTCAATGCTGCTACATTCCTCCTTCTCTGGGGCACAAGTACTCATCCAGCCTCACAGTTTGGGCAGCTAAGCTGCACAAAAGCAACCTTACCCTCATTAGGTTTTGGCTACTCCTGGTCCTTGATTTGACTTCCAGGGGGACCAGAAGGCTGTGAGGACCAGCACTTGGGAATTGCAACACTTCTCTTCCACAGCACAGCAGGATCTCACCCTACTTTTTGGGAGGCCCTACTTGACCCAAAATGCAGCAGCTGGAATGAAACAGCCACTTCTCCCCTGCTGCCTCACCATACTTTTTTTAATCACAAATAGTGCAGTAGACTGTCAGCAAAGAAACAATAATAAACTGTCAGCAAGGAAACAAGGAAGCAGATAACATCTGTTAAGTACACATAGGCGCATGCATGGGCACACACGAAGAATAATAAGCAGCCAGCCAAGGAGGCAGCAGACAGGACATGATGTTCCCAGGTGAACGCCTTTATGTGCCTGCAATAGTTTGCTCGGATCATTTCAGCCTCACTTTGCCCAAACTTGGGTTGTACAATCCCATGTTGTACAGGAATGAGGAGGGGATCCAACTGGACGGTCAACCTCTGGTGTTCCACCTAGGAGCTACAGCAGTTCCCTTTACACAGACTGTCACACTGAGTTTAAACCAGCCTTTTTGAGATGAAATATGGTCTGTTATTAGTGTAGGCCGAAAATTATATTGGCCTATTCCATGGAACTCAGTATGGCTGGTACCAGGACACCCAGTGGGAAGGTCCGTGAAGCACTGGGAAGGAGCTTGTAACGAAGGAGTCAAGTTTTATTTTTGCACAGGAGAATGATAGCATTTTGCTTTACGTAATTAGGTTGCTGACTTAAAAGCGATATCGAAAACAAAACTGCTCAGCAAAAGACATGCAGGGTTTCATAATTAAGAGCCTAGCCTGAAGATCTGTGGACGTTTCTGACATTGCATAACAACGATATTAGTGCTGTGTATTTTCTGCTCCGTTAAACCACAGCTTTATTTAAGTCTTCTGATTTGAATTATCTCTGGTTTTTAAAACAATAGACAAGCACACTCCCTTAGTATGTGGTTCGCATTCTGGGTTTATTTATTCCTGTTATTAGTTAGGAAGTATCCTGAGTGTAACCTCAACATTAGTCTCAAAAACTGTGTATTTTCATTTGCCATGTTTTTCCTCTGGGAAAGATAATGATTTGAGGAAGACAGAAACACCAGCTAAAAATTCATCAGGAAAGAGAGTCTGAAGCATTATTGGTAATAAGAAATAGGTTTTGAAGAGCAAGTATATGCCATACTGGAAGCTTTACATGAAGCTGGGTAGCAGATATTAGAAATGGAAGAGCTGAGGAGAACAGGAATGGGAAAATACAGAAAGAAATGGGATTGCGTGGGGGACTAAATTATGTAAAGATTTCCTAGGGAAAGGAAGTCTGGGTTAAGTGAGTCTGTCATAAAATGGTCTGACCTTGGGTGAAATTAATCTGTAGGATGTAGCACCGTTGTGCAGAGGGAGGTGTCCCTTTTAAAAGTGTTATTCCAGCTGCTATAGCTCTCTTTTACTTTTGATACATTTTAAGCAAATTAGTGATATGGAAACAAATAAAAAGGGCTTTGTCAATAAAGAATGCCATTTCCCCAGTCTCCAGGAGCTGACTTTGAGGAGTAGACCTGCCTTTTACCAGATGATTATGTGGGAATTAGGGATGGTGAACTCAGCAGGGACCTGTAGGCAGTACTTGAATAAAAGATAACAGAAAGGCAAAATACTGCACAAGGGCTTTCTGTCAAGTAGAGAGAGATGTGTGCCAGCTAGTCAGGGGAAATACAGGCATGTGTATGTTGAGGAATTGCCAGCTCAGGTCTCTCCAGGCTCAGGATATGTGCACTGTGCTCTATTACTTGGTATAGACAGGTCTTAAACCCACTTTTGTCCTGGTCATGAATTCTCCCTGGGGTGGCTGCCAGATCCACAACACAAAGGGCAGGTCAGGACTTTGCCATAGCTCAGCTTGTCTTGGTTTTCATGTAATGACAATGAAACTCCTACATAAAACAAAGGCCTTCCCAATATTACAATATTTGTTCAACAGGTTATTTGAACTATTATAGCTCTACATGTAATTTTTACAGCATCTTTCACAGGAGAATGATGTGCACACCAGTACAGAGACTCTTGGAATTCACTTTTCTGCATACTTTCAGCAATGACTTTGATCTGTTATGCACAAAAATAGGGAGTGCTGATTTTCAAAAAAAGAAGGGTTGTAGTGCTGTCTTTTCTAAGCAGAATGAGGTCACAAAAAAGATTCATCAATCGCAGGAGCTACTCTCAAACAATGCACTTCTTGTTTGTCAGACTCAAGAGGATGAAAATTGCTACTTTATAAAAATACACGGGCAATGTGAGAGGGCAAGGTCTTGATCTTATGCATCACCGCTCTGCAGTTGGTGGGGTGATATGAAAAACAGACCATGGTAATAAGTAACTGCTCTTTAATTTCATTATTTAGCGATTCTTTCCCATGTTTTCATGTCAGTGAGAAATTGCAAGGAGTTCCCTTATGCAGGTCATAAACAGAAACAGGGAACAGTATCTGGGGTTTTGTGTTGAAAGCAAATTGCTTTTGATCTGTCTCGTGTCGTTGTGACCCAAGGGCCATTCGTGACCGGTAGATGACTGATGACATTTCTTTCTTGCAGTACGATATTGTTGGACATTCAGGAGATGGCTTTGATATCGCCTTGGTTGGGAGTGACAAGGTTCCCAAGAACAATAAACAACGATTAGAGATTCTTAAGGTAAATGCTACTGATAAGTGATACTGAATAATCAAGGCTTTTGTGACTGCAGAGATAAAATTGTAGATCACAGAATGTAACGCATAAAGAGAGTGAAGTAAAATAAAAGGCCAGAACCTGGTCTTTAACACTTCCAAGGATGGACATCCACAATTTCTCTGGGCAGCCTATGCCAGTGTCTCACCACCCTCGTAACTCAAACAAAATGTTTCAACATTTTTACACTTTGCTGCTTCTGTCAGCACCCAGATATTTGATATTAACTGTAACACTACTAGGGTTTGGAAGGCTCATGCAAACTATAAACTGGCAGGAGCTGGTCACAGTATTAGGAAACTAATCTCTGTTTTCTTCCTTAAATATATAGGAATGTAGCTACTCAAACCACAGCTGGTCAAAGTATTTTACCTTCCCTAAGGCCCAGCTTAATTATGCCTGTGCGTGTGTTTTGGTTGTTTGATCCTTTTTGAGAACTATTGCCCATCTTAAAATGCGACTTACTATGTACAAAAAGCTGCATCTTCTGTACTATCTGGAGCACTGGCCACATTTCTGAAGCTTCCCCCAATATACCATAACTGAATATTTACTCCTTCTTGTGCCAGCTGAAAGGAATGTTTATTCCTAAAGTCATCTTACATATTTCTACTTGGTTATGCTGTGCACACAGATCATGCATGCTCATGCTCAGTTCTGCATGAGTGGAGACCATACCTTGGAAGGGACAGAGCATGCCATTCGTGAAATCACCAAGGAAGAGGCTGATGAGTATTTTGTTATTGTCTTGAGTGATGCAAATCTCGAGCGATATGGTATTCGCCCATCAAGGTTTGCTCAAGTCTTGACCACCAATGCTCAAGTCAATGCTTTTGCCATATTTATCGGATCCTTAGGAGACCAGGCAGATAGGTAAGTATATTTGGTTTATGCCTAATTATCTTTTTTGTATCCATTCATCATAAATCTAAACTGTGCTTTTATTGCAGTGAAGTTATGCATTTGGTGCTTGTGTTCTGCACTAAGGTTTTGATCATAGTATCATAAAATCAGAGGATGGTTTGGGTTGGAAGGGACCTTAAGGACCATCTAGTTCCAACCCCCCTACCACGGGCAGGGACAGCTTCCACTAGACCAGTTTGCTCGAAGTCCAACGTGGCTTTGAACACTGCCAGGGCTGGGGCAGCCACAGCTTCTCTGGGCAATCTGTGCCAGTGTCTTACCACCCTCACAGGGAAGAACTGCCTGATATCTAAATCTTCCCTCTTTCAAATCTAAATGTATCCTCTTTCAGTTTAAAATCATAGCCCCCTGTCCTGTCACTACATGCCCTGGGAAGTGGTCTCTCTGTCCTTCCTTCATATATTGAAAGACCACAATAGGATCTCCCCAGACCTTTCTCTTCAGGCTGAAAAAGCCAAAGAGTCTCTCAGCCTGTCTCCATAGGAGGGGTGCTCCAACTCTCTAACCATTTTTGTGGCCTTTCTCTAGTCCCAGTCCAACAGGTCCTCATCCCTCTTCTTTTGGGATCCCCAGAACTGAATGCAGTACTGAAAGTGGGGTCTCATGAGAGCAGAGCAGAGAGGCAGAATCACCTTCCTCAACCTGTTGGTCACGCTCCTTTTGATGCAACCCAGGATATGGTTAGTTTTCTGGGCTGTGAGTACACAGTACCAGGTCATGTCCAAGTTTTCATCCTTTTCCCTTTTTTTTTTAATCTACTGACTTGTATCAGGGAGGAGACTGGTTCGTGGGTCCTTGCAGACATCCCTTACAGCTAGCTAGTTCAGAGGATTCTGTACCTCCAAAAGAAGCACCTGAAGCCTTCCTTCCAGTGGAGGTTGTGCACTATCCCCCTGTGTAATATCACTACCTAATCATAAAAGAGATCTGATGCCTTTGCCATTTCTGAATATGCAGTTTGGATATGCATGGGGCCTATAAAAAAAAGTGATTAAAGAAAGAGAAACTAGAATTTAGTGGTCTTCCTGCAGGGGCCTTGGCAAGGGGGGTGGACTAGATGATCTCCAGAGGTCCCTTCCAACCCTAACCATTCTGCAATTCTGTTATTCCAAACTGCCAGAAATTTGACTCAGATACTCCTTTTGTGCTAGAGACACAAATTCTTTGGCAAGTCTAAGCCAATATGCCTATTTTCAATGCTACTACATAATTTCACTTTAAGTTGTTTGGGCACAGGGAAAAAGAAGGAAATTCTATACCAGGCATCCCTCAGTTCTACATCCACTGAGGACCAGTACATGCAGCAAAAAGCTGGTTATATACGTAAATATCAATGGTGTCTTTTCTCCTTCTGTTCGAGTCTTCAGCTTGAGCAGAATGAGAGAAGGCCCTAAGGGAATTGGCACTCAGTACACAGTTTTAGTCAGAAAAAGGTTGACAGTAGAGCTGCACAGCCACCTTTAGTCATGTCTGCAGGTCTGTACATCAAAACCGTGTTATGCATGAAAAGAGAACCCATTCTGAAAGATTATAAGTACAGAAAGACCTTTTACTTCTAGGAATAATAAATAAATAAATAAAGTGTTAACCCTGTCCTGCTGTATAAGAGGAGATCTTATAATTGTCTAGTTCTCTGGGTATGGAAAATGCACACAATCCTGTCACTGAAATGCATTACTGTGTACGTGGAAGTGCAGAATTTAGACAAAGCCTTCCTATAGCAGCTGTGGGGGAAGAAGGAGGGAATTCCCTGTTGCTGCTTTTTTAAAAACTCCCATTTAAAAGTGAGATTTAACTGAGCGTTGGGGCAGCAGTGCGGAGCATAAACTCCTTTAAAAAGCAGTGAAAAAACAAATCCCAAGCCTGCTGACTCCCCATGAGGAGCAACGTGCATCTTGTTCAGCTTTTGTAAGGTGGTTTAAGCTGTGAACAAAAGTGTGTCAGGCTAATCTTGGCAGAAAAGTATCTTTCTATTTAATCTGCTACAACCTCAAAGAGGAAATATAAAGAGCACATTTAGAATCACTGGGGGTGTTGAAGTGAATGAGCTGTGGGTTCATGGTAACCTATTAAAGTAAGCAAATATGTTAATTTCCAAGGTAAATCTCTAGCTGCCCTCAGAAAAGCAGCTGTGGTAATACCTCATGGGGTCACTGGTACCTTGATCAAAACAGTTTTTGCATGTCAGAAAGTGGACGTGAATAGAAATCTCTAGAAACGCTCTTGATTATCTTGCTGAAAGGACTTCTGTGACATAGCTGCTCTCGGTGTTTCCTCCCACTGCTGCTTTCCCAAGCCTTTAATTGCGTTGTGAACAGCATGGATTGGGAAGGTATGCAAAAGGAAAAACATCCATTCTTAAGGAACCCTGGCTTGTGGTAGGGAAGATAATTTGAAACATTAATTGTGTCTTACCCCTCATTCTGCTCCTTAGACTGCAGAGGATGCTACCAGCAGGTCGGTCTTTTATTGCCATGGATACCAAAGAGATCCCCCAGATTCTGCAGCAGATCTTCACATCTACCATGTTGTCAAGTGCCTAAATGTCACTGATGTCACGGTGCATGAATTCAAAGAAGAAACCCACTCCTGCTGGAGATAGAAACTAACACCGAGGACAAACAGTTATTAATAAGATGCACACTGTTCTCTAATCAGCAAAGTGACCCAAATCTGCACGACAGCCAAGCTGTAAGATTTCACCCCCAATCTCTCAACCAACAGTGCATTCAAAGAACTGCAGCGGGGCGGAAGTATATCGCAGGATGGCAACAGAGCGAATGTTTTTCCAGAGGGATAAATAAATAAGGGGCAGTTTGTGAACATTGCTCTGCCAGCCATGTTGCCAGCAGTATGGTATCATCTCACCCTGTTTTATTAAATACGGGTCACTGGGATTTCATAATATTATGTAAGACAGAGCCAAGCAATCTGCTTCAGCATTTTGCTTGCATCTGTTTGAATGGGTAGTTAACTCCATCTTTGGTTTAAACAGGACTGCTTTTGTCAGGCAGGAAACCTTTCCTTCCTTTGCTGTGGCTTCCTTGTCCTGACTGAGATTGGGGCTTCACCACTGGATACCGAGAAAAAATGGAGCAGTTTGACTGTCGCGTGTAAACATTATCTAATCAGGCACGGTGCTTAGATCTAGAGAAAGTGGCTGTTAAGAAGGAAAACAAAACAAAGATAGATTCATTCAGTTCTGCCTGTGGAGAAGAAGGGGATAGGGTCAAAACGGTCTTGGAACCCAACTGCCAGGATTTCCAAAGAGGGAATTACTGCCATGTCTCCTTTGCGTGACCAGTGATGCTGTCCTGCTGCACTGTTGCCCAGAATCTCTGGGATAGCATCAGTACATGGAGGTGCCTTTTCAGTTGGGAGACAAAAAAGTTACTAATGCTTTGCTAGAGCTCCTTCATGATCTGTTTTGCTTGGGTCTTTTGAAGATGAAACTGGTGATGGGATCTAGGCATGAGAGAATACATTCTTTTTTTATAAAGGAGGAGGAAAAAAAAAAATCTGTATTTTAGCCCGATATCTGTATTGGGGTATATTTAATATCCAGGATAGTCATGAAGACGTATTTTGTAATTGGCTAGTGTTTGACTTGTTCCATAAGGCATAGTTCCTCTTTACTCACTAAAGAATAGATACCTTGTGGTGCATCAGGAACACTGAAATACTTGATGAATTGAATGTATGATTTATTTAAGCTTGGGCTGGGGTGTAAGCATCATCACTGATTCTCTTCTGCTACTAATTTAAGGGTAACTGCATAGAATAAAGTCAAGTACTTACAGAAATCTGAGGAGGAATTACAATACTTCACCTCTAATATTTCTCTGAATCCTGCAGTTGCTAAAGTGCACTAGGAGCAGTATTTGGAGAGGAGGAGGCAAGTTAATTTGATGTTGTTAAATACAACCATCGCTGTTTTAAAGGGACCAGTTTTGAGTGGTCATTCCCTACTCCGTCAGTCCTGCCACAAAAACTTTTCGCAGAGCATCAGAAATGTCCCATATTTAGAGTGTGTTTCAAAGCCTGGTCAGCTTTGAAACTCTTTATGGCAAGAGAGGACGGAAGACGTTTTTCAAAGGCTTGTTGGTATTGTTATGGTAACTGTATATGTGAAAACAAAGAGGTTGGAGATGCAATTCCTGTTTGGAGAGAAGGAAATTGGGAGGAGAAGGTTAAGAAGGTTATCCCTGGCTGGGAAAAATGCATGTACACGCACATACACAGAGACAAAGCTAATAAGGGGAAGTGCACTTCAAAATACAAACATCTTGGTCCTATGAACATATGATGAGATACTAAATACAATAAAGAATTGGCATATTAATGTGTATTAGTAAATGTGGTTTTACATTGAAATTCCTCTACTTTTATTGCCAGCAGTTCTTCAATAAAGCGTTTTATTACAGCTAATTAGCAAATGTGCTGTACACTTTCTAGATTACTCAAGTGGATAAACTGTCATCTTAGATTTACATGCAGTATAATACTGTTAGCATAAAAAATAGTGTTATTTAAGGGAAACTCTAAGGTAAATCAGATTTTCAACCTTTTGTTTGATTATCCTAGTAGATTGTACTTCATGTCATACAATCATAGAATAGTTAGGGTTGGAAAGGACCTTAAGATCATCTAGTTCCATCCCCCCTGCCATGGGCAGGGACACCTCACACTAAGCCATGTCGCCCAAGGCTCTGTCCTACCTGGCCTTGAACACCACCAGGGATGGAGCATTCACAGCTTCCCTGGGCAACCCATTCCAGTGCCTCACCACCCTTCCAGTAAAGAGCTTCTTCCTTATATCCAATCTAAACTTCCCCTGTTTAAGTTTTAACCTGTTAACCCCTTGTGCTGTCACTGCAGTCCCTAATGAATAGTCCCTCCCAGCATCCCTATAGCCCCCCTTCAGATACTGGAAGGCTGCTGTGAGGTCTCTAGTTAAAGTTACCTTTCTGTAGTGTTTGGGTTTTTTTCTTCATTTCAGAAGATGTTTGTTGTGTTTCAGTTCACATTTCGTGGGCCCACACGATACAGTCATGTCCTGGACCAGGCCCAGCGAGGAGGGCAGCTGGGAGATGGTGGAAGCAATTCCTGGTAGATTTTGAGAGAAAAAGAGAAGAAACTAATTAAACTTGTCCGGAGAAGCTGTGGCTGCCCCATCCCTGGCAGTGTTCAAGGCCAGGTTGGACGGGGCTTGGAGCAGTGTGGTCTAGTGGAAGGTGTCCCTGTCCATGGCAGGGGGTTGGAACTGGGTGGGCTTCAAGTTCCCTTCCAACCCAAACCATTCTGTGATTATTATTTTATTTTTTTCCAGTTCAGAAGGAGGGGGGGTTGGGATTTGCCTGTTACAGTGTTTCATTGCAGGGCATATTTGACCCAACAGCATCTCTCTAAATTGTAATGATTCAAGGAAGGATTTTCCCCAGGCCTCATTATCTTTCACCTGGTTTAATGCCCATTGCTACCCCAGGAAAATCTAAGCAGCAGCTGTGCTTTTCCCTGTCTCACAGGGGCTGGCAGTGTTATTTCACTGCTCAGAAATCCAGCAAATAGCACTCTTCTTTCATGTTCCTTGGACTTTCAGAGTCTTTTAATATGCATTTATTTCAGTCAGTAAAATGCTTAAGAGTAATATGGCTTAGTTTAACTAAGAGAAGCACCGGTGACTGGATGCACCAGGGTTGTGTGTCATTCATTCCTTCTGAAAGCATGTTAAGGTATTTTTCATCTCTTCTCACACACAGTTTATTATGGCACTCTCACACTCATAGTTTTCTATGAAAAGGCACTGTTTTGGTGAATTAACAGAGCTGCCAGTTGGAGCAGGTCCTGACCTATTGTTAATGCTTTAATAGTGTTGGTCACAAGAGAAGTAGTGATTTTAACTAATAGTGAATTAAACTAATTCTTGCAATGCAGATTTTGGGCTAGTTCTGTTTATATCTGAAATGTGTTCATACTCAGTAGCCAGTTAGTGACAGTTTACACTCATTTAGGGTCATTATTTAACTAAGGTGCAAAGATACAGAAAGCACAGGCAGATGTAATTTCAGTCAGAGCAAAGCACAGTCAACATTCAGAGACATAAGCAACTTCGTGTGCCTAGGTGTGAATGACAGATATTGATGCCTAAAGTAGTTGAGCATTTTGGAATAGCCCAGTGAAGTCACCACCCACCTGTATCAGCTGAATTGAGATACCCTAACCCTGCCATACCCTGTGGGACCGTGCTGTTGTGGATGTTTTTTCCAGGACAATTCTTGGTGTAGCTGCTTGATGCCACCATGCTTTTTGGTGGGAATGCTGGTGGTCTCTAACTCAGGAATGTGTGGTTGTTTACAACAGTTCATAGCAATGATTCCCCTAGAAAAAAAAACATGTTTGCAGAGCAGACCTTTCAGCTGAAGGATTTCATCTTTTAGAAGACAAGCTTTACACCAGACATTTCAGTCCTTAAAACCAGAAAAGGTCTGTTTTTATCACCAGTCAGGCTCTGACTCATAAGCAGGCTATTTTAGAAAGTCCTTTTGCAGAATTGCTGCATGAATATGACTCTATCAGTGGTTTATTTCTCAGTATGCACATTGCTGCAGTGTGATCTGCAGAATCTGTTCTGCACCAGCAATCCTGAGAAAGAGGGAAAGTGAGATATTCTCTGATAATACAAGCAATAAAAGGATATTTGTATAGTTCAGTCTTCAAACAGGTTAAAAAATCCTAGGATTCAAGGTGTCATCAAAATAAACAGGTAACAAATTGCCTTACTCAAGAGTGCTTTTGATTTTGAGACTGTTATGACAATGTGAACAGCATTGTCGCTAAATAAAATGTTTTAAAGTCAACTACATTTTCTGGGAAATAAGTGTATTTCCCAGTGGGAAGATCTGAGGAAGATATTCAACATTCTTCAGGATGAGGGAGATGGTGGGGGTTTGTTCAAAGATGAGGACAGCATTATAAAATTTGGGCAGCCTCTTTTCCATGAGTGTCTGTTCTCCAATTTCTGACAGTATAAATAAGCATATGAAAATCTACTTCAGAAAACCAAACAGATGTCCTTAGCATTACTCACAGCTTCATTAACCTGAACATCTGGCATGATGGCATGCAGAAAAATTCTGTCTTCCACACTACACCTGTAGCATGATCCTATTCAAGAAGCAACTGATCACAGTATGTGTACTGATAGGTGGAAACTAAATACATCTCGCAAATACGAATAAATAAATAAATAAATAAGTCCTTTCCTACCAGGACTTGATGCAAAACCCCCTCTTATTAACAGCCTTTTCGATTCAAATCATTAGTTGAGTATTATATGTTAAGTCCTCTGGCCGGGCTCTCTGAGTAAGATGAGAATATTACATGCAGACAGTGGCTTGGAAAAAGTCCCAAAATAGCATTACTGGGTTAGGAAAATGTGTTAAACGGGAGAGCAATATGAGGAATGGTGTCCCAGATTATTTTTGCTGTCGTCATGACTAAATCATGCTCCATGCCAGCTGTACCAACACCTGCATTTCAGCTTGGATTGCTTTGACATCCGTAAGGTCCCCTAGTATGGTTTCCAAACTGACAGTTATAAATAAGGGGTTTATTTAGGTAGGGATTTGGGTAGGGACAGGGATGCTCCCCTGCCATGATTTACAGAGAAGTGTTGAAGCAAGGAAGCCTCCCTGTTATAGCACTGCACATGCTGTCCCCGTCCCAAAAATATCTGGTGATAGCAAAGGGGCAGCCTTAGCACTGCCTCATCCTCTCCTCCTGTTCAGGCAGGGTCATGCAGGGACAGATCTAGCAGGGACAAGGACATCTAGGCACCTCCAATGGCCCACGTGGCTCGTGCACTTCCATCTGAGCTAGTGAGCCCACAAGATGCTCCTCTCCAGCCCCTTCCTTTCCAACAGCTGGGGGTTGTGTCCACTCAGAACTCTGCCAGCCCAATTTGCTGCTGCTGGCTCAGAGGAGCCAATTCCCCAGTGGTTTTGGGAAAGCCCAAAGTCCATTTGAATGAAAATCCTGTGAGATCTGCGTTCAGCAGCAGAAAGTATGGTGGAAATTCAATGCACTAAATTTGGTACAGATTGGTTTTCCATTCAAATTACCTGAAACTGCTCTGCAGGCCTCTTGACTCCCCACTGTCCCCAGCCACCTTGGTGTTCTGCCATTTTTAAGTCACCTCATTCTGCCGTTTCACTCAAGAAGGTCTCCATGGCCATGAAACAGCAGGTTTCTTTCCCTCTTTGTTAGGGTGCATTTAACAACTGGAAACTCTCCCCTCCTTTAGTGCCAGCTCAGAAAAAATACCACCCCCTGAATCAGTGCTCTCTCTGCTGCAAATCACCCCAGCAGACCAAGGAGCCTCTGTAGGGTCAGGTCTTCTTTTGCAGGAAGGACAGGCTAGAAGCAGAAGATCTAAAACTACACAAGATCTGGATTAACACAGCAGAAACCCAAGCCGCAACACTAAGCCAGGCCCTGAGCTGCAGCATGCATGCCCAGACATGGACTGGCATTAATGCTGCTTGTGCATTGGATGCCAAGAAGTACAAATTCTTTTATTTAGGTTTTTAGCATGTGATATTATAGCTCTATACACATTATGGAGTTTTATAATGGAATGAAAACATAGAGCATCCTTTCTCTTCTGCTTTTCAATTCATCAATGGTGAATTTTTATCCACATGCAAATCAATAGATAAATTACTCAGCTGGAGAAGAGCTGGATCCTGTGAAGGCCAAGATGTCATTTAAAACTAGTATTTTGTCATCAATCCAATATTTGGAATCACAAAATATAAGCAAAACATCTCTATAAATGCAGGTCAGTAATACACAAAAGCAGGTGAATGATTCTGGTGCTTTAACTTGTCCAAAGCAGGTCAAAGCCTATTTGCCTTTTTTTATTTTTGAATCTCCCTTCCCCTTTAGCACACCACCTAAGGTGGCTCAGGTTTGACAGGCAGATGGACAGTTACCTTACACACAAGTTAAATCTCAGTCACCAGTAAATGCAAGTCCCCTGAATGAGAACTCCAATTCTTTTCTCAGCATCATCCAGGGCTCTGGCTAACAGATTTTGCAAGCAATTTGCTAAAGCAAGCCAGTAATATACAATTCTGCAGCAAGTAGTTGCATTAACGCCTAAGTGCAGCCCTTACATGGATTACCACGTGAGCCTTTTGAAATGTCATTTGAATACTCCACACAGCACACCTGTGATAAAATCTGTTACAGAAACTGCCATCAGTGTGTGGTTTGTAGAAGCTTCCTGCTTCCCTAGCACTGGTGTGCAGCCTCATTAATGTGCACAGTAGCGTGATTTGCAGGATGAAATAGAAAGGAAGCAGCTATTCTCTGAATAACTGAAGAGTCAAAAGATCCTTCCCTCAACCACCAAACACAATGAAGAGGGAAGAGGGAAAGCAGGCGAGGACAGCTCATTTTGCTAAAATAATTGAGAAGATAAATAGATGCGAGAGGGCTGGCTAGAAAGAGGCAGGAAACCATCTAAAGCCAAGCTGAGGCAAATAAAAGCAAGAGGCAAAGAATAAGTGTGGCTGGGCACAGACTGAGAAAGAACAGACTCTAAAAGAGCTCTTTTCTGTCTCTACTTAATCCTTTTGAGTGCCATGGGGAGTGGCTCTGAGTAGGTGTCGGACTCTAGACTTGGCGTCTTCTCATCCCACCCAGAAGCTCTTCCTCTCACCCTTTGAGGCCAGGGCTTTGTGGGGCAGCATCTCCTCCTGCTTTCAGCTGAAACCTGCTCAGCACGTACTCCATAAACCAAGCACACCTCTTCCGAGGTCCTGGGGCATCCTGTCTGTCGCCTGACAGCCTGCAAAGCCCAGCCTAATTTGAGATGATGGCAGACAGCAAATCAAAAGGGCATAAAGCTTTTTCCATTATCGTGCAGGAGTCTGAAAGAAGCATTATTCCACTCAACCAGCTGCTCTTAACAAAAGGCACATTGTTGAGCTGGATGATTTCTTCTAGGAAAAGCATGTGTGTGAATGTGGGAAACTCAGACTGGCAAGGCAGTGAATGTCAAAGTTTAGTCATTTTACCTCAAAACAGGAATCCAATGCTTTATGGGTTTAAAAAGAAAAAACAACCCAAAACCCAATCCCCTCTGAACAGCTCAAGTTTCATACTCCATCCAAAGCCAGGTGAGTGTCATTCGCTTGCAGCTAGCATTTTCTTAACCTCCAGAGTTTTGGGTGGACCTGGACCTGCACTGTAAGAGACCAGCCTCCAGGTCTGAATCTGCACTTGTCTCCAGGCAGTGAGGTATCACTGAGTTTCCACTCAGCTAACATGCTGACCCACCCATGTACCTAGCTTGTGATGCAGCCACTGACACTGTCCTCCACTGTTTCAGGGTATAGCTCACATTATATACCATTTCTTGCTGTTTCTTGTCTCCTGCTTGAGGAGGATCACTGCAAGTGGCGAGAATTTGTTGGGTTTATCCTTGTTATTCGGGATATTTTCTTGTGGATGCTTATCAAACCAGTGAGAATACACCAGTACACTCCCAAGCCCCCTTAAGGCAAGCATGCCTCATACAGGAAAGGGCAAGGAAAAATTAAACAAGCAGGGGCTTTCTCAGAGGGCATTAAAGTGTTGTGATACAGGATTACATCAGTTCAAGATAGGAATTAAGATTCTTGCAGCAAGCCCATTATAAAGACAGTTTTAATTTAACAAGGCCTAGTGTATTGAGTACTTCAATATCCCTTTCTACTAAGTGAAACTCCCAGTATCTTTGCATCAGTCATGGAGCCTTGGTTAACACTGAAAGGCACCAAGATGAACCAAACTCTTCAGGGAGGCAAAGCAGAGAAAATTCACACATACGCATAAAACTAACTACTCTCATTACTCATAGTTGGGGTTCAAACATTATTTTCAGTTTGGATGCTGTGCTGTTTGTGAAGACACAGCTGGTAGTGCAGTTTAACCTGATTTTCCTGGAAAGCTAGCTATTTTATTACTATTTGTTTGATCTCTTGGTGATGACCATAAAGCAGGCCAAGAGATTTTCAATGATCATTCCTTATGGGGAAAAGTTAAAGCAAAGAGACATCCTACAATTGCATTAACCCTTGCGCAGCCAGATGTGATGCTACCCACATGCCGGTTTCGGCAGAACTGAATTGTAACGAAGTGCTTTAGGAAAGGTCCAGCTCCATCTTGCATGCCCATCTGAAGACAATTCTGTTTAGGCTGATGGAATCTATTAATTTATGCTACATGTATTAGAAGTAAATCCATATTAGAAGTGAAGAATAAGAAGAGAGCAATCAGAGGGGTTTGAGGTGGATATCTTCCCTTTCCTGGTGGGCATGGCAAACATGTTGGCTCCCATCACTCTGGGGCCACCAGGCACAAAAGGGCAGCAGGATGGCTGCCCGCTAGGTCAGATCTGAGAGGATCAGCTCCAGCCCCCAGCATGCAGAGATATAGGAGGAACCTAAGGGCACAGCCAAATAAGCAGCTTAGTAAAATCTCTAGTCCATCGTGCAAGGTCCTGCTGGCTATTCTGCAGGATGCCAGTGCACACTAACCTGTCTCTGGGTCTGCCCAGACTTAGACCCCACAGTCAGCTGCCAAATCATTTTTATCCACCTTTTTTAGTACAATCCTGTCAGAAAACCTTAGAATACAAGGTTCCTCTCCAGCTCCTCCAAATGCTAGGAAAGAGTTTGTCATTAAAACCCCAGAAGTTGCTATTTGCAAGCAGACATCCCATTGTGCTCTTGTGGTCACCAGCTGGGTTTTGTGAGTTTTGTCCCTGAAAGAAACAGCTCCTTTGTCCACATAACTGGAAGAACAGGGAATATAACAAAAGCACACAGTGGACACCCTACCTTGGCAGTGACCTCATCCTCCTCTGGGTGCAGACCACCAGCTATTGCCCCAGGGCTGCCAAATGGGAGAGCTCACCCTTCCCCTGGCTGGGGGAGCACTGGCATGGTGCAGATATCCCTGCCAGGCAGCTCCTCCTGCCGGGAGCAGAGCAGGCAGTTGGGCAGGGGAGGCTGGTGATCACAGAGCAGCCCCTGTGTCTGCTTCCCTCAGGCACACCATCCACATCCATGTTTCTAGCATTTCCTAAGCCCTGTGAGTCCAGGAAATCCCAATCGCTAACCGATCTGTCATTATCTTAAACCCCAAACCCCTGTTAATGGCTTTACCTCATACCCTGCAGCTCTGGAAACCTGCCCAGCTCTTTCTTGGGTTACGTACTTCAGCTGATGACTTTGGCAGGTTTTTCCCCCAGATCTGGGCTACTGTTCCTTGGAGAAACTGCGCCTAACCCTCCTGCATTGGGGTTGTCCATCATCAAGCTGGGCTCCATGGGGCATTTATTTCTGCATCATTCATAGACTAAAACCTGAGCAAGCAATTAAATAATGCAAAGCACGGTGGCTCGCAGGCACCTAAAACCAGCTAACAACTTCACCATGAGTTCATTATATGTAATAAAAACACTGACAGCATTTAAACCTGCTTTCCATAGCCTAGTTTAAAAATGATCATTATTGCAGTGGTTCTCCCATGGTGAGGCTGAAAAGCACAGTTCCTGCAACTCCTTTAATAAAGCTTAATAGAATTTCCATTTACAAGCATCTCCTATGCTGTTATCCAGCATGCAGTACACAAGACAAAAGCCTTCAGAGCCAGCACCTTGCCCTTTATTAAAAATGTTGTTAGGGTTTAGATTAGGGCTCTTTGGAAGGTCAGTGATTTTGAATGATCACCCTCATTTCCAAGGCTAAAAGCCATGTAGGGACAATGTGAAGCCAGGACACAGCCATGGACAACCAGGAGAAGAAAGCAGCTCCAAGTTTCAAGACAATACATCATCCATCCAGAAAGCAGACAGGGATGTGGGACAGGATCTCAGTTCCCCAAAAACATGCAATTGCACTAAACAAAACATACTGAACTTCTGCACTTATTTGTGTGCCTTTGGGCTGTGCTCAACCAGTTTTTATTAGGTTGCCCATGTTTGCCCTTTCTGACACTGGGGTATAATCACAGAGGGGTTTCAGGTGGGCTTAACACTAACCTCATCAGCACCTGTTGATTCCTCAGCTGCATTTTGAGCCAAATAGCTCAAACAGGGCAGTAAAATGATGTTTTCTGGGGTGGATGGTGGACAGTGGACGCCCTACAGGTGGGTGCTTCATTGCATCAGCTGCCACCATCCTCACTGCAAAACCCACTGGCAATGGTGGCAAAGACATTGGAGACCAAGCCGTATCTCCTAAGAGAAAGAACTGTTTTCTTCATCCCTCCCGAGACAACACAGCTCTTGAGGGGTCTCAAATAGTTTTCCTCTTCAAACTTTACTTGCAGACCTGTTCTTTACCCTACCGTGTGTCTCCTTAGAAGAGAGAACAGTAGAGAACTGGTAGAAGCCCAGTTCAGCCAGGTGGGCTGGAACTCTCTTAGCCCTGCTCACAAAATCTTGCTATTTCCTCTTTATCCCCAGTTAACTGCACAAGCAAATGTGGGAGTCGTGGTCCAAGTACACCAGCTGCTGTATAATGCATGTGAACAAAGAAACCCCATGTTCCCATGCCTGGCATCTCCCAGCAGAACAGCCTCCTCTTTGTGGCTTCAAAGAGCCCAGTGCTATTTATGGCACATCAGTTTCTATTCTTCAGCAATTTCATGTTCATTGGAAAACGACTTTCTAATTTGGTAATGCCACACAAAGAGCACAGACAGGATAGATTTCTCAGCTGCTCCTGCAAATAAAACACAGAAAACCCCCCAACAATTATACCGCCAAGACTTCCATCAGGGGACTGTTCTTCCCATTTCCCCAGCACAGATCTTCCTGCCACCAAAGAGCTTTCTGAGCCTCTACCTTTGCAGGTAGGCAAGTCCCTCACCTCTGGCAAATCACTTCCCCGAGGGCGATGGTTGCTTTGGGAGGAAATGCAGAGGGCAGGACTCCTGAAAAGTCATTTTACATTTCCAGGCTTGGAAATTTCTGTGAAGCCTCATTTGCAGCTGGGATTAAGGTTTTTCTAGATGAGATTGGCAGAGCTGTTGTACCCTTGGGTTGTCCCAGCTTATCGCAGCTCTGCTTTTCCATACTTCTGACCATACTCATTTTGCTGGGCACAGAGAGAGTACTTCATTATGGCTATACAATACACAGGCTGTATGACACCGTCTCTGAAACCACTAGTCCAAGCACAGACAGCAGTGCAGTATAATACAAAAGACAGAAAATAGCAGGTTTGTGTCCCTTTGCGTTGGACAAAAACAGTAGAAGGTGAAGGGGTGGGTTGCCCTTGTCTGCTGAATGTGTCTGGAGGCTTGTGTGAGATGAGCCCTGAAAGACAACAAGATTTTTTTGGCTAAATATGTATGTCCTCAGTGGTTTACTATTTGACCTTTCTTACCCAACAGCACTCCAGTGGTGAGATTGGAAACTATTCTCCTGGCAATTTTTGAGCCATGTTGCCATTATTAAAAAATATTTCAATATCCTTTTAAGATTCTCTCCACATTTTGTATTATTCACCATGATGTGTTTGCTCCTGTTTTGTTGGAGCAAGTCCTTAAAGACTTCTACTTGCATGAGTCTCATTACCACTGAGGTCAAGCCCTGGACCACCAGTTTCTAAGCCTTTCAAAAGTTTTACAGTGTGAAGTGGTTCCTGCTGGGGCATTTCACATCTGGGCTTCTGGGAAAGTCTGGAGAGGGGCTTTTTCCCCTTCATGCTGCCTCAAAGTCCAAGGCAACTGAGTGGCCATGGGGATGGGGACACTGAAGAAAGTGCTGCAGCATTTCTGGCCTATTCACAAATGGAAAAGAGGAAAAACTTGAGGCTGAATCTGCCATCAGCCTCGTGTTTCCAAGGCCAGAGCATCATTTGTATTGGACTCAGTGGATGTAAGGAAATATCAGCTTTCACCAGAGAGAATTTGGGATCTTGAGGCACAAGAACAAGCATCTAGTGTCCAAGGTTAGCATGTTATTCAGGCAGCAGCAGGACTCCTTGCACTCTGAGCATCAGAAGATAAATATGAGAGTATGTACTTAGTGCAAAAAGCTCAGCAAAACTGAGGTATGACATAACAAAGTATGACATAAATTCATGTATCTCACTACCTGGAAAGACACAATTAGTGAGATGTAATTCCTTAAAGTCACTCACATAAGTGCGCAGGAACAGGGGCAGCAAAATAAGCTGCTGGTGTAGATTGCCTGTATGAGGTACCATTGTCCTCCATTAGCTAGAGTCCCCTTCATCTACTCTTAGCACAGCAATGAATGTTTTACCTCATTCTGCAGGATTTTCCATGTTGCCAGAAACCCTTTGGGAGTAGGATACATTGAATCATAGTATAGTTAGGGCTGGAAAGAGCCTTAAGATCATCAGGGGCTGCTCTGAATCTCTTCTCTGCCCAACCTGTAGCTGTGCCTGGGATTGCTCTGACCCAGGTGTAGGACCTTGCACGTGGCATGGTTAAACTTCATGAGGTTGGCATCAGCCCACCTCACAAGCGTGTCGAGGTCCCTCTGGATGGCATTCCTTCCCTCCAGGGTATCAACCGAACCACACAGCTTGGTGTCATCGGCAAACTTGCTGAGGGCGCACTCAATCCCACTGTCCATGTCAGCAACAAAGATGTTAAATAAGACCGGTCCCAACACTGATCCCTGAAGGACACCACTCGTTACTGGTCTCCATCTGAACGCTGAGCCATTGACCACAACTTTTTGCGTGCGGCCATCCAGCCAGTTCTTTATCCACCGAGTGGTCCATCCATCAAATTGATGTCTCTCCAATTTAGAGACAAGGATGTTGTGTGGGACAGTGTCCAACGCTTTACACAAGTCCAGGTAGATGACATCAACTGCTCTACCCCTGTCCATCAGTTCTGTAGCCCCATCATAGAAGGCCACCAAATTGGTCAGGCAGGATTTCCCCTTAGTGAAGCCATGCTGGCTGTCACCAAGCACCTTGTTGTTTTTCATGTGCCTTAGCATGCCTTCCAGGAGAATCTGCTCCAAGGTTTTGCCAGGCACAGAGGTGAGACTGACTGGTCTGTAATTCCCCGGGTCATCCATTTTCCCCTTCTTGAAAATGGGGGCTATATTTCCCTTTTTCCAGTCATCGGGAACTTCACCTGACTGCCATGATCTTTCAAATTATGATGGCCAGTGGCTTAGCAACTTCATTCGCCAGCTCCTTCAGGACCCACGGATGGGTTTCATCAGGTCCTGTGGACTTCAGGGACATTCAAGTTCTTAAGATGGTCTCGAACCAGATCCTCTCCTATAGTGGGCACAAGGTCTTCATTCTCACAGTCCCTGCATCTGCCTTCCAAGACTTGGGTGGTGTGGTCAGAGCCTTGACCAGTGAAGACTGAGGCAAAGAAGTCATTCAGAACCTCAGCCTTCTCCAAATCCAGGGTAGCCGGTTCTCCTGATAGCTTCTGGAGGGGGCCCAAGTTGTCCCAAGTCTGTCTTGTATTCACTGCATACCTATAGAATCCTTTCCTGTTATCTTTCACATCCCTAGCAAGCTTAATTCCAACTGGGCCTTAGCTTTCCTAACCTGGTCCCTAGCTTCCTGGACAATATCCCTGTACTCTTCCCAGGCCGCCTGTCCTTGTTCCCACCTTTTATAAGCCTCTTTTTTCCCTAGAAGTTTCCTCAGCAGCTCCTTATCCATCCCAAGGAGGTTTTCTGGCCGTCCTGCTGCACTTCCTTCTAGTCAGGACGCAACACTCCTGAGATTGCAGTATGTGATCCTTGAATATCAACCAACAGTCTTTTAGTCTTGTCCCACCAGTGCTGCCCCATCACATCAACACAACATTCACAACTCCTGGTCTGGGGCTCTTTGCATCCTGATTCAGATCAGGGGCAACTCTCAGCTGAAGGCTTTCTGAAAACAGAGAGTACAATGAACCATATCCAGACAAGGGACTAAGAAGCAACTTGACCGACACGCACTGCACAGGAGCAGAATTTGGTGAGGGATGTTGAAAGATACTTCTCAAAGTCAGCACATGTACTGGGATGAAAGAAACCCAGAAAAATCTCAGACAGGAATCACAGCTGGGGGCTGCATCTAAAAAGGGAGGAGGCAGATCTCCAGTGAGTCACCTCCTTCTGGAAGAGGGATGCTTGTTTCCAAGGTGGTTTTATTTCAGGCAAAGACGGTCACTCCTGAGTCACGCCAAAGCAACACTATACAGCTGACCAGGCAGAGGAAAATGTTCATGCAGCCTTTCCCAAGCAGGGCAGGTGGCAAATGCCATGATGGCGAGTGACGGAGCCCATCTGCAGCCCCGGTCCCTTTTGGAGAGCCCTTCCTCATCTCTGAATCCTGAACCACAAAAGTGGACACCAAAGAATTGGAAAGGGGTCTGGGATTCAAACCAGAGCAGCTGAGCTCCCCGGGAGGATGTGGTCACCCCCTGCAGTGAGTCAGGAGCCTGGAGGACACCCAAACTGCACCATCCCAGCTGCCATGCAGCCACTGTGGCCGCATGTGGAGAGCCTACCAGCTCTGATTCCTGTTAGAGAGGGTAATTTGTCATAGCAGGGGGGCAGAAGAGGAGAAGATGGGTGGCAGGGGGAGAGAGTGGAAAAAGGATGTCTCCCAGGAAAATCAGGAAAGCTCCTACACATGCTACATAGATAAGTACCTCTTTTCTTTCCCTAATTTTGACACAGGGGAAAATAGAACTTTTTCCTGTGCCTGTTGATCTCAGCACCTGCAAGGAGTGTCCCCAGGGGTCAGGCACTCCTCAGAGACCCCCTTCACATCAGGATGGAGGCAAGGACAGAACTGCAGTTGTGCCCCTTCCCACAGATGTGGCCCTTCCCACAACCCCTAAATACCCAGATACTGGGCAACTTTAGCATTTCCCAAGGAAAAGGCAGGATTCCTCCCCATGCACACCTTGAAACTCTTTATTTCCTTTCACGGAAGCATCTTGTAGCTTATTTGCCCAGGAAAAGGACCCATGTGAGGGCTATTACTTCAAACCACCATAATTTCCCTAAAATTGCTAGGGGCTTGAGTTGATTCGGTTGCAGGTGGGGACCACCAGGACACTATCACAGGGCCTTAGGTGGAGAAGGTCTGGGGTCTTTTGAACATCACAACAGCCAGTAACTTCAAGCATGACACTAAGTCACATCAGCCTCTCATCTGGGTCACTGGGGTTTCGCAGTACAGAGTCAGCAGCCTTCTCAGCTCTGGTTAAACCAAGTAGTGAGTGAGCTAAACAGGAAAAAATGGTCTGAAGCCAAGCCTTTAAAAGCTGAAATGACTGTGGTTTATACACAATCTACCACTAAAGTAAGTCTTGTTTTTTACTGAGCTGGCTCTCTGGTGCACATTCCTGCATCGGCTGCTTCAAATTGCATCGGGTGGGAGTATAACACTATGACTTGTTCACAGCTTGGACTGTGGCTTGGTTTCCAAAGGAGTGAGCTGATGAATGAGGTAGACTCAATCTTGCCGTGCAGCAGCAGCCTTGTGTCAATATTTGGGTGTTGTTTGGGCAAGCTTCTGTTAAAAACAATATATTTTTCTCAAAGCTTAGTCCAGGAAATAAATGTACTTAGAAGGGGCAAGACACACAAGGCCTATCCATCAGCTTCTTTCCTCTGGATGAGTGACAATATTATTAATACTATAATCCATCTATCCAGCTTACCTGAATGTGATTCAGGACCCATTTCTGCCAGCCCTCCTTCGATGGTACTAGATGAGGGTAGCCAAGCCAGAGGGCATGAGATTTAGTTGTTTCATTGTATCCACCCTACTATTTCCTGAATCGCTCTTTACCTACTGCTAAACAGAGGAGGAACGGTTTAATTCAGCTGGTAGAGTTTGGGGTCAAACTTCATTTAAACCAAGAAGTCAGCCCCCAGAAGGGCTGGACACTGTACCCAACAACTTCAGCAAAACTTAGAAGCCATTACTGATGATTGCTTGAATCTGCAGGGAGTTTGACAAAGCAGTGGGTAGTTGTAAGGTCTCCCCAAAGCATCCTTGCTCCCTTTGGGCTTAACCAAGCATCCTGGGATCTTTTCACAGTCCAGAAGAGGATGGGATAGCCCAGGTGACAGAAGCAAGGTCCCATGGGAATTGCAAACAGAAGCAGCAGAGAAACAGTGAGCCGACGAGCATGAATAAACACACACCTCATATAAATATATACTCTATTTCTCTATTTCTCCTCTGGTTTCATGAAATTAAACGAAGGCATAAAACTGGGCTCTGCATATAGCCTGGCAAATCACTCACCACATGAACTGGGGTTGCCTGGAGATTGTACATCTTTTTTCCATTAAGAACAAGAGACTGTTGTAATTCTGGCGCTAAGATGAGCTGAGGGCATCAGTTTCCATGCAAATCCTTATGATATCAGCCTGATCATGGGGAAAATAAAAGCTCAGCAACAGGAATTACACTTTTGGGAGCCCAGTTTCCAGTCTGTTAGCATGGTACTTTGTATAAAAACACACTGGCTCCTGTAGCTCTGGCTCTGGAAGCTCTTCATCAAATTCTGTCAGTGGAAGCTGAGAAAGCAAATCACAGCCTGGCACTCTCAAAATCTCATCTGCTCTTTCCCTACTTTTGCAGCTTCACCTTTGCTACTAAGCTCTCATTTTAAGGACCATCAGCGGCATATTTTAAGCCACTCTTTAATATGCATATATAATACACACATGTATTTACCAAACCCCAAAAGGAAAGGGTTTCCTTGAGGAATCGGATCCATTAAGAGTCTGTTTCCTATTTTGGACATCATCATCACCACACCAACTGCTCACCACTGGATGGAAGGAGAAAAGCAGCCTGAGAAATAAGAGCTGCCTAAAATATTTTATCAAAATCTGGCTGTGTCATGAGGAGCTTGAAACAGAGGTGTTCTGAAAGTGAAAATTCCTGCATCCAAAAACAGCTCAAGGAAGGTTTCCAGAAATGTCTGAGTGCTTTTACCCTCCCTCCCCTCTATTTCATGAGGTGCTAATGATGCCATGTCACAAGACAGCACAGAAGCTCCACTGTCCTATTGTATTTTGAATATCAGCCATTACTCAGCACCAATTTAAAAACACCTTTTCTTAATGTCAGGCTTTCCCTACACAGGGGCCAAGAGGCATTTCAAAACAAAGATGTTACTCAGAACACAGGGGGGCTGCCTCTTTGGCCTGGTAATGTAAAATTTATTTTTAGTCAAAAAAAAGTCAGGTTTTGGAAAGGTCACTGAGAAAGCACAATTGGCAGATCCCAAAGTTAGTTGAATGACTCCTTCTTATTGAGCCACCCAGCCACGAGGACTACGGAAGAGTGGCAGATGGCCTGGCCATCACTGGGAAAAAAGCTTGTTTTGGTCTCAAACACAAGCCCATAAACTCTGGAAATCAAATGCAGGCCATGGTGAATGTGTCATATTAAAAAAATACTGAAGCAGATCTGACCTTTCAAATATTTAAATATTTTCCAGTTGCAACTGCCCACATTTTGGTGCACATTCCCTTCCCCTCCATCCCCATCCTTCACAGAAATAAACAAATCAGCCCATACACCGAGAGCCCATCCTCTGAGTTTAAACCATTTAACCAAAGAAATAAAAAACAAAGAAAAGAAAGAAACAGCAGACAGCAAATTCCAATAACTTGGTGTCAATGCTCATGATTGCAGTAACCTGTGTGGGAGACAATCCTCCCAAAGATGCAGACTGAGCTGCTGATATTGCTGGATGACTTCTTTTTTTCCTAAGGAGTAAAGAAAACAAAGAGCCCAATAAGAGTAAAATCTGTCTGTCTTTAGGTGCACATTTAGGGTGGCTCTGTCTCACAATAGCAGAATATAATGGTCAGGGGAGAAAAGTGGGGACTTTCCCTGCCACGCGGTTCTTTCAGATAGATTTTGGGTGGATTTCTTTGTGTATGATGGGAGTTTACAAAATCAGTTCCTGCAGTCCCATATGCTCATACTCTGCTCAGGATCTTCTCAGTCCTATTCTCTCTGAACCATGGGTAATGCTTTGATGTTCATCAACAGGCTGGAGAGATGACAGCATTTTAGCACAAGCATTTCACAAAGATTTCCTCTCTGAGATTTGTGGGGAAATGTGATTTTATGGCACTCCAGCAAGGCATTTCACCAGAGGGCAATGATATAAGGGAGAAGTTCTTTACTGTGAGGGTGGTGAGGAACTGGAATAGGTTGCCCAGAGAACTGGTAAATGCTCCCTCTCTGGCGGTGTTCAAGGCCACATTGGACAGAGCTTTGTGTGACATGGTCTAGGGTGAGGTATCCCTGCCCATGGTAGGGAGGTTGGAACTAGATGACGTTAAGGTCCTTTCCAACCCAAACCATTCTATGATTCTATACAGATGCTGAACAGAAGTGATTTGACACCCAACCCCAGAAAGCAGAGGGAAGGTAATGTTATGGCTGCCAACAGTGTTTTTTTCCAGAATTGACTGAAGAACTTACCTATTCCAGTAACATAAAGCCAACTGCAGTCCTGTGGAAGTGAAATATCTGAGGACATTGGGATATTTGAACAGAATTGTCTGGTCTCTTCCTCTTCTGACAATGCTGGTGATCAGGCGAAACTGAAAATGGTGTTTGCTGGAGCTGAAGGAATGCCTCCTCAGCTTGCAGGTCAGCTTTGGGACACAACTGAAAAAGAACAACATGAGCCAGCATTGCTCAAAGACCCACAATTAACATTTATCAAGAGCCAAAAAGACTCTTCAGGTCAAAGAAGCCACCCAGGCATCTGCCTGTATGAGACTGCAGGGACTTCGGTCTTACAGACACAGCAACAGTGAAAAACCTCTGTGGCAGCATGGCTTGAAGACCTCAGACCCTTTTAAGGCAGCACAGCATGCGTCTGCTACCCCAACCAAGCATCACAAGAGGAGGAAGGATGCAAGAGCACCCCTGGGAGAGTTTGCCAGCACCAGAGAGCCCTCAGACTGCAGCTACTGGGAAGACCAGAAGGTACAGAGAAGCTACAGCAAGAGATGAGTTAGAAAGCACCTGTGATTGGTGCTTAAACTAACATGCAGCAGGCCAAAACAGAGCGAAAGTGATACCAGTACTGAAAGTAATAAACTGTAACCAGATAGATAGACTTTAGAGTACATATGGATCAGCTTGTATTCAGTGTGCATTCAAAAGAAATGGGAGAATATTCAGCCAGCACATGAGAGGATATGGTGAGTTAAACAAAATGGAGGTGGTACTTTGACCTGTGAAAACCAAAAAACTGTGACCAGTGGCTCCAAGCAGCTCTGTGAAAAGCCAGAAATCCTAAAGTAAGGCAAAATTGTCACTTCTCTGAGGTACAACAAACACATTTACATGTGAGGTTAAACTTAGCAAGCAGCACAAAGAAGGTAGCTGAGAGGATGTGACCGTGCCGCCATGCTCCTCACTGAAGAGGATTCATCACAAGGACTCTCTACAATCAGTTTTGCTCTCATTAATTCTGACACAGATGCTAAGGAAATTACAAAAGCTGCCAACAAGTTGTGCGTGCTTCCCAGATGGATGTGGTGCTTTAGCAAGCAGGTCAGCTTCCAGGAGAGGCATGGAAATGGGAGACAGCTTAGCTCAGCTGCTGAGCAATCATGCCGCATGGACCAGCCTTTGGATGAAGTGACCATGACAGAGGAGTCATAGGAGAGTCATAGAGGAATCATGGAGCCATAGAGGAGTCAGCGTAACTACACTCACATTACGAAGCCAGGGTTATGCCTCGACAAAATATTTTTCAGGCTAGCTACCAAATTCCACTATCCAGAAACCCAGAAGCTGGGTTTGGTGAAGCTGATGGGATTCTTGACATCAATCATTAGCAAATCACTAGCAAATACAGATTAATTTACACATAGACTTAAAACTATTAACATATTGGAGGGGCTGCTGGATGCACCTTTCTGTAGCACAAATTCTGTGGTGACAAAACCTCACGTATTTATCAAGTGCATTAAGTGAAGCATGCACACTGGACATGCCAAGATTTCCTCCCTCTAATACAAGAGCCAAGTGCAAATTTAAACTTTTTCTCATCAGCATGAAATAATAATTTAAAATCCCACAAAACAGACAAGGGAAACAGAAAACAACCTGAGCTAGGAGAGAGAGTGTGAAATTGGATCTTAGAAAATCCTTCCACATAAAGCCCCTTTCTTGTTTTATTGCTTTTCAGAGCTTGCTGCTGTTGTAGTGTAGCCAGGGCATGTGCAAGGCTGTAGCTGTGCTGGCAGGGAGCAGGAACACAGCCACTCTGCAGCCCCACCACCCACCCAGGAGGGATGTGATGAGGGAGCTGCCATTCCTCATGACACAGCAAGGCACCAGTGATGCTGGGGAAGGCCAGAGTCCAGGAAACAAGAGTCTAGAGCCTTGTTACATCTGCACAATATTTACTCCTACACTTTCCAATGGCTCCACAACTCAAGGGGATAGGACCAGGTAGGATACAGGAGATCTAAAATCCTGGAGAGATGAGCAGGGTGTCATTAGCTCAGCCCTGGCTGTGCCTGCTTTCTGCCTCCAAGGCTACAGAAAACGGGGAGCACTTTCCCACAGAAGACCATGTGAACGCTGAACCACCAAAGGGTGTGAAGGAGGAGTCTGCACCTCTGGCTGTGTCTCTCTCCTTTACTCATGCCTTTCTGCAGATGGAGCGACTGCCAGGCAGGTTGCAGTGCTCATCTTTCGGCCTCATTTGAGAAGACGGCGCTGCAAGGAGGGGTTTTGCTAGGTTCGAAAGAATGGAGAGGGAAGAGGAGAGCTGATGGGAAGCATTTTGTACGAAGATGTACGTTGCACTTATGGTGAGGGTGTGAAGAGCCACATGGTCCTTCTTGAAATGTATTACTGAAAACAGCAAGCAAGGATACTAATGCTTTTTGGACAAATTTCTGGAAATTCTGTAACTTCTCCCTGACATTGTGGTGCCACCCAGCAGAAAGCTCAAAATAATGACCCCACCATGCTGCTTGTCTTAATTTTGCTCTGTGAGGGCTTGGGGATGCCAGAGACACTTGGTGGGACAAGGCATTTCCTACAAGATTATTTAAAGCTGCAGAAGTGCTGCGAGCAAGAGGCTCTAATCCTAAACTCAGCTTTAATGTGGGCTTCAGACCACTGACACCACCTCCCTTTGGCCAAGCCATTGGGCAAGTGCCAAACTTTCACCATCTCCCTCTAGTGCTGGAGAAATCTGCCTTGCACTTTGAAGTGGTCCTTATTAAAGCATGCCAAAGAGCTAAGAGGCAGCCAATGTGTAGCTGCTAATGTGTAGTAACTACTGTTGTATTAGCAGCATGTATCAGTTGTCATCAAAATAAATGATCTGGGATGCTATTTGGAGACTGAGAGCTGACCTGGTTTGTGTGGCCTCTAAGAAAAACATGCATTTTGTTTCATGTCATAAACTCTGTACATAAACAAACATAACGCTACTGCTCATAAATCAGTTTTCCAGGAGCATAAAGCTACTCAATTATACACAGCCTTAAGAACAAGTCTATGAAGACAGATTACCAAGATCGCAGCTTAAAGCTGCATGAGAGCCCACTGAAGTCACAGCCTTCAGGTGTGAAATGTTTGTGGGTATAAGCTCTTAGCACAACCCTGCTGCCAAAACCCACAGGGAAACTGTGACAAGCCAATCCAACATCAATGAATCAATCTACTTCTCAGTGAGACTGAGAAAAAGCAGGGGACAGCTTGATCACCCACTCAAGTTTAACCTTGATATTAAGCTAAAGGTTTCCTGAGATGTTTTAAATAACATCCTGAAACTCCTGTTTGTGTTGCATTAGAAAACTGATCCCCCCTCACAATTCTTAAGACTTTCTGAAGCATTGGTGGAACCATCAGCCCAGCTACATACTAGCGCAGAGTTAAATCCCAGCCCACCCCCAAATTTTGCCATGGACTTCAGTGGCATCCATTCAGTCCTCAGCCATTAAACACTCATGGATACTTAACCTAGAAATTATCTGTGGTTGAGATAGCCACCAGCATCATCCTGGAATACTTCTGTTTAAAAAGCCAAATAAACCAAAACTCCTACCATCCTGCTCCACCAGCAAGGTTGGGCTGACTTTGAATACAAGGTGGAGAGGCAAGGCACATCAGGTTGGCTGCAGTTAAGTGAAGAACTGCTGGGGAGTGGCACAAGATGAGAGAGAGCATGCTCTTAGGGTGCAGAAAGCCAAACAGCACATGCCTGAAGACCTGCACCATGACACCCAAGCACCAGCCTGAGACTCCCTGTTATTTCCTTCATCCTGCCAAATAAGTTGACTGGGGTTTCTCACCCCGTCTGACACAGCGGGATCTGGCAGGCAGTGCAGTAGCAGCAGTGAGGATGAGGTGTATGTTTCTTCTCCAGCTTGTTCTGGCAGCTCTGCTTCACACCACAGTTCTCATGGGTTTACCCTGCAGCATCTCATGTGGACTTAGCTCCCAGGCCATGGTCCCAGTACTTACCAAAACGGCTCAGCAGACTACCCAGCGGTGCGAGGATGACAGATGCTCCAAGCCACAGTGCTGAAGCAAGCTGCTATGCTTGCACAGTGTGATGCAGAGGCCCCAGAACAGGTAATCCTCAACACCAGGGTAATTTTGCCTCTGCTATTCCAGCCCTAAAAACTGTTACCCTCTAAGGTCAGTTATAGGTGAGCATATTTCAACACACTTTTCTTTAGGCAATTGATTAAGAAGACCAAGTGAAAAGTCTGCTCATCCATAGACTTTTGCAATGTTCTCTGTAGCAAATGAACACCATTAAGGGTAATTCAGCCTTCCTTTCTCTGTAATAGCTATTTGAACGACCCAAAGGCACCATCCTAACTTCAGTGCTTTATGTAAGCACCTAAGTCAGGTGGGATTGGTCCTGATCCGATTTGATACACTAGCAAGATTTTGTTTTGCTTTATAATGTGAAGACTTCATATATACAGTCTATATATACAGAGCCTGCATAGGTTTATATGCAGAATCATAGAATCATTTAGTTTGGAAAGAACCTTTAAACTCATCAAATCCAACCATTACATCAGGACTACCAAGTCCACCACTAAACCATGTCCCTAAGCACCGGATCGATACATCTTTTAAATACCTCCAGGGATGTTTTTTTCCCACAAGGGCAATGCTCTTAATTACAAATACTGATGTGAAATGATATTATAAACAGAACCAAAGGATGGTGATTAGTAGTACAGCCATGCTCTATGGAGAAGGCAACACTTACTTCCTTGATCATACTATCATAAAATAACAGAATGGGCTGGGTTGGAAGGGATCTTGAAGCTCACCCAGTTCCAACTCCCTATCAATGGCAGAGACACCTTCCATTAGACAAGGTTGCTCAAAACCTCATCCAACCTGGCCTCGAACACTTCCAGGAATGGGGCATCCACAGCTTCTCTGGGCAAAGCTCACTGGAGCATCCCCAAGCCTCCCAGAGCAGTCAGTGAGCTCTGATGCCTTGGGAGAATGGAGGCACAGGCCTCTAGTCTGTAGTTTTTAAAAGCCGAACTGATGAATATTTTGGTTTCAAAACATAGATGTGAAAGAGCAAAGCTGAACAAAGCGCTAGCATCCCTTTGTGTTGACTGGCCTATTTTAATCCCACAAACCAACCCATAGCATGCAATGAATAGCTTCAAATCTGTAAGAAAGAAAAGGACCTTGAAAAGATCTGGTTTACAACTCTAAGCCAATAAGATATAACAGCCAGGATCATCTTACATTATTGTGAAGTTATTTAGACAGCTAGAGCTGTTAGCCAGGCTGCAATGTAATCAGTAATGTAGAAAGTAACATAGAAAACAGGAGTTTTCCCCGTTGAGAGTATGGAGCTGGATCTAGTTCAAAAGCTGCTGCTGTCATATTGGCTTGATGATAACTCGCTTTGCTTCCAGACACCACAACCCTGGAAGTTTCTTTCCAACAGCCTAGCAGATGTCTTGTCTAGCACATTTAGGTACCTTCAGATAAATGAAATCTCATGCAGGATGGGCTCCAGTGTGGTGCAAATACCTCTTGGATGGTCAACCAGGTCCATCTGTGATGAACACCACATGAGTTCCTCTACAGAGACTCACATTGGGTGGACCTTTCACACTGGTGAATTCCTTTCACTTCACGCAGGGTGTGACACTGCTGGAAAATGACCTAAAAGCAGCAATTCATGATATGAACTAAAATAAGTAAATAAATCTCTGCTTGCAGACACGAATGTTTCCCAGCAGGCAGAAGCGCTCTCTCTGGGTTTTCTCTTTGCCAGCACCCACTATTGAAACCAAGGCTTCAATGAATCTGTGAAATTCAGAGCGTGGTTTATCCTTACCTCTCCAACCCTTTGCATTAGGCAACACTGCTGCTAATCAGCTCCACACCCAGCATATACTGCAAAGCAAATATCAGTAACAAAGAAGTGGCGGGAGGCACCAGACAACAGACTGTAGAAGCCAGCAGGTGTTGAGCCCTTCCCTATCAGCAAGCTCTGTCACTACCAACCCAACTGTTTTTCTCTCTCCCAAGAACTCACCTGGCTGTCAGTGCATCAATAGTGGCTAGACATGCATGCAGCAAGGAAAACAAGAAAAGTCCCTCTTTTTGCTCTTCTCTCTTCTTTATTAAGGACTCAGAAAAATGAGCACCTTACCAAGTTTAATGAGTGACCATATATCAGCTGAGCCTGGGTGATGGCACCGAGGACACACACAGTCAATAGCAAACCCAAGATAAAGCACATTAGCTCAAGCCTCAGTGGCAGAGGTTTAAACTAATCCGTTTAACCTTGAATTTGCTGTAGGTAAAGAGCATACATGTAAATGATTGTTGCGCCTCACCTTACACATGTCAAGCTGCAGCAATACATCTGCTTAGTCTCAGCTCCTCGTTTCCACTTCTGGATGTGTAGCATTAGCACAACAGGGTTCTGACTTGCTTCTGAATTCAAATTCATCATCACGGTGTGAGAGGGAGGTCAAAACAAGGATTAAGACTGGTCCATAAGCACAGTGCAGCCTCCAGCAATGCCCACTAGGGATTGAGTGTCACAGGAACTTTTCTCAGCAATGCATTTCTCAGTACCGTAGGTAATGAGATGATGAACTTCAGTTGTGAGGATACTCCAGTGGAATGACATCTACACTAGTGCCTTTCTTCTGACACAGCAAGACATTCAAAATTGAGCCTAATACACTGGAGGAATTCAGATCAACAGCTTCGCAGAAGACACTCCCAGATTTTGCAGCTGATTGTCACCAGAACTGCTGTATAAGCAAGCAGACATCTCCACTTTTTCATGCATAAATAAGATTAAAACACACAAGCAGATGGTCATTTAATCCCCAACTCCATTCCCAAGTGGCATTACACAAAGTGAGGGACATGCCTCACTTTAAACCTCTGGTTATACTAGAAAAATCTTCAGAATTGGCTGTTTGTAAGGACAAAGTATTGTCATTCCAAATTACTGTAGTAATTTGGTGATTTCACTCAATGAAAGGAGACATCCAACTGTAAATACCGATTATTGGGCCTAGTGTTCAATTGGATTGAGTGTTAACTGAACCTGTAGATGGAAAGCACTCAGGCCCAGTGCCTCAAACTAATACAACCTTGAGCAGCAGAGGAACAAACCACTGTCTGTCTCCCCCCACCTCACCATTGCTTGAGGCAGCCACACATAGTTGGAGTATTCTGACTTTATGATGGTAAAATCTACCATTTACCAACACTATCACTTACCCTACCAAAGGGCATTAAAATATAGAATAACAGCCAAAACTGCTGCAGCTATTCAAGCAGTGTGAAAAATACACACTAGGCTAAAGATGTTTCTTAAAGGAAAAGTAAGAGCTTGTCTCCTCTGTCCTGGTTCCCCTTACCTTAGAGAGGCACCAAGGCTTTCAGCAGGACCTATGTAACAGCAGGTCCTACACTAGCCAAGAGAATGCCCCTCACTAGCTTTGCACAGCAACACATCCTTTTGCATCTGGGACTGGGGAGAAGGGACAGGTTCCCCTCTTGATTTCACATAGGCAGATAAAAGGAGGATTTACTCTTATGAGTTTACAACATAGACCCAGATTTCCATTATGCTCTGGTTTTGCTGGAGCAAGCCTACCTTGCTGCTCAAAATGGGGTTCCTGCTGTGCAGGAGCCTCCCAGAGCACAGTTGCTGTCTCAAACTTGAACCACCCCACCTTCCTTCAGAGATTTTTGTAGTTAAGCTACAACAACATGAAATATCATCCTCCTAAATCAGTTCACTCCATCTCTAGCCTAAGGGGCAATTTACTGATTGAATCTACAGAGAAAATGTTGAAGTATTTTCTCTTCAGAAAAATACTTCTTACATTGCCCTTCTGCCTGAAGTAACGAAAAGACCTACATAACCACTTCAATATTGTTTCAGACCATTTAACATGTACCCAGTTCAGAGTTTTACTTTCTTACCAGTAAGTAAAACTGGAAAAATCATACAGTATTTAATAACACACAAAAGTTTCAGTCAATTTTTAGGAAATCTAAAGCAAGGAGATGGATTTGCAACATCCTCATGGTGTTCCCATTAGCAAATACAGAGTACTTTCCCCTAGCTGCAGAAGGCAAGTCAAAATCAGTCCTGTAAGGTCCCTAAGCAACTGGCTGGTAGCTGAGTCACAGGTATGTCCTTCTCCAGACAAAAACACATTCAAAGATGGTAAATGACCAAGGAGACACAATATTTAAACCACTTATGCAATGGCTTACAAGCCTGCTTTGCTCAAAATAAGACCTGGAGTTCAAACAAGCCCAGCTTATTTGATCTGAACAGATTGGGCAGCAACTGCATGAGCAGCTCAGACAGAAGAGCTAAGTGTAATGCCTGCAGCAGCTGGAAGACAGCTCACATAATGACATCCCCAGTGCCTACTGCATATGGAAACAATTGGGTTCCTTGTGAAACTACAGATTCACCTTCCACTATTTCAGCATAACACTGACGGTTAGGAAGACTTTTAAGAGCAAGAGAGTATTTCAGACCAAAGGTTCTGGTATCAGAAACATCCAGACATTTAACTATGCCTTTGTGATAGAGGATCTCCATACCTAAACCCACGGGCCTAAATGCCTGACCTCCCAACTAGTAGAATAGCATGTAATTTTAAAGCTAGCTGTTACATGGGGTTTGAAATAGGTGTTATTGTTCAAATCTGTACCAAGTCAGTGTTATTCCATTCGTATTAAAGCAAATCTGAAGTAGCAGTTTGAACATTTTTTTATTTTTCTGATTATATTAATTTTACATAATACAAAATTCTCTTATTTAAGCAATTTAAAAAGAAAAATAGGAGATTCCACATGAAGCCAGCATAGCATTTTGCCTAACAGGTAATATGCCTTTATCAGATAATTTAAAGCTTGACCTTAATTTGTACTTCTGTTTCAGAGTTCGCATGCTCACATGAAGCTTTCGGACACCTGGATTCCAGTTCAGGGTTTATTTGCATACAAAAATATATTATATGGCAAAAAGCATTAGAAGTTCAACTATATAAAATTAAAAATATATTTTCATAAAAGCAAATTTAAATTAAAATTCAAGCTATATTTTAAAGTAAAATACAGCTGTAACGCTTGAATTGTCTTATACCATCTGCTGCAGAGTCACAAAACTGATGTTACCAGTTAAATACTTGTAGGAATTCACAAAGGTTATGTTCAGAAGGTAAATATCCTGGGTCGTAAAGTTATCAGACAAGGGCAGCAGTTCTCGGTCTCAGACTGATGTCACTTATCCTTCACATACCTGAAAATACAGAACAAGAAGGATCATTAAGTTCTACATTAAATAAGACTGCATGTTGTTTACATACCAGACACCCCTTATGTTCAGCTTGCTGGACTGCCTAACAGGCCAAAATTATGCCTTTTTTAAATGAACATAAAAGCCAAAAAAAAGTCTTTCAGAAGAGCAGCCGATTAGGTTTCGGTGGTGTAGATGAAATGAGCTCAAACATACATCCATGACAGAAGTCAGGAAACCAGAATTATATTTCAAGTAAGAGAAGTGAAACTGGGATTAAGATACAAGTAAGATGACAAGGAAGTAGGCAGCTCAAAAGGGCAGCTGTCTTGAGTTAAGTCCAATGCAGATGGCCAAGGCTTCAATGATTACAGAGAAGGGAAAATACCTAATGAATACAAGAAACTCTCAGTTCACAGTTTATTGGAAGGGGAGGGGTTGCTCATGCTGCTATTTAGGTCTAATCCTAAAAATTTGTTGGTTTGGGTTCTGCAGTCTGGTTCTATACATAAAAACCACAGTGTCACATCCATAACAGCACAGAAAACCAGAAAGAAGCAGACTACATGGTTGGGAATAGGAGGGTGGGTTTTTTAGTTTTATTGTTTTTCTTTAAAAATAATAATGAAGAATCTAGTACTGTAACTGGGAAATACATCTAGATAGTGACAGGAAGAAGTGACTTAAATTCCATTCCTGGTTGACAAGCACAAACAGGTTTTTGACATTTAATCTAAGACAATAAATACAGATACCTGCTTATTAATTCTTTCATAAAGCTAAATCCAGTATAAACAGGTTTCCTCACCTACAGTTATTCCTCCAGTTGCTTATCTTCACAATGAAGAAAAAGTCCCACTTTTTAGCTGAGTTTTAAGTATTTAAAAAGTGATGTTTACTTGATGCCTGTCACTGTCAAGGAGAGGTGAACTGCAGTTCCCTCAGAGGTGGGGACAAGGGTTCACTGCAGTACAGCCTTTGTCACACAAGCTAAACCGCATGCCTTGAACATCCAGGCAAAGGCCAGAATTCAGTCTATTTTACCTTCTTATCCACTTAATGATCCATGCAACTGACAAACTAAAATGAAGCCTACTTCCCTTCGCTCTCCCCCCATACACTGGGTTTTCATCATTCTTTGACAGTACCAAGTGAGATGCAGGCAAATAAAAATCTACCTACTTGCTAGTGTCCTGTCAAGATCAGCAATGAAGTCTTCCAGTTCTTTCGTGTCTCCAAGCTTTGCTGCAAAATAAGAGTCAATGCTATTTAGACATGATGTATTTCTCCAACCAAAAGTAACACTGAAACCACACAACCCTCCAAATAATTTTCAGTGATATCAGACATACTGTAGACTATTTTCAGGGCAGTTCAATAGGGTTGCTGCAATGTCCAAATGCATTCTTAGAAAACAGGAGAGAATTAAAACTATTCTTATAGTTCTCCATTTGAGAGAAACAAAGCAAAGCAATCCTTTGTTCAGTTTCCTTAAAACACAGAAGTTAAAGTAGAGAAAAAAAGCCACATCTTTGCTATCATGAGAGTTTCCTTTATTGAATCTATTCAAATACTGCATTCATGGTCCTAATGAAACCCCAGACAGTTATCCCAGTCCTACCCAAATATATGCCTCTTAAATCGTGTCAGGATCACTGGTTTGCTGTGATGTCAGATCTTTTGATCTTGGTCCACACACTATAAATTTGGATCCAAAAATTCACACAAACCTCAATTCCCTAGAACACCACTGGTTCCATTCAATCTTGTTTTACTCCAAGTGGCTTCCTTATCCCTATTCCAAGCTAGTTCCAACTCTATTTCTATGATTCTCATCAGGAACAGCATCTTGACCTTTAGTGTAGCTTTTGCCAAGTATTTCCTGCCAGTTTAACTCAACTCTTTTTTGCTACTTCTTATTAAGTATTACTCGCTATTCTTCCCTTGTATCATGCTAAGTACGCATTTAACTTGTTTTTGTGACCACTCACTGTGGAAAAGACATGAAAGCACAAAAAGCTCCTTGAGCAAGCACCCGAGAAGAGTTGTAATAACAGCACCATGTAGTACATATGTATTGATTTATCGATATATCTACTCTAGAGTTCATTTAAGTTAACCAGAACAAAACAAGCTCCTGGGGAGTTGTATCAGCTGCAAGACAGAAGGACTTTGAAACAGCATAGCTACAAAGGAGGGACAAATTACTAATAAATGGATTGTATCAGCAGTGAAAGGTCTGTATGGATCTAAGTAATTGTGATAACTTGAATGGCAGCATATAGCTTCAGAGGAGTCACCTAATGCACCCCTGCACTCAGGCTAAGTACTTCTGTATATAGATGGGACACTTAAGTTACTTAGTTGCTTCAGTAAGAAGTAACGCAAGTTAATGCTTAACTGAAGTGTTCTGTAAGTAGTACCATAATTTCTCATCAACCAAGAAACTGTAATTTTCTTCAGCTTGGTGTTTCAAAACCAAGAGTTGCAGGTCACCTGCAAAGATGTGCAGATGCAATGTGCTATTGCAGTAATAATTGGATTTGTTACAATTAAGAAAGTCAATGTACACATGTGAATCCTGGCTCATAGAAAGAAGCCTACATAGTTGAGAATTAGGAAGAAATGCCAACAATTAAAGCTTACCTTTACATGGAGTTACTGATGGAGATGGCAAGCTTGGAGTAGATGCAGTTGGAGAGTTGAGCTTTTCATCACTGAGGCTGAAACTATTTCTGTAGAGTGAATCTGCACCTGTAAGAAAGTTACATTATAAAGTAAAATTAAGACCTGCAATTTTGCAATAGAACTCAAAACAAATGGGGCCCTTCTTATATAGGCTTCAAAATTTGTAGAATTTGAATTTTCAGACTTCAAAACCAGAGGGGTATATAAATCATTTATTGTGTGAAGGGCATTGTTACCACACCTACAGTTAAAAAGCAAGCAGTCCTAGGTCAAATCCTCACTCCTGGTAAGGAAAGTGTCAGCTTTCCCTGCAGTCAGCATCATTTGGACAATATTACAAGAATGGCAATTATCCCCCATCCACTAAATTAGGCCTGGTGTGACCTGCCTAATTCACAATATTCTAGGAAATTCTGGTCACCTGGTTTTGAAATGCTATTAGAAAAGCTGAATGAAGAGCACCGGGACAAGGACAGTTCCCCAGAACGCAATATATTCAGTGTTGCTCTCATCCCTGAAGCAAACTCGCCCATTTCTCCATATATTACTCTGCTGCTTTAGGTCTTGTGTTCCACATAAATGATATAGCACCTTTTAATTTTGTTTTACTCTGTGACTCTGGAGATCATAAGCAGTACATCTATACACAAGATGTTCTGCAGCCTTGTATGTGACCTTTCAAACGAAGCTTTACATGCCCTGGAAAGCAATGGGAAAGGTTCCAATACCATTCTGATATTCTTGGATTTTGGACAAGGCCTTCAGTTTCAAAAGTATGAAAAAAAGTGATCTTTATCTTCTCTCTTTTCATAAGAGTTCTATGATGCACAGTGCATACAAAGTATTAGTCATGGCTCCACTGGAAGGAGGAACTGTCATTGTGTTAGAGACACTAGAACTACTAGTTCCTGCAGTTTTGAGCCAGTGACCTGAAAACCATAAAAGAAAGCATTGTAACACGAACATGTCAATAGCCTCCATTGATGTGGTACATTTCCTAGGAAATGAATGTATGCCTCATTACATAACAATTTTGCCTCCCTGCAGCAGACACAGTGTTTGTCTTTACAGCCCCAGCCTAGCAGGTGGTTACACTGCAGCATTGAGTCCACCCAAGTCAGTACTGTCACAGCCCCTTGGACACCTGTCCCATTTGTGATGCCAGGAGGTGACTGCCTTCATTTAAGGGTGCCTTGCTGAATTAGTAAAAGAAGGCATGAACACTGCTTGCCATGCCAAGATCTCCACCTCTACTGAATACTGCCACGATGCTTGCAGATATCAAACACAGAGACCATCATTCTCTAGAAGACTACTCCTCTACTGTAAGTTTCCACATCTTTGGGAAAAGAAGCGTGTCTCCACACCCCATCTCCTCTAGCCTGCTGTCCTTACTAGCATTAAACCACCTTCTACAGGAGTACAGGGGTACAGTGCCAAATGAGGCCAGATAGCTGCATCTACTAAGCCTTCAAGGCCAGGTTGGACAGGGCCTTAAGCACCCTGGTCTAGTGGAAGGTGTCCCTGCCAATGACAGAGAGGGTTGGAACTAGGTGATCTTGAGGTCCTTTCCAACCCAAACTATTCTATGATTCTATGTTTCCCTGTGTCTTCTGTGCTAGCTTCCAAGCCTACCTTTGTTGTAATACACACTGAAAAGGCTTGTGACAAGCTTCAACCTTCAACCTGTTTTCTTCTTCTACATGTATGTTAGCCCACCACAGTACTATGTCTTTCACAGTTCACTCTTCAAACAGCTCCTGCACATGCTACCTATAGAACAACACAAACATAAGCAAATGGCATGACTGACATCTATTACCTGGGACTATTGCTTGTCCAAATCAGCCATCAGTCAGTATTTCTTGCTTAGAAAGAGGGATATACTGCTTCTTGCTAACTTTTCATTGTAATTTGTTTATCTTCACTTTTAAGAGCCTGTTCTCTCTAAACCCGAGCAGGTCAAAACCAATCTACTTGAAACTTCAGATATGAGAAAGATTTAATGAATACAATGCAGAATTTAGATAATTTTAGACAGAAAGTTGGAAAAAATAGCACTTATTTTTCTAAAAAAAACCAAGCAGTTCCTAAAACCATAAAAAGCAACCTAAGGGCAGAGGTGGGGAGGAGGTGGGTGTAAATCTGACACTGCTCTGCAATTATGTGTGTCCCTGGTGTTGTACCCCACACTATGAACCCTGCACATTAATGGTTTGAAAGTAACAGAGGTATGACAAATTTCCTCCTGAAATCAGCTTACAAACCAACTTTCTACTAAATCCACATTTCTTTCCAGCCAAGATGCAAACCCTAGTGACCAAGAAACTCTGAATGGAAAATTCTTGCTGTTCAGAACAAAACCCCTTGCACCACAAAAAAGCCAAATAACTCACACAAAGCAGTGCTGTAGCCAAGAGCACAGCTCACTGAAACACTGACGGAACAGACTATAGATAAGACATTTTCTAGGCAATGGATCCGAGAAGAGCAGAACAAAAACTTCCAAATTATTTAATATTTTTACAGCTTTTTGAGCTTATTGAATTAAGAAAAAATTAACCCACAGAACAATGGCTACAAAACTGAGTGTACTTTAACAGGGAGCCTATGCTATTAGTATCCAGACACCAAATGTAGTAATGCTGGGAATTTGCGTTACAAACCAATCCTTGTCATACACCAAATCTAAAGCTCCAGTTGCTCTTATATATAGTTGGAATAAAATGTTCTTTTTGTGAATGCTTGTGAGGGCAACTCAAATTATGAAAGCTATAATAAGCCATTTAAATTATCTGCAAACTACTCGTGCAATTCTTTTTATAACCACGTACACATACATCCAAGCTAGTAGCCACCTTTGATTCTTCATGTGGTTTTCTCTTCATATTCCTTCTATAAGCAGTTGAAAGTACTGATGGCTCACCTCAAAACATATTTAAACCAGAAAATGTTATTTCATACTGGCTTCCCCAAACCTTATGCTGGTAAATATTTACAACTGGCGAAAAAGAAAATAAGACAGAACTGTTGCTTTAAAATACCTGAATGTTTTTCTTCCTGTCTCACAAGATGAAATGTTTTCACAAACCAGTGTTATCTTCTGATGGGTTGTAAGATTAATAGTTTCAGGAAAATATCAATATTTATCTTCCTCAAAAAGCAAAACCAAACTCTACCTACTGGCTGTGGCTTACAAATGTCACCATGCAGCAGCAATTCTGATGACAGAAGGAGGAATGCATTGACTCTGCCATCAAGGTCATTATAACAAATGCTGAAAACAATGCACTCTTAAAAATAAATACTTGTGATATCTGTCACATAAAAATAACCACTTTGGCAAAGTGTGTCTGTAGGACAGAAAGCTCTGGGAAAAGGACACTTCAAGTCCTGGCTTTCTACTAGCTGCCAGTCAAGATTTGCCCATTCACCTCCAATAATGGCCCTTGGAAGAATTCCACTGCCATACAAAGGCAACATCCTCTGCAACCCAATAACCAGAGGCTGATGCCAAGGACCTCTCATTGCTGCTGTCCTTCCTCATCCAGCCCCTTCTCTCCCACTGAGATGCAAGTTCATTTATCATTCATTCCTTACTTTTCACTTTGTGTATTGATTCTACTGCCTGTGCATGTATATATACTATGCCCCTTCGGCTGTTTAAAAAAAAAAAAAAAAAAAATCAACCCAAACCCAAAAAAATCAACCCAAAACATTCAAGTTGTCTTTTTTAAATCAAGTCCTTAAAAAATCTGAGAGTTAAGCTACTGATTTACATGAAACAAACTAAACCAACAACTGCAAAATTAGGGGGTTGGAATAAACATGGGCATATTTTACTTTGACAAAGTAATCTGTAGTTAGTATTGACCTTTGCTGTTCCAGTACATGGTTAAACCACAAAGAAAATCCAGGGCAACACCATGTAAATATGGAATGTCCCTACAAAATGAGCAATTGAAAGGCTCTGGTAAGTAACTAACGGAAGGATGAAAACCTCAAGCTTAATTTTAAAACAGACAACGGAAAAAGTTCAGCTGTCTGACTTCTTTAATCTTATGCTCTTTCTAGTACCATAGTTCAAGATACAATTTTAAAGAGCACTGGAGTGGGCAAAAATCTTTAATAGTTTTCAGTGGGGAAAGCTTTGGGGGGTAGAGTGGAAATAAATCACATCTTAAGTTTTGGAGAGAGGAGCTTTAAAATTTGGCTGAAGTCCCTATAAGCCATGAATTCATTATAAAACAGTAGCTCAGCATTTAATGCTCAGACTGCACAACTCATTCCTAGTCAGAACATAGCCTACATGCTAAAAAATGAGAGCAAAATCAGAGATTTCTAATGCCACCAGTAGAAGTGAGAAATATTCATGATGCCTGTTTCACAATACATATGTTGCAGCCCTCAAGGGCAGTGTTTATTTTGATCATAACCACAGTTACACTTGGCTGCAATGTTTATTTTTGTGATTTTTTTTTTGCCTAAGCTAACAAAGCAAACATCTGTTCCAATGCTGACATAAAAATCACGTTTTCTGTACTGACACATCTACGCTTTGTGGTTTAAAAGATTTCAAATCACAGTTACAAGTGACCTGGGAAGCCTGAAATTCAGATATACAAGCATGCTTTCTCATTATTCACAAAGCTTACCTTTCCCTTCCCTCACCACACTTACTACCTGCGAGACAGTGCTTCCAGCTCCAGCCTTCCCCCTTTTTAATACTTCCTTTATAAAGCGTAAGAGGAACATTTATGCTGGAAAGAATGGGAAATCCTATCAAAAAAAGCACATTTCTCATTAAAGTACCTGGAGAGAAACTTGTGCACCTGAAACATCTGGGTTTTCTTCCCCTTGATTGTACTGGTAATTTAATCACATCATTTAATAAAATGTTATTTCTCCATGGGAGTCTTGCTTCTTTTTTTTCCATTATAAATATTCTGTTCCCTTCTTGTTGGAGATAGACCATTAAATATTTGAGGAAACAATTTACCTTCTCAAAATGTTTTCTTCTTCATCATATAAGACTGAGATTTGCTGCTAAGAGCAAAAAGCTCACCTACCCCACATTTTGTGTCTCATAGCAGATGCCTGTAGAAGAGTTTATCTAGTTATTTTTTGAGGGTGTAAGCTTTTAACATCAATGATACCTTAAGACAATATGTTCTACAGTTTAACTATACACCATGAGAAGCAATCACTCTTCTTTTCTTGAAACATGCTGATTTAATTTGATTTCCTCATTCTGGGTGAAGTAGAAGTCAGTCGCCTAATGTCACTTAGGATTTTCTGGAAGACTAGCTCGTCCCACCCAAAACATCTCTGCTCTAGCTTGACAGCTCCAGTCTATTTAATCATTTGGAAACTATTTTATGCCTTCAGTCATTTCTGTTGCCTTTTTCCATGCCTTCTTTACTGTCGTATATTGCAAGATTGCCAATGTAAACAGGCTTTTCAGGATGAGTGCTGCAGTATGAAGTGACCAATGCTTCATCTCTAGATAGTGCAGGCATTAGCACAGGCACACAGAGACATCCATGGCATGTAACCATGAATGCTTGCACTACAAGCAGGCATTTGGTGCTAAGAGATATTGTTCAACCCCCTAATAAACCTGCACCTACTTCGTTTTGAAATTACAAAATTAAAGAGTTCTAGATGCACTTAGAGGGTGATTTTGTTGTATTTAAAAGCCAGGACATACCTGTCATAAAGCCTTTATATATTCCTAAAAATAACTATGAAGGTACACTGCAGGCTGTTAAGAGTGAAGGATTAAATAAAAAAATATTTTACAACACTTTTAACAAAGGCTGGACGCTGAACCTGTTTGAAGAAAACACATCCAGAGCTAAAAATATGAAGCATTTCTCAGAGCACAGCAGCAGATTATGGTTTAGCTTTTCAGTGTTATTATAACTTTGGCACAGGAAACACTAAAGTGCTTCCCTTCTCAACCTCACATGAAGTCCGACTTTCTCTTCACTATACTAATCCTGACATTGCCATATACTGTACTAGCACAATGCACTGACATCATTTTAGTACAATATATTAGCACATAGTACAATATACTAGGACATGCGATTTACACAGGCAAGCCTGCACTTTTCTCTGCAAGCTTATTCCAACACACAGGAAGCAAATTATATCTGTAAGAGTTTGCCTATGTAGCTGCATCTACAGTAGTGGCTTTTACCAGCACAGCACACTAACACAAATCCTATTTTATCACAATCAACATATGCTGAAAATAGCAAAGAGTTATAAGGTATCCCTCAACTTAGAGGTTTCAGCATGATTAATAACCTAAACTACAAGCTGTTATACATTGAAGCAGTTGAATACATCGAGTTGAAACACAACTGATACTCACAGTCCAGTAACTCAAAGAATGTTGGAGTAACAGTTGCATCATGATTTCCCAGCACTGACCCCATCAGCTGTTGTGGTTAATATAATGCTTGTGGGCCAAGTACTAAGATCATCACAAACACCTGCGCATGCAAGCCTTTCTATTACTGTAAGGTCTAGAGTCCATCATGTTATGTACAATACTTTACCATGGCCAAGACAGAGCTCATCCAAAGAGCATTTACTCAAATAACAAGACAAGATGTGGGAGAACCAAGTACTATCCTGCCCATTTTCCACTGCAGTATCTTCAAGTTTGTTTTTTTCCTTAGGAGCACAAAATATGAAGGATCAGAATTTCACTTGGTACTTTTGGAGCTAGCCCACTCAAGAGGGGATTTTTAAGGTTAAAAGCAATACTTGCAGGATTAACTATAACTGATGAAGATCTTCTGTAAATATTTCTGTTTAATTAAATGGGCTCATTCTCATGGGAGAAGCCCGAGGAGACAAAAGGCTTTCCTTACCCTAATAAACAGTATTGATCAAGCATGACCAGTTGATATCTATTACTAGCTTGCTGTAAAATTGAATTTAAGATTGATTCAAGGGCCTTGAAACAGACAGTTGCAACAGTTTAAATCATCACCTCCCCTTGCAGTCCCACCCTAGACGCAAAAGATACCACTGCAGGAGTGGCCAAAAGATACATACGCCTAACCTTCAGCCACACTACAGCAGTTAGGAGGATTACATAAACCAACAAAGAAGAGATAGTGCTAAAATACAATAATCTGAACTGTTCTATGCATACCTAACAAAGCACACTTGGAAGAGTCTTGGTACTGGATAACAAGATTCTGCAAAGGTGCAAAGACTGTTCATGTACAAGAGGATCATTCAAATTATCTGCAGGTAATATTGTTGGAATTCCTTTTGCATTGTCAGAACTTGCTCTTTCAGCCCATGTTCTCCTTCACCTTGCAGTGGTGTTTAACCTGAGCATTACCATGGGAATAGCAGAATCACAAATTCAGCACTACACTTGCACTAAACAAGACAGACCAAAAGAAAGGTGAACCTAAAAGGAAAAAAAATGAGCTTGAACAGAAAGAGCCTGGGTAAGTAGGAAATTCCCTGCATCTATTCTTAAATTAGATGTAGGGAGTGTAGCTGGATTACATCAGACACTGAAGCATGTTTTATAAAAGGTTCTCCTTATAAATTGCAGCTCCTCTCCAATCTTGCTGTAACTTCAAATAAGAAGTTGTCTGCACTGAACGATGCCTTTAGGAAGAAGTGATTTATCGGGCCTTCTCCAAGAAGCGAGGAGAGATGGTTGTTTTACCATTTCTCCTCTCTTAAACATATCCTCATACAGCTGACACTTTTGGATGCCAATAGGCTACTCTTGGTGCACCCTCCTAGTCCAGTATATGCCAGTGTCCAGAAGACAGTGATTTCAATTTCTGTAGAGCCATCTTTCACATGATGCATCACCAAGGGAGGAACCACAGCGCTGGATGGGATTTGAAAGCTTGACAAGTTTCTCATGCAAGATCCTTGAGGACTTTGTCTACAGCCAGCAAACTGTGCCTATCCTGCTATCAATCAATGTCTTCAATCTAAATCAGTGCAGATTTGTGACACATGTTTTTATTTTCCAGATCTTCCTGAAGATGTGGTCTGCCCATTCACACAAGATACTGTTTCTCTCCAGGCTTCCCACCGTGCCAGAGAACACCATCTTCCTCCAAAATGCCTTCCTTTCAATTCTAACAGCAATTTTAAGCAGTGTTTGAGACTTAAGTTTTCTGAACAAGCAACTACAGATGTCTTTATCTGTTCAAGAAAAGTAAGTTCTTGATTCTGTTTTTTTTTGGGGGGGGGGGTGTCTTTTTGTTTGTTTTTTTTCATGGTTTTCTTAGATTATTTCACTCTATCATTTTAAACATCTCATTTGTGGGTAAGAGTATGTAAGAGGTTAATGTATCACAATACTGAAGACTGCACAAGAAATAGTAACACTAGGGCTGTATTGCTGCAATTGTTAATAAGCTTTTATTATTATTTGAAGCAGGGCTCACATATTTCATAAGCTTGTCTCAGTAAAGGCAGACCTCACCCTACACACCCTCAGCCACCCAAAAGGCTAGTGTCCAGCCTAAATTGGGCACGCACTTCCAAACCTTTCTCAGAAGGAGGGAGATATTTACAAGGAGTGATTCACCCACTGCATTATGAAATAGCAGAACATCTTGATCCACATATCTCCACTGACTACAGGAGAAAATACAAACCAAAAGGCACTGACAGCCAGGGCATCCACCTTCAGGGCAGGTAAAACATTACCTGTCCATGAAGTGAAATGCATCCTGCCCGTGCTGATGAAATAAAGGGCTCTGATAATATGCTCTCATAGCTTCAGTATGAGGAAGATTACGTTAATGTTTTAGCACTAAGTCAACAGAACTGTGAAGTAAGGCCCTGAACTGGTAAAATACTTAAAACAGAAATTAGGGGAGCAATTTTATTACAAATAGCTGGAAAAGAGATAAGTTTCATAAAGCTTTCCTATATAGTTAAGGACTAAAAAATTGGGTATAGCTTGTTTTTAGCAGAACTTACTTCTAACAAAGTAGACCTTGAGTCTACTGCCCCCAAGGAGAACAACAGTTTCCAGCCTCATTGTCTGGAAATGAAAATAAGTTTTTTCTCCCAGACTACCAAAAAAATAAAAGGCATAAAACTTTTTTCCAAGTTAAAAAAAAAAAAGCTTAGTTCCAATTCTGTTTTCTTGCCCAAAGCAGGTCATGAGTCAGTATCTGCTTCCCACCCTTCCTGTGCTATGTTCTGTATGCACCACTTGTAGACAATCGATACACTTGTGTGCAAATTAGCTTAAAATCATCACCTCTGAAATAATGATAACACTAAGCCATAAACCTGTATGAGTTTCCACCTGTTCTGGAAAGCACACGTTAGTTAACTTTCTCTCAAATCATATTTTTGCTACTGAGATAGAGCAGACAGTCACTGTTAAATTAAGAACCTCATGGGATGGTTTGGTTAGAAGGGACCTTAAAGCCCCCCCCAGTTCCAACCCCTTGCCATGGGCAGAGACACCTTCCACTAGACCAGGTTGCTCCAAGCCCCATCCAGCCTGGCCTTGAATGCTGCCAGGGATGGGGCAGCCACAGCTTCTCTGGGCAACCTGTGCCAGTGCCTCACCACCCTCACAGGGAAGAATTTCTTCCTAGTATCTCACCTAAGTCTCCCCTTTCCCAGTTGAAGGCCATCCCCCCTTATCCTATCACCACACACTCTTGTCAAAAGTCTCTCTCCAGGTTTCTTATAGGATCTCTGCAGGGACTGAACGACTGCTGTAAAACGTCTTTCCTTTGACGCGCCGGGGTGCCCCGCTGTCCCAGGAGCCCACTTGACCTCCTCCCGTAGCGAGTGTTTCACCCCCGCCTCCTAACCCAGCCTTGATGTGGCTTCCCCCAGGAGCTTTCGCCCTCCTTTCGCCTTCTGCTGCTACCACTGCCTCTAACACCCGCCGTGGAACAGCCGGACACTCACTCTCGGAGTCGCTGAGGCCGCTGCCGTCGCTGACGCTCGCGCTGCTCCGCCGCTTCATGCGCTCCAGGTGCTCGCTGTAGTGGAAGCGGCGCCGGCCGGCGGGGCAGGAGAGCTCGGCCAGCACGGTGTCAAACTCCCCCAGCGCCTCGGCCAGGCCCCCGCCGCCGTCCTCACTCAGAGCTGCCGGGCGGAGGCAACAAAGTCAGGACCCTCAGGGACCGGGACCCGAACCTCGCGCCCGAAGGTGATACCTACCCACCGCCCGCCCGCCCTCCATCCATCCCTCCCTCCCTCAGACCCCCCGCCCCGCCTCACCAGCCGCTCCCACCTTGACCCGCCGGCCGCTGGCCCTGAGGTGACTTCATTGCGGCGGTGCCCCAGCGCTGCTGCTGCCGCCCCTGCTCCCGCAGCCAGCACAGGCAGTTCGGAGCTGCAGCCGCCGCCGCCGCCTCTTATAGCCCGCCCGGGCGCGAGGCTGAGGCGGAGCGGGAGGGAGGCGGCAACGCGGCCCGGCCCGGCCCTGCCCTGCCCTGCCCGCCGCTGGGGGCTGGAGGGTGGGTGCAGGTGCGCCATGCCGGGACAGAGCGGTTTGCATTCAGACTGAGTCCTTCTCACAGTTCACCACTACCACGAGTGGGAGGCATCGCCCCTTGCGCTCTGACCGCCGCTCCCGACAGCGTGACCCTGCCTTCGGTTTGCTAATCCCAGCTGTGGCTCAGGAGGGGTCTGAGCAGGGGTTGTGCCAGACTGCTGGTGGAGGGTACAACGAGCGGCTGTGAGGAGGGAACCTCACAAGAACACGGGACTGGATCGTCCTCACCCAGCCCCGTGACCGGCCCGACAGACCAGGACGAAGAAGTCTGCCTTACACTTGCAGCGAGGCTGTGGGTTCCCATGCGGCAGCACTGCCGCTCAGCCCCCCGCCCCGAAACACGTTCCCCATCGCCACCCCTCATCTGTGTGTGGTTATTGCAGCGCCCGGTCCCTTAGCGGGCTGCGGACGTGCGCCGGTTCGTTACAGAGGGTGACCCGAGGGGAGAAGCAGGAGGCAGGGTGACACGGGAGCTGCTCAAGCACAGGAAGCCGTGGCCCCATCTGCGTCAGACAGGGCGTTCTCCAGTGGAGAGCTTTCCTTGCATTAGCGCTTGTCCTGAAGTCAGGTTAACCTGATGTTTATACGTGCCTTAGCTACCGAACATTGCTCTTGTGCTGTCTCCTGCGTGTTTTAAATAAAAGCCATCTGAGCAGCTAAAATACCAGTTCTGTTAAGCACTAACTGGGGAAGGCTCTGTCCTACTTATTTACAGGTGGCAATACTGAAAGCAGACATCAGGTGCTATTCCAAGCATATGCATCAGGAGCTATGATTATGTCTGTGTGCAAATCAATATATATTTTCCTTAACTAGAAATGATTTAAGAAGTCCTTCCCTGTGAGGGTTGGTGAGGCACTGGCACAGATTGCAGAGAGAAGCTGTTGCTGCCCCATCCCTGGCAGTGTTCAAGGCCAAGTTGGATAGGGCTTGGAGCAACCTGGTCTAGTGGAAGGTGTCCCTGCCCATGCAGGGAGTTGGAATTGGATGAGTTTTAAGGTCCCTTCCAACCCAAACCATTCTGTGATTCTGTGTGTTGATGAGAACATCTTGAATTAAAATGTAAGTGTCAAGGACAGGGAGAGGTAAGAAAAAATCTCTCCAAAACATCTTGACATTTGCAGACATGTTGTCATTGCTCCTGCAAGATACAAATCAAGAAAACAATATCCTAGACAATAAAGCATCTGTATCTCACAGATCTGTTCACCTCTCCTTACCGGCTGGTATGGAGACATTTATTTATTTTTGCAGCGGATCAAAAGAAGCTCTCATGGTGAGGTACAATCATTATTTATTCTGCAGCTTCCTCCTTTCTTGTGGTCTTCCTCTGTTTTTCTTTCTGCTAATAAAAGTGGCTACAAACAATCCTTTTTGAAGACCACAGATGGAAAGTGAGGTTAAAAAGTAGGGAGCAGGGAGGCGGGAGGGCATGACGTCAGGAACACAAGCAGAGTGAAAGACAATAGACACAAGGCAGAAAGGAGGACTATCGAGTACATGACTCGGTAGAACTCACAGCCCCAAAAGACAAGGACCTGCCCCCACAGCTGACATGAGTTCTCTTTTGCCCAAGCACTGACACATATGATCTGCCCTACTGTCCACATACATCCTCACCAAGCACTGGTTATTTGGTCTTGTGCTTGGCTGTATAGCAAGACATGGCTATGGGGCAGAAAGTGTTTTACATGAGGCTTGAATCTATCCATTTTGTAAGGAATACAGGCAAAATAACCAAAGGCTGAAGGTCCTCCTGTGCCCTTCCTAGTATTTCTCCTTAAAATGGTCAAGCAATCTCACAGCTGTCTGGGATGGGGTCTTAGGTCACATTGCAGAGGAGCACACACAGAGGGGGGTGAAGTTGTACAATAAGGCTTGGGGTGGTCAGGGGCCTTGCTGCCTCAAAAAGGGGAATTACCTCCCTTACTTCTTCCTTCTTGTACTCCTGGCCTGGACCTTCTGCCCGTCTTCGGTAGTGGGTTTGTCTCCTTTTCCGCTAAGCCGATTTAACACATTAGAACAGCAGAAAACTAATCCAGTGAGAAAGCTGGAAAGGGCCTTGGGAGACATGGTTTAGTGTTAGGCATCCCTGCCCATGACCGAGGGGTTGGAGCTAGATGATCTCAAAGTCCTTTCCAACCCTAACCAGTCTATGATCCTATGATTCTATGATTCTGTTAGACTGAGTTGAATGGGCTCATCAGCTAAGGTAGGTGAGCTCCAGAGCTGGTAAAAGGAGAGAGCAGGTGGGGACGTGGGTAGGGGAAGAGAACAACTGCTTCCCTCTAGTAATACAAGAGTTTATCCCTGGCCTTCTCTTTAAACTATTAGTTTGTTCTCAAATTTACCATTTGCAGAGTCATTTCTAGGCATGCTGATTCCATAAATTTCTCTTCTTCACAGCCACTTGTTTGGGAGTCTTCTTTCCTTAAGAAAACCCGGGCTTAGAAATCCTTGGTGATGTTTACTGTTCCATAGACCAGTCTGTTAACATTTCTACCAGTGAATACTCATGTTTTCTCCTGAGCAGCCTGTGATTCCATTAAATGCAGCCAACGTTCAGCTGGTGAATTTTAACCTTTCACATAAGCCATTAGCTTATACATGAGGAAATGAAGATTGACTTTTGTGCCTATCGGTTCTATGTTACAGACCATATAGCCATGTACCTCCATAAATATTCCTGAAGGGCCCAAAAACGCTCCTGCTAAACTGGATGTGTTTTTGCCACTGATGCCAACAGGAGCAGCCCACATCTGGCAAAACAGTCACTTTCTAGCACAGTCCCCCTTGCAGACTGGCACGCAAGGCTGCTCATATTTATTGGTAGAAACATCCACCCCAACTTGTAATGTAAACCTCAGCTGCTGAATCCCTCCCATCTCTCAGGCAGCCATCCAAGATGTATTTGAAGTGAGTTTCTTCTTGACCATTCGACTCCGTGTCTCCAGATCCTCCTCAGCCAGTGATGCAATGTTTACAGTGGTTTCCTACTGCATTTTTAACCTCACTGACTCGTGAGCCACATAGCTATTTAAATCAACAAATCCTGCCTGTAGATATGCTTTAGGGAAAGACTTTCAGAACCTTAGCAGGTACTCTGATACAGCCAAGTCACACAGCTCACAAGGTACTAAGTTTTCTAAGTGAAACACAGTAATTTCAGACACAAAACTCTGTTGCTACATCAAAGAGAAGCCTAGGACTGGTTCACACATGCATTGGTGCTGCAGGTTGACTAGTCCAGTGGTTTTCAAACCATAACGCAGACAGATCCATGAACAACTCCTGAGGCATTCACGTAAGACAGGAAAGATCAAGACAAATTTACTGGAAGTAGGTTAAAATCCACAGGACCTATGTGGCCCCATATGCACATATGCAGAAACTGGAGCTGCCAAGGGGGGTATTTGCAAGTCAGAAATGGCTGAAAAGTTGTGGTCTAATCAATCATTCTTTTCACCACTTTGAAGATCAAGAGTACCCCAAAATATCAATCCTGTTGTGTAAGCACCAGGTTCCCACAGTAAAAAGATGTCTTCTGAAATCCAAGCCCATCTTCTCACTGCTATCGGAGCTAGATAAAAGCCGGAGTGACAGATCCCTGCCCATGGACGCAGCCTGGAGTTCCGAATATAACGTTTCCATGCATTTTCCAATATTTTTCAGCCTGTGAAAATAATAATTCTGTACAAAAGTAACAGTACCAAGTGGTTAAAGTAGATATTTCACATAAAACCTGGGAATTCTTCACTTATGAGGGTGGTGAGGCACTGGCACAGGTTGCCCAGAGAAGCTGTGGCTGCCCCATCCCTGGCAGTGTTCAGGCCAGGCTGGATGGGGTTTTAGCAACCTGGTCTGTTGTGAGGTGTCCCTGCCCATGGCAGGGGGTTGAAATCGGATGAGCTTTAAGATCCTTTCAAGCCCAAACAGAAGCCCATCATTGCTGAACTTGTAGCTGAAGGAGACCAAGGGAACCCCAGATTTAGACAGCTGTGAAGGAAGAAGATGAAAACTGCTAGTGGATGAAAAAGCACAGGTGCCGGCGAGACTGACACACAGGGAATCTCAACTCCTTGGGCCACAGAGCAGGAATAGACCAAACATCATCGGTGTAAGTTGTCTCCCTCTTCAGTGCATCACATCCCTGCCCTCAGGATGCTCTTTTGAAGCGTGAGATGGTGGTTAATACTCTAGTCTATTTTATCCTTCACACTGCAAGTGGAATTGCCTACGTGAGTGAATTGCTAAACTTGCTCTGTAATGAGGACAGCTGCCTAATTAAAACTTGGCTGAGACGAGCCATGCATTTTACATAGGCTACCTAGCTACCATCAGAAGCATAAGAACCTGCATTTGCTTCCAGCAAGTCTAAATACAGGATTGTATTGACCTGTAGCTCAATCTATGACACCAGTGAGAAGAGTGAGTGACTTACAGCAGAACAATTAATTGTGGAAAAACTGCCACAAAGAACTCTTTTTCCAGAGATATTTCACAGGATTTTCCTTTCTCTTCTCCCAAGGTTTTCTGTAAAACTTAAACCTGAACTTGGATTTAATACCAACTGATGCAATTCCTTTTGATTTTCTCTCTCCCTTCAATTGACGCACACTGGGTGCAAACTCACGGACTAGATCACTGCCACCCATGACCATGGCCCTGGAGCAAAGCATACATCATCCTGCTGAATTCTGTCAAAACCTAAGCTCACTTTCTCCGACTGATCCCACTTCTAACTTTTCAGCTTGTCAAATCAAGCTCCTGAAGGCAAACACAATATAGCCTGTGCAGTTTTTCATTCCTTCATCTTTCTGTGAGAAGAGACAAAACCTCTTGGAGTTTTGAATGGATATATTTACATAGGGTATTGACTCTGAAACATGTTTATGGCAGTTTAGATGTAATCACTATTGCTGCAGCTGGATTAAAGGTCATTCAATCAAATAGGTATGATTGTAACCTATATTGACATCTACGGAATGAACAGTTTAGTTTGAGTGAGACTGCTTCAGATGTAGGAGAAACCAACCAAAACACTGCTTGAAAGCTGTACTAGTGTTTCTGGATCTTAATGTGTTAAGGAAATGGATGTTGTCTGGTAGTTTTTCCTTTGCAGCTCAAAGGAGAAACTAAAGAACAAGCAGAGAGAAGCGGTCAAAAAGCCAAGAAGACAGCAAGACAAATGTAAGCAAAGGGTCCATGGCACCAAGTCAGGAAGGGTGGAGAGCCTGGCAGCTGGAGTGCTGTGTGGCAACTGAAAGTGAGGAAATTGACTCCTTTTGACTCTGCTTTCAGGAAAACAAGGCTGTGCACATATCCTCTGCATGGGCAGATGACACACAAGACTGCACAAAACTGACTGAAGGAGTTTGCTCTTCCAGGAAGTTCTCCTCCAGCAGAAGCCGTCCGAAAGAATCCAGGACCAGTACATATGAGTTTAAAAGGGCAATGTGAGGAAAAAGAGAAAGGAAAAATCACACATATGAATGCAATGTCACAACTTTATTTTCTGTGTTCACATGTGGGCTCTAGCTCAGGGAAAACCGCTGTTTCTACCTCCACCTGATGCTACTGCTACCATAGCAGGGTTGGTGTACATGAATGTGCTAGATCATGAACTGGAGAAGCTGAGTTCTTTACTTTTCTGCAGTTTTGCTTTGAACCCTTTAATGACTACTGCTCCATCAAGAACCTTGCACCATTTCAAATGCAAATACAAAACAGTTGGTTCACACCTGCTTTTGCTATGATTGCTGATAAACTGAGGAGTTAAGATAGGTGGATACTGTGCTGCTTCAAAAAGATGCTGATTTTGTCAGGAGAAGGAATGATGACTCAACAGTGCATGATTACATACAAGAAACAAATGGTAATTTCAGGCTTAAGAGGCTTGTATTTCATAAAACAATATCTGTCACACAAACCACATTGGAAACTGATTAACTCTTATGAAATGTATCAGGGAGCTCTTATGTATTAAAATAATAAGACATTTCTCCTAATTAATCTCCTCCATAAGTAAAATAAAAGGCAGTGGAATTTTCAGGCAGATGTATTTTATACCAGTGCTATTTGCTCTGACTAAAAATGTGCATTTTGTACTGGTTCTATTATGATACTTTGCACAGTCACATACACGTAGCCTGTCTGGTTCAGGCATCTTGTACTTCATATCCAGCATTGTTTGGGGACTGTGGGTTTCCAGAGCCTTAAACCTGGCCAAAAAATACAGCCTTTAAATTGATGCAATTAATGATTATAATAATAGTAAAATACACTTGTGGCCAAAATACCTGGCCAAAAAGATACTGACCACATCCAAGAAAAGAATTATGTTGCTTGCCTAGGAAGAATTCCTAGATTTTCCTGGGACACTGAATATCCTCTGGGTTTTGTGGTGGGTTTTTGTTTTCTTTTTGAGAACGTACATGGGTTTTCGTTTTGTCTGTTTTACTTGCCCTTGTGTGACTAAACCAATGATCTGTTTTTTCTGTGGTCCAGAAGCATCTTTCTCGTGTATTGCATGAATCTCAAGGGGATTCAGACCAGTACAGCCACAATAGGGGAAACCAGGAACGGCAGGGGGTGCAGTATGTCGTTCCCATTCACCCCACTGAAGCAAACTACCAAAGCAGGCTGTAAAAATCAAGTCTTGCTCTCCCTGCCATGCTCTGTCGGCTTTAAGGCAGGAGGAGGCAAAAGGAGACCTCTTGTTTGCTGAAGGCATGTGGTTGCATATGTTAGAACAGAAGTGGAACTCTTCATTTATCTGTTTTGCAGAAGCGCCAGTCATTGACCAGGACCCCATTGAGTCAGTCACCATACAAATGTGGGACAAAAGCAGTAATCCCTGAGCTTCGGTTAGCCAGTAAATCACCCTCCTTTAAGGGATGGGGATTTGCATATTTATGGTTGGGAAATAACGATGCTTTAATCCACTGGGGCCTCTCTCGTTATGAGTGCACAAGGGGTTGTGTAGATGGGAAGAAAAGAACCCGTGTTACTGTCAGTGACCATGTACTGCATCCAGTTCTTTCTTCTGACTGAGACAACTGCATTCCAATTTAAGAATTATTATTAAAAGCCCTGTTTTTTGTTTGTTGTTTTTTTTTCCACTTTTTCCCAGCATCCTGGGATAATAATTTTTGTGACAAGCCATAGCAGCATCCTGTTTTCCTCACAAATGAAAGTCAAGTAAACCATGCTCTAATTCTCCCAGCCAGAGGGAGGATCTGTGGCAGCAACTTCTTCCATATAGTCATTTTCTATTTCCAACTTCTAGTTCATAAATAACAGCGTTTCAGAATTACCTACTCCATACTGCCCAGCACTGACTCACCAGCTCTACGTCTACAGCAGAGGATTTGCATACAAAACTAGAATCAGACCATTTACGCAAAAGGACAACAGTTAAAAAATCCCCACAACCGAACATAACATACTACTGAAAAACACAGGCCTTGCCGCTGTGGACACTTAAAAACCAAGCTCTGCACGTCCAGGTTTAACCTGCCATGGTGTTGAAAAATGTGTGTGCTAGCCTGAGCTAAGTGCTTAGAGCTAAGTACCAGTACATGTCCTCACCACTTGGATTGGCACTCCAACCCTGAGCAGATGAACTGTGGTCTTTGCTACGGAACCCAAAGTAATAAATTCATCCATAGCAAATCTAACTGCTTCAGTCCACTGGTTTGCATTTCCCTAGAAAGGCATTTAGACATGCAGGGAATGTTATTAATAGAAGTAAAAGTTCCCCCAATTTCACATACTCTCTGAGCTCACTTCAAATATAATCAAGTGCATAGATTAGCTAAAATTTGATTAAACATCACCAGTGACAGTTAACAGACTGCTTTGGTGCCTGACGCCTTCTGTAGATCCCTGGGTATCTTTTACAATACCATTTACAGAGCCAGGCCTCATGCAGGTATGCAGGTATAGTTGGCTTACATTTATAGATAGGCTTTATAACAAGTTTATTACCACAAGTCTTGAACTAGGACTGCTCTGTACTAGGCATGTTGCATGGGGAACAGGAAGACAGCTCCTGCTCTGGTCCTCACTTCCTGGTTTGCTCTAAGTTTGACCATTTATCATATGAAATCAGTCCTGAAAATACCATGTATTTCCTTCTCCCACCTCACTGCATACCTAAGATACCTCTAGGAACCTCTCAAAACCTGAACCTCTTCTGAATCCTGTTCTCAAGTACTTTGTCTAGACTTCAAATACATTTAAGCAGCAAAGTCTGAGTGGTGAGCAGACAGTGTCTTTAGCCCATGACAAATTAACTGGAGTGAGAGCTAATCTTCAAAGCCAATTCACTCTGCCCCTCTCCAACAGCTTGAGGAGAGTAAGGCAGGAACTGGGTTGACTGATGCATACACGTATGACATGGGATCTCCTAAAAGGCCAACCTGACCATCTGTGGGGCCAAATGCCCTTTTCCAGTGTCTCTGTTCTCAGCTAGTACGACATAAGCCCAAGCAACTACGCTCTCAACTTCAAATTCCCAAATCAACGAACACAGCTGGGTTATACAATTAAGCACATACAACACACCGAGGACCCCTCTCCACTGCCTGAAAGGAAAAAGAAGACAGGCATTTTCATATGCCCTTACTTAGAGAACACCTGACAGTAAACAAGACTGCAGCCTTTCCACACTATGAAAATATTCTGGATGCAAGGCTTCCCTCTAGTGGAAAATCCATGAACCACCAACTTTTCATTAACATCTGCAGTTTAGACGTGAAAAAATGCCAAAGTCGATATAAAAGTGCTGTGGAAATAGTAGAGTGGCAAGTACATTCAGACATAAAAACATGATTATGCTTGAATCTTCTGTGTCATACCTAAAGCTTGACCTCTTCCTAGCTAAAGGATGCCTTGTTCGGGAAGTCTGCAGATGCTAGAGCTGAGATGCGAGAAGCTGCCCCATCCCCTCTTAACTGCTAATTCTGGACTAAACCTTTGTTATCTATATGAATATCAGGGACAGGGTTTTCCACCGGGGCCTAGGCTTTGGGAATAGGCTTATTCCTACGAAAAGAAGTTTGTGAGCCTTGGGGTACACCTGCCTGCTTGTTTGTGGGAACAAGAGAAGGGAAGGGGGGTGGTACTCATTCAAGATGACAGTAGTACTGCAAGACCCTGCACGAGACTGGATGCTTGGTCAATGAGTTCTTGTGAGGTTTATGTCATTAACACAATTACTTGGTTTGTGCAAGGATATGTGGGAAGGATCTATAAAAGAAAGCCACAACAAAACAGCTCAAACCAAAAGGTTTTCCAAGATCCATGAAACAAGACAGGTAAGTGAACTTATTTACTGTAATTTATAGCAATCAAAATTAAATTATAGGATCACAGAATGGTTTGGGTTGAAAGGGACCTTACAGGGATCTCCTAGTTCCAACTCCCTTGCCATGGGCGGGGACACCTCACACTAGACTAGGCCGCCCAAAGCCCCATCCAGCCTAGCTCCTCTGGCTAGGCCAACTACAGGAGATCTGTAACATGAACAGGCCACTTCTTCCACCTCTCTGGGTCAATGGAACAGTAGTGCTGAAAACAAGTAATATCCCAGTCTTAGCCTAGAATATTTTGGACTAGCCTCAAATGAGAGAGGATAGCCAGCCTCAGATTTGATACCTGAGATCAGGTGTAGGGTGCAACTGTGCTGGGGCAATGGAAGATATGAGGCTCTTCAAAGGGAGTCACCCACACAAGCTGACTCTATCTGGATTGTCTACAAATGCCTCATGCAGCCAAGCAGTTATGCTGATGCCAACGGACTAATAAGAGAAGCTACCACCTGAGATGTCGCATCTGCTAGAGGAGGAAAGAAGTTAATGGATAGGAGAGTGGAGTAAGAATGACCATAACTGACTGTCAAAGTGCATTACATTGAGATAAGAAATTGCAGAAAAGAAAAAAAAGGCAAGAAAGTGATGAAGGAAACAAGAATGAAACGGCAGTATGAAAGAAAGTGTAGAGCCAGACCAGATGATGTATTTTAAAGCTCAAATACTGAAATGCGATTCTGTGACATGAACACCTAGTGTTCATGTATTACAGCACATTTCTCTGGGATGATGTAACAGGTCTGTTAAATTTGATGCCTTTTCTATTTCAAGTTACTGAAAAAAGTGAATTTTTTCAGACTAGTTTAAAAAAAAAAAACCCACAGACCTTTCCCCTGATGCTTGTTATTCTCCATTATTTTTGTACCCTTCCCCTACTACCCTAGTCTCTCTTTGCAACAGTCTATAGGATTGCCAGGCATTTATCATGCCAAGCAGTTCACACCTGGAATGACAGTCCCAAAGAAAACTCAGCTGTTGCCTCCTGCAGTTCCAAGAGAAAACCAAATCACACACTGGGTGACAGAAGAATCGAGTTTTTGTATTTTCAGAATTCTCAAAAGAGTTGCCACAATTCTTAGTGCTAATTTCTAGACTATTCATCTACTTCCTCAAGGAATAAACTGTTAAAAAGATAGCCCAGGTATTTTTGCTCAAGCCTGATTTAAAGTGTCAGGCTAAACAGACCCCCCAGAGGGCTGTTTCAGTCTCACCTCTCTCAGGCTGCAATCTTTTGAAGGTCTAAACTAAATCTCTAGCACTGCGCCATCCCTATAAAAGACAGAAGACCACAGTCACACTTTATGCCTTCACTTTATATGGGCTGATAAAAATGCTTCCCGGGCACTGCTGAGCCAAAGTGAACCCATCATGGACAGTTCCCTCTACCTGCTTGAAATACCTTTGAGGAAATCATTCCACAGCAAATGGCACATGGTGAATACACAAGACGAAAACATCTTGTCCTATTTCTCAGGGTAGCATGTTACCACATACAGAGGTACAGCTCTCAATGTGCTAAATGATTTTTTTTTTTACCTTAACTACTTACAGTTCACATTATACCAGCAAATGTTGCAACTGAATAGAATAAAACTGATGAAAGTGATGGGCTGAAGTCCATAAATATGCAAAGATTCCAAACCAAAGGCAAGTGTGTACAAAATAATTTATTACAGCATAACATATGTTGGCAATATTTTACAGTGAATTTTCCATTCAACAATTTTTAATCTAAACAGATGACACACAAAGGAGAATTTTAATTAGAACAGTTTATTTGTCTTAATAAAATCCCCTCTTCATGAATGTATATCTGCCTTTGAGGGGCTAGTTAATATTACTGAAACTATTTACATTGCAGTGAAATAAAAAGAAACCAAGATTGAATGATTCCATTACAGTTTCCATAAAACCGATTTTCTGTACAAGCCACAGTATAGTTATGTTTGATAGCAGTTTTTATAGAATGTAAAGCTGTGGTACATAGCCATTTTGTCCAGCAATACTATGCCTTAAATAGGTATATTAAGAGTCAGACTTCCATTTTGATGTGTTGCATACTTAATAGTTAATGCACCAGAATACAAAGTAAGAAAAAAGTTTGTTATGATTTGTAGTCAGCCTCTTTGTGCTCCCTTAAATGGTTTTTAAATGTAAAACATACTCCTCATGTACTATTTGCTTCACAGCACCTAAAACAATAGCATATAGGCATGACAAGTACTGGAGTATTAGCCGTAACTGGACAACTAAGACTTTTAATGGAGGTAATACAGTAAACTTACCAGTGAATTTTTATGATGTAAAGAAGAACTGTATTCCCCATTACTGTACCTTCGGTGTTTGCCCAAAACTGGAGCAGCTTTTTCAACTTAAGTGTCAATAGGTGGACAGATGGGAGAAACCAGAAGGAAGAGGAGGAAGGGGAAGGTGGAACATAGGACAAACAACAATATCAAATTATGTTTTCTCAGGGAACTGGTTAAGAATACTCAAAAACATTAAACTGACCAAAAACTTATGAAAACAATAGCTGTGGAACACAAGGTAGACAGAATAGTTTTCAAAACGTCTTAGTTTGGAGATTTTGTTGTTTGGGTTGGTTTTTGGGCTGGTTTTTTTTGTTGGTTTTTTTTTTTTTTTTTTGACACAATCTTCATATCCATCAACACTGGCTCCATATAAGACACACACCTGACAAAAACATGCAAACTCTCAATGCTCTCATTGTCACTGGGCTTCCAAAGAAACCAAAATGACCAAAGATTAAAAAGAAAAAAAAAAAGGGGGGGGGGGGGGGGGGGGAGGGAGGGGAACCGCAACAGAAAAAACCCTTAAAGAACAGTAAAAGACAAAGAGGGCAATTCAAGCAGCACTTCAGTCTTAATCTGCTAAAAATGCTCAAATGATAATTTATTAACAAGATATGATCACATGATCACATTTGTCTGTATATGTAACAACACTTACGTGAAAGCAGTCTTTAACATCCATATTTTTGTGAGGGAAGGCTGATGGATTATTAAAAGACTTAAAACTGTACAAGTATAAACATGAAAAATGCTGATTAAGGATAATGTTTACATAAATATTGGCAGTTTTTGTTGGGAGAAAAAAAAGTAATAGCATAATCCATTTCATTTAACTAACCAAATATTTTGTTTTATACCTTTTAAAGTTTTAAAATACAACCTGGAAAAGTAACCCTGATCTGTATCCAGCCGGCACGTAATGAGAGTCAGTGTTCTGTATACATGTGTGCATGTAGGTATACACGCACACACTGGCTTGCACACACTACTTCAAATTTCATTAGAAAGCAAATCATGGTTAATGGCTGTATGATTCACAGATGCAATGCCGCTATCGTCCTCATTTGTGGCAGGCATAAAGGCAGATGTATAAGGAAACAGTTTATGACATGCTGCTTGATATTCTTCACATTGAGTGTGGCAGCTTCCAAAACTGCCATCAAGCAGTGCCTCAAAAACCTTTGTTAATGTCTGAAGAAACAAAAGTAACAGTTAATAAATGTGCTTTACAATTGTCTTATTACTAAAAAGATGTATTATTAAATAATACTAATCTGAGCAAGCAGGTTCTCTGTTGATATTCAGGTATTTTATAGTTATACTTAGGGGACAAAATTTGAAATCCCATTCTTTCAAATACTAATAATTTATCATAATACATGAAGCATGTACATTATCCTACAATTAAGCATACATTATTCAAGAACCTACAGATTTTTTGGCTTTAAATACTGTATTTTTTACCTTCACATTTTTGTCTCTCATGTTTTTATCCAACCTAGTGGCAACAGCAATTGCTTTTTCTTGTCTTGATTTGTCCAGGAAATACATCATCTTTGCACCTGATCACAAGAAAGAACACAACAGTTACCTAACAACAGTCCTAAAAGAGCACTTAGTAGGCAGACACACAGAATCCAGCGTGAATTAGGACTTCTTGCAAGCTTTAATAAACGTTCTTTTCCTCCCTTATTCCCTCCTTTAAAACTAACAAAGCTAAAGCTACTTTGAAATTTATTAGAAGCATAAGTATCAACTAACACAGGAGATCGGCTTCTGCAGAAGTGTAATGCCTCACTTTACTGAGGATCAATCAGTCAAGAGACAGTAAGACCAAGCTGGGCTACTAACCTGGAGCCAAGTAAAACAGCTTACATACAAAGAAAGTGTAACACAAGTCTGGTTCTTTACTTGGACTAGACTACACTGGTAAGAAGACAGACGTTGCATTAACCTAACTATACAGCTTCTTAGACCACAAAGAGTTTATTGAAAAACTGGCCTGGCATCTCTGCAAAATACCGTGTTGCTCTTTTTATCATAGCTGCTTTAATTTGTCATCTTAATGAATACACAGGCATTTCATATACTTGTCCCAAATACAATGTCCAGACACACCCCACTACGTAATCTACTACAGGAACATAAGGCTTAAGAAATAATTTCACTGAAAAAGTGAAAAACCCTCATTCTGAGTATACTGTCTCTTCCTGCTCAATTCCTCAATTATTAAATATGTTTTCCTAAGTAAAGCTTCCTAGTTCTTATTGCTTTTTGTGTCCAGAAGGTTTCAGAAAATTGTTAGACTGAGTCTGTGTGGGTTTGAGTTGTCATTATCTAGGTTAAGTTTGACACATTTTGTTTAAAGTCTGGCAAGCTATGGTATGGAAACTCAAAAGCAATTAAAATTCTGCTTGCAATTTTTTTACTAGTAAACATTTTAAGCTAAGAAAACACTCGTTTGTACCCTACTAGCAGCTATGTATAGCTCTTCTGCACAAATAGTGTAAGAGTGCCATGTTTCAACATTTTAATTGTTGACCATGAAGCAGAAAAACAGAAGTAGGGTAACAAGTTTGTCGTGTAATTTTTATTGATGCTGTTGCTACTTGACAAACCTGTGAGAAGGAACAGAGACATTCCAGCTGATAACAGGGAAAAGCACTGCTTCTAATGTATTGGATTTTCTGGTTTGTATTTCCTAATAATTTCAAAACTAGAAGCTGCTACAGGAGCGATGATGTTGCTTCCATATTTGAGTATCTGTGGTGGTTTGATCACACTTTTTTGGAGGTAAGAAACAGGTTCCTTATGTATCTTATAAAAAAAGTGAATGAGTTGGGTTTGAATTCTTTTTAACATGGTAAAAGCAAGCAAAAACCCACAATGTAAAAATGTTAATTTCTGCCTTACTGGTTTTATGTACAATTTATGCACTGCAGATTAAGATTCTGGATTTAAGTCATCTCCTTTTCAGGAGCATTAAAAAATTAAACAAACCTGACAGTTGGTGCTGAATGGAGGTAGCATTGTGTTTGAGAAATTCTTCATTAAAACTTTCCAAGTTTTTATTAACAAAGATTTTCTGCATTTCTTGAGTTAGAACCTTGCTCACAATTTCTGGGAGGTTACTATGGTCAGATACTAGAAGGGGGAAGAAAGAGGGAGAGAAGCAAAAAAGCCATTTAAACAACTGTAGACAGTAGCGTGAAACCGTAAACATCACTACTAAAATTCCCATTTCTAAAATTTGGGCACATAAACACAAATCTCAGTTCAAAACAGGTCAACACAAGCATTAGTGATGCATTTATAGATAAAACATTCATAAAGTGCAGCAGAAAGTTAACATGACAGGGCACAAGTTCACAACGCGTACTTTGCTTCTGTCAGAATTTCTCCCCCATATCTTCCACCTATTTCCTTAAAACTTAAAAAACTTAAAGAATTTCAGTGATCTTTGGAACACCTACTCTGTGAAATTTAGCCATGAGTTATTTAGTCTACCCAATTAATGGGGAAAGGAGTATAATATAATACAAACACAGTACCCTGTGTAACACAGCCTGTGCTTTCTTCAGTATTAGCATAAAACCCAAACCATTTATTTTTCATCAACAGTTTGTGTTTCAAGTGCATTTACACACTACAAAACTATGTGATTATGTCCTTGTACAGTATAACCTCCTGTATCTTTATACAGGCATACTTCCTACATACATACCAGCTTTAGAGAATTTAATCAAGCACTCATGTAGCCATGGGTTATTACTGTCAATAGCAAAAGCTCTTTTGACAGACTGTAACATTAACAGAAACTTTCCTGTGGAAAGGAGAAAACACAAAAACATACCAAGATTAAGAATACAGAACTTTTTATATCAACTACTATTTTACTTTAGTAAATCTTGTACAAACATGAGAAACATCACACAATTAGAAAGGACATTTATTTTTCTCCTCCAAATTGCTTAGTAAAATAGAAATGCCTGCTACTTGAACTCTGGCAACACTACATAACATTCTTATCCATTTGGCTTTGTTTTTCCCTGGATAATTTAAGATCACACTGCAAATATCTTTCTAAAGCATTTATTAGCATATACTACAACTTACTTTGTCTTAGGTTTTTTAGCTTGTTTTAAGGGTGGCTAAACAAAAACTGTATTTCCCCCTTATTATTATTATTACATATGATGACAACCCCAGTTTCAGTCAAGTAAATACCTATTCCAGACCACTTTAGGGTACGCTCAGGTAACACAGGCAGCAGTGAAGGGTTACAATTCTGTAGAGCAAAAATAAAATCATGCAGTACTTTACCTTTTCTAAAGTATATTTCAAATGCTAATAAATGTGTTTCTATCTCATCTCCAATAAGATTTTTAAGTGGTATAAGGAATTTAATGGCTTCTTCTAATGGATTTTCTACCTGTTTTAATAAAAACACAGTGAAATTTAAAGCTTAAAATAGGAATCAAATAAAAACTACCAAAGACAGTTTCTGCTATTCAGAGCATTTAAATACTCAGAGGCCAAAGGTGAACTGTAGAGAGTTTTCTGAATTAAACTGAATCACAACATTTTATTTGACCACCAGGATTTAGAAGTGTTTACTCATGACTTCATGCTGACAAAGTCAACATCATTGCTAACTCTGGCATGGCTTATGTAATGCACTTGTTGTTATAATTTAGCATTAGGAAACAATGAAATATAACCACCTTAGACAGCACGCTTAAATTTCTGAAGTTAGTGCGATAAAGGAGACAATTCTTTGCGCTCAGAGATACAATGGCTCATGTCTTCAAATTTGGTGAACTGTGAACTTATTTCTGTTAGTTCTTCCTCTATTCAATGTATGAAACCCAGAATTCTTGAAGCAAGAACCATGTTTCTGCTCAGTATCTATTTTAATGGAGGATGCTTAATGTTAAAAAACAAAAACAAACCAAAATTTAAAGTAACAGTATTTTAATAGAGAACTTTGGTTTATTAGAGGAAAAATGTTACTTTTCTTTAGTGTAAATAGACTACACACTTTTGTGTGCAAAAAAGATTTTATAAAAACCACTGGATTCTTTTAAGAGAACCTGATAGTAATCCCACATTATAGGCTTTTTATGATAATCACATGAATTTAACATGAAAGACCATGCTAACCCTTTCCAGTTTTTCAGGAATCAGCTCTTCCCTGGGCCCACTAGTTTCCTCCTCCTCTTCATCTCGCTTCTTCTTTTGATTCTTTTGTTGTCGCTCTCTTTCTGCATGTTTTCTTTCCTCTTCCAGTTTTGCTTTCTTCTGTGCTCTTCTTTGCTTACTAAGCATTTTTTTCAATTCTTTGGCTGAGAGATTTTCTACAGATCAACAAAGCGACAAAGAATTTAATTAAAAATCTTTCCTGCAAATGCCATAACATAGTTCTATGGATACAAGCAAAAACTAGTATTATTTGGGGTGAGAAGAGGTAAAATATTCTGGCATATATTAGCAGGATCATTATAAGAATATTTAGGTTGCTTGCTGTGTTCAGATTTTGACTGGACTAACATTTAGATAAACCAAGAAGGTTTGACAGTTGCATGAAAAGCAGAACACAGAAAACATGTTTTCCTACAGGTTCACATAGAAGTGAGGAACCTTCAGACTTTCCATTCACCCCTCTTCTCCTTCCTTGCTGTCCTGCTGACCTAACCAGTTTATCCAGTCTCATACTGTAGTTTCCACTCTGCTTACCGTGGTGTCTGAGAACAGCTGCACTACTATCATAGCAATGAACAGAAGAACAGGCTGCTGGGGGGCTAACGTATATTTTTTGCGGCTGTGACATCACTATCTCTTCTGGACTAGCCACCATTCTGAGAGGGAAGCAAGCATTCTTTCTACCCCATTCACACAGTGCTGTTTTCCCCTGTGCATGAGCCTATTGAATCCCAAAGCACAGCAGGCAAATGAACTAACATGATGTGACTTCTTACTCTTCCCCATCTTAGTTTCTGTGACATACCACATGTGAGCCACACCTCACAGGTTGCCTCAGAAAGTCTGCTTTCCATTTAACACTTGTTTTAAATCGTTTCCTAAATGTACTGATTTTGCTAATACACACCCATGTATTCTTTGATCCTGAAGTTAAATGAAAAATTGTAAAATGTAGCAAGTTAAATACACTAAATCAAAATGAAATTATTACAATTCAGACTGCTTTCCCAGAAAATCCACCCACTGCTTCATAATTCATCTGTTAATGACATTTATCTTTTGTTTAGTTTAAATGAATGAATGGCAGAGCTAAATTTGATTTTTCCTCTCAATATTCTGAAATGCCACTCCTCCCAAGGTACTCCTGCTGGGTTCATTCATACACTAGTTTTTTAATATGATGAGAGGAGAAGAAGAAACCTGTAGCATGTTATCTATGATCTCTCTTCAGTTATTAAATCATGACACAAACCAGGAAAAAGTTGTGTATGTTACAACTCATATTTACTCTCTAGCACACAAATTACTCAGATTAATAAGCTTTTACACATGTCATACACATATGAACCTCCATTATGGATACCTGAATTCACTTCTTGTTCTTTGCTTTCATTGGTAAGAGGATTATCATGGAGCTTCAAGTAGATTTCAATTGCTGACTGAGCAGCCTTGAAGTAGAAGGCATGTTTCCTGAGCACATCTTCTAATCTCAGAAGGTCTACATAGGCACGAAGAGTCATCTTTCTCATGCAGTATGTGTGGAAGTCAAATTGATCGTCCGTTATCTCAAAAAAATGCTTCAAATAAAAAAAACAACACAGAACTTTTAGGCACTTCCTCCACTTAGTCTGATTTTTAATTAGATGGAGGTGAATACATCAGTTACAGCTGATGTTATTTACAGGCAATATTGCACAGGCATAGCAATGTCCTTATAATACTGACTGTCCAAGAGAACCTCTCAGTAGGAAAGAAAACCCACCCAGGAAAATCTCATTTTGTTAACAAAAACTATAATGTGATTTTTCAAAGACTTCTGAGAACAATGCTGATAAAACACCCATGTTTTAGTTGTTGCTAAGTAGCACTTACCCTGATCAAGGACTTTTCAGTCTCTCATGCTCTGCCAGTGAGGAGGGGCACAAGAAGCTGTGAGGGAGCAGAGACAGGACACCTGACCCAAACTAGCCAAAGGGGTATTCCATACCACAGCACATCATGCCCAGTATATAAGCTGGGGGGAGTTACCCGCAAGGGGCCAATTGCTCCTCAGGTCAGGCTGGGTATTGGTCAGTGGGTGGTGAGAGACTGTACTGTGCAGTACTTGGGTTTGTTTGTTTTATTTCTCTCTATATATTATTATTACCATAATTCAATTATTAACTGTTCTTATCTCAACCCACAGGTTTCAGCTTTTTTCCGATTCTCCTCCCCATCCCCATCAGTGGGGTGGTGAGCAAGCAGCTGTGTGGGCTTAAACCACAACAACATGGTATTTTACATGGAATCCTTCTCACTTCAAGTAATTGTTTTTCTACATAATAGCTAGGGATGACATCTACTGCAATAAATCATCAAATATTAACCTATTTTTAAAAATCACTATATGGACACTTTATATGCAAACAAAATCATGCTGATTACATCAACAAATACTTTCAATAGTGTACAAGAAATACTGGGAAGGAAATTGATGGTGTTTGCACCTACTTACCCTTTCTACTTCGTGACATTTTTTCAAGGCATCACCATACTTCCCTAACCTCTGATAAGCTGCAGCACATTCAGTCTGGAACCACATACACTGCATCTCATTTAGGTTCTCCATTGCAGAAGTTCCTTCCTGAAATAAGGGTCATTATCACTTTTTGCTATTACAATTTACCAGCTGCTTCTTTCACCTACAGTTAGTTCAAGGCCATTAGTAGGAAACAATCAATCCTTCAATTGTTAGGAATACAACAGAAACTGGATAAAACCACCCAGCAATCGAGAATAATTCCTGTGATACACTATGTCTCCCAAGATAAAGGTATAAATTTAAATGATATAAAAAATGAGTAGTATTATCTCAACAAGATTAGTGTCTCAACATTTAACTCATGCTTGTAAACACAATCTTACTTTCGTAGTTTGGGGGCAGAAAACAACACTATTTTTAAAAAACGTAAAAGTTCAGCAAATAAGTTTTGTTGGGTTTTCACCCCCCTAACAGGCAAGTGGCATCTACTAGTTTACTTTATCCACCAATATACTTACTGCGTTATCATGTAGTATGAACAACTTAGTTTTAGAAATTCATAGTCTAAATAAATGAAGTTGTGTTTTTACTTCATACTTTTTTCAAGGAAAAAAATCCTAGGATTTATTCTTTCTAGTTTCAATGCTCTAGATTAAGAACAAACAAACTGGAAGCATGTTCCACACATCATAAATGCTAGCCACCAAGTCTTCACATCAGTCTTTATATTAGAAAGAAAACCCTGTTCAACTCACATTTATTTATTTACGTAAGATCTATCCTATGTTACCACGTATCTATGCTAGAGTTCTGTGTCTGCTGCTCTAACACAACGTACACAATGAGTTCTAGTGACTTTCAGTAATTCCTAGAAATATCTAGAAAGAATGGATTCAATTTCAAGTATTTTCACACCTAAAATTAAGGAGATAATTCATTTATGTGCTCTAGGAAATCCCACCAAGTAGCTTCTTCATAGTTAGTTACATAAATGATATGGAAATCTTGGTCCCCAGCACAAGAGGGGCATGAGCCTGTTACAGCAGGTCCAGATGAGGGCCATGAAAAATCAGAGGCTTGAAACACCTCCCCTGCAAAGAAAGGCTGAGAGATGGGTTTTTCAGCCTGGAGAAGAGAAGCTCCAGAGAGACCTTACCCCAGTCTTTCAACACGTAAAGGGGACTTATAAGGAAGACTAAGACTTTCCACCAGGGCCCCTTGTGACAGGACAATGAGTAACAGTTTTAAACTGAAAGAGAATAGGCTTATATTGTATGTAAGGAAGAAATTCTTTACTTTGAGCACGATGAGACACTGGCACAGGTTGCCCAGAGACGCTGCGGATGCCCCAACCCTTGAAGTTTTCGAAGTCAGGCTGGATGTGGCTTTGAGCAACCTGATTTTTGAAAGGTGTCCCCATCCATAGCGGGGGAGTTGAAGCAGATAATCCTTAAAAGGCGTCTTTCAACCCAAACAAGTCTATGATTCTATAGAGTTATTTACCAGTAAGAGCATTATCTTAAAAATGAACACTAATAGAAGACAGTTTGGGGTGGGTTTTTTGGTCAGGAGTTACACGAGTAAAAAATAAACTGCCAGGTGCAAATAAACCCTCTCTTTGCTAAAGCAATGTACTTACCCTCGTGAATTTAGAGCACATCTCCTCTGCATCCTTGACCATATTTGCTCGCAACATGTATTTAGCACACTTAGAATTGATAAATCTGTCTGCAGTATCCAAAGACTGTGCTTCATCCATCCATTTGGCAGCTTCCTTGAGGTTACCTACATGCTGTTAAGAAGAAATTAAATAGTTAACTTTCAGTACAAGCCTGCTATTGACAGACTCCTGAAATCTATAGCTATTGGTATTTGCCTCTGAGAAATAACAAAAGGCAGTGTTACAATTTGCTGTAGGTTCTGACTCGCTTTTCAAAACCTAGACAAAAGGGTTTTCACTGTTTTCCTGACAAAACAATGCCCAAAGAGAAACCCACATGAAAACCAATGCCCATAACCACTGCTAACTGAAATACTAGACACACAGCCACACCAGTTTGATGTGGGCTTGTTTTTTTTTAATATATAAACTAGGTACTCCACATAGCCAAAACAGCTTTTTACCTTGTAAATTTTTGCTTTTAAGTAGAAGAGTTCTATCAATGTTGGAGTGCTGGCAATTGCAGTATTAATGTAATCCAAGGCCAGAGAACACTGTCCAAGTTTGTCAAAGTGTTGTGCCAGGAAATACCGAACCCAAAGCAGTGTCGTTGGGGGCTCTTTCTCTCCATTTTCTGTAACAAAATCAAAAAAGGCACAGTAACCAGTAAGGTTGAAGACTGCATCTGAAGAACAAACACAAAATACAAAGCTTGGCAAATTCAGCAAGTATTTCCTTAAGTGAATTCATTCACTAGAAGCTATTACAACTACTTTCTTGAAAAGTATTAGCACTCCAACAGTTCTTGATAACTGCCATAAACAGTATTAGTGATTACAGGGTAATTAACAGAAGATCACAGAAACTTACCACATGTACTAAAAAGATCACAAGTTTTCAAAGAGGTTTCATAACCTGTAACGAGTTCTTGGATTGTAGAAACCTGCATATAAAAAGAAAAATCACCGCAAGTTATGCTTTACTATCATGTTTATAAATTAACACATTGAAAAACAGATGAGCAAAATCAGAGAAACTATATTAATTACTTGATTTGGAAAAAATTGGATGTATCCTCACATAGTCTACCTCACTTCTCACCAGCTTCCTTTGATCACCCATTTTAACTGGTGATAGGGCAGGGAAACAGGTGTAATCTTTGGCAGCTTACAGAATAAAGTAAGTACATTTGATTAGTATTGATTTTAAGTTGGATTTTGGAAATTTTATTAATTTATGTTACTAGCTCTTAAGTGGCCAAACTGAGCCAACTGAAGAGAGGTGCTTCGGAAAAGCCTCTGCATGAACTTACCATAAAAATATAGAAGAGGATTCTGTGGTTTTCTGACAGGCTGATGTGTATGATTAAAGAATTTTTTTTTTTCTCCTTGAAAAGGTGCTGTTGCCTACAATATGGGCTACCTCTTTTTACACAACAATGTCTAGTCTATACTGATTGATTTAAGGCTAAGACTTTCTGAAATCAGACCTTGTCAACAACGTTGTTGCTTAGCCGGAGGCTGAAGACTCAAAATTCACCCAAGAGTTTTGAACTCACTATACAAGTTTGATATCTATAATACATACAGCTGCTAGTATCAGTGCTCTTCTTGACCATGAACTATTCCAATACCAGGCCCACGACTTACAACTGCCAGGTAGTATTCTAAGCATTTTATGAAATGCTCAACCTGTTTTGTAGTTATATTCTAAACACATCTGCCATATCCAGCAAGCAACCAGCCTCTTAAGGAAACAACGCTAAAGAAAGCAAGCAGTATGACTTATGTATGTATGTACCCAAAACACAGAAGGGACTTAAATAAGATCTTACTGTAAGCATAGCAGGATAATACCTACATTAGCCAAGTAGGTGAAACCTATAGATGGTAAAAACCTAAAACTTCAATGGTTAAAATATGATCCTACATTAAAAAAAAAAAAGTTGCATGACTAAAATAAGAAGTATTGTGAAGAGAGTGAAATTTAAAAAAGCAGGATTTGACAAAGCACACATCCAAAGCACTTTAAGATATACTTTGGGAGAGGAGAGGAAGAGAAAAAAAAAAAAATCTTGTTCTGGAAGATCAAAGTATACAATTTGAAGGTTACTACTTCATTTAACCTAATTCAGCAGAACAGGCAAGAAATGCCAAACATTTGTTTCAAAGAGAGCAGAGGCGGTGTCACACCCAAGTCATACACAGCCAGGGGAAACATCAGAAATGTAATAAAAGGTATAAACATTCTAGAAAGCTCTGGGCAAATCTCGTAAGAAATTGTTTCTGGCAGCAAAATCTCATCAAACACAATAAAATGTTACTAGACCTCAAATAACTATGGAGTGATAAAGGACTCTAAAAAAGTCACAAATAAATGGACAAAACCAAATAAGTGCATTAAGCTGTTGTCTGGCCTCAGACATCTATTTACTAAAAGAAACCTTCCAACAATATCAGAAAAATCTTTGAAGATTCTCTTCTCTAAAATGAGGTTAAATGCAAAAGTAAGCATCTGCTTCAGGCAGCAGACTTGCAGCATTTATGTGCAACAGGGTAAGTGTTACTTCCTTGTAGCTTAAAAGTATTCCCAAAGTTATTTTCATCTAGCTGTCAGTAAGCTCAAATTCCTTTAAGACCAACCAGCTTTGCTAGACTGCAGGTGAACGGTGCAAATGTAGAAAGACCCTTTCCACACCACTACACTATGTATGATTTTTTTCCACTACTGTGAACTTGGAGCATGGCTTCACAGCTGGACAAAGACCATGCTATCACCAAAAGAATGGTGCCACCACCTTGGATCCACATGTCCCTGCTTTGTAACAGCAGCAATGGCTCTATCCAGCGTTACAAGTGATTCACTCCCTTCTCCATCTCAGGGTACAGAAGCGGAATTACTAGACCCATCATCAGGGAGGCTGGCAGAAGACAGATGTGGGATTGTGAGTGAAATAAACAACAGTGAAATGAAATTCTCTGATCTCCAGGTGATGGAGAATACTAAACTGTACTATGTTTTAAACAATGCCAACTTCTTTTGAATTCAGAACTCTGCAGTGGTTTTGGCTTCTACAGTCCAAGAAAATACACTGGGAATGTCATTTGGAAAACTACTTTGAACGATACATTTGGAAACAACTATTCAGTGAATGCAACAGCTACAAGCAATGCAAATCAGGTAGTTTGCTTACTGCAGATGTTCTTGATGGAAATGACAGTATCTTTGTTTCTCATGACTACTCAGAAACTTTTTCCTCCCTTCTTATGCTTATGCTTCATCCTCTTACTAGTAATTTAGGAAGATAATTTCTGGTTCATGTCCTGCTTCGGGGAACAAATTATCTGGAAATATGAACCCCAATTTCTGCATCATATTAGCTGTAGATTTAGTAGTAAAAATCTGTCTCTTGGATTTACTACCCTCTATTATCCGTATTCTACAGTCACCACTGCCATCTCAGAGGCAGTAATATTTTACTAAACATTACAGCATTTTTCATAAAGATAATTTTACGGTTGCTAAAAACAATCAAGCTGAGGTATCTGGAAATACCACGATGCTGACCACGAGTTAATTTCAAACAGTATTACTCTAGGGAAAAAGAAATTTTGGTTATTCCCTGGGCATAGATCTGAAAAAACTGAAGGTATTATAAAAGCATAACTGAAGACATCAACAAATCTCAGGTTTTATGACAAGAACTGGTGCCACCAGTTTCCAAAGCCTCTTGAAACATCAAAATTCAGACTTCTAACCTTTGAGTTTTGAATCACACAGGTCACTACCTACAACTTTCAATTTCATTACAAAATAACAAGATAAGCATATAACTTCGTACCAAATAAGACAGAAAAACCAGAAAGCTGGTTCAGAGTTCTGGAGAAGGCCTTTGATGACATTTTGAACAGGCTTGCAGCTGGACTGTGGCACACAATAACAGTACTAAACCACCCCTTTCTTCAGCTGTCTCTTCCATCATCAGTCCATTTCTGAGACAGTAGTAATTAATCTCTCACACACACAGAAAAAAAGCTAACACAAAAAGCTGAACCCACTAAATAATGAAGAGAAATACTACAAAGATTTGGTTCCTTGCTTTTCTTTTGGTGCTATGCTCTTCACACCATTCTAAACAGAACCTTCCTCAGAAACAGCACTAAGAAAAGCTCCAATACAATGACAGCACAAACAAGAACATCTTCTGAAGTAGTATTTCTCGAATAATTTGGTTTCAAAGCTACTTCTGGTCACAGAGGCCCCTTCACAGCCTCCCTGAAAAGGGTTATATAATTACTTGTGATAGAAAAGAAAGACATGCAGCTTAGCTAGGAACTCGCACCCTCTTCTCTAGGTCCCTAGAGACACTATGCAGGTGGATACCAGCTTCAGAGCCAGTTAGGCTCTGCATACATCTGCAACCTGAAGTCCCCATCTCTACAAATGAGGATGCCTAGATGTGAACTTTCAGTCCTGAAAAATATTTCATAACTGGTACCAGAGGCACCCTTCGAATGATCTGTTTTATCTAGCACAGCGCCATCACACCGTTAACAATATTTAAATCAAGGGCACGCTGCCCATACCTTTCTGGATGAAGATAATGATGGAAAGGAAGTTTCAAATAAAGAACCTGCCAATAGACTCAAACAGGAAAAAGCTCACAGAGTCAGTCAACCACAATCAGGGGAAAAACATGGGGAAGTGGGGCTGCTACACATTAGAGAAAAGGTTTTACTACAGCCTAATGAAAACAAGCATCTTCATCTATAGCCAAGAGATGACTGGCATGAAATGAGATGTGCTTTTTATCAAGGCAGCAAAGAACAGAGCATGCCAAATACATGAGCCAGCTGGCACACTTGCACTGCACAAAAGGTCTGAGGTCAGGCTCTTCCAAACGTATCCATACAAGAAGGTGTATATGGGCAGCCACATGAAAAAGCTCCTAAAAACCTCCATTAATGGCTTGTAATCACTTTTAAATGGGAAATACACCTATTGGAGTGTCAGACACATTCAGAATTCAAAGTTAACTAAAAATCAAGAATAGCTAGAGCTCCTCTTTGCCCTGGATTAGGTTTGGAGGCGTGCCTTATGACACATGACTGCCAGTAAACTGCATGTCTTCTTCAACAATACAGCTGCACCGCATTAAGTTTGTAATCAGTATGCACTTGACTATATACACCATCAAATCCTACTGTGATTAAGTATCTCAAAATAATGCTAACTTGCTGTATAAATGAAGACTACTATTGCTGTCTTTTGCTGCTAGCACTGGGAACAGCTACTCCTGAAACAGAACAAGTGATACAATGTCAATACCACCAACAGATACACAAGCTATCTCAAATATCTCCAGAAGAAAAAGCTTCCTTTATTTAACTAAGCAAGTTTAGTTTGTATTTGTCATTCAAAAAGTAAATTGTAACATGGTATTTTGTATACCTGCCCTGCTGAAACAGTGTTATTTCTTTTTTAGGGCATGCTATGCACACACACAATAAATCAAAGCTTATAGTACAAATAGCATTTGCTAAACGTTGCAATTGTTTTCTAATTTTGACTGAACCATCCAACATTTGTAGTCATATGTGACTGCATTAATCAGTTTTTGTCTCAGACATCTGCACTGGAAGCATATTTTTGTCCCATAAGTAACAGGCTTTGCACTTTTGAGCTATTAGAGAAGTCTCAGCTAGGGGATAGCTCTCGGTACACCAGCTTTGCAGACAGCAGACTACTCAAGCAGAACGGCAAATGAATCACAAGAAGAACATTCTTCATTTAAGAATTTACTGCTGCTTTGGAAAGGTCTAGCATGTGTGTGTTTACACTGAAAGTAAAACTGCACAAGCTCCTCTGGAGCTGGGTAACAGCATTACAAGATCAGTTTCATGTTAAACAAAACAAACCTTAAGCAGGATGACTACAAATACAAGAGCGAGCCACAAATTTTAAGTGCTTCAAATGTAACAAGTTAAATATTAAACCAACTCTTTAAAGACGTTATTTTAAAAGCAATACTCCTTGAGTATCTTTATAAATAAACTGCTAGGGCACCTACTTGGGATGGAAAAAAGTAGGACTCAGCCAGACTTGGAAATGAGGTCTTAACTTTGAGACTACCGGGAACTGTCAGAATTGCTCAATCTTCTTCATAAATGTAGCATCTTTCCATTCAGAAAATAAAAGTACGACTTGCAGCCTAGAAAGCCAACCATATCCTGGGCTGCATCAAAAGGAGCATGACCAGCAGGTCGCAGGAGGTGATCCTGCCCCTCTACTCTGCTCTTGTGAGACCTCGCTTGCAGTATTGTGTACAGTTCTGGTGTCCTCAACATAAAAAGGACATGCAACTGTTGGAACAAGTCCAGAAAAGGGCCACGAGGATGATCAAGGGACTGGAGCACCTCCTGTACGAAGACAGGCTGAGAAAGTTGGGGCTGTTCAGCCTGGAGAAAAGAAGGCTGCATGGAGATGTCATGGCAACCTTTCAGTATCTGAAGGGGGGGCTATAGGGATGCTGGGGAGGGACTCTTCATTAGGGACTTTAGGGACAGGACAAAGGGTAACAGGTTAAAACTTAAACAGGGGAAGTTTAGATTGGATATAATGAGGAAGTTCTTTCCTGTGAGGGTGGTGAGGCACTGAATGGGTTGTCCAGGGAAGTTGCAAATGCTCCATCCCTGATGGTGTTCAAGGCCAGGCTGGACAGAGCCTTGGGTGGCATGGTTTAGTGTGAGGTGTCCCTGCCCATAGCAGGGGGGTTGGAACTTGGTGATCTTAAGGTCCTTTCCAACCCTAACTATTCTATTATATGACTAGAGTAATTAAATGATTTTTCAAATTCAACTACACATCTAGTTGTGTTATAAACATAATAGTTGATTTTTCCTCAAAAACTGAAGCAAACTTCAATGAAAATGTGTATTTACTATTGGCAGCGTATTTGCTGCACCTATAGGGAAGCTAAAGAACACTTCAAAGTACAAACATTAGCATTCAGCACATCATAAATATTAACTAATTTGACTACAATGTTCCTATGGGATTTCTACATAGGCTCTTTTAGAAGTGAAAGCTAACGCAGATTAGCAGTCTACAAAACTGTTGAAGAGAAGTTACACAATTCGGAATACCTCTGTGCAGGAATATGGAGCTCAGTAGGACAGTAACACCAGTCAGAACAGGCTGTCCTAGAAAACTCTCCTACAACGGTCAAGCTGTAAAATGTACAACACAGAATTAAAATAAAAACCTAGGAACTACACAAAAGAAAACTAAAGGCTTGACTTTTAAAATCTCTTCTGATTTTACGCTTCCATTGCATTTTCAAACTAAGCTACAGAAATTTAACATGCCAGCCCACTATTGAAGCCTGAATGTAATTTACAGAAGCCTACACATTTATCTGCTATTTCCAATTACACAGAGACCTCTAGAAGCAGCACACTGCTTAAATGTACTAGACATCTTTCATCTAGGAATTGGCCTAAAAGGATAAACAGACTATAAATGGGATATTGTTTTTCCCCAGATATACTGTTGGAGACATGACAGAGCCTTATAAAATAAGAGTCTTACAGTAACAAATAAATCAGGAAGTTGTGCTCAGAGAACATCTCGTATGGAGTGACTGATCTGAAGTTTACTCATATTTTAATTCACTCCACCCCAAATTAATCTACACTTCATAGTGAACTGCAGGTATCTAGTAAGTTCAACTGACAAATACTTGGTATAAGTATGTAAGTACAGAAGAAAAACTAACAAAATTCAGAGATGACTGGCTAAGCTAGACTTACTTCTCTAGCAGCAGTCCCATGTCTGAATTACACCAAAACCAACAGGTGGTAAGGTACAAATCAAGGAGCCACTCTAAAGCAACAGAAATACAGATACGAAGCAACCAAATATAAAGTATTTTGTTATATGTCTTTTCCTGAAGAGTGCCTGCCTCATTTAACATACACCAGAGGATAGGGATAATAATTCTACCAGAGTACTGACACAAGACAGGGTTTTACTTTCATTTTCATATTCACAGAATAGTTCGGGCTGAAAGGGACCTTAAAAATCACCTAGTTCCACACCCCTGCCACAGACAGGGATACCTTCCACTAGACCAGGTTGCTCAAAGCCCCGCTCAGCCTGGCCTTGAACAATTCCATGGATGAGGCAGCCACAGCTTCTCTGGGCAACTTGTGCCAGTGTCTCACCACCCTCACAGGGAAGAGTTTTTTCCTAATATCTAATCTGGATCTACCCTCTTTCAGTGTAAAACCATTCTCCCTTATTCTATCCCCATATGATCCTCCATCTTCCTTGTAGGCCCCTTTAGGCCCTGCAAGGCTGTTCTAAGGTCTCCCTGGAGTCTTCTTGTCTCCAGGCTGAACAACCCCAGCTCTCTCAGCCCGTCTCCATTGCAGAGGTGCTCTAGTTCTCTGAGCATCTTCGTGGCCCTCTGGACTCACCTGAGCAGGTCCATATCCCCTTGTGTTAGAGGCCCCAAAGCTGAACACTACTGCATTTCCTAACACGCTTCCACTCTGCTGAGGTAGAGTTCTCTTTCACTTCCTTATGTAATCCACCAGCAGTTCACAGAGAGCATCTAAGTACAAGACCAACTGCAACTTGCTGCAAATTCCTTTAGCTTCCTAAATCAAGGATTAAAAATGTTTTTTCCTGAAAGGGTTAAAGAAAGATCTTCACTGGAGACAGCCTACCTTCCTGTGCAGACAGTCTTACACCATTTTTTGAGACTGTTGTTTCTGATGTTTCTTCCAGCCAGACATTTTCTCTCATGCAGTATTTCCTCACAGTCTCCATGTTTTTAGTTACTCAGAAAAAGGGCACATGTGCACTAATGTCGAGCTTCAATGGAATCAACCAACGCACCTGCAACACAATCGACGCAAACCTTGATGTTGACTAATTGACTCTTTGGATGGTTTATCTCATGGATATAGAGACCAGCACGTATAGGGAACCAAAGAGTATTTCTGAATATTGCTTAAGTACAAAGAGAGCTTTTTGGGGGGAGGTAGGGGTAGCATTTCAAGATCCCTCTCTTGTGACAACCAATAACAAATAAGGCTGTTCACTACTATTTCAAATACATCTGGACAGCAGCTTACAGAATTTGAAAATGAACGCAAATCCCATGCAATTGCTTGCGCTTCAGGTTATTAGCTTCCATCAGAAAAGTTCTGCAAAGAACCACAGATACATTCACCCTGAACAGTAACTTTGCAAGAACAAAACTCATACAAACACAGTGACACTCCTAAACATGAGTATTTGCTTCCTGAATGTGCCCAAAAGACTATGGCTTCTTCCCAACCTAATAAGTATTGTGACAACTGTGTGAATTTTATTCAATTACAAAGATACCAACAGGAAAAGTGCAGTTTAAATATCCAAGTATATTTCCCATTTAGAAATTAAAAGAAGCCCAATAAAGATTTTTTTGTAAGCCTCCATGCTGTATAGCAGGCTTTTTAAATTAAAGGTTTAGCATTATAGAAAACTCAATGAGAATGGCTACTCTACTGATATCCATTTTTTAATACCAAACTTCAGAAACTGAAGCACTAAGTAAAGAACAAAAACTACAAAAACCACTTGTGGCATAAAAGAGGAAGAACCCAGTAGCTTGTCTGCAAGTCTCCTATACCACAGAAAAGGATTAAGACACCCATATTAAAGTATTTCAGGTACACACAGACTGTGTTGAGACATTTTCCTGTAAGTGCTCCACGTTTCTTTAGCGTTTAAATAAAATTGTATCTCAGTTGCACTTCAAACCCTTTCATTCACATAGCAGTACTTTTAAGTAGTTATTTCAGAAGGCTCCACAAATCATGAAAATGAAACTTTTCATGCTATTCTTAGAAGTATCAACTGTAAGTAAAAAAATCCATTATATTCCCATTTTTAAAGCCATGTTTTGTTTAAGTAGCATTTCAAAGTTCTAGATGAAACCGGGTCATCTGGTCAGTAAAAAGCCTCAAACCACAAACCCGCAAGTTTCCTTGTGCAGGATGAAGCTGCCTTTTAATTATAGCCTCCCCTGCTATCTTCCCATGTATCATACTTGCTTAGGATGAACTCATTTTAGTCAGTCACCTACAATACTTACTACTTAGTCCACAGTTACAGGTGGAAAAGACAGTAAATTCACTTTAAAATGCAAGTTACCTCCACAATATGCTTATAAATTGATAATGCAGACTTTTAACATTTTATGGCAAGATCAAGCAGATCAAGTGAATAAATCTCCAGAGACAATATGAGAAGTACGTGCTTTAAATAACATTAAGTAAAAGAAATTATTTATCCCAGAAATAACTACAGTTCTTCAAAACACACCAACACTGCACACAAAGGTGCAAACAGGCACTCTCACGTAGCAAGTGACCTTTTTCTAAGTCATGCAGGTGGACTTTTCAAATGAGGACAGCTAGCATGTTTTTATTTCCGTATCTTCAATCCAACCACCTTTCAGACATTGCAACTGCAGAAATAGTTTGTTAAGCAGCTGTGCTTTTAGCTAAACTTCACAACATAGTAAGAAAAACAAAAAATTATTACAAATTTAGAACTGTACACAGAAACTTGTACTTAAAACATCTGTGCCCTTCCTGAAGCACAAATGGTAACTGAAGGACAAGGGTGGGATGGCCAATAGGTCCTACAAATTCGGCAACTATTATTCTCACCTTCAACACAGAGTATACAATGAACATGAACCTTGCTGGCACAAAATTTACATAAACTAAAATTTACAGAAACTAGAACTCCAAGATGAAAACAACACAATATGTTATAACCTCTCAGAGCAGGCCATTTATGGTAAAAGGCCATTTTCTCTTTAAATGTACACCAAAGTAATTACTGTAGAGTATGGAAGGCAACAGGTACTTGGGACAGTAAGTAATTTTAGTGTAATTCAAAATTGAAGCACTGATCTCTGAAAAACAGCACCTCATCTGAAGCCTAGCACTTGTCTTTAATGCTTAACAAATGTCCAACAGCCTCACTGAGCACCTCCCCATGTGAGCTATCTGACCTGAGAAATAATCTGGATGCAATTATGACTTTACCAGAATTTCATTGTTAACTCTTCCTCCACTTTTCCTTCACCAACTACAGGAGGGCACACTCAAGTTCACTGAACATCACCAGCTTGGCCACATAACTGCTGATTTCTGAGAAGCTGAAAGTATTCTTTACACAGCTCTTTCTCTTCACTTGAGACTACAAGCAGATGATCACTAACAAAACACCAAATGTAATACAACTATTACATTATTAGAATTTTCACCAAGGACCATCACAGAAATAGAAAGTGATGCCATATGTGCCACTTTGAGAGCACCAAAATCAAGAATGATTGACGGACTCTTACCAAAACAAAGATTACATCCTTTCATGTCTATAGATAGCATCCTCAGTCTAACCCTGTTTCATTTCTGAATAAACAACCTGCTCTTCTGGCAAGTGCCTACCCTGAAGCAGCAGTTATAGATGCTTCATGTGCATGTACTCACATTTAACCCAATACTAAGGCAAGTCTGCAGTTACCTGTGTTTTCAAGTTAATCTGTTTCTAAAAGGCAGATTCTGTGACAAGTGCTTGTCTTTCCCTTTGTGAATAGTCTGAAAAGGGAAGAGCAAGAAATTCTAGGAACTAATTAGGAGGGCTATACTGGTAAACAGATACAAAAATTACAACTAAAGATTCCAAATCACAGTATCCTGATTAGGGATCTCAATGCTTTTGTATATAGGCACTCATGTATAGAGGCATGTCCCTTTTCACTGTGCCTATCTGCACTGTTTGCTAGAGGATCTTTATGTTGCCAAACTTGCAGAAAATGCACCTGTCCCAGTATCAAAGTACCAGTTGCAGAGTAGCTTGCTGGCTAGCAAGTCACAACTCCAAACTGATCCTAGACTCGAAGGTGAAACACAGTAAGAAGATGCTATCACAAAATCATTGAGATTGGCAAAGGTCACTGTCTAGTCCAACCCTACTGCCTTTACAGAATGAGGTCAGCAGAAGCAGGTTATTCCTGGCCATGTCCAGTCATGTTTATATTATCTCCAAGGATGATGACTCCACTACCCCTCTGAACAATCTGTTCCCATGCTCAACAACCTCCATGACAAAAGTGTCTCTTCTTTTGTTCAAATATAGGCTAAACAATGCTAGCTCTCAGCCTCTTCATCAAATGCCAGACACTCCAGTCCCTTCATCAACTTCATGGCCTTGCTGTAGACTCTTTCCAGTATGTGCATGTGCTTCTCACACAGGGGAGCCCAGAATTCTCCAGTTTCACCAGGGCTGAGAAGGATCACAGAATCATAGAATAGTTAAGGTTGGAAAAGACCTTCAGATCATCCAGTTCCAAGCCCCCTGCCATGGGCAGGGACACCTCACACTAAACCATCTCACCCAAGGCTCTGTCCAACCTGGCCTTGAACAGTGCCAGGGATGGAGCATTCACAACTTCCTTGGGCAACCCATTCCAGTGCCTCAGCCCCCTGACAGTAAAGAACTTCCTCCTTATATCCAATCTAAACTTCCCCTGTTTAAGTTTTAACCTGTCACCCCTTGTCCTGTCCCTACAGTCCCCAATGAAGAGTCCCTCCCCAGCATCCCTATAGCCCCCCTTCAGATACTGGAAGTCTGCTATGAGGTCTCCACACAGCCTTCTCCAGGCTGAACAGCCCCAACTTTCTCAGCCTATCTTCATACAGGAGGGGCTCCAGTCCTCTGATCATCCTCACGGCCCTCCTTTGGACTTGTTCCAACAGTTGCATGTCCTTTTTATGTTGAGGACACCAGAACTGTACACAATACTCCAAGTGAGGTCTCTCAAGAGCAGAGTACACTGCCTGCTCATGGTGGTGCCTTTTACTAATGCAGCACAAAATGCTGCTGGCCTGTACTTCATCAGTTTTATCTGTGTTATGGAAGAGAGTGTCAAATGCCTTGCTAAGTCAAGATAAACAGTATCAACTGCTCTCCCTTTCTCCACTGAGGCAGTCATTCTGTAACAGAAGGCTATCAAGCTAGTCAGGCATGAATATCCCTTAATAAATCCATCCTACCTACTCCCAACCACACTTTGTCCTTCATGTGTTTGCTAATGGTTCCAGGACTACTTGCTCCATCAGCTTCACCAGGACTGAGATGAAGCTAACTGGCCCATTGCTTCTCAAAATCCTGGTTTTCATACTTCTTGAAAAGGGGAATAACAGTTGCTTTCCTCCAGCCCCCAGGAAACTTCATCCATGACAATAGCCTTTCAAAGATCAAGTGTCAATGCAGTAACATTGTTCAGTTCCATAGGAAGTTGTGGATGCATCCCATCAGGTCCAATGGGCATGTGCACATCCAATCTGTAACCTGTTCCTCCTTTACTGAAATATATGTATTTAAGCACACTTCAGAAGGCTTGAAGAAGATTTACCACAAGTGTTGAACTTGAAATGAGCATCATGACAAAAAGCAGTACCAGGAAAAGTGCTTTGAACCTATCTGGATTCTGCCTCATGAAGAGGGTTGAGGGTTTCATTTGGTTGTGATTTGTTCGGGTTTTCTTTGTGTTTTCTTTGTGTTTGGTTGGGGTTTTTTGTTTGTTTTTTTTTGCTCAACAGTGGAAGTTTTTAATAAAGTCACTGACAGTTGGTATCTTCTGCTTTTCCTCTATACGTAACAGGAATCCACTCTTGGATATGTAAGAATAAACCCAAGTATTGTCAAGAAAGCAGTAAGGGCACCAACTAGGCTTCAGCTGAGTAATCCACTGCTAATTTGGTTTAGACAGTCAGTTACAGAATATATGCAGCTGCCCTGAAGTCTTCTCCTGACCCAAGACGTGTCCTATCAGAGGAGTGCATGATACCTGCAAGATCAGAATAAAACTATCACCATATGCACTGTTTGTCTTGGTGCTAGCAGATGTGGAAAGATGGAGAAAAAAAAAAAACAACTTACTAAATACCTGCCTGAAAATGTCTCAGTAAGACCAGGCATCTGCTAATTAAAGGTATAGATTCAATGCATGAATAGTACAGTTTAAACTGCAGATTTAGTGTAACCACCACGGTGGTGTTTAGCAGTGTACCTTCCCTTTTCAGGTAAATCTTCCCTCAGAATTCTCCCATTTTGCAATAGAAATTACCCAAATAAAGTTAACCTGGGAAGTTCCAGGAAACAAGCTAATATGGAATGAACGTAAGAGTTCTGTGGAGCAGTAGAACATTCACAGGGTTTCCTTTTGTTGTCTTGAACAATAGCCAGACCCAAAAAAATGCTTTTCAAGAGAAATCATACAAACAGGCACAGGCTGATATCTGAGAAGGTGACTGAACTCATAGCCAAGGCACACATGTTTACTGGGGAATCTTTGTAACAGTTCAATATTATAAAAGCTATTTTAAAACCAGACATTCTTGAAGAGAACCAGAAGTTGCTGCTGTTCAGTTTAATACATGAAACAACATTCAACAAGTTACAGAAACACTTCCAGTCTATTTTCCCCATCTTAGTTTCTTTCTTCAATTTACCAGCCACACAATGTAAATGACTAATTAAAATACAATTAAAGTAGATTAATTGCAGTGTATTCTTCTGAAGACTGAATTTCCTATTTTTGCCAGAAAATAGATTCTGAATAACAGATAGCAATCAACCTATATACACTGCAAAAAAAATTAAGAAAATGTTTATCCGTATGTTGGCAAAATCATGCTTCACAATGCATGCTGATGGTGGTGTTAATCCAACACATACAACTACAGTAGCAACTAGAGAAAAGTGGGTGAACTTTATTTTCTGAAGACAGACCTGTATTTTCCGATTTGCTTGTGACTTCTGCTACATGTAAAAGCCATTTCCCTGCGTTCCACACAAGAAGAGTTCCTCTAAGTGGTATTTAAGAGTCTGCTAGCTGTTTTAGTAATTCAAAAAGGTAGCTAATTGACACACCAAGTCAAACACACTGTCCCTTACAAGGGACTACAAGATCAGTTGAGAAAAAATGCTGAGCTCAGAATGCAGGTTTGTTCTTTAAAAACCGTAAACCGTATAGATAGGTCTTGACCCCTGTTCAGACCAGTGATCCCCTTTTGTTTCTCCAGCCCTAACAGGTTAAGTAGAGACTCGTACAGTACTTTTTTACATTTGTGAGCTTTGTCTTTCATGTAACCATGCCTACTTTACACTACTTTATCATGACAGAGGTTTCACATTTAAAAAAGACCCAGGCTATATTTACAGCATCCTTTAGAGGATGCCATATAATGAACAGAAGAAAGCCAACTTCTTCACAACATACAGCAGCTACTTCAAGAGTCATCTGAAACAAACATAGTGATGAATATTTTTCTGTGTGTTATTTTTACCAAGAACAAAGCCATCAAGATAGTGTTTCATCAATTGACTTCTCTGATGCTGCAGGTAAAAAGTGATCTCTGACTCTCAGCAGTGATGTACCACTGAACATAGTCTATGTAGTATTATAAGCTTGTTTCAAATGAGACATCCAGGAAAACACCGTAAGACTCTGTTTGAAAGTCTATCACCCTCTAATTATAGACTCATAGAATAGTTAGGGTTGGAAAGGACCTTATGACCATCTAGTTCCAACCTCCCTGCCGTGGGCAGGGACACCTTACGCTAAATCATATCACCCAAGGCATTGATCTTTTCTTAAGCAGGAAAGAAAAAATGTGGCTGTATATACCAATGTAGCAAGCTAGGAAGCGATCAGTGCATGCCTTCAGTTATCTACAAACAATAAGCATAACAATTATCACTTGAGAAAGAACTTGAACTCTTTATATAACATATCCTCACTCATCCACATTCCTTGTAGAGAAATCAGTTGCCAATATTATAGAAATATTTCCTTTTCAATTAGCCTTTGCCCAACATTTACTCCTACAATTCAATGCCCCCTCTTTTTTGTTATTTTAGCATTAGAGCAATTTTATGCTACAGCACAGTATGGAAGTCTACACAGGATACTGAACTAGTATGATTTAGTTCTACATTATTCTAATAATCCAAAGCTTTACCCACAGTACTATACATTTGATCAAGTTTAAATGGCAGTACAGTTTCTAGGTAAATGACAATTGTTCATTTCTTCAAGCTTCACCCTTCAGTCTCTACTACTTCTATGTCCTACAGTCTAGGTGGCTTGACAAAGAGTAAGAAAGTCAAAAACCAGTTCACATGCTACTTAACAGACTAGCCTAACAGCAAAAATCCTTCAGAATTGCAACCTCATTTGAAGGACTTTGAAGGAGTGAACAATTTATTGGAAATGGAAAAAACTATGGAAAAAGACACTATGGAAGAAACTATGGAAACAGATCACTGCTTTGCCAGCAGCGGACCATGGAATCTGTAACTGGAACTTGTTGCAGAAGCATGTACAGTAATTTACAGCAAAGCATGCTTAACACTTTCTCCCCATTAGCTTCCAGAGTTAAAGTCTTCCTTAAGTACCTCTGAGACATTATAATCTCAAATCTCAGTGGGTTAACAACTCACTCCTAGAAGGTAACAAACAATATTACTGAGACCAATGAAGCATCCTAACCTGCTCATCCCAGGTTTCACCATACTGTCTGTTACCTTCTCAAGCATCCAAGTTTCAAGCAGTTAGGAGCTCTTGAGCAGTTCCCCTTCTAGCCAGCTGTGCAGTCAAATATAAACCTTTGCACATGGCAGACTCAGCATAAGGCCAATACATACATTTGTGTACTTGTGGTGCCCTTCTGTGACTTCACCCGAATGATCGTACACAATTCTACTTTAAACATGAAGGAAGATTAAAAACATCTATCCCCCTTAACCAAAGTAAAGCATATTCTCTACTGAAGTGATGAAGAACCAGTTGCACTCCACACATTTAGGTAGTGGAAAAAGTGACATCCCTTCCATGCATCCCAGTTAGCACTTCAGTTATTTCAGTTTTGGTTTCTAGTGGGACATTCATTAGTTCTAGAAACAACTGGTAAAGTTTCTCAGCATTAGTTTCATAGACATGAAGCCCTCAGATACTTTGCAAACATGTATAAACAGCTGCCAACACAGCAGGCAAATTCAGGTTCAGACATCTATGCTCCGATAACCGTAACACAAATGCCTGTACTCCCTCTACAATCAAAACAGATCTCTATGATCCAAGAGTCTGAGGAGGTCTTTCAGTTCTTAAAATGGGCTTAAAAAAAAAAGACATGGAGGCACTCCTCAGCAGGGCCTGTTGCAACAGGATGAGAGGTAATTGTTTTAAACTAAAAGAGGGGAGGTTCAGGCTGGATGCGAGAAGAAAGTTCTTTACAATGAGGGTGGTAAAATACTGGCACAGGTTGCCCAGAGAGGTGGTGGATGCACCATCCCTGGGGACATTCAAGACCAGGCTGGATGTGTCTCTGGGCAACCAGATCTAGTTGAAGATGCCCCTGCTCATTGCAGAAGGACTGAACTAGGTGACCTTTGAAGGTCTCTTCCAACCCAAACTACTCCATGATTCTATGTAGCACAGTCAAAAGGAGCTTTAATAGCTGTTTGGCTGATCCAATATAGGAAACCACATATGGTGGTGAGCTGAACAGTTCCGTGTCCACTGACAAATTCATGTGCCTGAATCAGGAACTTAATGTCATTCCTTAATTGTTGAAAACTTATTCCAGAAAACTGGGGAACAACCAACCAAACTAAGTTTCTGAAAGGTGAGCACACACCTGCCAAAAAATTCACCTATCCCCCAAAAGAAGAACCAAGAACATGATGCGAAAGATATCTACGTCAGCCATCTTCTTACTGGATGATGGTCATGACCCCTAAATTTTAGCAATTCTAAAATTAACTGTCATGGACCAAAAGTAAAATTTCTCTTATTTTCAAAAATCCTTCCATTACACTAGTGCCATGAGAACCCAACCATATGAAATATGAAGGAGACCCTGTCTTGGTAAGAGAAGGACAAGAAAGGAGAGGGAAAGGCTGTTGCAGAAGTTAGCAGCACAAACAAATCCGAGCATATGTGGAAACTGTGAGGCTCTTCAGTTAATTACTTTTTAGCATTAAGCTGGCAGTTCCAAGCATTACTGATTCAACACAACAAGGATAACTAGCAGCAAGGCACCTTTCTGAATAATTCTGCCCTATTCTATGATTCTATGATTCTAAAGTACAGTAGTCCTCATTTTTTTACCTATCATGTCAGAAACAATTAAGTGCTAAAAATCTTTTCACACACCAAATGAGTTTATACGCATCTTTTAATTTGCAGATTTTCATACTTCAAATAGCAGAGGTAAAACTTTCACAGCACTGACTACTGTCTAATGTACCACCATTTTAAATATTTAAGTCCTGTTTCAAAGGTTTACATTAAAAAGTACACATTAGTAACAGCCCCTGTAGAAAAGTTTGTATTGTACACAACACCAGAATTTACTAAAATTATGTCAACCATGGAGACACAGGACAGATTCCATTCTCCAAATGGAAGTGTACTGAAAATTTCATGTTAAGATAACATGCAAAGAGCCTCTTAGGAAAAAATATTTTTAGTCACAATAAAGAAATATCCACTTACAGTTGAAAAGTTGCATCATGTATTTGGGGTTTTACCAGCTACATAAACTGCATCTTACTGAGTTACGAAGGAATTAAAATACCCTGCTTGTAGCCAAGACAGCAATGCCTAAATAGACCGACCTTTATTTTTTACGTGTTTTAGTAACATGGTTCAGTTCTCTGACAAGCTTGGACTGAAGAACTATACTTGAAACCATAGTTCTAAAGTGACATAATTTTGCCAGAATTCTGAGTTTAGAAGTGCAAAAATTAAACACTGAAGTTTTAGCTAAAGACTGAAATGGAAAACAAACCTTTATGGTAAATATTGATCTTTTTGTGTATTTACGCAATTCGGAAACATGCATAAAACAATAACCATCTGTGTGGTATTTTAAAATCATGACTTCTGGTGACATCATAAACCATAAGATGAAAGAATCGTGACACCCCTGCACTCAAAGTCCACAAATATAAACCTACTGGTTATCTCTGATTTTTCAAGAACTTGAGTGCATTCTGCACCAATCTAACTTCAAGCATTCTGGTATCACCTGTCTCAGAAGTGACGTTTCATATATAGTAAGCACCACCAAGTGATCATTCACATATTACAAAACAGCATATCAAGGAGAAAAATGTTCAGCAACAGTTACTGGTTAAGTCACACGAAAATCTACATAAAAATAGTCTATTAGAAATTCCATAGAGAAGACTTCATTAAAATCAAATAAATACTAAATTTTACCTTTTCTGGATTGTAATATAAAGATTTCAAAGTGGTAAACAAGGGTGGACAGCCTTTACTGAAGTTAACCCTCAGGAACTTATCCAATAGTTCTCTAAATTTTTCACCTAGAAACAAAAGTGTATTTGGTTATATGTCAGTGACTGCAAGTGTTATATAAATATAAGCACTAACTACTGTGCAATTCTGGATAATAATTTTCATCTTTCCTGGTTTTTATGAATAAGATACAAATATGCCCTGGATAAAGAAAAATATCAGAGTAAAATGCTTAAGTTGCTAGTGTTTAGGCGACTGCTGATGTAGACATGGCAACAGTCCTCAAACCTGTAAAATCTATTAAAAAGACAAATTATTAAGTGCTGGCTACAGAGGATGTAGCAAGAGCTATTTAAACAAACACTGGTGAAAGTTATAATGGTAAGGATAACCAAGCACTGGAATGGATTACCTTGGAAATCTTGTAAAAGCTCCATCATTGGAAGAGTTCATGATTAAGTTAGACAAATGTGTGTTAGGAATAATGCAAATAGAAATTATCCTTTGAGGAAGAAGGTTGGATGAAATGAACCTTCTAACTCTCTTCCAGTCCTATTTTTTTATGAGCAGGACATGACTTCTAATAATTCTAATGATTATATGATTGTTTCTGAACAGAAACAGAAGACTGGCTTTCCGAAGGGTAAGCACTGTATTAAAATCATCTTTATTAAAAGATAATGGCAGAAAGCTTAATATATAATTTAATTATGTTGTCAAGTAAGAATCACAGTACTTGCAGTACATGCCACCTGAGAAGTGCTGTTTCAAAAAGAAAAAAAAAAAAAGGAAAAAGCAGGAATTCAGAGAGAAGGTATGCAGTCAGGAAAACAGTTGGTTTTCATGCTTTTATTCCTATGATGAAAAATGGTTGGTTTCAGTTGTTTTAGTTTTGTTGGGTGTTTGTCATTGTTTTTTTTTGGTTTCTTTAATTGGTTTTGTTTCCTTTGCATAGGGATGAAATTGCTACACTTCACTACCTAGTGTGCTGTGAACTTCGAGAAGTCTTTAAGCAAGATAACAGTACATTTCACAAGGCTAATATACACACAAAAATCACTGAAATACACTTCAATTTATTAAGAACATATTATGAATCATTAACGGGTTATTTTATAGATGTCAGAAAATTAAGATATGGCTTTGGATATAACTTGTACTTCCACCAGTTCTTAATTGTCTGACATTTACTATTATCAGTACAGTTACTGAGATTAATAGAAGTAACTCGGGTACATGCCTCACTGTACTAAAATAAACTGCCGTATATAGAAGCTCGTACTACCTGTGGATGGGGATCATAACCGGACCATAAACACATGCTTTATTACAGGTGTATTAAAGGTTGTTTTCTCACACTACAAGAAGCTCCACTGTATGACAAAAAGTCCATCTCGTAATTTATTCTGTTGAATTATTCTAATTTATATTTTGATAGAAGAACTGTAATTCAGAATACAGAAAAGCAAGATTCAAGTTTCCATTAAGTATATATTTATCTATAGAAAGCAAAACAGTCTAAAAGCCTGAAAACTGCAGAACAGAGGGATATACACAGCTAGGCACCCATCTCTAACAGGAAGCCAAGCTCAAAATTTAGTCTGAGGTACAGAAAAGATCTGACCACAGGAGGAACAGTGAAACCAGAGCAGCATAAGCAAATATGAAACTGGATGACAGATTCTAACCACCTCCCTGCCCTTGATTAGTCTGAAAATTAACAGCCTTTCTCCAGAAAGGTGGTTTCCAGCTGTATTAAGGATCTGATCTGCATGAAACACAAGGTTATTAAAATGCAATGCATGGCAAGGTCTAGGAAGGACTGCCCTTCAGAGTATTTTAAGCCAATTCTGAATCAACCATTCTGCTGGGTGCAAGCAACTGGTCAGTAGCCATACTAGACCAACAACTTCCTTTACAAAAAAATTCTTTCCTCTGGACATGTGCAAATATATTTCTGCAAAAAAAAAGTTTGTTTCTATACCTTCACATTCTCACTATTAAGTTCTGCTAACAGAAATTCTCATCTGCTGTACTTCAACACATAAGAAATCATTTGTTACATCCATGAATTTCTAGAGGATCACACCCAGCTTTATACATCCATGACTGATAAACCTTAACAGATTAACAGAAACAAATTTTAATTTAGGAAAATTTTTACTTGTTATGAAGCACTGTAGAAATCCTACAAAGAGATTTTTCTCAACTGATCCAATAATGAATTTTGCTTTCATTTAGACTATGGCTACAGCGGTAACGACTAATCCTTATTAACAAACATTTCTATTTAAATGAATATTAGGTGTGAAACTATACTGTCAGATATAACCCAGTGCAAATTCAACAGCAAAACACACTATTATTAAAGATATACAGAAGCGTTCTGCAGAATGTATAACCATAATTTTATTAAAGAAGAAAAACATTTACTTGTCACTTGACTTTTCAAATGTAGCTGAACTGCTTTAAAATTCGCCCTTGTTCAGTCAAAGAAACAAATACATGTGATTAAGGTGCACTAGTGTTGACTTCAGGGCTGAATCTCTTATGAAGCAGTTATTATTGTGCATACGCTCTTACTGCCTAAAATCATTCAGACTTGTGAGCAACAATAGGAAAGAGGACAGCTACATTGTTGCTACAGAAATGTGGTGCTCAGTAAATGAGCTAAATAAAAACTAACATCATGAAATCGAGAGCATGAGTAGATACACTGGGAATTTTCAAAATTTCATGGCACTTGATACCTAGCTTGTGTACTTTGTATTTCTTCCCACAAGCTTTCTACTGGAGTTACAGCAGTTAGCTAAATACCAGGTGGATATTTTATGGGATTTATCATTTCATTTAGTCTCCTTCCTTCTATTTTGGAAGATCACACTTTGCTGTTTTAAGAAGTACATACATGTTCTCTCCAGAACCAAGAATATTTGTGCACTGTATTTCAATACACCTTTTGAAAGGACAGAGTCATTGAAAAACTTAGCTATGAAATTAAAAATAATATAATTTGTGCTACGTAATACTGCAGACCTTGTTTGGGTTTTTTTTGTTCCTATTATTCAATTGTCAGCATGAATTAAGTTTCTGTTGTAGATTTAAATTCTAACGGTTCTACAACAGTGTTGTACACTCAAAATATTCAAAGTCATTAAAAAATATACTTTCTGCTGTACAGAAAACACCGTATCGAGTACAAAAACTGTTAGGAAAATTCATCAGTCCTATGCTACTGTAATTGTCATATGCATAATTTACACCTGGTTTCAGTGTTTATAAATTTAATATATATACATATGTATATTAAAGATATAAAAGGGGTATGTTTCTATACACACATCCCTATACCTGGAATTCAAGTGACCTATACCTTTTACTTTTTAACTTATAATTCCTAACTTGTATGAGACAGAAAAATGATGCAGAAGAACTCCTACAATCTATATACCATTCTGTACTGTAGTTTCATCAATACAAACATTACATAGTTCATATCCCCATGTTAAAAGTGCATGAACTCTTTCAGCTCCTAAAATGTAACAAATAATTGTCTATTCCAAGAGAAGCGCGTACATCTGGTTTGTGTACACATACAAATAGGTATTAAATGTACATTTAATAGTCTGATGGAAACTTAAGAAAAAAAACAAATAAAAAAGCTAATACAGAACAGATATGCAACTTATTACCTGAAACAAAGTTTAAAGGTAATCTTCTAGGTGAAACTGCTCTGGGATGTCTTTTACTAACTTCTTCATAAATCTGAAGCCTCTCTTCTAAAGTGCCTATTATCAGTAAATATAATAGATATAAGTGAAAGAGAAAAATCTGTTTTTCTAAATGTTTTTAAGTGGTGAGAATTTAACTAGAATTCTACACAGTTTGGATTTGGAAAAATTTAAACATTTCAAGCTATTTTTTCCAGTTAATCATTAGCATTACTGTGTAAAAGTGTGTACTGAAAACACTATGTACCATACGCAATTACGAGCATTAATCACTGTAAGGATAAACTGCAAACAGTACATTTACTTCACACATTCAAACATACAGTACTAGAGCTTAGTTTCTTTCAGTTACATGTTGTCCAGACCCGTTCACATAGTTTGACATTCATAGCTTCAATTAACTTTTTTCACTATGCATCCATTTCAGACATACTTAAAGCATTCAGAAAAATATACTGCATTTCTAAATCACAGGCATACAAACAGCATGCTATACAAGTGTGCCTTTACTACAGGTCTTCTGGTGGCAGCAAAAACGGCACAATACTCCCCGTGTAAGTACTGCACACCTGTACTCTTTATATCTTAATGTTTAACAATAAAGCTACTTAAAGATTTTCTTCCCACTCCTCCCCTTTCCCCCATAATATGCTTTGGAGCTCCAATGTGGTTAGAACTTAAATAAAACTAATCTGTTGCTTTGAAATGCCATTTTAACATAATTAAGATCACTTTTGCTTATTATATTCATCAAGCAATTTAAATAAAACTGAATTTACACATCAAGATTAAACACAACATATTTAATATATCTCTTTTCCTTTCATAAGAAAAACAATTTATCTTGTCACTGAGCTCAGATGCTGGGGAAGGGGGGGGAATATGTTACCCAGTGGCTCCAAGAGATGTAAAGTTCTAAAAGTTAAACTAAAATGATGTTTGGATTGGAACTAAAGCATACAAAAGCCCTAATTGAAGTCACAAGTTGGAGCTCCAGAACTTACCATGGGGGAGGAAATAGTCCTAAGACCACCTAAAAAATAAAGTAGCATTATTAGTTTTATAAATTAGTACAGTATTAATCTACATAGGATTTTAAGATTTCAAGATAAACTACTGGATTGGTTCTTTGTTAAGAACTACACATTGTCACAAACATATCAAACAGAATAATTAAGCTGTTGGGTGTTTTATTTTCTGGAGACAATCACAATGCTCAGCTCTACAGATACAGGAGGAAAACTATTTGAAGGGCAACACTACTCTTTGCATAACAGTAACAACTGAAATAATTTTAATTTCACAATCACAAGCCATATTCCCAGACCTTATGAAATCCACTGTAAAAGTTCCTTCTAGAAAGCTGATTGAGAAATATAATGCAGCTATAATATCTACCAATAATATCTGTGTGGGCTTATGATTTATGATGTCATCAGAATAACTCTGGTAAAACATCCACTGATGAAATACAAGGAAAACATTCCTGTGTAACAGTTAACACTTGGGAAAGTTACCACTGCCAAACACTTATTACAGCATAAATTGTTGCAATATTGTAATTAAAAAAAAAAACCCACAAAATAACACATCCCAAACAATTAACTGTTTTCCTGAAAGACACAACAGCAGTGAACTAGAATAACAAATACCACATTTATCACCTGCTCCTCCAAAGAGGAAGGCCTATCTTTAAAAGGCCATCTGAAACAGGTATTTGATTATTTCTCTATGTGCCTGTAGAAAGAGGTACTTCCTAAACAAGTTTCAGAATGACAGCCTTACATTGTGGCGTATGATAGTGGTCTGACTATCAGCCAGTAGTCAGGAATGAATCCCAATTTAGTTTCTGAATTCATGCACGGCAAGGAAATGTTTTTCGTGCAAGCATGTTAGCAAACACCACCTTTAGCTCCAAGAAGAGGAAGACCTGCTGTTGACATTTTCAGGCATACAAGTTTTCCCAGTAAACATTTTAAAATGGATAAAACACAACTATATCATACCCAAGATTAGAAAGTATATATTCTTCTGCCAAACAAAGTTTTCAAATCTAAAACAATAAGAAAAAAAAAGTTTTTTAAATATATCCTGTATCATAAGTATCTTCCATGTGTCTGTGTATCTTAACTTACTAGGTTGTAGGGCCTTTTCCAAGCCTTCATAATAACACCAGTTTTCTGCATTGCGCTCAATTAACTCTTTGTATACTTCACCAGCTTCTTTCAGCCTTCCCAACTTCAGTAACATCTCTCCTAAAAACAACACAGTAAAGAACTCAGTTACATGAGAAAACATTGATGTATTGGAAGCAATGTCTACAAAGTTTTAGGGCTTAGTCATATGTAAGATACTCAAAAAAGTGAGCTTTATTTTTCCAAGGGCATTTACTGTAGATTACAAGTGCTACTTGAAGCTACCACACATATAGCACAACACAGTTTGGAGCATTTAGCACCTGCAAAAACAGATTATTTGCATGTCTGTATCTGAATACTCAAAATAGTTATTGGGATTATCAATGAAACAAAGAACTCTTCCTTCAAGGACTCCAACACATGACTAAGCTGCTTCTTACCAAGCTGTTTACTTAACTACACTTAAATTTTTCACATCAACTAACCAGTTTTTAACCAGTTAAGTCACACTGGTTTGCCATTAATTAAACTGTTCTACCAGGTATGTCTTGCATGGAATTCATTTTCTTCACTGCAACTTACACAGTGCTGTGTTTTGGGATCTGTGACTAAGCATTTATAAAACACCAGTGATTTTGCTACTGCTGAGCAGTACTTGTACAGCATCAAAGCTTTTTCTTTTTAACTCCACTCTGCCACCCAAGCAGGCTGGGGTGGATAATAAGCTGTGAACCCACAGAAGCTGGACAGTTGACCAAAACTAGCTAAAGAGGTATTTCATTATATGTAGCATCATGCTTAGTAATAAACATGGAGGAAGGAGGAGTGTTTGGGCAGGTGGCCATTGCTGAGCATCAGCCTCCTTGTGGTATATGGCAAGTCATTGCCTTTGCATCACCTTGGCATCTGTTCGGGGATTTTTTTTCCTCTTCCTCTTCCTTTCACTTAAGCTATCTTTATCTCAAGACACAGGTTTTCTTGCTTTGCTCCTATTCTCTCTCCTGTCATGACAAGGGAGGCTGCGAGAAGTGAGTGAACAGCTGTGTGGAGCTTACCTGTTTGCCAGGGTCAGCCCACCACAACTGTGCAGGAAGAATGTGCTATTACACTATATAATTGTGCATATTCACAACTCAGTACTTCAAATTCACAGAACAACTGCGGTTTATTTTTAACAAAGTCAACTTCAGTATTCTCTTAAGTAAGGCAATACAAGTTAAGTGTATTAGAAAGCTTAAGGAAACAAGAATGATATTTCAGTCAGTTAAAAAAAATAAACCAGTGCTTGTACTACAAATAATATTCTTTGATATTAAAACTGGGTTGTAAATAGCTCTGATTTATAGAAAGCTACTCTAGTATGTACCAATATAATAGTATCCGAAATCTCCTATGTTCCTATGTCAACTCAAGCTAAATTACCTGCATCCACTATCCATTTCAACAGGGCAAATTACTTGAGCACAAAATTGTAGATAACAGTTTCCCTACAGTAACATTGAAATTAAAGATTTAACATGTTTTTTTCCCCCTTGTACTGCTTTATCATATCTGAAAGTCAGCTGAAACATTTAGAACAAAACTGGCCGAGGGAAGAAGAATGACTTACCTTTGATTTCTTCTACTATTAATTTATCACATATTTGCTTTTCATATGTCTCTATATGTTCTAAAGACTCTTGAAATAGATCTGCCTCTCTCATAACTTGATTTTGATATAAAATCAGTTCACTATATTCATAATCTATCTTATTAGGAGGAATCTGGGGGGGGGAGAAAAAAAATAGGTTAGTTAACATTTACCTGTACCTCAATCGTACACAATATTGCAGAACACAAGATTCAGTCTATGGAATATATCAGGTCTAGTTATATACTCATCCAAACATTCAAAATGTAAAACTCCCATTATTCATAATCAAATTAGATTCATTCAGGATACCCTTTGTTAGAGAACAGTTTAAAAGAATCCCTGTGCTTGTCTTTCCTTCTCTCATACAAGTCAATAAAATTTGCAAAGCTCTTGGTAATCTTTTCCTTCTGAAGGACTCATGTACTCCACAACAATTTTGACCTAAGTTCTGTAGCAGACTGCTGGGATATCACAATATTCATTTTCAGCATATCAAAAATTCTGTAACAAACTAGTATTTCCAAGAACAATGAACCACCCAAATACTGGCCATAGCGTGACAACTAGATTTTTTCAGACAGAATCTAAACTATTTCTCTCTAACCAAGTTTTTCTTGCACTACACTTCAAACCCCATGAAGTACAGTGCATAACCATACTAAGAGTATTTTCAAGCAAAGACAATGATTTTGAGGTCTGCTGCCATTTGATACCTAAGATTTGGTCTCCTAGCTACAGTAAAACTAGTGGGCCTTCCACCTGCCATTGATACACGAGCCACTAAAACAGAATGACATTCAGAAGTATTTAATTTTAGGGATAACACCCTGAAGTGTATTTAGGCAATGAAAAAATCTTGCCAGAGTTACAATTAATATTTCATACCAAATGCTCTTCACTAATACACACAGAAGCTACTGCAATTATGAGTAAATAGCAAGAATCTGAGACCAGATGCAGAGCTCTGCAGATAATGCCCAGTATATCTATATAAGTTTACTATGTGAAATATACTGCCTCAATAGAAACTGTAGGAGAGAGTGATATGCTAACATGATTTTATTATTAAAAATACCTAAGAAGCCACTGAGCTTAATATATGTTAATAATTTTCTTTCCCATGACACCACACACTTAGTTTCTTTCTGAGTAAATAACACTTTGAAGTCACATTGGTCACCAAATGGTTTACTATTACTTTTTTGTTCCCTGAGAAAAGCTTTTCCTATGTCTTTGTTAAAGAACTGCATGTACTAGAGTAGCATCAAGTCCTACCCATTTCTTAAAATACGTATCTTCTATCCAAACCTCCATTTGTGGTTCCACCTTTACTTAATTTTTAACCATATTAAACATTGGAAGTCACTAATAAAGATACTGCCACCTGGAAAGTATTTTTGACTGCTTTAACAGTATTGACAGGGAATTGCAATGGGTTAAGAGTTAAACCATGTCTTCCTGTCAATCCTTATTGCAATACCAAAGAACTGAAACTGCAGAGCCCTGGTTTAGTTCTTCCTCCTTCACTTCCTCCATGGAAATATTCTTCCTTCCAATACAGTACACGTATCTAAATTCCACAAGTAGCACAACTCTTTAGCACATCATTACTTCATTTTAAATCTTTGAAACATAATTACCCCCAAACCCCTTAAAAATTGATATAAAAAAGACAAGAAACATATCAATTAGCCTTCTTGTAGCTCTTTCGCTTTGGCAGGACAAATAAAAACCATGAAATGTCACAAAAAAAAAATCAATTCCTGCTTACACATAGGGCAAATCCACCAGAAAGATACTGGACTTAATGTTGCTCCATTTAAAAGGCCATTTTTAAAAGTACTTTTAGGAAAAGTTCCTTATTAAAGAGATACTGAAATCTCAAACTAATGATGATTTAAAAGTACAATTCATCAGAAGAAGAGTGGCTTATAACCCCTATACCTAATGTGAAGAATCAGATTGTCCTGTAAAGAATAAGATATTCTTAAAAAAGTTTTGTGCATTCCACTATTATTGCTGTACAATACACCTTTACTCCTCCCTCCCCCCTGAGAAGGATTATGATTCTTGAATACAGAATTTAGAATGGGTAGGGTTGGAAAGGACTTTAAGATCATCTAGTTCCAACCCCATGTTCAACTCTGCCTTTAACGCAATTGTGTTTAAAATAAATTGCCTCCTCTCCTGGACCAAAACAAGAAAAAAAAAAAGAAATAAATCAACTTTACAAGCACAGATGCCCTAACATTACTGTCACTGAGAGAATGTAACAAGATGCAGCTAAAACATACCTAAGAGCAGACCCCCAAAACTCCAGAGGTTTTCTGTCCGTATCTGTAATTGTGGGCCCGATGCAGAAATTAGGAATAAAATAAAAATTAAGAATAAAAATTTTGTTCTGGAAAAAAAGAAAGGAAAAATGGGACATAGAGCAGTAGAACAAACTGCATAGTTGTTTTACACCTTGGGTCCCAAAATTTAAATTCTGAAGTGACTCTTACATCATTTGATTTTAACTTGGACAGCACAGGCTGTTATACTTCCTGCAGTGAAGTCTGCATTCAACCTCACAACCTGGTTTTGACTGAAAAATTGTTCATCTGGCTAATCCACAGCTTTCATATGACAGGCAATGTTGATGTGGATGCAGTAAAAGTGAAAAAATTCACCTTCTCCAATGATAATTCATCCATTAGAATAAAAATGTCAGTGACAAAAAGTGATTTATCATTTGAATTTGTTGTTCAACTTCCTGCCACTACTTGTTTCTTTGTATTTCCCTACTAAGAAATCTTCCTAGCACTCATTTTTCCCTAAATCAGTATCTAAACTATACCAGAACCACCTAGGTTTTTTTCTGCTTACAGTAAACAAAGAGACTGTCTGCCTTTCACTAGACAGCATTTGCTCCAGTCCTCTCATCTTTCCAGATTGTTCTTTTCATTTTGTAACTTTTAAAAAGCAGGGTTATCAGAAAGTCTTAATCTCTCTGTAATCAGTACTTTATAAAGAAAACCCCTGCTGCTTCTCAGAAATAAGGGTGCTTTTTGCTTTTCACCCATAAGCCAGCCCCAAGGGACTATTTTACAATAAGCCAAGTCAATCTAACTGCAGCCTGGATCAACAAAGGCAGTTCACTTCCCTCTATTATTCCTCTTCCTCTTTCCCCTCTCACCTCACAGTTGTTCAGTTCAGCCAATCACTCCTTCAAAAGAGTGATTATTTTTCTGTCACTTTGGCTTCCTGAACCAGCCCTCCATGAGTCAACCAGTGCTGCACGAGGAAGCAGTGGGAGCACACAGGAAAAAGTCAGACTGCTGGTTTTGGCAACAGCTTGTAGCTAGATTAGCTCCATTACTCTGTAATACTGCATCTTCAGATACTCACCTACAATTACTAACATGACAGTTCCTCAATCTTTTTCTTAAGTTTTACTGCTTGGTTTTGGCTGTGTTAATTCACTTCTGAATGGACAGAGCTGCCTAAGTAATTCAAGTAAGTTAATGGGATCACCCTACATTGCCAGTTACCAATTATTATGACAGCAGTATTTTCTGCAATGGTACATTTGCTTCCTTATTCATTAACAATAATGGTGAACAGTACAGACTGCCATAAAACTCCTTGAAAGCATCAGTTTGTTGATGATTTCCATTCACTAGCAATTTGGAAACCTTTCAGTCTTCCAACCCTACTTTAAACCTTGAACACAGCCACCATTTTATCGGTCACATGCAGTATCCTATCAAGACAGTCACAGAATTTCATCTATTGAGGAGGAATGCATACAAAATACAGGGTAAGAGAAGATTTGGAAAGTAAAATAAGCAAGAAGTGTACCTCTTGAGTATCCTAAGCTCAACTATTCTGAGAGCAGAACTGTTAAATATCCAGACACTGCATAAACAGTAGACTGGGGGACTAGTATGGAAGAGCCAAAGTGTGGCTCCTGACTGTTCTGGACCCAATACACTGACCCTTCCAGTAGCTGTGGCTCTAGATAGCCCTGCACTCTTCTGGGAGCTAGCACAGGATTCTCTCTATTTACAAGAGATATTAAACTAATGTCATCTTATTTTTAGTGCTCTGGGGAAGAAAATGCAATATTCCACTTAACTGTATCTACCATCTAAAAAAAAAAGGAAAAGCTTGACACTACTAGTCTGACATTTGTAGTGTATTTCTGTCCTTTAATGCATAACCAGCTTTTCCACCATTTGCCTGTGACTGATGTTATGCTAATCAACAGTTATTATTCAAGTACAAATCATTTTCCTATTTATGGAAGTTTCCAAAATATTTCTAGTTTTAAAAGCACACACCAAAAAAAAACCCACAAAACAACCCAACAACAACAACAAAAAAAAAGGCATGAGCCTGAGATCCTCTTGACTTTCTTTGGATTTAGTGTGAGATTTAAGACTGTGATAATTTGCACACCAGACTTAACTAACTTAGTATATTCATCTATGGCAGATGGTATTTAAATCTGGCTTAGTCACGAGACTGGAGAGCGTATCATCGTGACAGCCCTCAAATAAGTATATCTGTGCACAACCTTTCAGAAAAAACAACATTACCAGTATTACTTCCATTCTCTCCAGGAGCCCAACACCACTGTTAAGCCCTCTTAGCCCTTGGAAATACTGATTTCTTACACTTCACTTGCAGTTTTTCCCATCAATTTTACATTCTAATTTTAACAGTCATTTCAAGACTGAACTCAGACTGGGCTGTGCTGACTCATTCATGAACCATGACTTTTTGGCCATCAAACACTCAAAATATGACCCAGTTTTCATTTAAACTCATTGTTGTCAGTTTTTATACAACACTGAAGTTATAGCTCTTCTGAAATAATCAGGCTATATATACACCTGGCTTGTAACATCCTTTGTTTGACCATGATACAGGTTTAAGACACAAACACTGGTCCCTCCTAGCAATTAATATCCTTTCTTACAGTTAGCATCATTTTGGCCATTTAACATCTCAAATGCAATTGTCTCAGAGAGGATGCAAGATTTTTGTTTGAAAACATCAAAGTCTATAGGTTAGGTGATATCATCTGCGCATGATACTTCCAGCATGCCTCCCAAACCAAATGCATCTATAAACATGGGTTTTCTTTCCATGTTACAGAATAATCAACAGATCCACTCTGTTAATTCAGACTTTATACTTCTGCATTATCAGTAACTGAATAAGTGAACGGTCTCTCTTGAAGAAAGGTTATACTCAACAATTTTAGCACTGTACCATTTACTCCAACAAATTTCAGTAACACCACATCTTCTGGAAGATTTCAGCTGTGCTTTCCTGTTACTTTGACACCAAGCACATAATTTTAAGCATGTAATATATATATGCATATAATTAACAAAAAAGTTGCTTTTCACATTCTTTGTGGAGATGTAGTAGCCTCTAGGCTATGGCAGGAGAACGGGCAAATGAGCACATTCAACACTAAACAGTATTTTCTGAAGCTTTACTTGACTTTACTTCTACTACTGTAAAAGGGACAGGATCATCACAGGTTTTCTTTAGCTACAAGCCTCACAAACATTAAGTTCCTCAGTTGCTCCAGATCAGTCTAGCCTTACAACCTCTACTCATAAGAGCCTATTGAGAGTGGGAAAGTATTCCTGTATAATTTGCATCAGCTGCTAATCTTCTGGAAATCTTTCTGCTCAAAGCAGAAACCTCCAACAAATTTCCTCTTAATTCTTAACTAGTTCCTAATTAGAAAGAAATCACTCCTCAGATTTCATCTTTTATACAGAAAAGTTTCTCTTTCCAGAATAGGGAATCTTACCTGTTGGGTTTTCCTAAACTCTTCAAGTAGTTTTAAGGCCATATCATAATCTTTTAGTAAGTGGTATGCAATGGCATATCCAATCCAGGAAGCCCTTTGTGTGGGGCGCAGCTGAAGTAACTGGTATCTTGTCTCCTTCAGTAAAAGAAAAGCAATTTTAAAGTAACAGAGATGTTTAAAACAAAAAAAGTTACACCACCTCTATGATGATTTACCACCAGCACAGCTTATACTTTAAAAGATCTTTTAAAAGCCCTGGACAATTTTTTAAATTCTTACAGCATGGGGAAAAGCAACATGTTTCCGTCACACAAATCATGAGGGGCTATGTCCTCAATACAGGAGCTATGGCACAAAGCATAAAATCTATTTATTGGGACACAAGAGGTGTCATTTTGACAACTACCTCTTAAGGGCCTAAATTATTTCCGAAAGAGAGCTCTGAAATATCAGATGTTTTTCCACTGGAAAACTGCTCATTGACACTGAAAGACCAGTCCCACTCTCCTCCCAGCACAAGGTCCTCATACTTACATTGCTGCAGCGCTTCTCAGACCCTCTCTCCTGAGACAAATCATATCCCCTGATCAGTCACTCCCTTTTCTTGCATTAGCAAATTCAACCTTCTCAGTGAATGAGATCAACTAGCACCAAAGCCCACAATACAGCCTTCTGCTTCACATGAAATAGCATATAGAAGAGCAGGGCTTTTCCATTTCACAGCCAAATCAGTTCAGTCATTTTAAAACCACTAACTCTGGTTTTAGACAAATTTTAAGATTTATAACATCAGTATTGGGTCCAAGAAATGAATCATCATGGGGCAAGTTTCCAACATACTCAGGGGAAACATGATAGTGTATTTCTCACAAAACTACCAACAGAAGACTTAGTAATGGATAGAATAACAAGAGCATGCAAACAGCAATAAATGGGAATACAAAGAGAATACTTACTCTGTATCCTTCTAAATCCCTCATCTGAATCTGTAACAAAGAGAGATCTCTCAAGATCTGTAGATTATCTTTATCTAGCTTGAGTGCATTCCGGTAACACTTGATGGCTTCATCATATTTCTTATCAGAACGCTGCAGAAGACCATAGACGTGCCAACCTAATGTACATTAAGGAAAACATACTGACAAGTTTCAAAGTAACTGCAGTGTATTTGTGTTATGAAACAACATGACATGTTCCCTGAAGATCAGCATCCTTATAAATTAAGTTTCATTACTGCAGGTGGACTTTGCTGTCACATTTTTAAATATTATTGCTTACTTAGAAGCATTTAAAGTTAAAAAAAAAAAAAGTATCTTCTGTTCAGTCACACTCATACACCCCCCAAAAAACCTACTGTTATACAAACTAAAGGATCCAAATTCCCTAAGACCCAGAAGAGATATTCTTAGAGATGTATTGTTTATAATATACTACTGTAACTACAGCAGGACCTCTTACTTTTAGAAGAGTCTCACTCTAATAATACAATTAAGAGTTTTACTTTTCCTCACTTGCCTATCTGTATCATCAAGTAGTCCTCAGATTTTACAGTAAGAGAAACACAGAGGCTCACTTTACTCACTGACAAAAGGAAACCTTAGCATTTCAAAAGTCAAAAGCCTTTGTCGCATTCTCAGCAACTCAGATTTCCATGACCTGTGTATCATTTCACTAGACTTTTCTCTCACGAGCATCACTTTTTATCCTGGAAAGATTCTGAATTCAAAGCATGAAACCAACATATGTCATTACAACACAGTACACTGTATTTACATTAGGTTCCAAAAGTCTTCTGAAGAGAAAGATTACTTGCAATTATCTACTTTTTGCTATTCCAGGTTACTAGTAGCTCCCTAAGGCAACATCTTCCACACTACTGATTTTCAAATCAATAGTGACTCAAAAGCTCTCTCGTGTGCCCCTGAAGTAGCAAAAACACAGCAGATCTTGGGGAGAGGTACATGCATCCTTCACCTGCTTTCAATTAAGATGACACAAATAACTCAGTGTTTATAATCAAAATATTCAAGAGTTAATATGCTATTGAATTGAAATAGAAGCAACTGTTTCCTCCAAAGATACAATCATTCCTAAACTTTGCATTTCAATGGGTTAACCTGGTCAAGTTAATGGATGAAACAGAACTGTAAGATTCTTCTTTCTTAGAAAGACTCAGGTCCTAAAGTCAATTCTAGAGATAAAACTTCAGCCAAAAGAAGACTTGTGAGAATTAAGTCTGAAGGAAACTTCTAAGAGGCAAAAGACCCCTTTTTGCATTTCTAGAGGAACACTAAATTCATTTCAGCCAGTTGAAGCCCACAAAACCTTCATATAAATCTTTGAGACTTAGGAGAGATGCTGTCAGTGCCATGAGGATGCAAGACTTAGATGGGAAAGGGGGACAAAACAGTTTTGCATACAGTTACAGCAGTTGGGTATAGTACTGCTACTTCTTTCTGTAAATCCTGCCTCGGCCGTTTGAGTTCAAGGATTCAAGACATGGATCAAAGTTAAATGTAGCATCTTCATATACCTGCATCAGAACTGGCGTCTTAGATTCTCACCTAGAGAATGACAGCTCAGTCCAAAAGAATTTATGTGCACTTCAAACACATACTTAAACTAAGAGGATGCTTTGAGTTATTTATCAGGCATCATTACCATACCAACTGAATCCAGGAAATCTGGCTTAATCTTTCATAAAACATATTTGCGACCAAGCAATCATGTAAGGAAAAGCACAAACCCATTCAGAATTAAGTGTGTACAGTAGTCAAGACTCAGCATTAAGGAATTTTAACAGCTGACACAAGACAACAAAGCACAGTGCTACCAATTATTACAGTAGACAGCTTTGGGTAGTCTTGCATGTGTTCCTTCAGCATCCTGAATATAATATGTAGTTCAACCAGAAAATTTCTGGATTTCTAAACCATTTTACAATGGCTATTTCCCTACAGAAATTCCCACAGAATTAAAAATCTCCTACTCCTTAAACAACACTGAAGTGACCAACTGTATTTTAAACACCCTCCACCATGTCCTTTCTAAAAAGCACAGGTAACAAAATAAATCAAAAGCAGCTTGAAAATAAGAACATATAGATGTATTGCACCTCCTCAAAACCAGCTACTGGAACGAGGTGACTTCAGTGGCTACCCCCTTCTCCCCTTGCCTCTCCCTTTAAACCAAATAACAGGCATTAAGCTCACATAAAAAAGCAGATGCAAACATTTTAGAGAACCTCCCAGGCTCTGCTTAGGTAATAACACTGAGAATTAACAGGCCTGCAAGCTTTCATTAGAACTTCATGGCTAGTCACAAGCCTTTGTAAAGGATGTAGAAGGAGCCTTTAATAAACAGCTCAGCCTCACATCTGTTTCTCATGGGCTGGAATATATACTTTAGCCCTGACTCTCCACATGTACCGGAGCCCAGTCACCAGGAAAGATTCAGATATTTGGGCAGTGATATTATGATAGCACACTGGGTGCTCTTAAAGCATGGCAGTAGTAAAAGAGGTTAGCTATTTCTTAAGAGTTTACCAAGAGATGACAATTGAAAGTACTGCAACAAATCTGAATGAATTCACTATTACTTTACTACACTAGAGAAGTAATCTGCACAGATTACTCATGGGGTTCTCTGTAGAGCTGTAACAATACACTTGAATGCACAAAGTTAGAATTTCCTGCTTTGTCAGAACAAGTTCCATAGATGCAGCTTAAAAAAAACAAAACCCAAAAAACAATCAAACAAAAATCCCCCAAAACCACAAAACCTGTGCCTAGTATCATTCAGATGAGTTTACACTTTACCTGAATTCAGAAAACAAACCCTGTAGCCTTCTTAAAGTAAGCCAAGTTTAACGAGTCAGGTAAATAGTAATAAAATCTACTGAAATTCATAACCAAAGTAAATACTTTTTTTCATTTAAACTTGTCCAGATTAGATGTGAAAAAGCACAAATCTCTCCAGCATTTGTAAGGGAGCCTTCCAGACAGTTTTAAGAGTCAGCATGAACTGCAGACAAGAACTAGTGATACTGATAAATCCCTATCTGGAACTTTGTTTAGGAATGAAAATCCCCTCCAAACTCTCCCTGACTCACCCAGACTTTTGTACCCCCTGATTCAAGGTGCAAGACTTCTTACATCTAGATTAAAATTGCTTTAGTATTCCTTAGGTGTTCAGCTTTTAGAATCAACAAGGTACAAATTGTCTTTGTTCTGCGGCATACCTCTAAGTGTATGGAGGTTAGCAGAGTTAACAGGATTTTTCCAACCTCAAGCTCCCTGAACAAACAAATGGTATAAACAGCCATCCCATTCTCTTACCTACACAGTCATCAGAAAGTGTTTCCTGGGATACTAAAGGAAGATTTTGTTAAAAGCTTGAATACTTACTGGGAAAATTTCCCCTTAACATGCAAGTTGAATACATGCAGAACAAGTAAGGCATTCTGTGCAAATCTCGAATAGTCTTCTACCTGTGGCTTAAACAGAAGAACTTTGGGAGTAGCCATTTAAACAGCTGTTAAGTAGTTTACAGGTATAAACTGCTGAAAGACAAGCCCAGAACAGAACTCAAGCCAGGAAACCTAAAGCATTACCTAAAACTTAGTGGCAAAATAGGTTCTTTCAGAACACCTCTAGATTAGATTTCTTACACATTTTTGAGAGAAGGAAACTTCAGGGAAAAGCCAGATTTTACAAAGATGTACCTTTATTTCCATGTACCATTATGGTCTTTTCCTAAGACATAAATGCTAAAGGCATTTTTCTTAAAGGTTCTGCAAATTGTAGAAAGAAAAATATAACCTTGTTTCAAGTGTCTGATTACAAATTAATTGATTACCATTAATTAATTACTAATTAATATTCATTGTAGGCCACGAGGATGATCAGGGGACTGGAGCACCTCCTGTATGAAGATAGGCTGAGAAAGTTGGGGCTGTTCAGCCTGGAGAAGAGAAGGCTGTGTGGAGATGACATGGCAGCCTTCCAGTATCTGAAGGGGGCCTATAGGGATGCTGGGGAGGGACTCTTCATTAGGGACTGTAGGGACAAGACAAGGGGTAACAGGTTAAAACTTAAACGGGAAGTTTAGATTGGACATAAGGATGAAATTGTTTCCTGTTAGGGTGGTGAGGCACTGGAATGGGTTGCCCAGGGAGGTTGTGAATGCTCCATCCCTGGCAGTGTTCAAGGCCAGGTTGGACGAAGCCTTGGGCGAGATGGTTTAGTGTGAGGTGTCCCTGCCCATGGCAGGGGGGTTGGAACTTGATGATCTTAAGGTCCTTTCCAACCCTAACTATTCTTTGATTCTGTGATTCATGTATAATACCTTTAGACTTTTTATGCAGATCACATTATGTACTTCAAAACTATGACTTTGTTGCTACATCAGTACATAAAAGCAGAACTCATAGCAAAAAAGATCAGATTTTGTATTATGAAGGATACAGACATGACTCTTTACATCATTACGAAGTCCCTTACGAACAAATTCATATGCTTCTTCCTTCTTCCCTAAGCAGTTCAGGGTCAGTCCTTTCATGGCCAGCGTCTCTGTAAGACATATTATACACGTATGTTTCTGACTTCCCATATGCCAGTTTTACAGTGCAGATATCCTTTGAAGTTGTTACACAGTGAAGTTCCTCATTAAAAGATAAATTTAGATCAGGACAGCAGCCTCACACAGCTGAAAACTGTTATATGGAAACATTTCCTTTCTTCAAAATGGTCTTAAGATCACTGCATATCATCATACAGATGTGATGAACACAAGCAACACTAAGTTTATTAATTAAAAAATATGTTTAACTGGCTCTAAGGGAGACAACAATAAGCTAAAGCAATTCTAGGGAGCTTCTCAATGCATGTTAAAGCTCCAGAGTGGGCAGAACAAGAAAAAAAAAATCATTAGACTGTGTCATAGCATAAGAAACCAATCTCTGTCACAGTCAGCTCCACTAATACAGGTTGCTTACAAAGCATAAGCTGAGAAGCGTATTTCCTGCTATGGTGTTTGGGGGTTAAAAGGCCTTCTCAAAGTAGGAGCATTTCAAGCAAAACTGAGAGGCACCAGGTTCCAAATAATACATTGGTATAACTATTGCTTTTCCTTTTCTGCCATTCTTCAAGTAACACTGTGGGAAACAAGCTGCAGTAGGCCTGAAAGCTGCTCCAGATTCTACACCACCACCCCCCCCCCCATAAGAGGCTCCTGCCAGAAGATGAGTCACATTTTCATCATAATACTCTAGTTTTCTTCCAATTGCAGCCTTTTCCCCAGTATCAATGGCAATGGTCCATCACTCAAGGTCAGATGTAACAGCAGTCTGAAGTCTGATAGACCTGTTTAACCGAGTTTTCTGTAGAAGCAGACCTATAGTGAACAATAATCCAAAATGAGCCAATGATTTTGGTTTGTTTTTAAGTTGTCCTACATACACACTGTAAGGACAAAAAAAAGGTAGAGCAATGCCTTCCCAGTAATATCAGGATGCTTGAAAAAAGAATATCCCCACTTTGGGAAGGAGGGCAAGCTACCTTCCCATACCAGGGAAATAACTGCCCAGCCACAGCAATCCATTTGCCACCTTCTCCCTAAATTTTTCAAATTCCTTGTCTCTGAAGCTAAGTGTGACAACAGTGCAGCTTCCCATCAGATCATTTCATCAGCTTAGTTCTGCTTCAGCTGTTCATTCCAGGCTCTGCTTCCAAGCTTCAAAGCCATTAGTGGCTCAGAGCCCAAGTAGTACGTGGACTGCCAAGGCAGCTAGTTGTCCTGGAAAAGTTTAAGTGGCAGCAAAAGCAAAAAGAGAGAGATATATACTGAGATGCTATAAAAACAAGTGCTAATGGAGACAAATGCATTAGATTAGAACTGGAAAAGCTACTCCAGCTTTGAGGCAACAAGAAAACTGTAATTTTATCTCTAGGGAAGTAATGAAGACAAAAAGACAGCAGACTGATGGAAGCATGAAAAGGATTAGCTGAACATTTTGCCATGATATGACAATGTCAAATAGGAAAATAATCTTACTGACACAGTACATGCACACTCAATGTTAGGTTACTTCAACAGCAGACAAACAAGAAAAATTCACTGTATCAGGATAGATTGGCTGAGCCATGCACAGAAACTCTGTACTAGAGTAAGACTAGAGTATCTTACTGAGGATTAAGTTCTGACAGGTTTTGCTGTCCAATTTCTTGTAGTATTTATCAGAACAGGATCTCCAGATTCTTTCTTTAGCTTCAAGTCTTAGCAACAATAGTATTACAGTTAACTTTGCTCCTTATAAGTAGCAATTTGGTATGCAGTACAGAAAATTTAAGAATATGAACTTAACAAAAAAGGCAAGATTTTTAATTCATTGGTGGAATACCTTGATGTAATATATATAAAAAAAGGCTGGGCTTGCTATTAAACAGGAATGTGGGAATACAAGAAAATCCCACACTATCATTCTGACCCAGAAACCTAGAAAGGCAACTTACTTGGAAGCTTCACTGAAGTGTGCTTCCACCATATATTTTGATCTTCATCATCCCACTGCACAGGAATGTTTGACTGAACTAGGGTGAAAACTTGGTCTGAAAGCACAAAACCTGAAAATCCCCAGTAACTATTCAGTCCTAAGGACACAATCATACTCAGCAACAAGCTCCTTTCTTTCCCAGTAATATGGAATAGACTGATTACACATTTAGGCTCATGATAGGAGGGGAAAAAAAAAAACCCAAACCAACACGAAAACAAAAACCCCACAAAAAACCCCGAACAATCTTTTGAGTCTGCAGTTACCTCCATGTTCAGCAAATTTTGGGTTAGAGAGGATCATCTTGCAGAACTTGAGTCCATTTTTGTACTGTTTTTGTTCGTAACATTTCTGGAAAAAAGATGGAATATAATCACTGACATGTATTTAAAACCAGAGTACCTTAAGACAGTATTGCAAAAACAGTTCTTTCAGCAAGGAATGACTATTGGATCACTAACAGCCTCTAGCTCAATATGACTATTTCTATTACATTGCCTTTTCTCAGCATTCAGAACACTATCTACTTTCATTTACATACAGCCAATGCTCTACCTCATGGCCTCTTTTTTATGAAAAGTTGTTAATCCCTTTTCAACAGAAATAGGGAAGGCAAATAGGAATACCTACTTTGATTTGGAAATTCTTAAAAGAGAGCCAAGTCAGAAATCCTGAACTTTTGGGAAGGCTTAAAGAGTGTAGACACTCCTTTCAACATCCTATTTCCCTGACACAGTGACCTCCCAGAGTAAGAAACTTCAGACAGAAGACTTGTTGCTATGTACACTTTCAGGAGGAAGAGAGTAACCATGAAGTTGGACAGACCTATAATAACCTCAAAAATCTATATACAGATAATCTGCGGAGGGAAAATTTACCTGGGTATTGAAAGCAAAACAAAACAACCTAATTTCTAGCTGGAATACTACAGCTATGGGCTACTTTTAGACTTACTTAGGTTATCCTAATCACCGGGTGTTTAGGTTTACCTAATGATGTAAACTGGCAAAAAATGTGGTTCAACTTTGGGAATAAGTTAAAAAAAACCCTACATGAGCACCTGGGTCCCTTTGCTTCTTTTGAAAGATGTTGCCTGATGTTTAGAAGTCAGTAAGGTCTTAGTAATTTAAATGATTACTGATCACTATGTTGATCAATTTTAAACAAATTTACTTCAGCCAGTTAAAGGCATGCTTGTCTCTGTAGGCATGAATGACTTAGGGTTATTTAAGCTTTTTAACTTGAAGGAAGGAAAACAAAACCCAAACAAATAAGGCTTAACTTGGCACCATTTTCAGTTAACAACGTCTGTTGTCCTGCTGTAATTTAGATAGCTGCTCTCAGGAGAAACAGTGTCATTTCAGTTCTATGCCTGAGTACTCTAACAGTCTCATAGATCACTCCCACTCCATCAGTCTTCCAGGACAGAGGTAAAGTCTATGTTAAATAATTGCAGAGTGTAGTGTGTGGCTTTGCAGCCACAATATATCACTGTGTTTCTTCCCAGGATACAAGCAACACAGAAACATGCCTATGCTGACTTCTGGGTAATTGGTTGATGTGCCTCCAGTCTCTGGGATAGGACTTAACTGCAGCAACCTTTGGCAGTCGGCTAAATCACCCCTCAAAACAAAGGACAGCTCACCTTGCTATCAGATGAGGTTGCCCTGCCTGGCTGACTCCTAGCTGGACAGCTGGGGAGTTCCCATCAGAGGCAACAGTTATTCTATGGCAATTAACATTTAAACAGCAGTAACAAAAAACCTTTGGGAATTTTAAACTGAGACCTACTTTACCTGAAACAGACCAGGCTGCAGCAAAACTTGCAGATCCTTCTAGGAGGAAGTCAAATTCTCCCATTCACCTATTTTTTTTTCTTAAGACACTTCATATCATTTTTAAAGAATCATAAGAAAATGCCAACAATGATCTAAGCGTGCTTTCTAAACTTATTCAGGTATGCCTGAAGGAGTTAACAGAATAGAGAACATTCATCCACGATTCTACAACTCTTGCAGTGTTGAGTGAAAGTGCAAATATACAGCAATGCTTAACCATAGAACAGAAGGTATTTGAGTCAAGTGTGCATTTAAAATAGATTAACTTCTGAGGAAAACACATCTATTATCCCTGTTCTGACATTTTTAGCCTACAGAACTCAGTCTCAGACCTAGAATAAGAACTGAACTTAATTATAACAAATTTCAGATTTTTCAGGGAGAAACAAGGTCACATTTTTCTAAAGGCCAACAATGGGTGGAAATAAGTTATGCATTTATACCAATACATTGGCTTAAATGTTTACCGATGTAAGAGAAAAGGACTTTGAGCAACCTGGTATAGTGGAAGGTGTCCCTGCCCATGGGGGTTGGAACTAGATGAGCTTTAACGTCCCTTCTAACCCAAACCATTCTGTGATTTGACAACAGTTACTTGGCTCGCACTTGCAACATAGATATACTGAAAGGCAGGTTCAATTACATGGACAAGCCTGGAGCTTTAAAGCACCCAAACATCATGAAAGGCCTACTTTTAAACTTCTGTCTGTCCAAAACCTGTGAATGAGCACACCATGCTCCACCTGCATCTTGTTTACAGAAGACCGGTTTGCTGCCATATGATACAGTCTAATTTTGTAGTACAGATGGGAACTTCATAGTTTAGAAACCTGATGTCTCCATATGTATTCTCAAGTTTTGTTCTAATTAGGACAAATACAACTGAAATGTGCTCATTAGTATCTGTTACATTGCATTAAGTCTTTGGCATATTAAAAGCTCAAGCAAATATGCTGGGTTGATTTTTTGTGGGTGTTGGGAGAGGGGCTGTTTGTTGCTGTTTGTGGGTGTGAGGGGTTTTTTTTCCATTCTTTTTTTAAACAGCCTTATCTGTTTTGCCTAATGTGAGGCACCCCAGCACCCTTTTATGGCAATAATTTCCTGCTAAAACTAAAGCCAAATCATTACTGTTTACAGGCTTGAAACCTCAAAGGGAGATTCTGGCAAGGCCAGAATGTTATCCAGAACTTCTACTACCAGATGTTCCTGGAGGGATGTTACCTCCCCTGGCAAAAACTCACCCTGGCTTCTGGCTTCTCTTTTTCAACACTAACTCCAAAATATAAACTACTTGTAGACTTTGCCATGCAATTAATCTACACACCAGTTTATGCACTTTCAGAGAACTATCAAGTGCCTCTACATGGAGATCAATAGGCACAGCATCTAGGAAGGAACTGTAACAAAAAAAATACTAGTAACAAAGATACAATAATGGAAAGCAAAAAAGGAGACTTTAATCCTATGTTACAGTCCTTTGCTGCTTCTACGGAGGAACTGCTCTTCACAAATTCTAATTTTTTGTATCCTGCCATCTTTCCTTAGAAACAAAACCCCTTCCACTACAAAATATAAACAGAATCAGGGATCTGAATGGCTCCCTAACATTACTTATGAAATAGAAGGTCTTCATGTGTCACAAGTCAACTGCATATGCCATTCACATGTAAATTATGGTTAACCATCTGTAACATAAGATTAGTAAAGGGATGCTTTTGAAGACTACCCTCCCTGGACAAATCATTTGCCACTTAAAAGAAGTCTTGTATTGAGAGAACAGATACATTTTTCACATATTAAAGACAGAGTTTGATATACAGATCAGCAATTTTATGGCTGAAGAACATCTCATTACGGCCCTCAGATATTAACACTTAGTACAGAGGCACTAGGGAGAGGGGGTGAGGAAGGGAATTGGTTGCTGCAGCTGCAGTCTTTCTTTGAGCAGCTGGTTGTGAATTTTTGTTAGATGGCCTCTCAGAACTAAGTGACATTATTTCATAAACCATTTTTGTAAAGGCTGAATAAAATGTATCACATTCCAAGAATGGTAACTGGTATTTCATTAAACCAAACAGCAGTGTTAAGTATAGCAAATATACTTCCTTGATCGGCTTAAAATGTTTTAATAAAGTTGTTGAAGATGGTTTGTGACTGTAACAGAGCTGCAGTGAAGAAGTTTAATCCAAGTGAGACACACTGACCAGGTTCATGGTGACCATGCGTAAAGGGGCCTTACAAGAAAGATGGGGACAGACTTTTTAATACGGCCTGCTGTATTAAACTGGCCAAGGGGTAATGGTTTTAAACTAAAAGAGGGGAGACTCAGACTAGATATTAGGAAGACCTTCTTCTATGATGTGGGTAGGGAAACACTGGAACGGGTTGCCCAGAAAGGTGGTAGATGCCCCATCACTGGACATATTCAAGGTCAGGTTGGACAGGTCCCTGAGCAACCTGATCTCACTGAAAGTATCCTTGCTCACTGCAGAGGGACTGGAGTAGAGGACCTTTAAAGGTCCCTTCCAACCCAAACTGTTCTATGTACAATTTTCTTCAGTAACAACACTGCGATTTCAAAGTTAGTTTTGCAGTCTCTTGACAATAACTTGTCCACCACTAAACCCAAACCACAGCCAACAATTCAACACAATTCCCATATCCTACCCATGCAGCCCACATTCTATTAACACAGATGTGCACACCAATAGGGTGACTCACCAGGAACATGCTGCAACATCAGAACCACCAATAAGACAATTTCAACTGATTTAATTATTCTTAGGTAGTTGAATAAAAATATCAGGCTTTATAAGAACAATTTTGTTCAAGTTTATCAGTCTCCCTTGCTACTATACTTCCATATAATCTGACTTGCAGACCTCTCAACACTTCCATCCTTCTTGCTAGCTAGGGTCCTCTCACTCACTACCAAGATTTTACTGCAAAACATTTTTTTTGGCAACAGTTAGGATTCACTTAAATAAAATTTTAGTCCTTTATTTTCTACGCTTACACCTTCCATTTTTTAGACTGTATGTCTATTGTGTAACACTAACGGGAGTGAGGAAGGAACCCAAGAACTGGATGTGGAATGCCTAGAGAAAATGACAAGAGTTACACATCAAGCCCTATGGAAAGCAATGCTGGAAGTCAGTTCTGCTGACAATCTCTCCATACCACAATGATCAAGAAGTTCAGTAATAAAAAAACCCTCAAAGTTATCACTGACTGCAGTTCTGATGGGCAACTTTTCCTGCAAGCTATCTGACAAGTATTTAAGGGCTGTTCAAATTATTAATACACATTTCTGACCAAACCCAAGTATAATCAATACAGGAACATGAGCACACTGTCAGTATTCTTCTTAATTGGCTTTTAACACTTGTACCTTTTCAAAAGCCTTCCTTGTTTTATTGCACATCTATGAAACAATGTAATCTACTTCTAACAGACAACCTCTGCTTCTCACAGCAACTGAAGAAATTAGTTAGCAGAGTACCTTATTCAGATTTTGGGCAGAAGTCAGTATTTACTATACCTGTGCTAACAAATAATAATTACTAAATTATTTACCACTTTGATGGCAAGGTCTGACAGCACCTTGTTTGACTTATATACAATTCAATTCTGAAAGAGTTCAGCATCTATGTTGGAAATGCCCTGTGGATCATTAAATAGTTGGATACTTTGCAATACTGATACAGGAAAAGAAAGCATCACAACACTATTAAATTACAGAGACAGATAGGGACATCTACACAAGGTTCCCCAAACAGCAACCCTTTCTCCACACTTATTTCAGTTCACCGATGTTTAAGAGAATAGAGGCAGGGAGAGAAGTATCAGCTGGATGGGGCTTCAGCTCATGAAGGCCAAGGAAAGAGTTCACTAATGGTTTCCCACTCTCACAACATCTTTGATTCCTAGTCCCAGGACAACCCTTTCAGAGTATCAGTGAAATTATATTTCATTCATATATATGAAGTAGAAATACTTCTATTCTTTCCCCCAAATCATACTGGTATTTTATATATGTATGGCCACACCAACTCTCTGCTGGTAAGAGTGGTTAACTTCATCAGCTGAAATAAGAGGAAGGTAACATAGCTCCAGCCTTGCTGGCTCAACTGTTGAAATAAACAGGCCACATAGTTCTTCCCCAGACCTGGCGACTTGGAAATGCAGAACAGTGCTGAGTCAGACCACAGACAGTGGTGTACAATAGAACAAGTGGCCAGCAACATCTACAGTGATAACATTTTGATGGAAATACTAATGTCACGGTAATATCCAAGATTTCACTATTATGACTCTTTGCATGCAACAGCATTTTTTCCTTTTGCTTTGAAAGGGCAGAAACAACAGAATATGCAGTCAAAAGATCTCTTGCATACAAGTACTTCGGATGTGTAGCTTTCTCACTATTTGAGTTTGAGCTCTCTACCATTTATGAACACATGTATGCCCTTGCAAAGCAGAAAGCATAACAGCAACACTACAAATTAGACAAGTCATACCACTGTCATACATTTTCACCTAGTTTTTAACCTGCACTTTGTGTGGAAGTATTGAAGAGACCCATCTGCCACATCTCCTGGGATAAAACTATAATTTGCCCAGCGAGAACTCCGACTGAGCAGGTGCTCCACAAGCTAGTGGAACTGCATGTGTGAGCAGTCTAGCAAATGAAACCATCAACATCAGCCCTGTTTGGTGAGACCCGATATACACACACACACACACACACACATTTATATATATAAAAAAAAATCTCAGGCTTTTAAAAAGTTTCATTTCTATTTAGACATCTTAAAAGTAAGTTCACAGCAGTTACCAATAAAAGCCTTAAAGTCTACTTCACCCCAATGTTCCATAAAAGATTTCAGTAATTCATACAAAACAGTTGCATGAATTAACAGATCAGGCCAGAGAGATCAAACCCACCTGTTACAGGCTACTAAAGACAAGATAAAAGTGTTAAACACATAGGGAAGGGCTTATGAGCAAAACCAGCATTATTACAGTTCTCATCAGAATGTTCTCAGCCTCCACTTACTTGTGCCTTACCAATCCTCTGAAACAAAAGAAGTATCTTAACACACACAAAACAGCAAAGGCTTCCCCTCCACAGACCCCCTCTCAAAGTGCCTAAATCTTTCCATAGCTACTAGATTTTGTGCAGCAAAGGGTTCCACAGTATAGCTACCTTCTTGTTAAGAACTGTTTGTTTGGACCCTGCCACTCTGCAGCCACCACTTCTACCAAAATAAAAGCTAGGCAGGATAGCTTGAAAACAGGCAAGTCTCTATTTAACTTCTCCAGATCATTCATAATTTCAGAATCTTAAGTTTTTTCTCCTTCAAGAAGGTCATTTCATACTTGCATCCTTCTTCTGAGGAGGCTTATGGGTTGGGGCAGGGCCAGGGAAACAACAAGGCACATGGTGTTGCACATGTAGACTTGCAGCGTACTTCAGTGGCATAACAGCCTTTTTCTTTTCCGAGGATTCACCAGCTTTCAGTTTCTGTACAATGAAAATGTTTTAACAGATCCTCCAACCTGAGCAATCCAGCTCACAGGCCACATCAGGTCTACATCAAGTTAGGATTTACAAGTGTAACATTTATCTACAAACAATTTTACTTGCTATGACGCAACTTACTCCAGAAAAATGAAGTACTTCCACACAGCCTACACTTCTTGTGCAAGTACCTTAGTACAACTGAACTCTTCTCACTATTCATCACTTCTTCTGTTCAATATAACCACAGGCAATTAGGAAAAAGTTCCAGCACAAAATACAATGGGACTTCATTCTGACAAGCTATCATTTATTTGCACAGGAACTTTCCTTAAGAAAAGGCCAGAGTGAATAACCAACCAGCACCACTCCATGGAAGCTTGCTTTATGAGTCTTCCACAGTGACATTTACAAGCTCCTTTTGAAAAATTAAGAGAAGAATATTTATTTGGAATAATTTCTTCTCTAAATCAGACTCACTTAAATCTCTGACAACTGTGAAGCACGATTTTTCCTCATGGAAGTCTTATGGGCTCTTACCATTACTCTAGTATCTATCCTCCACAATTCAGCCATGTTAGTAGTCTGCAGCTGGCCAGGCATCCTCAGCATCTCCTTTGAAAGTCAGTAGCAAGGAAGCACCCTACACTCTTCCTACACTGCTCCTCCTTAACAGCACAAGTTAACAACCACACCACAAAACAGCCTTACTAGTTACATCCAAAGATTTTTACTGACAGCTGCATAGTCCTATTGTTAAAAAAATGGATCTTTAACAGAGACTCCCAATATCCACCACTCCAGATCACAATGGCTACCTCAGCTATTATCATTCACCTCCTTTGGGAAGCATTAAATAGCAAAGCATCATACCTTCCCAATTACTGAGTTTAATAATTTGGATAACTCCCACACATCATTACCAGGAGACTATTTGCATGCTTATACTCTATTATCATTTCATCAAATAAAATTTAAAAACTCTTGGAATTTTATGAATAAGACTGAATTAAATTAACTTCTACAAACACTTCCATACTTACCTTTTATCAAAGAAAAATTTCTAAAGATTATTACAGAAGTCGGGGAACAAAAAGGACACTACAGGGAAGTGGAACACCTCCTCAGAGATAGGGCACTTAAGATAATTTCTAAGATTTCCTCAGCCACAAAAAATGGGAGATACACGCCTGAATGAACTGAGCAGCAGCAAGTCACCACTACAAAGGGATGTACTTGCAGACTTTGTGTTTAATTACTTGAAGTCAAGTAAGAGTAAATGCCTAAACTGGTCTCAGTAAGAGTAATGCTTTGCACCTGAAGAGGTACTAGGACTTAGCTCATTCAAAACAGGATGAAATATTCACAGGCTAGACCTTCCTCAAGGGAAGCACATTTGCAATTAAAGCAGCAAACCTTATTTTATGCAGCATGGAATTCACTAGGAAATCAAAGAATTAATTATTTACAGGCATGATACTATACACAGTTGTATCGGGCACAAAACAACAGTATCTTATACTGTGTGACACTGGGCAGACACCAACAATTACTACAAGACACTAACCATTTCTCAAAACAAAAACAATTTGGCAAGTATGCCATGAAAATATGACAACAACCCTGCAGCTTTCCTCTAAAGCATTCGTAAGGACTACTACCATGCTCTGTACAGACAGGGCTGATTTAGTTTTAAGCTTTGGCTTCACAGAATCACTTTTAAGCTGAGACACAGTTTATAATCTGGGTTCTCAGGTGGAGGGGAAAAAAGCAAAACCCAAAGCTACTTAAACCGAAACATACTTTGAAGGCAATCTTACAACTGTTTTAAAGACACAAAATAAAAAAATCTGCCTAAGCTTACCAGAAATTAACACCAAATGGACATTACCAAACTTCAATGTTAACCCGAAGCATTTTTAAGCTACCACACATACATGTTTATTTTAGATTACATCTGCCCCATCCACTTAAAAAAATCACATGAGCTGAAGACTGATTTTAAGTGGCAAGAAACACCCCACCATTCCTGTATTAATTCTTCTTTATGGATGCCTTTCTCTCTTCTCACAAAGGGGGAGCCAGGAAGCTTTCAAACACTTCCTCCAGGCCTTCTGTGAGACCGAGAAGTGAAAGAGAAGAGCTTGAAGTTTGAAGTTGCTCAGCCCCTCCCTCTCAAGCAACACCACCCCTGCAAGCGCCATCACACCTCCCAGGGGAAGAGCACCAGTCTGAGGAGCCACCCCCCTGCATACGAGTGGAAGTAAGGCTTAGAAACAAAACAGACCTGGGAGTCAGGACAGTGAGAAAAACAACTGCTAGCACTACCTTTCAGTAGTACAGAGAAACTAGAACTATTATCTATGCTGCAATTGCTATTAGCTCTCTAATCACAACACAGCTAGTTTTATGTCAGCTTGTTCAAGGACTGCCAAGCATACAGGCACATAAATTGATGTGGCTTAAAGGCCGTTTACTCAGCTTCTTGAGCAGACTTCAGAGCTCACACTGAACTCCAGGAGGCCACACTAGTTTAGGTGGCTCCAGTAAGATTGGTTTGCTCTTACTCGGTTCTTGTTCTTGCATGTTACATACACACACCAAGTCACTGACTCCTAAGTAATTCCCATGATCTCCAAATGAGGCTCCCATTTCATAACTGCTAATTCTCCAGAGTGTTTGTAAAAATATTTCATCTTAATGTATGACTACAGTTTCCTTGCATCTGTTCCAAGTCATTAAATCACTACAAGCTTGTAAGGTGTTATACAGCCTCCCACATCCCCCCCCCCCTTTTTAAAATGCCCATAGTATCCCTAATAATTTCAAGTATTCTGGCAGTACCAGAGCAGGCAAAAAGCTGCCTCAGCACTATAAGCTATAGTACTACACTAAAACCCTCTGAAACATGTCAAGCAACAGAAGGGTTCAACTTCTACTATGCAGACATTAACATGCCAGAAAAAAGTGCACCATGAAAGTCAAAGCTAACTAGAGAAAGTATTTCAAGAGGTACCAGTGTATGATGTGACAAGCTAACAAGTAGAAGTTTGTGATTACTTGCTTTCTAAAGCCTTTGGAAGGTTTAACTGGTTCAGTGGCTGGTCACAGTTCCTAAAGCGGTAAATTTCCACACAGGCTTCACTGAAGTTTTATGCAATTCTTTTTCCTTGCCTAAGCACTTATGCTTTGCCCACTGCTTAGTTAAAAAGGGCGGGGGGGGGGGGGGGGGGGGGGGAGTTGTGTAAAATATGATCTCCAGAAAAACTCTTCTACATTCCAGTTGAAAAAAACTTCAGAAGTGACTGTTAGTGCAAACTTGTTTGCTACTAGTAAGAATAATCACTTAACGGTTCTAATATTAGTCATTTATTTTTAGCAGAGAGAAAGAGGAGTGCTAGAATGACTTACTAAGATGCATACCGTAAGCATGCAGTAAGCAACAAATCACCATTAAGAAATACTAAGCCTTAAAACCTGCCCACTACCCAAACCAAAAGCAAGTAAAAGAAAACAGTTATGAAGCACCTGCTGAAATACACTAGCTACATACAGAGTACACAGACTTACACAAGCTGTTTGTTCTGAGCTCAGATTCCTGAAGCCAAAACACTCACCTCTTAACCACAGTTACTGAAACCAGCCTAACAAATCCCAATATAACTGAAAAAACTCATGCCTGCCAACAAATTACCACTGTGCTGCAGAGACCTCCTCTGCCCACAGATGAGAAAACTGGCACAAAACTTTGTTGAGGCTAGAACCCCATTACTGTCACACAGAAAAGTTAATGAAAAGGATAATCTGGTGTTTTGGCTGTGGGTTGTGGTGGAGGTTTTTCTTTCTTGGGGTGTGCATGTGTGTTTTTTATTTCCATAGAATTAGCATTATAAAATATTACAGTGATTGAGCAGAAACTTAAAGTGAGCTCTTTCTTTAAAGTTACCTCACAAACACTAAACGTCCTTTGCACCGTTAGATCTCAAAGAGCTGAAGCAGGCCAATGTAATAACTGAACGAGCACAGAGAAACTGAGACAAGTCTTCCAAAGGGCGTACATAGTCATACTTTAAACCACCAGGCGCCTTCAACTACACTTAAGACAGCTCAGTGAACTAGTTTTGATCTAGTCCCTATGCTAAAACTGACGTCCTTGCTGACAATGAAGTACCTATGGACATAGGCTTTGGAACACCAAAGCCCCGCGACCCTCGCACCGTGCTCCAAGGAATTCTACCCTCCCAAGCGTGGTGACACGGGGGAAGCAGCACACGCACCCCGAACCCAGACCCGCAGCGGGGATGGAATGACAGTTTTCCCCGAGACACCGCTTCCACCCGCCCGCCAGACCGCGGGTACGGCCCGCCTCCGCCCGGTTGCGGCGGGAGGGACAAGGAGGACGGAACGGCGACGACGCGCTGCCGAACCCCGCGGCCGGCGCTCAGCTTGGAGGCACCGTCCCGGGCAGGGTGCCCGGAGAAGCGCGGACCCGGGCGGCTGGCCGGCTCCCGCCCTGCTTCCCGCCCTCGCCCGGCCGGGGGCAACACCGGCCCTTGCCGGGCCCCCACACGAGGGAGGGGGGGGTCTCTCGGCCTGCTCGGCTGCGCCCAAACAAAGGAGGGTAACGTGGACGAACCGGGACGAGACGGCAGCAGCCCCGGCTCCCTCGGGCAAGAGAGGCCGCCACATCTTCCCTCGCTCAGCCAGAGCCAACTCCGGCAGCGGCGAAGTAACCCGCGCCGTGGGTCGGAGGGCACCGAGCGAAACCAGTGTGTGAGAGTAGCGAAGAGCGGCGGCGGAAGGAAGAGAGAGGTACGGGACCGGTGGCTCACCAGGATCCGCTTGAAGAGGTTGCTCTCCTTGGGCGGCAGCGGCACGGACGGCATGGTGCGGGCGGCCCCAGGGCAGGCACGGCTGCAGGGACAGAGGGAGGAAGGGAAGGAAAGCTGGCGGGGGCGGCCCAGGAGAAGCGGCTGTCGGTGTGGAAGGGAGGAGCGGGAAAGCGAGGGGAGGCAAAGCCCAAACTCCGCGGGGCGGCAGCGGCGCGGCTCCTGCCCGAGCGGCGACTCTTCAACTCATTGGCCTGCACCGCCCTCCCCGCCGGCTCCCCTCAGCCGCGGCGCGCGAGCGCGGCCCCTCTGCGCAGCTGCCGGGGAGGCCTCGCCGCCGCCTGACGCTGCAAAATGGCAGCCGGGGTCCCCTCCGCGCAGGCGCACAGCGTCCGGCTGCCCCCGCCGCTTCCCCCTCAGACACGGCCCCCCCCCTCCTTCCGTCCTGCATGCCCTGTCCGAGGGGACGCGCCGTTGTTCGGTGCTAGTGGCTCTCCTCTCTCGGTGGCACTGAGGGGAGTTTCCTGCCTTGAGTGAGGCCGGCGGCCGGCCCTGAGGGGGGCTCCCTCGGCAACGCCCCGAGGGGAGGAGGGGAAACGGGACACCCACCCGCGGGGATTGTTAACAAATGCTAACTCCCGCTCGCCCAGGTCATGGCTGCGTCCAACGCGGGGTCCGCGGCAGCCGGGTGAGGAGGGGTTTGCAGCTTGTAGCCTTTCCCAGTCGCGGCTGGAGGGCAGAAAGCAGGTTTGCGCGCTCGCTGTTCTGCCTCTCTGCCTTTAGTAACCTAGTTTTGGTGGCTGCCATCCCAACAGCGCGTTCAGAGTGGGGCTGTGGGGAGCCAGGCTGCCCGGGAGGGATTGCTGGAGGAGAGCTAAGTGCCTGGAAACTGCAGCGCTTGGAGAGGCTGTGTGCTTGCTGCGCCCTGGCTGGTATTTAAGGAAACAACAGCAAACTTCGCCGACTAGGAGTGAGCGGGGATGTCATCTATTGCATTAATGCATTTTTCAGCAGTCGGTTATGTAAAACTTTATTGTGCATGCTTGGAACAGTGAGAGTTTAATCATGGCGTTGCTCCTTCGCCAAAGGAGGTTTAAGGTCTGTTGAGAATAGATTTTTATTATTTCCAGAAATGGTTCTTAAATGAAACTTTGCAAAAAAATTAACAGGTAAAAAAACCAACCCCAAACACGTCAGACAAACAGCAACATTAAAACCACATGGCCTGGAGCATTTCCTTAGAAAGAAAACTGGTTAAACTGTCAAGGTTACAGCCAATTAAAGAGACCATCTCACAGGGCAAAAATTAGTCAGCTTCAGTTAGAATCCCTTTATGTAATTACCCTTGAAATATATTAATTATATTTTGGTATGTATTAAAAGGACATTAATTTTGTAATACATGGTTACTCACCTACTGTCCCTGATGATGACTAGGATAGGCACGAGGTGTTCCTACCCACAGTAAAGCAAGTGTGTGGAAAGCAGTATATAATAAAAGCCAATTTAAGCAGTTTATGAGCTTAAAATATTTGATTTGGTTATGCATAAATTAGGTGAGTGTGGCCATGACTGAGGATTACAAGCAGCAGGTCTTTGACTTCTTGCAAGTGTTGCTGAAGCTGATGGATATGATAGCTGCTTTCCTTTCAGTCTGAAGGAGAGAAAAAGGGAGAAGAAAATTTCTTGGAAGAAAGTGACCTGGACAGTGGCCTAACTTGGGGACTACTAATTAGAAAAAAGTAGTAGGCTTTGGGAGCCTCTTGAGATGAAAACAGCAAAGGCAAGGAGAATGTTAAAGAAGTACAGCCTATCTTTTCCTAGTTCTTCTTAGCTGAGCATCAGTTTATGGCAAATGTTGTGGGTGGTGGTTGTTTTCAGTGTTGTTTTGTTAATCTGGTTAGAACTATGGTATGTAATAAGTTTCTTCATATCTTTATTGTGTTTATTCCTCATGTTTTTGTTCTGACATGCTTCTAATGATGTCAGTCACCTGGATCACTGATAGCAGTATGTGTGTTTTCCACATGCATTTTCAAGTTCACTGTTCCTTCTGCTAAACGACATAGTACTGCTGTATCCAGTATCTGATTTTCTACAAAGCAGGAATACTTTTGACAAGGATGGACAACTTGTCTTTGCCCTGCTGCATCATTTTCAGAGCCTGTTTGTACCACAGCATGTATTCAGCACTTTTTGTAACTAGCCTTGACTTTATGAACTCTAGGTTTCCGTCTTAGCAAAAGACATGTCTCCAGTTGAGTTGAGTGATAAACAGATGCATCTCCAAGATGGTCAGGCAAATATTGTGCTAGGTGGACCTTTAGTCTGAAGCAGTGAGGTTGTTCTTGACATCTAAAGGTTTCTGCTTCCTGGAAAGAATGCTGCCTGAAAATCAGCAAATTGCAAATAAGAGGCACGGGTTTGATTTGTATTTAGATATGTGTCTGTATTCAAATCCTGGATTAAAAGCAACAAGAAAAGGAAAGCAAGGAGGCAATAAAAGAAATGTTTGTAGACTAGCTGGGAGAGAATGAACAAAGAAACAAGCTTTTGAGGGAGGCAGAGCTCTAGTTGAAAGTGAGGTTTGGGAGCACAGTCAAGAGAACTTCTTGTCATTTAATCACACTGTGCTGGACAAAACAAAGCGCTTTCTACAGGCTTTGTTAATAAACAGGACTGTATTCAAGACGCGTGTGATTCTGTCACCAATTGTTCCTTCAAACAGAAAGAATTCAGAAGTCTGTTGACAAACTATTTGGGTTGAAAGGGCAGGAGCAATGTTAAAGTGATAGATACTTCGTAACACGCTTGTGATTTTGCCATGTCTTTCACATTATTCCATGACCTGTCAGTGTGGGTTGGTATCTATAGAAGTTTCAGCAGGATGCTTGCAGACCACTAACTCCAGTTAGGGCCCCCTGGGTAAAAAAGGGCCTCTTTAAGGGCATGGACCTGCCTTCCAGCCAAGCACATTGTAAGGCCTGGAGCCTGTTTTGTCTGATGAGCCATTTCTTTGCCTCCAGTTTCTAAAGCAGTTGGCAGGTTAGGATTGCCCTTCTGCACCCACCATGGGCTGCCGTGGTTGCTGAGGAAGGCAGTGGCACCCTGCCCCAAGCAGCCTGCACCCCATAACACTGGGTCTCACAGGGTCCACAGGCAGCTGCTTCAGCCACGCAGTTTTTAAGGTATCAAAGCAAATCATAAAGGGGATGGGAGCACAGACAGCGGTGGGATTTCCCATCTTTTATACTCATTTCCCATATCACGTTCTAAAAGCATAAGTAAACTTAGGGAAAGAGTATATCTTACATGTTTTGAATACGAGATGCATGGACTATGTCCTGTGGTTGACAGTGTATCTGGCAACCCTAACTGGCAGTATAGCACCCAGCCCTTTCTCTTGGCCATATGGTCACTGCATGGCCTGCTGCCTGCTGGGGAGAGCAGGCTCAGAGTTTGTTACAGTCTCTATTCACACTTAAATAATTTGCCCGCAATCAATCTGAATCATGATCGCATTTAATCAGAGGATTTAATGTAAGAACCATTACCAGCTGGAGTAGAAGCTGGGTTAATTTTTCCTTTGCCTACCCTACTCTTTAAAATCAATTTTTGAGTGTGTGGTTTGCTTACAGTTTTCATGGTTTTAGTTGTCCTCCCTTAGATTACCTTCCCAAGTATCAGATTCCACATTTAGAGGCCAATGCAAGGATAATTTCACTATTTCATTTCACTGAGATGTAAACCATAGTGGATGAAGGGTGAGGCGTGGTGGGGATGGCGTCTGGACGAGGGCATCTCCCATGGTACAGCACTGCACGCTCAGGCCAGGGGGAGAAACACTGAGGTTTCAGGATGCTGTTTGCTGTGGCCTTTCTCTAGTTTGGATCAGCTCTGGGGTGGATCCCATTCTCTGGAAGAGTCTTTTAATCTGTCTGCCTTGCATTCTGTCTGCCTTACATTCTGTCCTTGTGGATAGAGCCAAGACAGAGTTTGTCCTCAGATCTACGTTAGTGGTCAGTTATCATTCACGTGCTGGTGAGATTGGATTTAAGTCATCCCCATCCATCGGTTTCATTTTCAGTCTTTTGGAATACTTACCTCACCAAATCCCAGTGGTGTTTTATGTGCCACATACCAAATTTTTACCTTCTTTTGTTAATCCTGTTGAATGACAGTAGCTGGGAAGAAAGCTTTTTAGGTGATTATAGATATAAAAATACCCCAGTGTTCTGGAAATCTTTTTAAATGGGGCTTTGAGCAACCTGGTCTAGTGGAAGGTGTCCCTGCCCATGGTAGGGGGTTTGGAACTAGGTGAGCTTTAAGATCCCTTCCAATCCAACCCATTCTGTGATTCTGTGATAATTAGGGAGATAGTTGTATAATCTGTTTAATATTTTCAAAGTGTGTGTATGCATAGTATCTTTTAAAAAATACCTTGTTAGGAAGCCACAGCCTGTTAGCATAATGATAAATCTGAACAGTTCATTAATATTTAGTAAGTGGTGTTTGTCTTTACTAGTGTAGTTATAATCCATTTTAAGCATAATTGAACGGTGAGCTTTGACATAAAGTGGAACTTAACATAGTTTTATGCAGACTTCTCTGAAATTACTTTTAGTAACCAGGTATGAAACATTTATTTCCAGCCCATGTTTTGGGAAAATACACGGAAAAATATATGTAATATAATAGCTTGGAGGCTGGAAAATAAGAAGTATTCCCATTTGTTGTCACTCCTGCCATTTCTCCTAAAGCACTCCTGAAGCCAGACTGTGTTACTGTACAGCTGAGAGGATATCGACAACGAAGAGCTGTTTCCAAGGGCGCGTTCCCCATTTTTACTTTTCATCTCGGGTCTTGCTTTTGACAGAGCAAAGATAAGCTACCTTCACCGGCAGCGGTGCTCAAAGGCCTGCGCTGGGGGCAGCCCCGGCGGAGGAGGCAGTGAAGGCAAGGCCGGGCGGGCTGAGGCACGGCGGGAGTCGTGTTCTGCAGCAGGCATGCTGGGACTGGGAGCTTTTCCGCTCCACTTCCCGTCTGCCATGGCCTCCTGTTCTGAGGCGGGTTCCGTCCGCTGCCGAAGCGTGCGAGAGGTGAGTTCCGGAGTTCCCCGGAGGCTGCTGAGGACCGGAGCCGAACCGAGACCCCGCGCCCCTCACGGTCTGCTTCAGCCTTCCCCGTCCGCCCGCACCCCTGCGATGGGGGAGCGCTGGCAGGGGCACTTCCTGCTCGGCTTTCGGGTGCTTTGCTCGGGGCAGCAGTGCCGGGAGGGTGCGGTGTGTGAAAGGTTGGCTCGGCGGCGCGGCACTGAGTCGTCCGTGTTACAGTCTGCATCGAAACGCAGCCTCCTTCTGTGTACCTGTGTACTGCGTGTCTGAATTCGGTTTTATGGGGTTAACAGCATCTGCAGTTGACAGAAGTTCTTTTAAAAATCTCTTAAAGTGTTCACAATATTGATAATGCTTTCCTGTATGGAGAGATATAATTTTTTATAACAATTTATTTACTTTTTTTTTAATTGTTCTTTGGAGCACAAGTCTTATGAGGAATGGCTGAGGGAACTGGGGTTGTTTAGTCTGGACAGGTTTCAAGGAGATGCTGTTTAATGCCTTCATTTTCTCTGAATCCACTTTCTTGTAAAAATCAGTAGACAGATGGGATTGCGGCACTGGCAGAGATATCGAGGAGTGCTTCTTTATTTGTTAGACCTTTTCTGTGTGGGTAGTCCTAGAACATGAATTATTTCCTATTGGTAGACCCTTGCATTCCAATATAAATTTTTAGAGCAGAGCCAGAATTCATAGCATAACTTGCAACACTGATGGTAGAAAATGAAGAGGAAAAGATCTTTCCTAAAGCAGCAGTGATGGTCAGGGGAGCCTGATATCCTGCAAAGCTGTAGGCCAGTTGTCTCAGAAAATACAGGTTGTATTTCAGGGTACCAACTTCTTATTAACTTTTTGGATAGAAAATATTTATATCATGTATGTGTAAATACATCACAGGAAGTAGTAAATGGGATATAAAACACTGTTCCCATGTCTTACATAGTACATATATGGGGAATTTCTTGCAGGTATCTTGGGGTCCTATTGACTAATCTGTTTCAGGGGCTGTTTGCTGTTACTGATGTTCTGCTGGCAAAATGATATTGTGTTATGGTAGTGGATATAATTTTGCGCATAATTCTGGACTTCCCATACATTCTTTATGTAGAATTCTGTACCTTTGGAAGATTCATTTTCGCTCAGCAACATTTTCATTTCACCACTAAGGCATTAAATGGTTGAATTTTTCTCAGGGAGACATGGCAAAATGAAGCTGTTGTCTGTAAAGCCATATCTACAGTAGCTTTTCCACAGCATGAATAAACTAAGTTTGAGGAGATAAGGGAAAAGATCATTTTCAACCACCAGCCATCACAGTGTTGCTGGTAAGAGCTTCTGGTTTAAACAAGGACTAAATCAGGAATAGTTTTATCCATAACAGTTGCATTTTTGTTGTTCCAGTCAAGAACAGGATTTGGGCTTGATAGAGTTCTATGTTTGTTTGTTTTTTAACAGCACGATCTCTTTTTCTAGATAATAACACTGGTCCATGTATTGTATACTTTTAATTTCAGCTGGTGGAAAAATAAGAAGCAAAATGAAACCTTTCCAAAGGGTCTGTCGTTTCAAGAGCCTGCTTGCCAGTTGCTGCTGTCACAGTCAGCTTCCCAGCTGTCTTCTCCCTCCAACTGCAAAGAAGATAGGTTGTGCAGCGGAACTGCACAATGGTGGATTTTGGAAACCAGAATTTTTATTGGACACGGCTACATTCACTCTGTCTTTTAACAGCAGGCACAGGAAAAACCATCAGGATTCTCGAGCATTGTGGAAGCAGGAAGCAGTGCAGAAATATCTGGAGACACTAAGCAAGGAATACCAGCAGGTTAATCATCTGTTAAATGCTGACTCAGTAAATGACTTTGAGCAAGGAACCCTGAGGAGAAGATGTGCCGATCTGTCCCCAATTGCAGCTGCATTTCAGGAAATCAAAGAATCTGAAAAAGAAGTTCAGGAGTTAGAAGCTATGTGCAAAGGTAAGGAGAACACATCTGCTTACTTCTATCAAAACAGTCACGTTTCTTGCAATGAACTTCATTGCCCAGCCTTTGAGGAATGCTTTGAAATAACTTAAGCCAGCCCTGGAGCATGCTCTGGTCCTTCCTGCTTCCTGGGAGCTTGTGTGTTGCTAGGGCTTTCTGCTTCCAGACACATCTTTCCAGTTTTCATGTCACCTCACTTCAGTTTCAGGTTTTAATACAGACAATTTGGGAGAGTAGAGATCATCTGTAATCTAGCAGAAATAGTTTGGAAATGTTTGTTTTAAGGTTGTTTTTCATGGAACTGAGAGCAACATGAACTGAAGAAAAAAGATTTGGCAAGCTTAATACATTTGACATATGCAGACTTTACCCATGTTAATTAAAATGGAATTCCATTTAGCAGTTTATTGATACTTATAGAGCAAATTACATGAACTTTCATTAGGCCTAGGATTGTCAGCTTCCAATTGAAATGGCAAAAGCTAACATTTCTCTGAGAATATTCAAGGAGTCCTTCAAGGAATAAAAATTGGTGGTTGTTTAAGAAGCTTCTGTTTTTCAGTAATCTGCTACAGTAGAAGTTGGGTAAAAAAGAATACCTTTCAGGAATAAGACTGTACACAGGGAATAAGATAACTAATGGTGCAGCATTTCAAGAAAAAAAACAACCAACCCATTGTTAGAAGGGTAGGTGCACACAAACATCTGTTTTACACCAATAGGTATTAAGAGAGGGAAACATTGGCCTGGAGAGGATGTGGCTTATACTGAAGTAAAGTAAAGGGAAAAGCAAAGGACAGGAGAAAATGAATAGCCAGTGGTGTAAATAGAGGAGGATGAGAGTTCATGGTGCTTTTCAGGGAGACAACCAAGGGGTGTGGGCAAACTTAAAAAGGCTATTTTTGGAGCAAGTAAATATAATGAAGAATTTTTCTAATTCCATAAATTATGATGTGGATAAATAGATTGAGTTCTGGTTGAAAGGAGGGAAAAGAAAAGAATGAAAAGAGGATTACAGCCAAGAAGTTAATTAAATGGAGCCAAATTGTTCTATGTGTACTCTTTATCATGTGGCCAAGTTAAAACACAGATGTTTGTGTCATCTGACTGCTCTTTGTTTTCTGTTTAACTCCCTAAACTGACCCTTTTCTCTGTAGTACCTGAATTCCTCACAGTTGCTATTTGCAATACTCAGTGAAGCAGAAAAACATTATTTGCTGGTTTGGCACTGGTGATGTGAGTCAGAGGGGTAGGTGAAGTGAATTCTTAGAGGTCAAGTTTGCAGGGAGGTAGGAATGGGGCACCGATGTGATGTGAGCACCAGTGACCACCAATACTCACATAAGTGGTACTCATTCCAGTATTTCCCTGCATTTCTTGAACTGGGGAGCTCAAAACTGGACATGGTACTCCAGATTGTGGAGAAGGAAATCTCCTTAGGCAAAGCAAAGATCCCAAGTGAGGTCTTCCACCTCCTGATGACTTGCATCTCTCATGTCTCAGTGGCCTCTTGAATAGCAGAAGACAGAAGGTTAGGAACCTCATTAGTATCGTCATAGCGTTATTTGTGGTGCTCACCTTAACAAGTTGCCTACAAATTGTTGAAGATAGGGTGTTTCTGGGCAAGTCTGGAAATTAAAAATTTTATTGCATGAAAAATTGCAATAAAGGAAACCAAGACACAGCTTGTCTGCAGGCCTGGTTTTAACATATTTTGTCAAATCCATTTGTGTATTTATCCCTGGGCTGTCAATCTTTATGACATAACCATTAGTATTACTGAGAGTAACTGTCAGGTGGGGCTGGCATCTATTTGATGTAGACTTTGAGCCCTAAGGTAGAGATTGAGAGGTAGGTTATCCATTACTCCTTCCAGCAGACCCGGAAAATATGATCATTTAGTTACTAACGTGAATCCTGGCTTGGGCTGCTCTTACTTGGTATTTCATGCTGGCAGAATGCAGCTGCAAGCTTCTGTGTGCTGCAGTGCATGTCTGTGGACCGCTGTATTACAATTTGCTCTAAGGTAAGTGAGATTGACTAACATCTATTCCTGTTGTTGGAATTTAGAGCTAGATAGCAGAGATGAGAAACAACTTCTAGAGCTTGCCTTAGAAGAGAAGGAGACCCTGGATAAAAAAATCAACGTGTTGTGCAGAAAGGTGAGCCTGAGGTAAAATTACACAGCTTTGTAAATAAAGATGTCAGAAAAGCGTTCCTCTGTGATCTTATCCATAGACTGTGACACTTGCGTTTAGTAAATGAGAAGTCCACCTTGTGTATTTTCCCTGAAAAGAAGTGACAACAGTAATTATTTGCTAGCTTCTTACTGACAATTGTGTCTCAGAAGCTTATTATTTTAGTCACTTTTGCTTGCGTGCTTGTCTGTCTGCAGATGCTGAAGGGGATTTAAAAAATGGTGAGCCTGTGCTACTGAGACTTGACATGACACCCTAGTAACACTTTGTTGGCAGTGGAGCATGTATTCTTGAAACATTTCTGGTTGGAACTTGCCGACTTTCATTTTCTCTTTAGCTGACAGCACCCAATGAGGAAATTAATTATAAGCAGAGGAGCTGAAATGATTCAGTGGAGAGCTCTGTGATTGGGCTCATTTCTATGTTCACATTTGAAATAACATGAAATGGGACTTTCTGAAAAATAAGATGAATGTAACGATTGGCTGGGTTATAGCTAATAATTTTGTGTTCATAGGTAGTTGGCGCTGGAGCAGGTAACCTGGCACTGGACTTCGGCTTGCTTTCCTGTGGATGCACCAGCATATCCCATTTCCACAGTGATTGCGCTGAGCTGCAGTGTCCAATGGACAGTTTTTAGTCCTACTTACCAGTTTGCCAGAATAAATCAGTGATGGTGTGCTCTCAGGCTGTGACAATTGTCAAGACTGGCTGTAAATTTAATTAGGGGGGAGATAAAAAGTCGTGAAAGAGATAATGACTTTTTCCTTTCTTTCTTTCTTTTCAGCTTTTCCAGCTTCTAGTACCAAAGGAAAAATACGATAAAAGTGATGTCATACTAGAAGTGACAGCTGGCAGAACAACTGGAGGTCAGCAAAGTCTCCACAATAAGGATTACTTCAAACCTCCATCCAACTTCATTAAACCTCTTATGGGTTATTCTTAATGCCTTTTTGTACGTTAATGGTATAAAATGGTACTTTCTAAAGAAGAGCATTAATCTGTCTAATGAGTGTGGTTAGAGTTGCAGCTAAATCTAAAAACTGGTGGCTGCCATTTTGTGAACTGCTATTTATGTTGTCCCGCTTTTATATTTTTAGGAGACATCTGCCAACAGTTCACTAAAGAAATGTTTGAGATGTACCGGAACTATGCAGACTATAAATGCTGGACCTTTGACATTGTGAACTATACACCAGCTGAGATAGGTACAGTAGTTCTTCAGACATGCCACCACGACAAGGCAATTAAAAACAGTGTTTCTGTGCTATATTTGTCACACATTATTTGTGTCTGTAGGTGGGTTGCATCATGCTTCTGCTCATATTTCGGGAGATGATGTCTACAGGCATCTGAAGTATGAAGGAGGGACTCATCGAGTCCAGCGAATCCCTGAGACGGGCCTGTCGTCACGAATGCAGCGTATTCACACTGGGACAATGTCAGTTATTGTTCTCCCTCAGCCAGAGGAGGTAAACCAGCTGTTAATCAGGATGGTAGGGCAGTGTATCCCTTCTCACCTCTTTGCCCGTTGGTTTAGGTGTTACTTGAAACCATGTTATCATTACTGTTTGGGGATTTTATTGATACCCAAGTGCTTTGTTCAAGCCCCAGCAAGTGAACCACAAGATCTGTGACTCTGGAAGGTGATAGTCTTTAGGCCTATACCTTACGTATTTAAATGGGTCATCAGAAGCAACTTAGCAGAGATTTGCTGTTGCCTGAAATGGCGTGTAAATCAGTGGTGGTTTCAGTGACTGTTCCAGCCCCAACACTCGCAGTAAGCCAATTTTAAATTATGTCATGTTTTAAGACAGGGAATATATCCAGAAAATATTCAGTGTTGCATAGTAATGTGATTCTGCAGGTCCATTTTTTTTGTTTCATGTGGCCTCTGTTAAATCAAGGACAGTCTGCTTTGAGTATGAATGAGTGTGTTGGCTAGTCCTTCTGAGAACTTACTGGTACTGACAGCTCTCACTTAAGCCAGCAATTCACACATAAAATAAACAAAACCAGATCCTGCAGGCTTTCCCTGCACTCTTTCCTGCTTCCTTGTAATGCTTTCCTTGCAATGTTGATCAGATCTGAATGTTCCTTTCCCATCCACTGAGTTCAAACTATGGTCCAGGTCATCATGGGCTTTTATTTCCAATGCTGCAATCCTTACTTGGATCTGGATACACCCATTTTTTCCTCAGTTAGATGTTTCTAAGCACTGTTGCAAGAATCATTCAGGCTTGACTTATGGCCAAGATCTTGTACTGCTGTTTAGAAGTAGCTTTTGATTATTTCCTTATTTCTTAGCCTCACTGCCAAGGCTAGTGGTTTTACAGAAAGCTGCTGGTTTTGGTTTGTTTCACAACCCCACATTCCACCCCCCACCCCCCCCCCCCCTTGTTTTGTGAAGGACATAGAGTGAGAGTTTGAAGAAAATGAGTGAAATATTTAAAGCATTACTTGCTTTGCAGACATATTTGACGTTGCACTTTCTTGAAGTATAATTATAGCTGTTAGGAGCAATTCTTTGAGATATGGTATTTTTTTTACACCAAGTATTGTTGCCATTCAGATACGTTTAGAATGAGCAGAAAGTAGCAATTTTCTTTGATTCTAGGTTGATGTTAACGTGGATCCCAAAGATTTGCGTATAGACACATTCAGAGCCAAAGGAGCAGGAGGGCAACATGTTAACAAAACTGATAGTGCTGTGAGAATTGTGCATCTTCCCACAGGTAAGGCTGGCTGCATTTCCTACTTGTAATCACCCTAAATCTGTATCCTGAAGGGAAAGCTTGGAATCCCAGAAGTTGTATCTTAGAGTGGGTTTGCAGGGTTGGGGCTTATACCAAGAAAAGGAAGTGTAGCCCCTTCTGATTCTGCCCTCTGCTAGCAAGGCAACCTGTGAGAAGAAGGGTTGTGTACCAGTGGCATGATGGTCAGACATTTCCTATTATGCCAGTTTTGTCCTCAGAGGGAGTGTTTAATGAATACACTGTCTTCGAAGGATGAAAGGACCTAGAGGGTGACAGGAATGGGATGGAAGATGCAAATAATTCGTGCTCTGTGCTCTGTACCTTAAGGAATAACAGCCATTTGCAACCAAGGGTTGCTTTGCCTAGCTGGAACCTGTGTAGTAGTAGGCTTGAAGATTTTCATTCAGTACTATATAGTTATATAGTACTATAGATTGTGCTTCAGTACTGTAGATAATGCTATCATATGTTGAAGAGGAAGGAAGATGTCTGCTGATAGAAAGATAATGTATAGACTGGACCACTCTGTCTTTCTTGGGAGTTTGTTGTTATTGAAATTCAGTGGATTTCTATCTGTTCAGATGCAGAATCTCTTTAGACACAGGAAATGCAGGTAGTGACCAGAAAACAGCTGTTTTCTATATGCCTTTTTATTTCAGAAATCAAATAAGAAGCAAAAATAAGTACTAGATTTCTTTTAAAGACCTTTATTTTACTTTATTTCATTATTCATGAGTTCAAGACCACCAGTATTGTTTAGACACCCTTCTCTTCTAGAACAATGAATTTTCCAGTCTCCAAGAGCTTATTTAGACTGACTTTAAAAACTTGTGTTGCACTGTTATAAGAATGCTTCTGTAGACTGTGCAAATGACATCTTTAACATGAGAATGCTGATTGGAGAGAGCTCATTTTATGGAGGCAATGTCAGACTTGTTTCCTTCATGAAATGTTAAGGTATCCCTGCCTTTTCTGTAGTACTGACCAAAGCCCCTGGTACAGCTGTGAAGAGTGTGAAACTATACTAATGGTTCTGGCCGCTGTCTTAAAATGACCTTTTAACCTGCAGCTGAATGACCCTACAAACCAGCACTCCAGAAGGTTTCATTTGCCTAACGTGTTGTTAGAATTAATTTAGCTTGTTTTTTTCTTTGTTATACTGGGCTTTTGATGTGAGCTCTCTTGCATCCCTCTATTAAAAGGACTAGTAGTTGAGTGCCAGCAGGAGCGATCCCAGCTGTTGAACAAGGACATAGCTCTGCGGACACTGAGAGCTAAGATGTACCAGCAGACCATTGAAAAACAGCTCAATCAACAACAGAGTGCCAGAAAACTGCAGGTGAGAACATGTGGTTGCTGATATTTGGAGAGGGTGCTGTGTTGTAGGTTTGTGACACTGAGTGACAGTGATGGAGCAAGTGAGTGTGAGTGCCTGAACAGGTGTGCTCACAAAGGAGAATCTTGTGGTTTGAAATGCTCTGGATTTTACTTATCCCAGTTCAATGCTATTGCAGACTTCCCAAGCAATGCAAAAGAGGCATCAGCTATAGCTGGAAAGAAAAGGCTCAAAAGACTAGGTGAACTTATCTGAAAGGCAATGCTCTACATCATGTCCTGAATCCCCCTACTAAGGCCGGAGCTACAAGTAGAGTTACAAGTATACAAGTAGGGCATCAGTAAACAGTTACTTTCTGTGAAAACTGGGATCAGAAGTTCTCAAGATTGTGTTTTAACCTGTTTCTAAATCAGAGTATTTGATAAGACCATACAGAGCTTTTGAAAGAAACAAGTATATAAATACTCCTGCCACTACATAGTGAGATAGCAGTTTATTTGATACAGTTTAGGTAGCCTTTTAAGGAAGAAACAAGCTCAGAAGTGTTGCATCCCAACTAGAATGAAGTGCAGCAGGAGGGCCAGGAGACCTCCTTGGATGGATAAGGAGCTGCTGAGGAAAATTCGAAGGAAAAAAGAGGCTTATAAAAGGTGAAAACAAGGACAGGTGACCTAGGAAGAGTACAGGGATGTTGTCTGAGAAGCTAGGGACCAGGTTAGGAAAGCTAAGGCCCAGTTAGAATTAAACTTGGCTAGGGATGTGAAAGATAACAGGAAGGGATTCTATAGGTATGTAGTGAATAAAAGACAGACTAGGGACAATGTAGGCCCCCTCCAGAAGCTATCAGGAGAACCGGCTACCCTGGATTTGGAGAAGGCTGAGGTTCTGAATGACTTCTTTGCCTCAGTCTTCACTGGCAAATGCTCTGACCACACCACCCAAGTCTTGGAGGGCAGATGCAGGAACTGTGAGAATGAAGACCCTGGGCCCGCTGTAGGAGAGGATCTGGTTCAAGACCATCTTAAGAACCCGAATGTACACAAGTCCATGGGACCTGATGAAATCCATCTGCGGGTCCTGAAGGAGCTGGCAAATGAAGTTGCTAAGCCACTGACCGTCATAATTTGAAAGATCATGGCAGTCAGGTGAAGTTCCCAATGACTGGAAAAAGGGAAATATAGCCCCCATTTTCAAGAAGGGGAAAATGGATGACCCGGGGAATTACAGACCAGTCAGTCTCACCTCTGTGCCTGGCAAAATCTTGGAGCAGATTCTCCTGGAAGGCATGCTAAGGCACATGAAAATCAACAAGGTGCTTGGTGACAGCCAGCATGGTTTCACTAAGGGCAAATCCTGCCTGACCAATTGGGTGGCCTTCTATGATGGGGCTACAGAACTGATGGACAGGGGTAGAGCAGCTGATGTCATCTACCTGGACTTGGGCAAAGCGTTCGACACTGTCCCACATGACATCCTTGTCTCTAAATTGGAGAGACATCAATTTGATGGATGGACCACTCGGTGGATAAAGAACTGGCTGGATGGCCACACGCAAAGAGTTGTGGTCAATGGCTCAATGTCCAGCTGGAGACCAGTAACGAGTGGTGTCCCTCAGGGATCGGTGTTGGGACCGGTCTTGTTCAACATCTTCGTTGCTGACATGGACAGTGGGATTGAGTGCGCCCTCAGCAAGTTTGTCAATGACACCAAGCTGTGTGGTTCGGTTGATACGCTGGAGGGAAGGAATGCCATCCAGAGGGACCTTGACACGCTTGTGAGGTGGGCTGATGCCAGCCTCATGAAGTTTAACCATGCCAAGTGCAAGGTCCTACCCTGGGTGGGAGCAATCCCAGGCAAAGCTACAGGTTGGGCAGGGAAGAGATTCAGAGCAGCCCTGTGGAGAAGGACTTGGGGGTGTTGGTCAATGAGTAAATAAACATGAGCCGGCATCAGTGTGCGCTAGCAGCCCAGAAAGCCAACCGTATCCTGGGCTGCATCAAAAGGAGTGTGACCAGCAGGTCAAAGGAGGTGATCCTGCCCCTCTACTCTGTTCTTGTGAGGGCTCACCTGGAGTATTGTGTGCAGTTCTGGTGTCCTCAACATAAAAAGGACATGGAACTGTTGGAATACGTCCAGGGAAGGGCCACAACGATGATCAGGGGACTGGAGCACCTCCTACATGAAGACAGGCTGAGAAGGTTGGGGCTGTTCAGCCTGGAGAAGAGAAGGCTGCATGGAGACCTCACAGCAGCCTTCCAGTATCTGAAGGGGGCCTATAGGGATGCTGGGGAGGGACTCTTCATTAGGGACTGTAGTGACAGGACAAGGAGTAATGGGTTAAAACTTAAACAGGGGAAGTTTAGGTTGGATATAAGGAGGAAGTTCTTTACTGTCAGGGGGGTGAGGCACGGGAATGGGTTGCCCAAGGAAGTTGTGAATGCTCCATCCCTGGCAGTGTTCAAGGCCAGGTTGGACAGAGCCTTGGGTGAGATGGTTTAGTGTGAGGTGTCCCTGCCCATGGGCAGGGGTGTTGGAAGTAGGTGATCTTAAGGTCCTTTCCACCCGTAACTATTCTATGATTCTAAGAAACACCTTTTATAAGAGAGTTACCTCAAATTATGATGCAAAGTGAGCTTTTCTCTTGAAATATGCTATCATTCTTTTCCCATTCTTTGAATATTTTCCCCATTTGTGGTCTGAACTTCAACAGTGATCACCAGGAATAAAACTACTTCAGAATTACAGTATTATTCAGTACTTTGAAGTTTTTAGCTCTCCTATTTAATCACTAATTTCAGGTTGCATGTAAGTGTATTATTCCTGCAGGATATTAGGCCAGTCACTGGAAGTGGTGAGCCATTTCTCTTGTGTTAATAATTTTAGCTTGAGATCCTTTAGAATTGCATAAAGGACTTAGATGTACATTTATATGAATACTGCAGAAAATCAGGCAAAAGTGAATTGCTTTTCGTAATGTTTCAGAATTTATTCAGTAAATGCCTTATTTTAAAATATACGTGTTGAGTGCAGGTGAATTTTTCAGCAGTGCCCACTGGAGCAGACACCCGTTTCTCTATGCAGTTTTTAGCATTTAATTCGGTATTTTAACAGTGTTTAATCACACAGCAACGCTGTGTTTTGATTTCTAACTTCTAAACGGCTTGCATTCCCGCACTTCACCACTAGAGGACTACTCTTCGTAGTCTTAATTTACTCCTCGTTCGGTACTAACGACACCCAGACTTCAGTGGAGTGGCTTTGTCACACGTTGACTGGGCTGCTTATTAACGGGGCCCACTTTCGTTATTTCTTGTGGGAGCTACACCCCCCAAAAAAAACCCCAGCCTTACATTTTTGAACTAAGGACTTGTGTAGATCTATCTCTGGCCTTATGTGACTTCTGAGAGTTAGGTCGTTCTTCCAGCTACAGAGCTGGACCACAGATGTGCTGGGGCTGTAAGAACTTGGTCTGTGATACAGAGTCACAAATCATTGTTTTGCCCAGGGAAGCTGTGGCTTCCCCATCCCTGGCAGTGTTCAAGGACAAGTTGGAGGGGGCTTGGAGCAACCTGGTCTAGTGGAAGGTGTCCCTGCCCATGGCAGGGGGATTGGAACTGGATGAGCTTTAAGGTCCTTTCCATCCCAAACCATTCTGTGATTCTATGATAATACAGTTTAGCAATGTTAAAGTATTTAAAAATCTCATATGCTAAGCCAGTGACCACTAGGTTTGTAGTCAGAATAGTCTGATCCATCAAAGTTTATTCTAGGTATGCTGCTTGAGGGTGGAATTTGAGTCTATTTCTTTTTAAACACAATAAGATAGAATTGTTTTTTTTTGCTGCTTTGCTACAGTTGGGAACAAGAGCCCAGTCAGAGAGAATCCGTACTTACAACTTCACCCAGGACAGAGTCACTGACCACAGGATCTCATATGATGCACGTAATATCAAGGTAATGGTTGCTTATGGGAGTATTTAAAGTTACTTATCTGTACCACAGGAAGAAATTAACTTACTGAAAACAATACAGTCTGAATGAGGAAATCGAGATAGCCAGTTGTGCTCTGTCAGAACAGATTTAGAAAGCTGAAACTTTCTTTCCTGCCTGATTGTGCAGTGCTGTTAAAGATATTTGGCACAGGATATAGCTTGCTGGCCTACTTGTAGCACTCAGTCAACTCCCTGAGTCCCTCAGCCAAACTGGCAAGTGACATTTGGGATGCTTGAAGCTTAGTACATCCGCAAGAAAAACTTGACACCAAGGACTTCTTTTTTTGTTAAGCCAGTCTTTCCTCCTCCTAATGCTGGAGTGAAGAAAAACTTCTATACTTGCCTCACAGGCCAGTCAAATGAAAGAGAAACCAAATACTTTCATTTTAAGATTGCCTGAGGTCTTATTTCTCAGTAAATCTCTGCATACGGCTTGAATCTTGATTATTTATTGTTGTTTTACAGGGAAACAAATATGTAGTAATGCGTTTTTGTGTATTAAATTTATGAAAGTGGTTTGAATTTTAGGACAAAGTTTAGGGTGACCCTTCAATGTTTGGCTTGGGTATCCAGTTCACTGTAAATGCTGTTACATAAGGATCCACGCCTTTCGAATTGTACCCAGAGGTGTCCTGGGTAATTTCAGGGAACACAGGGCGTGCTGAATATGGAATGGTTTGTGTTCAGTGGAGCGGGGAATAGGTACACAGATACCATGGTGGAGGAGAATGGGAAGAAGTTTTAGTATTTAGATGAGACATGAGGAAGAAATTTGCTGTGAGGGTGGTGAGGCACTGGCACAGGTTGCCCAGAGAGGCTGTGGCTGCCCCATCCCTGGCAGTGTTCAAGGCCAGGTTGGACGGGACTTGGAGCACCCTGGTCTAGTGGAAGGTGTCCCTGCCCATGGCAGGGGGAGTTGGAACTAGCTGCTGTCTAAGGTTCCTTCCAACCCAAACCGTTCTATCATTCTGTGGTTCTGTGAGTTCCACAATCACATAAAACCAGCTTTCATTAGTTGAACTTTTCAGTTACTTAGTGTTGGGAACTTGTTACTTTCTTGAGTGAAACTGGAACCATAAACTGCCTGACAAAAGTTAGCTGGGCTCTGCTTGCAAAACAAACTAGATCTTGGCATGAGCAATCTATATTTGACTTGGGTTCTTCAACCCTCTATTGCTCTTGCCTAGGGGATTTGCATGTAAACGCATGGGTTACATGAAAGCGTGGCAGGAATGCACCAGCAGCTCCTTTTGTTGCTGCTGGAATCAGTGTGCTGCTCACAGGCAGCCAGCTGAAGTTCCACTGCTGTGCACCATGGCATGTTGCATTCACACAGGGGGAGTGCAGAGGTGAGCAAACGAATGCGTCAAGATAAAGACTCCAGGCAAAGTGCATTCCAGGAGCTCCTTGTCTGAGTCTTGGGCAATTTGGAATTATACTGATGTACAGTCAGTAATGCTTTTGCCAGGTTTTGTTGTTTTTTTTTTTTTTTCATAGGAAATTCTAAATGGGAAAGAAGCACTGGATAAGCTCATCAACAGACTGCTGGAGTTTGCAGAGATGGAGGCTGTCACTGAGTATCTAGAAAGTTTGCAGGCTGTGGAAGGAGGAGGCTGCTGAAGGCCTTGCATGGAGATAGAGCAGAAATGTTGTGTTCGGTAGGAAAATAGATGCATTTGTTAAATAAATCTATGCTTCTGTTTTTAAGGGTGTGGTGCTATTCTTTTATACTTGGGTGCAAATGGATTGAATTCATTTCAGCAGTCCTTGCAGAAAAGAACAAGCTTGGGGTACTGTGTGCGAATACTGTCTGTCTTGGCAGCATGGCTCTGTTAAGCTGGACCTCCTGACATATTACAGCTGGAAAGACACAGAATTGTGGTGATGGAGCAGAATACCACATAGTGCATGTTTTGGAGGTGGCAAATGTTCCTCTCCAGGTGAAAGAACCTCAGCTCCCTAGACAGTCTAGAATCTGGCCTTCCCTTCAAAATAAGCCTGTGTTATGATGCTTTAATTTTTAGAGTGTATATAGAAAAGCAAAGGCAGCAGTTTTGAGGCCTGTCAGCTTGCTTCTAGCCACTCTTGGGTCAGCTTAGGATGGGACTGGACCACATGCTGCAGTGGTATGTAAAAGTAGGTGTTCTGGTTTCCAGCTGAGTTGATGAGATTCCAGGAGGAGTTCAGCAATGATAGCAGGCAGCTCCCTGCTTCTTGGCAGAGAAAAGAAGTTCACAGTGTGTTGTGTTTTAGCAAATGGGTAGCTCTGCAGTTCAATTTCTGCCTTGATGACTTTGGGAATGTGGCCCTATCCCTGAGGGTGATCCATCTGCTTACAGAACATTTGGACGCAGCGGTTCAAGAATACTGATGTGTTTAATGTCACATGAACTCAGAGTGCTCTGCTGAACTGGGCTGACTTGCTACAACACTGTGTTTTTTATCCTGCTCCTCCCAGGTTTTGCTATAAAGCTGCTCCTCTGTACAAGCTTTTGCATGTGAAGAATCAGTTGTTATTATTTAAATTAAGCCTTCTTGTTGATTTGTATTTGCACATCTGTTTTGTGATCACAAATGATACAGGACTGAGAAAATGAGAGTTATTGTAAGGAAAACAATCACTTTGACACAGAGTTAATCTAAATGGTGTAGTTTTTACCACTGTATATTTAACAAACAACAGTTAACTTTATTCAGCTGTATTTAGAAAGATGGAATTTGAACCAGGAAGCAAGTAGGAAAACTATCCTCAGTTTCCCAATTCTGGAATTATTTTTCAGTTCTTTGGCATGTTTTCACATTCTTATCAGCAAGTTTTGTCTGGCAGTTTCTGACTTGCTCCCAACACTTTTAATTATGAAAGGTCTTGGGTTTGCTTGGGCTTCTTTCAAATGTATAGCCCTGTGAGTCAATTGGGAAACATCACCACACAGTTTATGAGTCATTGGGACACTTGAACTTTGAATTCTTACAGTAAGCAGTTCAGAAATAAAACCTGCAGGAAGATCTGCAGCTCAGCTTCTACTAAAGGCAGTAACAGAAATGCTGTGAACTAGTTTATGTGCATTCCCCACCTTTTAAAAGTGCAGATCCTTGACTCTCAGGGCATCACCCATCAACCTTAGAGGAGCACGTATGAGGACTACTGAATGACAATCTGTTACCATCAGAAGGTTTATCCATTCAGCTATATTTGGAATGTTGTTTCAACAAACGTCACCTGAACTCTTGTAAGAATTGTAAAATTAACAGTTTTAACTTGGGTCATTTGTTACTTGTAATTGATGCGCAGAACAAACCCATTTCCAGTAAGTGCTGAACGTGCTACTGGAAGGCACCAGACACTTCTATTCATGACCACAAAATAAAGTATTTATTTTAAGAAGCATTCCCACATTTCCATCCCTATTTTGGTTTATCTTGACCCCAGGCCCCATTTTTAACAGAACATGCACTCGTCCATCTCCCAGCTTGCCCTGACCCCCCTGAACAGATGAACAATGGTAGCAGATGGTTCAAATGAAAGCTTTATTCAGGGTCTTCATATAAACTCCACTTCAAGAGCTTGCAATATTTGTAATTGCAACTGAGAAGCTTCTAAAGAGAAACCCACTGTTTAATGTTGCAGAAGATACCTATAAACTAAACCACTAACTTCTCATTCACCTGCTCCTGTGCGCTTCCCCCTCTGTAATGAAGCCATTAACATTCTCTCTCTTCAGCCCCCAGTCTGTGTAATGCTTTCTGCTGGGTTTTAACATGGGCTGTGTTTACTTCTACAGGTAAAGTCAAACCTGTGTTTGGTGACACTGTCTGAGAACCCTCTGGGGCAGATGCAGCCTTTTTCAGAATATTATTTGCAACGCTTTTTGCTCTGTAAAGAAGCTTTATATTCAAGCTATATCCCAAAACATTTCACAAAGCTCAATCTGTTTGTTTGTCACACAAACACTTCACACGACTTCTAAGTTAAATAGGCAGAAGGTAAAGAGGACTTAAGAGGTAGATACAAGAGAGACTGAAGAGGTAACAGCTGACAAAGCAGAACCAAAGGGTTGCTGCAGAAGGTACAGAGACAGCTTTTGTACCAGCCAGCACAAGGATTAAAAACCCCACAGGAAGAATGGGATCTGTCTCAGGAAGAAGGATCAGTGAGGAAATCAGAAGAGCACATGGGGTTGAAACAGCTTATGGCTGTTTGAGAGTAGATAAGGTTGTACCTCTCCAGGGCATGATGCAAACACGCAGCAGGAGCTGGGATGGGGAGACACGGTGGCCTGCGTAAGACAGCATGGTGCTTCCCCAAATCCCAGTGGAGCAGAGGTGAAGTGAAGGGAGATGCTGGAGATACAGCACAGCGGTGATGTGGAGGCTTGCATAGCTGGGAATACTGGAGGAAGACTATTTGAAGAAGATAGCAATAATAAAACAAGTACTAAAAAGGGGAGGCACAACTCAAAAAGCTAATCAAGGAAACCAAGAAACATGAAAGTTTTTTACTCCCTTTCTGAGATACCAAAATTTGCACTGAAGTAACATATTTTTCAAGTGAAAAAGAAGAAAAAAAGATAAAGGACAAAAGTTTTTATACAAGCACAGGTGAATTTAACTTGGATCCATGTCATGACCAGGCTTCCCACCTTCTTAATCTGAACACTGGGACTGGATGATGCCACAGCACAGATTTTCTCTATGATAGCCAAACACAAAGCAAACTTTACACTACTGGGAAAATCTGGATTTCAATCTACAAATTCCCAGGTGGAGGGTTAAAATTTGGCTTCACCTAATGAGGAACAAGGAGTATTCTATAACCTGGGTCAAATAAGCAGGTCTCTGCACAGCTCCTGGTATAAAGAAATGCCCATCAAAGTAACAGCAATATATTGATATGCATCAACTGCATATCAAAGTATATGCAATACGTTTGCTTCTAAAAGCATCACCAGCTTTAGACAGACCCTACTATAAAAAACACACACCCCAAAGAAAAGCATCCTGTACTGCGAATCTGTCTTTAGACAGACAAGACGGGAGAGATGAGGTGAGGAAGGAAAAATACAGAACTGACTTGCTCAAACCCACACAAATGAAGCCATTGTCAGACACTGGAGTGACTCCCCTTTTCTCTCTTACTCTCCTCGTATTGCTAACAATATCCACAGCAGCCTACAAAACCAGGAGCTTGCAATAAAAGGAGGCAAGCACTTAAAAACATGCTGCATGACAGAAAATGGTTAGCGAGGAAACACAACACTTTTCCTCTGGTAGCACTGTTCTTCTCAAACAGTAAAAGGAACATTCCTTTACTGAAGGCCAGTGCAGCCGAGGCAGGATTAGCAGATGAGGAGCATAACTGTGGTAATACCTACAGGATTCCTACGGCAAATTCCAAAGGCAGAAGATTTTGCAGGGAGATAGCACAGGAGGAAGAGGGATCTGCACAGAACCCGTGTCCTGCAAAAGCAGCGTCTCCCTTAAATCTTACAAAAGTGTGTTTGTATCAGAAATACTTGGTTTAGATACACAATAAGGAAACTGAGTGACAGCACAGTGCAAAATTAAACGCTGGCTTTGGATAGATCCCATTTAATTCAACTGGCCCTTACTGTAATTTAAAGACAAAGAATGAACTCGTCTCTCCTCAAACTCAAAGGCAGTGGGGAGTGGAGAGCTCTATTTCTTTGTGAAACACAGGCTTTAGAAGTTCCATCAGCAAAAGCAAGTGTATGGTATTTAAACCAACTTTACTATCAGTGAACAAAGAGAACGTTTAGTATCTTTTCCACTAATGCTTTGGTTTGTCTATTTAACACCGTACTTGACAAAGACCTTTGCTTGATATTACAACTAGCAGCAGCTCCTCAAGGAAACAAGTTTGGAACACTTACTTTCAAATGGTTTCAAACACCTCCTTGGGCAGCTTAGTTACAGGTATCTTAAATCACTGCCAATGACCAATGTGACAAAATTTTTAAGGAAAGATGTTAATATTTTGGGAACCTCACTATAAGAGAAAAGATAAGCTCCTCACAGGATTTAAAAGTGGAGCCTACAAATAAAACTCCTATACTACTGTGCCAATAAACAATGAAATCACTTTACAGAGCTTCTAAAGAAATGTACACACTTTAGGCTTGGAGTAACAGAAATAGATGAGTACAGCAGTACAAAACAAGTTTGTAAGGAAAAAAATGATTGTGCTTGGAAGGAAAGCAGGATCAGCTGTTAATGTGGCAGCTGGCAATGGCAGAGCAGCAGAAAGAGCTGGCTGTACTGGAAAATCACAGGGTGCCAATGGCAGGCGGCATGATGCAGTCATCTGAAAGGCAAATGTGGTCTAGGGCCACATGTATCAAGAGTCGCTTCCAGTAGGCCAAGGAAGTATTAGTGACATCACCCATGGCCTTAATCTTCCTTGAACACAGAGCCCAGGCAAACTCAGGCTGGAATAGGTGAAGAGAAGCAGTGGTGGTGGAGTGCCACACAAAGACGTGTTATGCGATGCTGAAAAGACATGATGGATTCAAGAGGAGGGAAAGCTAGTTAGCTGAAGGACAATACTTGTGTAAATTGAGAGGAAATGCACATAAACTTGTTACAAACACACGGAGGCTCCAAGCTGCTGCAGTAGTGTTCAGACATAAACAAAACCTGAAAACTGCTTTTTAAATAAACCTGACAACCCCTCCTCAGCAGAAAGGACACTTCTGCTCTAGCTTGGCATGTGAGGTCTTTCATATAGAGTACTTGCTGTACATTCCTGCACGTATGCAAGAATGTATGAGAGCATCCAGCACACATCCAGCATCTCTAAATGACAATCCAGGGCTGGGTATTACAGGAAACTTTCAAATTTCTCAAAACAAACATCAGAAGAAATACAAGCAGCCAGAGAAACACACGGGGTTAAACACAATACTCAATTCTCCTCTACACATAGACAGAACAACAAAGAATAGAAAAAAAACCTTGGTGTCCTTTGTAAGACATGATAAACAGATTCTCTGTCTCACACTCCTTTCTCTGCTGATAGGATGGATTAATAGTTGTTTTCTCTGGGAAGTTTAAGCTCAAAAGTTACCAACTCCATTTTGCTGCAGCTGGACTCTGACAACTGTTTTAAGTGCACCCTTTGGTTTTGGCTATGATGCTCCTGAACAAAACACCACAAACTTTTAGAAAGAGACATATTTTTTAGTGGGTTCATGATTTGAACATTTGTGGTCCACTGTCTGACACCTGGAGAAGTAATGAGTGGAGCTGTATCCTTTCACAATGAATCCTGATCATGCTAAATGCAGAGCAATCCCACCTAGTGAAGAAATCAAACCTACAGGCCTTAAGAAAATGTCCAAGCCATCGTGGACAGTACAGCCATCAGCTCCACTTATCCATCTTCTGTTTTCTCTCTTATGGTGCTGAGAATGATGAAACTTCGATACACTTAGCCCCTCTCAGCTTAGTCAGTCACTGCAACTATTCGATACACTCCTCTTACCAACAGACAAAATCCATAAACCTCAAAAAGGGTTCTACATGCTGTAGCAGGGCCAGGTCTTTGGAATGTTTTGTCACAAAAGGGACATTGTGTCATGTCGGCAAAAGAGATAAAAAAGAAAGTAAGACCAAAAAAAGAAAACTTGATGTGCAAAAAGAAGGAAAAGCTCAGGCACAGACAACAATAAAGCAAAATACAGCAGGAAGACACCACAGAAATACCTGCTCCAACAGGCTCTGGGGCTGTTACAGAAAGTTAAGATTCATCCTGTTTAAACCTTCTGCAGAGGTTTAACACATTTATTGTGCATGTACACAAATGGTTTTCCAGACGTCACTTGGAATGAGTGGCACTGATGTGACTAACTCCTCTAGAAACAGCTTTCATCAAAGGATCACTGTGAAATGCTGGCAGTCTCACCACCTACTCTTCTGCAAGTGATTAGCCAAAGGTTAGTAAGCACAGTACTTTTACTCATTAGCTGGGGAACTACTCCACATAATCAATCTTAGAATATGATCTTACTCTCTAGTACATGTCATTGATCCAGTTACTCTGTAAGAAAACAAAAGGTCTGCATCCTTTCTGCCAGATTAAGGATGACTACGTTCTCTCAGAAAAGGAGTAAAAAACCTTATGCAATGTATTTAAAACAGCATACCCAGAGCAAACTGAACTTAGATTGTACGGGTAAAATAGATGTATTTACAATATTGCATAAGTAACAGAACAGAGACTTCCATTCCAAGATCAATCACATCAAAACAGAATTAAAAAATATTACAACTCACATGTTTCAATCCCTATAAATCCTTAATTTCTATCCAACATCTTCTTTATAAAAGCCTGTTTAAAATATTACACTTTTGATTCACTCTTGCTTCAACAGAATCAAGTATTATTTGTTAAGTGTTACTGATCACTCAGTCTCTGTCTTAAGTTCCTAGATTTTCCATTTTCAAATTTCCTCTTTTTAAATGTTGGCACCCCTTCTGTCAGCTCTCCAAGGGAGGTGACTGTCTTCTCTTTAAATATCACTGTCGCATCGTCTGGATCCTCTGCCACTGGGGGTGGCAGACTGTCACTCTCTGTACTAGGAAGCTCCAGGTCCACTTTTTCACTGGGAGAAGAGAGGAAAACACAGAAGGATTAATCTACATGGAAAAAACAGCATGGTGTACTGCAGACAGCAACATCTATATTTGATTGTCAAAGCAGCTTTGAGCTAGATGCAGTCTTCTTGCCAAGATCTCCATCATGACAGGCATCAAGGAAAAAACATGCTCTTTGCTGCTTCTGTGTGGGCTGCCCTGAAAAGTAAAAAACTAAGACCTCATTGTGTACAGAGCCTATAGCATGGCCCAAGCACTCATCATGTAAATAGTCCTGCAAAAGACAACAGGGCTGCATGTGTGTAAATTTACAAGACAGTAGTCAGTGACCAATTAGCAATGCTTCACTGCCAAAATGCTATGGAGTAGTTTTCCACAAGTGTCCATCCCCGAGGGTCTGCATGACAGAATAGAGAACAGGCTTACCAAACCAGCAAGTGACCCCAAGTTGGGAGGAACAGCTTTGGAGAACAGAATCACAGCAAATACTGATCAAAGACGCCATCTAAAAACAACCCGTTGGTTTTAAGAGGTCAACAGGAAAGCACTATGTTATAAAAGAATAACCTGTGGCACAAGCATATGATGGAGAACAACCCAACAGTTGGCAGCAAATGATCTTAATTACAAGTCCATTGGACATCACACCAGTATAACTCTGCTACAGAGACACACACTGTATTCCTGGCCAATCCATACAGGAAATCCTTCAGTACTACTGAGTGCGTCTGATGTCAACTCCTGTACTATACCTGGTTTCAGCTCCTGTGCTTTGAGGAAGACATAGACTGGGTCAAGCACCCAAAGAGAGCCACAAGAATGACAGCAGGTCAAGGAAACATGACTGTTGCAGTATCCTGAAAATACAAACCTCTGGAAGTGGTTGCCATTGTGCCTAACCTCAGTTTAAAGTAAATAACAAACAACTGCATTTCTCTCCATTACATGTGTGTATATCTCAAGCCTGTGTTTTCACCTACAGACTGATATATAAGGTTCAGTAGCTGAAAGCACTTTTTATACAGCAGTGCTTTCCAAAAACTGAAAGAACTTATCAGTTCTGAAGTCAAGGAGCAGTTAGCTGGTCCAACACAGAAGGTGTTATGTGAGCATTACGATCTCCAAGGAAGTAGATCAGTGCTGAATTTAGTTCCAACACTGTCAAAACTGCCAAATAATTTACAACTAAAACACTAGAGAATGGGGTGAGTATGAGACAAAGGACAGTTTTCCTTCTCTAAAACCTAGCTTCTCCAGACTCCTAGAGGGGCCCACAACAAGAAACTGGCTGTAAAAGGCAGCATGTGTCACAAAAATAATGAGCCAGCTCAAGCACTGTGCAGTAAAACCAAACCAAAACAAACCTCCTGATCACAAAAACATCTGTAGCACATCAGCTGGACATGGAAGAGAGACAGCTTCCAGATTTAAAATGGCATAACTAGATTACACATTTTGTCTTTCATCTCCTGAGTTAAGTCATTATAGAAAGTGTCTCCCACGACATTATAAGAGCCCCCAGGACTTACCTGCAGTGACAGCAGTAAAGGTTGTGCATTTTGTTTTGGTTTTGCTTAACTCTGTTTTGAAATAAGGCAAATGAGGGAATGAGAAACAGCTGAACCAACTCTTTTACTGCAATACTGGGTGAAAATTTGAAGTGTCTTTTCAACTATGTCCTTCCTTCAAGTGAGAAGCTAGAGTTAGTACAACATCACAAAGTGAGAAAGAATTCACTGCTTGTGCAAGTAACTCAGCCGAACACACCAGGCGTAGGTAGAAATTGCTTGGAGTCTGACAAAAAGCATACTCCTTATGTCAAGCACTCCTGATCCCATAAGGAAGGAAATCAAAGCAATGCTAACTCAGTATGATCAAGATAACGTTGCTGGTGGTCCTAGAAGACCAAGATACATCTTGAACTTCGGGCAGAGTTAGCCCACCTAATTACTCATCAGAAAGAATCAGAGTTTAGCCTGGAAGCTGGAGGCCCTGAGAAAACTGCCTATGCTGTTCTGAGGCTGGAAGCAGAGGAAGAAAGAGGCACAAGAGCTCTTGAGGCAGCTGAGCCAGATAGTTGAAGGAGACGCTGTTAAGGAACATAAGCTTAGAGTAACTACCTTTAAATAGCTGATACTCAGCCTCTAAGAAGAATTATGGATGACAACAAGCCTTCAAATCACTTCAATTTAGTCTGTAATCATGGTGAACTTCTACACTAAACCAACCCACCACCAATTATCTGCCATGGAGTGCTATTACTTCAAATAATTCCTGTGGTAAGAATTGTATTTGGCTGTATTTCCAATCCCTGCAGTGTTAATTCTGCCAGAATTCAGAAGAAAAAGCTTCAGTTCTTTCAAACAAGTATTCTGAAAGCAAATACCATGAAAATAACTACGATAAACATTTCCTCACCTCGGTTCTTCCTCCTCCTTTTCTTCTTTCTCTGGAATTGCTTTCCATTTTCCATAAGGATTGGTCTTGCTGGATGTGTCACTGGAGGCTTCTTGGGAAGGGGATGAACTCTCCTCTTTATCAGCAGTTTCTTCTGACTTAACTTCTCGCCATTTCCCGTAAGGACTTAACTTCTTAGCTCTGGGAGACTTTTTCCCTTCCTCTGATTCTTCACCATTATCTCGTTTCCTCTAAAGAGGAAAAAACCCACCTTAAGCAAAAATGCCTAAATAAAAACACAATGTAGCTTTATTTTACATCTTTGATTTACCATTACCTACTACTCATACTTTTCAACCAAGAGTAACTTGAAATGATAAACTCGTACTGTCATAAAACTTGAAAACAAAGCTTAGCATAGGTACATAAAAAATAAGAAGCAAAAATTCACATACACCTTTCTGTGCTGCAGATACACACACTTTAGAGCTAATACCTGGTAGTAGTTTACACTGATGCAGGGGTACAAACATACACATTTCAGTAACACCTGTCTGTGAACACATTTTATGTTTAAACTGTCTGAGAAACAGTTACAGAAAAACCATCTGACCCAACCAGAGCCATAATCACACCCTTTATCATAAGTTTTAAACCTGAAGACATATATCAATATAATTGATCCAGATTTTGTACTACGTGCTGCCAAACTTTTTCTCAATTAATAAGAAAATTACTCCCATGTGATTTTCAGTCAAAAGCTCTCCCTGAGGGTCTCTGGGCAGTCACATTTACCAATGAAGGTTTGAAGTCATCCTCACACTGCAATCCAAACCACTCTGTGGATTACTTCAGTGAGATGACAGTGACCTTTCTCAGAGAACATCACATCTCTGGCAGATTTCAAGCTGCTTCAGGTGGGTTGAAGAGGAAGATCATGCTTTCTATTCTGGAACAGTGTCACTAATGGGCCAAATGATTGAATAAAGATTCATTTGACTTTAAACAAGAGCAAACTTCTACTTTCAGTCATATGGTTTAACCTAATTACAATGAGTACATCCTATCACAACACATAAATTATCTTCTGCTAGAAAATTAATACTGTGTATAAAATAAATCTAAAAACTTGCCTTGGAATTTGTTTCCAAACTCTGTGCTTCATTCTCACTGTCTTCTGAGTCTGAATCAGATGTTTTGGAATCTGTTTGACTCTTCCCAGTTGAAGATGAAACAAAACCACTTGGTTTCTCCCATGTGGATACTGTCCAAAATATTTGATCACATTACTTATGTTTCTAATTCTGATCTGGCATTACCTTTCATAAGGAGTGCTGTCTTATGCAAAAATACAGCAAACTGTTTAGCACAGGGCTTTTGCCCTTGTTTGATATGTTTGTTTTAATAAACATAATCAGAGAGATAACATTTCACTTCCCAGCAGAGATACACTCATGACAGCTGAGTTTACTGTAGGTAAAGCCTGTTTTAATTAGTGCTTAAGAAAAATAACAAATGGTGAACTGTGGCTTGCAAGACTGTGGTCTCTCATCCTTCTACATGACAAATTGACTTCTAGAGGTGCCTATCTGATTTGCGTTGTCCATCGATTACAACAATGGACAGAATAAGGTAAACTGTAACTGCAAGCCTCAGCTCTCCAGGTAGATAAACCCCTTCTCTGTGCTACCTGGCTCTGTAACATTAGGTCAGTCTCTAATTAAAGAGCTATCAATTAAATACAAACATCAATCTGAAAAGACATGGGAGTATGTACAGGATGTGACCTCACTTTCAACTTTTTCGTTGGAATTTGCTGGTACTATACAGGCAAATAGACTGAGAGGAAATATTAAAGTAAAGGTTGACTCAGTGGTCTGAAAACCAGTTTTAGTAACAATAAGGCAAAACCAACTTTCAATATGGATTTTTATATAAGCTTTCAAATTTAATAAAACTCTCCAGTTATTTTATCTCTTTCCAAAGAAATCCCCAACTGAAAACAACACTTAACATGTATCTTGAAGAAGTAAAGGTGTAAGAAACTGGTAATGAGTGACTTTACATGACCAGAACAGTCTCTTTAGGGCACTGCTGTCGCTTCGGAATCTCACAAGCCCAAGTTTTACCAAATATGATGATTACAAAAACATTCTTCATGAGTGTCATGTGTCCATGAAGAACTTGAAAAAACAACACAGCCAAAGGCATAAAATATCCCTGAGCTTAGAAGGCAATGTTTAAAAATAATCAGCATCTCCTTCAGCTTTCAAAAGAAGAAATCACAAATCATTTGGGCAGGGGAGTGGCACATTGGAAAACTGGAAGTTTTGGGGGTTTTATTCTATTCTTGGCATCCTTAGGAATGCCGCTTAATACCCAACAGCAGAAGAAAACCTCATACACAGCATAAAATCACTTGCTCTCCAGAGAGGCATCACTGACCTCAAAATTATTCCAATGGATTTAGAAAACAGATGCCTGTTCTGAGGGAGTTACCGCAAAGTTCCCCATGTTAGGGAAAAGAACGGGGAAAAGAAGTAGGAGGCAAGATGCTAGGCGGTCTTATCAATGCTGTGTTGGTAAAAGTTTAGGAGATTCTTATTCAGTCCTACATACCTGCCAAAACAAAATCCTGCCCCTTTCTGGTTCCCAAACTATAATTTCAATATATATGTAGAAAAGAAGAACACACAGTTCAGAGCTACAAGTTGAATATCAGAAAAAAACCTATTAAGCACAGATGTATACACACTGACAATACAGCTATAAAGCCAGCACTGACCTAAGCAACAAGTGTATTTCGACTAAGAAAGCAGCTAAAAAATTCAGAACTTAGTAATACCCTTAAAATGCAGTTACTTGCAAAACAAAGTGCTTTTCTGAAAACCCTCTCTCCTGAAACAGAGCTTAACTGGAAAACAAGCTCTCCTTACCTCCTGTTTGTGTGTTGTAGTAGTAAGTATGACCATCTTCAGTGATACCCTCTACCCACTCCATTGCCTAAGGAAAAGATACGGGAGAAATTAAAACAAGTTTCAAGGGTCAGCCAAAGCATGACTTATAAGACTACTCAACACCCGAGTATCTTTTGCTGATAATTGTGATAATTTTCCTGTTTTAAAGCTTGAACCTCTGAAGTTGTTAGGAAGTATTCCCTTTGACTCAAATGAGACTGAATTGTTTAACTTAAAATACTGCAAATGCACACACACGTTTTTTTCAAGCAGTGGATAATTAGTATGAGGCAATATAACACATGTTGCCATACACTTCAAATTATTGTACAGGCCATTATTTTACATGGGGTTTATTTTCCAAAGTGTTCACCCGTGAGGTAGTAATTTCCTGTTTGTGTCATTCTCTTCAGTGGAGGTCGATAAGTTTCTCTGGAAGGTGCAAGGTTTCGCGAGGGCTACAGAAAACTGGTATCAGTAAGTACTACCACCAACTAAACAGAAACATACAAACAAAAAGCCATTCTAGAATTTATCCCAAAACAGATGTTCACCAAAAATAACAGTGAAATCAAACTTTGCAGGAATGCATGCCCGTTCATTTACTTCCTTAGTGAAGCAACACTTTTCCCTACTCATTAATAAATCCATATGAAATGTGGCGGAAGTTGCAGGTAGGTCTTTTTGGATGTGTAATTAAAATGCAGATGTGCAGAATCAGCCACAGGTACATAATCAGTCATTACCCCTGACTTAACATCTTCCTTAAGAACCTGATCTACATTAACACCTGCACATACAACTACTTCACTGCTCCTTAAGTATTAACTACTGCTTGCTCCCCTGCATTAGGCACAACATCCATGAAGCTTCACCATACATTATTTTTGCATTAATAAATGTCTCTGTGTGTGTATATACACACACGTACCTATACATTTGCTTAACACTCTATTAAAACTTTTTGTTCTCTTTAAACACACGACAAAATCATGAGTTAAAGTTCTTGCATCCACTCTGTAAACAGGGGAAATTGTACCAGTAGGTTCAGAGCAGGCAAAGGCAAGAGAGCCTTCAGTGAGCAAGTTTCCTCAAGGGTTTGCTCTCAAGTGCTAGTTTCTCCAAATGAAGCAAAAGGAGAATTTATTTTCTGTAAGTAGAAAGAGGACAAAAAAACAGCCTTAAGTACAACCTAGCCTTTTTGTTAGTCATATCCTAAGCATCTCAGCAGATATTTGATGGTAGACACACTGAGTATCTACTATATAAATGCTAATTGTAGAATCAACTAGGTTAGAAAAAACTTCTAAGATCATCAAGTCCAACTGTTACCCCAGGACTGCCAGGTCCACCACTAAACCAGGTCACTAAGGGCCTAATCTATGTGGTTTGTGAGCACTTCCAGGGACAGTGACTCCACCACTTCGGTGGGCAGCCTGTTCCCATGCCTGACCACCCTCTCAGTGAAGAAAGTTTTCCAGCTATCCAATCTGAACCTCCCCTGGTGCAGCTGGAGGCTGCTACCTCTTGTCCTATCGCTTGCTACTTGGGAACAAATGCTAACAAGCATGATGTCAGCCTAACTGAAGTTGCAGGTAGTCTTCAACATGCCTTTTCATTACTCTGCTCTCTCCACCTCTTATGATGTCTGAGCAGCAAGCTAGTGTGCTGTAAGACAGGGAGGGCCGGTGCATCTACACTACATATTGCAAGCATGCCCTTTAATTTCTGGGCGGTGAGTCCTTGTAAGAGATCTGGAATGTTCCCAATATCTTTAGCTCAAACTAAATAAGGAGCAATCAAGTGGTTGTTTTTAGCAATAGCAAAAATAACTCAAGACACCACAAAGTCACTGAGCAGGGTGAGGGAGGAATGACAAAATACAACCATGTGGCATTAGAGAGATATCTGAGGCTGAAGGTGTGCGTTTATGATAAAGCTGAGATGAGCCAACTTCAAATTGTTGCCAGGAAGGGAGCACCTCCTCTCCCTGATCTGCTCTCCCCACACTGGCATTTCCCCGATTACCCTCAGAGCTGATGGCAAGGAAATAAGCCTACAGAGCACTAACCTACACTCTGATGTCTTCACTCCCTGAACTAGTTCACTGTTAGGGCGAACATGCACCAAAGACCACACAAGATTAGTCACAAGACCACATCTTTCAATGGAAGGCTACATTAAGACTGGCTTATAGATATTGCAAAGCTATACCCTGACTGAAAGGATAAAGGCTTCACATATACTTCGTGAATTGATTCAATTGCCTAAAAATAGCCCCAATTAAAACCATTTTCTCCTCTGACTGTAAGTTAACCAGTACCAAGCACAGCCTGCCTTCTGAGATGTACAGAATGGGAAGCATTCTGAAAAAGCCAGGCTTTTTTGATCTTTAACATAAAATCCAACATTAGCAAATAAAACTGACTCTAAATCATATTGTACTTATGAGACCTATGCTGAAAATGGGGAAACAGAACATAATGTCTCAGGAGTGTTGCAGAAATCCTATTTTTAATGTTCTGAACCACAAAAATCCTGGAGTGATAAGTATCAGGGGAAAGCCCATTAATAATAGGAAGAAATCAAAGAACAGTTTGGGTTGAAAGGGACATTAAAGATCATCTAGTTACAATGCCCCTGCCATGGGCAAGGGACACTTCTTTCTGTCCTTGGTCTATTGTGCAAGTGTTCCCATGCCTTAAATAAGGAAAAAAAATAAGGAAAATAAAGTAATGTGCTAAAAGGTTCCTTACACATAGGTTCCATGACCATGGAACTATCTGACAGTGCAATCTTAATGTTTCCTAAGAGAAAGGACTCTTTCTCTTATGTGTAAGAGATGTGTAAGGTCTTCTTTTTTTTTTTTTTTTAATTATATTACATTTGCAAAAGTTTGAAGAGAATTTATTCAGAATTTCCAAAAGGTTTTCAGTTTTATGGACTGAAGCATGAAAAAAGCATACTCTGCAAAACCACACCCACCACCATTTCTCTTCCCTTGATAAACAAATTAGCCAAAAATTGGTATATTAAAATCTCAGTTTCCATCAAGTATATCATAAAACATTCTATACATTCAGTTTTTCTTTTCCTAAGTTTTTGAAAAGGAAACAATTTATCTTCTGTAGTCAGAAGACTTGCAAATTGCTTAGCTTATTTTTGAAAAGTGTTTGCAAGGACAAAGAAAAGTATGAGTAAGAGTATTTCATTACCGCTTTTGAGTTTGGAGAGTTGCCTTGGAATCCTTTAGGTTTCTCCCACTGTGATTCTTAAAAAAAAAATATGTTTCATCCATTATTCAATCCTGTTTTAATAGTCTTTAAGAAAAAGAGATCTAAAGAACATGACATGACATCGATGTGTGCACATATACAAACAAGTAATATAGTAAACAAAGAAGTAAAATCCTCATTGGAATATAAATCACCCTCAAGCAAACCATGGTATGAACAATAAACAGAAGTATCACAACTGGAGTTGACTTTACTGGGACTAACCACCTTCCAGACACTGTTAAACTATGGCCGATACATACATTAATACTGGAATTTTGATACAAAGGAGAGGGTTTTTTTGTCTGCTGGGGCCTTTTTGTTTGGTTTTGTTTTTTTAGTAAGAAACGAAACACACAAGACTTTTACCTTTTGACAATTATTTTCTATGAGGAAAGACTATAGTAAAAATTCATGTTAATCCTTAAATTTGTAAGAAACAGTTTGTAATATTCTCATTAATCATAAAAGAGGGTTGCTTTTAATGCTCTAAAGTAGAACTTAACACATAGCACCCCAACAGAAGTCAGTTAGATAAATCCTGTAAATGTGGAAAGAAACAATCAGATAGCAATCCATAACTACTCTCATTTACTTGGACACAATGAATATGTTTCACATTCCTGATCAGAACACTTCTTTAGGAAGAACACAGCTATCTTCCGTATACTTAACTTCTGACAGGCTAAATGCTTCCAGAACCTGTGGAATTACTGCTTTCTTCCATTATTAACAAACAGGAAAACCAGTCTGAAATTCTGGATGCTAACATCTTGAATGTTAAATATCAAAATTCCATCTAATTGTTCACATTTTAATAACCAGCTTACTACAGAAAGAGCAGAAGAGTAAAGAAATGCAGGTAGTCTTTTCTCATTTATATCCAACAAGTGTATCTGCATTTGCTCCTAGTGTTTACCTCCTGTTTTGGTGTTGTAATAGTATGTATAGCCTTCGGGAGATAATCCTTGCACCCACTCCTTCATTTCAGTTTTTGATGACACTGAGGAGTCCGGAGATGACTTTTTCTTCTTTTCTTTCTTTTCCTTCTTCTCTTTCTTTTCTTTCTTTCCTTTAGTTTCCACTGTGTTACTCTGCATTTTACTCTGTGTCGAACTGGGACCTACATCATCTTAAAGAAAACAATACTCCCTTTTTAGAAAAGAGTAATAATGTGAGCTTGAATATTAGTCACTCTTGAGCAACAGTAAATAGGACATTTTGTTCTTATGAGTTATATTCACTCATTAGCATTACACTCATAGCAGGTAAACTTAAAAGATTCTGTTCACAGAATCTTGCATTGTAGCAATATTATTGTAGTGTAAGAAAGTATCAAAAGATCAGTAACATAAAGAGAAAAACCATAAGGAGCAAGATCTCTAACTAAACAACAACAAAAACAAAACTAAGAAAGTTACGAAAAAGATAGTTCTACAGAAGCTTAAAACTACAAACTTTTTTTAATGGATAATAAGTTGTCACATGGAACAAAGGTACTTGCTGAACTGAAGCTGAGTAGGAGATTCTCACTTCCACTGTTAAGACACCAGTGGGAACCCAACCTCTCCTACGCAATAGGAACTTTTGTCTCCAACTGGCAAAAGTGACACAAAATTAACCAAAGAAAGCTGCACTGCTGATCCAAAGCATCAACTGCAGCCTCTTTTATGTTATCTCATTGTTCAATTTTTCTACTCCAAACTGGATTGTTCCACAGACCAGAGGATACCACAGCTTAAAGCATTCTGTGCTGTCATTTCTGCTACAGGCAATTTGCAGGCTCCTCCTTTTTTTTCTTTTCTTTTTAATGTGCAAACACAGTCCTGGAGTCCTCCCCTCATGTTCCTAAAAACTAATTTAAGAAAAAAAACCCTTTCCTATTCAGTATTCTTTCAATTCTGTGTTTAATCTTCTGGCAGCTATATGAACTACCTGGCTTAATTCCAAGCCTTTTCATATCCTCTTGATAGGCTTTCATTGCGGCCTCCTCCATTGCTGCAAATTCTTTTGACATGTTTTCTTCTTCTTTTGCTTTTTCCAAACTTTTCTTTTTAATCTAAAACAAAGAAACAAGAGAATAAATTAAACAAATCTGATAATGAAAGAGATTAAAAATAAGCATTTGTGCAATTAAGATATCCGAGTTACCTCACTAATTCTTTTTGCCACATTTTCTTTATGATTCTTTCCTCTTTCATGAAAATCAATGCTCTTCAGAGAGAAAACCAAGAAAAAATTGTAAGTATTATGCAATTTTAACTTCATTAATTTTAGCTAAAATCTAGTTAGACTAAACTAAGCTGAACTAGCCTAAATGTAAGTGGTCTGAAAACACTTCCAGCAAACACTACAGCTACAAAATGGCTGTAGGAATTAAGGAACACTGAGAAATGCTCAACTTGCAAGTTACAAAATATCAGTAATGCTCCGAAATGGTGCCATAAAATTTCATAGTCTGTATTTCTAAGATTTAAATTTTTTTCAAATGATACTGTTCATCACACATAGAGATAAGTAACAGGAAATCTGGGCTCCCCCTCCATGCTATCCTTCCAAGTGCCATCCCTTCATTTTTTTTTTCTTACCCTCTCTGTTTTCATAGAAACTTTTAAAAACCATATGGGTTATTCAGCATTCCAAATATTAGCTAGGCTCCTTAATTAGACTACCTCATGAACTTAAACAAGTCTGTAGGTCCACAGACATGAGAAAGGGAGACAAAAAGGCAAAGCTGTGTAACTGAAGACAACAGAGCAGTCTGCAAGCCAAAAAGCTGCCAGAAAGACTGAAGCCAGTATGAACTGGAAGGAGTTCAGAAGCTGTACAGGGACAACAGTGGAAGTCCTCATGTGGTTCACACAAAGAACATCTGAGCTCATTTAGGTGTTCAGATGTTAGGTGCCTGAGCCTGACCTAGTAACTCCAGAATTTCTTTGCATGAACCCATATGCAGAGGATGCACTCCCAGGGCAAGATTCATCTCATTTAAAAGCAGACTTTGTAAGTTCCCCAGACCCCTCCCCTTTAACATGTATTTCTCTTCACTGATCACAAGAAGGAACCTAAACCAATTAGCTCACACTTGTCATTCTGAACTCCAGGTATCTAACTGTAAGCCAGATGAAGCTCAGCTCCAGGACTACCCCTGGCACTGAGTCAGGAATGCAAGACTTAATTTCTAAGTAAGAAACCAATAGGTCTACTATTCTGCAAAAGGCATCTGCAAGTCAGAAACACCATTCTGTAACCGAGTAACATTTCTGTGGGCAGTCTGTAATTAAAGAAACCTGCTTTAAATGCTTAAGAGTGCTGGCTGTACCAGGCCTACCATATGTAAATAGTACGTATGCCAGGTTTTGCTTTCTACTTGCATGTGAAGGCCAGGAACAGGCACAAAGTTTCAAGACAGATCAAATGTTAAGTTACAGAACTTGAAAAAGCAGGGTCAGATAATTCAGTTCTTATCTGTACTGGCAAGCAGAACAGCAGACACCACTTTGTATGCATGTACCTGGCTCCCACATACCATATTTTAAATATCTCAAGCATTTTTTAAAACCAAATTTCATGCATCAATACATTAGTATCAAAAGTGATGTCAAAAGCCTGTAATTCAAATTCTTAGTATTTCAAAATCATTGACATATTATGGTAGACCATCGTACAGGTCTGTTGTCAGCTATCCAGCACTTGCAGTAATCGCAGAACTTTTTTGGCTGAGATTTCCAGTAATCGGCCCTGGGGAAAGAAAAAAAATAAGTATGTATAATCTGAAACAAGAATCAAAGCCACAGGTCTTTATATAGATATATAGCTTATGAAACTAAATCTACTCTGCTTTGGGTGATCGTATTGTTCAGTATTGGGATTGTCCCCATCTGACCCCTGCAGATTGCAAGATTTTCACAATGGAGATGCTTCTGTAAGAACCAGAAACACATGAAAAGGCAAGCTAGAGATACATAAGCAGCTCTAAACATCCTACTAAACACAAACTGTGCAACTTGCACTTTTCATAAATGTTTGATGTTTTTCATAGAACCGCATGCAATAAATGAGTCTAAGTGTAAAACGTTAAGATTTAATGCCAAAGTCTGCTTTGGATACTGTACACAGTGCAGCACAAAGGCAGTACAAAGGTGCAGTTCTGGACAACATGAGCTGCTGTGGGGAATCCTGGAACAGATTCTGACCTGTGGGGTCACAGACACAGCAGTAAATCGTTGGGATGTTTCAGTGTAAAAATTTGAGTAACTTCTGAAACATGCAATTTAGATAAGTCACATGCGTGAGGAAACTTGGGGAAAACTCTTCAGGGCTCAGAAGTTAGGACCTAAAAAGTATTTAATAATAAAACAAACAAGCCCCCAAATGGCTGTTCCATCATCAAAAACCATCTGTAATGCCAGATGAGGCTTGTGAAATAATTCAATTTCTTGTTAGCTTGCAGCAACAGAGGCAATGCTTTGGTTCAACAAAACACATTCTAGCAACAGACTGCTCTTAAAATGGAAAAGAATGAGGGGTGAAAACAAAAATATTTCAAGATTACACTGAGAACATTAAAAAAGATAAGTCTGAAACCTGAATCGTTGCCTTTGTCTGAAGATCAATGGACAGAGTTCAAACAAAATACTTCTTGACACTTTTATTCAATAAAAACAAAACTTCTTCCATGCACAGTGATAGCACTTCAACTCTTACACACGCAAGCACATCTTTCATTACCAGAAACAAACCTCAACTCTTAAAATTCAAACAGATGTTGAAATACATCCTCTGACCAGTGCTTAATGTAAAAATACAGCTTCGCAGATGCTACAATTATTTAAAGTGTAAGTATGAAGGATTTGAACATCAAGCTGCGCATCCCTGAAAGGTGGTACTTTAAAACTGGACGATGACTTAGTCACACATTTCATTAAATGGCTTTTGAAATGTATATATCAAAATGTATTGCAGCCAAAGCCTGAAAACTCCAACACTCCCGGCTGGAAAACCAGCCTAGTGGGAGGGAGAAATTCAGAGCTCAGAGATATCTCGAGGCCCTTTTTCCGACTGGAGCTATAGCTCCTAATTTGTCTCTAGACCCCTTTGACATCATCTCAAATAATGCTCCAGCTGAAAGCTATGTTACCCTTCCTAAAGCAACAGACCAATTCTGACAGAAAACACATGAACTGTACAACAGCCTCACTGCATCTTGCAGATATGCAAGAACATCTCTGTGCTTCCAAGTTTGACCTAACAGAGCTGCCTCTTTCTCTTCAACAGAATCAAGTATAAGTGCTAAAATTAAGACTGTACCGCTGCACCCATCAAAAGTCAAGACTTGAGAACATGAGGAGGTATATTTTCACAGCTGTATTTTCCACGGATTCTTTCCTAAATGCTACCGGACATCGCATCTGTAGCAAACCACTGCAGCTATACAGTCATCTCGCTGGAGAACCTGAGGGTGCTCCTGGGGATCAAGTATAGATCCAGAAGCTTTTTGTCTTCATCTCCTATTGGTTTCGATAAAGACAGGCTGGCTCTCTGTTGTTACATATAAAAGCAAATGATACTGTCTGTGCAAAAGACTTGATATCATGGGAACCTAAAATCCTGCATTTCATGATTAATGAATTGTGGAAATTATGGTCCCAAGATTTTCCATCTTGAGTTCATACTACTCAAAAACCAAGCTTGTCTGAAATGAAGTAATATCTGCCATTTTAACAACAGTGGAACCTGCAAAGCACCAATAGTGCTGCAATGAGAGCAAGCCAAAGAGAAGCGTTTGGAAAGGAGCAGCAACAGAAGCAAGACCCCACTTCAGTGAGAGGCTGCTAGCGCTTCACGGGCTCCAGTCACAAACCTGAAAGTTAATCCAGACCAATGACAATGTTTCAGTATGTGATTATTTTATTAATCTGCCAAATACAACCTTGAGAGTAGATGCTGTTAAAGTGGTACAGAGGTTTCTTATACTTGAATAATTGTGTACAAATCAAGGGAAACACAGTTATTTTTAAAAGTCATTGTGATCAAAACCATACAGCTTTTAAGACTTCCTATCTTCTGAGTTCACTTCCATCAGTGAAGGTTAGTTCTTATTTTCAGCTTTAGAGCTGGACTAACCCGCTAAGGACCAGAAAGTTTACCAGCTAGCCAGTACCACCACAAATACATTCCTTCCTGCCACGCAAACAAAGAGTCCAGAGGTTTGCAGAGCTGAGGTTCAGCATCGCACACATTTACTCAGGTCTGGCTCCCAAACAGGAGCTTGGCGACATGGACCCAGAGAGGTATCCAAGTTTCACTGTGAAGCTCTATCTCCTGGGAAGAGTTGTAACAAAGTCCAATGGGAGCCTGGCTTTCTAGAACTGTCTGAGCAAGTTCAGCTTGGCAATCTGCTGCTAGGCACCCAGGGAACAGAGTAGCTCAGACAGTCAGGTGCTGGACACCTGCTGGAAAAACCGCCGTAAACCTTCAGCAATTTGGAAGAAGTTTGCATCTCCTACAGAGCAGTGATTTTTTTTTCAACTTTTACTCGTCAAACCACTCAGGGGGCAGAATGTGCAACAGTTCAGCAAGTCAAAAGGGAAGGAGGAAAAAAGAAAGAGTAAACACCAAGCTGTTTTCTTGAGATGTTAATGAAATGACAAAACTCTGCTGCAAACAGTTGTACAGTGCAAATAGCATCAGTGTTAAAACCATTTTCAGAGTTCTGAAATTCATTTAAAACTTCAGAGGGAGTGAGAAGACGGGGAAGAAGAAGTAGCAACTCTGCATGAACAGCACCTGCCACATTCATCATTTCACAAGACAAGAAAACACTGAAATCTCAGAGAGAAAACTCAGAAACGCAGGTATTTTGACTTCGCATATTCATTTCTTGAGCTATGAGACGAGGGCAGCCTACGCTGCAGTGACGCATTTACACACTCCAGCAAGTAAACCACGCATTTGGGAGCACACAAAAGGGGACAGGTTCTGTTGACAAGGCTCAGAAAGTAACCTGCAGAGTAACACCAGCAGTACTGGGGTCCATGGCCCCAAACCCAGTCAAGTGGCAAACTGCTTCTCCCCACAAGCTATAGTATTATTAATGTTTTAACAGGTGGTGCAATCAGCTCTCCTTACAGAGCAAAGCTTAAGAAACTCTCATAAAGAAGCTACCTTCAGCTGAGACAGCTTTGCCAGACTTGACTTTGAGACTGGGATGGAGATTTTGTTTTTACCACATACAATTAAAATTAAAAGGGGGAGGGGGTGAGAAGGGAAAAAACAAACAAACAACTGTTTTAGGTGGTTCTGAACACAAGGAAAAAAAAACCCACAACAAAAGAAAATGTGTCTGTGCATTCAAACCTGGAAGCATTTGCTTTGAACAGCTCTGTTCTAAACCATCAGACTTGAAACTTGGAGGGGAAGGGGGGAGAGAGTAGAGGGAAACAGTGTTATCAGGCATAGATCTGTCAAATTATAAGAATTTAGGGGCTAAAAAACATCATACATATGCTCAGCAGTCTTCTTCAGTTTTAACAGCTACAACCTCTGAAGACTACACAAAGGGAGTATCCCACAGCTTTCTGCAGGTTTGAGCACTGGGCAGCTTGCGTGCACATCATCTTGAATACAGGTGTGCAAAGTGAGAAAGAGACAAAGTTCTTGACTACACAAAGAAATAAATTCAGAGTAACTACTGTGGCTGCTCTATAACAACCACTCAACAGGAGACAGCATTCAGAAGTAGTAACGAACTCAATTTTAAAGAAAAAGAATAGTCCTGTAGTGGAAAGAAATAGAAAGAATGAAAGAAAAAAAAATAATCACATCTATTTCACAATAAACCCTACTCCACATGAGAAGCAATTTCAGAACAGCTAATTGTAATTCAAATATCCTGGTATTGGCAAAATCTAGTAACGCAGCTCTAAAACAACAGGGAAGGAGGCCAAAAAGGAGGTTTTCTTGTACTGTGAAGCGGGTCCCAGCAATGGCCCTAATGACCCACGTTCTCAAATAATTCACAACTCCATTCATTCAAGTGCACTAATCCTACCCTAGAAACTCTGCTGAGATACATACCCATATTTAAAAAAATGTATTTAAAAATAAGAACTCAAGAGAACAGCATCCCTGACCCAGCGAGTACATGGGGCTGTCCTTCGTAACTGTGGCTTCTAGTGTTTCACAGAATATACATCTGTATGTGGGCTCCCAGAGATGGATGGGATTTTCATCCACATGAAACAGGGCAGTTCTCTGAACAGTTTCGTTCTTTTGGCTTTCGAGTCCATTTTACTTTTGGAAATCCTTCTGTAAATTCTAATTTCCAACCTGATTTGCTGCTGCTTCTTCTCACTGTATTTGCCCCCTCTGAACAACATACAAATTACAATATCCCACAAGACAAACTGATCAGAGAGCGGAGCCTGCAAGCAGCTGCTCAGTCTGACCTGTACTGGTGCTGAAAATCATCTGCATGGATCTGCTTTGCCAGACCTCTTTTCTACATCGCAAACTCTGTAACTTTAAAGGTAATGCTGCAAATATTTTTAACAGCATACAAGAATGCACAAGAGTATCAGGGCAGGCAGCCTTCTGCACATATGGAGCTCCAATGGGCCTCATGTCCCCTAAATTCAGCTGTCTAAAAAGTCAGATGTTGAGTTGTCTGAGCTCTCCACATCAACAGATGGAAGATATCACCTCCAAAATGCCACTCTTTCTGTCCCAAATATTTATGAGAAGCAAATTGAACTCTGTGTGTGTTTTTTCCTTATACAGGGAGCTTAAAGCAAACTGCCCGAGTCAGTCCTCAAAACTTAAATATCTTAAGTGCAGGATATCTACTGAGAGCAGAGGTCTACTGCTGTAGATGCAGAATAAAGATATGGGCTATGTCGGGAAGAATATGATAAGAATTAGAAGAGGAAAAAAACAGCAACACAAACTGGGTCAGGAAGCTGTGCAGGTATAATTTTAGCAACAACTAAAATTAAGAACAGCACTGTATGTAGTACCAGCCTGCAAGCCAGGCTCACACAACCTAACCATCACATACTTCCCCACAGAAAGATCTTTGAGTCAGGGTAAAAGTTGGTTTTCTGATCAGTTTAAGGGCTGGTTTGAGTTTTTTGTCAGCAGGGAAGTTATGCATCTTGAAAAGTAACAGAAACAAACAAATGCCATTCGTATGAAAGTCTCACTTAATAACGATCAAATCCTGGATTCTTACCCCCGCAAACGCGGTGAGGTATTAACACAAGTTTCCTAATTAAACTCTCGGCCAGCAGGACCGAGGCGCGGAGGCTCCTTCCGCACGCTTCACCCAGAAGCGGAGGCGCCAAAGGCGGCCGCGGTTTCAGGGGCAGGGGTCGGACGGGCAGCCGGACAGCCGGCCCCCCTGCACCGCTCACCGCACCGTCCCGGCAGGCGGAAGCCCAAGCTGCCCGGCGTGTCTGGGAGAGATAAGGGAGCGAACGCGCAGCACAAGCAAACAATCAGGAGGGGGGAGGCCAGAGGGGAGCAGAAGAACGGGGTCGAGAGGGAAGCAACTCGGTCAGTGAGGCGAGGATCACCGGCCACGGCTGGGGCACGGCTGTAGCCCGGGTGCCCCAAGGTCTCCCACCCCCTGCGGACACAGGGCCCGGCCGCAGGCACTCCCTCCCTCCCTTCCCCGCCGCGGAGCCAGGGCAGAGGGTTCTGCGCAGATCGTGGCCGGCGCTGCCAGCTCCCTCCCGGCCCCCGGCACTCACATCACCGCTTCCCGGCAGCGCCGCCGCGCAGCACCACACCGCACCGATCCCCTCCGTTTGCTGCCAGCCGCGCCGCTGGGGCGGACTGGGGCGGGCCGGGGCGGGGAGAAGGAGCGCGAAGACAGGAGCCGGGAGGGCTCAATCCGCGCTCTCCTCCCCCCGCCCTTCCCCACCTCCTGCCTTCGCCCGCTCCTCCTCCCGCCCCCGGGAGAGGAGAGCGCTCTGTAGGGAGCCGCTCCGAGAGGGAGACGGAGCCGCCGTCGTTCGGTGAGTGCCGCGGGCTGCGGAGAGCCCCGCGCTCGGGTGCACGAGGGAGGCTCTTCGCCCTTTCTCTTGGGGAGCGAGCTACCGCGGGTCGGGGGTGCGAGCCCCGCCGCTGGCAGCACCCCGTGCCGAGCTGTGCCTGCCCCGCTGCGGCTGCGTGTGGGAGCAGGGAGGTGCGGAGGGGCTGGGGAGGCGGCGGAGGGACCTGGGGTGCACCGCCCTGCCAACTTTGTGAGGAGTTGGGGCAGCGCTTGTGGCGGGAGGGGAGGGGAGGGGAGGGGAGGGGTGCTTCGCCGCCTCAGCCGCTTCCTCCCACCCTGCCCGCCGCCGCCGCCCTGCCCGCCGTCGAGAGGCGGCGGAGGCGCGCGCGCGGGACGGTTGGAGGCCGCGACGTGTGCGTGCGCGGCTGAGGCGGCGGGGCGGGGGGTGTTGGAGGGGGAAAAAGAGGAGGTCGGGGCCAAGGGCCGGCACCGCCCTGGGGCGGGTGAGGGGGGGACTAAGACGGGACACTGTCGCCCTCGACACGTCGGCTCCGACGGGCCGTGTTACCGCCCAGGGCTGTCGGTCGCTCCCGTGGCTCCGGGTGCACGGGACTGGTGGAGGCGGAGATACCCCGCCTCAGCTGCTTCCCCCCCGGGTAAAACTCCTGCCGAGTTTGTATCCCCCCCCCCCCATTCCAGCCCCCTGGGACTGATTTCCCGACGGTGCCGCGAACAAAGTGATGTTAATTTACCGATCGCGGCTGCCAACCCTTCTGCTATAGTCACGCACAGGGGTGGAGGAGAAGCCTGGGGAGTGAGTCATGGACGTGAGAGGCCCTCTGGGTGTTTATGGCAAAACCACGGGGCGGCTCCTTCAGCGTGTGGGAAATCGGTGGAGTAAGAGTTCTGTATGAGAAGAGGTACCCGCGCGTACCACACAGCCCTGCCCGCGGAGCAACCTGGAAAAGGAGCGGGGGAAAGTAACGTCGCTCCTTCCTGAAGGGGGGCTTGTGATCAGCCTGTCATAGCTAACTGCAGCAGTTACGCGTTTGTCAGCGTTTCCATTGTAAGGGCAGTTTTTATGTAGTTTATAACTCGGTTATAAAAACATGTGCCAGGTTGGAATTTGGTCATCGGCCTCTTCTCCAGAAACATCTTCTAGGTGAATCTTGACATGATTCTGCTTAGGTGCTAAGTGGAAATACATGGAAAATATTGGCTTTTTATGTTTCCATGAACTTTAAAACCTAGCACGTGGACACATTTACAGCTCAGTCCAAAAATAAGTCATCCCCCCACTAAGTTTGTTAATCTGGTGAAGGGTTTAAAGACTTGATCTCTGTAGGCATTGCTCTTTATGCATTATTTAGTGCAGCAGAGACTTTCTGAAGACTCTTACAAGGTCCCTGCTTAAGGCACCAACCTACAGAAGTGACATGGGTCACCGCATGTCCACACAGCTCTGACAATGGAGTACCAGGACAATCTGAACATCTCAGTGCTGCTGTGGGCAAGAAGCTGGTCTTAAAAATGAAGGTGGAATATGTTAACTTTGCTCTGTGGGGTTTTGTTTTTTTTTACCGCGTCTGCTCAATTGCTGCTTCTGAGACAGGGAACAAACAGGGTATTGAAGAGGTTTGGTTGGTATCTCTGTATGTACACATCTCTGGATCCCGTGAAACACGCCTGCCACCCAGTGGATGTAGCTGATCCTATACGCTCCGCGTTCTATACATTACTACCTCTTCGCGTTGTCCAGCCCTACCCCGTTGGCAAGTTTGAGAAGCAAGTGCTTGGGAGCTGTAAAAATGCCCAGGTCATCTGGTTTGCCCTGGGCCTGTGTGCAGTGATGGTGTCTGTCATGGCATGGTTTTAAACTGATGGAGGGTAGATTTAGATTAGATACTAGGAAAAAACTCCTCCCTGTGAGGGTGGTGAGGCACTGGCACGGGTTGCCCAGAGAAGCTGTGGCTGCCCCATCCCTGGCAGTGTTCAAGGACAGGTTGGACAGGGCTTGGAGCAACCTGCTCTAGTGGAAGGTGTCCCTGCCTGTGGCAAGGGGTTGGAACTGGATGAGCTTTAAGGTCCCTTTCAACCCAAACCATCCTATGATTTTGTGATCTGCCACCATTCATCCTGGCCAGCTGGGGTGATGAACGAGGGGTGCATCTGCCAACGTGTTGCAGCTCCCCTGCTGGGCAGCAGTCAGAACAGGTAACATGAATGAGGTGGAGAATTGGATTTTGTAACCCCTGCCTTCGTCATAGCATTTCCACGTACACATAAAAGTTTTTGCACATGGGCTGCTGGGTTTTCTGGGTGCCTGGCCTGAGTCCCTGGGATCTGCTTTGCACTTACACTGAGCTTGTTTGTCTGGATCAAAAGTCCAATGGCTATTAGCTCTCAATGTGCGGAAGATGTTTTGTAGGTCTAAGCGTGTTAGAAATACAAGTCTTGAGTGTCAGCACTGCTCAGTGTCTGGAGCATTTTGCTTTAATCTTTTCATATCTTAATTTTCCCTTCCTTAAAACACGGTGGATAACAGTATCCTTTACTTTAAGGATTACTGTAGTGATGAGAACCACAAAATAACCTGAGACGAAAGGAGTAGTTCCCTCTGTGGTTTGAATGTATGTAGTGATGCTCTAGAGAACACGGGCAAAAGGAAGAATTTGTGTGTTAATTATAGCAAAGCTTCTATGGGGAAAAAAAATGTGACCAGGTCAGTTGTAATTAGAGGTTGACCTCCATGCATATAAGCACTAGGAGATGGTTTTTATTGCCTTAGGCCACTTAGTTTTAATATTTCCTGTTTTCTGCCATGTTAATTGATTTTTTAATACCATTTTTTGCGTGTAATCCAAGGAAAGATCCTTTAGGAAAAGAGGTGAAAAGCAGATAGGCAGCCTAGGGTAGCATACTCATGTCACCATCTTTCATCGGCTGTGTTCTTCATGTATTACCTGGGATTCTGCTGTTGAGCTCTGTTGAGGATACCAATGGTTATGTTAGGTCATTGCTGTGGTCTGTGTTGCTGTGAAGACCCATGGGATGGGGCAGGGACAGGGCAGGGAGAAGCAGGACTCCTGCTCGTGTCCCAGGTACCTGGTATTGTTGTGGCTATAGCTTTACATGGGAAGCCTGGAGCCTCCTGCTGTTCTCTGACTTGGGGCACAGTTACTTGAGCTGCAGCCCTGTCCTGCGCAGGTGCTGGGGGAGAAGTTGTTTATTGCTGTGGGGATGGCCTGTGTCATCTGATCAGCATGAAGAGTTGTGAAGAATGTGGATGTGGCCTAGGAAATACCCACTGAAAATGCACAAAGTGCAATTTGGATATTTGTCCAAATGCAAGTGGATTTTTCATTGGGGCAGCAAAAGGGACACCTTCAGTACAGCAGCTTCAGCTCAGATGTCAAATATGAAAACTGTCCCCAAGAGCTGAAAGGATGCTATAGCCTTCAAAGTTTGCCAGAGATTTCTGTTAGCACTGAAAGACAGCTTTTTCCCTAGTCTTGTTCTGGGAACAGCTGAAGTATTGTGACTTGAGTTGTTCTAATTGCAGTCTGCCTGTTTTTGCACCCCTCACTTGCAGGTAACCTCTACAACACGTGGAACAAAATTTAGCCTGAGGCAGACATTCAACTTGGAAAATTTCAACCCAAACAGCCAAAGTCTGGCCAAGTTACAAGCAGCTGGAAGGAGAATCTCACACTGCAAGTGTTTAGCCACTGCCTAAATGTGGTGCTCCAAGGTTCATCAATACTGTATACGTTTATGTACATGGAAATACGGTGCTGAATTATAATATTAGGTTGACTAACTGGCAGCCAGTTCATTCTAATTTTTCTTTTTTTTAATAGAGAATTGAACCTAAACCTCTTTGGTTAATTGTATGAATGCTTTTCCATATTCACATTATTCACTGTTTGTTTTCCTGGCTGAAAAAAATTGAAGACTTTAAAATGGAGCCTCTGAAATAAATGACAAGCCAGGGCTTACTTGTTCTGAATCTTTCAGAACGACTTAACAATTGCTAAAGACCAATTTACAGTAGAACTAGGGCAAATTGCTTCCCAGCCTTTTGAATTGTAAAAAACCACATCTCCCAAATTCCTAAGCTATTCATCAAGTGTTCTATTGTAGCAGGCTCACCCTATATTGTGTCCCTGATATGTCTATTAACTCTGCAGTGAAGTGTGAGTTTAAAACAATTGTGCCATGGAGTCACTGTGGGATAAATACCACAAACATCGGCAAAGTTGCTTCATAAATCTTTCATAGTTTAGTGAGGAATTTAGGCATGCCTTTCTTCTATGAGAGTGCAGCTGTTTCTTTTGGGGTCCCCTGGGGGCTGGATCTTGGTGTAAGGCTGTTTAATATTGTTATGTTCACAGTTTTTATGATGATATCTCATCGTTACCCATAGATTACATGCAGGTTTGTGCACGTATTCCAAATCATTTTTTTTTAAATGGTCAGCATCCAGCAGAAGGCATTTTCCATGCAGCAGCGTACAAAGGAACCAGGAATGCAGTTACACCAGCAGGATAGGGAACTGTCTTCAAACTGGTAATTAGAGAAAAGACTTAAGAATTTGTGCAGGGAATCATCTCAACACAACTTTTCATGGTAATGCTGTGACCGAAGTGTGGTCTTTGGCTGTATAGCAATATAAATATTGCACAGAAATAGGAAAGTACGTGGCATTAGTAAGATCATGGGAATTCTGTGTGTGGTTTTGCTGCTGACATGTGAGGAAGGATGTGAACTATTAGTAAGAGTACAGTGACAAAAGTGATCCAAGGTTTGGAAACCAAGTTTTACGATGCAGGGTGTGCAGGGTTTATTCCCCTCAGAAGAGACTAGGAGAAATCATGTCTGTCTATATCCTATGTATGTGTAAGGGAGATACATGATACTTGACCCTACTAAGACATCCGGTGTCTAGGAGATGCAGTTAGGTATGTTTTACCTTGAAATATAAACGGCAATAAGGGCAATAAAGCATTCTAATGGATTTGCTGTTGCTGGGAGTGTATTAAGTGAGATGGGGTTTTCTTCTCAAAGATGTGCTTTGGCTTGGCTTGGTGGAGGATGTTTCCAGTGCATGCAGAAGGGAGGGACTGTGCTCTGTTCACCTGCATTCTTGCTTAGATTGAGGAAACAAGATTATTTGAAGTGCTTTCTGTGTATTGTAGCACATGTTCCCACCTTGGATAAGATTACAATAAAGTGTCATGCTACAGAACTTGGCTGGTTTTCTCGTCTGTCAGGAGAACCATTTTTTCTTTTAATTCGACTTCTGGGATTATGATTAATTATTGTGTACTTTCCTCCGGAGCATCAACATCTGGTGGCAGCTGGAGACAGGATATTGGGTGCTCACGTTCCTCACTTACTACTCCCTGTTGTTACAGAGTCCTCTCATATTCCCAGGTTGGTGTACGTCTTCCCTTACTCAGGATACTGACTGCTGTGTTTTGGGATGAAGAAATTTCCCCTGCCATTAGAGAGGCAAAGATGTTGCTCATTGTTCGGAGTTCAGCTGCTGAGAGCTTGTAGTACCTGCAGTCTCCCCTTAACTACCTCTGTGTCCTTTGGGCATGCCTTTCCCTCTGCCGTATCTCCTGCTGCAAGCAGACACCGCACAGGGACATGGGCACCCCATGCGTATGGCTGGGCAGCATAGCACCCCCAACAGTCACTAAAACAAAAAGTTATGGTGGTGAAATCATTCTGAAACCTGAAATACGACTGACTGCTTGAATCAAATCAAAGCATTAGCTGTAGAGCTTTTCAGGCAGCTTCACAGCAAAGCTGAGGGTTCAGTTTGGCTTGGGATTGCAAATGAGCCTAAATAGTTACAAAATGATGTTTTATAATTCCATAGTTCATTCTTTTTAGTACAAAAAAGACACATTTTTTCCTTTGGGATCTGAACTGGAATAAATACACTTTAAGTGTTGAAGTACTTCTTTCTGTAGAAAATTTATTTTATTGAACCTACTCTAGGGTACAAGGTAAGCAAAACAGTGCCAGGGTCTGATTTTCAATATTTCATACTGTGGTTTTAATTTGGGCTTTTTCATTCACACTTTAAAATATCCTGTGGATAACAAGTAAACAAGGTAACAAATTGCGTTTTCTGTACAGGGTGACATTAATGGAAGTTTTCTTGTTGAAAAGAACTGAAACTTGAGGAGCCTAAGTTCTTCTAAGTCAGTATCTCTGGACTTCTCAAAACCAGGCGTAGAAGTATTTCTGCTAACTTGGAAATACTTAGGCACCAAAGTACTCCTCTCAAAGATGATTTCTAAAACCACTTCTCTCAGCTGCCATATTGAGATATTCATATTTGAGGAAATTAATGACAGTGCAGTCTTCTAGGGTTTGATCTATATGCCCGTCACAATGTTCATTGGAGTTAATGATAATGTACTAGTGATTTCTAGGAGATACAGGATCGCGCTCACTAATAAAGGTCTGTCTGTTTTGAAAGTGCAGTTGTGGGTTTTAGTTTGCCACCTTGTGCCATCTTACTGGTTTTGTAATCCTTAGTGAGTTTTATTCCCTTGCTGGCTGTGAAGTCAAACTGTTTTAGGTTGAGATTAAAATCTATGGAATTGTCAAGTGACTTATGTCCATCTCAGGGGCATATCAAATTTGAACATAATATTATTAAATAGCAGAGCTGTATAACTGACTGTACAAATTATGAGTGTGTATGTAGGATAATTAGGCACCCAGACAACCAAATTAACAAAGGCTAGAAATAGTAGTTAGACTGCGTTCTCTGCCAGGTTTCCCCTTCACCAGTGCCAAATGCAACTGTAATCAGGATAGTCAAGAGTTAGGTGTTTTTATTGAATGTGCCTGCCATGTGAGTGTGTGTGCAGACTTCCCATGTAGTTCCTAATCCAGCACATCTGCTGCCAGTGAAGATGTAATTTTGCCTGCTCCCCAGAATTACTTTAATCTCCTTCTTTTAATTATGTGTTTATACAGAAATACCTTTTTTTTTTCTTGCTAAAACTTCCTGTTTCAGGTTCACCTGCTTACTCTAGGCAGTGTGATATTCCAGTCTTTTTTTTCCTCTGTTAATACAATAGTGACATGAAGCAGTTACAGCGTCTGAAGTACTGGGTCATAGCGACATCAATGAAATTTTGAGGTTTTTCAGCTTGCTTGACCTTGTTCTGTGACTTGTTTGTATGTCATATATTCAGGTAGGAAACTGAGCATGCTCCAGGTCTTGGCAGAAGCTAGCTCACATGGTATCTGCTGCTGCTGTTTCAACATCTGCTGCTGCTTAGAGAGACACTGTCACTGTGTCATTTCCAGCAGCTTGCAGGTTAAGTGTGTATCAGATGTTTTTGGGGTGTGCTTGGGCTCTTCTTGAGGGGGACTCAAGCTGGTGGTTGAGAAGTGGAACTGTTGGTGGGAAAGCTGCAATTCTGCAACTTGCTGCAGACTTTGAGAGACCTTTTTCAGACAAGGGGGGATTGAACACCATGCTGGCATCTGTTCTCTGTCTTTCATTTTATTAAAAGAGGAAGTTCAGTGAGAAATTGCAAGGTCTCTTGTTGATCAAGGTCTGACGCTGATCAAGAGAATTACAGCAGATACATTTGTTTTGAGGAAAACTCAGAGAGTGCACTCTATCACCAGTTTAAACTGTTGAAGACATGAAGAAGTTATGCTACCCTGTGGCATAAGATTTGTTATTTTTTTAGGATAAAAGGGAGGGGAAGTGGTATTGTGGGTGAAAGCACAGCAAGAGTAGTCATAAAGAAGGGTGGTGACAGTACTTAGTGTTCATACACTGCTGTAGAAACACTGATCCAATGTGTTGTGGTAATAATGTATTTCCTAAGGAACAAGAAATCTCTAGGAAAAGAGTGTAGTCCAATGCAGTTTCAAAAACTTCACTGTTTTCGGGGAGATCAACCGATTTAAACAACAGAAACGTGCAAACTGAGTAACTAAGTACCGATGACTGAATTCATTCATGCATTAAAATACATTTCCCCTCGAGCCTGGGGAAGACCATTCCTTGTCTTCACACAGCCATTTGTGCTGAGTGAAATGACAGTGGGAGACAGCTCCAACATCTTCTTGGCCTGGACCTTGGGCCTCCTCCCTCCTGCTCTGCTTCCTGGGTTGCAGATGGACGCAACACAAACAAAGCTGCTACCAAGCTCCAGAAGAAAGGCCAGAGCTTGAGTATTTCTAGCAGTAGTTTCTCAAAACAGATACGGCTTCAGGCAGTTCTTACACAGTGCTTTTTCTTGCTCTCCCCGCATGCCTGCCCTCACGCGTGCCAGACAGCACCATCTAATGAAATGGCTGACATTTCATTGATACGGATCCCTGCTGCACACAATCATCTCCTAAGTAAAATGTTGGGCCTGAGGGACAGCTGTGCAGGAAAAGGCATTGGCTTTATCACGCCATCTCTGGAAGCGGTGGTTTCCATGGGCATCCCAAGGAGGAACATCATTGCTTCATGTGTAAGGAAAACAGGCCGCTTAGTGTCCATGCAACTTGCATGGTTTACACAGTAGGTTTATTTTAGTCAAAAGGGTCTGGACAGCTTAGGCGGCAAAGCTGAGGCAGGTTCTGGTAACTGTGCTGAGAAGTTGGTGGGGGCGGGTTGAGAAAATTAGCGGGGTGTTAGTGGAGATACTGGAAATGAGATGTATCTGTGGTCTGTTGAGCTGTAAACCTTATGCTGGCAGGCTTGTGCCAGCATTTTGCTTTTATGCTTCCTTCTGGGAGAGAGAAATTACACCTACATGTAATTGTGTGCAGAGAACAGGTCCCCCAGCACCTGCTTACCTCCTCTGAAGTAGTGCCAAGCTTTTGCCTTATGTATTTGGGTATCTGTGTGCTTTTTGCAGTTGTCTTTCACTGGATGCCTTTTCAAGTGAAACCTTCATGTGGAGCCATCCAAAAGAAAACTTTATATTATTTTCTTTTAAAGGTTTTCTTAGTTAAACAGATTTTATGGGTTAACAGATTGAGATTACTTTAGGGTTTGTAAGAAAATTTTACTAACCCTTTTTAAAATTCAGTTTTCAAATGTTAATATTACAATGTAGTAAAACGTTTCAACTATTACAGGTGTAGTATTTTAATGAATGAATGAACTGGCTTCTGACCATAAATATACAGCAGCCAAGATGGTGAGAGCCAAAAATGTACTTTTATATTCTTGGCAAATGACCATTTGTGGAAATTTTCCAGGACACATACATATATTGATGCTGAATAATTTTCATATCCTTGTGATGAGATTTACTGATATCTCTTTATCATTGTTACACACTTTTGGGAGTGAAGGAGGTGATTGTTTCATTATGGACCTCATCTGAGGCAAATTATTGCAAATACATTACGAAAGTCTGGTCTACCTACTCGCTGTACCCCTGGGTGTAATTTCTGGGGCAGTCTCTAAAGCAGAGGTCAGACAGCTGAACACATTTTAAGGATGTTGTTTGCTTGGGAAGTATAGGTCTGTTTTCTGTGAGAAAACCAATACATTAAGTTTTGTAGATGTTGTATTTATTCCATTTGAAATAAAAAGCTGCAGCAGAAATGGGAGTTTGTAGTCTCTGTTTTATCATTGCAGTGTGGCTAGCTGTTGGAAGGTCAAGTCATACCTAAGGTTGTTACTATATGAACTCCCTCGCTGACTTTACTAGTTAGGTGGGTTGTTTCTCCTCTTTTGCCAAATCTGTGAGCCTTAGTGAAAGAAAACTCCTCATTTCATGTTTTCTTGTAGGAAAAAAAAAAAAGGTAGTTATAGAGAGAATTGCTTTTATTGGGGAAAGTTTGTGTTAAGAACTGTGTACTTCTTCATAGACTTTAAAACTCAGACTAGGTTCTAGGTGTTACATCTTTGCCTCAATAACTATTGAGAATACTACTTATTTTTCTGAAGTCTCTAATCCTCTAGAACACATGCAGTCTCCCTTTTCTTGTTTCAGATTGATGTCAAGACATGTAGTGATATTAGATACAGTTAGAGACTGTGTAGTTCAGATTTATGATGTGATGGAAACCATATCAAGCCTCCCTTTCTTTTTCTTTTTACTTTTTGGAGGTGGAGAAGGATCCATTACATACATGTTCATGTTTAACTTTTCATTCTGTATATTTTATTACCAGACTAAGCAGTAGCCTTACAGGTGTTTCAGTAGGCACAAGTATTTGTGCAGGTGCGGTTTAAGGGAGAAAATGCATAATACTGGTTCTTTTGTATAGCAGAATGACTGCCTTTTAGCAGAGGAAGCTATTCTAAATGGGAAGTATTAGGAAAACCACTGAATTTGGATACTGTATTAAAGAAATTTGAGAAGGTAGCTTTATGAACACTGTTACTGGTATTTTTTTGTTTGTGCTCCCTCTTTCTTATCTGTCAGATTGATCATGTCCTGTTAGTGAACTTGAAGACAAGTAGAAATAAAAATCCAAAGGGTGTTTTTTCATCATTCTGGGGAAAATCCTTTCTTGGGATTGTGGTTTTATCTTCCTAAAAAATTCATTACTTACACTTTCAGGTAGGCAGGAAAGGAGATGACAATTGTACGTGTATTTTAACCAAATGTGGTCAGAGCTTGGTGGCTGAAAAACAGATGTCTCCATGCTTTTGCTTTTTGGAGCCACTACAATCAAATTCTTCCATCTTTATTCCAAAATGTATCTTGAATGTTAGTTCATATGCCTGAAGAATAGGGAATAGAACTGGGAATGAAAGAAAATAAGATAGAACACATCAGGAAGGGAAGGAAATAAAAGAATGTTGAGTTGATCCAAAGTAGTTTTCTCCTCCTCACGGTAAGGATAAGAGCCAGGGAAACAAGATGCAGAAGAAACTGATAAAATTGCAATAGTTTAAATATATAAACTATATGGTATGTATATATAACATATATATACTATAGAATAACTGGGACCTAGATCAGCACTTACAGAAGAATGTTGAGTTGAATTCATTACCCATAGTGAAAAATTGAAATTTCTCTCACCCAGCTTAGTGTGTGTCTTTTTTTTTAGGTTATTTTTTCAAGAACAAAGTGGTAACTTTCACTAAATGTGAAGAAAATGGACTTGAATCTGCATGCTGCTTCTAAATAACATTGAAAAGCAAGCATCTGCAGTTACAGCTTGGATTTCTTTCTCCTCTTCTCCCAAACACTGTGTTGGCATGATGTAGTTTTGAGGAGATAAAAAGCATTAAGTGTGGACAAGCAGTTTTTTTACCTAATTAATGATTGGATTTTCTAAGTGAGCTGTAACCAGCAGTGAAGCACCAGAGCTTTCCCAGTTGGGCATAACCATGAGCTCAACCTCATGTTAATAAAAGTCATTCCCTTTTATTAAGACTTGTGTGGTTACACCAGTAATAATATTCTTCAAGATGGAAGACTGATGCCCAAAGGGGTGAGAGCCTGGTTATAATTTTCTTTAGCTAAGTAGAACTGGGAAGGAGAAGACCATATTTTCACACCTTATATTATACCACCACCCCCATTTTTAGGAATACGGAAGTGTGGAAGAAAACAATCCCCGAGCCAACACAACTACTCAATGAACATGAGCATGAAAATGGACATGAGCCAGCAATGTGTGCTTGCAGCCCAGAAAGCCAACTGTATCCTGGGCTGCATCAAAAGGAGCGTGACCAGCAGGTCGAAGGAGGTGATCCTGCCCATCTACTCTGCTCTCGTGAGAGCTCACTTGGAGTATTGTGTGCAGTTCTGGTGTCCTCAACATAAAAGGACATGGAACTGTTGGAACAAGTCCAGAGGAGGGCCATGAGGATGATCAGGGGACTGGAGCACCTCCCATATGAAGACAGGCTGAGAAAGTTGGGGCTGTTCAGCCTGGAGAAGAGAAGGCTGCGTGGAGACCTCATAGCAGCCTTCCAGTATCTGAAGGGGGCCTATAGGGATGCTGGGGAGGGACTCTTCGTTGGGGACTGTAGTGACAGGACAAGAGGTGACAGTTTAAAACTTAAACAGGGGAAGTTTAGATTGGATATAAGGAAGAAGTTTTTTACTGTTAGGTTGGTGAGGCACTGAATGGGTTGCCCAGGGAGGTTGTGAGTGCTCCATCCCTGGCAGTGTTCAAAGCCAGGTTGGACGAAGCCTTGGGTGAGATGGTTTAGTGTGAGGTGTCTCTGGCCATGGAAGGGGGCTTGGAACTAGATGATCTTAAGGTCCTTTCCACCTCTAACTATTCTATGATTCTGTGGTTATATACTGTTTCCTCCATTCTTCTGTTTTGTCTTTGTAGAGTAAAAGGTCTTTGCTGTATTAACTTTGGCCTGCAGATCTTCAGCCTGCTCTTTTCTGCCTATAAACAGGAATTGTTCCCTGAGCATTTTAAGTCAAGAGCCAGGTTTCCTGTGAATTTGTACCCAAAGCATGATGCTTCCTTTTTCTGTCCCTATACTGTATCAAGCTGCTATTTCACCTCAAAAATGCAAATGTGCATCTCCTGATGATGCAGGTGGTATCTTTCCTGTTTGCTGCTTGGTGTTACTAGTTGGCATTTAACGGTACAAGTGAATTTTCCAACATGCTGTATAATTCTGTGGCATATTTTCTGCACCTCCAGATCCAACTTCTGCCAGGATGGTGCACAAATGATATACTTGTGTAGATTTGAAAATGTTCACTGAATAACATAATTTTCTGGAATGGAATGAATGGAAATTAGTATCATTTCAGAAAGTAAGTAAAGTACTTAGAATCACCTGGAACCACAACCTTCAAGTAGTTTACTTAGGGTCTTTTGAGGAAGCAGCAGCTACTGCATGCAATTAAGGATCAGCAATAAAGGAACTAAAGGGTGCTTGCTTAGGATAGAAGAGTTCATTTTCTCACTGAACAGAGAGTAGCAGTGAGTAGGCTGCTTCTAGCTTATGCAGAGCAGCAATGGCTCATATTGTAAAACCAACAGGCATGAGGATGTGAGCATTTAATAGGGGAAAAAAAAATAACAGGCATTTTCTTTACTCTTTCTCCTTCCTGGCTGAGTTCATTGACCACTGTCTGAAGAAAAGCTGTTTGAATTATTCTGGGTATAAAAATTAAATTAGTTTGATGTTGCTCTTCAGTAGTAGTTGATGTAAAGGAAGATTTCTGTGACCACAGTCACGAGTGGTATATATTTGTCTCATATGCAATGCTGGAAAATATTTCTAATATGTCTTGCTAAAAATGGGGAACATTAGAAGTAAAAGTTCAAGAAATGAAATTGGTTACAGAGAAACAATGGTTGAAACACTCTGAATTTAGGCTACTGTCCTAGAATGAGAGTGTTCTACCTTAAAATTCAGGTCTCTGACCCTTGATGGTAGAGAGAGCTGAAATCATTCCCATCTGACTAGTGGGATGTTTTCCAGAGCAGATACCTTTAAAGCTGATGGACCCTCAGTAAATGGAGGACAAAATGGGTTACAAGGTTAAACACGCATGCTAGAATGTTAAGCTTACAGCATTAGTCTGAAATATCAAACATAAATTTATAAGTAGTACTTTGAATGGAGCATTGAGAATACTAAATCATTATGACAGGTTACTTGGAGAATATTTGAGCTCCGTCCATTAAATAAATGACCTCTATAAGTGGAAAGCAGGAGAAGAATCACATACAAGAAACCATGTATGCCATAATGTCCTTTTATTCTCTTAGCCTCTGGTTCCAAATTTGTTTATACCACAGAATCAAGAAAGATAATTCCTGGGAGGCTTTCAGAAAACACATTATAGTAGCAGCAGCAATTCTCTCTGGAACTGACCCTGTAGGTGTGTGTGCAGTGGATATGTCCACCTGCCTTACCTTGTTTTTATGGGCAAGTGACAATAGTAGAGGTATTGGTTTGGTTTCTTGGTGTGACCCACAGGATTGTGATCTTGAAGATTTGCTGGTAGGATGGCTCATGTGGCTGAAGATGAGGCTGCTGCTTGTGCATCTTGAAATGGAGCTGAGAAATTAAAATGGTGTCCTTCCAGCAACCAGGTCACCCTCCCTGCAGCACCAAGCTCCCGGCACCCCTCCTTTTGCATCCTGCATTATTTACTTTTTTTTCTCTCTATGATTTATGTAGTCACCAGTTGGTTAATGTAGCATGTATTTGGATAGGTAAGCCTGCTACTTAAAGTATTGATTGTTTCCTGAACAAGCAAGGAACCAGGTGATGTTTCTCGCTAACTGTTCTTTAATAGTCAGTTCTCTATCTGGATGAGTTACGATGGAAAACTGATTCATTCACATTAGCTCACTTTTTTGCACAACTGATTTTTTTCTCTCCTGCCTCTCCAAGTTAGCACTATCATCTTTTCCCATTAATTGGGGCAGCTGGAAGAGCTGTAATAAACACACTTTCCCTTTCTTTGTGTTCACATCCTCAGCAGTGCAGAAATACCCTGTTGATTTCTCAAAAGAATGTAACATATTTGTGGAACTCTAGTTCAACATTTTTCCTAAAAGTGATGTTTTATCTGGATTTCCTTTAATTCCATACATTTGGTCTGCATCCCCCCAGGGAGTTGGCACAAGTGTGCGAGGTAGTCGAAGTGGCCTGCCTAGGGTGGCGGGATTGGAAGGAGAACAGGGATCGGAATAGAAGCAAAGAGCTTTTCATCTGAGTGGAGCAGAGGAGAGCCTTGCAGCAGCCACCCCAACATGCGTATATATATATATATATATATATTTATGAGATGCTCTTTGTTACTGTCTAAAGCACAAATGTGAATAAATAATTCTCTGGTGTTTCTTCAGGATTATCAACAATAATTTCCTGCTGCACAGTTGCCTCTCTGGGGCTACACGGTCTCTGCAGCCTAACTCTGCCCTCTAAAAAAGAATCAGTAAAGAAAGAAAAGCAGCTGCAGAAGTGCAGCTTTGGGCCCAGAACTGGCTACTAAGGGTGGTGCCTGGCTGTTCTCCCTCAGGAGAGGGCTTGATGGGGAACATTATGATCCCTCCCCTTATCCTCTCACTCTGTATAAAGGCCGAACAATAACAGGAATACTAACACTGCCCTGCTGTAACTTCTGTGCATATCTGTGTGCCTATCTCTGGCTGTACCGAATACTTTGTCTGTGATTAATGGCATTCCTTGCATAGAAACGTCTTCAAATCTCAGCCTCATTCTTGATTTAATTTTTTTATACTGATAAATACAGACATTATAAAAAGAAGTCCAGTGTGAGCACTGGGTATTTTTTCTTCTTCTCAGTGTTTATTATTCATGAATATGTTGCAACATCCAAAAATGCAATGGGTGACTCACAGAATGAGAAGAGGAAAAAGACAGCTTTTTAGGAGGATTCCTCAGCCGACTACAGAGTGTCCCAGTTAAGAAACCACTGTTAGACCATGTAAAACTCACCCAGTCCTTGCTTTTATGTCCTTTCTGCATGTATTTGAAACATAGTTGCACTTAGTATATATGTCTATTTATTCATTTGCCCGATATTTTATTTTTCTGTTTTATATTTACAAGGATTAGAACATTCTGACATCAAAACCAAACCAAAACCCACAGAAAAACATGTTTACAAATACTTCTGGATTTTATTTTGTGTGTGTGTGTGTAAGAAAAAGAGCAAAGGCTAAGTTTACCACTACTGGTGTAATAATGTCTCTAATAGTTTCAGACTGAGCTGCTATTCTTAAAAATTACCCTTGTAAGGGCTGTGCAGCACTGAAGGGAGTGTAATAGTGTGGGGGATCACACTGTGGTAGGGTGTCCAGTGCTGATCTACTTCAAGAATCAACATTGACTTTCTTTCTGGAAAGATTGTTTCTCATTCTTGGAAAACCCGAATTTTTCTTCATATGTATGGTTTTTAATTTTAGATATTAATTTCATTTCACACCTACTATCCCCTCAGCTTTGTGTCTTTGCTGCACAGTAACAGGAAACCCGTATTTGCTTAAAAAAACCACTTTGTTTTGAATGCAAATCCATAGAAATAGATGGGTGACCTAATACTTGTCTTTCAAAGCAGTTGCTCACCCAGGTGATCATTTCCTTTGTATCTTGCGTAAACTAACTGCAGTCTGTATAACCATGGATGATGTACAATCATATACAAGATATATAAAGTGCATTTTTAAACAGTTTTCAGGGCTGCTACACATTGTGTGAAAACTTGGGAAAAAACCATCATATTGCCGTGCCCTTGCTGGTTCTCTTGGGATATTCAGCAATCAGATGAGGTCATTTTGGCTTTGCTCATTGCAAATATGTTGTATTGAGGTGTTCTGTATATAAAACAGCATTGCCATTACAGTGTATAACTATACTTGGGCATTAATTAGAACCACACTGTCTTCTGCCTTGTTTCAGAAACTGTCTTTTCAAGCAGTAAGCTCTTATAGATGAGAAGAAATAATAAATCTAGAGTTACCCATTTGTTGGTATAAAATATATTTCTCTGCCCATTTACTTCCCATTAGTTGCCTTACTAGTTGTAGGGCCCATGCTGAAACGGGGTGTAGAGTGGTACTTAAAGGTGTAAGGGATGTTGGCCTTTTTGGATCAGTTTAATGACTGAATGAAGAACTGGGAAGTAGCAAATTATGAGTGAGCTGGGTTTCAGGATGCAGGAGCCTTAACTGTCTGTCTTAATGTGGTTAGTGATGACATTAGGTGAGGCACGATGACTTCTTTTGTCACTTGAGAAACCTGGGTAAAGTTGCATGTATTTTACAAATACTTGAAGATTACGGTTTAATTCTTTCTTTCTTGATTTTTTTTTGGGGGTTCTAAAACTCACTGAGAGAAGTATGTGCTATAAATTTGTTGTGTCTCTATTTTGCTTTCTGTGTGTGACTGCCTCAGAGCTGTAGGTGTAAGAGTGTGACTTCTGTCACACTTACTGGCAGGTGTATTTATAGGATGCTAAATGACTTTCAGAGCACTTTCCAAAACAAATGGACAAGTAGCATCCAGAGGGAGGGTGGAACAGTTAGTTCAGCTCTGGAAGCTGTGAGTTAAGCAGCGCCTCTGTCCTTTCTCTCTGCCTGTAGCATCCCACAAGTAACTGCCTTGAGTTTAGTTTTTTTCCCCTTCAGCTATTGTGCAATCATGTGAGTTTTAGAGTGGAAATTTACCTTAGAGCTGGCCCCCTCTAGTAGTTCATTGCCACCCACAGAGGGAGGTCCTGTGTCCTTTGCTGGCAGCTCTTCTCATCAGTCTGTCTGAGCTGATTCAGTAGCAGAGAGTGCTCCCCACCCTCCCCAGTCAGCTTTGTGCTGCAGTAATGTGATTAATGGGATCAGTGGAAGGTTTAACCTGAGCCATGGACCAGAACTGGTGCGAGGACAGGATGGGGAAAGAAAAATGTGGTTGGGATTGTAGAGAAGTGTCAGAAATAAGATGAAGCCCACTGCTTCTGGCTGAGTGGATTAGAGATTATGTTGTGTTAGAGCTGTATTTGCTACCTGGCTTTCTGCAGTTCTTTCCCTCAGAAGCTTGCTTCCCAGTAGAAGGGAGGATATAACCACATTTTAAACCATTCTCAGAAGTACTAAGAATCATTACTTCTCAGCAGAGGCAAACCCATAACAAAAGGAGGAAGGAAGGGACTTAGAAGAGTGAGGAAAAGTGACTATATAAGTAGATATTCCTAGCGGCTTGTCATATCTGGGATGTGACCTAGGAATACCTTAGAAGTGATCCAAGAGAAGTTTGTGCAGGGCTGTACAAGGTCAGGGGTTTGGAACTGTGTGGGATGTTGCTGTTCTACTGGCAAAGGCAGCCCCCTTGCCAAATCTGCCTTCACTAGGAAACACTGGAGGCAAACTTGGGAGTGTAAAATGGATGAGGTTAAAGCTGCCTGGTGCTCAGTTGTGATGCATTTCATTTCCAACACCTGTCTCACTCCTTCTCTTCTCCTAGCAAGGCATAATTTCTGAAGGCTTGGGAGACCACAGGCTTGTGAAAGACTCTCTTGTGTATTTTGAAAGAAGACATTACTAACTGAAGGATTCCAGTTAAACGCAGGACAGTCGGGATACCTTCCCTCCCAGCTTTTGAAAAGAACAGTGTCCTGCTCATATGTGCTTTGTTTACTACCACCTTTCCTTTCCTACAGTTCAGCTCAAGTTCAGAAGACCATCAAGGTGGAAAAGTAGAATGGTCTGAATTTGTGATTAAGTTGTAAAATAACATAGTTACAAGAACTTTCCTACATCTGAAGTCCTATAGCAGACACTTCCTTTGGAGATAGGAGTAAGTTTCCTTATAATCTCCTAATGCAATTTCTCAGTATGTAAATGTTTAGGTCATTATGCATCTGGCAGTGTTAGAAACCCACAGTAGTTTTGCTCTGTGTTTTATCACAGCAGGAAGTGCCAGTCCATGAATCCGAAGTACCAGGAGAGTAATGCCATGATAGAGATATATTGTATTAAACTGCTTTAGCAGTGCTAATACTGTTTCTTGTTGTTGTAGACCAAGGAAAAGGAAGATGCAGGAGTTTGGGTGCCAGCTCAAGACCTGAGTGAAGGCTGCGTTAAGTGCTGTTCTTCCAAACACATATGGTGGGATCTTGGGCATGTCCATTGCTCCGGAGTTATTCCCTGCCATGCTTATCAATGGGATTCCTTCCTGTAGGGGTGACTAAGATTAAATATGTTGCAAAGCATAAGATACTGTGATCCTACAAAACCAAATCGGAAACTAATTTTCTTAAATCAGGCTTTTTATCTGCACTTGAGCCAGAGTTTGGTGAGGCCCCAAGCCTCTGCGAGTAGACAGTGCGGGACTGGACTCTCAGCAGGGTGGTAGGATCTCCTCTTGAAATAGTAGAGGGGAGTTACAGCATCTCAAGCTGCTTTAAGAATGGCACTGCAGGGTTCTACGTAAATAGGGGCTTGCTAGGCTTCTCGTGTGGTGACCTTGTGTGTAATATAGCAGGAAAATAAAAACACAAAGAGCTTTTAAATCTAAAGTTTCTCCTCCCTTTCATCAAAATAGTATTTTCTCCTCCCCAACCCCCATCCAAAAGTGAAAGCTGAACAGTCAAAACCCTCCCTTTTGCCCTCTTTTCACGAGACTAAAATGTGTGTTTTTAAGTGGGGCAGCATTACCTCCAGAGCGCATCTCTTTGGTCTCTCTTCATAGAATCACAGAATCATTTAGTTTGGAAAAGACCTTTAAGATTATCAACTCAAACCGTTACCACAGGACTGTGAAGTCCGCCACTAAGCCTTGTCACCAAGGGCTTCATCTTCTTGGGTTTTGAACACTTTCAGGGCTGGTGATTCTACAGTTCCCTGGGAGGCCTGTGCTGATGCTTGATCACTCTTTTGGTGATGATTTTTTTCCTAATATCCAATCTAAACCTCCTCTGGTGCAGCTTGAGGCCATTACCTCTTGTCCTTGTTACTTGGGAGAAGAGACTAACTGCCACCTCACTACAACCTCCTTTCAGGTAACTGTAGAGTGATAAGGTCCCCCTGAGCCTTCTCTTCTCCAGACTAAACAACCCCAGCTCCCTCAGCCATTCCTCATAAAACTTGGGCCCTTCACCAGCTTTGTTGTGTCCTTGCATGACTTTGTAGCCTCATGCCATCCTTTGTTCTGGCAGGCTCCTGTGGACCCCTTCTTGTGCTTCCTGGGGAAGCATCCCATCCCATCCTATCCTATCCAATCCCACCCCACTCTTGTAGACCTGTAGCTTTAAAAGCAGGTTGAGAAGGAGGGACATCAATTACCAAACCAGGACATAAAGAGAGAATTGGTTCCCTCAGGGTCACACATGAGGCCAGCAGAGGTGGGAGCCACATCCAGGTGGTGTGCAGCCCACTTGGCTGCTCGGCTCCCCTTGGGATCTGAATAGGCATGTGTGTCTCTGGTGGCTGTGGCCAACAGCAACGTGGAAATTGTATTAGGCCTTATTTATTTATTTGTGCAGCCTTAACTTCCCCGCTGGCAGGTTCCACCTCTGCCGTGCTGTGTGGTTGCACAAATATTTGAGCTGGGAAGCAGGGGAGGGGAGAAGCTCCGTGCAAGGAATATGCCGCCAGGATGGAGTGGAGGGCTAAAGCTGTTTAAGTTGGCTCAAGTCGTGCTGTTGGTCAGTGTCTAGCTATGTCTTTTGGGCAAACGATGATCTAAGTTTCATAGAGATACTCATCCCAGCAGTGGGCAAGGTCACTTCTTCTTTAAGCCAAATTGTAATTAACAAGAAACCCAATACAGTTCCAGGGATGAAAATCCACCCACATCCTCTCTCCCTAAATATGTTTACATTTTACATATGCTTTTAAAAAAATACTGCTTCCAGATTTAGCTTAGAAACGGACAAATGTTTGCATAGCCTGTGCTCATACATCACTACCTAATGATTTTTTGATTGAGTTCATTGCCTGGGTAAGACTTCGGTTTTTTCCCCTGTAAAACATAACTATTAGACTTTTTTAATAATGAAAATGGCATTGTCCCTGTGCCAATGTCACAGTTTCCTTGTAACTGCTGGGCACCTGGGTCAGATTTCTCCTCTCCATGCCCCATGATTTCTAAAGGGTTTTACAGCACAATAAACAAATACTTTTAGATGTAAGATTGGATTAGAATGTAGTTGTTGGAGGGAGGGGAAAACACATCTGTTGCGAGAGGTGGAAAATACATAGACTAAAATAACACTGCAGTGTTTCCTCCATGTGGTCTTTTTTCAGCTGAGAAATACAAATGAAGACATATTTTGAGAGAGCACTGTGGCAAAGCTAAAGCTACTTTAGTAGTGATTTAACTGATAGGTTTTTACTCAGTAAGTCTTAAAAAACTGCTGCAGCTGCTTTTTTTTTCTCCAGAACTTCTGCTAAAGCTGGCAGGCTGCAAGGTGACATGATAAAATCATAGAATCACAGAATGGTTTGGGTTGAAGGGTCATTAAGTATCATCTGGTTCCCTGCCATGAGCAGAGACACCTTCCACTAGACCAGGTTGCTCCAAGCCCCATCCAGCCTGGCCTTGAACACTGCCAGGGATGGGGCAGCCACAGCTTCTCTGGGCAACCTGTGCCAGTGCCTCACCACCCTCACAGGGAAGAATTTCTTCCTAGTATCTCATCTAAATCTACCCTCTTTCAGTTTAAAGCCATTCCCCCTTGTCCTGTCTCTACATGCCCTTGTAAAAAGTCCCTCTCCAGATTTCTTGTAGGCCCCCTTTAGGTACAGAAAGCTGTGCAAGGATCTTGTGGAGCCTTCTCGAACAAGCCCAGCTCTCAGCTTATCTCCATAGGAGAGGTGCTCCAGCCCTCTGAGCATTTCCTTGCTCAAGGTGGAACTCTCTCAAGCAGGTTCATATCTGTCTTGTAATATAAATACATCTAATAAAATAATACCTGGATAACTGCTCTTTAAACAATAAACTGGGAGCCAGTTTTGCCTCTGAGTGCCTTGCAGGTGTCAACAGGGACTGAATTACTTAGAAGTAAAACCAAAATTTTCTTCTTGGTTGTTAAACTTAAGCAGTAGTTGGAGGTACTGATGTCTGTAAACCAGTGAGTTTTGCTCAGCGAACTCCTGTTCAATTATTACTGGGAAGGTTAATGACAGCTGCCCTTAATCATATTTGGAATGATTTCAATGTGTTGGCTGGAAGTAGCTTCAGGTTTTTACTCACATCTTTCCTGCCCATTGCAACATCTCTGCTGCTTTCTTTCCATTGCTGCCTCTCAGCTCCTTGCCCTGCAGTTGTACCTTGCCAGCATGGGCTCAGGTCTTTGTGGCCTGCCTTTCCTTGTGGCCAGCGTGTGCTGTGGACTCTGTCCTTCGGGAAATTCACAGAAAACGAATGGGTGTACCAGCCTGCACGCAGAGCCTGTGCTTCCTTCCCACCAAACCCAGGTCGCTCCTCACCTTCTGCGCCGTGTTTTCCGAGGTTAAGTTCCTGTCAGGCCTTGTGGTGTGCCCAAGGAGTTCGTGGAGCCCATTTGAAGCAGTCACATTGCCTTTGTCTGTGCGCTGGGTGGCTTTCAGTGTCTTCTTTATTAGGCACCAAGGTTCGTTTAAAGAACTTAAGAAGCATTCTGGAAATTTACTGGAAATTAACTGGGGATCCTCGAGCAACCTGTTGGGTGTGTGCCAGTGCTTCACTGAACCCTGCACATTAACCAAATTTTCCTGACCGATTTGGGCCCTCCTAAGTTTCGCTTTCTCCTGGCGTTAACCAGTTTAGCAGGGTGGCACTGGCAGAAAATTCTACATGTTCCACAGAGACGCGCTTGTTTGTTACTTGTGAGGAGTGGGGCAGGATGTCACCTGAGGGCTCTACGCGAGGTGTGGGCGCTCAGAGGCGGGCTGCCGCAGCGGCCGGGCCGACGGAGCCGATGCCGTGAGCCCACCGCCGGTGTAAGCTGTGAGGGGAACCTCGCAGGGCAGCGGCCCGCACACGACGGGTGGTGAAGCGGGGCCGCCGCGTGTCCCCTCAGCACAGCCCGAGGCGGGAGCGGGGCCGCCGCCACCTGCGGGCCGGGCCCGGGGGAGCGCTGGTCGCCGCCCGGGGCGTGTCGTGCCGAGCCGCGCCGAGCTGCCCGGCCCCGCGGTGACTCACCGGCCGGGGCCCGGGCACCACTTCCCCCCCTCGGCAGGAGCCATTTTAACTGCACGAAACTGCGGGGAGGCCGGGGCGGCGGCGCAGGCCCCGCGGTGAGGTGGTACGTGCTCCGGGGGACAGAAGGGCGACGGGCGGGCGGATGGGGGATGCTGCTTCATGGGGCTGCTGGCCTCCGCCACCTCTGCGTGCTGCCCGCGCCTGGAGCGGCTCTCCTCGGCTGTCTGGGGAGGGCTGGAGGGGGAAAGGGAACTTCTGGTAAAGTGCAGCACCAGGGCGCGCTGGGCAAAAACTAATACAAACTGAGCCGCGAGTTAACAGCGATGTGTGGAGCGGGAGCGCCCTGAGTGCCCGTGTGTCGGCCCGGGCAAAGGGCGCTGTGTGTACAGCGTCTATGTGTTACAGCTGAGTTCGCTGTGTTTTACAGTTGCGTCGCCTTCGAAGCTGTGGCGGTGTCAGGCAGGCTGCTGAGCGGACCCCTTGGGCAACCCAGTCTATACATTAGGCCGAGTCTATTCTGTAACTACATTTACCTGGACCCTGTTAGCATGTAGGCATGCGAATTGGACAAAGTGTTAATAATGAGCGCTGCCGCTCTGAGCACCTTTGCACCAGCGTTTGCCCACTGTGGTCCGGAGCGACGTTAAAATGGCAGGTTTGTTGTTTCGAAGTTGGGTCGCTCTCTACGCCTGCAGCCTTATTGGGGTTCCAGGCTTTCTCAGTGGTGTCGTTCTGAAATAGAGGGAGTTAAACGGCACAAAAAAAAAAAAAAATGGGGCAGGTGCTCACCGTTTCCTTGAAATGATTGTGAAACAGTGGTCATGGGCATGGCGTGCATGGCAGAGGGACAGACCAATTATAAAATGGGCTTAGTGGTAGGTGTAATGGGAGAAGATGATCCTGGAGGTAATTGCGGTGTGTCAGATTGCTTTTTAAACTTCCAGTGGATGAAAAGCCACCTTGATTCTCCTAATTATGAACTTCTGAACTCTAGCACAGTATTTTGGAAAAGAATGAATATTTCTGCCTTGTTTATAGTTGAACAGAAATGCAGGCTACTATCATTAGAACTTTTGTCTGAGTATGTAACTTTGGATCCTTTATTTCAGTCTTCCAGTTGAGAAATAAAGTTGAATATCTTCTTGCTGAAAATGAAAGGTCAGGGAGTTCGAAGTGTTGCACACAGGGCAATAGTTTCCAGTTTCTATTGCTGTATGGAGCCTATATCTGAGAAGTACAATGGAGTCTTGCTTAAAACTATGATCGGTGACAGGGAAAGGAGAGCGGGAGGCAACCATTAAGTGAGTGGTCATGTTCTGGGTCAGGCCATCTCCTGTCTTCAGCCCTTCCAGTGTTCACCCTTATCTTCCTTCTGCATTGTACAGTACGTTGTGTGCTTTTACCATATTTTGATTTTGTGATTTGCCTTTTTTCTTTCTAAAAGCCACAGTTTTTGGGAGATTTGTTTGGTGCATTGTTCCGTGTTGAAAAATCCACAGGCAAAATGATAAAAATACAGAGGAAACACTCAGAAAAAAACCCACCCACCATTAAAGAAGAAAAAAAAAAACCCAGTTTGAGTTAATGATTGAAGTTTTTTTATTGAAAAATCCTGTAATATATTTGCATCTTCTTTTTTTTTTATCATGAGTTTTATTTTCAGATCACAGGGCTGTGGCAACAGCTGTGTTTGCAACTGACAGAGTGCGAGCCTCCCTTCCCTTCCCTCTCCTCTCCTTCTTTCTGCTGGGCCCTGTTAAGACATCCAGCCTTAAAAGCTGTAGTTATCCTAAGTCGGCTTCCAGGCTGCAGCTGCTTATCTGGGGTAGAACACTTTTTGTGTGCTAAAGGGTAAGTAGCTGCTGCTGCTTTCTCTTGAGCAGGGCTTCTCGGGGGAGCAGTTCCTCTTTGAAGGCAAAGCTGCCGTATTCAGGCTCTCGTGCTGCTGCACAAGGTCTATGCCAGGGCTACAAAAGCATCTGGGTGCACCGGTGGAGCTAGGAAAAAATGATTTGAAAGTCCTCCAAGCCTGACAGATGACAGCTTGGACAGATCCTCTAGAAGGCAGGGAAGTGGATTAGAAGGTACAGAGAAATGGCGTTTGTTTTTGTTGATTTTTATAGGCAAAGCCTGTGTTTGTCTCAAAAAAAAAAAACAACAAAAAAAACCCAAACATTTTCTCCCCCTCGCCCCCAGCAAGGATCTTTCAGTTTGGATCGAGTTTGTGGTTGTTGAGAGATGAGCCATGGGAGTGGTATCATTAGATGCCAGTTAGCTTGAACATTATTTCCAGACCCATGCTTTTACAAGAAGTGCTTGTTTTCTAATGTGCTCTTTTTTTTTTTTTTTAAGTCTGTTGAACATTAGAATTTCCAAGTCCATGGTCTTGGCACTCAAATGAGAAGAAAAAAAAAACAACCCAAGAAGTAAATGTCCAGATTTGAAGAATGTTGTTGGCCTGGTATAGCCTGATGTTTCAGTATTGCTGCGAGGTCATACTTCAGTAGCATGTGTTACTCCTCAGATACTCCTGCATATGAAAAGAACACCACCACGAGGTGGATGTGCATACCCTTTTCAGCACAGCTGTATTCAAGGGAAGGGATACAGTAGGGCTGTGTCAGGTGAGCTGATAGAATGGATGTTGTAAGGAAAACGTCGGATTTCCCTGCGTATTGGAAGGGCAGCTTTGACCTCCAGAACAACTTTCACTTCTTGCAAGTGTTAGCAGAAGTTTCTCGGCTTTCTCTGGCAGATTTTGTTGTTTTCACTGACAGTTTTGGTAACTCGCTGGAGTTGTGTTGGGTGTGCGAGGAGCAGCAAGATCTTTCCCCCACCGGGGGTGATTCAGCACAGGAGTGGCAGGAGGTGGAGTTCACATTTCCAGCCTTGGTTACGATCTGCTCTATAAAAGCTGAAACTCTGCTACCATAGGCCAGTGATTTGTTGTGCTTACTGTTTTAATGCCACTGATGTGCTTTAGAGATTATTTGCTTCCTTAAATCTGACTTAAGTGTTGTTTCATTAAATCTTACTTAAATGTTCCTTCACAGATAAAGTAGTTGCTGGAGACTACGCATGGTGAAATTTTGGAGTCTTTTGCTTATCAAAAGTCCGCAGCAGCTACTGGAAAGGCTCTAGACATTCTCACTCTAATCTGTGTAGAGGTAAAAACAATTTATTCTTCAGTATGGGCCTGTCCTGCAGCAAAGATTCCCACTGTGTCAGCCTTTGTGCTAAAAGGATCCCATTAGATAGGGACTGAAGTTTATGCATTCCTACCTTGATGTGCTTTAGGCCTTAACTACCTACCAGCTATCTTTAGTGATGAATCGGTTGGCTAAAGCTCAGGTCTTTTATTTGTCTTTAAAGAGATCCCTCATCTTGGGTCACATGTGACTTTGTACTAGGTTCAGGTTTGAATGTGAAAATTATAGCCTCCAGTTTCTTAAACTTGCATGTGAAAATCACTTTGTTCTGTACCAGGGGAAAAATATTACAGTTAAGATAGTCTGCTACGAATTCAAATACTAGCTATATAGGTTGGGAACTGTGGGAAAGGGTTGTTTTCTAGATGGATTGAATGTCAGTGTCTGCTTCTATAATTAGGCATTTTAGTCTATTTCTAGAACACCCTGTATTTAACTCATCACCAACATTTCTGTGTGAATATATGGAATATATCTTTCGTGTTGAGGGGGTTGTTTTGTACTTGTTGAAGTGTTACCGGTGGTGCACTAATGGTCTCATCGCTTCACTTGAGAGCATCTTCTGCATTTGCTTCGCTCGCCGCCTTGTGTTGTAGTGGTTTGACTGCTTCAGTGGGCTTGATATAAATGTCATCCCACACGAGACTGTCAGAACTGAAAGAAAAGGGTGGGCTTAGTTGATTCAAATTATTGTCTGCCATTGGGAGATAAAATATGTCAATGTATATTGGGGCTGATATACTGTTTGTCATGCTGTGTGTTCCTCTAGAGTCACTTGTGTTTTTCATGGGATCTTCTGACAGGTTTAATAAAGCTGACAGATTAGGAGAAATCTACCTTGCTTTTATGAGCTTTGTGTCAAGTCACTTCTGCTGTTCTTCAGTTCCTGGCCATCTCAGTGTTTGTTCAGTTTTATATTGCAGCTAGGGAAAGAAGCAGCAAAATGCGATTGTGAAACTACGGCTTGTAATACCCAGGGCTGACTGCTGACAGAAAATTAATGTTTAACATGCCGTTCCAACCAGCCTCAATTTCAAGTTAAAAGCAAGTTGACAAGAACACTGCTAGTTTTCGCCTTTTTGTGCGTGCTGCTTGTGCTGCATTAGATAATTTTGGAGCTAACAAGAATAGTTTCCCAAGGATGTGATAGCGTGGTTTGTTTTTAGTGGAGGCTGTCCTTCCGACCAGATGACCCTCTCTAGAAAGAGCTTTCATGAAAACTGTATCTTGAAGGCACCAGGGCTTGCACAGTGTCTGCTGAAGGCACAGTTTAGCCTAACATTGTCCTTGGAGGTGGTGGTTATCCACTGCCATTCTTTGGTATGTTTGCTGGCTTGTGCTGTTATTTTCCCTCCCTTTGCAGAGCCTCTGTAAACTACTTACTCTCTGTAGCTGTTCAAGCTTTGTCACAGTGAAGAAAATAGTTATGAAGCTTGCATGCTATGGAGTGCAAAGGGTGGCAAACGTGCACTAATGGCAAGAATTTACTACCCTGTGTCCCAGGGCCTCTGAAACAGCTCCTCAAGAGCTCTGTGAGCCCAGTGAGAGAGGCTCCAGGAGCCCTTGGTGGGGAGCTGCTGCAAGGCTGCCATCCTGTTGTGTTTTGTGTTTTCAAAAAACCCAGCCAAGTTCTCTTTATTTCAAAAAGAGAAAAGAAGGAACTGTAGAGAGGAAGTGCCTGTTTGGGGCTTTTTTTCTTTACTAAAGTGGTTTAGGCATATGAATGAAAATAAAACTTTATGTGTTGAGAAACAATCTCAAGTTTGACTGCTAGGTATGGCTTTGGGTGTTGTACTGGCCCTTTTCTGTTCCAAAAGAAGCGTGTTTCTTTAAACACCAACTAAAAGCACCAATGAAATAAGTTGCTTTTGAAGCAACTAAGTGAATACAATTTTACTTTGATGGGGTCATAATATAGAAAGCCATTAATTTAGACCATTTGAAAGTGGGCTGTGGAAGCATTTGCTGAGAAGAAAACCAGGAAGAAAACTTCTGCTAGTAGAATATTTGTGCACTAGTAGAATATATGTACACTTCTAAAGGACATATGTCTGATTAACATATGCTTGATGTAAGACAACATTCTACCAGTTGTTTCTACAAAAAAACTGATTGTCTTTTAATAGAGTCCTTCAAATGAGTTGTACTGAGTGTTTTTTCAGTGGTAATGGACTAGAAATAATTCTCAACAGTAAGAAATGTCAGAAAACTTTTGCCATCGATAAGAGCTCAGTCTTGCACATGCTTTGTTTAAAAATGATAGAGGTATTTACAGCAAAGGTTCAACACTTTTTGAAGCCATGTAGTCAGAAAAGGTGCATTTTGTGTCTGTGTTCTGGTGTTCATGGTGTTTGAAGCTTCTCTGACAGGTGCCCTGCCTTCAGGTGAATTTAGGAAGCATTTTGTTAATTTGTACTTCCAGGCTTTGTAAACACAAGAGCTATGATGACATTTTATTGATAGACTGTGATTTAAAATGTGTGCATTTGAGGGGAGAGATGGTAGCAGTTATTAATTGCAAACAGATAGGTAAAACAATCACTGCACAATCAAATCGTTTATGCTGCACATCAAATAGTTTACGTGCTGCACAGATGCAGCATGTCTGGGGAAAAAGTAATAATAAATCGATGGGAGGTTTTGTGGGTTCATTTTTGCTGTCTTACATGAGGATTTCTAGATCAAAGAAATACTGTGTGGAGAAAGCAGCTTGCTTTCTGACGGAGATTGCCTCAGGAGAACATGTTACACACTATCTGTTGTGAACAAGCTTGGTTGGATGGGAGAACGATGCTGCTGCCTCGATGCTGTTGCCAGTATCCTCACACACTGTGTGCTTACCAAGCTTACGTGGACACTGAAGGTGGTTCAACCTCCCCCCAGCTGCTTATTTTCATTCCCAGGTGAAGGTTGGGTCTGTAACCACCCCAGTCACTTGGCAGCACCTCCCATTAAACCCATGCTCTGGCAGTGGTTTACTTGGATATGTCCTGAAGCACAGAAGGGAGGTTTGGACCAAGCAAGTTTTCTCAGAACTGTCCTGGAGGTGATGGGTTGTAGATCCTTAAACGGTTCATTTAGCACCTGCCCAGGCCCTGAGCCTGCTCTTAGGTACTTGACTCAACAGTAAGCTGCACTAGTTGAGCTAAAGTTACAATTTAAACTCTAGTCATATGTTTTCATGAGCATTCAGATTTGTGCCATGTTATAGAATCACAGAGTCACAGAATGATTTGGGTTAGAAGGGACCTTAAAGCTCATCCAGTTCAGACCCACCTGCCCCAGACAGGGATACCTTTCAATAGACCAGGTTACTCAAGCCCCATTCAACCTGGCCTTGAACACTGCCAGGGATGGGGCACCCACAGCTTCTCTGCAGTTTAATTTAAAATGTACCCTTAGTGAAAGTTAGAGGTTAGCATGACCATTCCTGGATGTTTCCATGGCAGGAGCACTCATCCAGCTATCTCAGTGTTGCTCGTGCGACTCCACCCTCATTTTTCCTCACTAACAGTTTTTTTCTAGCGCCTTACTGCCATTCCCTCCCATCCACAGACTGAACTGTTTATGTGAGCAACCCCTTGTCTGATTCAGCCAAGACGAGCCAACCTGGCAACTCAGGTGTCCATGCCAGGGGAAGTCACAGGGCTGGTTGTCTGAACCAGGTTAGGCATTGATTTCAGAGTGATGGGAGCTGTGGAGTTTTTGAAAGCTGGGGTTGAGAAATAAGGGGAGGACAAAGTGACACAATTGTCCTTGGAAAGGAGGACCAGTTTCCATGGCCAAAGCTTCAATGAAGTAATAATTAAGAGTTAGCTCTCTCAAAGTCTTGTTTTCCAAACAGGCCGTCTGAACACCACAGCTAGATACTTCTGATTGAGAGGAACGGCGTATTAACTAGTAAATTTGGATTTGCCTAAAATTATGTAGAGGCATAAGTATTAATAATATAAAATGGGAGAAAAAGGTATTTGCTTGTTATTTGGGGAATAAGTACAAATAAAAGCTTTTGGTGGAGGGAGAAACTTTTTGCTTCTGGAGAAGGGGAATGAAACACAGGAGTGAAAACCTGACCACCACATCTGTTTGAAGGAATGTTAATTTCTTGCTTTGTTTAAAAATATTCTGGTTATTCCTGCCTGCTAAATCAGGTTATTGAAATGAAACGATGACCTTTGCTCTGAGCCTGAGACAATACAGGAGGAAAGGAGGTGTTTGGGAAGATTAAACCTCTTACCTCAGCTAGAAAATGTTCAGATAGAGCTGAAGCTCTGAGTATGCCGTATTCTTGCTGAGTCTAAAAATGTAAGAATGAGGAAGAGTTTTCAAAGTTGAGTATGGTCAGTTGCCGAGAGCAATGCCGTGATAAATTATTAACTCATTGCACTGTACTGCCTTGAAGTGCAAACAGAATAGCTGGTTATTGTGCTCCACTTAGTAAGTCAACACTGTAAAAAATTCCTTGGTTATCTGGAAAATGTCTTCTTTGGGGTGTTTATTAAAAGGACACTGTGGGTTTAAAAAATCACGTTCCCCTCTGGTTAAAACAGATAGAAATCTCTGCAGGCAGTTTCTTTCATGCTGTCCAGGGAGCTTCGTCAGTGGGTGTCCATCAGCTTGATTTCACTTTTGCTTCTCTCTCTATATGGAGCTTCAGTGTGATCCCTCCTGCCCCACCTAAACACACCCGTAGCGGAACAGTTAGGTTGCTAGTTACAGGGACATGAGGCAAGTTGACTGTAGTTGTTGTGCCGGAAAAGCAATTCTGTGAGGAGCACTCCTCCCTGTTCTCTATAGCGCTGTCAGAAACAGAAATGATGTTTGGGGCATGGTACTTGCTAATGCCACCCAGCAGCAGCTTCAAGGAAGAACTGAGGCATCCTGATTTTTGTTTTGCTGTTATAAATACAAATACCACAACATTTACCTTTCTTTTTTTTTTTTTTTTAATACACACAGCCTGAAAACTGAGATGATCTTAAACAAAATCAGTTGTAAAGGAATACCCCCACCCTTATTCCAGTCCTATGCTGCTGTTACATTAAATTTCTGGCTAATTTAATAGTATATGATCAAGATAATAAAGATGTTTATGTTTGTAAATACAGCTTTTTTGATGTTATGCTTAGCATTAGCACACTAGTAACACACCATGAAAATAAATGCATATGAGAATCTTGAAACGCTTGCTGTAATACAATCTGTAGTTCATTAGCAGGACACAGATGAACTTTCAGGGTTAAAAAGAATATCCAGCTTGAGAGTAAACTATTTCTGGATCAGTGTCAGCATCTGCCACCCCAGTTTTCTTAGGAAAACATTGAATCCTGCCAGTACATGTTGCAAGTTATGACCAGAGTGACTTAAGAGGCAAATCTACAGAATGCTGTTGGCTATGTAGTATTGTTGCAGTCTGAGATGGAAAATAAATGGTTGGTGGGGTTTGGGTTGGGTTTTTTTTTCAGCTCTTTTCTAAGCCCTTTTGCCAGTCCTGCAAAATTTAGTAAGGTTCAGCTCATGCTTCAAGGCTTTTTTGTTCAGAAAGGCTTTTGAGCAACCATTAATTTGTATTTTTTTTAATTTGTTGGCTGTTTGGGATTACTGGAGTATTTGTCAAGGGTAGGATTTGCGTCTGCAGTGGAGGTCAGAAATGCTGCAGAAGGGGGCTTCTGCTACAAGTTCTTCCACCGGCTTTCTCTTAATGTCTGGTGCATCCTCGTTCAGAGGTTTCATTCTGCCTTGCATGGCATGAAAGGGTGAAGTACCTGGTGACATAGAGGGATGTAGTCTCGTCTTGTGAAGCCCTGGACAGCTGTGGTTGTCTGGCATAACCAGATGGTCACAGTGCTCAGATGGGAGCATGAGAAAGCTGAGGATAAAGTGTGCTCTGTTGGAGGACTATAGTTACAGACTAGGTTTCTTGTTAGAAACCTGGAGAATTTTGAGCCTGGTCATTTTCAGGAAGTTGCAGGTTTGGAGGTTGCTGCTCTACCATCAGTACCAATCACCATGGAAAGGCATTTTTATTCCCAGCTCTTCTGGGGTGGGGATGGAGAGCACCGTAGGATGGAGCACATGTTAGGTAGAGAGCCCCGGTTCCATAAAGGATAAAATGTGCCAGAATCTCCATGAAGTCCAATTAAGACTTTTTTACTGCTTTTAATCTTATACAGAAAATGCTCCTAGACTGTAGCAGTAGATGGTAGTATTAAGTCTGTTAGAGATCTACCAGTTATTGTATTTCCCAGCTTAATTACACCAGTAATATGTCTTCTGTTGCTTTAGTTGTAACCCTGCAGAAACAGCTCAAAATTGGTTTTCCTCAGCTTTATACCACCAGTTGGCCATTGGTGGAGGAAGGATATGAGGTCATCTTAATAATTTCTCATCCTACCTGGAAGTAATAGTTTTAGATTGGCTAAGGAGAAAGTTTTCTGACAGGTGACACTATAGGGTAATCGAAGATTGATCAGAAGACTAGTTGGAGAGGGGCTAAGTAAAGCACATTGGTTCACATATAGGTAGAAATTACAGATGTGCTGGAGTTTCTGCTTTTCACTGAAATTTTGCTTTGTCTAGCAGTTGGTTCTTTGCTTGCTTAAGTTGTATTAACTCTTGTGCTTATTTTGTTAGTACAAAATGTGACTTCAGCATTTCAGTTTTGTGGTAGACTAACGGGTGTTACTCTAGGTATTAGTGTTAGAAAAGCCCCTTACATCATCTAACCTCTCACTTTTTCCAGAGCAGGGTGGTCCCATTATGTAAATGAGTAGTTGGCATATTTGGCACTGTGGTTTCTGCCACTGGTCGTGGTTCATAGAATCATAGATTTCGAAAGGGACCTTAAAGATTATTCAGTTCCAAACACCCTGCCATGAGCATGGACACCTTCCACTAGACCAGGTTGCTCCAAGCCCTGTCCAGCCTGGCCTTGAACACTGTCAGGGATGGGGCAGCCACAGCTTCTCTGGGCAACCTGTGCCAGTGCCTCACCACCCTCACAGCGAAGAACTTCTTCCTCATGTCTAATCTAAATCTACCCTCTTTCATTTTAAAACTATTCTCCCTTGTCCTGTTCATATCTGAAGATTCTGCTTGTTTGCTTCTTCATCTGTTAAGTAACTTGATTTTTTTTGGTGGAGTACAGGCCTGTTTAAGGAAGGCTGGAGCTGGCTTGTGTGTTGTCCTGGGCCACGCAGGATAAGAACATACCACCAATGTTTTATACCCTGCTTTGATGGCCTTCTGGGGCCATGTCTCTGTATTCTTGATCTGCTTACATTTTATCCATTCAGCTGCTGCCTTTGTGTGCCTGGGCTTAATTTACTTAATTTCTTTCTGTGTTTTTTCAAAGGCGTCACAGAGTTTCTCCCCCTCACGGCAGGCCATGGCCTGCGCAGGAGGTTGCTCAGTGACAAGCACATCAGGGGGGATGTGGCTGTGCAGGCAGGAAACACTCCTCGCTGGGTCCTGGTATCTTCTGCTATGCTTCCTGTCAGTTAAACCACGAGCAGGGGAGCAGATGCACCCAGAGATGACAACTCTGCTGCCTGCCCTGGGCAGCCATTGTGTAACAAACTGTATTCTCACGAGCCTACTTGTGCCTGTGTGCTTTTGACATAGTTATCCATTCAAAGCCCTTGTTTAGACACCTGGGAGTAGAGACCGGAATTTAATTAGTTCAGCAGAAAGCAGTACTTGAACTCCTGAATCATGAACTGTGAAAGAGTAACCATAGAACTTACTCTAACACAGCGAGAGAGAGAGCTGAGGTCCAGTGTTTCTTTTTCCTCTGCTACCAATGTAGGAGTTCTTAAGTGCATATGAGAAATTAACAGGTTGGGTGTGAAGTCATGCAATTTCATGAATATATTTCTGGGCAGGAAATTGCCACATTACTTGACCCAGTGAGTTTTTATTGTAAGATGCTGTGATCTTGTTTTATTATTACTATTATTTTCTTCATTTTAGTCCACTTGTGGATCTGCATGTTTCTCAGACAGCTCTGGCTTATATAACTTAATGTATCTTAATGTTATATTAAGATATATTAATATCTTAAGATATTAATCTTAAGATATTAATAAACAACTTATATTTAATAAGCAACTTATATTACAAGTGCACAGAAAAAGCACATAAAATCTTGTATTCTAAAAGATTTAATGGTTCTTAAGTAGGCTTTATGATCTCTGAAGATATGCACATTATTACAACATAGTTAATTTATTGAAGCTCAAACTCTAATGTCTTCCCCAGCATCAGATTTTAGAGAACTGAGTACTCTGCACATCACAATTATAATTAGAACTGTGCAGATTCATTTCAGCCTTTTTGCTTAATTTGATGCTCTTTTCTTCCTCATGTGACAGCTTAACTCACAGAACACTGTTTTTTTCCATTAAACTGTTTATTCATTAAGCCATTGTATCGCATCCTGCATGAGAGGTGGGGGAGAGGATATGGCCCTGCTCTCACAGAGGCAGACACTGCTCGAAGCTCTCTGCAGTGGCTTGACCCTGAGGGAGCAGCTCCTGGTCCCCACACGTTGCTGCAGGAGCCAGCACCACAAGGGCAGAGCTCTGCATTTTGCCTCTGTGAAGGGCACCACCTCTCACATTTCTAATGTAGCTGCACTAGAAACCTTTAACAGTGATGGGAGGCTTCTGCTCACCTTTTTTCCTTTTGGTTTTGAGCACCATTTTTGATAGTCCTGTCTTGCTTGGGAGAGGGATATGGGACACAACCCTCTGGGGGGTGAACAGGTGGTAAAACCTCTGTGAAACTCTGCTTGAAGTCCATGGCATCTTGAAAAAAGGCATGTTCCTACCCCCCCAGTTCTGATACTGATTTATTGTATCTCTGATCACAGCAAGCCAGTGAGGCTTCACAGAAGTAGATTGGATGTTAGGTGACAGAAAAGGAGAAAAAGAAAGGAGGCTGGGGGATAAATGAAGGGATGGTATAGAAACTGTGTAAAACAACCGCTTCCTGCATTATGTTGTTTAGGGTACTAGTTAATCTGCCACTTTAACCTCCTCTTCACCTTTGTTGTTGTAATTTTTTTTGTTCTTCTTTTGTTTCCTGATGGTAGAAGCTGTATGGGTGCATGTCTGCTCAACCATTATACTGTGTGTGACACTGGCAGGGCTTCTGTTCTGGGAGGGACAGGGGGACTTGTGCAATGGCCCTGTTCAAACAGCACCCAAGGGAGAAGGCAAGTACATATGTGTGCGTGGGCACGTGTTTGCATGTGTGCATTTGCCTGCATAAATAAGGACATGGAATATTGTGGTACCTTTGCCCTTGAGGCTGGCATAGCAAGAGTGGTCATCCCCTGAGCCAGCCAGCTGCATATCAGCATCTTTATGAGCCTGGGTACCGTAATATCTGTATTATTTGTTCTATGGAGCTGAGGGGAGGTAGAGAGAGGTCTCCAGGTTCATGAGCCAGTGGCTATGGCAGGGTTGTGCTGCCTTCTGTTGCAGGATGAGAGCAAGCTGGGCACACAGCTCAGCCCAAGGTGACTGGGGCTGTTCTGCCTGGGCTGTTTGGTTCCCCCCACCCTCCTGCCTTGCTTCCCCACAGCTGGGGAGTCAGGCTAACCCACGGAGCCCTGTGGTGGAGCTGTGGTGGGATGGCACAGGGACATGCGCAGCAGGCATCTTGGATGTCTGACTTAGTTCTGCCGAAGACATAGGAACTTGAATGATGAAAAGAGGAAGAGGTGCGGCTTGCATTTCTCTACACTTGCTGTGTGGGGGCTCTGGAACTTTCCAGAATACCCTGATGATTCTGTGGGTCTTTTCATCTAACACTCATAAAGTCTGTGCCTGGTTCTTCAGCAGCGAGTGAATGCCTGTGTCCCCCAGGAGCAGGTGTGCGTTCATGTGAGAGTGACTTCAGCACCATCACTTCCCCAGACATTATGAAATGAGAGCTTCTGGCCAGTCCAGACTCTGCCTTCCCTGGAGGGGCCGTTGCAGACCCTGCACCTTCTCCACATCACTCTTAAATAATTTTGCTTTTTTATAGTTATCTTATTGGTCTTTAAATCATGTTTCATCACTGTTTGAAACCCCATGGTGGGAATTGTTAATCTAGCAACAAGTCAGGAGATAATTTATGTTCTCTTAAAAGCCAAGATCACTAGATTGAAATTCCCCAGATGCATAGTCTCCCTTCTCAATCCCACCCTGTGCAAATACTTCAGAATATAAAATTTAAGCTATCCTGATCTATTAGAAGAAAAATGTACAGATGGCATGGGAATATTAGTTTCTGTGTTATCATACATAGCTGCAAGTTAATATATTTATTATTGTAATTACACAGAACATCATGAAGAACACATTTTCAGAATAATCTGAGTGAACACATTGCATTTTAGAGCGCATTAAAAGTGGCAGTTTAGAAACCTTTAATTATGGCGTAAGTGAATGTTCTTTTCTGCTGTAACTGTGTAAGTGGTCTCTCGCCTTGCAGAGTTTTTAAAGGCATGATTTTAGAGACACTAATCTCTGGCTGGTTGGATGGATGGATGTTCAGTACTGCAGTAATGCCTCTACTCTTCATACTGTTGGTGCTCCTTCTCCAGTTTGGGCAGCCTTCATCACCTCATTGAACCCAGCAGCAGCTTCTAGGGGGAGATAATACTGAACAAGCAGCTGAAGGACATTGTTTTAAAAAAGGCAGCCTGTCAGCTCAGGACAGCTATGCAGGCTTCAAAGGCACCACCATATTCCATGTGCTTGGACGTGGGGCTACTGATGCATGAAAAGCTGGACATTAGCCAGCATTGTGTGCTTGCAGCCCAGAAAGCCAATCGGGTCTTGGGCTGCATCAGCAGAAGTGTGACCAGCAGGTCAAGGGAGGTGATTCTTCTCCTCCTCTACTCTGCTCTCGTGAGACCCCTCTTTCAGTGCTGTGTTAAGCTTTGGGGCTTCCAACACAAGAAGAACGTGGACCTGTTGAAGTTGGACCAGAGGAGGGCCATGAGATGCTCAGAGAGATGGAGCACCTCTGCTGTGGTGAGAGTCTGAGAGAGTTGGGGTTGTTCAGCCTGGAGAAGAGGAGGCTCCAGGGAGACGTTATTGCAGCCTTGCAATACTTAAAATGGGCTTATGAGAAAGATAGGGACAAAGTTTTTAGCAGGTCCTGTGGTGACAGGACAAGAGGTAACGGTTTTAAACTAAAAGAAGGGAGATTGAGAGTTTTTTTACAATGAGAGTGGTGAAACACTGGGACTGTTTGCCCAGAGAGGTGGTAGAAGCCCCATCCCAGGAAGCATTCAAGGCCAGGTTGGATAGGACTGTGAGCAGTTTGATCCTTGAGCAAATGGATGAGACTGTGAGCAAGTGGAAGGTGTCCCTCTCATTACAAGGGGGTTGGAAGTATATGATCTTTAAAGGTCCTTTCCAGTCCAAATTATTCCATGATTCTATGGTTGTCTTAGAAGACTCACCAAGGCTTTTTACCAGGGCCTGTAGTGACAGGACAAGTGCAACAGTTTTAAACTGACAGATGGGAGATTTAGATTTGGCATAGGGAAGAAATTTTTCACAGTGAGAATGGTGAGGCACTGGCACAGAGAAACTGTGGCTGCCCCATCCCTGGAAGTGTTCAAGGCCAGGTCTCTGCAGGCACAAAGAAGTTGCCTTAGGAAGGGTTAGAGATGAGACAATTCTGTCTCTTTTTCTGGGTACAGTGGAGGTATATTCAGTGTGTCTGCGTTAGAGGAGATTATCGGGATAACCTGCACATAGAGCTCTTTGTGCTGCACACTCCACACCCATAAGTAGTTGGCTGTCTAGTAAGAAGGTGGTTTGTGTACCAAACAAGTTACAGTGAGAGCCTGAGGTTCAGTGGTGGTGCTTTTCTTTTGCTTCGTTTTGTTTTTTGAGTCCCTCTGGCTATGTAATACTCACTTTTTCTAACCAGGGCCATGTCCCTCCCTCCTCACCTGTGTGTGTATTGGTGCTCTCTTAAAGCTGTTTCCAAGCTCAAATTCAGTTTTAAACTAATGTTTTGAGAGTATTCCTTCAGTTCAGAGCAAACTGGTTGGTGGGTGACTTTGCTCGCTTCTGTGCAGGAGAGCTTACTAATTGTGTTTACTTGAGCGTATCTGGAGTATTCTGTTGCTTCTTGCTTTTCACTGTGCTGAGCTGTGACCAGGAGCACTGGTATGAATTACCCATGCAGAAAGCACGTACCAGCTCAGAGCTGTGACTTGTGCTGAGAGAAAATGTGCAGTTACAGCCTCCTACCCCAAACAAGCCCTAGCCCTTCTGCCTGTGAGTTTAAAAGCTCAGCTCCCTTATGCTATAATTTTAAATAAATTCAGGGTTTTTTTGTTAGGCCTGAAGCAACAAATGAGTTGCAGCTACAGTAATCTGTGAAAACACTATACACTAGCAATCAGGGGAAGAGTTCCCCTCAGGCGTAACAAACTAGCTTGGAGGTTGGAGTTTGTTTTGGTGTCCCACTTCAGGGAACAAGTCTGTCATGGCCTACATGACTTCTTACGTGAACTCTGACTGAACTAAGGCAAGGAACCTGATTAAGCCAAAAATGCATTTGAATGCATTCATGCTAAAAAAAAAACCATTACATTAGAAAAGACAGTAGGAACAAAAAAAAAACCCAGACTTGTCAGTCCTGGAGGTTAGTTCATGGGAGGGTGTTGATGAAATATGACTGATACCTCTGACTTCCCTGTCTACAACTCTTCCTTATCTATCTGCCTACTGTAGGTATGGTTTGCTATTTCTTGTATTACCTTTAATTCCTGTTTCTACAGGCTTTTTTGAATTAAGTATTTCTGCTTGTGAAATATCAGGAGGTGGTGTCATTCAGTCTTGGGTTGAGCTTTTTTGTTGCTTTTGGGGGCCTTTTGGAATCTGTGTGAAAGCTTAGTGCAAACATCAGCTTTGGGGTTTTGACCAATTAGGGGATTTGTTTTAATTTTTCTGAGAGATTTGCTGAAGGAGTTGTGTCTCTCATGTTCCAATCTCATAAATTAACTCCCTGGCTGTGTTAGTAATAGTATTGGACTCTCCAGGCCCTTAAAAACAAGAAAAATATCATAGTACTACTTCTTTTAGTTCTCTCATCAAACTATTTCATAAAGAACTTACAAGAAGTAATCTTGATGGTCATAGTTGACTGGATGATAAAATGAATCCTTGGGGATGTATAAGAAAGGTATGTGTTTGGGCACTGTATGGGTGCTGTGCTGTGTCTGGTTACAGACTGGAGAACACGGGTCACTTCATGCCTAGTGGGAAAACCTCACTTGGGAATTCCTGTGGTCTAACCACTGGAAATATGTAACTGAGGACTTAATTTCTGAATGACAGCTACAGGCTGGGCAGAGAATGGATTGAGAGTGGCTCTGCAGAGGACTTGGGGGTGTTGGTTGATAAGAAGCTCAACATGAGTTGGCAGTGTGTGCTTGCAGCCCAGAAAATCAACCATATCCTGGGCTGCATCAAAAGGAGTGTGACCAGCAGGTCGAAGGATCCTGCCCCTCTACTCTGCTCTTGTGAGACCCCACCTGAAGTACTGCATTCAGCTCTGGAGTCCCCAGCACAAGAGGGACATGAACCTGTTGGTGCAAGTCCAGAGGAGGACCAGAAAGATGCTCCGAGGGGTGGAGCACTCCTGCTATGGAGAGAGGCTGAGAGAGTTGGGGTTGTTCAGCCTGGAGAAGAGAATGCTCCAGGGAGACCTCATAGCAGCCTTCCAGTATCTAAAGGGACACTACAAGAAGTCTGGAAAAGGACTTTTATAAGGAGAAGTACTGATAGTGCAGGGGTATGGCTTTAAACTGACAGAGGGTAGATTTAGGTTAGACATTAGGAAAAAATTCTGCACTGTGAGGGCAGTGAGGCGCTGGCACAGATTACCCAGAGAAGCTGTGGCCGCCCCATCCCTGACAGTGTTCAAGGCCGGGCTGCATGGTGTCTTGGGCGATGGTCTAGTGTGAGGTGTCCTTGCCTGTGGCAGGTGGGTTGGAACTGGATGATCTTCAGGTCCTTTCCAACACTAAACATTCTGTGATATTTGTGGGTAAAGTTAAATGAGGATCTTTGTAACAAAGATTAAAAAGCTTCAGGCAAAGTTTGCAAAAATGTGCTTTAACTGATAAACTTCATAAATAAGAAAGACTGAAAAATCTTATGGTTTTGTCTGCATTTTACCTGCACATCATTTTAACCACAATGCTAACTTAAGTATGGATGTAAGTGCTCTTCTAAATCCAGAGCTAGACTCTCTCAAAGATCAAAAATACTTGTTTAATGCTGTGTTAAGAAAGCAGCTTATAGATAAGTGTTAGTTGCAGTGCTTTTTGATACAGGCTGTACTGTTTCGCAATAAAGTCCTCGTAGCCGTTTATTTTTTGCTTTGTTTTGATTTGGTCTGTGATTCTTGTCTGAAGGGTTAAAAAGTTACTTGAGTAAAGATTTAGGTTAAAGCAGTGTGCAGATAAAATTCTTCTGGTGTGTTTCATCCGTGCTCTCCTGAGTTAGCTCACCTGTATGAGTGTCATGGTGTGAGTATTACCTTGTGTTCTCAGCTTTAGCAAAGTGGATCACTTGGCCCAAGAAAGAGGCTGCTTGGACAATGCTGGGTGAGGTGCAAGAATAGACACATTTTTTTGTTAAAACTCTGTTTAAATCCAAGGTGTGTGATATACGTATAGGAAAGCTAGGCATCTGTAACACAAGATACCTGGTGTAGTCCTCTGAATCATCACTGTCACAGCTGATGTTTTTTAGTTGTTATATTCTAGAATAAAAGTTTTCCCTGTTGGTAGTAAGGGTTAAATATTGAGGGCAACAGGTATAGGCAGACTTAGGTATGTGATATGTTGGAGTGTTTTGCAAGGTGCTGTAAATGTTGGCTCCATGTAATCTGATACAAGGGTAGGACAGGCTAACTTAATGAAGGAAAATAGACAGCAGTATAAAAGAACTGGAAATTCAAGTCTAGCTGACTAATACCAGCCTGCTCCAGAGGCCTTTGACTGTTCATATTGCTGATGGTTGACAGCAAATGGGAGGCTGACAGCAGAAACATTGGTTAATCTACTCTATTTTAATACAGATTCTTTAAAGACACTGCAAAGGTAAGACCCTTTCTGTTTCTCAACCTGCCTGAGTTGCCGAATGCAGTCTTGAACATGCACATCGTCAGCAGGAGTAAAGAACCAAGCTGAGCCATGAAGTCTGTGTCTGTGTGTGCTTGGGAAGGGGAAGGCTTCAGCAAGTTCTATGCGGATTGGTTTGTGCCCCTTTCCATTTGATGTATGTCAGTTAAATTCAGATTTCTGAAGCTGCTCAAATACTTGGGCAGGGAAATACAAATCACACAGTATTTCTATGGCTACACCAGGGAGTCTTTTTGAACTTATTTAAACATTTTGTTCGTTATGCTTGACAGTCCAGTTGGAAACATTTACAAATAGATTAATAGCAAATCCATAGAATGCTAAAAATCTGTGTTGCAGAAGTTGCAAAGAATGGGAATTTTTACTGAGGTTGGTCCTGTAGCATCTTTGACTTGAACCTGATCTCTGCTGGCCTCTTATTTTCTGTTTTCCCCTTTAATATGTATATTCTGTGTGCATTTATATACCAGTCTGTGCCAGCAGTTTTAGCAAAAACTGGTAAACTTCACTTTTACCTGCAGGTGATTTTAAAATAATCGACTGTGTTGCTAATTTGTGGGCAAAGCAGTTTTTTGAGAAGAGATGACAGTTTTGTATCAGTATTGGGCACAGACTGGCAGCAGGTAATTTGTGAAGCCTGGCACCTAGCCAAAGCAATTATAGTTCTTTTCCCCTGATCTCCTTCCTCCCACTGCCACTACTTCATTCTCTTGGGTGCATGCATTAATCAAAAGAGCAAAACCTCTTTAGGTCAATCAGTTCTTCCCTCCACCCTCTTTTACAGGTTTTTCTCATATCCTGTGTTAGCTGTCTTGGAGCTCAGCCCTTCATTCCTCTTTGTACTGAGACCCTTCCCTTTGAGATCAGTAAGATTTGGCTTAGCTGCATCTCACATGTTAGGTTGCGTTGCTTATAGGATGGTCGTCTTAATGCTCCTTAAAAGGTGCTATGAAATGCAAGAAACCCCTTGAGGGTGCTGTTTGAAATATATATTCTGTTTCACGGGAATAATTCATTTGGTTTACAGACATCTCTGAACAGGACTTGAGATTTTACCAACTTCTAGTTTTCTTGGTATCTGTTTTAACCACATTTTGGGGACTTTGTGCAATATAAAGAACAGTAAGGTATCTTTGATACTAATGTTACTTGTTAATGCTGGTAGTTTGTTTCTCTTGTGACAACGCATAAACCCAATCTTGTCTCTGTAAATTTACTATGGGATAAAGTAGCATAAACTGAGTGTTGTAGGAGAGGAAGTAATGAGAGATGTTTTGTTTTCCTCTCCATAATTACTGTCACCTACCTCTTGATGAGCTAGACTATGCTGATACTTGCAGTGTCATATCAAACTTGTAGTCCCTATACCCTGGTTTTGGAGTGCTTAATATATTACTGTTTTTCTGGTGGAGAATACAGGAATCCAGAAGTGAGCAGTTACAAAGGAAAAACTTAGAGCAAACCCCTGCCTGTAGAGATGTGTGGTTGCAGTCTGTTACTGGAGGTTTGTCTTGCCTTATGACAGGTGTTTTCCATTGTTTAAAAATAAATCCTTATGTAATGAGGCTGATTTGGTCTAATTACATTGAGCTGGTTTTAAAACATTTTCTAGTTTTCCTAAGCTTTTGCCTTATGTCATGTCTAGCAAGAAGCTTGAGCAAGTAAATCCAGGCCAATGCATTTTAAATTGCTTTCCTTTCATCCTTTCAAAACTAGTTGCTTCTTGACTTAATTGAATGTCTCCTTGTTGTCATTTTATCAGCTGGGAAATATGAGCACTTGAGAGTTTCACTTTCTCTTTACCAGTACTGGTGAATTAACTACATGGGCAGAACCAAAGGGTAGGACACATCAGTGATTCCTGGGAGCTTGGAACAGCAAACCATGCTCCCCAGCCTCTGTGTTTAGTGGCAATGACCATGCACATGTACCACTATGGAGAAGCAGGTCTTTGCTATGAATATTACTGGTTGAAGATGGTCCTGGGATCCATATTATGTTGCTAAACAAGGCCGTGCTTTCAGACATGTTCCTCGTAACAAGACCTGGTGTTAGGATAAGAGACCTTTAGAGAGCCCATCATGGAGGGATTTTTGGAAAGACTGTCAGTTGGTCACCAGGAAGCTCTGTGTGATGGTGTTCTTGTGGCCAGTGGTAGTAAGGCCTGAGTTGCAAATAGGCTTCTCCCCCTCTTTGACAGTAACTACGTAACTACGTCATCTTTGCAAGGCCAAGAACTGCTGAGTTCTCACAAGCTTGGCAGACTGTGCAAGCTCCCTGTGAGCTGCCTTGGGGTCACTGTCCTTTTTTGGGGGGCCCAGATAATGTAATTTGTTTGGACTTCAGTGGATGGCAGGAAGGTCAAGCTAAGCATTTTCCCAGCAGTACTGAGGTGGTGGTGAGCAGCAGTGGGTGGAGGTGACTAAACTGGAAGCAGAGAAGGAGCACTTCTGCATATCTCCTTGTTGTACAGAGATGTGGGAGGTTGCGGAGTTTTTTGCATCTTCAGAGGCCAAAATGGCTACACCAAAAGTAAAAAGTCAGCAGAAGGTCGCACATTTCGTATATTTATTTTGGTGTGTATATATGTTTGTGTATGTGCACGTACACATACAAAAGTGGGGATAAAGCATGTTTATGTAACTGCAGCTGCTCTGTGTATGCGTGCATCCGTGCAGGCATGCAGAGTAGGTGCTGTGCAGTGAAGCAACTTTACCTTGCTTCTGTCTACCTGCAGTTAGAGTAATGCAGTTTATCTGTGAGCTGAGGTGTTAGTAACCCAAATTCAATCTGAAGAGTTTCAAAGCCCTACAGATAACCAAGGCTGCTAATCACATAACCACTTCTGAACATTTACCCTCGTCTTCTCTTATGTGTCTAATGTGCCAAAAAGTGCAATTTGGACAGCTGCAGAATGGTGTTTGAATCCACTAAGAAGTTTTGGGCGGGGGGGGGGGGAGGGAGAAGGTCTAATCTCTGACATGATTTGGAGAGGAAGGGAGTGCCAGCATTGTAGCGTCCCATCTCCCTAACCTCTTCTTATACCATGCATCCAATCTATGGAAGTGCAAGATTCAGTTATTCGGTTATTTTCTTCCCAGGAAGATGGGAAAGTGGGGGTTAGGGTTTGGACCTTTGCTTCCCCCTAAAGTGCCCTTGCTCCCTTGCTTTAGGGCAAGTTATAGATAATTTTTCCTGTTGAGTTGTCTCTGCTTTGCAAGAGCAAACACTTTATGGGGAGGTGACTAAAACCTAACATGGCATTTTTTTTGCCTGATCAGATTGGGGAGGCTTGCTCTTTGTCTTAGCAGATGTTCAGATACTTTGTGCAGAGCTCAAGAGCTCCAGCAGTATTGTTGAGGAGGGTCTTCCTCTCCCCAGTACCTTTTAGCTCCCTGTTTAGGACTGACTTTTTAGTGGTAACCTGATCTTTTGTTGCTGCAGCATAAATCAGTTGCTTACAGTGTTCAACTGCTTGCACATTTAGTGATTTGGGGCTACCTTTACACATCGAGCATGCTTTTAGGAGAGGGGAAAGAAGCCTCAACCACGCTAGTTTTATTTAGATTTCCTAGCACTGGTGTGTTCAACAGCTGTGTAACATAAATGGGCTAAATAAAAGGGACTTTTACTGAAACTATCAGGGAACATGGGAGGTTGGAAGAGAAAGGTTTTAAGGGGTGGAGGAGTCTGTAACCAGTGCTGGGACCATTACTGTTAATAGGCTGGAAGGAGTCTTGCCTCATTAAATATTCAGGATAAAAGGGGTAGTTGCCAGAAAGAGAGATGAAAATACGATTTTTTTGGTGATGGCAAAAAAGAACTTGTTGGTTATGTTTGTGCTTTGTGCTCTCTTTGGAATAAATGTGCTTTTATGTGGAATTTAGGGAAAGGGAGGTTCATTTCACTCCTTTTGTATTGACTGAATTGTGCCAATTTGTTTTGGTTTTATGCTTGTTTATATTTAACAGATGAACCCTGTTACTCTGTCCTCCTTGCTGTATATATACTGAGAGCCCGTGGTGACACAGGCTGCTTTGCAGCCCAGCTTCAAAACAACGTTTTATTGATACTGATGATTTCTTTGTCCTTAATGAAAGCTCAGCAAAGGTCACTGTTGACTTTTATTATGTCAGCTGCTTTTTGCACAGTTTCCTCAAGGCAGCATGGATGCTCTCAGATGATTTCAGGCTGTTCCTTGTGTTGTTTCTTCCTCGGTGATGCCCTCTTACCATGTTGTTTTCCTACCTCCTTTAATTTGTGTGAGCAGTTGAAAATACTGAACCTTCAGAAACTTCTTACGCCAAATAACATGTATTAACTTGCTCTTCTTACTCATCACTTTGCCAGCTACAGATGCCCTGGGTCCGAGGACGTGGTTCAAAGCCACTGTACTGTGCAATTTCTTGATATTGCTGAATAGGAATAATCAATCCATGAAGAATGCCAGAGGACTCTATTGTTAGCATTTATGCTTAGTGTGGACCATACATAAAGATCATCATGGGTTTGGGATTGCTGCATTATGAGAACGGTGATACCATTCAGCTTTTCCACCCTTTTGAAGAAAACCACACTTTGTGATGTGTTATTTGTACAGTATCTTAGAAAGATGCAACTCTGCAGAGTCTGAACTGGCTCTGGCTTGGTCTATCCCTAACCTCCACTGGTAGAAAGGACTTAGAAACTTGAGTGAAATGGTGGTGGTACCTTCCATGTGTTTGACCTCATCCAGGATGGTTTTCAGTCTTCAGTCCAGTATTTCCAGGTGATGTCTTTTTTCTTCCCTATCCTCTCATTTGCTCCCTTCTTCCTCCCACATCCAAGGTGTGTTGAGAAGGGGGCTCAGCTTTGCCCTTCTGTTAAGTCCCAGCTTTGGCATTTCTAGGCTAGAGCTAATACTGCAGACTGTCTTAGCAAATCAATGGGAAATTTCAACCCCAAGTCATTTGTCTCTGTGCTAAGGGAGTTGAGTCATTTCTGCAGTAACTCAGGGTTCAGGTGTGTATTTGAATCTTAAAGCAGCTAAGCTGGTTCTTAATTTTAAATGTACAAATGTTCTTACTAATTTCACAAAAAAGGGAGCTCAGGATGATTGCAGCCATCTTTAGCAGTGCTATATGGGCCTGGATCCAGTAGCTTGCTGGCTGGAGGCATCTTTCAGCTCAGCTGTGGTGCTCTCAGTACCAAGACTTGAACCTTCCAAGTTTATAGCTGGCTTCTTCAGCAAATCTTTGGGTTTGTGCCTCGCACTTTGATGCCTGCTCCACCTGCTCCACCGTGGTGCAGCTGTGTTATTTCTGCATTACAGTGTTCAGATGCTAAGGCAGGATGGGCTACACTGGCTCGTCTTGTCAGGAGTCGAAGGAGAAATTGTGGATTTGTTACTTCCTAGTTGGAGCCTAGTTGCAGTATTGCAGCTTCACCACTGGGCCCTAAAATGGTTCTGGAGATGTTTCTAACAAGCTTTGTTGAACCACCTAAACAGGGTTAGACTTCAGTGTAAGGTATATATGGTGAAGAGCTGTGGAAAAAATGTTGTGACATCTGACTGGAAGGAGACCTACAACGTGTCTTCTGGGACAGCAGAGTAGCAGTGTACTAAGGGTTAACTCAGCTGAATGTGCTTTTTGACAGACTGACTGAGGAGATTGTTTCTAGATGTTGAAATCAGTAGAAGAGGGGAACTTCCGGAGGGATTGAAATAATTTATGTGTGTTCAGTTTCAAGGATTAAGCAAAATTCAGATGTTTATTTATATGGCTTTGTCTGAATACTGCTTTTTATACTACAACAGTTAGTAAAAATGAAAGTAAAACCTTACTTACTCTGTAGTTCTGAAAACGTGATATAAATTTTCTGGTAATATATACTTGGTTCTCTTTCTTCTGTGACTATTTGTATGTAGCCAAGCTTATTGTGCATGCGACTACAATTTATGCATTTTATGCTGTTTGCAAATAACTTACTTTCTACTCACAGATGTACATAAAATCAGGCAGGAAAATAAGTGGCATTCTGTAGTAAAAACAATAGTCTTGTTTGTGTTAGCCTATAGACAGCAGGATCCTGTGATACTTGGAATAATGAAAGCACACTTTATAAAAATAGATTTTGGGGAGAATATAGCTGGTTTATGATAGTGCTGGCTTTTGTGAAAAGCTGCTCTTGTTTTCTGTATGCCAGAGAAAGTTATATGGGTTAAAGGACAGTACTTTTGCATTATTTTGCCATGCTGTTGTTGCCCAATAGATTATTTGCTATTACTGTGTACCACCAAAGAAGTAATGAAAATTCCCTGTAAATAGTAATAGTTTGAGTGCCTAACCTCTGTAAGGTTTGATATAAAAGCTCACTAAATTCTGTTCTCTCACTTGTCTTTGACTTTGGTCATAATATTGTGGTTAGATGTTCCTTTTCTTGTAAGAAGAAGTTGTCATTTGACTTTTATTTATAGATTCCTTTGGTTTTGGGGAGGGGGAGAAGGAGCATTTTGCTGAACAGTCTTCCATCACTGCATCACCATGGTGCAGGATCCATAAAACAGCTTTCAATGTCTGTTCCTACAGCCATATCGGATGATTAAGAACTTCATCTTAGCATGAAGCGCGACTGTTCTAACTAGTGTGCGTGAGTCTCTTTGAGATCAGATGTTTTATACTGCTGCTGGCTTAAGTGGTATTAAATCATGATGATTAGTTTTGCATTAAGGGTTTTGTTATAGGTTTGTTTTTTTTTTAATAAAAAGTAATAAAAGATTTTTTTATGGCTTTTAGTAAGTTTGCTGGATCTTGCACATGTAGTGTGCATCCTGGTAGTGTATTATTTACTGTAAAATATTAATGTCTTCCAGAATGATGAGTGACTATGGAAAAATATGCCAGTTCCTAATGCTCATGGGGAACTTCTAAAATCTGTCTTACAGTGCCTGTACTTCCAATTTTCCTCATACTTCAGGAGCTTATTAGGTAGCCTGCATCTCCAACACTTCATCTGCCCTGATTTCATGTGGACACTGTTAATTGTTACTGGCCTTAGAAAGTTACTGGACTTTGTTCACACATGTGGCTTCAATTAATATAACGGAGATGATTATAAGCCCTTGTTGTGTTCCAGCTCTGGTTCTCTCTGGACAATTAGTTTAACCCCTGTTTTAAAACAAGTCTCCATTTGGAAGCTGAGGAGCTTCTTTTATTTGCCCAGTGATACTTTGGAGTGAAGGAATCCTTTCACTGATTAGAAGGATTGACTTAAAATACTATTATTTAATCTTATTTGAAAGTTACAATTTATTTCTAGGCACTAACCAAAATAGAAGTTGTACTCAAATATTTATTTTCATACCTGTCCTCTCTTCTGAAAGAGCTGGTATGTCCCTATTGACACAGATTCACCCACTTCAATTATGTCTGCAGGATATATTAAACTGTATATTATATGGCCATGTACTTTCTTTTCAGGCTGGTGTACAGAACGGTAGGAGTCTGGATGGGCAAGTTGGTCTTAGTTGCACTGTGCTGGTATGCATGTGTAACTTCTTAATGGCATTCTTGTCTTCTAAAAGGTGAGGCCAAGTAATTACGTTTAGTGAAGTTACCCACGATTATATGGTTGCAGTGCCAGAGCCTGCTGAAAAGGGAAAACCTTCTTAAGTAGTCAAGTCATCCTGCAAAATGGGAAGGGCTGGGGTTGAACAGTCATGGTTCCCAAAGCCCTTCCTTCTCTGTTCATTCATGTAGCTCTCATTAATGCAGATATTCCCTAGTTAGGGTTGTGGCTACTCTTCTGAACTCTTTAGCAGCTCATTAAATCGTGCTTTGGAAGTTGGGGAGGTTCTCCTGTTTTCATAATCTTGGGTTTCCTGATTTCTTAGAGAGGTGGGATCTAGAGGTTTAAATGCTCTGCCATCACGACTTAGGAATCCGGGAATACCACAACCTATATGGGAAAAACAGCTGTTACGTTTCCTAGAGTGAGGGAGTATAAGCCTGTGACATATGATCCTCCCTAATTAAATTGCTTGGCACTAGGGAGAGGAAGATGCCCTTCATTTTTTTTTTGTATTTCAGCCTACTGCAAAAACAAGGTGAAGTTAAGTCTTTTGTACAAAGGCAGATAGTCATCCTCACCAGGGCACTGCAGTCACCCAAAGGCTTTAAGGAGGGTCTCAGTCTGGATGGGTGTATGTTAAACCTCTGCCCCTTATTCTTCTGTCACAGCAACCCTTAAGCAGGGGCAGTTTAAAGAAGTTTGATCTGAACATTAGGCACCATATATTTTGCTTCCTTAAAAATGTATGGATTTAAATTCCTAGGCACCAGCATCCCTTAGTTTCCCAGTTTTAGGCACCTGTTTCTGTTACTGTTAGATTACGTTCTGAGCTCGCCTTTTCCCCCAGCAGTGACACAGGCACACCGCTTTCTAAGCTCATGTTAGCCAGGTTTACATTTGGCGCTGATGAGGAAATGAGGACGTGGGAGCTGTGTTCTCCCAACCCTCAGTGAAGCTGTTTACATTCCATAGTTCGGAGTAGGTTTTTTCTTTGCTATTGTACTGTGCAGTTTTTTGCCTGTTCTAATTTGCCATGACGTGGTCAGTGCTGTTTCCTTCCGGCTGCTTGTGAGCCTGTGGTAGAGATAAGGATACGTTTACAGTGCATTTTTAACAAGTAGCTGAAGATCTGCTCCACGAAGGAACTCAGGACTCTCTGGATTGTACAAAGCTATTTATTTACTAGTTTCATCTGTGTGGCACTGTGGGAATCAAGTTCTAGAGCGTTTTACTCTCAAAATAACAACTTGACTAAATTTGAACTGTGTTTGAAGAAGAAAGGTGATACACATGAGAGATCCTACAGCTGAGTAGGTCAGTCTGAGTTTTGTGGTTTTATGTTGAATATAACTTAAAGGTGAGAGTTACGCGTGAATGTGAAAAGTGTATATATGAATTGAATGAAAAGGTGAATTTTCTTTTTGTTTACTTTTGTAACTTTCCTTTAATCTCGTGCTTTTAATATGAAACACTCTGAAACTGATGTCTTACTTCCTGAAGCAGTTTTAAGGGAATGAAAATTGTCATGTATTAGTAAAAGTAATATCTCTGATGATACAAAGGTATCTGACTTGCTTGGAGTTAGATGGAACAGTTATAGTTCAGAGCAAGCTTTGTTGTGACTGCTACTATTTCACATTGCTAAAGGAATCTTTTCTTCATTAAAACTGGATTATTTTTTCCCTCCACAGTGATAAAGGCTATCAGGGTGGGAAGAGCAACTCAGGAAAGGATTTCCCTTGGGTTTGTTTCCCTTTGAGAAGAGAAGAACCCGTGAACACTGATGATCTAAGGAATCCGAACGCTGATACTCGGTTCATTTTGTGATCCTGCCTCTCTGCCCAGCTGGACCTCAGTGGCGCTCTCTGTTCTTTCACATCCGTGAAGCTTTTTCTTCGTATGTGGAGCTGAGACCTGGGAATGCGTTATTATGGCAGCAGTTGTACAGCAGAATGAGCTTGTGTTTGAATTTGCCAGCAACGTTATGGAGGATGAGCAGCAGGTATGGGACAGTGTAAGAAATCATGTTCATGCAAGTTGCTGATAGGAATATTATAAAAACACAAGGAAAAAATGTGGTGTAAAACACGAAGCAAACATTGAGGTCATTATTGTTCCAGCAGATCTTTGTGCTGTTTCGAAAGCTTCCTGTTGCTTCCTGTAACTGGCATGGGCAGAACAGAAATTGGTTGAAATGTTCTAACTTCTACAGTATTGCAGAGACATCCTCCTCCAAAATGTGGGTTTTTCTGTATCACTGACTTATGCCAGTAGAATCGATCCACTTGTGATGAAGAATTCCCCAAATTCTGGTATCTGACAGTAGTTTTAACCTAGTGTGCTAGGATAAAATGCTGAATAAAAGTCACACTCCAGATGACTAGAAGGAGCAGTAGCTATTTGCTCACTGCTTTTTACATATCAGTTTCTAAATTGTGTTACTGTATGCCAGCTATTCAGAAATAAGCTTCAAAGTAACTTAAATGGGTTTCTTTCACACTGCAGGGAGAATATGTCTGTTCTTATCTGAGTCGGTTCTCAGTTAGGAGTTGATTATCTAAACCACATCCTGTGAGTCCTGAGGCTTCAGCAAGGAACTCCTATTGTAAAAGTCAGGCAGCTCCTTACCAGATGGTGGCTAATAGCAGGGTTTGCATTTATTAACAAGAAATTAGGTGTTTGGCTATTGTGGAGAAATAGCTTGTAAAAGGCTGCGATGCACTGCAACGAACTGTTCCTGTTTTTGTAGGTGTGAAAAGCATTGATCCTCCTGTCTTTCAAAAATACTTTTGGCTTTATAATCTTGTCTCTAGTTTTCTGTATGGCCAAATATGTGACTAGGTCAGTGGCTGGTTTCTGCTGTCAGAGTTATGTGATCACTTCAATGAACTGAGTGTTGTCTCTCTAAAGTGCTAACTCAGTTTTGGGTGGAACTTGTAACTTCCTTCCCTGTATTTTTCCAGAGCTTGTGGCAGCCTAGGGATTTAGGTATGGGAATTGCACAAATGTAGCTGAAAATGAGCCTTATTTATTACTGCTGTTTGTTGTTTGTTGCTGGCTTTGCTTTACAAGCTTATGGGAGAGGGAAGAATTGAGATGGGGAGGGCTACTTCAGCGTGGTTTCTGGAAGGGGTAATGCAAGCAAACATGGTTTTGTTTGGTTTAGTTGTGCATTCTACCTCTTGCAGTTCCTTCAGATGTTCACCTGGAAAAGCTTAAAAATATTAAAGAGTACTCAACAGGGCAGTAAAAACTCCTTAAACAGGGCTTCTTCCAGCTCCAGAACAAACTCAACCTTGGCATTTATCTCGAAACCCAAATAAACCCTATTTCAGATGAAGTTTAAGGAAAGAAGGTGTCCTGTAGCATATTCTCAAGATGACAAAACGAAACATTTGAAAGGCCAAAGGGAGAGAGCGCATAGCACAAGGTCCATCACTGCAAAGAATCAGATGCAATCTCCTCTTAAATCACTGGATTAACTTCCTTCAGGTACCAAAGATGCAGGCAACCAGTTAGCTGGCTGCATGAAGGTAGATCTTAAATACTCACTAGTAGAAAAGGAGTCCTGCATAGGAAAAGATCTGGGAAGCTGGAGCAAGATTCAGCTCAGACAACGATTTATAGTACATTGACCCAAAAAGATTACTCATTTCTTATGCCTGGTTGATCTGTTTCTTATAACGTAGGTGATATTGCTATTGCTACTCCTGAAGGTTTTAAGTTCTGGACAAATTGGGAATGGATAACATGATTTGTGTACTTTGCAAAAAAATTAGGTCTGGAATTGCTTTGCGTTCTTCAAAAGCATTTTGTCAGCTTTTTCAGTATACAGAAGGTGACATGTTTGTATACAGGTATCATTTAATTGATCTTTGGATAATTACTTTTGTGATGCCCCCAAAAGCTGCATTGCAAGAGCTTTGGTACTTTTTGTCAAAGCTTTGCCTGGAGCCCTGTAGTGCCAAGAGCTGTCAGGACATGGAACAGCTGTGAGGAGAGGGTCAGGGTCTAGATGGCAGCTACATTCAGTATTTCAGGGAAGTCATCATTCATGGCTTTCAAAAAGTTATTTTCTTTTTAAGCCTTGGTTAAACAACCATAAATTATGAGCAGTACATTTGCAAATGTAGGCATTGAGCAGTGGCAGACGCCAGTGGGAGGAACTCAGTCACGTGGCCCATGTGAACAGGAAAGGTTCTCTCTTACCAGCTTGATCTTTTTCTGGTTAGAAAATAATGATTTATTTTTTTTACTTGGAAAGTTCATTTATGACATTGCATTTATATGGTGAGGAAGAAATGGGATGATGTCCTCATAATTTTGAGAGGGGAACAAGCGGCTTGCACTAGTGCTACTGATAACCTGTCTGGCTGATGCTACATGCCAGAGATCCTGGTTAAATGGAGGGGCTGCTTTTTTGTTGTTGGTTTGGTTTCTTTTTGAGAGGGACTGCACACGTACATCTGGGCAGGAGCTCCTACAGGCTTGGCCTGAGTCAGTGCCACTGTCTAAAACTGCTTTTTTTCATGTCTGCAGCTTCTCCCCTCAATGTCTTTTCATTTAGTCCTTTGTTAACTTAATGTTATGTTTGATCAGGACATCTAAAAAGCTGAATAAAGCAGCCACAGAGGCTGTATCCTTACTAGGAAGGTTTAAATGGTGCCAGAGTCACACTGAATCATCGCAACCATTAAATTGCCAGCGTGGTCCCCAGCATGACTGCTCTGTGCAATCACGTTCTTTCTCAAGTGGCTGATGCATGTGGTAACCTGTACCTGAAGATACCTTCTGTATCTCTGAGGGATGGTTCTTTCTTCCCTTCTTCTGAAGAAGAGAGATCCAGTCCAATCCCTGAGGTTGGGCTGTGACTTCTGTACCACCTTCTTATACCTCGGTTTGCTTTTCCACATTGCCTGCTGTTGCCATGGGCTTTCTGAAACATAAGTCACCTGGTCAAGGCCCAGATCTAAATTTTTTGTCTATTTCCAGCTCTGGCAGAAAGTCCTCTCCTTATCCACTTGCTGTTTATGAAGACTTTAAGGAAATGATTGTGAGACCCATACTGAGGTTATCTGCTTGGGAAAGCAAGCAGCATTTACCTGCTTCCAGAATCTCTCTGTGAAACTTGGTGATTTGCAGATGCTGGCCATGGGAATGCCTTGAAAGTCCAGAAGCTGCCTCTGCTGTTGGCACAGGAACCTCCACTGAGAGAAAGCCAAAGCCCATTTTCTAGTCACGAAGGTCACTTTGCTGGTTTGTTTGTTTAATAAATGGCCAGTTGTATTGCATGGATTCTGTTGCTCTGTTAAAAGTATCAGGGTTTTTTCACTAAGATTTCTTTCTTCTTTTCCCTTGTAGCTTTTCCCTGCTCCTATCTGTCGTATGCCTTTCTTCCCACCCATCACTCACTCGCACAACATTTATTCCACACCAGTTAGAAGCTAGTCACCATATTCCTGGAACATGTTTTCTTCCTTAGAGGACTCACAGTATGAGAAGACGGTACCTCCAGAACAGAAGTCCTCTTCCTTATCTTCCATTTCCATGACCAGGGTGGTGTTTTGATCTTGTGTCAGTTGGTGATAGATGATGAGAAAAAGTTCAGAGAAAAGAAGAAATACTTTGTCAGCCTGTCAAACACTCAAGAGGAATTTTTGAGCAGAAAGAAATATTGCCTTTGGCACCTAAGGAAAGAGGGCCCATTTTTCAGGGGGTTGTCAGGCATGAGCGATGCTTTCAAGGACCTCCTTATGGGATCTTCCACGGGCTTCAGCATCTGTCTGAAGCTTTGCAGTCTTCCAAATTGTTAAAGGTTGGTCTACAGGAGCAGTTTGTAGATAGATGAACTGCAGTGAGGAATTTGCTGTCTAAGACTTGGGAAGATTGCAGTAGTAGCTCAACTGTTTTATGTGTGCAGCAGACATGGGAGGTACACTGAAGCCAAGCCAAAGCTTTGACAGAGTGAGGGTGTCATATTTTAACTATATTTTGCATGAGAAAGATAAAGCAGCAGAAGTAGGCAAAAGGAGAAAATACACAGATTGTTCTTCTATGGATTTATATATTGATTTCTTGAAAGTCATTGCTGACACTTTAATTTGGGACTGGTTTTAATTGTGTAATACTTTGCACTCTTCCTTTTTTTTTAGTGCATGTAGAATCACCTTTGCATTAGAAATAAATTATTTTGTGTTCATGCTATTAGAGAGGTAATTTAATTTGTCTTAATTGAAACACTACCTTCTAGTCCTTAATTTAATGTTTTCCCTGTGTGTAATCCTCATTACACACTGCTATCAAGGGAAGCCATAGTAAACACGGGCTCTTCTGAAGCTCTAAGTGTGTAAAAAACTTATTCTTGTGTTGTACAACAGCAGAGCCACAAGAAGCTTTAGCTTGGTTCTCAGTTGAGATTCAGGCGCTGTCAATGAAAACAAGAACTTTATGGAATTACTGAGGGGAGATTTTCTGTCTCAACAATCATGTATACCTCAGCATACAGGAGTGATAGCTTTTAAAACTGCCTGTTAATGAAATCATAACCAATTACAAATATTGTGCAAAAAAGTGATCATTTCTGCAAAAATGTATTTCAGATTAGATTTGTTTGCAGTTGTGTGAATGCTTTTCTCTCCAAAAGCATATGCTTCCTTCTGTACAACCATGGCAGGAAAGAAAGTCCATACATTGTAAGGTATGAGTTGGAAGCAGGTGGAACAATGGGCCATAGGAAGTGATATTTACTTTGACTCTTCCAGTTCAAAACTAACGTAAACTTTGTTTACTGATGTAAACAAAGCCACATTTAAAGTGTCTTACCACAAGTGAATGCTTTTCTGTTCATCTCTTGTCTTTTGGAAGCTCAGTGTGTCAGGAGACTCATTGGACGGCCCAGGGCCAAGTTCAAGCCACAAGGTACTGCCCTGCCATGGCGATTCTCTGTCTGTAGACAGACGCAGTGGCTGTGTCGGAGTGTGTGAATGATGGTTGCTTCTAGACATGGTCAAAATACAGTTTAACCTTGCAGAGCAGATCACATCTGATCACATGGATCAAATCAACTGCTGCTGAAGTGTGTGACAGCAGCACTGTTCAGTACCACAGGAAACATTTTGGTCAGTGGTGAGGTGTACTTCAGTGACACATGGATGCTTGGGCTTTTGTAATTAGGTTTCACAGCAGAGCGATAAGTAGGGTGTAATATAAATAGGGCTTTGAGAAGCTAAGCTGAAAGCATGTGACAGTTGTTTGGTTTTATCTGTTTCACTTATTATTCTGAAACAGGTTGTTTTTTTTTTTATGACTTGTCCCCACTAAAGAATAACAGCAGTCCTGGAGCAGGTTTTGCCTCTCTGGGTCCAAGTCAGTGACATGAGTGTCAGTCATTAGCGAAGGACAGAGCTGAGCTAAGGTAACTTTTTTATCCAGAAGAAGCTAACGTGAGGGTCATCCTAAGCACGGGCAGCTTGATCCGTTGCTGCAGATGCAGCAGCTCTCAAGCTGGTGCAGCTGTGAAAGCAGGGAGGAAGGAGCACTTCACCTCAGGCACATTGGGCAGGAAGCTGGGCATTTGTTGCTGAGTGTAGAGGAGACAGACGCCTACAGCAGAAACAGACACCCCAACACCTCCACCCACCCTTTTGTAGTCAACAGAGAGGAGTAGGTGTTTTTAGGGCATGATTCATGTTGTAGCACAGGAGCCTCAAACTGGGGAGAGAAATAGTGCCCTAGAAATACGCATTTCTCTGTTGGCTCTGGAGGAGGAGCCTGGGGTTCCTTGCTCAAGTGTAAGCACTGCAGCTGCCTGAAGTTAGGCAAGATGAACTTCACCCTTAGCATCTACACACTAGAGCAGGATGAAAAGACAAAAGTCTTATTTGTATCTTCCCTACCTAAAACTGATGGTTTCAACATGCTCAGTAGAATACTGAACAGGTGCTTGAAAAGCATGTGCTGTACTTGCTTGCTGATGACGAGAGCCTGAGTGTTGTATGTAAACCTTTTTTTATTATTTTTAATGTAGTTACATATATGGATGTACAATATATGTAAGCTACATCCTAATAGTTACATACTGCGGTATATTACTGAAATTGAGGTATTTAAACTATTTTAGAGCATGAATTGGGTCTCAATGATGAGGTTGTAACGGACCATGTTCCTTCTAGTGTATGGAACATACTGTTCAAAATAAAACCTTTTAATGCATACAGTATTAGATTTTTCTTCTTCTTTACAGTGCTTTATTTTTTTTATTGATGTGGCTTTTATGTTATCAAATCTGTTTATTTTTGCCTGGAAACAAATAGGAACAGGAATGTTGGGGGTCAGTAAACAAACAGGATGCATGCACATGTGAACATGATTCTTTCTGAGGAACAGCAGGGACCTTGTGGCCACCAGTGATGTCTGTTTTTTCAGCCCCAGCATGATGCAGCTTTGGACAGAGTTGGCCACAAAGGTGTGGGGTGGAAGCTGACTCATTGCTTGACACAGCATACACCCATCATCTGGCAATGTGATTGCACAACAGGGCTTTAACTCGTCTGCCCTTTGTTCATGTTTATTGATCTCCTGCCATGTTATTCTGGTTTGAAGCTTGTGTTTGGTAGAGTAGACGGGTTATTTGCTGGGTTTTTTGGTTTTGTTGGAGTTTTTTTGCTTAGCAAACTGTCCGTGAGAGAAGCCCATACAAACCCTATTTCTGTTTCTTAATTCTTCCTTTTTTTTCCTGATTGCCCTTTACCACAGTTGTTGCTGAGACATGTTTTACAAAACACAGAGCAATGTAAAGTGGTAATTACTGCCTTTTGAAACTTCTAATCGCACTTTCTACTTTTAGTACTTAAGTTCCAGGCTCTTCCCTAGGGGAGGCTTACTGCCATTGCCCATGTCTGTGTTGAGCCAATAGCTCTGATACCATGTTCTCTTAGTGGCTATGTGTGTAGTGGCAAGACTAAGACACGAGCAATCCCTAAGCAAGCTCATAATCACATAGTGGTTGTTTTTTCTCGTGTGGTTAAATAAGTAACCTTGGCCCATGCGTATCTGTGCTTTTCTGTGGAGGGTGAGACCAAATGTAGGTATACCGGTTTTATCAGAAACATGTTTTAGCAACTTTTGGATTTGTTTTTAAAGAGAGAGCAGCTTAGAGTTACACTAGACTTTCTTTGGGCCTGCTCTGCAATCATCAATTGTAACTTTCTTCCTGTAAAAAGCATTCAAAGAGACTCACTTTGGAAAATACTGTGTCTGTAGTAAATGGTATTTTCTGAAAACCTCTTCCTCTTGAATGGCTGTCTTTTCAGACAGTTTGTCTCTTACTAATATATTACTGGTCAGCTTGATTTCTGTTTTCCCAGCTGCCTCTTTTCTCCTGTGTGTGATGCAAAATAAGTATTGAGGCAGAAGGATGATGTCTGAAAGCAGATTTAGGAAGGGAAGCAGTGAGGGGGAGTAATGTCAAGTGACTAAAACTGTAAGAATTAAAGAGGGAAAGTATTACAGTATGTATATGAAGCACTCCTTGTAACATTCCTTGCTCTTGTAGCAAGCATCCCCAAGTGATTTTCAACTAGTGTCTCATGGGAAACTTGGTGCCTGTGAGAGCTTCGTCCAGTCCTGACAGCTGCAGGACTCCCTTGCCCCCAGCTTGTCGGGGAGAACAAAAGATGAACGTGCTTGTGGCAAGTTGTGTGCCCACTATTATTGCCAACAACACTGAGCATTTACTGTGCATTGTCACTCTTCTGTATCATCAGCTTTTGTGCTTTGAAATAATGTCCTGGGGGTCTGGTGTTTCCTACCCGAGTAAAGCCAGTATATTAGATATTAGAGTGATGCTCAGCCTCTGGCCCATAGTGGGACACTGCTGCTACTGGAGTTTATGTGCTAAAAATCATCTTCTTCTTTGGTACTTTCTCCTGGCAGTCTAATATTTGAGCAATGTCAAACAGGTCTGTTGAAGTAACAGTAAGTTTAGATTAAGGTTAAGATTGGATGTAGTCTAACTACTGTTATTTTAATATTCTTTTTTCCACCCCTAGCTTGGTGATCCATCTATTTTCCCTGCTGTCATCGTGGAGCATGTTCCTAGTGCAGAGCTCCTACATAACTACTCTGGGTTAACCTGTGTGGATGAACCTAGTGACATGATCACTGAGAACTCTCTGGATGTTGCAGAAGAGCAGATCATAGAAGATGATGATATCACCCTCACAGGTTAGCAATAAAAGTACTTCTGTGCCACATTTTTGCACCAAGATGGTTGTAGCTAATGTGGAAAAAAGGCTTAATGACAAAATCCAATAGGAAACAAATTTATAGAAGTATTAAATGCTGTTAATTCTGTACAAGACAGAGAAAATGCCATTAATACTGTTAGCAGGTGGCTTGCAATCCCAGCTGCACAGTTGATAATGGTGAAGAGCTCCATCCATCAACAGATATTAAGACAGAGTCCTGCTCAGAGTACCAACAAGATTTTTCTTTGCCCTTACATGGTTTGTTTGCTCTTACTTCGTGGTTATTATGTAAATGTACATACCAAAAAGCAGGAATTTGCAGTTTGAGTAGCTGTGCTGCTTTTAGCTTCACAAGGGCATACAATTAGCCATAAAATGTGCATGTTAGCATGACTTGCTGGTGTAAGTACGAACAACACAGTATGCATTTTGGATCTTTAATAATGACTCATGCCTAAGCTACAGATATTCTATGAATTCTGTTAAAAAAGGTAGCCCCAGTTCTCAAAAGCTCAGAGATGCCACATGTTGTAAGAAACCCCTCGCTGTGTTTGAAGCAGTTTTGCAGAACAAGCCTGGAAGGAGGGGTAGATACTTCACAGAGAGACCTGTTTCTGCATCTTCTTGCAGCCATTAGGCCTCACACCTGGACTGTCTCCAGGGCTGGAGACAGCTTGCTGGTTTCAGTCATGCTTTTGACATGATTTCCAAAGTCACAGTCTGATATGATCTTTTTCCACCAAAAGCAAAACAAAAATTCCACAAAACTTGACATGAGGAGCAGTTCACAGAGTAAACTGATGTGAGCTGGTCTCAGTAAATGGGTTTATCTGATGAAAATGGCTCCTTTTTTTTCTTAGTAGTGAATTAACTGTGAACAGACTGTGTCCGTACACATCAGCTGATTATTCAAGAAGGTTGTACGTACTTAAACATTATTTCAAGTTGAGACCTCTTGCCAACTATTCCCTTGCTATTCACATTAATTATTCACACTGCAACTGGCATTTCCTCACACTGAGTTTTTCACAGCGGATTGTTTTTATGAATCCATATTCACTGTAGTACATTGTGTGTGAATTTTTACTTGCATGAGTAATTGTGAAACTCCACTTTTCTGAATGCTCTTGTTAACATTTTTTTTGGTGCTGGTCACATGAGAAGGATTTGCAAATTGCTGCCAGAGACTGAAAATACGTAATCCTTGTAACCAATGGTGTCCAAGGGTTTCTGGGATACTTTAGAAGCAGACAAACATGGTATTGTTCCCATCATCCATTGTAGTCCAAGCACTCTGGTTTTCTTTAAAGTCAAAGTCCTTAGGAAACCAGCCACTTTGCAGAGGTTGTTGTTGTGAAGGAAATAGATGTTCTGTAATTCTGCTTTTCATGCTCTCCATCCTGCTAGCTAGTGCACATGCTGTAGGTGTCCCTGGACAGAGAAGTGGATGAAACCAGGCCAGGCAGGGACCAGCACCATTGCGGAAAGCTCCTGTTCAGGATGCAAGGCAGGCAGCTGTCTAGCCTGACTCAAGGGGGGGCAGAATTTCAGCCCCCAAGGGTGTGAAGGCACCCCACAGGAGGTGAGGACACTGAGGAAGGAGCTCTCTGCCTGCTGCATGCAAGTATCGGCTGTGGCCGCAGCTGCCTGCTTGAGTTGCAGGGCTACCATGGAAGAGAGCGCAGCTTGCCATAGGCTGCCTCTGAAATGGGGCTAATCATAACTGAAATTTCCCACCTACTCTATATTCCAGCTGCTTTGTTTCTTTTCCCCTCCCTTCTTTGAAGGTCCCCTCTTGTTTTCTTTTCATGGGGTGTTTGGCCTCAACAGTGAAATGTGTTGTTTTGCTCTTGAAGTTTGGACCATTCTTTTCAGTCACTTCCATGTTACGCCTTTAAGAGAGGATCAGACCTAAAAAGCCATTACTAATTCCACATTAAAATATTCGTAAGGCTGAAGTTCACAGAAAAACGAAACTGAAACCACCATGATTTATGACTAAACATTACCAAGAAACGGCTGCTTAATATACAGGATTTGTAAAACTTAACCAGTTTCTCAGTACTGCTTCATGACTCTGTCATACGTTAAGCTTCTCTTTTCTCCTAAAATAACAGAAAATAGCAGTAGGTCTCCTGAAACTGAACCAGTTAGTTTTTAGGGATCTATATGCAGAAAGATGGACACTGGTAGGTTTTGCCAGGTCTAGGACGTAGCTCCCTTCAATCCCACGGCTATTGCACATCAGTGATTACTTACCTGTAGTATAAATTATAACCTACAGAAAGAACAGCATCTGCTTCACATGAAACCCTGCTAAAAATCAGCTTTTTAGTTACATTACCACTCAGCCTGTATTTTTTTTCTCTTCTCTTCAAAAGCACTCTTCCCTGGAAAAACTACGATGCCAGTTTGAACCCATATTACAGGATTTTAATGAATAACTATCATGTAATAAGGGATGATTAACAAGATAAAGTGGAGCATTTGGCTTTGAATGAAGTTTTATCTTGAAAAGGAATATTGAAAATGTTTTTCTTCCTTTTTAAGAGGAATATTGAATTGCTACTCGTTCTCTGAAAAATACAGGGAATAATGGTTTGTGCAAACTAAATTCTGGGCCAACTTGTCTTCTGCTCTTTATGTACCTTAGTGGTGTTTGGATGTAGGATGAGGGAAGTGGCTGCACTGAGACAGTTCGGGGGGTGAGATAGGAGGGACAGAATATTTGTGCTTAGTGTGAATAGTGAGCATGGAAATGTGCATTTTCATGGATCAGTAATGGTCTTAGTAACCAGTTCAGGAGTTACTTTACATCATTTTGAAGTTCAGCAGCATTTGGCTTGTACATTTTGTGATGCTCTAGCATTCATGGCATGCACCAAGCTACTTGGGTATGAGAATGAAGGCAAAGAGATGTTGGGTACTGCACGCCTGCACAAACTCATCATCTTTGGTGATCATTTATGATGTTACAAGGAAGTCCAAAGGAATAGTTTGGTTGAAACTGAACTTCATAGTGTTAATCCATAAGGATTTTGAGTTGACAAGGTGCCAGCTGTAAAACAAACAAACCCCAACAATGGGTATGGTTTCAGTTACTGTGTAAAGAAATTATTCACTGCTGCACGTAGCATCTGGTTAAAAACAGTGAGAGCTTTTTCATACAGCTCCCCAGTGAAATGATTTTCTTTGCAAACTGTAAAGCCTCATTTTAAAAAGAAAATGAAGGGTCATGTGTAAGTCTCCTGAAATATATGGGCTCTTAAACTTGGTTTTCCAGTGTTCGCTAGCAGTCAGCTGAGAGATGATACTGAAAAGCAATTGCTTAAATTTAACAGCCAGCTGTTCTGCAAAAGGGAGCTCTGTCCGTGTTTAATGGATCACTCTCTACTTGTAGCACCTCTAGATTTCTTCTGATGTTACTTTGAGACTGTGAGGCCCCTGGTTTTGTCTATAATGAAACCAGCAGTGAATTTAAACACAGCTATGACTAGCACAGCCCTTATCTTGGCCTGCACAGGGAGGTGCCTGCATTGTCCACTCTCCGGAGCCACTTCCCCACCAGGGAGGCAGCAGGAGCAGGATGGGATCACCAGAAGCAGTGTGGAGCTTTCAGAAAGGCTGTAGGCAGGACTTGGTGCTGAGGTGGGGAACTTCCAGCATGAGCCATAGTTTCTGAACCGGGTGAGGAGAGCAGAAAGCTGTGTTTGGGCAAGCCTCACGCCAATGGCAAGCGCTGCTGATTCATAGCGAACCCGGATTCACAGTAACTGGGCTGTAACTGACGTGCAGATACCGAGGGTTACACTTGTGGCTGGTTCAGATAAACAAGAACTTGTAAAGTACCCTGGGGAAAAAAAAAAAGTGAAATTACTTTTGGGTATGGTTTTCCCTCCCCCCCCCCCCCCCCCTTTCCTTCCTCCCTTTTTCTTAATAGTTCACCCCCTGTTTTTCTTCCCCCATCTTTTTCCTTTCTCATTTCCCCCATTTCCTTCTTTCCTCTTCTTTCTTCCTTTTTTTTTAAAAAAAAAAAAGTTTCCACCTATTTAATATAACGTTAGAAACCTGATGCTTCTCAGAAGTCACCTCCCCCATTCTTTCAGCTCTGACATTGCCAAAGTGTAACAAATAAGCCATTTCATCCCAATTCTTCTTAAATTTGTGTCTGTATCATAACTGCCAGTGGTTGGAATACCTTTCTGCAACATTAAGGGAAAAGCTAAAATAGCAGACACCGACTTGCCTTTGGTTGCTGAGTTGGTTATCTCCAAGCACTATCTGAAGTTGAGTAGTGTGAATTAGCACCTTGCTGTTAGTAGGGCAGAGAGGTGGTGCCTCACCTCCTCTGTGTGGTGCCCCACACCTTGTTTGTGTTAGCTCTTGAGTTCTTGTAATTCAACTTGCTAACTCAGCAATACCCCCCAAACTTGTTTTCAGCCATTTTGTAAAACTAAATTGACTCTCTGTGTGATCAAAAAAGCATGAAGCCTGGCTTGTGGTAAGTGTTGGGGATTTGAATCATGAACCGGGAAGAGAGATGGGAGGAAGAACCACAGCCCTTGTTTTTTCACCAACAGGGAAATACTAATTTGTTTCAAAACACCTTGTGAAATCATCTGCTAAGAAGAGGCTTGGAGGGTGTTAGGAAGAGCATTAATGTGGTTACAAACCTCATTTTTGCCATTCTGTGGATAGACAAGACCTTTGGTGCTCCTTATGTTTTTTGTGAGCATCAAATTATATTAATCCTATGCTTACATTATTTGTATGACTATTATAAGTTCCTTTTATTAGTCTTGGAAATGGATGGTCAACTTCTAGCTACAGAGTGTAACGGTGATGTAAAGCTGGTGACCTCTCCCTCGCCTGACAATATTCAGAGTGAAGAATTAACACAGCTCCATCACTTCAGCACCTGAAAGCAAGCAGGCAGGTTTGCTTCTCACACAGTTCTTACTGGGGAAGGAGCAAATAGTTGCTGCTGTCTCTTCCCTGCCTGCAGCACTGAGGACCAGGGAGTACCACTGCTGGTTTTTAAGTTGTATGTGGCAGTGTAAATTAGCCCCACTCCATGGCTTTGGCTGAGCTGCATCAGGGTGGGTTACCTTCCTGACCATTCAAAGCATGCCAGAACTAATGACAGCTGCTTTGGCAGTGCTGTGTGCCTGTATTTAGGGTAACATCCTTATTGTGGTCTTTGTTATGCTGGTAGATGATATGGAAGGTTCTCATCCAGATAAAGTGGAACCAGAAGTGACCAGGTCAGTGCTTCTAAGCCAAGCATGAGCATGCCTGCAGTCTGCCTGAGCTGCGCGTGGTTCTGTCTCCTCCTCAGCTGGCCAGGCACTCCCTAAGGATGCTGTTTGGTTCTTGGGGCTGAGGGGTCTGTGGCGGAGCTCTGAGCCTGCATGACAAAAGTGTGAGCAGTTTGCTGCCCTGTCTCACTCTATGGCTTCCCAAGCCAGGCCCTGAGTCCGTACTCACCACCTCCCCTCTTCCCTTCATGCTGTCCTCTCCAACTCTGTGTCTCTCATTTATTAAGCCTGCTTGGAGATGTCAGCCAGCAGTTGCAGATCCTTAACTATCTGAATGTCTATGCAGGACGGGGAGTGGAGGAGGTCCTGTAGACAACAGGGCAAGTTGTTGTGTGGGTCATGGGTTCCCAATGCTTGTCTACTTTATTCTCTTAGCCTGAGCCTCTGATTCTTGGGGCATGGTAGGACTAATGTTGAGGAAAAATCCAGAAGGTAAGGATGAGCCTTCTCCTGAGCTCTGTGTGCTGCCCGTAACTCACAGCTGGGTGGAGGAGGTAGGACTGATGTGTGACAGTCTGCATTCATCTTTGCCCTCTCCTACTGATAGGATTGCTGGAGTTGTAAACGCTTGGGGTGAAACTGTTTGTTTTTGCTTGGTTGTTTTTTTACTTGTTTGATTGTTTAGCAGATGTTTTGGGTTTTTTTTAAGTGCAGAGATAAACCTCTTGCTTTTATATGAAGAAGAAGTGTTCCAGGGTTGTTGTGTGTTGTGTTTTATGGTGCATTTTTTCTTGCTCTGTCAGTCTGTCTCCTTTCTTTTTTCTTTTCTTCTTTTTTTTTCTTCTTTTTGTTTTTTGTGAGTGCCCCACCCCAAATTCCTCAAAGCTAAGCAGGGAGAGAGGGCATGAAGCTGACTCATGAGCAGGCTGAGAAAGTAACTGATGTGCCTTATGGAGGGGAACACCAATGCAACCCACTGTGCCGTTTGATAAATGCAAGTGAATTCCCCAGTGTGGCTTCAATTGGTGTCAGAGGATAAGGAAGCCTGGCCCCTGCATTGCTATCCAACAAAGATTAACTTCTAAAAGAATGTGTTGAACACTCCCAAAGGTTTATGGTACCAGAACTAGTATCTAACTTACTTGTCATGCTATATTTATATTGAAAAAAGTGTTCTGGTTTGGTACTCCTCCTCTCAAACCAGTGTTATCTTCTTGGACAGCTGTTATTTTGCAAAGTGATATTTTATTGGTTGTTTTTGGTGTGTAGCTTCAGATGACCTTAATTATAAATTGGTGCGCAGGAGCTTTGGATTTGTCTAAAGGACACCATCATAAAATTGATGAGGGATTGTCCAGTAGTCAGACTTTTTTGAACGGTTTGCCAGCCCTTCGTATTGCTTTTCATGGTTTATGTCTGCTTTCCAGTGTGATTCTGGAGCCTGCACTGTTAGCCTTATCTGTAATCCCCATGGATTTGAATGGTTTAGGATTCAGTTACACATTCAGATCATATTCTCTCTAATAAAAATTGTGGATTATTTTCTGATCTGTCCTCCAGGCTAAATGACAGGATACTTTTGGTGAGCATCTCTTAATTACGGAATTCACTTCCTTTGGACCACCATAAGAAGAAATCAGCAATGTTGGTTTTTTTTAAAAAGATACTGTGTGAAGTATTGTTTGTAGTAGTGATGTTTCCTAGGGTTCATGTGTGTTGTGTTTTACTGCATGTGCTTGATCAGGAAAGGGGATGAGGCAGAAACAAAGGGTTTGTGTTGGTTTTGGTTTTATTTTTTAATTCACACAATCTAAAAAATATAGTGTATTAAATAAGGTAATTCTTGCAGTGTGCATTTTCTCCCCAGCTAACCTGTTACTGCTCAGCTAGTTGAAGATCATGTTTGCCACTTATTTTTCCCTAGAAATGAAATAGGAATAAATACATGTTACGCTTTAAGTCCAGTTTGTAGCTTGTTAAGAGTTAATTTTTCTCTCTTGCTTTTAGTTGAAGCATCTTGTCATAATGGAGATGAGACAATGGAAACAATCGAGGCTGCTGAAGCACTTCTCAATATGGATTCCCCTGGTCCTATGTTGGATGACAAAAGAATAAGTAAGTTTTTATGAAAGCAAATCTAATCTCTATTTGCCTTGCTTAGTTGTGAAAGAAAGATGGATTCAGTGCACCATGATTACATGGAATTGCTAAGATCATTTTGTTTCCAAGTAGCCTTGTGTACATAGTTTGGATAACAGAAGTCCAGTGTTGTAGACAATGATTTAATTGCTTAGCCAGAGTTGAACAAGTAAGGAAAGATGAAAAAAAAAAAAAAAACAAACAAAAAAACAAAAAACAAGCACAAACAGCCTTTAAAAGTCCTTGTGGCTCTGTGAAAATATCCCTGCTGTCCCTTTCTCTTAAGCAACTATGTTTGACGCAACTGAAGATGATGATATCGTGTCTCCTATTACACACGTGTCAGTCACGTTTGATGGGATCCCTGACGTGGTGGCAGTTCACCAAGCCCCAGACGCTTATGCTGAATCACCAGAGACTCCAGAACTTGAACAACCAAAGAAGAAAAAAGGTAAGATGCTACTGGAGAACAGCGGTATGGAGTAGGAGAGCAGTGCGTGGCATGCTTGCCTCCCCTGGGGGTGTCTGGAACCATTCTGGGTGTCAAGATGACTGAGCAAGAAATTTCTCAGCTAGCAATACAGAGGAGATGTGTTCTTACTGGGTAGTGTGAGCACAGATGCTAGCGCTTAGATACTAATGGTGCTGGAGAGGTAGCAAAGATGGCCTGTCCCACAGGAAACATGAATCTCTGCTTGTTCCTGTTTGTAGTTTCTTCTTCAGAGCAGAATGGCAGTACAAGCTATAGAACTTTTGTTACTGTGAAAGCTACTTTAATTAGCTCTTATTTAGCTTCAGGTAAGAATATGGGATGTGAATGAGAGTTTTTTTAGCTTTTGTTAAATATGAACGATTTCATTTTAGGTGTTTTTAAAGTAGCTGCATGCTGTAGTAAGCATTAGTCCTGTTTATGGTAGATAACATTTACACAGCATCCACTGAGTGATGCTCCATTGGAGCCGGTACTGTGCCAAAGGGTAATGAAGTGGTGTTAGTCAGACCTTCTGCTCCCGTTTTCCTGTCCTGCTCCAGCATGGATCACACCTGAGGTCCTGAAACTGATGTCTGCGGGTAGACAGGGCATGCAGGGCCAGCAGATGTGAGGTGCTGTTACAACAGATTTTTAATAAAAGAAGAAATCAAGAGAGTTATGTTTCTGGAGCTAATACTGGGACTGAATCAGAGCACGAGGACCTTGACAGGTTCCCCTGTGAAATGAAAGCATTCCAGAACAGGGCTCCTGCTATCAAGCCATACTCCCACTGAATGAGAGTGCATTTATACTGCTGCTTTTGCTGCTGCTTCTAAATATTGGGAGTCTCTGCTCTGTAAGAGGGAGCACATTGGCCTGTGGAAATCTTGGGGAAGCCCCAGAGCCCAGTGTGTGTCACAAGGTCTGGCAGGATGGGTGTGGGTTTGTAAATCTCCCATTCCCCTAAGAAAGCTGAACTGAAACTGCTGTAGAGGAGACCTTTACCAGCAGCTGCCCCGAGAGTGCTGCTGGGGAAGCTGCTGTGCTGTTTGCGGTACTGTGAGATAACCACTGTAATAGTGTTTTAAACTGTCCTTTTGGGTTTTTCTTATTCTTTTTAATCACAGAATCAGCTAGGTTGGAAAAGACCTTTAAGATCATCAAATTCAACCTTAACCCCAGGACTGCCAAGTCCCCCACTAAACAAGCAGCTGCTGTCTGCCACATATTTAACCTCTTTGGCTTGATGCTTTCATACCCTCTTTTGTGTTGTGCTTCTGCTTTCTCCCACTCCTTCCTCCTCCCTAGCTGTAGGTTAGAAAACTGGTTGCTTCACAGCAAATGTGTGTGTTTCTTTTTGGCAGTTACATCAGATAGAAAATATACTAGAAGAGATGCATCAGCTTAGTGTTTCAGTAACTACTAGTCGCCAAAGTTGAGACTTCATGAGGTAGATGGTACGGTCTGAGTGATGTTGAAGTGTTACTTCAGAATGTCCGGGGATTTGTAAGATGCTGGTGTGCCAACAGTTGCTGCAAAATGTTATTGGTTTTTGTAGTGCTTTTTAGGATGACGTGCAGTGTGTGGGTGAGGTTCTTTTGGTTGGTTGTTTATTTTCTTCTTATTTTCATAAGTGCAGTCTCTTTCCCTTCCTTCCATCAGTTTTGTGGCACAGCGAAAGACCCCAGTCATTTAGCCCTATCCATACCACTCATGATTTTATAGACTTCTAGCATAATATAACCCATCAGCTAAACTTACAAGGTTGCACTGTGCAGAGTGTTGCCAGCTAAGTGAGCCAGAATGGCGTTGCCAAGTAGAGCTCCTCCAAGAAAATGTTCTCTAGAAGTGACAGGCTGATTTCACTTCCTTTCCTTGTGGCCTTACTGCTGCAGCAGGAGAGCTGTATCCACCCATCTGTGCCACTCCAAACCCATGTTCAGAGTGATGTTTGCACTCCTGAATGTCTGAGCACTGAGCTGCTAAACTACAGGGCAGAAAGAGAGGATAAACAGAGCGATGCCAGAAGAAGAAGCCTGGAAATTTGCTGTGCTAATACCTTTAGTCCCATTTTTGCTATGGAAGGCACCTGGCAGTAGGTGGTCACAAAAGTTATGTAGACATTATATTTAGGTATACACTATTCATTAGGGGTTTAAATATTTTTTTTTCTTTGTTTTTGTTAACAAACCCCACTGAAAACAGTTCAAGAAAAGGCATTGAACTTTTTCTGGTGTGGTATAAAATACTTAATCAGGGTGAGCATCTCACTGTCTACATATCACATTAAGTTGTAGCATGAATTTCTAACTTGACGTGTTTTTGCACCCATGGAAATAGGAAAGTGGAAATACCAATTATAAATTCATTTGGCTATATAAAAATTGCAGTAGTCCCACCTTCAGGCTTGACTGTTGCATGTGTACTTACCCTTCCTCTTTGTAAAAGTCTCTTCTAAAAAGGAATTTAGTGATGTAGTTTGAAAGGTAACAAAGTCATGCTCTGCCCAACCAAAGGAGGAAGTGTGCTAATGCTTAATGTGCTTTCAGAAAGTATCTTCTTTTAAACAAAGGAAACTGTATCTTGTGTGTCTCTGTTCACTGTGGTTTTGATGGTGTCAGCAGCTGGAGATTATAGCTCCAATTTAAAGCCATCATCTTAAGTACCTCTAGCTCAGATAAGGAGCAGTAACATCAATACCTTTCTGTAAATGAGTTTCACGCTCTTTGCTGATTTCTGATTTTCTATGGGTTTCTGGTAGAGAATTGTCCAAATGGGATGTCCTGAAGTAATGTAGGCTGAAATGAGAAAGCCTGGAATTGCTGGAGTAATATTCATGTTAGTAGCCTAGGTTATCCCTAATCAGAAATGCATAAAGTATATGTGATCAGTACTTATTCATGAGCTAGTTGAGCCCTTATCCACTTCTTTTAAGATCTGATCTTATTTAGACACAAGGTAATTAATGACATCAAAATAACACTCTCCACTCCTTAATGGCATACATTTACACCCGTGCAAGAGGGGAAACATGATGAGCATCCAAGAGTCTTCCAGTGACACCTGTCTGAGGGGAGAAAACTGCTTAACCAAAGTTACCCTGAGGGACTAATTGTTCAGTAGAAGCTGATCTATACAAGAGTGACTTCATCTAGACATTGTAGAGAAACCAGATATTTCCACAATCAGTACTGGTGAGTGGAACAAAGCTGCTAAAAATGTACTAGTTTCTTATCCTTTCATATGGTGATATCTGAAAGAAGAATAGTGTGGTAGGATTTGCTCCCTCCCATCTTCATTGAAATCAAGGAAGACATTACTGTCCAAGACAGTCGTTGGACTTTGTGTCCCGTCTTCAGTCATGAATTCTGTCAGATTAGCAGACAGTGCAGGCTGGCACTGAGCATTTTCTTCAGAGATAGTAAAAAAGCCTCTCTGCAGCAGGATCATTTCCTTACTAAGATAGTCTCTAAAACTAAAACCAAAATGGAACATCATAGTGCACAGAATTGCACAGGCCTATTGGTCTTGCCTCAGAACATCAACTCTTTGAAAACACAATAAATAGAGAAAAAGGAAAATGTTTTTTCTTTAGATCTTTAATTCTGACCATATGCTATTTAGATTAGAAATATGTTTATCTGAGTCCTGTGTCTGCTTGGTCTATTGTGCCTCTCAAAAGAGCAAAGATAGTACGTGAATAATTTAGGTTTTATCAATGTACAAAAACCTGCAAAACCTGATAAATTTTTATATCATAAGAAAGCTCTGAAAGTTCCTGATTAGTTACATTACCTGTAAAAGCTGCCATTGCAGGGAATGAGAACTAATGGAGGAATAGGTTCAAGGTTTTATATTGAAAAAATGTTTCGGCATGACTTACATTTTTTCTCCAGTTATGTTTAGGTAGTTGATTCCTCAACATTTTTAAATGCATACTCTTCATTCTTGCCATCAGTTGTAACTAACTTCTTTCTATCAGTCTTCCTCACCAGAGACAGGCACTGTGCTTATGATTTTAAAAACTGGCATTTTTCAGAGCCTGTTACTGGTTCTGCTGGTTTTAACAAACAACTGACTTTACCTGTAGCCACTGTTGAGAAAGGTGTCTTCTACCCATTTCTCAAAAGAAGTGAAAAATGTTTTCTTCACATGACAATGTGGGTTGCTGCTATCAGTGGACACCTACAAGCTATGAAACAAGCAATCTTGTTTTATCCCAAAATTCCATGTTGTTAATGAGTGAACAAGAGTGTACTCTGTATTTTATCTAGTTTTTCCTGTTTAAACTCTTGCTCACGGTTAACAGCTTATTCTTCCTAACTCATCGGTTTTAAGTATTCTTAGGAGTACTTAAAAAGCCACAGAAATTTCCAAGGGACATGGACTTCGGAGAAGTGAGCATAATCTTTACCAGAAGTACACTGAGCATACAGGGCCCAATCCTGCTGTAGAAACTGATGTTCAGCATAGAATGGAGCTCTTAACTTACTAGAAATGGAATCCTCTTTGAATTGGGAAAACAGATCTCTTCCCTTTTTAGGTTCTTGTTCTTTTTTATTTCCCTTTTTTGTTTTTAAGCTTCAGTTGACTTACTAGTGGTTTATTTCAGGGAAGAAGTCGAGACCACCTCGTCCTGAGTCTCCTACTACAACTCCAAACATATGTGTGAAAAAGAGAAACAGAGATGGAAAGGGTAAGTTGAAGAGCCGTCCCTGAAGTTTTTAAAAGAACATTGTTTCTGAGGAACCACACTCTTGGGGTGTAAAACCAGGTCTCATGCACAGGGGTGTTTAAAATCTCATCTTAAGGCAAGTAAATAATGAGGGCATGGGGTTTCCTAATGCAGTACCCGGTTCCTAGGCAGACTAATGTAGTTGTCAATTTATTTGTCAGGATTCTCGGAAACTCTTCAACCCCTGCAGAGGCTGCTGCATTCTGAGTGAAGTCTTGGGACATGCTTTTCATTGTATTAGTGTTTCTTGGGCTGTGGTTATTTTGACAGATGATCTTTGGAAATGTTTTCCATCTGTGTGTGTCTAATTCTGCATGAGGAGCTAATCAAGGCTGCCAGTTGGCAGCAAGAAGTACCAAGGCCTGAATTTTGAGGAAAGTTACGACGTAGCTTGAAGACTTTGGCAGAAAACTTGGGGGTTTGATACTTTCATTCCTCCTGTGTTTAAAAGGAAGAAAGAAAATAAATACCACATAACTGATACAATAAATCATTTCCTCCAGCCTGAACTGTTCGGTGCTGCCTGCCAGTTTTGTCTACAACTTGGTTGCTTTGCTGTGGGGTCCAGCACCTGCACTTGTGCCTGGGCTGGCATCTGAATGGCAGCCTGACATCCTGGCACCCACCGAGTTATGCTGTGCTCAGAGAGGCAGGAGCTGGAAATATGCCTCCCCTGTGTCACCACAAGTGCCTGCATGCACACCTGAGAGCTGATGTGCTTGCGTGTGTGAAGTACATGCCAGGATAGAAGCCCAGCCAAACTTGGAAGGTGGTGGCATAAGACATCAGACTCTCCTGAATCAGAAAAATCACTACACTGACAAAGGAGTTTGGGCTTTTTTTTTTTCCTATTGCAGAGGGATTTTCTGCAGTAACAGAAAAAAACTAAAACCCTGTTGGCAAGCAGTAAATATCTAACAGGTTAATGCAATTCTGAGTACGCATTGCTGTTTTGTTTTGTTGTTTTTAATTCAAACCAGATTTTTAAGTAAAAATGAAACAAAAGTATCAGAGGAACCTCTCAGTAGTGCTCAAATGAAATAATAGAGAATATTAAAGCATCTAGCCACAAAATTAAAAGGCAGAAAAGAGTGTAATGTTTTTGTTGATGATAGCAAGGCTGCACCATTTTTCACATTTGTCCATTGTTACAAAATTGCTAATTCAGAAGGAATTAAAAAGAAGCATGTTGCCTGAAACTGTTGCCTGTTACGGAAAAGCTACAGCAAAAGTATTTGATTTGCATTTTGAGGAACACAGAATTAAAATAAAAGGAATATTAATATAACTAGCCATGGCAGGGAAGCACCTAGAAAACTGTAAGAGTTGCCTGTCTTTCAGTATTCACAATGTTTCCCTAAAGGGAACATGTATGCCAAAGTACCAAGCCCTCCATAGAATTATTTGATGTGAGGCATGGAGAAGGGTGAATTTTCTACGTATTTCTTTTACCACTGTGACTTGGGGGGGTTAAAAATCCTGCCTGAGTAAGGCAGACGTGTTTTTTCACAGACAGTCCTCTTCACGGTGGTTTTTCAGTGGCTAAGCAGTGACAGATTTTCAGCTTGCCTTGATGTAGCTGAGCATTTTTAGTCTAGACTGCAGCAAAAGCACCCTGGATTAGATGGTAAGTGGCTGGGAATGCTCTCACTCCTGGCTGACATTGTGTCTTGCCTAAACAGTCTTAACCTTTGCCTTCGGGGTATCCAAAGGCAAACAGGCTGACCCTTTTATGCAAGCAGGAAGATGTACGCTGCAAAGGCAGTGTGTTTTTTCTAGGGATGTTCATTTTTCAAGTTCCCACCTGCTGAAGGAGTTGCTAACTCTTTGTACTGCCATGCTGATGACTTTGCTGAAGATTTGCAGAGTACAGATTATGGTGCAGGAGTATGGGTAGTTTAATGTGTAAGACCCCTCTGATTGAAAAGAGTTGAGACTGGTGGTTACTACAGTTGAAAAAACTACTGGGTTAAATTGAAGCTGACAGAGAGGAAATTTGTACCCTCTGATGCACTGGCGTCCTTCTTGTGAACCTTCAGAAATCTCCACACACTGTCCTTGCTGTGTTTTTGCACAGCTCCTTGTAGGAGATGATACTTTTATACAAGAAGTTTCTTCTTCCTTTCTCAGACTAACAGCATTTCACTAAGAAGCTTATGTGCAGCTTCAAGTATTCAAAAGAACATCAAACAGCAAAAGCATTTACAAAAGCAGGAAAATGGGTCTAATTAGTTGTATGAGTTTAGAATCCTTAAATGTGCTTTTGGGAAAAAAAAAGAATATGCAAATTTTGTACTCATTTTAAGTATTCATAATCTGTGATTTTAATACTGTTTCTTTATACGTGGTAAACACCGAGCAGATGTGATGCATTTCCATATATAAATGTTTGTGCCTGCTTGTTTGTAAAGTGAAATTTGAATGTTTGCTACCAGCAAGTGCAGGTGCTCACTGGTTTAGAAAAGAAAATAATCTGGGTTTGAAACTTATTCTTGGAGGTTTGCCAACCTCAACATATGCCACTGGTCATGGAATCATAGAGTGACAGTTTGGAAGGGACCTCAGGGATGATCTGGTCCAACCTTTCTAGGCAAAGCATGACCTAGACTAGATGTGCCAGCACCTTGTCCAGCCAAACCTTAGCAGTGCCCAGTGTTGAGAAATCCACCACTTCCCTGGAGAGATGATTCCAATGGCTGATTGTTCTCTTATGTCCAATTAGAATCTCCCAGGCCAATTGGAATCCCCATATGATTGCCCCATATAAATCTAATAGTTAAAAGTAAGGATTTCCTTTAGCCTTTTAAAGATTATAACACCTCAGTGAACAAAGTTGCTTCAATTAAGCAAGGGCTTAATTTCCAGCATTTTCAGAGGATGGACCTGAACACATTCCCATTTAAGGTAAAGCAGTAGTGGCTGCTTCTGGATTAAGCAGGAGGGAACTGTACATGTAGGTGACTAATACTGTCTGACATTGGTGATTGGAACAAGACTGACTGTAGGCTGACTTGGTACCTGACTCTGTAGGTTAGACCATTGATAGTGTGTTAGGGCACCCAGATTATAATAAAAAGAATCCCTTCCCATGCCCTTTTATCACTGTTTCCTAGTCTTGATGGTATCTTGATGATGTATGACAGCCTATTTAGAAATATATCAGCTTCCTTTTTTTTTTTTTAGATTATTTACATAATAATGTAATATGTGATACATAATAAAATATAGTCAACTAATGTTTCTTTTTTTTTTTTTTTTAATTCCTTGTCCTGAAATACTTTCATTTTAGGAAATACAATTTATCTCTGGGAGTTTTTACTAGCACTGCTTCAGGACAAAGCTACATGTCCTAAATATATCAAATGGACTCAAAGAGAGAAGGGCATTTTCAAACTGGTTGATTCCAAGGCTGTGTCCAGGTTGTGGGGAAAACATAAAAACAAACCTGACATGAATTATGAAACAATGGGTAGAGCTCTCAGGTACGTGCATTTTCAGTAATGACTGCTTCTGGTGCCTTAGTGTTTGCATGCATTAAATGCCGCATCTAATTTGTAAGGACAGAAGAGTTAGTACTCTCTTCACCTCAGTGTGTACAACTTAAAATTGTCATGTTAATTTGTAAATAAAACTCAGGTAGAGCTCTCCTGTCCTATTCCCTTTGCTTTGCTGTAGCTGAAATGTCTGCCTGTGCTGACTGGTGAATAAGCTTGAATTCAGGTAACTGAAAGAACTATATGAGTCAAGAGGAGAATTGCAAGTTTCATGCAACTTTTAAAGAGTAGGAGTTGATAGCAGAGGTGCCAAGTCACGTAATTCTTCTCTTTCTCCTCAGTTATCTGAGGTTGAAATTAAAAGGCGACAAGAAATACCAGTAAAAATATTGTTTGAGGAAAAAAAAAAGCACAATTAAATTGGCCATTCCTTCGTAATGAAGAAACTAGGCACTTAAAATATTGTTTAGTTGTTACTGCTGGTCTTATTTTCTGGGGGGTTTGCTGCCTATTCTGTTGCTGTTTGGGGTTTGGCAAAAAACACTGTATAACTTTGATGCGTGTATGCTTTAAACAGATACTATTACCAAAGAGGAATACTGGCTAAAGTGGAAGGTCAGCGCCTAGTATATCAATTTAAAGAAATGCCAAAAGATCTCATCTATATAGATGATGAAGATGCTAGTCCTAGCACTGAATCATCAGATTCAACTCTGCTCCCAACTGCTGTGGCCAGCAGAAACCAGTCGAGCAGATCTAGAGCATCTGCAAATGCAGGAACAAAGGGAGGATCAACCACCGTGGTAAAAACAGGGAATTCAAAGCCTGTGAAGCTGAAGGAGCAAGTAGAAATTGCACAGCAGCAGACATCCAGCTCCACTTCAGAAGTTTCGAGGACAACACAGTCTCCACAGCCAGTGCAACACACTCAGCTTTTTCGGACAGTTCAAGTAATGCAGCCATTGCAGCCCATCACAGAAGAACAGGCACCTGCAACCAGTAATGTTCCAGATGAACCGTTAAATCCCTCGGTTCAGAATGTAAGGTAAGAAAATGTACAGAAATAAATGTATGAATGATAATAAATTTGGCTAGATAGACTGGATTCTTGGCTGTGCTTCCAAAAAATGCTCCTCCCTCAGTTTGGCTGAAGTGAAGCAGTGTCTTTGTGGTACTTTCCAACACTAACTATTCTGTGATTCTATGATCCTAGGAATTGGGAGTTACAACATCACACTGCGATGTGTACACTTGTAAGTGCTCTGCTTTGGTGGAGGGAAGTGCATCTTTCTTGGGGTATTAGGCCTGATACAAATCCTTTTAGAGAGGAAAACTACACAACTTCTCCTTCAGATTGATATTGTCAGTTCTGTCCCGCAGCAGAGGCAGTGTTTTCTGTTGTCTTCATGTTTGCATTATACACAGTGGGTCTGCTTGAGGCCTTCAAAAAAATTTCCCTTCTTGCTTCTTAAGAATTTTTCTTAAGAATTTTTTTGCCATCTCTTTCATCTTTTGTATTGTCCCCAGCTACAGCAAGGGAAAGCTCCATGTTATCTGCTCCAGCGTTTTGTTGCTGTTACAAGAGCATGTTCTTTTGAATTTAGAAAACAATTAATAGAATAATCTCATGAGAGGTATGTTTCTGCAGAGTATTTTGGGAGACAGTCATGCTTCCATGCTTAATTTCTAAGTCAACTGCCTAACACTACATGGCCTTTAAGCATCATAGAATCATAGAATGGTTTGTGTTGGAAAGGACCTTAAGATCATTCCAACTTCCTGGCCATGGGCAGGGGTGCCTCACACTAGACCAGGTTCCTCAAGACTCCTTTGCACCTACCCATTAGTAGCAGCATCCTAATTGAAAAGGCTTTAAAAACAGTTACTTAAGCCTGGTTTTACCCTTGCCTGAAGCATACGCTGGTGGAGCTTGTTCATCTCCACTGACTACAAAAGACTTAAACCAAACAAATGTTCATGTAGTCAAGGCCCCTCACAGGAATGTCAGTTATATAAGGGGATTCTGGACCTTAAAGCTGTGGCAAAAAAGCTTCAGGATATAATTCAGGAGCTGCACATTCTCGTTGAAACATTGCTTTTTTGAGATTTGCTGTGGTAACATCTGTGTTACAGTGGTTACCCATTTGTGCTGCAAAATGGCAATAATGCTGTTTCCTGACCCCTTCCTCTAGTCTTTTCTTTGAAAATTACATCCAGAGACACCAATACATTTGGAGTGGTACTGACTATCTTGGGTTAACCATGCAGTTCTGTCAGAGAGTAGTAAATAGTGATGCTAATGAGAGCAAATAATTCCTTCTTTTCCAAAGAGTAAGTTTTGCTCTCATCTCTGCTAGAGGGATGCTGTAAAAGCCAGTCAGTTTTTAAAACTTCAGTTACATAAAAGGAAAATCCAGACTAGCAATAACAGGTAGGTTTTTCAGAAGAATTGAAAGAAGAACTGAAACTGTTTAGATCAGCCTTCAGTGACTGATATAATAGAATCAGTAAGAGATGTTTTAGGGGATAACCAAATAGTTGAGGAGGCTGAAGTCTTACACACAGGAAATGACAACCCAAGACTGCAGCTTCAATCAAGAAAGTTACACTGTCTTTTCTTTCCCTGGGTTAAAAACCACCAAACCTTAAAATTATGCCAGGACATCCTAGTTTGAATCCCACTATTTTTTATTTCCTTAAAAATTATGAAATGGTTTCATTCACTCTGCAGCATGAAAAACCCACACTGAAAAGAGAAACTCATTGGTTAGTAAAGGCTGCAAGGGAATAAATATATTGGCAAAAATATTTTTCATAGTTACTGATAGGCACTGTAATACAAAGTGGAGAGTTACCATTTTTAAGTAGACAATATCTGTTTTCATTTGTCTTTAATTCTAAAATGTATGTTTTGCAATCAAATGGTGTTTTGCTTATTGTTCAAACCAACTAGAATTAGTTCAGGATGCACGTGGAGGGAGGATTATATTTGTTCAGAAGTTTATGTAAAAGGGTAACAACAAACAGAAGTATCTGTAAGACATAATAAGTTTATGTAAAAGATAATTACAACAAATTTGATACCCTCCCCCCCCCAAAAAAAAACAAAACAAAAAGTTTTGGAATTAATTTAGGAAATGAATAAAAATCTGCATGAAAGTGATGTCTTCTAAGTTTTTAAAGCTGAGGAATGGAACTGCTCTGTACAGTGCAGTCCTACAGTTTCAGGCTTGGTGAAGGATTTAATTACTTGTAAAAATTGATTAGGGCAATGTAGTGAAAGGAAACAAGTACAGATGTAATCGAAGCTTATACAGTGCCATTTAACTCAGTAGAATAATGCTATTAAACATTAATGGGGGAAAGTTCAGCAATTTGCAGAGTTAAATAGCTGTAAGCTAGACCTGCACTGGATTACATAGCAAAATCAGAATCAATAATACAGATGGTATAAAAAAGGGTAACAACAAACAGAAGTATCTGTAAGACATAATAAGGCAGGCAGTAAGTCCAGCCTAACATTTGGAAAGCTGCTCAGTGACGTGATGACATCCAGTTATTGCATTTTGGTATTTCACAATCATACCTTGGGCAATCAGCTAAGGGGGGAAAGAAAAAGGTAGAGATGATATGTGTGAAGTTCAAATGAAGTAAAAGCCTGAACAGTTCGGTGCTGTGTCTCTTCTAATCTTGTTTGCAACTTAAAACGATATTCTATGAAGGCTTCAATTGCACTTTCCTTGGCCAAGATAACAAAGTGAAGGGGAGAACAAAAGATCCATTGGATGTTTTCAGTACAGTTTGTAATCACTGAATGGTGTAGAGTGGTGCTAATTAAGAAAGAATGTACTGAGGTGGCTAAGCAGTTAGAGTGAAAATAAAGACCACAAGCCAGATAGTTTTGGTTAGGATGAGCCAAGCTGCAAACCAAGGTGCCTCTGAGTCCTGTGCAGTGGTCACTGCCCATTCCAGGCTCCAAAAATACAATTTATGCCAGATAAATTTGAGAATTTCTGCTGTGTTTCAAAATGCAAACTTCCAATAGCCTCGTGGGGTAGGTGGTACACTGAACATCTTTGTGAGCATATGTTTTAAGTCTTGTTTTATAATAAGACTAAAACAAAGGAACAGGATTTGCGGCTTATTTATTCAAACAGCTATAAATCTCTAGCAGCTGAACGTGTTTATGTCACTTTCTGATTTGCAGCAATGGGGCTTCCATAACAGCTGAAATGACTTGAAAATGTACAGCAGGTATGATTGCTGTTACAGAGTAAGAGCTGACAAACCTGATTTAGGGTTGTGGTTGGAGTAATTTTATAGTAGTTTTATAAGAAAGCATAAGGACAAATAGCAGCGTTGGTTGCCAGATGTGTTCACAGGTTGCGGCATGTAGCAACCAGGGTTTGAGAATGATGCTCAGGAGGTTTTCTGATGCTTACTGGTTAGTGGTTGCACTCTGCCTTGAAGCATGAACATCTTGGACCCATACAATTTGTTTTATGCAGTGCAGTTTCTAAAGTTTTATTCATACACATGTTCTTCCCTATTCTTCATGGAAATAAATGGTCTTCTCTCTGCAGCAATTTGCTTCTGTTGTGTTGTGAGAAGAAAACAATATAAAGAAAATATTGAGGATTTCTGAGGTCAGAACAATTGGCTTCTTAATCATATCCTTCAGGGAAGAAGTCTGAACATGCAACTTCTCTGCTGAGGGACTTGGTAAAACAATCATATTTGAGGAATGTTGTGGAGGGCTCGTGTCATCATCCCTCCCCTGCCATAGGCAGCATTGTCTGGTAAGATCTACTCCCAGATCATTGCTGGGAGAGCCTGGCAGCCTCTCCCCTTTGCATTTCTCAAAGAAAGGGGCTTGACAGTGAAAATCAGGAGTTGGTTTTTCAAAGGATACAAGCAGTGGCTTCATTTATAGCTGCAGAAAGCTTGTGCAGAATTTTGTGTACTTTAAGGGGAGTGTGGTGTCTTAACTTAGAAGTGGAAAGTTCTGGGCTTGGTGGGTTTTCTGTACAAGTTTTGATGCTGCTGTATACAGCGGAGACAAGGAGAAGCATTCCTCACCAGATATAGATGCCTCTTCTTCAGCCCCAGTGCTTAAACAGAAAGGCTGTGATGTGGTGCTAACCCAGGCTTGGGAAACAGGATCATGGTCAGGTCATACAAATTGGGTTTTGCTGACTCAGGAAGACATCTAGTATCACCAGTGGGAATATTGGGAATTGCACACTCACTGCTGTTCCACAGATCTAACTGCTCTGGCTCAGTGGATACAAGCACATTCACTGCAGTCTCCAGTTGTTTAACTGGGAGCTTAATTTGGCACCACATGTTTCCAGTAATAAGACAAAACCAAAAATGCATCTCTGGATGAGCATTTTATTTCTAACTTTTCCCAATGAGCCAGTTTTTTAAGGAAGAAAAGGAAGTCTCTTTGAATTTAGCACTTGTGAAATGGTTTTGTTTAAACCAGAATAATTGACAAGTTTAACCAGAGTATCTGGTTTAGTGGAGTAATTATTCTTTTAGCTTGGAATTCAGAGGCACCAAAGTAGTCCTGGGATTCAGCTCCATGGTCAGCGGGTCATTCTGAGGGTAAAGGACATCCTTTCTGTTGCTCCAGAAAGTGTTCCACTCCTATAAGGCTGGAGACTTCTCTAGGACATCATTCAGGGCTCTAAGGTGCCTGCATTTGGGCAATTAAATTTCTCCCTTAAATGACTAGGGCTGCAGATAAAGAGATGCATTTTCATTTACCTTCAATCAAGGGTAACAGTGATTTAAGATGGAGTGTCTTTTGGGTGGAGCGACTAGTCTTCCTGTTATTAACAGTTTAAAGAAGATCATACTGTGAGTAATTAAAAATTATAAGTCTGTTTGTTATTGAGTGCATGGGACATAGCTGAATCTTCCAGCTGGCAGCTCTTTATACCAAGAAGCTTGCAATTAGCTGAATGCTCACAGATACTGTCTGACGCTTTAGCAGACTTCAGGTTTTGAACGCATTTCTATCAAAATTCAGTTTATTGTTTCTTTTCTGTATTTTCACGTTGTCATTGTGGTAGCTTGGAGAGAGCATGTTAGAAGACCAGTATCCTGGCTCTGTTCTGTAGCTGGGGGAAAAGCTAATGCAGACCACAGAGGACGAGTGGGATATGCTTTGTGTGTTCACTTCTGAACTGGAGAGCTGCTACATGATGAATCAGCCACAGCTTTCATCTTGACCTTTTTGCAACCTTTGAGGTAGAAAACGTTGCAGTAATTCATCCTGAAGGTGACACAAGCATGGACCACAGTGGCAAGATGCTCATTCAAGAGGAGAAGGAAGTAGCTGAAGGTGAAGCATGTTTTTTTCTGGGCATGAGCATTCTGTGTAAGAACACTGATGAAGCCAGCAATATGCCAACACAGTGGATTGGTCCCAATAATCAGAGGGAACTACCTTTGAAAGTCATGCCTACCCCAAGCAAATGCATATGCCTTCTGCTGTTGTTCCATAATTTGTTTCTGTATCCAGACTGTGATGTAGCTGTAGCTCTGCTGATGCTGAAATACTAGACAGATTTGTCTAGCATTAGTTTATCAACTCTGAAAATGTGATTAGGGCTGCTATTTCAAATGAAGTGTCTTTATCATGTGCCATATACAGACGTTAGCTTGTGTAAATTATGCAGTCAATGTCACCATTATGTTCTGTAATCATACTTTACACCCTGTCTATGTTGGTTTTGCTCGAACTTGGACAATCACACAGACACAGGGAGGCACTCTGGCACCGTCTTACTGAGAGTTTGTGGTGACCGTCTGCTTTCAGTCCTTTTACCCTGAATGAGAGTCAAATCTACATGATGTCAGCTAATGTTGTAGCCCATCACTCCTCTGCCATTCCTGTAGGTTATGCTGAATAAAAACTGTCATAGGCTTCAGTCTCACTAAAGAGCTCATGAGGGCTCTCTGGGACTTGATGGTGAACGTGAATGAAGGAATGCAGTGCCAGCTGAGGACTTCTATATAATCAGAAGCAACTCCTGGCTAATACTTGGAAAGCTTGATGTTGAACATCCAGCATCAGTGCATATGCTTTGCTTCGGTTTGCAGCTAGACAGTTGTCTTCTGTCAGTGCAACAAGTTGGGTCTTCATGCTCCAAAGGCAGATCTGCAGTAGAAACTCTCCAGCACACCAACTAGTTGATACTTGTGAATCTGGCTCACTGCTGCTGTAGCTTTCCCCAAAGGAAGGAAAGCAGGTGATTGTTGCAAAGAGCTGATCTCTGTCATCTCTTATGTGCAGGCTTGACTGTTTCAAGTTTCAGGGTGGTGAAGAAAATCCCCTTCCTGAGGGAAGTGTTTGTCAGAAATAGGCTGATGTGATCTCAGTGAGCTTCTACAATAAAGACTCATTTAGCTTACAACAGGGTGTGTTTCTCAGAACATATTTACAATAGGGATAGCAAACATTTTGATTTGATTTTCCTGCAGCTGAGACCTTCTCTTAATCCCATTTCTGATGTAATATCTGTGGTAGGTAGGAAGAAGGCTGCTTACAGCAGAAGGGACTTCAAAGTCATCTAGACAGATTAATTTTGTTTCAGGTGAGCATGCAGTTTTGAAAAACTCTGGGAAGAAGACTGTGAGACTGCATGGGTCAGTAAAAAGGACACTGTGCTTGAGAGCTGAGTCCTCTGTCTCTGTCTGCCTGATGTAAAGAGATTATCTTGTCCAGGCAAAGCTAGACAAGAACAGGCAAGTTCTGCCCTCCCTTTGGAGAAGGTTGTGTTCAGTCAGGGCGTGAAGGCATCAGGTGCCTTTCTACCTCTCATGGACATTTCCCCCCAAATTACCTAAGCAGCTCCTGTCTGTGTGGCTACCCCTGCAGAAGGGCAAGTGGCTATGGGGCAGTGTGTTGGGGTGAGGTATTGACAGGACTGCTGATGACTGAGGATCATGTACGTGAGCACAGCTGTGGAGGAGAGCTCCTGAGATGCATTTGGCTAATGCTACCTACAGTACCCCAGAAGAGATTGCCTCTCAACTAGGGCATCTGAATTGGTTCTGACAAGCACGTCCCACCCCCTCACCTCCCTCAAGCTCTTCCTAGCTTGACTCAGTGAGCTGTTTGCAACCAGCTAGCTGAACAAACTGGGAAAGTCCCTGGAAATATGCCTGTTTATCTCGAGGGCATCATTTTCCATACAGCTGTAGAGTGAACATGTGTGTTGGAGAGGGAATTCTCTTCTGTTACCTCTCTCTGTGTATTTCTTAATATTGCCCTGTTTCATTTGCTTTTTGTGCTGTGGAATACCTTGTTTACCTTGGCTTGTAGCTTCAGGTTTTAGTTTGTTTTTTTTTTTATCTTCTCCCTTTCTCCATTTCATAAATTTCACATAAATTACTGTGAATAAACTTGTTTTTCCTGCCTGTCACTTACTGTTTGCTTTATCACTAGTTACCTCTTGATGAGCTCATATGATATTGCACAATTCTCATCTGTTAACAGTACCAAAAGGACCAAGAAATAGATGATCATGTTCTGCCAAGCTAAATGACCTTAGGATTTTTGTCATTCTTTTCTCAGTTGTAACCAGATGGCTTTATGGCAGTATTTCCTTTTCCCCACTGTTGCTCAATGTTCTTGTTCTTTCTGTAACCTCAGCAGAAACTTTTGAAGTAATCACCCAATAGATTTGTACTTTAGGGTAGGAAGGGCATTAGCAAATTGACAGTGAAATTCCGAAGCATACCAAAACACACAGAATCTGAAATAATGTAGCCCATTGTTAACAGATCACCTTCAGGAGTGTGTACTTTATTTTTAAACAGGCAAAATGATTAACCAGACCTGTTGTTTTGGGTTTTTTTTACATAGTGATATTCAAGACAAATAGTTTGAGCAGATAGATTTTTAGTCAGTACACAAAAGAGTTGTCTGTAGTCTTACCAATTGAGGCAGATGTCTTGCTTGGCTACCATTAGCATAAATAAAAATGTGTATTTATGGTGTTGTGTGGTACGTAATTCAGTGCTTGTACAGACATCTGCTGCATGCTTTCGCTGTAGCAAGTTCACACTGTGTGTATAGATATGTGCATCTACATGTTTATATATGTGTGCATCATACATATCTATCTTGACTGATAGAAAAGATAAAACACCTGGAGTTAACTGTTAGTCACGGGATGGTGCACAGGTATGGGACTTGCTTTCAGGAGGAACAAAATGGCTTAACATCAGGATGCAAATACAAATGAGACAAACTGGCTGGTTTGGTGTTTTCAGGCCTGTTGTTTCTAGTTCTTTGCAAAACATCTTCTGCACTGATTATATCCACTTCACACTTTTTGTGGTTGTCCTTTAAAGCCATTTAGCAGCCAGAAGCTTTTATTTTTACTACATTGTTTAAAGCAAAAGAGTTAAATAACAACAAAGTAGTTTCAGAGTAATACTTGGGTGGCTTACAAGCACGGGCTACCAGCTTCAGCTGCTGCTTTCAAACTATTTAGTTGATCTTAATCCTTCAGGCTCAAGTTTCTTCATGGATTAAACAGCTGGCTTGGTATCTGCTCTGATACTTCTAATGCTTTTCTGGTGGCTTGCGTCAGCTGCCTGTCCTTCGTAGCTGTTCCACTTAGATTGCTGGTCTCTAGACTTTTATGTCTTGATCTGGACCTATGTGACATTCTGATTTTATTGCTAGTTTGTTTAACTGTAGGCAGTTTTTTTGTACTATTTTTTAAAAAGCCAGTGGATGCCGTCATCCTGTTCCTGCTTCTGGCACAGACGTGATTTTTCTGCCAAGGTCCCAGGGGAATTGATGGGGTGAGGTGGGAGATTTAGCACTGATTACCCTGAGCAGACATGGTGTGAGTCATTCTGAGGTTTGCACTTCAAGCTTGGCTGTTTGGATTTGTTGTGTAGCACTAAGTTCTCAGAAGCTGGCAGAAAAGAAACGATCACTTCACTCTGGCTGGTGTTTCACCTCCAGCCAGCCCCCATTTCCATGAGCTGCTTCTGTGGGCTGCCTCTGTGTGAAACAGGAGTTCAAGACTGACACTGGTGTCAGCCACATCAGACTTTGTCTCTTGGCTATTACGGCCTCTCTGATAAGACCTACGTGGGAGCCTCAAGGGCAAGGATTTGTATTTGTTCTGCTACAGCAGCATTCTCGGGTACTGCAGCTTTCCTTCTTGCGAGGCAGATTGTGTTCATCATATTACCAAACCACATATGAGGTGGGGTGAAGACTGCCTACAGCAAGGACTGGCAGCTGGAGGATGCTCAGGGGGTGCTGATGTGCTCTGATCCCGATACCAGCTGGGTTACTGGAGCTGCTCTTCCTGGAGCAATTTTTGGAGCTCAGCTAGAGGCCTTTCCCAGAGGACTGAGCTGAAAGGGATCAGGGAAATCCTCTACAAATATTCCTTCACTTGTTTCTGCTGCTGCATTAAGAAGGGGGAATGCAGCTCCTCAGGGGGCTGGACTACCACCACCAACAGAACAGCATCCACATTGCCCCATAGCGTCAGCATCGCGTAAGTCCTGCCTTTGGTCAGCTTTTCGTTGTGACTCTGTGTTGTGGTAGCAGTTGTGACTGTGATAGCCACAGCATAGTTTAAATCAAGTTTTGAATATGCTGAGTCTGGTCTGACTGGTCAGTGGCTAAATGCTGGCAAGTAGGATTTTGGAGAGCTGTGAAAAATAGGTACTGCATGGGTACAAAACAAAAAGATTTATCAGAGAGAGTGTGGCGTGGTGAGAAGGAGCAAGCTGCGGGAGGGTGTCAAAGCAATTGCCAGCTCCTTCCTCTTTCCCTCCCCTGGAAATCCTTCACTTCACCAGGAGTATGTTGTGGCTTGGGGTTTTTGTTTGTTTGTTTGTTTTGTTGTTAATTGCATGGCTGCAGTGTATGTGTTTTGGCCACATCTCTAAGTCACCGCTGTCTGTTGTAGTTGTGTACCAACATGTGGCTGTCAAGCCTCTGATGTTGCTGTACATACAAAGAAGGTAGTAACAAGGTGCCCAAGTCTGTGAGCCTGCAACTGATAGAATCATTCCTAATTTAAACAGATGTTTTGGGAGCAAATTCTTTCTGTTTCTTTACCAGAAGGAGTGTCCAAGCCTGGCAGACCGAGAACCGTGTGTCCTGGGAATCTGACAAGGCTGGCCAGGCTCACTGGTTACAGTGCAGATACTTTTACATATAGGTAAATGTAATGTCAGGGGAATTGAGGCCTGATTTAGGAGTTCTTTAGGCTCATGACTTCAAAACTACTTAGGGTACCTTGTGAAGCTGATGGCAACTGTATAGTAGGTCATGCTCATGATGTTGTTTGGTGCCCGAGAAGGAGATTTCAGATGCAATTCCCAGGTTTTCTGGTGAACTACTGAACATCTCAAAGGCAAGTTTGGCAGTGGTGCTATTGCTCATGCAGGGTGCCTTTACTCTGGGAATGGTGTTGCTGAATTCAGGGGTCAGGTCCAGTTCTTGTTTTTTTAGGAGAGTGCCTGCTACCTCTTTTGAACCATTGGGTAAATTAAATGTTCACGATGCAAAGTGATTTTTCAAATAGTAAATCTGTAATTGTTTTTCAGACCTCAGAGTGGAAGTGTTCTGACCCTCTCCTCTTTTCTAATCTTAATAGGACTTTACAGAATCCAACCCAAGTTCCAGTGGTTGTGTCTCCTAGCAGTCAGCAGCTGCATACTGTAACACTCCAGACAGTGCCTCTTACTACAGTGATAGCCAGCACAGATCCAACCTCAGCAACAACGTCCCAGAAATTCATTTTACAAGCCATTCCTACTTCACAGCCCATGACGGTCCTTAAAGAAAACGTCATGCTACAGTCTCAGAAGCCAGTCTCACCTCCTTCCTCAATCATGCTGAGCCCAGCACAAGTTCAGCAGGTGATCACCAGCAGCGTGCAGACAGTTTGCAATGGGACAGTCAACATGGCTTCGTCTCCATCCTTCAGTGCTAACACCCCCATGGTAACGTTCTCGCCCAGCAACTCACAGGTAGCTCATCCCTCTGGCACGGTGATCACTTCGGTTATTAAAGCACCAGAAACAAAGCACAGCGACGTACAAGAGGCAATGAAAGAAGATGACAGTGACAAAGCAGGTGATACTGAGCAGTCGGAGCAGAGATTCCAGCAGCAACAGTTTGTGATGGTGGTGTCCAGTTCGAATGGCTTCCCATCTGATGTGCAAGTGAAGCAAGAAAATGAGCCATTGGAACCCAGTTCATATGAGTAAATTCTTAAAACTAGCAAACAAACAAAAGACCCTGTGGATGATTATTTTCATAAATGTGATGGGACCTCTCAGTTATGTATATATATGATTTGATTCTGAAGCAAGATGTTGCAAAGCTCCTTAATTTCTGCAGTTAATTGTTAGAATTCATGCTTTAGAATGGATTTTGATTTTCTGTTAATTGCTAAATGTCATCATATAAATAAAATGACATATTACTCATGTTTCAAAATACAGGCATGAAGGAACATGCTTTTTACGCTATGAAGATTTTCTCCTGAGGTTGTTGGCCAAAGTTTCAGACTTCTTTCTTCTTGTATGTTTTCAATCTTCTGCCGATTTACATTGCAGTAACATTACTATAACCTTTTCTGTTTAATCCCTACATGTATCACTTAATTCTGAAGCAACAGTTACTTTTAGTGGGACATTTTTTTCATTCCATGTGTATGAATTTTTATCTGTTCCATACTGGTAAATTACACCAGTTCTAGACTTTGATAACCAGGTATCCTCTTGCATTTTTTGCAGCACAAGCTCTTGTGTGTGCAAAATTGACTATACACTCCTATTGAGAGTATACAAAACATTTATTCCAGTAATGGACAACACCATGTCTCTATTTTATATGGAAACATCAGATATATTTAATTACAGAAGCTAACGGCATCACTACAGGTGCCAATGTTTCATGCCATTTTGTGACTATGAAGCTTAACAGTCTTGCTTTCTACTTCAGATTATTTTGTAAGGGGGGAAAGAAATTAAATATATACAATTTATACAGGTATTTGGAGATTAATACTGCTAAGAGTTCTTTTTTTTTTTGATTGTAAATAATGTACATTCAATGTCACAGGGAGGTTTTTTCAGCTAATTTGTTTCCATACAAATTTTTGATAGATGCAAATAAGATCATTATGTTTAGAGGTCTAATGTTATATGTATTCATATTACAGAGTGAATTTGTATTTAAAGACAAATTTTTAAATGATGGAGCCCTCTGAACCTTGGGTCCTTGCCTTTTGTATTTTTAATTGGTTTATTATGAAAATAAATCAAGTGGAAAAACATTTTTCTGTATTTATTCTACAGTGGTTTACATTATTATGACTTTTTTTTGACCATTATAAATAACCACACTACACTGAGAAATGGGGCAGCATGATTAATCAGTGTGGGTCTGTGGTGGGACAGGTTTTAAACTGACAGAAGGTAGATTTTGATTAAACATTAGGAAGAAGCTCTTACCTGCAACGGTGGTGAGGCACAGGTTGCCCAGAGAAGCTGTGGCTGGCCCATCCGTGGCAGTGTTCAAGGCCAGGCTGGACGGGGCTTGGAGCAGCCTGGTCTAGTGGAAGGTGTCCATGCTGGATGAGCTTTAGGGACTCTTCTAACCCAAACCATTCTGTGATTCTATGATTAAATTAATCTAGGAGTTTTGTTGATAGGGGGATAAAAATTTAAAGATAAGCTTAAAGGTACTAGAAAAACTAATGGGAGCAGAACTGCAGCAGAGATAGTTTGGCCTAGTTGAATAGAATTTTACAGATTGTATTGAACAAGCAGCTCTCTGCTCTACCTGCCTGGTTTAATTCAGTGTTTCATTGCTCTGACTCCCATGCAGTCATGCTTCCACCTGCAGATCCAGCATTTCCATTTCAGGAAGACTGGCTGTACTCAAACCAGAGCAACTGCTGCCAGCTGACCAGGGGCTGTTTGTCCAGCAGCTCCCTGCAGCTGGGCAGTGTTGGAAATACTGCTAGGAATGAGGGTAAGCGATGTAGAAGTGTTACCTAGTGCAGTCGTCATCCTGAGCGCTGTTCCAGATTGATGAAAACACTAGAGAGAGAGGCTGGGGCTTTAAACCTGACTATAAAATAGGGACTTCTTCCTGTAGAACAAGTATTTCATAATACTCGGAAACCTGAAGTGATAACGCTTGACTGGCATTAGTGTTTTGTTCTGCTGATTTACTGGAAACATGAAAATAAAATAGCACCGTAAAGTTACAGCTTTGCCAACAAAACTTCTTGCCATAGCTGCAACTATTACAAAGAGAAAATGGTTTGTTTATGCTTCATTTATGGCAGTTGGCTAAGAGGAGAAGATCTCCAGCAGGCAGTGACGTGTCTCCCACAGCAGTGTTGTGTAACGAACAGTAAATGAGAATCACTCCATGATCGTGTTCTTAAGGCTCCAGCTTAACAGCTGGGTGCATCTGTACTTTTGGCTCTCCTTAGTACAGCAGCCTGGTCTAGTGGAGGGTGTCCCTGCCCAAGGCAAGGGTGTTGGAACTAGACGAACTTTAATATCCCTTCCAACCCAAACCATTCTGTGTTTCTGTGACAAAGGGAGAAGCTGGAGTGAATCATAGATCAGGGCTCACACTTGGAGTCTGAGCAACTCTTCCCCTCCCACAGCTGCCCGTGTGCCTGTGGCAGCAGCCAAACAAAACACCGAACGCTACTCAGAAAAAAAATGAATCTGCTATGCTTTCCTGCATGCGTGTGAGGCTGCAGGGCAGAAAAGGGACCTTTCTTTACTGAGGTGTTTCATGGAATGCAGTGCAGGGAGGAGGAAGTTGTGATAGGACAGGGGGGATGACTTTAAACTGAAAGAGGGGAGATTTTGATTAGACACTAGGGAGAAATTCTTCCCTGTGAGGGTGGTGAGGCACTGGCACAGGTTGCCCAGAGAAGCTGTGGCTGCCCTACCCCTGGCAGTGTTCAAGGCCAGGTTGGACGGGGCTTGGAGCAACCTGGTCTAGTGGAAGGTGTCCTTGCCGGCGGCAGGGGGTTGGAACTGGGTGGGCTTTAAAGTCCCTTCCAGCTGAAACCATTCTACGAGGTCATGAAGGGGGGAGTCAGCTGCGCCGCCGCCGGCAGACCTCACCGACAGCCAGCGGCGGGTGCCGGCACCTTTCAGGCTGGGGCGGGAGGCGGTATTTAAGCTTCCGACGAGCTCGGCGCCTCGGAGGCGGGCCGCTCCTGCACCGTGGCTTCACCCCTGTTCCCCTCAGTCTCGCACCCCAAGTGGCGCCCACTCTTTTCTCCCGTGTATGCCTACACGCCGTCCGGAAAGCCCTGCCCGCGACTTGGGCAACTTCAGCACGGAAACAACCGCCCCACAACCACCACGGCGGGAGGAAGAGGCGGGCAGGAAGCTTGGTGACGAAGAGGATCCACACTTGCCCTGGCAACCATAACCGCCCCGCCTCACTGGTGAGGCGCGGGAGGAGTTTGAGGCGCTGGCTCGCCCCTCTGCATCCCGGCAGGCCCTGCGCAGCTGCGGCCTTGGGGCTCGTTGCACGGCGCCTTAGCGGCTCCAGAAGTTTCCTGGGGGCGGCGGCCGGCATGGCGGCTGCGGCAGCTGCTCCTCCTCGGTGAGCCCCTCACCCGGCCAGGCCTCCCCGCCCCGCTGCCCTCTCGCCCGCCCGCTTACGCCGTTGTGTTTCCTCGGCAGGTTCTCGGATGGGGACATCGACCGGGACCCGGGGGCCGCGGCGCAGGTGAGGGCCGTGTGGGCCGGCGGCGGCTCGGAAGCGGTGTGGGGGGACACAAGGCACAGGCCTCGGGTGGTTGAGAGTTGCCGAGCCGTCGGTGCTCTGGGGCTGGAGGCAGCCGGAGCTAGCAGTGTGCCCAGGGCGAGGAGAGCCTTGAAGCGTCGTGCGGTTGGTTCCATTGGTGCGAGCGGAGGACTCGCAGAACCTCCTCTGGAACCTCTTACGGGTGAGGACTGTCTTCGGAGCTGTTCAGCGCAGTTTTGACAGAGCACTGGTGTTACTTGTGCTGCAGAGAGGGAAAACCCCTCACAAACGAACCAACTTTGGTATAGGTACATTGCAGTTCAGATAACTAATTTGCGATTTGTGGTTAGAAAAGCTCCAGTCTTATTAGAGACATTTATTCAGGCTTTACTAGTTCCTTATTCTGCCATGATCTGTTTTTTTTCCCCACTTCCTGTATTTTGTGGGGACTGGAACTGTGTTTTATTTCATCTCAACATAAAAAATAAACTTCTACAGTAAGAATGGTCCTTCACTGGAACAGCCTCCCCATGGATGCGGTGTAGCGTACATCACTGGGGAGTTTCAAGGCATGACTGGATGGGGTGCTAGATGATGTCACTCTCCCACGAAGGCTTGGACAGGATGATCTTCCAGGGCCGCTTCCAGCCTGGGCTGTCCTATGATCCTATGCTTGTACCTGCTAATATGTATTAATATGCTTTCAGAGGTTATTTTTAACCAAAACAGAGAAAACAGAAGTGAAGGGTGGATAAATGTTTCTATTTAACATACTTGGAAGGGGTGAGGATACGAATAGTTCTGCTTGGATGGAGTAGGTGGTAAAAGCATAAGATGATACTAAATTATCATTCCCATAAAGAAAATGGTAAAGCTAAATCTTACAGTTCTTTTGGAATTTGGACTGTAGCTTGTAAAAGCTTTTCAGAAGAGAAATGGCATCTAAAAAGCAATTTGGAATAAGTGAATATATTTGGTACAGTAAAACTAATTTAGGGTCTAAAAAAATAAAAGTAATTTTCTCATTGTAGCGGGGAAAACTCACCACCAAACACAAAAATCCTCAACATCAAAAGGTCTTTGGAAGTATTAACGAATACTATTAAAATATGCATTTGGGTTTGGTTTTTTTTTGCATTTACATAGTTGCTTTGATTTTCTAATGTCTGTTTCAGGTCATTGTACATTCACTTCAGAACAATAACACATTGTACAAGCATTATTGAATATCTGATACAGTAATACTGGTGTCACATGTGTAGCCTTTTTTTTTAAAGTACTGAGTTGGGTAGCCAGTCGTCTTGACAATCTCTGAACCTGTGAGTCCCATAGCTCAGAGTAGAGTTTAGCTGACTTGGAAGCTTCGATCTACAAGTAGTGTACCATGTTTGCATGATCTTAGGTGTGGTCTTCTAGCTCATGTACTTAATATTTCTAATTTGGGACATGATACCATATAGATAGGGCTATGTAATGCTTCCACATCTGACTAGAGCTGTGCCCACTTGGCATGGCATTTCTGCACTGTGTCCTCAGGACTTTTTATTCCTTGTAACTGCTGGGTGCAGCTGCTTCTGATCCTGAATTACAGGATGGTTGAGGTGGGAAGGGACCAGTGGGGTCATCTAGTCCAACTCTGCTTCTCAAGCTGGTCACCCAGAGCACATGGCTCAGGAGTGTGTCCAGATGGCTTCTGAGTATCTCCAGGGAAGGAGACTCTGCAACCTCTCTGGGCAACCTGTGCCAACACTTAGTCACCCTCACAGTAAAATTATTTCTCATGTTCAGGTGGAACTTCCAGTTTTTTGAGTTTATATCCATTGCCTTTTGTCCTGGCACCATGAAGAAGAGTCTGGCCATATTCTCTTGACACCTCTTCAGATTATCTACATGCATTGATCAGACAACTCTCTCTCTTCCCCCCCCCCCCCCCCCCCGGAGCCTTCTGTTTTCTAGGCTGGACAGGCCTAGCTCCCACAGCCCTTCCTCATAGGATGCTCCAGTCCCTTAATTATTCTAGTAGCCCTTCACTGGACTTACTCAAGGAGCTCCATGTTTCTCTTTTACTGGGGATCCCAGAACTGGACAGAGCACTCCACATGAGGCCCCACAAGGGCTGAGTAGAGAGGGAGTACTGCCTCCCTCAGCCTGCTGGCAGCACTCTTTTTACACAGCCCAAGATACCATTGGCCTTCTTGGCCACAAGGGCGCATGGCTGGTTCATGGACAGTTGATGTCCACCAGGACCCCAGGTTGTTTTCTGCAGAGCTGCCTTCCAGCAGGTCAGCCTCCAGCTTGTACTGGTGTATGGGGCTATTCCTGCCAATGTGCTAAACCCCATACTTGCCTGTGTTGAATTTCAAAAGGTTCTTCTGCCCATCTCTTCAGCCTCTCTAGATCCTTCTGAGTGGCAGCACATCATTCTGGGGTATCAGCCGCTCCTCCCAGTTTTGTATCATCAGCAAACTTGCTGAGGGTACTCTCTGTCCCTTCAACCAAGTCATTCATGAATTAGTTAATACTGGACCCAGTGTTGATGCTTGGGGGATACCACTAGTTGCAGGTCTGCAACTAGACTGTGACACTGGTCACAGCCCTCGTCATCTGTCTTTAAATGCTGTCTGATAAAGTTGTGAACTTTTCAATGACTTGTTATTTTATGTTGAAAAGATAAGTTACTGTGGGGAGACCAAAAGCACCTTTTAATTCATACAAATGTACCGTTAGCATGAAGGGACCTGAAATTTCCCAGCATATTTAGAAATAGATTTGCAACTTGGTTGCATGGTAAGGGCCTTTAGAGTCAAAATATGTAGAAAACACTTGAATGTTTGTGAGGACTATGTCTAAGCTTTCTCTAAGTAACTGTTGCTAATGTGCATAATCTGGAGTTCCTGGTGCTACTTGAGTATTGGCTGGCTTCTCCGATAGCTGTGTAAGGAGTAACTTCAGCTTGTGTGTGTCTGAATCAGATATGTTTATGTACTGGTAAAAAAAACTGAAACCCAAACAGAGAGCTGAGTTTCACACTCTTGAAAATGCTTGGGTTCGGTTTGCTTTGCTGTGCTTTCCTGGGGTGAGGGCTGGTGGTACAGTTGTATCTGCTGGTTCTAATCAGTACTTCTGTCGTCAGTGTAAATCACAGGGAATAATGTTTGGAGAGAGAGGTGACCTGCACGAAGTAACTCTGCTTGTGAAGTGCCTGTAAAGTTCATTGTCAGAGTTGGACCCCACTTGGTTTTGAGGGTCAAAGGCTGTATTTCATCTCTCAGCACAGCATGAACCCATTTTAATAATGGGTTACCTCATATCTCTCCCCTGTGGAATACTTATGGCCATGAATATTTCCAGAATGAAGACTGCTTTTGACTTTAAATCTTAGGGAGGCATTGGTACAATTGGATCAAGTTACAGTTGTGTGCTGCCTGCCACTTTCTTCAGAGACCCACCAGCTGTATAAGCATAGAAGACCAGACTTAAATGCTGTACCTAGAGGTAGATTTGTGTATCTTAAACTGGTAAGAACTTGTGCTACTGCTGAAAGAAGCTCTTCTGGCCAGTTTAACTCCTACTTGACATAAACATTGTATGTGACATCTATGAAATAGAACAAGACACTGATACCAATTAAAAGGCCTTCTGCTCTTCCTTTTTCTCTGGCGTGATGGGACAGTTTTTACAACTGTGCTGTACTAACATTTTTGCAGGTTTAAAGCCTATATTTTAGCTACATTCGTATTTGCTGGATTCTGACTAGAAGTCTGAGAAGAAGTCAACTTAGCAAACAGTTACTGTACTGTAGCTATGTACTGTGGTGCTTTGGAAGACTTACTGTCTTCTAGCAAAGAGAATTTCTTTCACTAATAAGGAGAGAATTGGAGATGCTCTTTCCAGGTGTGTGCATTGTATCACTGTGATTTTATTCTGTTGTGCAAAAGTCATAAGTTTTATAATACAATTATTTTGGTCTGTATACCCAGTGATTTCCCTAACAAGGGACTACGTTATATTTATTTCCATTGTGCAACAGTATTTCCTGTTAGCCCTGTGCCCTATAAGGCTTTTGTTCTCCTGCTTTTGTGTTCACCATAAATCAGAACAATCTCTTATGCTCAGTAATATCATGTAGTGTGGCTTTTCATCATGTGTTACAATGCTTTGAGCATGTTTTCCCCACAAGAGTGTTTTGGCATACTGCATGTTGACTGCCAAATTCCTAATACTGATCCAACAGACCTGTATACAAGTATGCTGAGAATTGTAGGAAGGCCTTTGGAATATTCAGGATCACCTGTGCATTAGAATTCATGTTTAAGACATTTGAAAGTCCTGTTTCCTTCTCAGTAAGAAACAGGCTTCTTGAGTTATAGCTGGCAGATTCCTTGTACTTCACACTCTGATGGTTAAGCTTTGCGGGTGAGAACTGAGAAAGAGGTAAACAGTCATGCCAGCTAGGATATTTTCTGAAATGTCTCTTAGTTGACAGAGTTTGGATCTGTGTTTTTGTGCGGACTTCCAAGGTGCTATTTCATGGGGGTTTTATGTGTTTTTACAGGAACTGACAACAGCTCTGGAGAAGAATCCAGATGATGCCGAATATTATTGTCAGCGAGCTTATGCTCATATTCTCCTACAGAACTATGCTGGTAACATCTTCAGACACCGCTGAGAATCCTCTTTCAAGTGTATTATAACACTTTCTTTACAGAAGACATCTTCAATCTGAAGCCAAATAAGAGGAAGTGTTTTCTGTATTGTAATATGCTGCTTTTACAGTTAGTGTATAGCTTTATCATTGTCTCTGTCTTTGATTCCTTTGCTTCTGTAACACTTCCAGTGAATTGGGTACTCTGCAGTTCCAGCTTCCCATTTGATTTTAGCCTAGTATTTTGTTGGTAGCATCTTTGTGAGAAGGTTTCTTAGGCAGGTTTTAAGCTTTGTGTTGTAAGCATCTTCCATCCTTATGTTTTTGGTAGAGACTGGATCATGTCATGGTGTGAATGTGATAGGTGAATAATGTCTGGGAAAAAGATTAACTGAATAACTGTAGATTTGGTTTATTTTTTTCTTTCCAGTAAAAACCAAACAGATTCACACTTCAGATTTAAGTAGAGGATTTGACTAAATTTATGTCATGCTGCATCTTAATATAGAGCTCTGCAGCTGAGTGAAGGGTTGTGATGAGATTTAGACACTGTGTGTGCAAGCTAAGAAACATTTTCATTACTAAAGGACTCGCAGTTCGCTGCTTCTTATAACGTGTTATTATGTTCCTCACCTTAAAACTGACTTCCAACAGATGCAGTTGCAGATGCAAAGAAGTCCCTAGAACTCAACCCCAAAAATGCTGTAGCACTCCTTAGAAAAGGGTATGTATCATATGTTGTACTTTGTGAATATCGTGATGTTCTGTAGGGCAATAGTATTCGGATTGTGGCTCCGTACAACCTTTTTGCAGCACAATGAATGAATAAATTTAATGCTGTACTACTTGTAACCCATTCATAATAAGCCTGTTGTTATAAGAAGCACTTTAGTTTAGGGTGATTGTCTTAACAACCTAGCTATTTTAAAAACACACCTTTTGGGTGATTTAAGCCCTTAAATGTGAATTTTAAGCAATACAGTGTGTAAACTGAGGATGTTGTGACCTTCAGAATGTGGAATTGACTGCAAAGTAATCACCTGTGTTTTTCTTTGTTGCAGGTTAGGTGACTATCATATCAAAAACTATGCATCTGCTTTAGAGTCCTTCAGAGAGGGACAGAGGTTGGACAGTAAGTATTAAAATGTCTTGTGTGCACAGTACTTCTTTGCTGATGAGAACAATGTGTTAGTTGAAAGTGAAGACCAAGGGCGACTTTAACTATTTTTTAAAGGCTGATGAATTAGGTGCCTGACTTCAGATGTCTGGCATTTGGGAAGGCTGTCAAATCACTGCAGAGAAGTGTAAAACTGTTTAAAATGTGTATCAGAAGTTCTTAGTTCTGTTTGTGAGTTTTGGTTTGGTTTGTTTTCTATAAAATGGGGAGTGTTTTCCTGCTTCCTGGAGGTCTTGCAAACGAATGGTGACAATGGTGTGGCACTAAGTGCCATAGGAAACTTTCTGAACAGAGCAGGCTCCTTATATACAGCTGAAATTTCTTTCTTCTTAAACCATTTGATAGACCAGTCTTCAGAAAGAGCATGCAACTTGATGGGTATTCAAACTGACAGAATGGATTTTTACCTCACATTGCATATCAGTTAATTGCAGAAGCATATTTACTGTATCTGGTTGTTTTTTTTTTAAGTGTTTGCTTACTAGCTGGCTTGGGCACTTTATAGTTTTGGGAGAAATAGAGCTTTTTAAAAAACTGACTTTATTCTAGAAGCAGGAAAGGAGTAGTTTAGTAGTTTAGTAGTTTTAGTACAGAAGGCTTGGTAGAAGACATAGGGAAGCATAAACCAAAGCACAGTTGCAAGGTGACTGTGACTCCTTTCTCTTCCCTCCTATCCCCATTTTAAGTAAAACTCTCTTCTTATTCCTTTCCTTCTATTCTCAGTAGCATAAGGAAATGGTAAGAAAAGCACCTTGAAAGGTTACACAGAGCAAAGTGTACTAGCCTGATAAGTGTTGTCATGATCTCGGGTCTTTCTGGTATGTTGTCTTATTTATAATGGTGGCTGGGACCCGAAGGTTTAGCAAAAATAAGTGATCTGATCCTCTCATCTAAAATGAGTTTCATGGGAGTGTAAGCTAATTTGTGCTTGTTGCCAAGTCATTATGTTCCCTCCTACTCTTGTAATTGCTTAGCCTCTTCTTTCAATGCATTAAGTCTTCGGAAAGCTACTATTTTAAAAGTGTTAAAATGCTTCTAATGTGGTAATGGGTTAATGTGTTGAAATGGCCCAGTGAGGGGTCTGAGTGCTGAAGCCAGCAGAAGGGACGAGGCAAAGCAGTGTTGGGGCAGTGGTAATGGAGGGGGCAGGGGGATGTGGTGAAATGGCAGCAAGCGTTAGTTGTCAGTTTAGGCTGCTCTGGATCAGGAGTTAAAACGTAAGAAATTCCCTAACCTACTTCTCTAAATTGTGGCAGTTTGGGTAAGCAGGGTGTCTCCACTAGTTTATGTACCAGAAGGACAGGTGTGTCTTTGCAGTCTAGCGAAGTTCTCTATTTAGTATCTTCCTGTGAAAGGAAGTGATTCCTTCCAGTGATTTCTGTAGCTTTCCTTACTTGATAGGTGACTTTTCATACATCTCCAAACTCATTACTCCTGAATTTAATTAGTTAATCTGTATTTTTTCATATTCTTGCCCCACCCCAAGCAACCACTGTCAGTTTGAGGCATTTCATGTGCATGGGCTTTGTCACTTTTCTCGTTGGTCAGCTGGAGTAATTCAAAATACAAATTGTACACAAAATCTCCTCAGGCCTAGAGCATGTCTTTTTCTGTTTGACCTCACACCTGACTTCCGTTGTAAGGTGCAGCAGCACACAAGGCTGCAGATGTCTTTTCAGATAACTCAGTGCATACCAGGATCCTCTTTGCTAATTCAGAATTCGTAAAATACAGCAGAAGAATTTCCTGTGTTGAATTGCTTGACTCCTACCTGCTCGAATTTAATTTGCCCTTGTTTTGCTGCTTACCCAGCTGAAGTGTTTCTGAAGCTTCCCAGTCCTTCCTGATTACTCTCTCATCTAATGATAGCTTCCACTCTGCTTCCCATATTTTGTTACAAAATCCTGTGACCCACTGTGAGGCATGGAGTCTCTCAAAGGCCTTATTAAAACAGAGATTTTTAGTAGCTTCTTTTCCATGTATTACCTAATTTGCTGGCAAGTTTATGTCAGGAACAGAATTTGCAGCTCTGTGAAATATTTGATGGATACCAGGTGAAAACAATAGTGGGATAAGTATTTATGGCAAAATGATTAACTTCAGTTAAATGCAGCTAGTGCAAAACGAGCAAAGAACAGGGAAAATTTGCCACATACCAATAAGCCGGAGATAAAGAGAAGACTTGAGCTGTTGCTGCCTCAGAGAGAATTACTGTAGTCAGGAATTCTTTGCTGGCAAGGCTGGTTTCTTTGCCACACAAGGGGGCAGAAGTACACCAGGAGATGATTCTGTTCCTTGCTGATGTTAGGGCTGTTTGAAATCTTAATCTGGAATGCGAACACCAATGAGCTTCCTACTTGTGCTCATTACTGGTAGCACTGACAGGCCTGCGGTACCCCAGCAAGCTTCCCATTACCCACCTGCAGGGATATCTAAATAGGACTTGATGTGATGAATTGTTGACTGTGCAGTGGTTCTTTATTTTATAAAATAACACCAGGAAGCAAGATTCCTTTTGCTCAACCATGAGGATTTTTGAGTTCATTAATTTCCCTGAGATGGAAGAAGCAGTGTAATCTGTTACAATTCAGTGTATTATGTGGGTTTAGGACAGTTATACTCAAATTTTCTTGTTTGGTTGTTTGTTTTGTTTTTTTTTTTGCTGTGACCACCTAATGAATTTAGTAAAGGTGGAACGTGTCAACTTTTCTAAAGACATGTCTTAGTAGGCACTTTTCTTGTATTCTAATAGTTAGCCAATTTTCAGTAGATGAAGACCCAGTTAGGTTTTCTGAGTCACATTTTGGTTACAGGCATGTCTGTTGGGAGCTCTTTTATTGAGCTTTTTCCAGCCTCTGCTGAGTAAGTTGTCTGCATGAATTCTCCCAACAGGAATTGTCTCGGTTGTAAAAAGACTAAAAGTTTACCTGGTTTTAGTAGCTGGTCAGCAATGTTGCCACGTCTTTACTTTCCTGACTGGGAATTTCCTTGAAATAAGATGATTACTCTGTTGTTTCACTGCTGCCTTTTGAGCTATTTTTCCTGCAAATTCATTTCTATTTGGGGAGCTTGCTTCCTAGAATAACAATGTCTTGGTAAACTTTTCTGTGATATTGATTCACAGGGTGGAATTGGCACTTAGCATTTCTAACACCCTGGGAACTTCAGATGTGTTTGTAAAGTGTGTGTGAAACCATGAGGAGAAAATGGTTGGTGTTTGTGAAACTTGTGCATCTTTGGGTTGCCCTCAGAACAGAGTCTCTTCTGATATTTCTTTGGAGAGGAAGTGTGTGACTGTTTGAAAAAAATCATTTTAAGAATAATGTAAAAATGTGTGAAACTCTACTCTTGCTTTCCAAACAGTTGTACAGGGGTTGAACAGGCTGGAAAGCAGTAGTGTAGCTGGGTCTGTTCAGGCAGTCTTGTGTCCTACAGATTAATTTGAAGTTAATTAAATAATCACAGAGTTAAATAGTAGACTTGTATAAAAATACTTAGAGCTTAACTGGAGTGACAGAGGTTACAAGAAGATAAGAGCAAATGATATCTTTTTCATTAAATTGATACAAATTTGGAGTAGATTTGTTCCAGTGTACAATTGTGAGGAATTGTTCTCTGCAGTATGTGTAGTGCTTGAAGAGTTTTAATGTTACTGTGTTTGATTTCTTCTAGATGTAGATGATACCTTTACTGTTTGGATTAAAAGATGTGAAGAAACACTAAACGGTAAGAAAAACCACATTGACTTGATGAGAGATTTGATACACCCTGTGCTTTGAAGCCATGTCATGTTTTTCAAAAATTTACAGCTTACCTCTTACTTAGAACAAAAGATTTTTAAAAGTCAGTTTTTCCTATCTCTTGTTTTTCTGAGTATATACCCTGAACACTTCTGTACTTAAGATTCAGAAGAACATTAATACTAGGTTTTTAATATAATAATCAGCTGTGACAGGGGAGTACCCATTTCAAATTCAGACAATCATAATGATCTGTAACTTGTTTTCATACACAACGGCTAACTAATTATAACCATAAAGCAAGTGCTGGCTTGGTTTCTAAAACCATTGTCAAAATAAGTTTTCAAGTGTTGCAGAAAAGAAAGTTGGAAGGAGGTGGAAATCTGGGGCATTTACTCCTTGATTCCATGTGGAGAGTGCCTTAGGTGCTGTTGTTGCTCTTGTGTTTTATCTGTTGTAGTCAGCGTGAATAGTTTCCTTTCATACCTTGGTACAGACTAACACTCGCCACAGCTAACTCATCTGCAGTGCTTAAACTGCATGTGGATTTTAATGAGTTAAGAGTAACTGATGTGACTTTCTGTCCTCATTGTGGTGTACACTGGTGAATGGGTCGTAGAACAAGTTCACGTCAACCTGTTGACTAAAAACCAAAGAGGGAGAACCCTTTTGTGCTGTATAGAAATGAACAACTTTCTGCTTCATAATACATTTTTGCCAGGTTTAATTTTATTTGGAGAAATTAGGTAGGTGGTTGGCATGAATGGTCCTACTTGCAAAGAGCTGTCTTGGGTGACAACTTTCTTTGCCCTCTTGAGGAAAGGGTTGTAATACACGTTTTTCTTTAATGATATAATTACTTTTTGCTGTGTCTTGTCTGGTTCAGCTCAGTTGTCCTGTTTTATCCTGAATATGCATTGCTGTCTTGTCTTTTTTGAGCCATTTTCTTAATCCTCTGATGCCCAAAAGAAAAACCAAACCCAACCCAACCAACCAAAAACCACTAAACAACAACCCCAATAACTCCTGATTTCTTCTTTATAACTTAATGTTCTTCTGACTAGAAAGGTTGGACCAGATGATCCTTCAGGTCCCTTTCAGCCTGGTGTTCTAGGAGGTTTTTTTTTTTTCTTTATCTTTTTTTTTAGCTTATAAAGCTTATAAAGAAGCAAGGGGAAAGTTTGTTTATTTTAAAACTCCTTTAATCTTAATATGTAAATATGGCAAAATATGTAGAAGAGGAGATACTGAGCTGTAGCTCAGATCCAAATATTACAGTATATTTAAGGTCATATGAGTGAATTTCTCTGCCAAGTTCACATCTCATTCCCCAAATGGGTTTGTCTAGCATGAGACAGATTTGGTGAGAACTTTCCTGTGGATGATGACAAACCTAGTACAGGCTTGTGGGAGTGATCTGTAAAACTTGTTAGCCATGATGTTGCATTCATTAAAAACGGTCTGATTATGTTTCTGATTAGCAAGGGAAAGTAATGAAAAGTTTGTTCCTTTGGTTAATTACAACATGCTTTATATTAGTTACTCCTTTGCACAAGTTGCTGATTGAGGTCTGATTAAAAAGTAGTGTCATAAAAGCAAAATACTAGGCATAGAACTGGCATGTTTTAACTCTTTCTACTGTTGAGACTGGAATAAATGCACAATGTCTGGAGCAACTGCAGACAGCTAGAGTAAGTGCATTGCCTTGCAAGTTCAGTATGTCTTTTTCTGAAAGTGAACTTTTTTCTCTCTGCAGCATCACAGACAGAAGTGGTAAGATGTTTTCTTTCATATGTTTACTGTTTCGGTTTCTTTGTTAAGCTAGAGCATCCTTTTAGGCTTCAGTGTCTTCTTAAAACTTTCAGGCTTTAAAGATAATCTTTTATGTTGCATGAAAGTCTGAAGGATTGAACTTTTCTTCTGAACATGGGCCCTTTTAATTAAGGGCAAGGTTGCAAAGTTTGAACCCTGAAAAAACTCTGAAGCATGTCTTACAAATCTGGCAATTACTGTGTGCTCATTGAAGTAAACTTCAGTTTTCTGACTTGCAGCCTGTGGTGTAATTCACAGATTAGGCAGCTCATGTTGTCAGTACTAACTTGCTTGTGACTGCTAGAAAGTAACTGTGTGTTTTCCAGTAGCTTGCAACTGGTTTGTGCGGACTATTTTTCTGCTGTAGATGGGAATTTGCATTGGTTGTTCTGCTCCCTCTTTCATATTTACTTCAGTTATGCTTTTAAGAGTAGGGTAGAGGAAGATGATGTACAGGAAGCATGGTGGGTGTATGTGAAGACAATTTCAGAGTTAAAAGGTTTTTATGTTAAAAAGTTGTATTTTGGAGTTCTCAGATCCAGTTCAGGTTTCCTTCATGACTTTCAGATTCGTAACATAGCCACTGTATGTCTTTCAGGTATACTTCTTATCTAGGAAAAAAGATGAGTTAAAGCTGAACTTACAGCTATTTATAAAATGTCTGAGCAATATATTCTAAGTTAAAGGCTGATATATTTAATGTAAATTGAAACTTTGAAATTCTTAATCTGTCATGAATGGCTAGGATAACAGTGAAGCGCCTCACCTGTAAGTTAATGCTCATACATAAATCAAGAAAAGGGGAGCTATCAGGATGAAAAGGATTTGTGTTTTGAAAAGTACTTCATGGTATATTTTCACTTACACTGATGTAACTTTCTTTCCAATGGAATATGCTTCAACTGGAATACACAGCAGCAACCTCTGACACCAAAGATCAAGTAAGTTGACTTCAGCTTTACTGAGAGAATTATAATAATTGAATATAACTCTTCTTTGACTTGGGAATCGGAGAATCAAGATAATGACTGTAGAAGTTCTTTTTCAGTAACTTTAAAAATGTGGCAGTCTAAGTCTAAGTGAAGTGTTTCTCAGTGTCATTGCTTTTGTTCAGAGTGGATCATACTTTCAGGAGATCACCCACACCTCAATGGGAGAGTGGGGAATGGTGAAAACATTCTGGCTTCTGTTTCTAATTCTCATGCTGAGCTTAATTCAAAGGCTGCCCCACTGTGCTTAGTATAGGTAGTGTTTTTGAGATACTTTTAAGATCCTGAATTAAGAAAGTGCCATTTAATTTATAGAAGGCAAACAATATTATGAATTTGTTACAAAAATGGCCTCTTATATGCTTCCTGATTGAAAAAAGATTCTTTGTTCTTTAGCTACTTATCAATTCTGCAGCTGCTTTTTTGGAGGAAAGGGAAGAAATCTGATTTTGTACGTCCTCTTTGTCTCATTGAACTACACAATGTACTGTTCCAGCTTTTAGTATTCTGCTGTATGTCCCTCTGTAGTCAGTTTTTCCTCTCATCTTTTTCCCCTTTCTTTTTTTAAAGATATGACTGGTACCAAACAGAATCTCAAGTAATTGTGACTATAATGGTCAAGAATGCACAGAAGGACGATGTCAGCGTGCACTTCTCAGAAAAAGAGGTGATTTATATTGGTTATTAATCTGCATCCCTAGATTCCCTGGCCTGTAGTAATTAAACCAGCAAACATCTGCTGCAGTAGCATCAAGAGAGTGGTACAGGTGGTCTTCTGTCTTGAGGCTTTTCTATGTGCAGCTATGCTGTGTATGTGCATATGCCCAGTCAAGTGAACCAGGATCTGTTGCCACAGCACTGCCTGTAGGATTTACATGCAGGTGGTACTGTGGTGTGCATGGTGCAAAGGGAATATCTGGTTTTCAGCTGCCCCTGTCTTTGCAGGGATGGGGAAGAAGTGATCTGGACTTGAAATGTTTGGATATTCATGCATCTGGAGTAGGAATGGACAGGGACTAGGTATTCTAAAAATACGTGTGAATGACAAATATCTTGGTTTAGGACAGTTACAGAAAAAGTGGATGTTGGTGGGTTTTCTTGCTTTTGGCCTCACTAAAATTGTTAATGGCAACAAAGTACATATTTCAGGGAAGTGCGGTAAGTAACCTCTGTTGTAATACCATATGTGGTACCAGTGACATTTATATTTAATTTGGCTGAGAATGTGGAAGAGTTAGGTTCTTATTCTCAGGTAAGTTGATAACTTCATGAACTACCAAAGTACTTGAATGTTACCATCTGCTTTAGATTGTTAAAATTGCGTGAGCACTTGCCACGTAGTTTGCATATATTAGAAGGGAAGTTGCAAATTATTTTAATCACAGAAAGGTTTGGGTTGGAAGGGACCTTAAAGCTCACCTAGTTCCACCCGCGCTGCCATGTGCAGGGACACTTTCCAGTACACCAGGTTGCTCAAAGCTCTGTCCAGCCTGGTGTGAACACTTCCAGGATGGTGCAGCCACAGCTTCTCTGGGCAGCTGCTGTTAATGTGTTGATTCTTCTTTTGCCATGTAATTCTTTTCCCAGAAAATGCAGATCAAGCTGACGAGATAATAGGCTTTTTGAGTACTTGCTGGTTAAAAATCGAAATCCCCTGTTCATTTTGTAGTATACTTTAGCTAAACACCTTGTTCAGTAGCATAGTAACGTAATGGCGTTTGTTTGAAGTTCTGATACCTGATGCTTTAAGTGCCCTAGTGAAGGGTCATTAATTTAATCACTTAATCTTGGTGCCAAATGAGTCCTTTACTTGAAAATGGAAAACTGCTCTCAAAGATGACCAGAGATGTGTTTTCAACTGTTAACAGATGAATGCATCAGTGAGACTTCCATCAGGTGAAGACTACAACTTAAAGCTTGTTCTTCTTCATTCTATAGTGCCAGAGCAAAGTATATTTAAAGTGCTTTCAACAAAGGTAAGCTGCTTAAAGTGTAAATTATTTCTTTGACTGTTTCTGACATTGAAACATTTCTGTTCTGTTGTCTCTCTGCAGCCGTCATAACATCTTGCTTTTCATATAGAAATGCTTTTTTTTTTCTTCAAGGTGCCTTTCAGCCAGTGGGAGTCTTTCCAAGCTTGTGCAAATATCAGAAATAGTAATATGATAGTGCTTATTGAAGTGCAAATGACAGTTATGTTGAGGATGCTTTTACTTCTTGCTGTAGTAAGAAGAATGTTGTCTTCACCCTTAAAATTCAGGTATTAGGAGAGTATGCACACCTTTCTGCTAAACTTTTAGCATCAAATATTGCCTTGTGAAGCACAGTTATCTTTGTGTGCCTAAAAAATAGAAGTCAGACTTTGAACATTTCAGTGTTGAAATAAATCTTTACCCTTTCTTGCTGGTAAAGTTTATAGCCATATGGTTAACTGTTCCTGGCTTTTCAAGAGTGTGTTCCACACTGTTCCTTGAAATAGCATTTGCTTGGAGACACCTGAAAATTGCTTGGTGTGAGAGAGAATGCTTCTGTCTCAGCGTTTTATTTCTTGTATGCTACAGGTATAGAAGAAATGTGGTCTGGCATAGCATATATGTATATTGTTGGTATAACTCATAGACAGGAATACATTTTGTCCATAGAGCTAAGCCTGAATCTGTGCAGTAGGAATGTGGTTTTGATTCTTTCCTTGTATTTCAGCAGTGGTTCTGCAGAGCTTTCATGTTCCATGTTACCTATTCTCTTCTCAGAAAGGTACCTATAATAATAGTTTTTGCACCATTTCACGGAAGAGGGATTTCAAAATGACCTGAGAGGATTGCTGTAGAAAGTTGGTCTTGTTTTTCTGCTCTTCACCCAAAGGAAGCTGGGCAGGTTATGTGATTGAGTTATGTGTGCTTTCATGCTATGGGAGATAAAGCAGGGTATGGAGAAAATCTGCTAGTCCATTAGTGTTTATATAAATTTGAGTGGAATAGGCATGGACCTTGTCAAGAGGAGTAACTGTGAAGTCCTGTTTGCTGTGTATTCCTGTCTAGATTGTGTTACGCTTTTCATTTGTCTTGAAGTTTATCATTGTGTTTACGAAGCATCTGTACGCTACTGAGCGCTTTTAAAATGAACTTGACTTGGGTTTTCTATACTACCATCACCAGCCTGGGTTAATCTCTGTAATAATATCTAGTAGTCCAGAGCCTGGTTTAGACCGAGGTTCCTGAAGTGGTGTCAAAGCTTTAGTTACGTTCAGGTCTGAATTGTAAAGATTTTGCATTTACTTTCAAATGTTGCTATTACTGTATAATTGTGAGAGAATATTTTTAAGACGAAGTGGGATAAGAGTGCAGAAAGTGTTCGAAGAGCAGAACTCAGTGCTTCATCATGTTCTTACTTCTGCTGAAAAGAGTAGTACAAGGACATCTGTGAAGGCGTAGGGAAGGAGTACAATTTAAACGATGCTTCGGCTAATTCCGGCTCTGACCAGCAGATGGAGTCTGGCTGAAGAAAAAGAATGAACAGCAGGTTTATGTTAGCTATGCAAAGGCTTCTTCAGAGGCTAAGTATGTTTCACTTTGAAAAACATTAGGCGCTTTAAGGGGATGGTGCAGCTTTAGTGTTTGAATAGTAGAAATTCAGATTTATTTTCCTAAATTTTGTGTATGTACGTTGTTCTTAGGAGCGATATGGAAAATGCACAGTTACTACTTGGAATAAACTTACTGTTATCTTGTTACTTAGAATTTCCCAAACCCTTTACAAATTATGTTGTACTATTTACATGAAGTCCTTTTGTAAGCACTTGCAAAGAAGGACATATTCTAATTGTCTTCTGAATTATATGAACTTTTTACTACATGCTCCTAAAGGAATTCTGTTTTTGTGGGTTAGGAACAGGTCTATTTCTGTGGATTAATAATTTCAGATCAGAATAACTGCATGTGTTCACACTGTTTTATTCCGTGTTTCTGCTTTGAATGTGTGAGCCCTGTTGCCATTTAGCATCGAGTAGTCTTCACTGGGCAACAAGGGGTCTGATCTTTCTTTTCCAGTTATATGAGGAAATATATGAAGAAACAGTGGAATGTATGGGGAGGTTATGTGGTGGATACTTCAGGTTTTCCATGAACTTCATAAAACTAACAAATGGATAGAGGGTGAAACAGCAGAACTGGCAGATGGTAGAACAATCCTGCGTGTTTGGTAACTAAGGGAAGCTTGAGAGGGATTTCTCAATACTGTTTGAAATTCAGCATCACATAACAAATGCAGAGGCATAAGGTAAGGATGCAAATTCAGGAGGAGAAAATAGCTGTAATTGTATTTGCAAAATTACAGATTCTAAAATAACTGCAAAGAGCAGACAGAACTTTCAGACTCTGGGATTGGTTCTTTCAGGGAGTGTTAGCAGTGGTGGAAAATGCAGTTGAACCTTAAGAATTGTTTCTTTCCCAGCAGTGAAATAGAAATTATACGTTTCACTAAACTCCTGCTGTGTAGCTTTGAGATACAAAGTCTCTGTTTTGAAAAGCACAGAATGAGCAAATGGTGCAGAGGTAGCAGGGATAGGTGTTTGAGGGGTTTCTGTGTGAGCAGGAGTAAATTGATGTTCATAAGCTGCAGACAGAACCCTGACTTCAAGCTGTGAGTTTGAAGAGGTAAAACACTTGACACTGGCTCAAGAACAGTGCAGTATGTGGGTGAAGTCCAGTTTTGAGAGAAAATCTTCATCTCTTCGTGAATCCTACTGTTGTACATTCTCTAGCTGTCCACAGTTTTACGAATGATACAGTCTACCTTTAATAATGACTGTGTGTATTGCTGCCGTGCTTGAAGCCACTTCAAAAATTTTCTTTTACTTAATTCAGAAGTTTATTTGCTATTTAATAGGTATCACTACTTGCAAATTTGGCCTTGAGTTGATTTTGCAGCTGCACATTGCATTCAGCATTTAACTGGAGGAAGGTACCTTTCAGTGGTGATGCTTGGTTTCTCACTTCTTTCCAGAAGAGGGAGCCAAAATGTAAAGGCTGGACCAAATTTGCTCTGGAAGTTGTGTGCCGGTACCCTGTAGCTCAGTGTGCAAAATATAATATCGTTGTGCTTCCTTCATAAAAGGAAAAAGGCATAAACACTTAAAATGAGTGACTAAACATGTTTAAGAAAAAACTAGCTGATTCCACTCTCTCCAGGAAATACGGCAGGAAAGTTGAAATGCACAAAAAGTGTAAGGATTTGTAATATTCTGAAACAGTTCTTTGTGCACAATCAGCCTTGCTTTCTTTTCTCTCCTCTGTTCAGTCTGTTAGTGTATTTGGGATTCCAGTGGAATATGCTGCCATGTTCTGTTGGAAAACGGTGTAACGTGAGCAGTTTCTGGGTCTTCTCTTGTGGTCTAGGTGATTCTCATGGTTTTCTTCTCGTTAGACCTGAAGAGGAGAGTGAGGATGAGTATGTGCTTTTAGAACACGCACTTAGGAAACCTGAGCTGGTGCCTTCTCTTTTTCTTCCCTTCTGCTCTTGCACTTACTGATAGACTGGGGACAATTATGAGTTTTCACTTTTTAGTGTTTTGGGCTTTTTTCAAGCAATGACTTGCAGCAATTTAGAGCCATTCGTGAAAGAGTGGTAAAAAGTGGTTTCTTTACCCAGAACTGCCCTTTAATTAGAGATCAGAGTTGTGCTGCTAACAGGGGAGGTGTTAGAAATTCTCAGCCTCTTTTACAGTTGACATTTGTAACTTAATAGAGATGTCTGAGAAGCACACAGAGCGCTTTCATGCCAAGAATATAGTAGTGTGCATCAGTGGAATGTTTCTTTCCCTCAAACCAGCGTTTTCCTTGCAAATTCTGAAATAGTCTGTGCAGCTTACTGGGAAAGCACACCAATCCCTGTTGCTAAATGTAAAGGAAAAGGCAAAGAGTGAAACTGTTTCACATACTCTTAGACTGTCATCAGTGTCTCTATTCAGAGGCAAATGTACACAAATAGATAAACAGAGGAACAGATTTATTTAAACTGAAGTTGGTTCTTACCATTGCAGTCTGAACATTGAAAGATACTTTCTCAGTTTGGGTGTTTTCATTAAATTGCTTGCAAACACTTGAATGCAGACTTCCCTGCTCTCACGTACTTGTTTCCTCTCTGAGGCTTTCATGCAAATTAACATCTCCTATATATATTATCAAGCATTCTGTAAATTGTAAACTGATATTTAAGCTATGAGTTGGGTGCTTCTCTGAAATTTCTTGCATTTCTTAGGCAGGGCTAGTCACACAGTATCACAGTATCACAGTATGTTAGAGATTGGAAGGGACCTCGAAAGATCATCTAGTCCAATCCCCCTGCCGGAGCAGGAACACCTAGATAATGTTACACAGGAATGCGTCCAGGCGGGTTTTGAATGTCTCCAGGGAAGGAGACTCCACAACCTCCCTGGGCAGCCTGTTCCAGTGTTCCGTCACCCTCACTGAGAAGAAGTTTCTTCTCAAGTTTAAGTGGAACCTCTTGTGTTCCATTACCCCTTGTCCTATCATTGTTTGCCACTGAGTAGAGCCTGGCTCCGTCCTCGTGACACTCCCCCTTTATATATTTATAGACACTGATAAGGTCACCCCTCAGTCTCCTCTTCTCCAAACTATAGAGACCCAGCTCCCTCAGTCTTTCCTCATAAGGGAGATGTTCCACTCCCTTAATCATCTTCGTTGCCCTGCGCTGGACTCTCTCCAGCAGGTCCCTGTCCTTCTTGAACTGAGGGGCCCAGAACTGGACACAATACTCCAGATGCGGTCTCACCAGGGCAGAGTAGAGGGGAAGGAGGACCTCTCTCGACCTACTAACCACCCCCCTTCTAATACACCCCAGGATGCCATTGGCCTTCTTAGCCACAAGGGCACAGTGTTGGCTCATGGTCATCCTGTCGTCCACTAGGACCCCCAGGTCCCTCTCCCCTACACTGCTCTCTAACAGGTCGTTCCCCAACCTATACTGGAACCTGGGGTTGTTCCTGCCCAGATGCAGGACTCTACACTTTCCCTTGTTATATTTCATCAAGTTACTCCCTGCCCAACTCTCCAGCCTATCCAGGTCTCGCTGGATGGCAGCACAGCCTTCTGGCATATCAGCCACTCCTCCCAGCTTAGTGTCATCAGCAAACTTGCTGATAGTACACTCAATTCCCTCATCTAAATCATTGATGAATATATTAAATAATACCGGTCCCAGTACTGACCCTTGAGGCACTCCACTAGTTACAGGCCTCCAACTAGACTCAGCCCCATAGACTACAACTCTCTGGCTTCTCTCCTTCAGCCAGTTAGCAGTCCACCTCACTACCTGATCATCCAGTCCACACTTCCTCATTTTAGCCGTGAGGATGCTGTGGGAGACCGTGTCAAATGCTTTGCTGAGGTCAAGGTAGACCACATCCACCGCTCTGCCATCATCCATCCACCGTGTTATTTCCTCATAAAAGGCTAAGAGATTGGTCAAACATGATTTCCCCCTGGTGAAGCCATGTTGACTGCCCCTCATAACCTTCTTATCCTTGATATGCCTTAAGATGGTACCAAGGATAAGGTGTTCCATCACTTTCCCAGGGATGGAGGTGAGGCTGACCGGTCCATAGTTACCCGGGTCCTCCTTCTTGCCCTTTTTGAAGACTGGAGTGACATTTGCTTTCCTCCAGTCCTCAGGCACCTCTCCCGTTTCCCAAGACTTGGTAAAGATGATGGAGAGTGGTCTAGCAATGACTTCCGCCAGTTCCCTCAGCACCCGCGGGTGCATCCCATCTGGACCCATGGATTTATGGATGTCCAGATTGCTCAACTGGTCTCTAACCCATTCCTCATCGACTAAGGCAAACTGCTCCGTCGACCTGACTTCATCTAAGGTCTCAGGGGTACAGGGCTCTTCAGGACTGCCCGCAGCAGAGTAGACAGAGACAAAGAAGGCATTCAGTAACTCTGCCATCTCTTTATCTTCTGTCACCAGGGCACCCATCCCGTTCATCAGTGGGCCTACATTGCCTCTGGTGTTAGTTTTGTCTGCCATGTATTTAAAAAGCTCTTTTTGCTGTCCTTGACCCTTCTTGCCAGGTTTAATTCTAAGGATGCCTTAGTCCTCCTAGCTGCCTTCCTACATCCTCTAGCAGCAGCCTTATATTCCTCCCAAGTGGCCAGCCCCTCCTTCCATGACCTGTAAACTCTCCTCTTCCACTTGAGCATACCCAGCAATTCCCTATTTAGCCACGCAAGTCGGAGCAATTTCGTGGCTAGACCATAAAGAAACCTTCCCAATGACTAGTATTATACTTGGCTCAAAATAAGTTTGAATGCAGGTGGGTGTGGGGCAGATATAAACTTGTTAATACTCTTAGAACTATATTTTAAACAAGCATATAAGTCACTGCATAAAGGAAAACCATGCATAAGGGGTATCTCCGTCTTGAGAGAAGACGGATTTAAGAACTATTGGAATAGCAATGGTTTACGCTGAGGATGCAGTGACGAAGAACTTTAGGATACCTATATTGCTTAGCTCCTACTCTAAAATTCACAATTTTAACAAGTGGTTGCTATGTAATAACCAGTGAGGTGGAAACTTTGACCATTTTGCAGTCTGTTCTCCATAGCTGACAAGGAAACTGCAATGTGCGTGCTAAGTCCCTTCAGTTAAAACATATACACTACAGAATACATTTTTAATTATCATTTATCTATGATAACACTGTAGAGTTAATTTTCATATCTGTACATTTTGTTTAAAGCTAACAGACTGAAGATCTTGGCATTTAGAATATAAGCAATATATAAAAGGTCTTTGAATACCTAGGGTACCAGAACTGTATATGCATATCATCTTAGAAGTAAGTTTGAATAGGTCATACATTTTTAGAAGATAGTGCTACTTTGTCCTACCCTTGAATTTAGGTAACAAAATATGTGATTGCAAAATAACAATTCCAAACACTTAAAGTTTGCAACTAAGACAAGGCAGTGAGTACAGTAAATAAGTAGTTGATTGGAAACCCTAGATTTTTGTTTTTGTGTGATTGGTATAGCAAAACATCAGAATTTAAAAGGTTCGGTTTGATGAATCTTAAAAATAATGGCTGAACTACTGCTTAAGCTTTGCCAGTTCTGATTTCCTTTATCCATCTGATCAGAGCTTGACACAAATTTGCCGGTGGTAAGTGAACTCCCCCTTAGCATGGACTGGAAAATATAAAACACAGAAATTAGGAAAAAGAAATCTTTTCATTTGTCAGTGTACATCAGAATCTTCTTCTAGGGAGGAAGATAGAAATTCTTTCTCTTTTAATGTTTCTCAGTTAAACTGCCAGTATCTGTCCCAGAACATAACTTCAAGTGAAATCTAGTTCACCAGAGGTTTGGGCTTTTTAACTGTAAGCTACTACCTAGAAAATGAATGTTGGCTAGCTAACGTTGTGTTTATTTGTAGCAAAGGGTGGAAGTATTTCTTAAAACTAGATAAAATGCTTTTTTATGCCAATCACTTTAAAGTCAGGGTTTTTTTTGTCCTTACACTACTGATGAAATAATTTAGAATAGCTTCTGATTGTAACTGGCATCTTTTCTCATAGCTAGTGCTTGGATTAAGCTGTAAACAGACTTATCTAAATCTCTGATAGGTTTTAAAAAAATTGATCACTTTTATGGTTGGATGGGGCTTTGAGCAACCTGCTCTAGTGGAAGGTGTCCCTGCCTATGGCAGGGGAGTTGGAACTGGATGAGCTTTAAGGTCCCTTCCAACCCAAACCATTCTATGATTCTGTGAAAATTCTGTCAATAGAAACTTGTTTATATCCTTTCACTGTGGATGGGGTTTCTTCTACATGATGAATCCCCCATTTGACCCTCTTCTCAGAGGGGTACGGGTTTCTCTCAAGTTATTATTTTAAACAAGTAGTGCATTAATTACTCCATCAAAATGCCATGTTTCTTTTCCCTTTTGCTTTGCTCACTTTAAACCCCAAATACCAGGAACTTAGAAATTATAACAGAAAGTAGATTATTTCTGCTTTGGAATTTCTCCTTTATCTGGAGTACTGTGTCCATTTTTGGGCTTCCCAATGCAGGAAGGGCTCTAATGTAGTGGAGGAAATCCTAATGGAGTGCTGCTGAGGTAGTCAGGTGCCCACACAGCATGAGCTACAAGGAGATGCTGAGGCATTAGGCTTGTCCTTAAGTGGCATGCAAACCACTTAATTTGCAATGAAATTTTCCTGTCTTTTATTCTAAAGTTGTCGTGAGGCACACAGGCATATGTTTTATGAAATATAAATGTTAAATCAAAGTAGTTGGCAAAGTGTTGATGTATTTCTCTTGCCTGAGTACTGTATTTTTTTCAAAGGAGAGGAAAAAGCTGACAGTACTTGGTGAGTCAAATAGAACACAAATGTCTGTGCTGAGATGGAACTTTTCTGTGTGATAGCTATCAGTGTCTGTTCATTAAAATGCATTTATGGCCGTTTGTGCATGTAATTGGGACTGGCAAAGTTGTTTCTCCTTAGATCAAATAAAGCTCTCAAGTTGACGAAATTTGCGCCTTCACAAGCAGAATTGGAGAGCTTTATATTTTTGGAAGTGTGGTTGTATAATGGTATGAAGCTAATGATTTCCTTAGTTTTGCTGCTGCCTGCCACTTTGCCTAATGAGTAACTTCAGTTGAAGTGGATGGAGTATATGGAGTGGAGGTTGAATCATGTCATAAATACATTCTGTCTCAGTTCTTCAGCCTCTATACTTCTAGCTTGGCAGGGGTGGAATAGTTTATATTTAAGAAATCTGCATCTTAACACTGGCAATTAGTTTGCAGCGTTTCCTTTTCCTTGGGGATGTTTGTCATGTAGTACAGTTCCAGAGAGGAAAGTGTAAGAATTAGCAGATTAAAAAAGGAGAGGGAGATCTCTGGAGCGCCAAATGTAAGGATCTTCCTTTTTTTCTTCTTATGTGTGGGCAGAGTACTCTGAATACCCAAAGGTCTTTATAAGGGTTCTTTGAGGAGGGTTTTATTCTAAGAAGAAAGTCTGTGTTCAGGAGTAGCTCACATCAGGCATTATATTGCATTAGAGGTCATTCTCGATGTGGATTAAATAGTCTGTATTTAAGGTATTGAAAGATACTGGTGAAAATCCTGAAGTGTAAGAGGACATAGCAAGGGAAGAAACAAACGGAGCAGAAATGGAAGAGATATAGTATTGAGCAGCCTCAGTATCAGCTAGTTACTCTCTTCCTGTTTTTAAATGTGGGGATGCACTAATAAGCAGAGCATAAAACCCTAATTTTAAGGCCTCCTCAAATTAATTATGGAACTGAGTTGACAATACAGTTACCTCGGGTTGAGAAGAGTTATATAAGAAGCAGAGGAGAGACAGGTTGTTTTAAATGAATACTCACGTTTCACTTGCAACTAATTAGTGCCTTTGTAAGTAGCTAATTAACTGAAATGTTTCGCTCATGAGATCCAAATCCATTGAAAGAAAAAACCTACTAGTTCTGGCAGCCATGGAATGACTTGTTTGTCTTATATGTAGATACACAAGTATTTTTTGCTTCCTTAAGTTAATCAGAGAACATTAGATTTATGAGTGTAGGTGTTCAAAAATGAACTTCAGGGTTGTAGTTTCCATGTTATTAGAAAAGTCCAGTGGAAGTTTTGCTGACTTCTTTTGTTTTACTGGAGGCCACTTACTGGCACAGTTTGAATGCTGCTTGTGCAGAGTTCCAACAGAAACCTCTCTCTGCATCCTTACAGATCATGGTATTGAGCTCTGGAATATTGCCCTTCTTTAGGCACAGGAGGTTGAGCAACTAGATTAATCCAGTATTTTAGTTTTATTTGATTATTTTTGGTCCTGCGACTTTCACTGTTTTAAAAGCTGAGACTCTGATGCTTAATTTGTGACTTGAAAAGTTGCTAAAAACCTTGGGAATCCAGCAGGGAGTGGGAAGTCAAATACAGATTGGTGCTGGATTTACAAATTTGTTGAAACTCTCCCTGCCTTGAAGGGTATTTTATGCCGCAAGTCTTAAACTTTCTGTTGTTCTCAGTAGAAGTTAAGTGGTGGAAAAACAGGTATTTAAATTTGTCTAGGGAAATGATAGCTTCCTCAGGGGAAAATAAAAAAAAAACAGAGCAACCATAATTGAATATTCTGAGTCTTAAAATGCAGCATGACTGCAAACATGGAAGCTTTGAAACTTAAATGAGCTCATGTGCTTAATTTTGTAAGGTATCTCAGGCTGCTTACCAGTGACTGATTTGAAGAATGGATTAAATGAAGTTCACATTTCAGATCAACATGATGCTGTGTGAGGAGCTTGCTGTTAGGATCTCCAGGGTTAGCTTGTACAGTGGTGCCTTTGTTCTTGGGTCTGCAGGGATCCCCAGGTTATAGTGGCTTTAGGTAGAACTAACTCCCTTCTGCTGAGCTGTTTACCAGTGAGGAATTGCTGAAGTTTGTCGAGCACTGGTTTTAGTTAATTAGTAGCATTATATGAACTTTGTGACACTTTCCTAAGTGAATATGTCATTTGTAGTGACATTAGACAGCCCTTGTTTCACAGGCATTGTTTTCCAATTTTATAACCCTGTAACCGAAAAGATAAGGTTAATGATGAAAAAACATTTCAGTATGATTGTCTAAAAGGATTATGTGTGGTTGTGACTAGGGCATGACATACTTCATTCTGTTTCTTCTATGATAATTGCAATCATATCCATTTTTAATTGCCAGTTTTGTCAATGAATGCTAGACAGTTCTCCATAGCAGTGTTTGTTCATTGAACCAAATGAATACAGCTTGTGAATTTCTCAAGTGGGAAGATCTGCACAGTCCCAGGGTGTTTCTCTGGTGTGTGTAGCACACCTCAAAATACAAAATGTTTTTGGTGGATGAAATGTAAATATTATACCTAGATAAAGCTGGATTTTGTAGTCCTTTAAAGTGCCATTTAATTATTAGAGCTGACTGGCAAGAAAGGGATGCTTCAAAGATAATACCTTGGTGCTTGGCAGTGTAGAGACATTGGGACTGATGACTTTTGGGATGCCATAATTTACAAAAAGAATCAGATGAACAGTAAGCAGAAGAAATACGTAGAAATAAATAAAAGGGTAAAAATCTGACATAGGAGCTGTGCAGCCATGTTAAAGCTTAACTGACATGTGGCTTGAAGTCACGTAACTTCATCTTGTAAGGTGGGTAAATAGGCTTCATATTGGAGACTGTTTCTGAAAACAAATGTATTCATTTTCTTGCTGCTACAAGATCCAATTACTTTGAAACTCTTTGGCAGAAGTGTTTGCCATCTGGATTAATTTGTTCTTCATCTTGTGTTTTGTAGGTTGAGATAAAAATGAAGAAGCCAGAGGCTGTAAGATGGGAGAAGCTGGAAGGCCAGGGAGATTCTCCTAAGTTAAAGCGATTTACACCAGGTTTGTTCTCTGAAAGTTTAAATATTAAATGGTTTACATGTATTAAGATACTTGCAGTTATTAATAATACTTTTTATGTTAAATATTGTTAAAAAACAACTTCATATTTACAATGAAAGGCCTAATAATCTTGTTTTTACTGCCAAGAACTGACAGAGAAGATCTGCAGGGCATTACTAAAACTTTAATATTAAATTTAGCCATAACTTCCATTAATCTGATGGATTGTTAAGGTTATATGCTTGTCATTAATTCGTTTGGTTTTACCTGTTTGGCTGTCTGTTTTGGTCACTGTTTTGCAGTTCTGTGCGTTGTTATGCCTCTACTGTTGCTTAAATCATAGAATCGTAGAATAGTTTGAGTTGGAAGGGACCTTAAAAATCAAGTTCCAACCCTCGGCCATGCGCAGGGACAGCTTCCACTAGACCAGGTTGCTCAAAGCCCTGTCCAGCCTGCCAGAGATGGGGCGTTTACCACTTTTTTGAGCAACCTGTGCTAGTGCCTCACCACCCTCACAATGAAGAACTTCTTCCTGATGTCTAATCTAAACCTCCCCTATGTCAGCTTGAAGCCATTTCCTCTTGTAAAAAGTCCCTGTCCAGCTTTCTTGTAGGCCCACTTCAGTACTGGAAAGCTGATTTAAGGTCTCCGTGGAGCCTTTGAGGTTTTTCCTCTCCAGGCTGAATAAGCCCAGCACTCTCAGCCTGTATTCATAGGAGAGGTGCTCCAGTCTTCTGAGCATCTTTGTGGCCTCCTCTGGACTTGCTTCCATAGGTTCATGTCCAATTAAGTATTACTTGCTTAAGTATTCCATCTCTCTTGAAGTTTTTCAAGGCAGATTAACAGACTGAGAGAGTTTGAATTTCCTGATTTGATAATTTCAGTATTTTTTTTTTTAATTTTAAATAAAATTTCCCTATGGCTCTAGGCTGCTGGTTGGGTTTTCGGGGGGCTTCTTTTCCTTACTGTCTGCCAGTGTCTCCTGCCTTGTTTTGACTTGAGACTTCATCTGTGTTGCTGTTGTCCAGCTTTTTTTTTTTTTTGTCGGATAGCTAAATTATGTAACTCTATTCACTTGAAAGGAAACTTCTGCTGAACTAAGGCTGTAGCCTTAGTTTTATTTTTCGTTACTGCAGTGCTTATATCAGTAAGGAGGAATCAATTTGCATGTTCAGATTTATAGTCCATTATCATCTCTGATTCATCAAACATATATGTGTCTGTGTGTTCTCTGCTGCTCTAAGAGTCATGAGAAAATCCTTAGTTAAGTGACACTTCTGTTTTCAGATTCTCAACACTTATATCCATCATCCTCTCACTATACGAGGAACTGGGACAAACTGGTAGTTGAAATCAAAGAGGAGGAGAAAAATGAGAAGTTAGAAGGAGATGCTGCTTTAAATAAACTCTTCCAGCAGATTTATTCAGATGGTACAGATGAAGTGAAACGTGCCATGAACAAATCATTTGTAAGTCTTCATTTTTTGACAAAACATATTAACTTTTGTACACTGACACAATTTACTAAGTTTACATGAATCAGGAAACCTCCAGCTACCAAGAGCTTGGGCCTATAGTGTATGGCAGTGGTTCTTTTGGAGATACTGGTATAACAAGCCTCACTGAAAGCTACGAAGTTGTACACTAACGAATGTGACTCTTCAGGTCCAAGGCTGGGCTTTATCACTGGTCTTTTTGTTTCAGTCAGTGTTGTCAGAGGAAGTACAATTTTTGGCTCAGAGCTTGAAGACTTGCCATGGGTGAAAGGGTCAAATTCCTCTTAATTGTTTGCATCTAGTTCCTTTTATTTGTTGTCCTCATAAGAAAGAACATGACTTGACACTTCTAAAGCTTGTTGTTAATGAAGTAACATCTCATTGTGTCCAGTACTGTAAAAATACTGTTGGGCTGAAGATTATGGACTGATGGCTTTGACAGCTTTTATTCTATCTTTACACAGAATTCCTGTGTAATTGCTGCTACACAAAGTGTAATTTTTTTATGCTTCTTCAGAATTTGTTTATCTGCTGTAAGAAATGTGGCTTTTATATTGCTAGAATTCCTCTAGCAAACTAAACAAGCTTTCTCTCATATTGCAGATGGAGTCTGGAGGCACAGTTCTGAGCACCAACTGGTCTGATGTTGGTAAAAGGAAGGTAGAAGTAAATCCTCCTGATGACATGGAATGGAAAAAGTTCTAATCCTGTTTTTAATCTTTTACCATCGATGTGTTGCCATAGTCATGTACTGACCACTGTATGGACATAGCATTCTTGGATTTAAAGCACTGAATGTTCCCTTGGAAGTAGGAATTGTCTTTACATTTGGCGTGCTTTAGAAACTCCTTCATCCGCAGATGTTAAAGACATACTCAAGAGTGGAACCCTGTTTTCATCATCTCTGTCTGATTTTTGGAAGTCAAGCCAATCAATCTAAATTTTCTACCACCTTTATCAGCTCTGCTCTTTGGGGATAGGGTGATCTCTAATGACTGGTCAGGATTATTGCCTTACACCTGGTGTTTCTGTTCAATAACTTATTAGATCTTGGCAACTTTGGGTGAAAACACTTTTCAACAACAGTGTTAAAATTGTTTGCTCTTTAACTCTGCTAAATAAAAGTGTAAATACAACTTTTTCTATATGGACGCTGCTTCATTTCATTTTTAGTAATCTTGGGTTTTGATGGGGAAATCACTTAAAGCGTATAGGTAAGGATGTGAATACACAGCTTAAAAACCTGGCATGTATAGGAGCAAAATGTGCTTTCAGGGAGGAGGGTGAGATTGCTATTCTTGATGCAGACACAGATTTTCCACTTTTGGAGTCCTTCTATGTGAGTGATAGGTTGAACTGCAGTTGTATGTGATGGGAGAAAGTCAGTTGTGGCTGGAAGTCTCTGTATACAGAAAAGTGGGTCCTTTGCCTTCATGTTCTATTGCAATTGCCTGAAATCAAAGGTTGCAAGAAGTTGCTTTAAGTTGTTATTTCATTGGAAATGCTTTATATTTTAAAGAAGAGCCCATGAGTCCTTAATTTTTTCCATCATTATCAAATTGTAAATAACAGTATTGATAGAAAAAGAACTCAGAATATGAGAAATACTGTGTATGCTTGTACTGCTTGGATATGGGTCAGAAAGGGCCTGCAGATGATCAGAAGTCATCTGATCTCATGGTCCTGGGTACTGGGCTCTAGGTGACCCTACTTGAGCAGGGGGGTTGGACAGGGTGACTTTCAGAAGTCCCTTCCAACCCCAACCATTCTGTGAGAGATACATAAGCTCACAAGGTTGTGGTAAACATGCCTACTCCATATGCTGCTGTCTCTTGGGAATTCAGAGATACCTAAATATTCTAAGATTCTGAAACTACCATGAATTGCAAATATTGGCAGCACCCTGAAAGCCATTTTGTTCCTTGCTAACTGTTGGATGCTGCTTTAAGTTTACTTTTCCTTACGTTCCTAATGATGCAGGTTTTTCCAGATTATTTGTTATTCTGCCTGTTTTCTTGGTATTTGGTATGTTATTTTACTGCAGTGAGAATTGGGTGAGCTTGGTAAAATACAAAGGCTGTTAGAACAGGTGTTTTAATAGGACAAGTGAAGTCTGCAGCTGTTACAGTAATAAATATATGTAAACGATGATTGAGAACTAAGGAGGAGGAAGAAAGGATGTATTCTGTGCTTTCTGAGGAGTAGCAATCTAGGATTTGCAGCGATTCTGACAAAGTGCAGTTGGGTTTTTTTCCTACTGTTGTTGCTATGCATGGGCAGTAGATAGGTACCAAGAGTTTAAAATCTCACAAATCCTTTTAAATAGAGAGCTTGGGTTTGGGTATTTGCCATAGCTATGAACTTCATCATACTGGACAGCTTCAGACTGTGACCACAGTCTTGACATAACTGCTGTTTCTTGATGTGCTCAGATCATGGTTATCTTATACAGCAAGCTGGACAGTGATTTCTTCTTGAATAGCTTTTAGTGTCAGAATTGATTCATGTTTTCCAAACCTCAAATTTGATGACCTTCAGAACAGAATATTGTACTGGTCTTTGAAGATAGTGAAAGGACATAGATAGGATTTAGGAAGGGTTTTGTGTGTGCCTTACCTCTTGACTCTTACTGTGCAATGTCTGCTTCTTGTGAGAGTTTCTCAAAGGGTATACTTGCAGCATGTTTCAGTGAAGATTTGTTAGCTTCAGTGGGGAATCCCTTACCCTTCAGAGAATTGTGAGTAGCTAGTTGCTTAATATGTACAGCATTTGCCATCCATATGGGATGCTAACATTGAAGGTAACTTTATGCGGAACAGGGATTTGAACTCCATTCTCCTGGATAAGTGCTTTGCTGCTTCTTATTTATGCTCTAAAAGGCATTCCTTTCTTTCTAATGTAGAAGGAAGAGAAATGTCTGAGCAGTTTGCTTTGTCACAAAATTGGGTTCTTGTCTTCTGGCGAGCCTTGCTTTATAAATGTCATTCAGAGCACTTAACAGTGCTTAGCAAAGACTTGCTATGGGAAAAGCCTAGATAAAAATCTCTTAAATAGAAATGAAAAGGTAATTTGAGAATGTTTTCTGCCAGTCAAGTTTTTCTTACTTAACTGAAGAGAACACAGAAGGGGTTCCTCTGTCTACTTTCACTTACAGAAAGACCATGGGAATATTTGGTCAGATTGACACAACGTATTCCTGTATTCAGTGGGTACTGTATCGCTGCTTGGGGTTCAATGCACTTAGCTTAAGGCAAGAAGTAGAATAAAATGCATTGCTACTTACGTGCTCTTGAGGCATGTGTAATGCAAATATAATGGTTTAGCTCCAGGCTAAAACTTGTAGCAGTCAAGTGGTAGACCTCCCTGTCCATCTCAATTCTGTAGCCCAAGTTCACAGGTCTAAATGTAATTCCAGCATGTTTCTGAGCAGGGACAGGTAATCTGTGTGTGTTCTACCTTAGGTGAACTAGTGGTGGCTCTTGCTGCTTTACTGGGGGGTGGTGGTTTCTGGTGGGAGGGGATTGAATTAAAGCAGTAGGCAAAATTTCCTTATAAAGTTTGGGGAAGATGCTTCATGAACTTTGTGAACAGTATATGCTTTGTTCTTGACAAAACACATGCACAGAATGGTTCCAGAAGCCGTAAGACAAGAGAAAGACACCAGGGAGCTTGAAGGCTGAACAGAGGCTGTGAAGGGTAACAGTGACAACAGGAATTTCCTTCAGGATTAGAGAGGGTGAGTGGAATTTATTGAAGCACTGGCAATGAGTTGGCTGGAGGCAAAGAACTGCCTGCAGTGACAGAGTGGATGATGTCTTAATTGTGTTAAAACCTCTCTTGAGGGCTTTTTGTTGTTTTTTTTTTTCCCTAAGCCTGTTGGTTATGTCTGTATATCCCAGAAGATACAGGCAGTTTCACCTCAGTGCTCTGATTTGTAGTCCTGTTGTAAATACAGGAACAGGAAAGCAAAAGGTAACAGTAGCCTTCCCATTTAATACCACAGAAGGGATTACTCTACTACTGTTGTGGGGGTCATAGAAAATGCCTGTCTTGTGGCTTAGGACTGCCTCTCCTACCTTTGGTGTATGCACAGTGTTGGTTTTTTACCAACATCTTTTGATGAGGATCTCAGAAGTAGAAGATGATGGTGCTGCTGGTTCAGTCTAACCCTGAATAGAGATCTGTTCACCCTGATGTGGCAATCAGCAAAATCAACAATCTGTTCTTTGCCAACTGTAGTTCTGTGCTTCTCTACATCTTTTCTTTTTGGTGCCTCCTGTATGAAGACAGGCTGAGAAAGTTTGGGCTCTTCAGCCTGGAGAAGAGAAGGCTGCATGGAGACCTCATAGCAGCGTTCCAGTATCTGAAGGGGGCCTATGAGGATGCTGGGGAGGGACTCTTCATTTGGGACTCGGGGTAATGGGTTAAAACTTAAACAGGGGAAGTTTAGATTGGATATATGTTCTTTCCTGTTAGGGTGGTGAGGCACTGGAATGGGTTGCCCAGGGAAGTTGTGAATGCTCCATTCCTGGCGGTGGTTAAGGCCAGGTTGGACAAAGCCTGGGGTTGACATGGTTTAGTGTGAGGTGTCCTTGTCCATGGTAGGGGGGTTGGAACTAGATGATCTTAAGGTCCTTTCCAACCCTAACTATTCTATGATTCTGTGGTTTGGGTTTTTTGCACTGCATGGAACAAGTGGTTAGTCTTCACTGAAACTTTCTTAATTTATTCATGCTGCAGAAGTATCACCCCCCAAATGCAGACTTGTTGTAACCTCTTTAGTCTGTATTATTATGTGGTGGCAGTGGAAAATGTGTCTTCAAAACTTGTAGTAAATGCTGTGTGCAGTTGTGAATCGTATCACTGCAGATAGTTAGAACTGTAGCTTGAGCCACCACTGCAGGGAATATTGCTATGTCTTTTTATGCTGTTGGATCATTGGTTTTATTGTCATTCCTATGTTCCCTCAGAACATTGCCTTCGAAATTAGAAGTTGGGCTTAAATAAGGCTTTTTCAACCTTGCTGTAGCAAGAGCTCTTTATTTTTTTTCCTTTGAATCCAATATGTAGGCACATACGAATTTTGCTTACTTGAAGCAATAGTTAGGGGAGGCATTTTATTGATATCTTTTGGAAATTATGTGTTATACTTGGGCAATATTGTAATTCCGGCAATTTTGCTAGTCACAGAGCATGTAAGTAGTGTATCTGCTGCTCTTACAATCACTGGGGCTTTCTTGGCATGGTGCATGCAGAAGAGTCCTCAAGATATACATGCTGTATGTGACAGCTCAATGCATCCCTGAGTAGATGCTTTTACTACTCACAAGCTTTGTGACTGCCTACAGAAAACAACTGATTCAAGCTTTTGTTTAGGAAGAGTTAATTTTGTCAAGAACCCGTAGGCATGGAAATCACCTACAAGATCCTTCCATCTTCAGAAGGAGATTTTGTTTGCTTTTTCACTGGGGCTGCCGGGGCGGTGGGCAGGGAGAGGCAGGTTGTGGGTTGCCGCAAGATGGCCTAAGATGCAGAGGACAGCAGCAGTCTAGTTCATACAGGCAGTCACATTTCCTTCTCTTTGCCTTCAGTGTTTCACTTGCCAATCCCCTTGTTTTCCTCTCCAGACAGTTCTTGAACACAGAATCATAGAATCAATCAGCTAGGCTGGAAAAAGCTGTTAAGATCATCAAATCCAACCGTTAACACATTCTACATTGAAAAGAGCACAAAGCAGTCGCTGGTTTTTAATGTATTTGTTTAATCTGCAGTAAAAAAAGAGAAAGTAAAACTTTTTCTAAGCGTATGAATGACGTACTTCTAAAACAACATAATGATCAAGGTCATTTTCATTTTAAAAAAGCAGAAACTCAAATTTAACAGGCCTTGAAATCCCACTTTAAGAAGTTTTTAATTTAAACATTTCAAAGCAAGTCTGTTTTTCAGATTAAGGGAAGGTGAAGCTTCTGTTAAAAAAAGGCTACAATAGAACAAAATACTGAATTCTGTTCTCATCTTATTCTCATTTAACACTTTGCTTTTTAGATATGCAGTTTAGCATTCCATATGAGGTTGCCTTTATTTTCTTTAAGCCATGATTATGTCAAATTAATTCCTCTTTTCTGTGTGTCACGCAGTGTTAGTAATATTACTGGGCTTCCAACATCTCAAGAGTAGTTTAGTCACAAAAATGGAAGTGAGCTTCAAGAAAAAATAGACAAGTCTGTTTATAAAGCCCATGTAGATGGCTCCATTAACTCAGTGGTAGGGTTCAAGATGTATAGTATGTATGAGGGCAGTGTAATGCCTCTTACCAGTTTCTTTCAAGGCTAGGTACCTTAAGTCATTCCATCTTTGGGAGTGTTTCAGCTTACTACCTTCCTTAAAGGCTTAATATGTAATAAGATCAATCCCAATAATTGCAGTTTGCCTAAGCAAAAAGGGTGAGGTTGGAAATCCTCTCTTATTTTTATTTCCTCCTTACTGGTAAGTAGTTTTTCTTGTGGGGATTGGAGGTTAGCTTTAGCAAAGCGGAAGGAGCTAGAATGAATGGCTGTTATCCATGTGGAATAAAGAGGGGTTGAAATCTTGTGTCAGAAGTGTCTAGTTCAAGGATTTATAAATACAGTGGCTGTTGTCAATTTCGAGAGGCCTTGAGACTGTTTGGTCTGCAACTGCATATAAATACTTCTGCTGTAGTAGCTGGATAGCAGATACTTGTTAGACACTACGGTGGTATCATGGATACAAGATTCTTGATGCTGGGGTTTCTTTGATGTTAGGATGTGCGAAGGGTTTTGATTCTGCAGCCACACACATTCCCTTCCGTAGCCCCTTTTCCCGCTGTTTGTTTCCGATTAGGCACAATGGGTGCTTTCCCGTGTCCCCCGGAGCAGCTTTGTGGGAAAGGTATGCTGTAATTGGTTTATAACCATTCATAATGACCTGGCAACTCGGTGTGAATAGCAACGGGGAGCAACTTAACTTGTGATTTATTTAAGTAAGCTACATGGATGAAAGGTACTCCCAAGTGTACAAGTTAAGCTAGTTGCCTAATTGGATGTAAATTTTCACTTGTAGCATGGAAAGAAGAGAGGGTTTTGTTAAGAATTTGAATTTATGAGCAAGCTTCTGGACTGCTAAACCAGTTTGTGAGCCAAGTTTAATACTGTCTTTTGGGGGGATGTTTTAGTTTTTGAATTCAGTAAAAGCGAGTATGCCCTTGTCATTTGTAAAGCTAATGGAATATTAAGATTTTTATTTACAGTGTGAATATCTGACCTTGCTTTTGGTGCAGTAACATACACTTTGATTTTTAAAAGCCAGGATTGGTACTGCTGCTTTGGTTGTAGCCTTTTACCAGTTTGTCATGGCATTCCTACTTATTTTGTCAAGGCTCCACCTGCTTTTCCTCACACAACACCCATGATACGAGCAACCCACCAGCTGCAGGGCATGACGATTCGGCAGGCAGTACGGCAGCCTTGGTAGTTGTAAGGCCACGGGTAGTAGCCCAGGAGAGGCTCACAGATTCTCTGGCACTGCGTGTAACTTCGTCTGCATTCTATGCAGCACACGCCGAGGTGATCCAGCATGGGGTCAAAAGCCATGCCTTCACCTTCCAGTTGCTGAAATGTAAAATAGTAAACGTCATTTCAGTGCTCTCATTCTCAGAGCATGTAGAATACACTGATGCTCCTGTAAACTTTACAATGTGTAAAACCTGAAATCTCAGTTCTGTTACAGTTAACAGCGCACCCCCTAACTGCGCTGACCACTGCATCTTGCTTTTTTTTTTCCTCCTTTTTTGTCTTGCTGCAGAAGTGTAGAATTGGGGCAATCACCTGTGTAAGATGGAAAGAACAACAGGGAGCTCTAATTCATTACTTTCTCTTCTACAGTCCTTGCAGAAGATCCAGCAGCAGTAAACTCCTCCAAGTTTTAAATACTAGTGACCGAAGAGGTTTCAAGGGTATCTGGGTCTTTTAAGTAGATGACAGCATCTGAAGTTGTATGCTATGGTTTTAATGTTTTAGTTTTTGTATTTTAATGCTTTTTACAGCACTCTCAGGAAGCTGTTCAGTGTGCTACTACCCTGCAGTCTCCTGAGGATTTCTCCCTTCTCTTTCAGTCTGCCTTTTTTCCACACTTTGCCACATTTAGGCTCATTGCCCAGGGAAGTTGTGAATGCTCCATCCCTGGTGGTGTTCAAGGCCAGGTTGGACAGAGCCGTGGATGGCATGGTTTAGTGGGAGGTGTCCCTGCCCATGGCAGGGGGGTTGGAACTAGATGATCTAAAGTGCCTTTCCAAGCCTAACTATTCTATGATTCTATGATTGTGGACAGTGAGAATTCTGCCTGCTCTGTTTCTGACAGTAAGGAGCTACATAGAGCAAGGTATGCATAAAATATGTATAAAAGTAGGCTCTTGCTACTGCCTTCACCCTTCAAAATTCATTTCCTTCTTTCTGGGAGATACTCTGCTTTTTGAAACTCCATTGTTCTTTCCTCATTGGTGTTACTTCAAGAAAAGCAGCAGCAAAGAGCAAATGCTGAAGTGACACGTGGCCTTTTACCTGACCATTTTCCATTCAGAAGACTAGCAGCATGCTGAAAAGGTGAGGTGCAGAAAGATGCCATCTCTTGTCTAGGCTTGTATAGGACACTAGTGACAGCTCAGTGTTGTTCAGGCTCCCAGTAACCTGTTCCCAGCCCCAAGAGCAGAGAGGGTGTCATTTCATTGGTCAGGATTCATCATCCTTGAATTCAGGTACCTGCAGTGTGAAATTCTATTCCTGAGCTCATTGTCCAGACTCTACTCATAATGGATGAAGAGAAATAGCTCTGGGGAGGATTCATTTCATCCTACAGGGATGACTTACAGTGTAATTAAAGATCCATTTGAATCAGATTAATTGATCTAGAGAGAGAGTTTGGATATAGGCATCTATGCAGTGACTAAAGGTGAATCCCAGCCTGAGGCTGAGTGGAGCCTGGTGCTGTATCTGACTGGACATTCTCAGCTTGGTCCAGGGCCTTATGGCTGAAGAACAGACCTATGGAAGTTGTTCTGCCACTGCCCTCCATAGGTGGGACAGCTTGGACCCCATGGACTTGGTCACATCAGCAGCTGTGAGAAGTTACATTCCAGTGCTGCTGCTGTTTCACTGACCTCGTGAGAGAGTCAATTTAGATCCGCTTTATTTGGAGTGATTAATTTAAGTTTAATTAAGGGATGTCAACTCGGCAGAATGCTGTCACACTATAATGATCTCCTGCTGTTGCATAAATGTCAAGTCAAAGCCGAGACTTACTTCCAAAGCAGGAGGCATTTTATCTTGTGACAGTGTTGTATTAAAATGACTTACTCCTGCTGCACCAAATGGTGGGTGTAAATTGTCTGGCGCTGGTGCAGTAGACTGGAAGGTGCCTACTGTACAAGCAGCTCTCCTGCAGTGTGGAAAAGGTGTTGGGACACAGTGGGGAGGCTTCTGTGCTCCTTCTCTGGGCTGCTTTTTCTCAAAGAGCCAGGATGAGTTTTGCAGTAGTCATCTGCTGTTGCTGTCTGTAAACATGCCCACAGCTGCGAATTGCTTGCTAGAACTGGGGTCATTTACCCTCAGTGAAGAGGCTGAGAAAACAGATTTACCTGGTCTAACCCTAATCTCCTTGCAAATAGACTACTACTGCTTTCCTCTGTAGTAGTCACTTCTGATACTAATTTCTATTTGAGGGCAAAGTATTTTAGATTCACCATCCGTGAAGACATTCCAGGCCAGGCTGGATGTGGTTCTGGGCAACCTGATCTAGTTGAAGGTGTCCCTGCTCATTGCAGGGGGATTGGACTACATGACCTTTGTAGGTCCTTTAGAACCCAAACTATTCCATGATTCTATGTTTCTGCCTACTGGACTCTTTCTCTACATTTTCAGTAAATGATGGGGCTCAGCTATCTGATCAAGACCAGCTTTGGTTTGTTTTCAGAAGGTGTCAGGTCCCTCTAGTGCTGCTTCTGTATGGATCTGGCAACCCTGAAAAGCAGCTTGGCATCAGCTTGCCTTAATCAAGCTTGGCAAGCTTGAGTACTTGCCACTTGAAGCATGCGTGCTTGTTTGAGACTGAAATCTAATGAAAACTAGGATGGAGGAAGGAGAGGAGGACTGAGGGAAGACTGTTTTCAGCTTCTTAGGTGTATTACAAGTCTGTAACAGGCGAAGACTGTGCAGGTTAAAAAAAAAGACAACTCCCCATCCATCAGTATTACCTGTCTACAACTGTCTCAGACTCTTAAAGATTACAGTGCAAATACTTACATTATAGGGGTTGTCTGGATTAAGTGTTTGGTCGGTTTCTTCTCCCGTTGGCCTGGTTTCATTAGGCTGGTGATCAAGCTCTTGAGTCAGCTGCATGGTGGGTGACCTAGTGTTTACTTCTTCACTAGCAGCTTCCAAGTCTTCCATATCAAAATCTGATTCTGACTGGCGTTTGTTTCTCTTCATTTCTCTCCTTTGGTTATCTGCAAAAATAATCACGAGATTATTATAAGATTAATCTTATCTTCAGCGTGTCCTTGGATTTATCTGCACATTATCTCAGGTTTCAAGGATTTCTTTAACTAATAAAAAAAGCAACAGTGGGAGGCAGAGGAAAAAAACAAACTATGTGGTGGCACACTCAGTGAGCATTCCCATGGGAATTGCTTGCCTTCCTGTGATGTATCTGTAGCCGGTATCTATCCAAAGGGGGATGAGATTGCCTTTTTTTTTTCCCCTTTCTTCCTTCCCTTGAGGCAAAGCACACTGGATGAGATTTGTTGTGGTTGCTTTTTTACTCACCCTCTGGTCACTGATGTTGACTCACCAGCAGCTGCCAGCACTCACAAGTTCAATTATAAGCATCTCAATTTTTTTTGAGGTGCTTTTGTGACAGACTAGTGCCTTGCTCCAAAGGGCACCTGGTGAACCTGGTGGAAACAGCTTCCGGACAGCACTGACACTGCTGTCTTGTTGACCAGTGAGATATGCAAGGTTATGAGAAAAGTGGAAAATACAGGCAGTTTGGATCCACAGGTGCTCTAAAATATCATGCTTCCCCACGCACCTCAAGTGTTCTAATGCTAACTGGACCAAGGAAGAGTAAATCTTTTCAAGCCTTCTCCTCTCCTCCCAAGGTCTGGAAGTCACCTGGAGAAGGTGCCTTCTCCATGGTGACTCCTGAGCACCTTTGCTAAGCTCAGCTCTGGGTGATGGGAGCACTTCAGTCCTGGGACTGGCCCCCAGAACCTCATAGACATCATCCACCAGTTGCCTAGCTAAAGCATCTCCTCCTACTCCGTTGAAGTCCTGAAGCAGGCTTGGAAACAGGACAGTCTGCAGTCCCAGATCAGGAACTTGATATTCCCCAACCGTTGGCCAGGTACAGTGTTCCTCCTACTTGGTGTCAGCTGTCTAAACATTTTAGAGGTTAGTTTAAGCTGTTGTCTCATCCCTCCTTGGGGGTTGGACTGGATGATCTCCAGAGGTCCCTTCCAACCCTAACAATTCAGTGATTCTGTAGAAATACACTGAACTCTCTGGTAATGTTTCATCTTCTAGTAAGTCATCCATGTGGGCTATAGAAATTATCTGAGGAATACAAGTATTTAAAACATCTAATAAGTGTGAATAAACTCCAAATGTGCAATCTTAGCCCTCACCCATGAGGGCTTGAGAAAACAGGGTGGGCAAGGGAGGAAGGGATCCTTGTTTCCCGTATGTGCAAGTCTCTGTGGCAAACCCAATTTGGGGAAGGTGTTTAGATACAGGGAGGGATAGCACATTTTTAAAATAAAGAAATGTTACCTTTGGGATATGTTGGTCGCAGCCAGAAAATTGGAAGATCCCCACAAAGCTCTAAAATTTTAGGGCTTAGGAAACTGTTACGCTTGATAGGCTCATCTGCAGCCACCCAGATAAGGGAGTTTTCGTCAAATCTCACAGGCATGATTTCATCTTCCTGCAAATAGAAGGGCATAAATCCTTTGCTGTTCAGTGAACAGTCATGTCCCTGCTTGCTGCTGATTCTTGAGCATCAACCTGTATAATCATCTGCTGCAGCTAATACCAAGCATCCTTTTATCCCAGGAGTGTGAACTGATTGTACTGAGCCAAAGCCTGAGTAAAGGTTGCCACCACTTAAATGAATGGCAAAACTACTGTCAGCTTTGCTGGAGCTAAGATTTCACTCATCTGTCTTGGAAAGGTTTTGCCCTGTGTACAAGGACTGGGTGTCAAAGAGCGTTCACCCCAAAGCACCGGATTTTCAGGTGGTAGAAACTGTGGAGATTTACCACCTTCAGCAAAGCAGCAATGAAATACGCCAGCTAAAAACATGCCCCTCATCTTTTACCGTGCCCCATTCTCATTTGATGTACTCCCAAGATAGATTTATGATAGGGAGGGGGGCAAAAATCTTATTCAGAAATTTTAGAATGCATTATAGCTTGAGAACTGCTCCAGCTTCCAGTTTTAAGTCAACGTTTTCGGTATGATTAAAAGTCTCGTTTGGTAAAAGCAATTCAATTGACCAAAAGCTTCAAGTATGGGTTAAAGGAGCCTGCCTTTTTGAAGTGTACACTGCAGGTTTTTGGTTCATATCTTCAAAGTAATGTAGGAAAATGCCAGTGATTGATTCTTTAAAGTTGTTAGTTCAAAGTATTATTTTACATAAAATGTGTAAGTATTTTATAGCAACAGTGAAATATTAAAAGCAACCCAACTTTTCAGTCATGGAAACTGGTATGATTTCAAAGTTAGAATTCTAAATTGCTTCCCTAAACCTCATCAAAACTTGTTATGTAACTGACTAGATCAATTTATTCTGTCGAGCTGTTGTTCTTTAGTGTGTTTATTGATTTCTTTTGTAGGTCTCAAGTCATTTAAGTTCACTATCCAATCTGTCTAGTGAGAAGTGCTCTTTATTTATGTTCTCCCACTTAAGCTTTTATCAGCATCAGAAATATATGAATCTAATTTTCAGAAATAAAAATATCCTTTGTTTCTGTTTGAGATGATCATGGCTTATGAGCAGCCAGAGTTTTGGGTAGCTATGAAAGCTTATTTTAATCAACTGTTTTTGTAGGCAGTGTTGGTTATGATATGTGTTGGAAGAAAATGGCATATGCATACTTTCTCCTAAATACATGAATACCAGAGAGGGGACTTGCTCTAGAAAAACAAATACTACTTTGCCATTCCCATCATACATCTAACCTGGAAAGTCAAACAACAGGGAAAGGTTAACATCCCAACAAGTAGCACTTAGTTGGCTGCTCGTTTTGGCTTTGGCGCGTGCAGTTTATTGCAGAGGTTGTGTGGCTGATGCGCAGAAAGTAGGGCAAGGAAACAGGTTTACTGTTGCCAGGTAGAAGGTTTGAAATACCTTTGTGACTATTTAAGGATAATGTCTTCAGGGCTGTGACTTCATTCTTACAAAAAGATGACAAACTGAAACACTGACTTCAGGCAGTAGTGCTAATGAAGTCAAGAAGGCCAGCCTTGCTTTAGAATAAGGCAGAGCAGGAAAGATGTGGGCCTCTGCCTGGAGTTTGGGTAAGATCTCTTCCCAATCATGGAAAAACACCAACCTTAGGGGGCTTTGTAACATTGCTGGTGCCTTGGTGCTTGGCTTTAGAGAGACCTTTCCCCCCTGGCGTTTTAAAGTAGATGTTCAGTAGTCACAGCACTATTGCAGTTAGGTGCAGCCTTCATGGTGCCCATCTCCCAGCTAATTGTACCTGCTTTTATTTTCTCAGGAGTGGAGCAAACCCAGGGAAAGGGGTTATGGTTCTCCTGTGCTCTCCTGCCAGTGACTGAGACCCTGCCAGCATCCAGGCTTAGCTGTAATGAAGTGATTAGAGCCACCCTTGTGTGAGCAATGGGCTTGGGGGTCCAAGCTCTGGGAAACTCAGCCTGTGTGCACATAAAGCAATAGGCTTTTTTGACTAATATGTGGTAAGGAGAGGTTTTGGTGGTATCTGGGTGAGAGCTGCAGCTTTTGTGGTCGTTGCAATGCAGGTTTAATGAAATTTAGTTAACACCATGCTCTAAAATGAGATCTGATGACATCTAAGAAAGCAAATTCTTCATTTTTCTAGTATTTCTTCTGAGTTAGCTGATTTTTTGCAATAATATTTTCCACAATTCGCCTTTACTTACTATTCTAGAGGACTGGAGGGATGGAGTCCCTGCTTTTGCTCAAGAGTGCTGGTAGAGATCTTTTGTCTACCACAATCCCTCCTTGTATCAACTGCTGCAGCTGCTTCTTCCATACTCTCACAGCCTTGTGCACAGCCTGATCTCAGGCAGATGCTGTTGTCACTGAGGTCTCCTATGGATCTGGTGGTCTGTGGCTTCCCCCACTCACTAATCTGCAGCCTCTCGCGATGCCTTGGGCACAGTGATGTGTCTGAGGTCAGACTTGCTTTTCGTACCTTTCAGAAACCCCTTGCAAAGTCAGTGAACCCTCAACTATCCCACCCTACCCTCAACAGCCCTACCACTATCGACATTGGCTTTCAAATGTCATCATTGTATGTATTTACATGACACTTTAAGACCCTCTCTATACAAAGATTTGTTTTTAAATAAACCCTTTACCAGCTCAGATGAGAGGCTTGCTTTAGTCATAGCATCAACTTCGGGGACGTGTGCTTTTGGCTGAGCTTTGATGTAGCACTTTTCTCCTTCAGCAAAGCGGATCCCAGTTATGCCCTGTGAAAGCAGAAGGCAGGGGGGTTATGCACAGCCCTCCAGCTCCCCACCACCCCCAAAGAAGCATTCAAGCACTGCTAAAATTCCCACTGAGTTTTGGTCTGAAGGTTAAATCTGACTTAAGCCCAGATGCAGTAGAAAGCTCATCCCTTGCTAATTCAGCTTTGTGACTTTAGCCAAATGGGGCTAGAAGTTTTCACTTGATTTCTGGAAGATGGGGGTGTTTTACGTAAGTGCTTCCATGACCACTGTAGGCTACTTGGAGTAGTTCTGTTAAAGCATTAGTTGACATGCTTTGCACTGTAACTTTAACACCTACTGTAGGCAGCCTCAGATTGTGTTAGCTGGTGGTGCTTGGTCCAATTTATACACCGTTAAGTGGCTGTGACAGCAAGGGGAAGCTCGTGATGGGGAATTTGGTGCAGAAATCTGTGTGTGGGACTTCCTTCATCTGGCCTATGAGGGTGAAATGCAGTTGCCTAAGCCTAGATGGAAGTCTAGTTTTAAGCAAGAGAAGGGTATCCCAGCAGCTCCAGGGGGCTGCAAGTCTCCTGCAAGTCCTGGGTTGTACCTCCCAGCCCTGTGCCAGCACCTTGAGCATCAGTTCTCTTGTCTGTAGTTTCTGTGTTTCTGCTGTAGGTTTTTGGGTACCCATAAAAGAGCTCTTTTATGCTATGAAATTGGATGCCTCATTGTCAATGGCAAAACTACTATGTTTTTTTCTGGGGTTGCACAAGCTCCATTCAACCACCTAAATATTATTATCTAGTGCCATTTGAGAAGTGCTTCTTTTCTGTGCAGCCTCTATCTGCCAGAACAGGGTGGCATAGATGTCATCATGACCCTGCATCTCACCTGCCTCCTGCAGGCATCCTGGATGCCATAGGCTTCTAGTGCAGCTTGAGATGGGTGCTACTGAGGCACCTGAGTCTCATCCTGTGTGCCTGCAAGTCCTGTATGGCTGGGCAGACACCCATCAAAACAAAATGACTAATCCTAAAGCAGTGAGAAAGGGAATGTCTGTGCAGGGATGGGAGCAAGAGGGAATGAGACTTCGTGGTACACTGAGTATACTAAGAATATCCTAATATTGCCAAATCCCACTCTTCACTGATGATGCAATGATTCGAGTGGTGCAGGTCAATCCAAAGCTGCTAATGCCAGTAACTTGGCTGTTGGAGGCCCATCTCTCCAATTTCTTTCTCCTTTATGTGCATTCTTGGCTCAAAACCCAACTGGCAGCATCCTTCTGCTCTCTCCCATTGAGCCTGCCTCTGGCCTGCTGTCATTACAAGCAGCGCCATCCCTGGGATGGTGGTGTTGGCTGGTTGGTGTTGGGAGCTGATTTCTGACCTGGTTGTGGCAGGCAGCAGTTTACCAGCAGCAAGCATGGAGACAATACCATAGAATCGCAGAATGGCTTGGGCTGGAAAGGATCTTAAAGCTCATCCAGTTCCAACCCCCCACTAGACCAGGTTGCTCAAAGCCCCATCCAACCTGAGGACGAATTCAGCATAACTGCAGTGGGCTGGTGCTTTTGTGCAGATGTGGATTGGTGAAGGCAAATGAGAAGAGCTGGTTGTGGGCATTATCCAGCTGCTAATAATGTTGCTATGGGGATGTTAATGGGAGTTTCATGAAGGCTGAAATGCAGCTGTTGGGAATGTCGGGGTCCTGGGTCACCTGGCATGGATTTGTTTGTGCTTGCTGAGAAGCCAAGGAGATGAATTTCCTCACCTTTCTAGAGTCAGCAAGGGGAAGGTGGCTGCTCCAGAATCCCTGGGTAAGGCTTCCTAGCAGCAGCATCTTTATTTTAGATGCTGCTTTGACTTACAGAGGACTTCACACTGATCTTAACTGAAGTTGAGTGCTTCACACGTAAGAATACTAATTGCAGGATCTGGGCTCTGTAAATAGGTTTCTGCAGCATCAATAGATGTGCCTTTAGTAGTTCAGAAGTGGTGCAGCTCAGTGAACCACCCTATCGCAACTGTTGAGCTCTGCTGAGATTTGGCATCCGTTAGTCCAGGCTCTGCACTGGGCAGCCACAGCCAAATTGTTGGGGTACCCAAATGTGTTTGCAGTCAGCCCAAGTGTCCCAGCACCATGTGCTTGGTGCATGGATGCATAAGCTATGCTAAATGCCTCCATCCTCTCCCCTGGGGATGAACCCAGGCCAAGCCATGGAGAGCAGCTCCCATCCTTTATCTTGGACAGGAGGAAGCTGCCTAGGTCCAGCACTGCATGGTGGTCTCTCCTTGGTATTTACTTGGCTTATTGTGTTGACCTCATTCTCCTAAAATCATGATGTTTTGGGGAGGGGGAAGTGGGTTTTCCAGTTCAAATAGTATGAAATGCCTAAAGGGGCCTACAAGGAGGCTGGAGAGGGACATTTTACAAGGGCATGTAGTGTGTAGTGACAGGACAGAAGGTAGTGACTTTAAACTGAAAGAGGATAGATTTAGATTAGACATTAGGAAGAAGTTCTTCCCTGTGAGGGTGGTGATGCACAGGAACAAGTTGCCCAGAGAAGCTGTGGCTGCCCCATCCCTGACAGTGCTCAAGGACAGGTTGGATGGGGCTTTGAGCAACCTGCTCTAGTGGAAGGTGTCCCTGTTGGAATTAAGTGCTCATTAAGGTCCCTTTCAACCCAAACCATTCTGTGATTATGTGAAATCCTGAAAGGGCTGTCGAAGCTACCAGAACATTTTGCTAGCAAGACCCCGAAGGCACATGTAGCTCTGTTCAGTGGTTTGAAAATGCAGAGTATTAGGCGGAGCCAACCCTGATAAAGCCTAATCCATGCTGCTTACTGGAGTAGGACCTGGCACAGCCTATCCCCAGAGGCACGTAGATTTCATTTTGGAGGAAACTGCCTGGCTTGCTGTGAAAGCAAGCTGCAAGAGCAAGGATGTTTGTGTGGGTAGCTACGGGCTGGAACCTGAGACTGACAAGGCAGATAAGTCAGGGCAGCGTCCAGTGCTGGAGCATGTTATGTGAAGGATGAGTGTGGTGGTACTTACAATCTGAAAATCATGAACTTCAACAGCTTCTTCGCTCCCACTTCCTGTTTTGAATGTCTCTAAATTGTTTCCAGCATCAATTTCCATTGATCCATCTTGTACTTTTCCATTAATGCTCATAGTGTAGTGAACATTGTACACCTGGAATGAATAACAGAGCAGCAACACATGTCAGTAATTGCTTATTGCCTTCCTCCTACACTAGGTGATGGGTCAGACTGATCGTCTGAGCTCCTAACTTTTATTTCTGTAGGCATTTGATAACCCTCCATCAGCCAGCACCACGCTGCTGCAACACCTCACCCTTGGGGCAGGCTGTCAGTGGAGCAGGTTGCTCAGAGATGGTGCAGTCTCTTCCTTGGAAGTTCTCAAGGCCTGACTGGATAAAGCCCGGAGCAACCAGCTCAGACTCCACAGCAGTCCCTGCTCTGAGCAGCAGGTGGGACTAGAGACCTCCTGAGGTCCCTCCAGGGAGTTTTACTTCAAAAGCAGTGTGGGTTGAGTCCACATCCCAGCTCACTCCAACTTAAAAACCTTCTTCTAGGTCCTATTTTAGGAATTGCTGCTTATGCTGACATGATTCCCAAAGGAGAACAGAAGCATCCCACTCCGAAGGAGTCCAAACCCTATTTATCTCTTAGGGTGTTCTGCTGAGGCACAGGAAAACAGGTTGCTCTTGAATCTGAACATGCTTCCCAGCTTGTAATGTATGTGAACGTTGTTTAAATTGGATGTGAAGTTGTATAGACTCGGATTTTCCTTGTCAGCGTATTTGCTCGGATCCCATTTTCAATGAGGGAAGCTGCAGCGTGGTTTGTATTTGCAGGAGGACCACAATTTGTGGAGAGGGTTTGCAATTCTCGCGTGCAGCCCTGCTGAAAGTGCTGCACAAGCAGTTTGCTCTTGGCCTTAAAACAGCCTCACAGCATTTTAATGAAAAATTTACACTGACAGCCAGAGACAAATTTCTTCTTCTCTTACCTTCGCCCAGGAAAGTCTGAGGCGCTAAAGATTTATGGTTCCGCAGTTAAACAGATTCAACCCCATATTTTCCTCCTCTGTTGGATGTAGTCCATAAAACCAGGCCAATGGCTTCACCTGCCAGGGACTGAGCTAGGGCTGAGACTTTGTTATCCCTGTTAGTTATGGGAGAATGTAAAGATTTAAAGTAAAGATAACTTTTAAATTGCCTCAATGTTGTTATGAATGACCCTAGATGTAATCTTTACTGTTGCTTCCCAAACATTTGCAAGTCCAATGTCACCTTCTGAGTTTGAAGGCAGCTTAGAAAAGTAGCCCTAAGCTTTCCCAGTGTCTTCACGTGGAGATCAACTTTGACAGTTAATGACAAAGAAGCATGTGCCACATTTTGTAAAGCAGAATTTAGATGATGGGAGCAATAAAAAGAAGGAAATTTTGTCTTGTACTTGGCAAATGCAGCTGCTTGGTCAGAGCTGAATCTGCCATCCCTCTCCCTCCCTGTGTATCCATTTCCATCCTTCTCCACTCTCATAAGCCTCAAGAAGCTGATGGCTCTTAGAGAGCATCCTGAAGGTGAGCATCCTGTCATTTTGGTTTCTTTCTGATTGCCTGCATTATCCCGCTATGTAGGGAACCTCTGCTCTGGCTGCCAGGATCCTCACAAAGGTCTTCCTGAGGGAACCAGTACATGGGTGGAGGTGGTACAAAACCGCTTCCAAAATAAATTCAAAGATCCCAATCACACTTACGGAGCAGGTTACATTCACTTGTGCACCGGCGTGTTTGAAATGCGATTTCAACAACCATCTGACATGAACAGAAATCAAAGTTTCTATATTAACATGTTCTAACATGCTGAAGTTTGGGACTTAAACTGATTGGCAGCTTCTCAGTTTTGTTCTTTGTGTATGGGGTTTATCATGTACGCCACAAAATGTAAGTAATAAGATTTACCACGACTTTACAAACTGCTCTACAGCTGCTAACAATAAATGCCTGTGTATGCACGCAGACATGTAAACCACCGAAGCCAAATAAAGGTGCCTGTTAAGGGGTTAAATATAGCATGACATACTTGAGGGGCCAGGTAGGATCTGGACCAAGAATGCAGAGGATGTGAAAAAGGAATTTACACATGTCAATGCTGGTTTTGTCCTCAGAGCTGGAGTGTGCCCAGGACGTGTTGGGGTTTGAGTTCGCTGTGGATTTGGAAGCAGAAATCAGTGTAATGTCTGTGCTCTCAAAGATACGTTTCATGTTCATTAAGAAATGTGCTTCCAGGAGGCTCCATGCAAAGAACCAGTGAAGATAATGTTTATAAGGTCGGGTTGGGTTGTGTTTTTGGAAAGCATGGAAAAAACGTAAAGATCTGCTTAAAGACCTCTTTATCGACCCCGCAGGAAGCGTTCCCAGGCTGTGCCTCTCCCGCACACGCAACCAGCACCCTCGTCCAGGTGCGGGCTGTGCTGCCGGGCTCACCTGCCGCTCGGTGGCTTTCCAGAAGTAGAAGGCGCCGATGGCCCCGGCCAGGAGGAGGAGAGCTCCGGCGATCAGCACCGCAGCCCCTGCCTTCAGCAGCCGCCCCGGCCCGGGGGGCACCGCCGCCGCGTACGCCTGAGGAGAATGCGGGGCTGGGTGCGGGCAGGGACCCATCCTGCACTACCCCCTTCCGCCGCGTCCCGGCCCTGACCGGACCCAACCCATCCTGATCCGACCCGATTACGATCCGTTTGGTCCTGATCCAACCTGACCCGACCCTTTTTTTTCCCAGCCCGACCTGTTCCATCCCATTCTGCGCCGTCCCGACCTGCTCGGTGCCGTTCCGTCCCAACCCATCCAGACCTGTTTTGTCCCGATCGATCCGTCCCGTTCCCACCCGACCCGGCCCTACTCGTTTTGTCCCAGTGCGACCCGACCCGGTTCGTCCCGTCCCCTATCCCGTCCCGTCCCGCGCGGTGCTGCGCGGCAGCACTCACGGGTGGCACGCACTGCTCCACATCTTCAGGCCCCACTCGGGCGATGGGCACCTTCTCGGAGCCCTCTGCCATGGCTGCCGCGGGAGGGAGAGCTGCCCCGGCCCCGCACCCGCTCCCGGCCCCAGCCCCAGCCCCGTCGGGGGGCAGCACCACCCCGGCCCGCCCCGGCCCGACTGGGAGGGCAGCACCGCCCCCTGCCCGGCACAAGGAGCCCCTTGAGCTGCTGGCAGCCGTAGGACCGTGACACCCCGTTCCCCACAAAACACCCTCGTGGCTGTCTCCACCTTTGGAGACGGGGGGATTCGGGGATGCAGCGGACAGGCGTCCCTGCACACCATTGCTGACAGGAGAGGTGCCCCTGCAGACAAACAGCCATCGTAAAAAGCAGCTTTTAAAACAGAACAGCGTTTTGACACTTCTTCATGCTTGCTGCAGGAATCCACAGCCGCGGGAGCTGACACTCCTGTTGGGTGGCTGCTCTGTGAAACACCCCGATGCATAGCACAAGCAAAAAGCGCCCAGCTCCCCACCCTTTACCACCCTGGGAAGCAGGGCAGCCAGCCCAGGCCTGAGACAGGCTCAGTGGGAGCAAGGCTGGGGTGGTGATTTGATCTTTTCATAGAATTACAGAATGGTTTGGGTTGGAAGGGACTATAAAGCCCCCCCCCCCCCCCCCCAGTTCCAACCCCTTGCCATGGGCAGGGACACCTTCCACTAGACCAGGTTGCTCCAAGCCCCATCCAGCCTGGCCTTGAACGCTGCCAGGGATGGGGCAGCCACAGCTTCTCTGGGCAACCTGTGCCAGTGCCTCACCACTCTCATAGTAAATGATTTCTTCCTAATGTCATCCTAATGTTTCTAAATCTTCCCTGTTTAAAAAGGCCATGGTTACCTTGCAAATTGATCTCTGAAGTAGACACATCCCTGGATTTCTTCTGTTTCCTGTCACTCACGATGCTCAGTTGGGTTTTTGAGCATCTAAAGTATGCTAGGATCACAGGAAATTCAGGTTGGCAGGAGTGTTCATCTGCATCTGTTTTCTCGTTCTAGTGTTGTATATGGAAAGCTTTTAAGGGCTTGAAATGGCTACATGTGTCTGTGTGTCTGTCCCTGTATCAGCATCTGTGTTTCCTTCCTGCGCTGTATTGGTGTCCTGCCTGTACACACGTGTCTGTGTGTGCAGTCTTTGACGCTGGAAAATAAACAGTGCTGGACTCCTTCAGAGCTGACACTGTCAAATACAGAGTACAGGAGCCTTTGTAAGGCTGGAACTGAAGGGTAAAAGAGAAAGACCATGAAGGAGAGATGTCTGGGTTGTGCCTTGCCCTGCCCTGCCTTGCCCTGCTTGCTCTGTCACCTTGACAGGCCATGGCACTGGAGGGCAGGGCTGTTAAACTGGAGAGCCCTTGACACACGGGGAACTATCTCATGCTTGAGCAGTGCCTACACTAACCAGTGCCTACACCAGCCAGTGCCTACACCAGCCAGTGCCTATGCTAACCAGTGCCTATGCCAACCAGTGCCTATGCTAAGCAGCGCCTATGCTAAGCAGCGCCTATGCTAAGCAGCGCCTATGCTAACCAGCACCTACGCTAACCAGTGCCTACGCTAACCAGTGCCTATGCTAACCAGTGCCTATGCTAACCAGTGCCTACGCTAACCAGTGCCTACGCTAACCAGTGCCTATGCTAACCAGTGCCTACGCTAAACAGTGCCTATGCTAACCAGTGCCTATGCTAACCAGCACCTACGCTAACCAGCGCCTACGCTAACCAGTGCCTACGCTAACCAGTGCCTATGCTAACTAGTGCCTATGCTAACCAGTGCCTACGCTAACCAGTGCCTACACCAACCAGTGCCTATGCTAACCAGCGCCTACGCTAACCAGTGCCTGTGCTAACCAGGGCCTGTGCTAACCAGGGCCTGTGCTAACCAGCTCTGGTGCAGCAGTGTTTTTCTTTCAAAGCATGCATCTCTTTATACCTCTCTTCCCCTCTCCTCTCCATTTTTGCTCATCTGGCAGGTTGATGTCCCCTGGCTCAGTAGTTGCACATTACAGACATATCCCCCCATCTGGGATGGTGACAGCAAAGGCCAGCTGACGACCCCATCCCACCACAGCTCATCCCAGCCCTGTGTATGCTGGATTTCCTACATCTGCCTCTCTTCTGCACCCATAACTGCAAAAATCTTCCTTGTTTTCCATGTCTAAATCCTCTCACTGATGTGACCAGTAGCTTAAAACCCATCATCAAGCAGCACAAAAGCAAAGAAAACTCAGGCCCCTCTTGTGTCTGCTTGCTTGGGGACCAAATCCCAGAGACACGATCCCCATCTTCCTTCCCTTCAACCCAAATTCATCCTTTCTGTCGATTGCTGTCGTTAATGATCAGACCTTAAACACAAATTGAGCGGGCATAGTTGCTGCCAAAAATAAACACAATCACAGCTCATTAAATCAAAAGTGAAGCCTCCTGTGCAACTTCCTAAACTAGGGCATATTCTAGCCCACTCTGGAATGACAGGTTGGGGCTAATAATAAGATTATGATCCTCTTCATTAGCAAGTATTTTGTTACACCAAAAATCTCGTGAATGGATATGTCTATCTTGGCAAAATGTGAGAATCCCAGCCTTTGATCTCAAACCTCCATTTAGCATCACTGCTTTAAAAAGACAGATTTATTTTAAGGCCTCTGCGCTCATCTTCCATGGGAAAAAGTGCCAGGGAGGCAACGCTTGCCTGGGAAGAGCAGCTGCTCGTTGGGGTTCAGCTTGTTTGAGCTGCATCCCTGTGACTGACGTGGGGGAGCCGCTGTCCCCCCACAGTGGTACCTGACTGCCTGACAGCTCCTTCCCTGGAGCGTGAATGGAAGGGCAGAGGGAGACTGCAATGTTTTGACTGGAGAAAGGGTGGCTGAGTGTGCAGTGTTGAGGAGGAGCGTTAGCAAAAGCAATGTATACCAGTGCAAGGGTGAATAAGTGTATTTAACACATTAATGCTGAATATTCAAGGTACATTCCTTCCAGGTGCTGCATGGTGAAGTGCAGTATCAGCCCCTGAACACAAGGGTTGGGGGGCTCACCCCACCGTACTGATGGGGCAGTGGTGGCCCTGGCACGTTTTAACTTGGGCAGACTCCCACAATCCCAAGCAATGGTGCCAGCCATGAGCCGATCCGCACGGTTCGGTGACTGGCTGCTGGTCCTGGGCTAGGGTGTGAGATGGATCCTGCTCATGTAGGTTCCTTTGGGATGGAGGCATTCTGCCCAAACCCTGGGCAAGAAGCTGTGGAGCGTTTTCTCCTCAAGCCAAGGCATAAATCCCGAGTAATCCTCTAAATGTGTTTGTCATGTGGGGAACAATCCCAGATGTATTTATTTATTTGCCCCCAGCGCAGAGCATCGCTGCCTTTTCTTGTCTTCCACAGGCAGAGGAGGAGCAGCATGAAATTTCAGGCAGGCAGAAGAGAACGAAAACGTTCCTGTTATCCAGTTTGAAGATTGCCACCTCCAGTTTACCCCTACGCTCATGCTCTGCCTTTTGTGTGGGCAGGGATGTTTCCCTTGGAGGGAGTGGGGAGTTGCATCTTGTGCATTTGATTGATTGGGTGACATGGGAGAAACCAGGGGGGGTTTAGGCAGAAGCAAACCCATACAAGCAGCTCAGCATTCAGCAGCCCCAGACACTGGCTGTGGAGTGCAAAGACAAGTGCGACAGCCAGTGTTTTCAGGGCTTAGGGCACAAAAACGTGACTTGCCTTTCACCAGCTGAATTCTTCATTTGCAATAAAGATGAGGATGATACCAGTGTCTGAGCTCAGCCTCCTCTCCAAATAACATGTGTGTGCTCAGCTGGATTAAGCTAACTTCAGAGACTGGAAGTCATAATAACAGTCTTTTACAGGACAGCCTTTCTGCTTGTCTAATACTATTATGCTCTGTGCTGAAAAGCATTCCGGAGTACTTGGAGTGCTATGCTGGCTGTGAGGTTGCTTAGCAGATAGTACCGGCTTGTCTCAAGGAAGCACATTTTCTCATTATTTTTCAGCTTAAAGGGGAAGTTTAGAAGGAGAAGTGGAAATATTAACAGTGAGAAGGATTTGGTCATGCTGTGTGCCTTTCTGTGAGTTTCTTCTGGTGCCTTGTGAGCTTTATCTTCATTTCCTGTGTCTCAAATGGTTATTTGAACTCTGTGATGGCTGGAACAGAAATCCGTGAGGACTACTGACACTGGGCACCTGATTCTCCACTTTGCTTTTCCATGGGTTTACACCACCATGACACCATAAGCTGATTCAGGTCCCACTTACTTGAAGTCTCTTAAAAATAATCAAAGTCCTCTGGGGAAAAAGTCCTACAGAGAAAGCAAATCTTGGCATTGGTATTGTGGCTGGGCACCAGGTGCCCATGAAAGCCTCTCCATCACTGCCCTCCTCAGCTGGACAGGGCAGGGAAAACATAATGAAAGGCTTGTAGGCAGGGAGAGCTCACTCACCAGTTGCTGTCACAAGCAAAACAGACTTAATTAAATCAGAGTAGGATAATGAGAAATAGAAACCAAATCTTAAATCACTTTCCCCCCCAAGCCTTCCCTTCTTCCTGGTATTAAATTTACTCACAAATGCTCTATCTTCTCCACGCCAGGGGGACAGGGAATGGGGGCTGTGGTCAGTTCATCACACGTTGTCTCTGCTGCTCCTTGCTCCTGAGGACGTATGTCATTACCACAGCTCTCACCTCTGTAGTGGCCCTGAACATTGTGGTGCCCGTAGGATGCTTGCTTTTCCTCCTCTGCTACCTTGCCATATGTGCGGAGTGTGCTGACTCCATCCTCCCTTCTTTGACCAGCAACACACAAAATTCCAAACACCAAACCCACTGTTTTTCATGGTAGGTGTGTAATTCTCCCTGGGAAACCCCACAAGAACCTTGCTCTGATGCTGCTGTCTGGAGAAAATAGACATCCTTGCTTACTCTGCATGGGGTGCAACCCAGCAGCCAAGCTGGCCCCACTTTAAAGGATGTCCCAAAACATGCTTGGTGCAGGACATTGCTCATCCCAAATCCTACCTCTGCTCTCCTGTGGTCGAGTGATGACATATGGTCCATCGTGGATTGCTCTTCCTCCCCCCAGGACACTAAAGCCTGATTTGTTTTTCCCCAGGGCTGAATCCCATCTATCCATATGTCTTCATCTTATTCTTCTTAATCTAGCTCGTGGCTGTGCCTTCTGTTTTCCTTGAATTAAAGAAATAAAATAAAATAGCTATCTGTCATTACGTGCTTTCATTCCTACCTTTAACGATGCGGTCGCTTTTGTAGCTATTCCGTGTAAATTGCTCATAGGCTACTTTCTTTCTTAACCTCCAACCACAGCTTTGTGCTTTGGAGGTAGTTATTATCTTAAACAACTTGGTAGCATCAATCTGTTTCTTTCCTAGAGGCTTCTTTATACTTTGATGAGAAATCCACTAAGTTTCTTTTGCTTTGTAGCAAAGGCCAAGTCTGGCTTTTTTTCCCCTCATCTGAAAGCACCCATGAATGAACTGCATTTCTCTTTTTCCATCTTTGCACTGTTCTCCTAATAATTTCATGACCTGACTTTACAGAATATTTCCAATGAGATTGTCCTGGAGGCGCCTGCAGCACCGGAATGTTTTTCACAAATCCAGTCTCTTGGGATGTATATTTTCCTCACCCTTCTGACACACTTTAAACATTGAATTTTTCTTGCTTTCATTACCTTTGTGAGGCACTTGTGCAGTTAATTTCAGCAAATTCAATCCTTATTCATCCATGTGCTGTTCTTTTATTTAGCCTTTTGTATCAGGCTTTTTAAAATCCTGTCTATAATCGTTCTTCCCCTGGATCCAGATCTGTATTTTAAAAAGCCAAAACCTTCCCAAAAACCGTCCCTCACCTCAGATTTAGGAAACTAAACCCGGGAAAGTGAATAAACCAAGAAACTACCATGTTTTCTTGCTATATTTAGTGCTGCATTGAGTTTTTCTGTCAATTCACATCCCTTTTCTTTGAGGTTGCTCAGAAATGACCATGGAGACTGTGGCATGCCCAGTAAGACCCTCTCTGTTCCCCACTGAAGGCTGAGAGAGTTGCATTCCCCCTGAACAACTCTGTGCTTAGGGTGGGACATAGTGCAGAAACTTGGTAAGCTCTCGCTGGAGAACCCAGTAGACGGCGCCATGGTTTAACTGGAGCCACGGACCGCTTGGATAGGTATTTCCCTGAGAAATGAAAGATAGGGGAGAGAGAGACTGAAAGCAGCCATCATTTCTGGGCACTGCTTGTCCTCCCTCCATGGCTTTCATTACAAAACCAAGCTCTAGCAAGAACAATGATAATAACTTTGGCCTGGCTGGGGCCCAATCTCCTTTCCTGAAGACATGATTTGATAATCTGGAGCAGCAGGTTCCTCATGTGTGTCCAGTGTGGACTGCTGAGGGGAGAAAATAGCATTAAGAGAGCTGGGGACCTTCCACCTGGGACGGCCTGGAAGAGTGAGGGACGGAGGGAGGAATGTCAGCCTGTGAACTGCCAAATAATTAAACCTCCATGTGCTATAGCCTGTCTGCTCTGCGCCATGCATGGCATGAGGGAGAGCAGTGGAGCCAGAACACACCACTGCAGGAACATGGAGTAATTGGAGAGCGGGTGGCAGTGGCCTCTATCCACCAGTTTGTCCTCCTTGAGGTCCTGCAAGTACAGGGGCAAAGCCCAGCCCCACCACTGTGCTGGGGCGACATCAGGGAGGGCTGAGGATGGTCTTGGCCTTTCCCTGCTCCTTGCCAGCAAGGCTTTCTACTCATTGATGCCTCAAGCTGCTTGCTGTCCTTGCACAGTCTGGCAGAGACCATAAGGATGTGTTCCAGTTAGTTTTGGTGCTGTTTTGGGGAAAGAAGAGTTAGCTTTCAGAGAGCTAGATAAATACTGTGCAGTATTACACTAGGTAGAGAGAACTGCCTCGCAGCTGCTCTGCCTTCCTCTCTTTGAAGGTCTCCACCACTCATGGCCTCGGTGGCCCAGAGGAGGTGCTCGAGGTGGCTGATTTCCTTCTGTCTGCCCACAGACGCCACACTTGTCACCAGTCATGACCACACATGACTCCCCTCTCCTGCAAGGAGGTGTTGTGCTCCCCCAGAGCATCCTGTTGCTGTAAGGGAAGCCTGCTCTTCCTGGCCGAGACCAGCAAAGTGGCTTTGTGGGACTGATGTCCCCCATGCAAGCTTGGCCTGATGAAAAGAGCTTTGTTCCCTCACTGCCTGCTCTTGTTGGCGTTGAAGAAACCTGGCCTCCAGCTGTGGCAATACTGGTTTTAAAGACAGAGGTGGCTGGCATAGCCTTTGCTCTGTGGTTGAGAAGCCGCTGGGTGGTCCCTCATGTGATGAATTAGTTAATGTGTGAAGAGGTCAGAAGAAGGAGTAAAGCACCGAGCATTTCTCTCACCTTCTGAGGATAATGCATTTTAAAGATCAGCTTGGGTTTGCCTGCAATGTGATTTGTATAATTATTTAAAGCCTGTTAGCATATTTTCCTCAAGGGATGGAAAATCCTCAGCAAAAGGATCCGTACACCAGAACAGAGATCTCTGTTGTATGCTGAAGGTCTGTGCTCACACCCAGCCACCAGCATCAGCCCCAGCACTCTGTACAGTGCAAATACCATGCAAATACCCACCTTCCCAGCTCCAGAAGAAGCTCATGTCAGCTTTTTCTCCACATCTACAAATCTTCAGTCACCAAGGGGCACTTTGTAGGGCAGCTGGGGCTATAAATGGAAGGTACCTAATATGAAGAAGGCTTTATGAGACAGTTCTCAACCTCAGCCCTTTCCAAGTCTGTGCTTAGTTGTGTGTGCCTGCATAGTGCAAGGTGGGATAATGTTGACATATCCAGAGAAGAACATCTGGGTCTCTTGTTGATGCCCAAGGAAGAGCCTTCTGCTCCACGTGTCTCATCTCCACACAGCTGCACAGTGGAAGACTGCATGAGGATGTGCAGAGAAGATGTGGAAGCTGAACTGACTGGATCCTAGGTGCTCTTGCTCTGCCTGAAACAGTTGCTTGCTCTAATTTACTAAGCTGTGACAAACAGCATGTGCAAAGCTGATCCCCATACTGCTGAAATCCCAAGGGATGGTGCTTCTCCCTTCTTCATCGCCTTTCCCATAGAGTGCCAGCTTGCCAGTTCTGGCATCTCTGAGTCTGACCTGCAACCTCCCATTTAAAGGGGAAAAAGCTCTTGATGGTTCTCAGCTTCGAGAGAAACAACTTTGTTTCATGTGAGTAGAAGTGTGTTGGGCAGGGTCAGATGGCAGAAGCAGGACTTCTCTTCAGCATCTGCATTGTACCTAGAAGGTGTTACACAGGAAACAAGATGTACCTGGCACAAGCTCCTCCTTTCATCTCCTTCTGTTACACTGAGCAATGAGCACTACAGAGGTGCTAGCAGCTGCAGCCATGGTGGCTGTGGGGCAGGCTGGAAATGTTTCGGACTGGTGTGAGAGGGTACTAGGGCTTTCCTGTCCTTGGCATCATTCATGCTGGTTTCTCTATGGGGAGCCTCACTCGAAATGGGCTGCAGGCTGTCTCACAGCTTAGATGCTGGGAGTGCAACAGGGACCCCGCTTCCCCTGGCTGGGGAACCACGTTCCCACTTGGGTGTACACATGCCACCAGGTTTTCCCAGTGCCGCTTAGTGCTGCAGGTGCTGATGCATCCATGTACTGGAGCTGGCACCACTTTGCTTTGTCTGCGCTGGTGTCTGCAGCACCTATTTTTTTCACAGCAGCACAAATAGCAGGGACATTGCTTAGATTTGCTCTGACATTGTAACAGGGGACCCCAGAGACTGATGCTGTTTGCACTGGCACGGCCCAACGTCCTCGTGGCATTTGAGCTGGGTCACCGCAGATCCAAATTGCTGTTGATTTTTATTTCATGTTTGCTCATGAAAGCTGGACTCAAGGCTCAGCTGGGGCACGGTGGCTGGTTTCCATGAGGTTTACCCTTTAGCCAGTTTTACAGCTGAGTTGGCCAAGGTGCAAAGAGGTCAAGAGCCCCAAGTGAAACAGGCTGAACGGGCAGCTCATTAAGGGCTGACTCCAGACCCATGTTCCCAGCCCTCTGCTCTAATCACCAGGCAAGATGTGGGAGAGCCTCATGGGGCTGATGCTGGTGAGAGAAGAGTCAACAGATTTATTTTGCAGCTTTATTAGCAAAGTGAAGTAAAGCCAGCGTGCCTGACTCCATTATTGAAGCAGTAATCTCTGTGTGCTTACATCCAGAGCTTCCCAGCCATTTAAATAAGAGGCTGAACAATAAAATATGCTAGGTCTGGAATGGCTGAAGTAGGAGGTAAGCCGTCTAATTGGACAAGTTGTGGCGGGAATCTCACCCCAGGGTTCTGTCCCTTGGGATTAACAGTTTGCTGACATCTGGGTTGTGTGGCACTGCTGCCTTGCCCTGTGTCCCACCAGAGCTAATGGCAAGGAGCCAAGGAAGAAAAAGAGTCCTCAAACTCATACAATAGGGACGATGAAGATTTTTCTGCTGTCGACATGGAGGCCTTCGGGAAAAAGAAACTGGCAGCTTCCACCCAGAGACATATGGTTGTGACTTCTCTTGGCTTGCAGAGCCACAGAAGAAAAAAGTGGGGATGGGAAAATACAGTCTCTTCTGCTGATACCAGGAGCTGTCCTGACAGAGACACCCCACATGCTGTCACTGTCTTGTCCTATGAAATTTTAAAGGCTGGGAGTCTTATGTCTTAGGCTCTACAGAGGCATGTGGATGGGACGGGTTGATGGGCCAAGGCCAGTTGAACCAGTGAGGTTCAACAAGGTCCTGCACATGAGCCACAACACCCCCATGCAATGCTACAGGCTTGGGAAAGAGTTGCTGGAAATCTGCTCATCGGAAAAGGACGTGGGAATGCTGATTGACAGCTGAACATGAGCCAGCTTGTGCCCAGGCAGCCAAGAAGGCCAACGGCATCCTGTCCTGTATCAGCAACAGTGTGGCCAGCAGGGCCAAGGCAGTGATCATCCCCCTGTACTGGCACTGGTGAGGCTGCACCTCTAATCCTGTGTTCAGTTCTGGGCCCCTCACTACAAGAGAGACATTGAGGTGCTGGAGCTGGTCCAGAGAAGGGCAACAAAGCTGGTAAAGGATCTGGAGCACAAGTGTGATGAGGAATGGCTGAGGGAACTGGGGTGTTTGGGCTGGAGAAAAGGAGGCTCAGGGGGACCTTATTGCTCTCTGCAACTACCTGAAAGGAGGTTGTAGTGGGGTGGGGGTTGGTCTCTTCTCCCAAGTAACAAGTGATAGGACAGGAGATAACGGCCTCTTGTAGCGCAGCCAGGCTGTGCCAGGGGAGGTTCAGATTGAAATTAGTAAAAATTTCTTCACCGAAAGGGTGCTCAGGCATTGGAACAGGCTGCACAGGGAAGTGGTGGAGTCACTGTCCCTGGAAGTATTTAAAAGACATGTAGATGTGGTGCTTAGGGGCATGGTTTAGGGGTGAACATGGCAGTCTCAGGTGTACAGTTACACTTGATGATCCTAAATGTCTTTTCCAGCCTAAATGATTCTATGATTCTATGTCAACTGCTTGGGATGGCCCCTTTGTGAAGAATGCACGAGCCCCTTTTGAACAGAGCATTCTCTCCTGTTTTGGCAAAGCAGTCCCAGGTCCATCTTTGCCCAGGCATGTGCCTGCGTTTGTGACATGCCAGGGCCTTGGGGGAAGGCTTCTGCTTCTGCCTGTGTGCTTTCCCAGCTGCAGGCAACACTGAGCCCTCAGCCGCTGCTAGGGAAAACTAGATTAATTTTCCTGAAATAAGGTACTGAACTAGTTAAGAGAAAGGGGGAGCAGCTAGAATTTGGAGGAATTGCCGTCAATTTCTTTCTCTTTTTCTGTGAACAAGACAATGCCGGTTACTAATTTAGGTGCAGACCTTTGGTGGCTACTAGATAGGTGAGATATGCCCCACTATCAGCCAGTTGTCATGAATTTGTGCTTGCCTCTCCTTCTGGTAATCCATCAACATGAAACCAAGTCACCACCACAGCTCCTGTCTTCCTGCTTCCTCTTTTCCTTGTGATCCTCTTGGAGCCATTTACTGATGCAGATGATAAAATGAACATGGGGAAGTAAAAAGAAAAAAGCATCCCAATGGGCTAAAGCCAAGGGACTGAAGTGGACACACAGGCTGAGGATGCCCTGGGAGCAGAGTCTCACATGGGCTCAGAGCCTGCCGTAAATCTAACCAAAGCACTCAGCCTGTTTTGAAATCCACCCACAGCCTTTACTTTTCACAAACTCGGGGAGAAAATGGCAAATTAATCCTTTTTTTAAAAAGGATGAGTCGGTTCCCTGTCATTCTCCACGCGGCTCAGGATCTGATAGTTCCTGCTGCATAAATACAGATTGTTTCTTTTCACAACTTCCCTTTCATCAGACTGCTAGGGAGGCCTGGAGGTTGTTAAAAAATGTGAAGGAGACTTGCTTCCCAATTAAGGTCAATCTCTTTTATCAGAGTCTTTGCATATAAACCTCACTTTCAGAAGGATTTCTATGAACTCCATCCCCAGCTCTGACAAACTGGGAGATGCCCAGATCTCTGAAGAAGCCGAAGAAGCATCTGACTTCTTTCTCGGCTCACAGCGCAAAGCAGGGATAGGATCTGTCATGATGACTGAGAACATGTCACAACGATCTGTTTGCGTTCTTCAGGAAAGAAAAACATCTTTCTCACCGCGAGCTGTAAGCTAATTTGGAGATTTTGGAAGCTGACATGCAACCTGATTAAAATGACCTCGGGCCAACCATTCTTAGGCAGCTCGACAATTAAAGTCTAGACCTATCTGCAGCTCAGGGATTTTTTCCTTCAAATCCCTTTCAGGGAGGAAACAGTTCTGTGTTTTTATTTTTAAATCTACATATTTGGAATTTTTCTCTTACACTTTGCTTCTACTGTAGCAGAATGTGCTAAGGGGATCTATATTTCTTCACATTCTGAGCAGATGAAACTCGTACACAGAAGCCCCAGTTTCTTGCCTGCTGGAAAAATATACTGAATATCCAAGGACATAATACATGAATAAACTCAAGGACTTTAAGAAACACCCAAGGCACTCTGTGGCCTACATAACGTGGGCCTCCAAGGTAGAAATGTTGCTCCCTCAATTTTCCAAAGTCGGTGGATATTTCTGTGATGACTATCGTACTACTACTGGATTCACTTTTCGGCTTTTTTGCAATTAGTTAAGCACTGGGATTGGTTTATTAATCCACTGAGTTTTTGTGAACACAGCAATTTCTCAAGCAGCAAGCAATGAAAAATAAATGGGTGCCTCCTGGCAGGATGTTTGTCAGACCATGAGCAACCCCCACGTTTAATTCAGTGGCTTGGGGACACTTGGTAATTTATCCGTGAATGTTTTAATGCATGTTTCTTTAAAAAATCACTGTCATGGGTCATTCAGCCAAGGTAAATCCAGGAGAGATTTCTCTTCTCCTTTGCTGCTTTGGCTCAGCTTGGACCATCAGCTGATTTCTAGCTTGTCAACGGGCTGAACTGATTGACAACCTGTGTTTTGCTAATGCTCTTCACAGTGTAATGAGATCCCCTAAACGGCTTTATTTATTAATTCAAATTACATACTTTTGAATTACATGCTAAACTGGAGTAACTTGCAGACTAACTTTTCAGCATCACTGAAATATCCTGTACAGCTAAGGTTGTTTAATACCAGTCCATAGAACCATAGAATCACAGAATGATGGAATGATTTCAGCTGGAAGGGACCTTAAAGCTCCTCTAGTTCCAACCCCCTTGCCACAGAGACACCTTCCACTAGACCAGGTTGCTCCAAGCCCCTTCCAACCTGGCCTTGAACACTGCCAGGGATGGGGCATTCACCACTTCTTTGGGCAACCTGTGCCAGTGTCTCACCACCCTCACAGTAAAGAATGTCTTCCTAATGTCTAATCTATATCTCCCCTTTGTCAGTTTAAAGTCATTCCCTCTTGTCCTGTCATGACATGCCCTTGCAAAAAGTCCCTCTTCAGAAGTTTTGTAGGCCTCTCCAGGCACCTGAAGCTGCTCTAAGGTCTCCCCAGAACCTTCTCTTCTCCAGGCTGAACAACTCCAACTTTCTCAGCCTGTCTTCATAGAAGAGGTGATCCAGCAGATCATCTTCATGGCCTGCTCTGGACTCACTCTAACAGATCCATGTTCATATGTTGAGGATCCCAGAGCTGGATGCAGTATCCAGGTGAGGTCTCAAAAGAGCAGAGTAGAGTGAGAGAAATCACTTCCCTCTACCTGCTGGTCACATTCCTTTTGATGCATAACCAGAATCAAAAGGAGGTTCCAGACCACTGCACCAGGGTGGGAGATTTCCTGAACGTAAGAGTGAGATGGAGGTAGGGGATGCTGGTGGCTGTATACTGGGAATCCACAGTGGGTCCCTGCATGCCTGCCTCCAGCCCAGGCAACTCATTGCCTTGTATTTTCTAACTGCTCAGGGAAAGTGAACACTTGAGCTTTTCTCACCTGATTGCACAACTCTGCCTTGGCTTTACCCATCGCAGGAATTTTCGTCTTGGAGCACTTGAAGAGGAATATGCCTCCTGGCCCTTTTATTTCCACAGACAGGTGGAAACTTTCTCTGAGGAGGTGCAGGAGATGTTTTCCAGGGGCACAAATCCAGGGTAAGTCAGGTGGAGGTTGGGCATAGCTCCCAGCCAGGCTGATCATCCTTTCCTGCTCTTCCTTGCCCCTGGGGAGCCCCTGGCCTCTCCTGCCATGCCCTGCAGTCCTCTCACAAGCCCTCATGTCCCAGTCCCAGGCCCAGTCCTGGGTGAGAGCTGAAGGAGCCCACTCAGCTGGCATCCTTTTGGGGAATAATATCACCTTTGGTGAAGTTACACCAAGTGGTGATGGACACCCTCCCTGCGACGGCGTGCCCCCAGGACCATGCAGGAGTAATCAGCAACTGAACTGATTTAGAAATCAGCAGCTGAACCTTGTTGCAGTGGGTATAAAGCAGCTGCAGATTTCAGGGCTGAGCCTCCTATCCTGAACCAATACACAAGCTGGAATGCCCATGATAATAAGGAGCTGCGTTAACCAGAGTGCTTCTACATCTTACAAGACATCACGATTTTAGCTTAACCCTGTCCTACTCTGCTTTCATGGGGGAGGATGTTTGAGTCTCCTGAATCTGCTGCTTTCACTTATTACTGATGTTTCTGAAATCCTGGCCCCAGTTTTGGGCTGGACCCGCACCTCCATCTAGTGGCAGCCCTGTCTGAGTGGTACAGGGGTCCGTGTGGGATCTGGGGCTTTGTCCTCATCAGGAGCCACATCCATCCCTTGTCCCTAGCCAGGACATCTCAGGGGGCTAGTTTAAAAGAAAGCAAACTTCAACTGGAAGAAACCCTTTAGCAAGACCCCCCTGCCCTGGGGTATGCTGGATGGTGGTGGATAGGGTCGGGGTAATTGCTCTCGGGCACCAAACATACTTTGGATTAGTTGATGTGCTTTGATTAATTTGCTTATGAGCGCCTAATGACAAGGCGGGCTGCCAGGGCACAGCTCCGCTGCAGAGCTGGCACCAGCTGCAGGCTCCAGCGCAGCTACCGGCGGAGGCAGATTCCTTCACTATCTCATTTATCATCATTGCTTCCAGTCCAATTTCGTTCACGCCTCACATTTTTGATTGTCTGGGATTAAACATTACCAGAGGAAATAATACTAATAGCCTTTCACAGTGAAAAAACCCAGCTTCTAAGGCATTTGTTATGGAAGGGATTATAATAAATTAAATGCTTAAACTATCACTGCGCAAGCATTTTTGTCTTGGATCAAAATGTTTGCACTGTCTGTTTAAACATTTAATTTATTATAATGAGAAATATCATTGTAAAAATAAGCATGTTAATTAAACCTGAGTTTTGCAAATGTGAGTCATCCCATGTGGACACAGTATAATGAATATAGACAGGTAGAGTCTGCATGCCCTTTTTTTTCTCATTAAGAAAATTAACATTTACATCTTTAAACCCTGCAGCTATTAGTTATTTTTAATGAACTGTGTTGCCATCTGAAAGTTAAGCTCTTATATGATGCAATCAGATACTGCTAGGTCAGGGAAGAACTTTGCTAATTAAGTTGCAGAGAAGTTCTTTGCCACGGATAATTGATTAAAGTTGTTACATGGTTAATCAGTTTACGCAGTTAAATAAATAAAAATAACTAACTGCTAAGAAAACCCAGCTCACGTCAGGGTGGTGAAATGCAGCAGAATCCTGGCCCTCTCAGGACCCAAAGGAGCCATGAATTTGGAAGCAACAGACGGAACCTCTTTGTTACCGTCTGACAGGGGAGTGTGGGACCATGGGGACCTTTACAAAGGCAATTTGGACAGTGATGGTTTGCTGCTGGTGTGGGTGTGAGAAGATGGAGGAAAGATGCTCTTTCCTTTTCAAGGAAAGTAATTGGAAACAATTTTTCTGCCTTTTCATGCCACAGGTCTCTGGTGCATCCATCTGGTCATGTCCTGAATTCATCATAGGTGCCAGGTTGTATACTGATACGTAAACAAAAAGCACTTGGATTTACTCCCAGCTTTCTCGTATATGTGTTGTGGGGCCTTGGACGTGTTCTTTTACCTCCTGGGCATTCATAAAATCCAATGAGTTACAGCCCTGCAAACAGCAGAGGTAGTGTTACTCTGGTTTAATTAACATCCTGCCAAGCTGCGTGTTCGGAAGTATCTCAGATCTCTTGTTATCGTGCATTACTCAGACAGGCTGCCAGCCCTGGCTGAATCCCATTTTTGAAGTGGTCGAGCTCCCGAGGAAGGGAGGAGGAACATCTTTGGTACAGCAGTGAAATTAAACTCTGGAAAAGGAGGAGATGGGATACCCCCACTCAAGGGCCACACTCCAAGTGGTCCCACATGCAGAGATTTAGGCAGTAGAAGATTTGCAGGCAAAACCAATGTTAAGATCTTGATCTGTGGAGGTGCCTCCTCATACTGTTCTCTAGCTAGCTGTCCACTGACCCTGCTCCTAGCATCTGCTGTAGGATTTTTGGAAGGTCAGGATTCTTCAATTTCCTCCAAATCAAATAGACTGTTTTAAAAGAAAAGAGAGCATGAACTAAGCTGAGGATCCTCTGTACATGATAAAATTGGTTATTTTGCTGGAGGTCGTCCTTCAAAACCATTGTGTGTTTGCATCCTCTCGAAAGCTTAGTCCCATGTCATGTGGGTCTATCTCCCCCGACGCCCACACTCCCTGCTTTGTCTTCCTCTCACTGTGAATGGGAGGGAGAAGAGTTTTTCAAGTGAAGGGAGGAAGCTGTTGCCCTTTCTTCTTCTGTTTGTGTCTCTCTGTCACTCTGATGGAGTTTTACAGAGTTGTCCGTCATCGTGGCCTCCGCTGGCCTCCTGCAAAACTCCCCTCTTCCTGCAGGAGCAAATTCAAGTTACCCCTGAGCCATTTTGCTTTAACAATAAGGAGTATTTCTACACAGAGCATGAGCCTGTGGGGAAAAGGCTTGGAAGAGAGACCTGCCTTCAAATCTGCAAGATGGAGTTGCCACAGAAATGTCTGCATCCTTAAACAGCATTTGACTATAGCAGCAGACAGGGCTGTTTCCCTGCCTCAAGTGTGGGGCTGGTAAGTCCTCCTTACTCAAAAAATACCGTCAGGACACAGCAGCCAGCTCTGCCTACCTCAGCAGGAGCAGACAGGCAACCTGAAATGGGTGTTCATGCCTGAGACCCTGAGGATTCCAATGCCCACTCAAAAATAATTAACAGTTACCAACTGAACGAGCCCACTGGCTTCTCACATCCAGGCTAAATCACTGCTTTTCTCAATTTGCTGGCCATCTGCTCCTTTTCCAGTTCACCTCCCAGGATTTTAATCCTCCCCATGCACTGCAGCACAGGGGGAGACCACAGAAGCCAGTCCCCCTCCTAATCCCTGCATCCCTCCCTGGCTGTGCCTGGGTCCCTGGCTCCTTGTGAACTCTCCCAACGTGATTAATGTTGGATGGGAAGCATTCCCCAGGAGCACTGATTGTGATCGGGATCCCACTGCCATGGGCAACATGGGCATGAATGCAAAACCAGCTTTCTTCATCCATTGGGAAGGATGGGCAAGTGGAGGGATCCTTATCACTGCTTAAGGAGAGAGAATTCCAACTCCAGGGAGCTTCTCCAAAGCATCCTCTTAAATAAAGAAGGTTTGAAGACCTTGGCATATATGGTGGCAAGTAACATTTACATCTCCCCAGTTGCTAGTCCAGCCTAAATTTGGGGTTTTGTGCCATTTGAGAAGTGAGCAGGCATTATCACGAGTGATGCCAAGCCTTCAAATCATCCAAAAAGCATTATGGTCCTCCTTGGCTAACCCTGAAATTGCATAGAAGCCTTCAGAGGTGTTACATAGACACCGAACTACTTGTTGCCTGCTGTCCAAATGCACAGTCCTGCCTTCTTCCAAGGCCCTGGGGGCCTTCTCCCTCTTTGCCTCCTTCCTGATAGTGTCTGACATCCACCTGACCCCTGATTGAGCTAAACCTGTGGAATCCCTCCTGGTTTTGGTACTTTCATACACCTGCCCATGGGCAGGTGACTTTCCTGGGTGCTGGTGGCAAAGGAGTCATGAAATAATGATGATTATTTCCTCCCGATCCTGGAGGTTACAGCCATATCCACTTACAGGCATGAGTGCTGGTGCCTCATTTCACTAGGAGTCCTGCATCTAGAGCATGCACAGCAGAAACCAGAATCAGGCACCTCACAGTGGTGTTTGACAATATCGCACGTCGTTAAACACAAAACATCCTTGAAGGCATTCAAGAGGCATGGGAAAGAAGAGCAGGTCAGTGGGAATTTTGACTTCACGTTTTTGGCTGAAGTGCCACAGAAGGCATCTCTGGGATCTTGTTTCCTTGGTGTGTGTAGGGGATTGACCTTGGTCAGCAGTCAGACTGCTGACTCACCTAGCTGCTCACTCACTTCCCCTCCTCAACAGGACAGCAGGAGAAAATCAGATGAAAAAGCTCATGGACTGAGATATTGGTACAGAGAGATCACTTACCTATTACTGTCACAGGCAAAGCAGGCTATATTTGGGGAAAATTAATTCAATTTATTGACAATTAAAGCAGATTTGGATGTCTGCCCAAGGTCTCCAGGGTGGTGGTTGTAAGACCACAGTCCTAGAACATCTCTGGGCCACTCAGGAGAAAAGGCATTTCATGGATCTGCTGCTGTAGCATCACTCCTGTGTGTCCTGGGAATTGCAGTTACATCCTGATGGGTGTGCAGGTGCACCTGGAAGAGTCTGGGAATTACCCACTTCTGTACTTCTGCTGTTTTAGCTCTCTGCCTTGATGCCAAAGAGGCTGGACACCAGCACCTGGTTGTGAGTAAAACACCCTGGCTCGATGCTAGTGATGCTACTAGGTATCTCTCAGCTTCATCTAACCTACTTTGGTCACAGCTCCCTCCTTTTTACCACACTGACAGTATGCTCAGATCAGATGGTCTTATGGCAATTGCTATGAGCAAACTACCTGGCAGGTTTTGAAAACATACGGGGTGAAATTTGTTGCACTAGATGTTGGATATCCACAGTGCAAACACCTACTGCCAATGCAGGCGGCATGTAGGGAGAGATGGCGAATGTCTCAGTACAATACACCAGACCTATTTCAGCTGGCTGGTTCAGAAGGAAATTATTGCTGTGCTAAAAGTGCCTGTTCCTTTTCTCTGTCTGCTAAGGGAGCCAAGACTGCTTTGCTCCATCATAGGTGACTACCAGAGACTTCTGCAGGAGCAGGCTCAAGGTTGGTGTTAGGGATTTTGTGATCTCCAGCTGATGTAGGTAGTTTGGGCCATGGAATTAATGCTGGCTCACTGAAAGAGTGCTGCCTCCTGCTCTGTGTCTCTGTGACTCCACCTCCTCACCTCTGCCCCCTGAGCCAGGGAAGGGCAGGCAGGAGAGAGCAGCTTTCTGTGATGGAGAGCTTCTGTGCCTCACACTCACCCACCACATGCAACACAGGGCTGATGCCACACCATGCTCGGTAAATAAGTGGAATGTAATTGATAGGTCTGCATTAATTTATGAAGTATTTTAGCAAAAAGATCAGTTATGTTTATTAAAAACTCAAAGAAAAAAATCTAAGGCATACACAGTGCAATAGCATCAATGGAACAAAAGTTTTACTTAAGGGGATCTGCCGAGGAGCTATGCCTTGGGCTCCCCCTCCACTCATCTGCACTTTGAATGATGTGTGCTCTTATCTGATGGAGCTTGGGGATTTCCCCCACCTAATTGTAGGCATCTAAAATTAAAGGGGCTGCTGCCCCTTGCCCTTACAGGGAAAGGGGAGATCAGGATGCACCTAAGCTGTTCCATTGCATGTTTCCAATCTAAGATGAGAAGGTCTCAGATGAGGTACAGACTAACCACTAAATTTCCACTAATCAGAGAGTCCCTGCAAAGTGCCAGGCTCTGATTTAAGTGCTGCATAGATGAATTCCACGTGTTCCTGGCAGCACATAGGACCAAAAGAGAGAAATTCTGTCCCCAGTGAGACTGTAGCTGCTTGCTGCTGAAAGCTGCTTTGGGAAAAGGAACAGGAGACTTTATTTCTTCACCCCTTTAGAGACTGCCTCATATTGGGATGGCCTGAATACCTGGTTAGGCAGCGAGAAGCATCAACCCATCCATAGAAGCTCACAGGCTCTGCTGCAGACAGCAATATAAATTTGGCATCTCAACCCAATGCAGTGAACCCCTCCTGCCAGACTCCCCTAGGAGAGCCTGAGGACCTGCTGTGGAGGTGTTGCAGTATGTAACCCAGGCTTTTGAAGTAGATGAGGAATAAGCAGCTCATCAGGCTGCCCTGCTTTTTGATGGAGAGCCTTTCCCTTCCTGCATTCAGTGTTATGACTAATTACTTCACATGCAGGCTTGCTGCTCTGCATCACTGAGGATTAGCCGGCAGGGAGGCTCCCAGCCTTCCTTCTCAGCACTCACCCTTCAGCCACAACTTCAGCTCTATATTTAACCAAGACGACCCTCTTAGTTCATTAGATGCATCATTTTTTTTTACTACTGGGTCTAGATGAACGCTAGAAAAGCTCACCTATTTTTCTGACCATAAAAGCTTCCCAGCTGAGTCTTGCATAAGCCTGATTTCAATTCCCTTCAAGTAGGAAAGCTCTCTGAAGCTCTCTGCCCACCACAAATCTTCATGAAATGGCTTTTATGAAGACCCTGTTAAAACTCAGACCGTGTCTGTCTAAAAAATTGGTCAGGCTCTGCCATTCTTGCAACGTGGGCAGGAGAAAGCTGGGAGCTGGGGAGCAAAGGGAATTTCTGTTGGTTAAAGGACATACAGGTGAGATAGTGTTTTCTACCTACATTTTGAGACACAGTCTAATAGGGCCTTGTTTATGTCTAAGGCATCTTTATACTTCCTTTGTGAGTCATCTTCTATATACATACCATACTAATTAGACATATAAATGAAGAGTTAATGATAAAAACCCCAAAAGCTTTGCCATGTACAAATTTCTGGACTATTGATTTGTTCAGAATGCGAAACTGTATCTCCAAGTGAGGAGCAGTTTTTCCTTTTGGAAAAGTTCAAACTACCATTAAAGCTTCCACAGAAGTGTTATCTGTGGTATAAGCATGTTTTTTGAACGCAGGAAGAAACTCACTGAAGCTTATGCTTCAGTTTGTTTCATCAAATGCTACTCTGTAACTGATTTCAGCATACCGATTAGAGATCTGCTTTTAGCCTGAAACATTGAGGGCAGGGAATTTCAAAGCTCTGAGTGATTTATTTTTCAGGACTGTCATTTCTGGGATGGGACAAAATACGTTTCACAGGATCTCAGCATAATCAACATCTCTTCTTTCTGGTTTATGCACAAATATAACCTTATCCTTCCTTTTGAAGTATATATATGTATGTACACAAGTGCAAGTCCTTTAGTAAGGCTGCCTTAACAAGGATAAATATCTAAGCACATACCTGTGCAGCCTAACTCAAATCAACACCTCAGCCAGATCAGAAAGCAATGCGCTCGAGTGGCTGCTGATGCAAAGGTATTTGCACAGCACAAGCACTGCAGCTGATGGATGTAGCTTCCCTTGCTTCCCTAGAATTACCTTGCTTCCCACCAGTGAAGGATCAAGCTGGAAGAGCTCAGACCAGGTAGTAAAAAGCAAAGGCCAGCTCTGTCACATTGACCTTGCCCCAGCCTGCAACCCATCATTAAAACCCCTAGAGCTAAACCTGCAGTGAGGTATTGCTGGAGATGAAGGATGGGTGAGACTAAAAGTAGCATCGTTCACGCTCCTCCCCACTGCATTTCTCCGTGCAAAATGCTTTTGTTGACCTGCAAACATCTCTATGACCTGAAGCATGGCATCCGTGAACACACATCCTCTGACACATCACAAAACCTTTATTAGTGTTCATCAGTGACACAGATTACAGGAACCAAAGGCAATTAAATAACATTTAACTTCACCACAGACTCAAGAAATACAAGTCACATTTGGCAAGGCAAACTTCTCAGTACACTGGGTTGCTTAAGTTATTATTATACAGAGAAAGAGGAATTTCCCTTACAAGGTTCTACGTATTCAGGATATTATTATTAATTACTATTGTGTCTTTCAGACAGTTCCTTTGGCAAGAATTCCCATTTTTTAAGCTTTTATTATATAAAAATATAACCAATTTTCATTATGTACAAACATTACATTACACAATGTACAGGTTAAAAACACTACAAAAAAATGGCAGGCCATGGGTGAACCAAAAGAGGAAAAAACAACCCCTCAATGTAGAAAACATGAAAAAAAAATTAAATACTGCACATTTCATAAAAATTACATTAACTACAAACAATTCTTTTTTGTTTGCAAATATCAAACAGTACTGATGTGATTGGAAATCTTTCCCAACAACTTCATCTTTAAGGCACATCTTGCATATTTACACGTTCACCAGATACGGTCAATAACTTAAAGGCTCTCAGGAGTGACCTAGTCATGTGCGCGCAGGGACGTTGTGTACTCAGGTGGGGAGCGTGTTGGGCTACACCTTCTCAGCTGTGTCCGTCTGGGGACCCAGGTATCTAGTGGAAGGGGCTGGGTAGAGGGGCACCCCAATCTCCTGCAGGTCGGGGAGCCGTGCAGGGCGCGGTGGGGAGAGCAGCGTGATCGTCCGGTCAAAGTCCCTGTGCAGCACTTTCTCATAGACACTCTGTAGCCCCACTGTTTTGGGCAGCTGGGCATGGTAAAAGTTGTCCCTGCGCAGGGGATCCCTGGGCAGGGACGTGCTCTTGCAGAAGGTGGAGAGGGGAGCTGAGGGATGGGGAGAGGGGTGCGGGTTAGCTCGGCTGCAGGAGGGGCTCCAGCAGCGGTCTGAGTGGCCCAGGATCTTGCACTCGGCTGTGCATGCCCACAGACCTAGAGAGAAAGAGAGAGAGGAGAAACCTGTCATTATTGCAGGAATAAATCCACATCACCAGTAATCCTCAGAGCTATCAGTCATGGGATGATACAGTGCACTGATGGTGGGAGTCAGGAGTGATGCTCTATGGCACCACAAATCACCCTTGGGAAGGTCACGTCTTTTTGCTAGGGACACTCCTCACAATCCTAACTTTAAGGGAAGCTTTTTGGGGAGGAAAAAAACTCCAATCCCACAGTACTTTCAGCATCTGCTAATTTGTGCTGGGCACTCAGTGTGGAGAGGAACCAGCATCACATCAAAAGGCAGTTTGAGGCACTCAGAGTCAGATTTCCCCCTCCAGGTGCCCTGCCTAATCACTGTGCCCCAGGGATGGGTCCCTCTGTCCACCTCCCTGTCTGCCTGTCCATCTGAGGGGCTGAGCCCTTACCATTCTGCATGTGCGTGATGAGATCTTTCTTCAGGGCATCTCCGCTGATATCCGAGTCACTGTCATTGAAATCGCTGTCGCCTTTGCCACTGTCTTTGCCACTGAACTTCTCTGCCTCTCTGCCGGAGATGGTGTTGAATGAGTGCCCCTTCCAAATGGCTACGGGGGGAGCAGGCTCCTTGCCATAGCTTGGAGTGGCAGTGAAACCCTGCTGAGGTGAAAGGATCAAAGGAGACAGGAGAGGAGAGAGGGAAGTGGTGAAGGGTAAATCAATATCGGAGCTGCACCTCTGTGATTCACATCCTCCAAGACACCACTCCCACCCCTTTCAGCTCCCTTTCCCTGAGATGGGACCTTACCTCCCCGCTTGGTCCTCTCAGCCTCTTCTGACCCTCATACAGGCAAGTGCTGTCGCTGCTGCTCTCAGCAGTAGAGGTGTCTTCAGCAGCTGGAGAAGGGTCAGGGCTGGTGAAAGAGGTTTTGCTGGGAAAGGTTCGTACCTCAAACACATTCCCCCTCTGGCTGCCCTCCTCCTGCTGGCCCTTCTCCAGGTGGGAGATGTCTATCTGGTCCTTCAGGGATGAGTTGTTTTTGATCTCGTTCCCCTTCTTGCGCCTGTTGCAAGTGGTAGCAATGGTGATGATAGCCACCAGCAGGAGGGTGCAGCTGCCTGCCAGGACAATGATCACAATCAGAGGGATGTCCCACTGCAAAGCCCTTCCTTCCCAGGAGCCAGGCTTGGCTATCTCCTGCATACTGGAAGGAGCAGTGGCAGTCACCAGGAAGCTGACTGTGGCTGTTGTGGCCAGGGGGGGGTTGCCATTGTCTGTCACGGTGAGAATGACCTTGAACAGCTGCCCCAGCTCTTCAGAGAGGTCACCCCTCAGCACGATGTCCCCAGTGCTTGGGTTGATGGTGAAGAGGTCCTGCTGAGGCTCTTCCAGGAAGGCGAAGGTGAGCTCAGCATTGGCCCCATCATCTGCATCTCGAGCTTTGATCTGGGCCACCAGGGAGTCACGAGAGGTCTTGCTGGACACTCCAATTTCTGCTGTCCCATTGGTGAGCACTGGGTGGATGATGACAGGAGGGTTGTCATTCTGGTCCACCATCCTCACTTTGACAAGGGTGCTGCTGGACAGCTGTGGGGAGCCACCATCAGTGGCCTGGATTCTCAGGTCCAACTGCTTGAGGATTTCATAGTTGAATGTCCTGAGAGCATAGATGGCCCCGGTGGCGGGATCCACAGAGACATAGGTGGAGATGGGTGCCCCCATGACCTGTGTCTCCAGGAGTCGGTAGGTGACCTTACCATTGTGGCCAAGATCGGGGTCACGGGCCACCACGGTGGTGATGTAGGCACCTGGCGGGTTGTTCTCTGGCATGGCCACCTCGTAGAGGGGCTTGGCAAAGAGCGGTGCGTTGTCATTCTCATCGCTCACCCGCACCGTGTACTGGCGGACGGTCTTGAAGGGTGGGGAGCCCAGGTCCTCGGCCACCACAGTGAGGTTATACTCAGGGATGCGCTCGCGGTCCAGCGCTGCTGTGGTGACAATCATGTAGCTGTCCTCGTAGGCTCGCTGCAGGGCAAAGTGGTCATGCCCACGGAGGCTGCAGCGCACCTGCCCATTGGCACCTGAGTCACGGTCTGAGGCGCTGACGAGGGCCACAAAGCTCTCACTGGCTGCCGCTTCGCTCACATAGGCCACACCAGTGGCACTGGCGGCCCCACGGAGGGCGCTGATGCTGATGCGTGGTGCGTTGTCATTGACATCAGTGAGGCGCACGACGACGGTGCAGGTGGCGGCACGAGGGCTGGTGCCACGGTCCTGGGCTCGCACGTCCAGCTCGTAGGTGCGGGTGCGCTCATAGTCCACAGCGGCCTCCAGGGTGAGGCGACCTGAGCGTGGGTCGAGGCGGAAGAGCCGCCGCGCCTCGGGGGGCACCTGGCTGCTAAAGGCATAGATCACCTCGCCATTGGGGCCCTCATCAGGGTCGACGGCATCCAGATCGAGCAGCAGGGAGCCGGGCGGTGCGTCTTCAGGCAGCTCAACTGTGACCGAGCTCTGGGCAAAGGTGGGGCTGTTGTCATTGGCATCGAGGACACGGACATGCACAGTGGCCGTGCCTGAGCGTGCCGGACTGCCACCATCCTTGGCCACCAGCTCCAGCGTGTAGGATGGCTGGCGCTCACGGTCCAACTCCTGGAGCAGCACCAGGTCAGCACAGCGTGCCCCATCTGCCCGTGTCTGTGCCTCCACTCCAAAGTGGCTGTTGAGGGAGACTTGGAAGCTTTGGATGGAGTTGGAGCCCACATCCTCATCCACAGCCACCTCCAGAGGGAGGCGAGTGCCAGGTGCGGCGCTCTCCGACACCTCCAGTGTCATCTGGGCACGGGGGAAGCGCGGTGCATTGTCGTTGATGTCACGCACCTCCAGCTCCACGTGCACTAGGCGGTAGCGCTCCCGCCAGCAGCTCACTACATCGAAGGCGAGGACGCACTGGGGGGCCTGCCCACACAGCTGCTCCCGGTCCAGCCCCCCTTCACCGATGCTCAGCTGCCCGTCCTCCTCCCGCACCCGCACCAGCGAGCTGTTGCTGAACTGCCGCATCAGTCGGAAGCTCATCTCCCCTGGCGCCTTCACCGACATCTCGTCGGCCAGTGTGCCGATCACCGTGCCCGGCGCGCCCTCCTCGTCGGTGCGGTACCTCACCGTCTTGCCGCGGGACAGGGCCAGCAGGCAGGCCGCGGCCAGCAGCCGCAGCGAGCTTCTCATGGCTCAGCCCGACGGGGCGGTCCGGGGTGGCCGTGCGGATGTTTGTGCGTGTTGGGGAGAGATGCGAGGTACCACGCCCGGCTCCGCGCTCCTTCCACCGCCGTCTGCATCTTTACGCGCCTCCGCGCCGCCTTTCATAGACGGCGGTATGCAAATGAACGAGCGGCCTAGCCAATGGGAGGCGGCGGTTCCCGAGACGGGGCGGCTCCCGCGTCCGGCGCGAGCGGCCGCTGGGTGCGGGCGCGGGGCTCTGCCCTTTGTCTTCATCAGTTCTGCGGGGTTTGGGGCTTTTCCCCCTTTATCCCTCCCCCCCCCCCCTTATCCTTTTTTTCCCCTTTATTTCTTTTATTTTTCCTATTCTTCTCTTCCCCTGCCTCCCGTCTTCTCTCCCTCTCGGGATGCGCGGCAGCGGAGCTGGCGCAGCGCGGAGCATAACGCGCGGCGGGGTTTGTTAATCGTGCCGCAGGTCGAACAGGTGCCGTGGCTTGTCGCCCCGTGTCGTGACATGCCGCCCTGTGGCGTGGCATGTCGCCCCGTGGCGTGTCGCGGCTTGTCGGTGCATGTCGCGGCGTGTCGCGCGGTGGTTGCGCGGATTAGCGGGTTTTTGAGGACGGGGAGGAGGGTCCCGGCATTCATCTGCGCGGCCGGAGTGGTGTGTTCCTCACGTGAGAGCCTGTGATCAGCGGCGTTAAGTCGCCTTTCAGGAGGTGTCCCTGCATGCTTTAGTATGCGTGTCACCGCCCGGGTTTCTTAAGCCTGGGGCACTAGCAGGCGAGGAGGGGGAAAAAAAAAAAAAAGAGAAAAGAAGAAGGAAAAAAAGAAGGGAAAAAAAAAGTTCCAAATAGGATTTAGCATAAGCTTGAGGAGATTTGGAAAGGTTTCAAAGATCAGGCTGTATCAAAGGCTTATGAAGCCCTCGTTAGCTGAAGAAATATAATAGCATGGCAGGCTATCCCATTCGAGGGACCAATGTCTGTATTATTTCACTATGACAGGCTAAAGGGAGAGAAAGTTGAACAGTTTCCACAGAGGAGTTGGACTAAGTTGAATATAATGAGCAAACGCCACATGTATCCATTATGTCCCTCTATTCATTCCCAATCACTGCCATAACTCTTTGACTAAACGATGATGAGCGCTGAATTACACACAATGCCCTGCTCATATTAAAATACATTTAAGACCTATCCCTCCTGGTGCCCTGTTACGCCTATTCACAGGATTTTCCTTTTGTCCTAATAGGGCCTCTCTGGGAAGCAACACCAGTCTCGTTCCAGAATAACAAAATAACAGCATGAGACTGAAACCTGGCACGAACCGGGGGAACGAAACCATCTGCCCCGCGAGGCACCGGGGCCCCGCGCGGAGCCCCGAGTCCCGAGCAGCCTCTCGGTGCCTTTGCAGCCATGGCCAGGATGCTCGGTGGGGTTGGAGGCTGGGGCTCCTCAGGGGCAGGTGGGTCCCCGGTAAACTGTGTGACCTTCATTCCCTCATTCCCTCTTCTTTTTCTTCCTTTCCCTTCTTCCATTTTTAGTTCCCTTTCCTTCTTCCTTGCCTCCTTCCCTCTTTTTCTTCCGCCTTTCCCTTCTTCCCTCTTCCTTTTCTTCCTTTCATCCTGGCTTCCCACTCCCTTGTTCATCTTTCCTTTCCCTCTTTCATCTCACTTTTTTCCTTCCTTCCTTCCTTCCTTCCTTCCTTCCTTCCTTCCTTCCTTCCTTCCTTCCTTCCTTCCTTCCTTCCTTCCTTCCTTCCTTCCTTCCTTCCTTCCTTCCTTCCTTCCTTCCTTCCTTCCTTCCTTCCTTCCTTCCTTCCTTCCTTCCTTCCTTCCTTCCTTCCTTCCTTCCTTCCTTCCTTCCTTCCTTCCTTCCTTCCTTCCTTCCTTCCTTCCTTCCTTCCTTCCTTCCTTCCTTCCTTCCTTCCTTCCTTCCTTCCTTCCTTCCCGCCCTCTCTTCCCTCCCTTTCTTCCCTTCCTCTTCCCTTCCTCTTCCCTTCCTCTTCCCTTCCTCTTCCCTTCCTCCTCCCTTCTTCCTCTCTTCCTTCCTTTTTTCTTTTCCCTCTTTCTTTGCCTGTTAAAGAAAGAAGGGGACACAAAGCAGGGGACACAAATGGGACGCGGTTCGTTCCCCCCTTGCCCCGGTTTCCTCTGGACACCCGCTCCTCCGCGAACCCAAAGCGATGTGGCATTAGCGGCATAAGCAACCCAGGGGCTGCGCGGGCGCTGCGCGGGGCTGCGCGGGCTCTGCGCGGGGCTCCGCGGGCTCTGCTCTGGGCGGCACGCGCGGGGGGGGGTGGTGTGTGGGATGGGGTGTTGTATGTGCGGCGGGGTGCCCGCAGCTCCGGCTTATGGAAATGGGATTTAAATGAGGCCTCGGCTCTGGCTGCGGGGCCGGGGATCCGCTCTGCCGCCAACTAAAGCCCCCCAAGCTCCTGCTTTCCATACGAAAAGCCTCCGCGCGGCTCCTTCCTCCCGCCCGCCGGAGCTCCGCAGGCGCCTGTCCAGCGGGGCGGGGGGGGGGGGGGGGGGGGGTGGGGTGGGAGGGGTGGAGGGGGGGGGGGGTGCAGCGCCCGGGCCAGGCCGGGCCCCTTTTGGTCACCCTGGGTCCCCCTGAGACCTCTTGGCCCGAGATCAGGACCGGGCTGAGGTCCGGGGACCAGGTTGGGCTGCGTGCCTGGGGACGGGTCCAGCGGCCGGTAGCGGGCAGCGGGCAGCAGGGCGGCCCCTCGTGTGTAACAGGATTATCTTTGCCATTTCAAGTTCCATACAGCATGTAATTTATTTTTAATTAGGATTAGATCGAGCAGGGAAGGATACCAGACCTCACCCCCCTCCTTTGCCCCTCCCCACAAAGACATGGCTATTCCACAAGGAGCTCTTATTCTTTATTAAAAGAAATAATTACTCAATCAATCAATAAAGAAGAGCTTATATTTGCCTCCCATGCATTTTGAAGGAAAGAAGGGTGAAAAGGGCTGTATTTTCAATGTGTGCTCAAGTATTTGGATCAGAAGAGGCTTGGAAATCCTTCTTTCCCAGCCACCCAGTCCCCGTCTCATGCACCTTCTATCCAAACCCGTTCTTAAGAGGGCCCCAGTGGGGTCTTGCTCCTCTTGCCTTTTTATTTTAGAGGGCAAATGCACTTTCTCTGTGCCTGGGTTCTTGTTTCACAGTCATGACTTTGATTTTAAAAAATATCTGTTATCAGTCTCTCTGCTGGAGCAAAGCCTTCTCCCCAGTAGTTTGGGTGAAGTCCATTACAGAAATGTTCTGAAAGGCTAGGGAAGAATCCCGTTTTGCAGCTCCGAAATAAACATACGGATCAGCTGCATTAAAAGCACTTCTTTGAAATATTGTGGTTAAACAGCCCAGATTGGTTGATTGCTCCATGCGGAGACATATGTTCTTGCAAACTGTGCGTATTGTTACTAATGGGGATTCTCACACCACAGCCTTTCCTTTGAATCTTAAGCGCTGGTGGTTTCTCTGGAGCTGTTGCAAGGTTGTTTTAATAATTTACCAGCTCTCTTGCACTTAGCGTTGTTTCGGAGACTTGGAGCCTGCTAAGAAGCTAAGGAGGCATTTTGCAGTGTCCGGAGGTCTGATCTCTGCTGCCAGCCTTTTTCCCATACTTTTTAGACACAGAATCCAAAGCTGCTCCCAGAGTTGGGTGTCAGGCAAAGGAAAAAGCAAGAGTAACTGCTGTGAACCTGAATGCCTGGGTAATGTGCTGCTCCCGATAGGTGGAAGGACTCGTACACCACCAGCCTGATGCCAACAGCAACCAAGGCAATGCTGGCCAGCAAATCATTCCAGGTTCTCTTTTGTTTTTTAGATTTAAATTTTAAATTTTCCCTGATTCTGATCCAGCTCTTATAAGTAAAGTTTGTGGGCACTTTTCCCCCTCCCCACATATAGCCTTGCATGGTGTGATAAACCCCCAGGATCTCCTCTTCTTCCCTTCACCCCTTAAGCTAAGCGCAGGACCTTATTGCTGACCCTTTTCACCATCACCTACAGCACAGTAAGTTTTCAGGTGTCCCAAGGTTCCAGTATCCCCAATGCAACAGGGTAAGACTTTCCTCCTCTCAGCAGCTGCCTGAGATACGCTCCAATAATTTCTGTCAATGGAGATAAGTTAGTAGATGTCACATTTTGGGGCTGCAAAAGAAGGTAAGACTCTCACAGAGGTCCAACCCAGTATCTCAGGACCCCAATCACCTTGAGTGAGGATGTATAGCTTAACTAGACATACTGGGTGGTGGAAGCAAGCCAGGTTTAAGAAGAAGTGGCTGTGTTATAAGTGCTTCACCTTTTCTAGGAGATCTTAGGGGCACCAATCCCTGGCTATTCAAAGCCACCATCTATCCTTGGCCTTAGTTTACCCCATTGTGACTGTGTGGCCTCAGGGTGGTGCGATGGGATCCCCCTGTAGCACAAGCTGTGGCTTTGCTGAGCCTCGCAGGAGAAGCCAGGCTATCTGGGTATGGTCTCCAGCTGGTCCTGCTCACCCCTATACCCAGAGGGTCTGGCCAACTTCTCTCCAGCTGTGAAGTTGAGGCACAACATGTCCCCCTACCCCTTATCTCATAGCCTGCAGAGGGGTGGCATGACCTCTCTCCTTGGAAACTCATCTCCACGCTCAGCCAATGCCTCTTTCTTCTTGGGCATCCCTGCAGTCTCGGCTGCCTTGGAGTGATCTACAAAAACAAAGGAATTCCTTCTGCTTCACAGCCTAAACAATCCCCCCCCCTGTTTAATCATTTCTGCAGCAACCAAGAAGTGTGGGTTAACCTGTCAAGCTCCACAAGTCTGGGTGACCAAAACCTCTGGAAAACAAAAGAGTGGAACGAAGCGGCAAAGGGTTTTGTTGCTCAATGACTGTTTGTGTTGGAGGGTAGCATGTAGCATTGTGCTACTGTCTCCAGCCATGCAGGCTATAGAAGACAGAGGCTGCAATCCTGCCTGTGAGCTCTGGGTTGGTATCAGGGTTATAAATCATCCCGACCATTTGTTTGTTGTATTTGCTTCAAATGCTTCCCTGCCTGTATCTGCCCTCTGTGAAATGTGGGTTAGAAGAAAGAGTTTGTTTTGCAGAAGAAAGGAACTGTGTGCCCATACCCCCTACCTGGCAAAGAGTTTTGAATCCACAGGGAATTTATTTTTTAATTGGATTAATTTCTAGCTGATCCTAGAGGAGCAGCTGGGGTCTTTGATTCAAGAGGTTAAAACAAAGGGGCATGAAACAAAAGACAGTTCTTCGCATTCCCCACACAGTGTGGGCCTAGTGCAAGCTGCCTGAAGGTATCCTCAGAGCAGTGCATTCCTAAAAGTCCCCCCACGTGGCCCTCAGGTAGGGTCTACTGCAGGCTTTTTGGGGGTTCTCCCTATGCTGTCTTGCCTGCAGGGGGGCTAGATGTGAGTTCTTCCCTCCTGCCCCACAACCCAGCTTATGATCCCACATAACCTTAATGCTTGGTGTCCCTCCCTTCTTCTGCCACCTGTTTTCCAGCTCTCTTTACCCTCTGCCTCTTCTGCCCCAGAAGGACCAAAGAGGCTTTTCAGCTGTTAAACCATGAGGCAGGTGCCCAGGTGCTCTCTCATCTGGAACAAATTAATGAGGCTCAGCCTCACCAAGGTCTGGGGTATTTAGGTACTCAACTGACATTGAATGCCATGGGAGCTGGACATATTTTAGCCTGGATGAGGACCTGAGGCTCTCTTAGACTCAGGCCCCCACGTCTGCAAAACACTTCTGTACCTCACAGTGGTGTTGTGAATCAGATGCACTGCAGATTGTAGGTGTGTTGTGGACAGATGACAGGCCAAGCCCTGCTGTTTGCCCACAAAGAGGACTGTTAGGATTTCAGAGATGCCCTTAGAAGGAACAACCTCTATTTTACAGGTCCTTTTTGGCTATTTTGCCTCAGTGTCTTTGGTTTTAAGGGGTGCATGTAACATAGTTATTCACACCAGGCTCCGATGCAGCCCTTTAGAAGAAATGCCTACCCTTTCCGTAGCTTGAGGTTTGATCAGACCACTGGGAGGCTGAAGAGGGGAGCTGCATGGCTTCTCTGCCTGGCTGTTGTGAATTGGTGCTCCCCCTACACGGCTGCTGCTGTACATCTGGCTGGGATGTCTTTCATACCACTTTGAAGGTGTCTGGGCTGGTATATTTGGCTTTCCTCCAGCAGCTCCTTGTTTCCTCCTGGGCCTCGTTCACACTCTCCTCCTTGAAGGACTATTTGGGATTTAGGCTCTTACGAATGATGAATGGGTGGAAGAAATCCACCTCTCAGCTACCAGGAAGATGTAGAGTCCTCGGCGAATACTTATGAGTGGTGGTTGTGCTGGGCTCCACTGATTTTTGTGACAGCCAACGTCCTAGTTTGTGTGCAGGGTCTCTTTCTGAATGTCCTTCTGCTGCCCCTGGCTGGCCAATGTCAGTCACCCGGTGTCACTCACCCAGTGCCACACTAAACAAGCATGGTCATGTCACTTCTTGGGCTCTGCCTCCTTCCCACAGTTTCTGAAGTCCTTCCCAGTAGGAATACCCTTATGTAAGCACAAGGATAGTTGCAGACATGCTCATAGGTTGTTACTATGCCAATGAAAATATCCTCCCCATTTCTCTGCTGTCTCTGTATTTTCAGTCTTTCTCCGCACATGTGATTTCTTGCCCCCCCCCCCCCCCCCCCCCCCCCCCCCCCCCCCCCGCTGATACATGGGACAGGAGGGGACAATGGAAAGCGATCCTCATTGCGGTCTTGGAAACAGTGAAGTTGCATTAGCATGATGCCAAGTTCGAGCCAATTAGCCCAGTGTCACAGCAGGGTTAATAAACTTGGGCACCGCGCCACAGTTCTGATTCCCAGGCTAGGGGTGCTTTGCAGATTCACGCCCTGGTCTGCTCCTGGTTGTTTCCCAGAGGGTTACAGTGAGGGGTGGCATGGGGGAAAGATGCGATGAAGAGGCAGGGACTCAGCCTTGTGCAGGGAATCCCTTCCTCCTCCTCCCCTCTCCGTTTCCCCCCTCTTCTCCCGCCTTGTCCTCCATCTTAATCGCGCCTCGGCTCGCAAAGTCAGAGCCCCCCCGCTGTGAAGGACTAAGTCTCTTCTTCTCCCAACCTCCTGAGCAGCAGCAGGCTGCGAGCAAGAGTGTGTCTCGTGTCACTTCTGTTGAAGAGGCTGTGAGAGTCGGGGAAGAGCCCGCGCGCAGGCGGCTGCCACGCTTGGCCGCCTGCCAGGGCAGGAATGCTATTCATTGCCGGGAAGCCAGCGAGCATCCTCCCGCGGCCGGCTGCCTCCCGGGCCGGAGGTGCTCTCAGAGCAAGGTTTTATTAGAGATCCCCAGAACTGACGCTGGGGTGAGCTTGGTCAGGCTGCTCTCCTTCATCTGGGTTTTGGGATGGTCTCCTCTTCCTATCTGCAGGTGGGGCTCAGAGTTAAACCTCGCTGTCTGTCTCCACTTTATCATGCTGGGTTTCTTATAAGGACTGATATTAGCTCTGATGAATGCCAGCATGTTGCTGCCTGACATGCAGGCAGCTCTGGGCAGGGCAAGGCAGGGAAATGGCAAGCAACAGGAAAGAGGAGGATTGAGAGCAAACGCATCCCATTACAAGAGATTCAGAAAAGCTTTAGATACTCATACCAAGTTGATGAGAAGTAAACTTTTCAGAAGCTTGGGGACTAGTGGAAATCTGGTTCCTAAATCATTTATGTGCTCTTGAGTATTTTCACCCTGGATTTTTGCTTTAAGCTTTTCTACTACCATATTTTGCTGCATTTCGTGAGTTTGGGGTGTTGCTTGGGATCAGATGAGACTGCTTTATGAGGCCATGGGAAGACATTTTCCTTAAGATTTGTTTTGTATCCAAATCCACCAGTGCACCCTCAGCAAGTCTGCCGATGACACCAAGCTGTGTGGTTCGGTTGATACGCTGGAGGGAAGGAATGCCATCCAGAGAGACCTCGACACGCTTGTGAGGTGGGCTGATGCCAACCTTATGAAGTTTAGACGTGACAAGTGCAAGGTTCTACACCTGGGTCGGAGCAATCCCAGGCACAGCTCCAGGTTGGGCAGAGAAGAGATCCAGAGCAGCCCTGCGGAGAAGGACTTGGGGGTGTTGGTCGATGAGAAAATGAACATGAGCCGGCTGCAGTGTGAGCTTGCAGCCCAGAAAGCCAACCGTATCCTGGGCTGCATCAAAAGGAGTGTGACCAGCAGGTCGAAGGAGGTGATCCTGCCCCTCTGCTCTTGTGAGACCTCACCTGGAGTATTGTGTGCAGTTCTGGTGTCCTCAACATAAAAGGGACATGGAACTGTTGGAACAAGTCCAGAGAAGGGCCACGAGGATGATCAGGGGACTGGAGCACCTCCCATATGAAGATAGGCTGGGAAAGTTGGGGCTGTTCAGCCTGGAGAAGAGAAGGCTGCGTGGAGACCTCACAGCAGCCTTCCAGTATCTGAAGGGGGCCTATAGGGATGCTGGGGAGGGACTCTTCATTAGGGACTGTAGTGATAGGACAAGAGGTAACGGGTTAAAACTTAAACAGGGGAAGTTTAGGTTGGACATAAGGAGGAAATTCTTTCCTGTTAGGGTGGTGAGGCACTGGAATGGGTTGCCCAAGGAAGTTGTGAATGCTCCATCCCTGGCAGTGTTCAAGGCCAGGTTGGACGAAGCCTTGGGTAAGATTGTTTAGTGTGAGGTGTCCCTGCCCATGGCAGGGGGGTTGGAACTAGATGATCTTAAGGTCCTTTCCAACCCTAACTATGCTATGATTCTTTGACCTCCGCAGGACTTTGACCTCCAGAGGTACAAAGCATTCCTGTACTCACTGCCCATCTTTCATGCGCACCTTTTGCTCATTCTGAGTGTACGCTATGCTGAAGGGGTCTAGCTAAGGAGGCACAATGCTGGCTCTGGCTGGGGGAGTGAAGAGAGGCAGGGCTGTTTCCTGTGGCTGAACGATGCATCTGCACCAAGGCCCACGGCAGAGTGCTTGCCCATCTTAAGGAGAGAGTCAGTCAGTCCCCAAGTGTCACCTGTCCCTCCTGCACCTGTAAAACTGCACTATAGCAGGACAAGGAGGTGATCTCGAAACCACTGTGGTCTCTATGGCTACATCTATAACAGGGAATAGAATGGTCCATACTCTGGCTCTCCTTAGTTTGCTTCTGCAGACTTAGCCTACGGTGATATGGCCTTTTTCCAGTCTGGGGGGAATTACCTGTTAGCCTTTTCAAGTTTAACCATCTGGTGCATTCACTAATTTAATTCACTTTAGAAAGAGGTTCACAATTTTACATGTCACTTGGTGTCTGTGGTTTTTGCATCTGGAAATATAGCACATATTTCACATGTGATCCCCAGGAAGAAAAATCATCTGGCCATAGCGTCTGCAGAATTCTGTTCTGAAAACTTAAATAAATTGTTGTAGCTTTTTGAGCTCTGTAATAAATGTGTGGAATGATCTCACAAAAACTCAGCTTGAGGCTTAGAGAATAGGTGCTAAAGAAATGCATCAAATTAGATGAAAAAAAGAAGCATAAAATCCATGTTATTTCTCAAAATAAGGGCTGACTGCTCAAGCAGCTTTTCTGTTTGCTGCTGTACTAAACATCAAATTCGTGTTTCTGCCTTAAAGTATTTGCATCTCTGTAGTGAGCAGATCTGAAGGCTTTGTTTTGTGGGAGAGGTATGTGGTGGTGGTTGAGAAGTAGCAAATGATGCAGTCAGGCATGGTTTGTAAGCCAAGGGTCACAGATGGGTAAAGCTTCATAGAAGTTAAAAGTGGCACAAACAAGCATTTGGAGATGCTCCTGGAGCATCCTGAGCACTTTGAACTGAAGAGGTTTGAGCTTGCCTCAGCAGCATTGTGTATGTATATGTTATATATTATAATGAATATGATAATTATTGGGGATAATTTATAATATATGTGTATTATATCTGAGTGCCTCCTCAGTAGGTTAAGACAATGCTGTGAGAGTCTAAAGAAATGTGAAATCTAATTACTGTAGCTGTGTAAGTGAAGTAATGAGGAGCTTGAGAGTGTGACTGATAAGCAATTAGATACTAGACTAATGAGCAAGCTGTCTACAGTCCATCAAAAGGGTAAGGGAGGCTTGTGCAAGACACCCCTGGCATTGCAAAGAGGAAGATATACTGTATCTGAATGCGGCTTTCCAGGATACAGAACACAACATGAACACATGATGCTCACTAATGACTGGAGACTGTGTGCTCAGCTAAGGGGTAAAGTCATTAACCAGTCAAAAAACATGTGACAGACTCACAGACAATAGGGACAGTGAAAAGTACAAAGTACAAGGAACTGCAAGTACATACAGCAGAGCTGCAGCTTGGATTGAAGGTGCTGGACTAGTGACTCTACAGTGCTGGGTTTGCTGTGCTATCTTACCCCAGATAAAACAACAGGGGTGAGAAGCTGCTGTTGGATTGGGTTGTGTGGTGAGTCTGGTGCTGGCAGAGCTGTGCTGGGACAGGGCAGCAGGGAACCCGGCAAGGGGAGCAAGGGTAGAGGTAGTGGGTATGCTGGGGAAAGGCACCCAGGGTTTTCCATGTGCTATAGGGAGTTCTGCAATAGCAAAACTTACATTGTGTAGAAGACTGTCTCCAGAAGCCTATTCTTCGGCAAGTATTAACCGTTTAAGCTGAAATTTTCCATCCTGGGTAGCAGCTTCAGGCTGTTGGTTCTTTCTAACAGAGAGTTTCATCTGAAGCAGTTCAGCTATCTCCAGAAAGCAAGCTAGGGAAGATTTATCCTAGGCTTTCTTAATGGTTGTTTTGCCTGTAGGGTAAATATACAGGCTCTCCTCTTTTATTTCCTTTTTTTTTTTCTTTCTCCTTCGCTTTTTAAATTGTGGAGTTTTCATGGTTTCACTTAAGGAGCTGAAATTTTGCAATGAGATGCCCTGCTAAAGCAGGCAAGTGACTTGTGCCATTTTTGTGAGCGTTCACCCAAATTAGGTTACACATTTGAACCAGTGCAGCCTGCAGGTGTTAAGTAGTGTAGAGATTAAGCAGGTAAGTCCTTCCGCAGGTTCACTCAGGGCAGTGAGTACATCATGACTTTATCTGGGACAGGCCCTTGTTTTAAGTACAGGCTGGGCAGATCCAGAGGCCTGAAAGCAGTTTACGTCTCTCTGGGATCTCAGACAGGTGGAGAAGGAAACTGATGGGTTTGAACAAAGCAGGGATGGAGGTCTGGGCAGAGAAAAGTCAGAAGAGTCTGTTCTAACCATAGCACCTTTTTCCTGGTCTGCCACAAACTTGGATTGCTATTATGGGTATTTACGAGGCAGAGACAACTATTCCTCTGCTATTAGGAAACAACCATCAAGACCCAGTAGCTAAACACACCTTACTCTCTTGTTCTAAGAAAGATTCACCATGATAGCCCAACACCAGTCTTAGCTCTGTGCTTCCTCAAATGGGACACAGTCTGTATGATGGACTTAAGTCTTGCAGCCCTGGGGACAGCTGCTGGAGAGCTGGTGGTGAAGTTATCATTTTCCAGTATCTATATCTTAAAGTCTAGGAAGATATTAATGGATCATCAATGGAGTTTGCAATGTCAAGCCCTACAGAGTGAGAGGAAAGCAGGCCTTAAGTGTTTCAGCTTAGGTGTGCAAAATTAGTGGATATTAATCTACTAACCTGCATCTCTTTGTGTCTCAGCTCAGCAGCTGTAATGTGGACTTAATGATACACCCTCCTTCCACGGGTTCATTATGGAAATAAGATAATTAACATCTGTGAATCAGTCTAATTTAAGAGTGAGGAAGGCCAAAGAAAAGTCTGTGAGAAAATTATCGCTTCCATCCTGAGCAGGACTGGAGTGATGTGAGGAAACTGTGGTGTGGAGCAGGGACCCAGAACATGCCATCAAAGGGAGAGAGGGCTCTCGGATCTGCGGAGCAGAGCAGGAGGGTGGTGGAGAAACAACACTTCACTGTGCAAATAAGGATTGTATCATAGTGTGACTGGGGGCTGCAGAGACCTCCTTAGGCCCCATATTTCCTAGTTTAAGTGCTTGACTTTGCAGTCTTATCAATGTACTTCCAGTGCAGTTCTCTTGGGTGCCATAGCTGTTGAAATATATAGGTGCGTGGAGGTAAAACTCTGTCCTGTATGCCCTGTAATCAAGCAAGTTGCCTGTGGCATGATGGGGATTTAGATCAGTGGTTGCTCATTAAGCAACAAACTTTGGCTGCCCAGGTGGTGACTTCTCTTTTCACTGTCCTCCAGGTACGCAATGACCTTTCTGGCTTCCTTCTCTGCAGCCATAAACTTTCTCTGTTCTTCCCTCAGTGAGAAAGAAACCTGTGTGGGGCTCCCTCATTTTGCTGATACAGGAACATGGTGTGTGAGACTAAATAGCACCAAAGCCTTATATGGGGACTGCAGCTTTTTGAGGAGGAAAAGAGGCTTCTAAGTCAAAGGCTGAAGGCCCAGTGAGCCTTGAGGCAAAGCTGTGAAGAGCTTATTTTGGACAGCCAACAATGATTCTCAGGCACAGTTTGGTTAAAGTGTGCCTTGTGAGGTTGAAGGTCTATGCTATACTGCCATGCCATGGCCTCCCTGTGTGTTCTTGGGCAAGGCATCATGTCTTACAGTTGAAATAATATATACTCCACAGAGGGCAGTGGGTTCAGTCTGTGGTTAGGTCCTTTAGGAATGCTGCAATAAAAAAATCAAAGCTACTGATTTTATTTTTCTAAACCCCTTTCAGACATCTAAAATCTCAGTGAAGTCATTCCTGATGGGAATTACCTCACAAATTACTTTTTTCTTTTGAGAAAATATGGGCAAAAAAGGGGGCTGTAGGATTTCATCCAGTGGGGGAAGCTGAAGGTCTGCTTCCATTGGAATGTCAGGGCTGCCAGCGGCCTGGCAGATAGGAAGGGCAAGGAGATGGTGGGGTGAGAAACTTGGGGGGAGTGAGCAAAAGTAAGAGGGGGGGACCAAGTAAGGGGGACTTGGTGGTGAAGGGAGTTGGTGAGAGGATTTGAAAGGGAGTAAATGTGGGTGAACATTGGAGGGAAGAAAGGGGTCTGTGAAATGGCAAGTCCAGGGTACAGATTTGGGGAGTGTTACGGGGTTTGAGGAAGCCTGGGTAGCTGAGGGCTTGTTGGGGAGGTGATGGCAGAAATGTGGTGGGAGTGCTGGTGTCCCAGAAGATTTGGGACCAGCAGCTGCAGCAGGGGAGACTGGGAGCTGTGGTCTGGGAGTAGCTGGGGAATTTGAGCTCTGAGATGGTTTACGAGGTCTGAGGTAGCAGAGATTGGGTATGGGCACTTTGTGGGAAGCTGAGGGATCTGGAGTGGCAAGTGCTGAGGAAAAGGGGTTTCGCTTCTGGGGGAAAGCAAAGGGCATGCAGGGGCTGAGTTTCTGGAAAAGGAGGGATTTTCAGATGGCAAACAATAGGTATTGTATTGTCTTGGAGTACAGGAAAGGGCACAAGCTGGGGATCGCTCCCAGAAAGCTATTGCATGCTTCCTTGCTATCATAAATACGGTAATCCTAAGCATGCTGTGAGCTTCATCCATGCATGCATCATGCAGCTGGACTCTCATGTTTGCTATATCACCTGCACAAATCAATTACCATTAAGGGGGGAACAGCCCCTCTGGATGTGTCTGTGCCTCGAGTGAGGCACAGGGTGATTCTATTAATATATCAGCTTCTCACCTTCTCTCTTTGCTCCCCCTTCTGTGGCTTATTCCACTTTCTTTCCACCTCCAGTCGAGACAGTGCACTCCTGTCTTTTCAGTTGCTCTACAGGGTCTAGCTTGCTTTTAGAAAGTAACCCTGGAAAAAGCAATAGATACCCTTACAAACAAACATGTACTGCCGTACAAGGCATCTAATGGTGAGCTCTCTCACTCTGCACAATGTATTTTTTAGGGACTTGGTGTCAGGGAATGGGGAATGGTTGTAGGATGGCTCTCAAAAGCATTTAGAGCTGCACATTGGCAAGCTCAAACTGCATAGCATGTTGGCTGCCGTCCTGTGTTGAAGCACAATTTCTGACTGAATGGTGTTGGTAATGTAAGCTGTCCTCCCAGCCTGTCCATTTCAATTTACAATATTTCACCTGAAATCCCTCTTTAATCATAAGCAGATAGGAAATCACTTATTACGGAGTGCCATAGGTGCACATGCTGCTTTACGAACATATGAGGAGACAGATTGCTGCCCTGAAGAACTTGCAATTGGATTTAGACAAACACAGTAAGAAAGGAAAAAAGCTGTTGGGGTTGAAACTTTGAGCAGACAAATAAATGCCTGTATACAATTGCATCAGTCGCAGTCCATGGAAATACTCTCTTTTCTTGATTCAAGTGCTCAGCTCTGTCGCATCTACTGCTGAAGCTGACAGACTGTTAGTTCCTTAGGTAGAAAATGCTTATATTTTAATGCTCATTATGTCACAAATTATTAAACCAATTTAAATGTAAAAATCAACCGAAAGGACAAATTTATGTTTAAGGATGACCTGCAGCATCTAAAATGGAGACACTGACCAAACTAGTAGAAGCAAGGTCAGGTTTTGTTTGGTTCAGATAATTTATGCCCAAGTTGTAATGCTGATGTAATTTATGTTGCATTTAGTGCTTTCTTTCCTATGAAATTTGACACTGCAACAGTGTGATATGAGTAATATATAAAGACAGGATTTTTATAGATGATGCTTGTAGCTAATATAGACACATCTTTTACTGGTCTTTCTTGTGAAAGAGAAAAAAGGAGGAAGGAGGAGAGAAGGAAAAGCACAAGGCAATTACTATGTAGGATTGCATCCTTTATATCAGGGATAACATTTTTCTCACTTTATTTTTTTCCTGGTGTGTCTTTCCTGAAAAAAATGCCTCAACCCAAGCAAATATATTTTGGAGATTATAGACTGGCTGATGTAGCCTTAATATCCAGAGTAGTGCTGAGGTAGTCCTCCTGCCCTCTGCTCTGTGCCTTTTTTTCAGGCTTTTTTTTAATCCATCAGTGAAAAAGTCCAGCCTTTGTGCCACAAATCAGCTGGAAATATCCTGCTCATGTGCTGTGAAAAAGTGCTGCCCAAGAATGCCCTGTACGGCAAAAGGAATGGTCCTTACAGGCAGGACATAGATTTATAAAGTATGACAGCAGAAACAAGATGTGTTGGCTATCTTTTAAGGGCAGTCATTAAAAAAAGCCCTTATTGATCAAATCTGAGACAATGGTCATGTAATGGGTCCCTCAGATTCAAGGTGAATCAAAGGAAAATTGTGTCCAGGAAGACAGAGATGCTCAGCCAGTGCCACTACAGCGTGGCCACATGACATACCCAGAGGCAGGCACAGGGCTGCGAGTACAGCTGCCCGCAGACTCTGCCAAGGAGCCAGATGATGCTGGAAGAGTATCTTTCACAGCTCTGGATCTGGCTATTCTTGGCTTGTTCCCTGGCTGCGGGAGCTGGAGCCCATCGCTGGACAGATAAACAGAGAGACTAATAAAGAAGATGAGGAGCTGTTGATCATTTGAGCAAATTGGAGGTGAGCTGCTAAGCAGAGGAGCCTGGCGATCCCTATGAAAAATCACCTGGTGGCTGACACTCGATTCGGGATGAAAGTGCACGTGTAACTCTTAGAATAAAGCTCTTCTCTCCTCTCCCAGCAGTCCCTCTCCCCAGATGGTTAAATCCTGTGCATAATTACAAGAGTGTAAAAACCTCCACCTCTTTCAGACATGGATTTTTTTCCCTAATTCCCATAATTGGCAAGCGGGTGTACATGGGGGAAAAAAGGGGATAAAGCTTTGATTTTTTTTTTTTTTTTTCCAAGCTGAAAATGTGCAAGCCCTGTGTGGGTTAGGTCCTTTAGATATTTAAAAAGATTGAAACAACTTCAAAGGAGACATTCTGTTCTATCAGGTTTAGTATATTTTAATATTAGTGAGTCCTTTTTTTTTCTTTTTTAATAAGAAAAGAGATCCGTTCTCTTGAGGAAATAAAATGTTCCTAAAGATTTTATCCAGAATGGTTTTCCATTGTTTTTAAAGAGACAACACAGGATTTCAAGCATGCTGAGGCTGCTAAATATTCTAATTTCTGCTTATCAGTGTTGCCTGCTCTGCGTTACCAGTTTAATAGTTGTTGGTTATGTAAACCAAATTTTTCTATCAACAGACTGGGTTTTTGTTTTTAGAAATTAGAAGGTAGAAGCATTTGGCAATAATGTTTTTATTTACCTGTTATGAATGCCAGCATGTTGCAGATGAGTAGGGTGCAGAGTGTCAGCCCCTCAGTTCAGAGACATGGGGGACATCTCCTAAGGAGGATTTGCTGAATAGCCCACATGTGTCTCAGAATATGACGGGTTACCAGAAGACAAAGCTATTCTGTCTCCAGTGCAGGTGTCTATTTGAACAACCTCTCTTGCCCTGCCTGATGGACTAAGTGCATTTCTCATGAGAAGCATGCTTTAAATACAAATCAGAAAAGTGTTCTGGGCAAAAGGCAAGGAGATCGCTTAACAGAAGGAGGGTGAAAAATCTTTGGAGGAGGGTCAGCATGGCAGTTTGAAGCAGTGGTGTGGGAAGTAAGGAGTTGTGAGATGTGTATAGGGATGGGGGTGAGCAAGGCACCGCAGCAGTTCAGGGTAAAGGCAATGCAAGGGATGGGCCTCACAACCCCACACCTTCATGGTCTTCATGGATCTGCCTCTCCAGCTCCACCAGCAAGAGCTGGTGCAGGTGGTGGAAGTCATCTCTAAACCCTGAGGGACATGGCACAGATAGGGATGTGGGACTCTTCAGAGTGGTATCCTGGGTGGCATCTGCTGTGGTGGATTTGTGCTGTGCTACACATCATTTGATCTGTTTTGGCAGGAGGGGGAAAAGTAGAGGCCACGTCTAGATCTCCTGTTGTCAGCCCTGGCTTTGGCAGCAAAGCCTTTGTGTGGGGTTCGTAGCCAGCTGGTTTAACATCTGGGCAAAGAGTCTGCAGGGAAGTGTCTGCCTCTACCCTCTTTTCTTTCTTTTTATTGTAATACAGATAATGAAAGCAACGAGTGGCTGATCTGCCCATTGTGAACCCTGAGGAGATCCAGCTGCCAGCTTCTGAATATTCTAGTTATTTTATATTAACCTCCTGGCCTGTGTGCTTTTTGGGGTCTGCAAACCAGAAATGAGACAGTGAGACTGTACAATGCTTGACCAGGGTTTATTTTACCTTCACCAGACTCCACATACTCTAGGTGGGATGCTTCAGCCTAGGAGAAAGCTTCCTTGCCAGGTCTACTCATCTTGCAGAGCTGGGGACCAGGAGCATGGCGCAGAGGGCTGCTCCACAGGGTTTCCTTTGTCTCATCCATTATAGCTGGAAGGATGGGGAGGAGGCTTAGCATTTGGTGAAGATGCTCCCAACTACTGCTGTCTATGGAACATGGGATGGTGGAAGGAATGACTGCTATCCCACTGGGTGCTGCCCCTCAGACTGCAGGAAGGCAAGCTGGCTCAGGGCATTCACCTGCTGGGATGAACACAGCCAAAGGAGAGGGTATCCTGTCTTGTCTGATCCTGTCATTACTAACAGTGGTTAAACATGTGTTTTTGTGTATAACAGAGTATGCCTGTCCTCAGTTATCCAGGCTTCTGTAGCTGAAATAAGGTCATATCCATGCTGCCTGTTAATCACCCTGAAGTTCCCAGGGGGAACTTGCCCCCTTATATGTCAGACCATTGGCAGGGTGATTTTATTTTTTACCACAGGGCTGATTTAAGGGTAGAATGGTCCTGAATGAAGTATTGATGAGACAAAGTAAAGAAGGAAAAAATAGCAGTCTCATAGCTTCTGCAGTGCTCATGTGTGTCTTACAATCTCTGCGTGAAAGGTCTTAATGGTGCACAGCAACGAGCAGAGTACATATGCTCGATAAAACAGATGCTAGACTTGTTTCCTTAAATAGACCTTTTGCTAATTCAGCTCAGTGCTGGCTCTCTGCTTGCTCTGCGTGTCTGGTCTGTAATTCCCCTGCTGAAGAACTTGATGGGAATGCTACAGCTTGGCCCAGAATTGTGACCAGCTTCCCTCACAAACAGCCAAAAAGGAAGCCCCCCCCGCAAGTAGACTATCCCTAAGTGATTGCAGATACCCTCAAGCCATAGTTTTCCTTTAAAGGGATTTGAATGGCTTCATTCACACACACTGGATCAATGCAGCAACTGTAAGTTAACATTTTACATGCCAAAACTATCTCTTTTTGATGCTTACTTCTCAGCAGAGACATCCAGGTGGTACCCAATTTACCTTATTCTTTCCTGGATACCAGGTTATCCCACAGGAAGGTACATTGGCAATTCTGGTGATGCAGAGACTGAGTTAGCTGCACAAAAAATTTATGGCTTATTCTGTTCTGGAAGTGGTCTGATATATAAAATATGTAAAATGATTTAAAAAGCCAGATAAATAACAGAGTGTGTGCTCTCATTATTCATCCTCACGTGCAATTTAACTTCCTTCATTTTTGTAATGAACGTGACACTGCTACAGAATTTCCAGCCTGGGGCACTGCAGTGCACCAAAAAACCAGAGGCAAGATGTGGAAGAAGTTCTCAAATCCATGTGCTTTGCTGGCCATCTTTCACTTGCGCAGCCAGAGCTCTCAAACATAGCTATGGGCTTGGCTTCTCAGAGGGATGTTCATGGCATGGTGTGTCCAGGCCTGTGAGCTGGGAATGGGTGGCGAAGAACTGCATGGTGTCTGAAATACTCCTAACCTGCAGCCCTGAGGTGCCCACCCCTGGCCATAGCAAGGAGCATCTATCACGTCACAGTAGGTTCTCTTTAACTGTTAATTTATTTTTTTGTATTAAAGGAAGGGATGAAGCTTATTCTTCTGCTGTAAAAGACATCTGGAACATGATGAAGTGTCTGCCCCCTGTATGGTGGCTACCTGGTTATGCCACATATACAAGCAGTTAAAGAGCCAGGTTTGTTCTCTGCTCTGCCAGAGAGGGAGATCTGAATCTGCAGGTCACAAAAGACACAACTACCAGGTGATGAGTTTATGAGGTGGGGAAAGAACACTATGCAGGAAAAAAATGCCTTATACATGACTCTAGGGAGAAGGGATGGAAGAAGGAACCAGGAATGTGAGAGGCAAGATAATAGTGTGAACTTCTATAAAAACCTCTTCAGTGTGCTATATAGAATAAGGGTACCCTCAGCATCTTGTTTTCTAGATCCTTTTTAAGAGTAAGAGGTCTCAGGGTACATTTTGCGAGGACTTGAATTGCATCAGTGTTAGGTGTGCTCTGAGAATACTCCTTGGAGAGAGGGCTGTGCAGGCAACCTAGTATTTTGTGTATTTTGTTTTGGCATTCTGATGATCTATGAGGCTGAGCTACCTCCCAGAGCAGATCCAGGCTTGCCAGGAAACAGAAATTTAATTTTTATAATGTTTTATAATATTTTCAACTGGAAACGGAAAGCCTGCTGAATTTAGGTATTTACAGGGCTAAATAGCTCTTGAATGGGGTTAGGGGAGGTTGGTCTTTTATTTCACTGAAGTCCCATTTTAGATACCAAAAACCCTAACAAAATCACTGTATTGATGGCTTTTCTCTGGTCATTGCATAGCTACTACCAGTGTAGAGAGATCTGTTAGACACAGTTATCTTGCAACATAGGATGAGCTATAATATCAGGCTTCAAAATATTAAGCTATCTAAATCAGATTCTGTTGATCTCCATTCCAAAACGTCTCTTTAAAATGTGCAGCTGTGGGTAAGCAAGCTTGTCTAAATAGAAACATCCCAAGGGAATAAAGTTGTGGATAGTTAAGGCCAGCACCTTGAAAACCTCTGTTGCTCATTGTCTCACCAAGCTGGTACATGACAAAGTATAAATGGATGAGGACGCTAAAAGACTAAAGCAGCTCATGCTGGGCTGCCCCAGCAATCCAATAGCAGCATGGTGACCAATCCAGCTATACCAATCTGTAACTATTTTTTTCAGTTTGAGTAGCAGGGCTGGAAATGGTTGTTTTGTGGTATGGCTGTATGCAGTTAGGTTTTTCTGTTAACACAGCTGTACCTCTGTGAACCTCACTGTATCACCACTGTGAGCACCCCCATGAGAGACAGTCGGCTCAGAGTAGCCCTGGACCATTTACTGGTTTGTGATGGTTTTGTCTTGCTAAGATGTAAGACTGTTAAACAAGCAGTTAAGAAGATGCTCTATTGAAATATAATTCCCAGTTCTGATGTTGAGTATTTTAAGGGTGACCCAATACTTCAAGATTTTCTTTATCATTTACAATGAAAGACTTTAGGAAATGGAGAGTATTTTGGGGTTACAGGCTTGTGTTTGTTTTTTTTTTTAATGTCTTTTGTTTCTTTTGGGCTATGAGAAGGTAATTCTGGGACTGTTTGGAGACAAATGAACTCTGCTCAAATGACCTGCTAAGGATTTAGTGTCCCTGTTGGCCACTGCCAGGAAAATAGAAAGAAAGATTTGCAGAGGAAGAGAACAAGATCTTAATAGTGGGTAATGGAGCTGGAAGTCCTGATAGCAGGCTGTTGAGAAGCATTAACCCCATTTATTACGGGAAGATTCATCAGGAGAGAAGCCTAAATGGGCAAACCTGGGAAAATGTATTAAAATAAATCATTGAAAAGATAACTCTTGACTTACTGTGTCCACAGCCTTAGTGTTTCATGAAACAGAACAAAAAACTTATTTCCAAAAAGCCTGCTCACAAAGCAGGACTGTGTGTGTATGTGTTATGACTCCAAATTTTTTCTCTGTTTTTAATCCAGCCCTTGAATTAATTAGCAACCATGTTGAATTCCAAGTGCAATAATTAAGCAAATTAATGCTGCAGTGAAGTTATTAATGAGGCAAAATATGCTAATATGCTTTTGATAAAGAACTTCTTTTTTCTTTCTTACCAAGAAACTGGAAAAGCTCTTTTATTTCAGTCCAGACACCTTATGTGGAGTTCTAAAGAGAGGGTTTTCAGTCTTATGCTGCTGAGTGAATGTTTAAAACAGGGGTTAATATCTGCATTTTAGGCACCTGCAAAACCCTGTAGAAATGTTGCAGTGACAATAAAGTTATTAGCCTGGTTTCTAGCAGTGTCGATAACAAGGAAAGGAAGGTGTTCTGTGACCTCTGCTTCCATTACGGGAGAGGATAATACCTATTAAAGGATATTTTTATGATGATATTTTAAATATTTAATTCATATAAAGCAGTGCAGGCAATTATTACCATGACACAATAAAAAATAAATTTCTCTTTTCAGTGTGTCTGGTGCCACTATGTTTTCTGATTTTGAAGAAATATGCTGCATTGAAATACGATGGTAATTGTTTAGTGGTTTGGAAATATGTGCATGGCATGTAGCAATAATAATAACTAATAACTGGTTTCTGTAAGCTTTGCCCGAGCATTTGGGGTTGGGCATGTAATCCATAAAGCCATTTAAAACATGCTGGAAAAATGACAATAAAAGACTGTTCCTTGAAATGCTAAGAGTATCCATCCATGAAGGAAATCTGCCATGTGGTAACTTAGAGACCCCTTCTACGGCTCCTGCTCTCTCTGGCTCTGCTTATGAACCACTTCTTTTAATCCTTGACAATGCAACGGACATTGCACTTTCCGAAACTGTCTTCTTGTTTATAAGAGCTTCTGTGACTTTTAGGTATTGCTTCTCTGTGAAACCCTTTCAGCCTCTTCTCATTCCCTCCTCACTTATTGCTTGCTGTACTTTATGCTTCTTGCTATTTGCATCAGTTTGGTCAGATGTCCAAATGCTGAGGGGTTTCTAACTGATTCAAAGAGGCCCTTGAGCTAAGCCAAGCAGCTGTGTTCATTAGTTCTTTGCTTTTGTGTTTCATCCTTTTATTTATAATTTTATTTTTATGTTCAGAAGCGTACAAGCCTTGGAGATTTTCTTACCAATTCCACGAATAGATATATTCTTGCTACTTCTCAGGATTTTGTTTCCTTCCTTTAAAACTTTCAGGATATTTTCCTGCTCATTTGATGGCATGTCCTTTGTTTTTCAAATGTGGTGTTAGCAGGGCCCCAAAATGGTACCCAGCTACTCCCCTGACATATTTTAGTTATTTTACAGTCAGTATAAGTGGTTCAGGTGACATTATCTACTGCTTTTTAACTCAGTGTCAAGAATAATCTCCCCTCTTTACATGCTTATTTCCTGGAAATGCTAATTTTAGAGCATTAAAGTGGTGAGAAATGATTTCTCTATATTTTCTCCCTGCAGGCAGTTTGATTGCTTTACTGGACAGTAGCTGAGGTTCTCTGTTTACAAAAAAAAAGTCAGGAGTTTGCTGCTGCTTTGATCTGTACCTGAGGCAACTATTTCTTCCCTTTTTCTTGGTCCAAGGTTGACAGTTCATCCATATATTTCTATCCTTACAAGCTGGGATCTGTATCAGATGGCCTATGCTGTTTGGATATCACCACTCAACAGTTTTGCATTACTGGGGGTGCTGGATTCCTTTAAGTACAGCGCTACTCACCCATGTCTTTAGCATCATCTGTATTTCTGGTGCATGCTGACAGAGGTGTTATGGATCTCCACTATCGAGACAGGCATTTCTGACCTTTCTGCAGGACCTTCTTCTGCAGGTCCTCATCCAAGACAAAACTTCTTGCCTGTTTTTGCTTTTGGATTGCTCTCATTTATGTTTTGGCATTTCCAGTGTTCATCCTTGATGAGGAGCTAGCTCCAGTGAAGAATCTGTCTGTTTACATGTTAGGAGGCACATTGCTGTTTGGCTCCCAACAGTACAGCCAAGAAGTCCCCATGCTAACTGGAGAGATAACTTCTTGCTGGCTGGATTGTGGATTGAATAGTCTTGTGCATTGGGCCCTCAAGGACCTGTCAGCATTAAGGGCTGAACTCCAGCCTTGGGGAGCTAAAGCAGGTTGAACTCCACTTTATACTGCCCTATGTTTGAGTGTCTAAACATCAGTTGTGGATCTAAAAGCCCCATTACATTCAAGGAGAAGTCTTCAGTACAGTCAAGGGAACATGAATCCTACCCTACAGACTCATTTCAGCTGCTGGCATGGCTGTGTCCATCCTTATTGTGCTGCCCTAGGACATCCCATACAGCTGGTTTCAGAGGATACAGGTTTACCAATCCTGTTTGTGTCATGCCAAGCATTTGTGTGTGGGTACTGAGGGCACTTCAAGTGGAGCTAGATGCCTATTTTTGGGAACTGAATGAGCCCTGATGTCTCTTGTCTCTCGCCCAGCATGGGGCAGTACTCTCTCTGGACATGGGAGGGTATAAAAATAGAGGGGGAACCTCTGGTGACATCTGGCAAGTAAATCGACCAGGTTCAGGACAATTCTCCCTTATGGTCTGAATCTGAAAATACCACTTGTGCCTTTAGCTGATGTCCTGGGTTCAGCAGTAGCAGTCATTTAGGGGGAGGGAAAGAAGGGGGTGGGGGAGTGAGTGAACGAGTTGCCTGACTGGGTTTAAACCACAACAGTTGGTCTTGTGCATGTGGCTTGAAGGAGAAGAAAGCCAGAACAGGGTCTTGTGGAGGTTAACAATGTATACAGCTTCTACAATCACAGAGAATGCTGTAGTTTCTAAAGCCATGTAGAAAAGAGGTCACTTTCCAAAGAGATTAGCTTCAAAAAGTGCAAACAGCTACACATTTGGTGTTAGTTTCAGTATGGTCATACCCTGGTTAAATTTGGGCTGTTGCTATTTGCTTGTGTTCCTGAATGCCTAGGAGTGTTTGGCATGGACTGGGGCCTTGCTGTGCTTACACTGCAAGATAGCAGAATGAAAAGGTCACCTCTGTATTAAAGAGTTCACACTGTATGGAGCTGAAGTTTGCACAAATCACGCTCTTCCCCCGATGACTGTCCTCTTGGTTAAACGTGAGAGCTCTGATATCAAAGACTGAAGGTCTTTCAATTCAAAGGCCACAAGGTTTTGCTATGAAGTAAATAGTGCCAGTGCCTAAAGAGGGTCTAAATGACTTAAAAGGAAATATGCCAAGAATGATTGCAGTCCTTTGTATATTAGTTTGCTTTTCTGTACAATTTCCTTTGATCCAAAATGTGTTGCTGCTTCATTTACTGTGGAGGTTCTCACATGATTTCCTTAGTCAACAGCAGAACTCCATCAGGAATTCATTAGACAGTGTTTGTACAGATGTAAAGCTCTGCCTAAGTGATCCTATTATTATTTATATTGGGCCTGATCCTGCAAATCCTTAGTCACATAAATATTTCTCAAGATGTTAGTCAACTAATGTGACAGAGAGAACTGCAGCAGTGAATTTAAATTTGCAGTGCCAAGGCAGCAGTAGAATTTTTCCTTGGTACATATGAGTTTTGTTACTAATTTTAGTTTTTTGTTTTCCCTATTCACTTATTTATAACGAACTACACCTCTGTGTCATGCACTATGAACACTTGTTTAAAAATACTTTAAGATAAGTAAGGAACACCTTGCTTTCCATGTTCCAGGAACTGACTATTCTAAACCTTTGTCATGCACAACCCTCATCTCTACTTCATTTTAAATTGTCTGTAGCCTCAAAAGGTACAGTTATCCTGGTTACCCATATAAACAGATGTCATCTATCTGGATTTCTTCAAGGTTTTTGGCACAGTCTTCCACAACATCCTTCTCTATAAACTGGAGAGATACGGATCTAATGGATGTACTCTGCAAAGTTCTGCACATGGGTTGGGACACCCACCAACATCAATAGAAGCTGGGTGATGAAGGGATTGAGAGCAGCCCTGCACAGAAGGACTTGGGGGTACTGGTGAGTGAAAAACTGGAGATGAGTCGACAATGTGTGCTTGCAACCCAGAAAGCCAACTGTATCCTGAGATGCATCAGTAAGGAACATGGCCAGCAGTTTGTGGGAGACGATTCTTCCCCTCTACTTCACTCTGGTGAGACCCCACCTGGAGTACCACATTCAGCTCCGGGACTCCCAACACAAAATGGATATGGATGTGCTTGAGTGAGTCCAGAGGAGGACCACGAAGATGCTCCAGGTGCCGGATAACCTTTTCTATGAAGAAAGGCTAAGAGAGTTGGGCTTGTTCAGCCTGGGGGAGCAAAGACTCCAGGGAGACCTAATTGCAGCCTTTCAGCTTTTAAAAGGCGCTTATAAGAAAGATAGGGACAAACTTTTTTAGCAGGGCCTTTAGTGATAGGACAAGGGGTAACAGTTTTAAACTAAAAGAGGAGAGATTGAGACTAGATATGAGGAAGAGCTTTTTTTATGATGAGGATGGTGGAACACTAACAGGTTATGCAGATATGCAGAGAGGTCCTAGACGCCTCATCCCTGGAAACACTCAGGTCAAAGTGGATTGGTCTCAATTGAACAACTCATTCTAGTTGAAGCTGTCCCTGCTTGTTGCAAGGGGGTTGGACCTTTCCAACCCACAGTTTTCTGTGATTCTGTAGTCAGTGATGGTCCAACAGAGACGTCAATAATATGTGATGATGTCAAATTTTGGGTCTTTACTGTAGAACATAGACTTTCTGAGGTCAGAGGACCAAATTGTCAGGCTGACAATGCAAAGAGAGGAAAGATATTTTCTACAAATAGAGTAAGAAAACAAGAAAAATGAAACTAATATTTTATCTTCAGAGAGCATAACTGTGGGCATTTGGAGGTGATGGAGTCACAACATATTCTTTCAGCTGAAATGGAATTAGTGGCTCTTCATCTCAATGCCAGGTGAAACAGGCTAGTTGCAGTGAAGGTGGAAGCTGGTGATCGTTTTCATCATTAAGCTCTGAGACACTGGTTGACGAGGTGACCACAGAGGTCGCTTCCAGCCTCAGCCTGTGGCTATTTATTGCTAAATCAAGGTTGGAGATAACAAATGTTCTTTTGACTTAAAAAATAGCCACTGTTGTATGTTGCATGTATGCGTGCACATGTGAAAATTTGAATGCTCTTTCTTTAGCAACTAGTGAATGTTTTGGCTCTGTTTTTGTACATGAGGCACCATGACACTCCCAATGGATAAAACTTGCTCTAGGATATATATCAACTCTTCACTGGATACAATGGCTTTCCAGTGAGGGGGGTATGGTATGACCAGTGAAGACAATTTCTGTTTTTTGAAATGCACAGTTCATCTTCTTACAGTATTCAGTTTGAAGCAGGTAGCATAACAGATTCACAATGCTACTGTCTCACTGTAGTGTTGAGCTGAAAGCTTTATCAAGCACTGGAGAATTACCACGTTTGAGGAAGAAAGGTAATGTGCAATAGTTATGATAGAAGAAGTCTCACTGGGGCTATAGAGGGACCTGGATTCCATATGTTTTCATAAAACCACTTGAAAACGGTCCTCTCGATTCTGAGTTCCCATAAAACTGTATTCCTGATGTGAACGTAATGGAAAAAAAATCACCCTTCAGCCTGCAGAAACTGAGTAACACAGAGGGGTGAGGCATTAGGTCTCAGGAGCACATGTCTTGCTGAGAAGCCCCTGGGAAGCTTGGGCCGTATGTCAGTGCTGAACATAGTTGTTGTATGAGGCCATACCAGTGATTTCCCATCCCAAATACCACACTTCTTTTGCCCATCTGGAGCACAGTATGATTAAACTTATGGTAACTGAAGGACCTGTGGATGAATGTAAAGTACATGTACTGAAAGTTCCCCCTTAGACAGCTATTTCCCACTCTCAGGATCCTTCATTCTAACAACTGGTGTCATGCTGGCAATGACAAACTGTTGCACTGATGCAGCTGCACAGCGTATGCGGATTGTGGCTTGCTGCTTCCTCTTTAATCTGGTTATTTTATATGGCATGAGTGCTTGCAGGCTGGTACTTCTATTTTAGCTCAGACTGATCTGCACTGGGCCTACTGCATTTGTCTTGTTGCCTGTCTCCAGCACAGTCCAGGGCACCTGAGGAGGAATATGTTTGTGTTCCAACTGGCTGAGACATAGACTTCAATTTTTTGTGCTACTTTGCATCTAAGCAATAAATCTTGTAATAGCTTAACTTTTTATATGAATGCTGCCTCAGGCAAGGACTGTGTGGCCTAGAAAGCAGGAGGTTTAATATTTTATAAAACTTCCAAATGCTGTTTTGCTACTACCTCTCCTTGAGTGACATGGTGGTTTGATAGACCTCTGAGCTGCACTGGGGAACAGAAATAACGATTGAGTATGTCAGTTGACTGACATAACACAGAAGCACTGGGGAAAATGGTTTGAGTGGAAGCATTTGAGGAAATCACAATCCACTTGGGGAAAATTAAAAAAAAAAAGCAAAATTAAAGAAAAATAAAAAATTCCTGTGCCCTGCAGGTAAGTCATTTGAGGGAAACTGGTCACTTAACCACAATCGTAGCAGGGTTGGAGTGTGATTTGAGCTGGGCAAACAGTTCATGTGAAGGTAGACACGAGACAAAACAGTGAAGTCAACAGCCTGGCTCTGTACTTCAGTGGTGTTAGAACTTTGATTTTTTTTCCCATTTTCTAGGAAATAGTGAGGAAACATTCCTGTGGCCACTTTATTTATGTCTATTAGGCGCTACCTTGCATCAGGCTGTTTTAGGGCAGCTGATTTTGTTATTCTGGAGTAGTAACTTGCATCTCTCCAAACAGAAATATTTCCCATGTGTGTGAGTTAGGACTAACCTGTGTGATAGTGACACTTGCGGGATTCATTGGTAAGAGTCATCAATGCTTTGATGCAGTTGGAGCCCTTTTGTTTTCCTCTGCTTGTATTGCTGGTCTCAGGATAGAACTTTGATTAAGCCAAGTGAAAACCAAACCATGCAGAATGAAAAAAACCTAAGAGACTTCACAAAGAAGCTTGAGAACTTAGCAATTTGCATCTTTCCAGCCATAACATACATCTTTCTTGAGGCAAAAAGGGCTTATGACTGCTGGTTTTGGCATCTTGCTCAATCTAGTCCCAGCAGTGCAACACATAAACTAATGTTCTGTGATGTAGGCCAATGATTTTACCTTGGCTATGGGTTGAAGTTACTGTTGATAGGGCTTGGGTCAGCAAAACGCTTCAGTGTGCTCACCCTATGGAAGTACATAGGGTTGAGTAAAAGGGAGGGCAGAAATAGGGGGATTATGCCTTTCACTTTGTTCCTTTCTGGCATGGCGGGTTGTAGAATATCACATGATGTGGTTGCATCCTTCCCCCAGTTTTTCTTCCTCAAAATGACCGAATCCAGTCAGGAAAGTTGATAGGGTTTACTTAAATGCTTAAATGAATCACAAGATTAAATAGTTAGCAGAAATGTGTTTGTACAGTCCCTCTGGAGACTGGAAAAAGTCAGGAGCTCACATTGCCATTTGCAAGCCCTGCTTAAGATCTCTCATTTTAGGCATAAACCGTGGTCAGGGAGTAATCCAGTGCCGTAAAACCTGAATGCATTTCATCCCTACATTGTTTTTTTTGTTGGAACAATTGTTGTTCTCACCACATTTTCAACCTGATGGTGGACTAAAATGAACAGAATCGCTTCTTGGAATTTGGCATCTCTGGGTGGTATTACTTAACACCCAGAAAGAGAGATAGGAGATGTGACAATTTGTATAGATTTTCTCACAAAATTGCCAGCTGGGAAGAGATAAATGATAGCTCTTGAACGTGCTTCACTTATTCATCCATCACAACTTAACAGGCTAAAACTTGGAAATGTGTTGGGAGGCAGAAGGTGGGGCTAAGGTCTTTTACAAAGTTTGCGGTAGGGCACATTTAGGAAGACGCTTTGCCCTTTGCGTGGGTGCCAGATGAGGATTCGCCATGAGGCTGAGCAGGCAGTTCAAAGTGCTAGGGCTTCAGACTGATTTTTTCTGTGCTTTGTTCCAACCCACTGTTCCCATTCTGTATTTTCATACCAGTGCAGCTGCTCAGCTTGGTTCAGCGTTGCCTCTGCTTGCTGCATGTCATTCCAGTCCTTCATTCCTGCACAGGTCCCTCTCTCCCAGTTTTTTCTCCTCCCTCCAGTGTTTGCCTCTTGGAACAGAGACCTGGGGATACCAGTCCTGCAGGACATCCTCCACAAGGCCTGCTGCCTGTGTGCAGCCAGAGTGGTGGGGGGTTGCAAACAGTACTGGAAAGAAATCCCAGATTATTAACAATGCAATAAATAGTCAACCTGGACTCTGTCTACTTTCTCTCTTTGCTGCCCCCTCCTTCTCCTCCCTGCTTCTTTCCTGGTGACTTTGTCTTCTTTCTGGAGCTGTGCTTGGCATGTTGATGCAGGTCCAGTGTGTGAAAAAACAGGCTGGGTCTGGGTCTGCATTTAAGGGGGATTTCTTTAGAGCCATCTGCCATCTCGAAAATTAAAGCAGGGAAAGGTCATTGGGATAAACCGATTTGCTAAACAAAATGGTTAACAACTCATGAATAAAACTTAAAAAAAAAAAAGGAAAAAAAGAGAAAAAAAGAGAAAATATCCTGAGGGGAGGGACAAACTATATAATCAGAAAGCAACCCACCACAACAGACCCACAGCCTGCCTGTGCTGAGCTCTACACAGCCCTTTCCAGTTATTTTCTACCTTTTGGGGAAGGGACTGCTCCCCCTCTTTCTCTCCTCAGCCCCTCTCCATCCCTGTCCTGAGCCCCCCATGTCCTTGAGAGAGGAGGACTTGCAGCCTGTGCTGGGGATGTGGTCATGAGCTTCCTAATGACTTTTTAGTGGTAATGTCCAGGGGGCTTTGTGCCTTCTCTTAGCAACTCTGCAGCAGCATCAGTAGCAACCAAGTCACTTTTGTCCCTTACTTGCTACAGCAATGCCTCTTCCTCCTCCTCGCTTTTGCTGGGTTTCTTGCAGATCACACACAGGAGCAGTGACCTTGCCCCTGTGCAGACAAGAGAGAAAACACAGCCCTGCACAGGCACAAAAAGCAGCAAAATCCACCTCTTTCCCCTCCCCCATGTCAGCTCTAAAGAATAATCAGGATTATAAGGGAAGCTGGCTGTTGAAATGAGGCACACTGGCCATGCTGGCCACAGCCACTGCACTGTGTATTGGGGCCAACCCTGACAAGGGAGCAAGATATCTGACATGGAGGAGGCAAGGGAAGCTTGCTACCTATCCATCATCTGCTTTTTTAACTCTCCCCAAAAATAAGTTCTCTGTATTTCCTGATGAGATGTTAGCACAAAAACAATCAGTAGATGGTTTTGGTGTTTGCTTACTGCTGTAAAAGGTCTGCCCTAAGCACCAGTTCTCACGGGTTTCCTAATGGAAGAAATACTTTAAAAGGTTGCAGGCTGCATGACCTATGCGGGCTTCTCTTGGAGATGGCTGAAGAGAGCCCCTAAAGACCTGAATAAAGCTCTTGCAGAGAGCACTGCGAGACTATTCAAAGGTAACTGTAGCTGTCTTCAAGTGTGAGTGCCACATTGCCCATCAACTCACATAGCCTTGTTCTGATGCCTTGTGCTTGTCCTTTTCCTGGCCTCTGCACCATCAGGACTATGATACAGCCCCCCATTGTCTTCCCCTTAGGACTGCAGGAATGATGGGAACTGCCCCTATCCTTAAGAAAAGGGGCTTAAAACATCACATGCCTCAGGGGTGCAAGCCTGCATTTTACCAGAGATGAGGATGCAAAGGGGCCATGCTTGGTTTTCTTCCATCATCTTGTTCTTCTCACCCACAAGCTTTTGCTGTAGCAAAATCTCCTTCAAGCTCCATCACTTGCCAGGGGAACTCTGACATAATTTTGTCTGGTCAGAAATGCTTTGTTCACAGTGGTCAAAAAAGCAGTAAGTGTTTTGGGGTGGGAGGTGTGGAATCAACTCGTTTCTTAGACTGAACAGGCCATGCTGCTAAGCAGCTAGAAAGGCTCATTCCTCCCCCAAACCTTATGGGTACAAAGCTATACACCTCCAAAGGCTGTAGGAAGAGGGTCTGAGAACCCTAAGGTATGGAAATGAGAAGCTAAGGTGTCAGGACATGAAGACAATGGGGTTACAGCGTGTAATCAGGCTCAGGTCCCACCCAAATCATGCAATTACATCATGGGTAAAAACCGCTGGCTCTGCTCCCATGGTCCAGCTGCGTGCTTATGGCTTGCCAAACAGCAGTTTGAGGTGGAGAATGCTGCCTTGCCTGAGTTGCCAAAGGAAATCCACGTGGTACTATTATGTAAGCTCTTTCAAAAGCTACTTTTTGTTGGTATGTTGGGAAAAGTAAGAGCACGCTAAGGTAATTTCCCATTTATTTATCTGAAGTCCACTGACATCAATTGAAAGACATCCATTCAGCTGGTTCTTTTATAATGGTTTTTAGTGCGTGTTCTTTTCTCTTTCCTTTCTCAATTTTATTTAGTTTTAGAAAGGTTTAAAAGAACAATATTAGGGGAAATGGAAATACTTGGCTGAAATGAATTAATTAATATTGTTATAGCTATTGCTTTACTAGAGTTCAACTGTTCTGCTGGTCTGCCAAGTGAAAGCAACAAACTGCCAGAGCAGCCAAGGAAGGTCCCCCTCACCACGCAGCTGGCTTTATCATCAAACACAAGTGGGCAGAAAGTCATTTTTCTGTGCTTTGTTTAACTTTCCAGTGTAAATGAAGTTGGCCTACATTACTGATACGCACCTATATCAAGCTCGTTCTTGACTTTATGAATTGTTTATAGAATTCACAGCATGAATTTTGCATTAAATAGATGCAGAAGAGTTTTGCCTGGACTACACTAGCTTTTCCATGAGTAAGGTGACGAGTACTCAATGTTTAATTGATTGGTGAGCAAGACTGTCCGTATTTTCTTTCTAAAAGGCACAGTGTGAAAACAAGAATCTGCAACCATTATGGTCAAAACACTGCCAGAAAAATTTCAAGAAGTTTGAGCTGTAGGAGCATTTATAAGAAGAAAGCTTTAAAGCAGGTGTTAATAAAAACAGTTATCTCTGGTTTAATTATTACTGTTATCACGTCTTATTTTCCTTTATCTCTTCCTACAAAAGAGTGCATAGCTGCTGACTGCTGTTTACGTATACAGGTGATTTTTCATTTGGCTTTGGGAATTAGAATGTGCATTTAACATGTTGCTTACTTCCCTTGGTCTTTGACGGTCATTAATACAATTTTATTTTTTTGACTTCCTTGCTTACATTTAGAGTATTAACCCTGAAACATCATTCTTCTCCAGGCAGATGATTGTTCCTGACTTGATCTATTTAGATTTAGAAAGAATCAAAGAGCCCTACAGGGTTGTGGCAAAGCACTTGAGATGAGTGTTTTCCCCCCATGTATTACTTATTTATTAAAGCTGGTGGAGCATAACTAAAAGGGAGAAAAAAGACCAAAGAAATACAGAATACAGTGGCCTTCAGATTTTAATGGGAGATATGGCTGGAAGCAATTTCTAAATTATTAAATAAATTGATTTTATTCTTGCAGTCACCCTCCAAGGTGTATTTGTCAGCCTTATTATATTCATCTTCAGTGCTATTCAAAACCACTTACAGAGAAACATGTTTTTCCTGTCCACAATTCTTCAGCCCTCCTAATTAAACATGAGACTTACGTTACAGGTTCAGCATTCTTGTTCTTTCCTTTTCTTTCTCATTTTTAGCCTGCCTTTTTTTTCCACCTCAATCAATTCTCCCCGTTTCTTTGTAGGCCCAGGCTGACAAACCTGGAGGTAGCCTTGTTCCCATTTAAAATGCCAGACCTGTTGGCTACAAAAGAGTTTTAAGATGATGTGTGCAGCGCAGTCCTGCTTTTTCTGTTCAGAGATGACAACATGACACAAAGCGTTAAACAGTGTATTTGTGACAGCAGGGCTGGAGATAAGAGGTTATTGCACAAAGAAAAAGACTTAAAAAAATAAATATTTATCATTTAAATGGTTCTCTCACCCTCTCTCTGTGCAGATGCACACTACACAAAATCCATTTGCTCAGCTTTTCCCATGAGTGTTCCAACCGCAGTGGTTTGGAGCAAAGATCTGAAGAAGCAATTGAGAAAATTCCGATATTGAAAGTTATTATTAAATGCCCATCGATAAGCCAAATGTGCTGGCATGCTGAGAGTGGGAGAGGAAAGTAGTGAAGTATTTATTTCCTAAAGAACAACTTTACGGTCTCCAGCAATTAAAAATGGATAAAGGCAGCACATTTTCCCCCACCCCCAAATTGTCAATAATGCTTGTGCCTGTTCTCTGTGCACTGAAGCCTGGAAGGAAGCTGGGAGCAGTATTTGCTGCTGTCTTATAGAGGAGTGGGAAGATGCTTTGCTGTGGATGAACACTTCAGAGCAGTGGCATGGCGTGTAGCTTTTGTGACCATTCCCTGCACCAGCATCTCTGACTGTGAGATGTCTGTACACTGATGAGTGTACAGGGCTCAGAGGTGAGGTACTTCACAGTACATACCCAGAGGTTGTGCTTTTAAACAGAGTCTCTCTGTATATGCAGAAACATCGCTAGCATTCTGCTGCTTTCTGTGTGGATTTGCTACAGTGAAACAGAGCACAATAGTACTTAAAATAGATGACTACCTCCCTAGAAAAAACATACACCCACTGTGTAGTGTTCTTCTTCTTGCTCATTGTTTTTGCCAAGATATGTAATTTTTATTATTACATATTGTACCTATAAATAATAAGCAACTTGAGAAAGAGTGAAAACATTCCTCAGCTCAATTAAAAAGCAGGTTATCTCAAGGCTAGAGCTGTTGCCAAGTACATAATGGCTGTTTCACTTTACTGCCACAATCACTTTATTGCCAGAACCAGGCTCATTACTCAGGCTAGTGTGCATCTCAAGGCTCTGCTCTGAGCGATGCAGAAGCTGGGTAACTGCCTTGTCTCAGGAACTGCCCTGGGTAGCACCATGCCTCTCATACACCTCCTTGCTTCATCTTTGTTACGGGGGACCATAATTAACTATTAACTTATAGGCAGCAAATTACAGCAAGACTTGAGGTGTTTGGGAGCAGAGCCTATTCCCCACTTTTCTTTGTTCCCTCCCTGCTACTTCCACCTCCCCACAAATCCCAGCTCTGCAAGCTGACAGATGGGCCCATGCCCATCAGTTTTCATCTCGTTGGACACATGGAGTGATAAGCCTGGGAAGGGCACAGCCTGGGAGCTCCTCTTCTTGGCTTAAATCACAATTGAATCTTCTGTGTTGGGGGCACTGGGTGGGGTGGTCATAGGAACCAAACCGCTCTGCAAAGTGCCATCTAAAACTTTTCCAATTAGTTAGGCAGGTTTAGTGGGTGGATAGTGAATTTTTATTTCAGCAATTCTGTTCTATCACACACAGATACATAACACATGAGTCAGAGCCCCAGCCTCATTCCAGTCTAGACTGGATCCTGGATCCCAGGAGCACACACTTGCTCTGGCAGGGGAACATGTGAGTTCCTTCTTGGCAGCTCAGCGCTGGTTCCACCTTGAGCAATAGCTACTTCACCATGTCAGCCATCCTCATACCTATGTGCTCCTGCCCCCAGGAGGCTGCTGTTTTAACTCTTTATTACTTTCTAAATTAGACTGTTGCATAAGCTGCCAATGACTTTGCTAATTACATTGCCTCTTTGACTTGCTCCTTATAAAGGCCAATTGGGAGTTGCCAGAGTGGTTTCTGTAACCTGCTGGACTGCCACCCCAGATGTGAGTTCAACAGTTACATAACAAAATTTACCTAATGCTTTGTTTTCTGTCTCATACTGAATTGATGTAGTCAGTTTATGATGGGTAAATGCAGTCAAAGTCTCATCTAGTGGTTTTGGGTAGGCTGTAGCCCACCAATGGCCTATGGCCTTCTCAATAGAGATCTCACCCATGGTATTGAAAGGGATGTCCAGAACCCAACATCGTCCACTTCTGTCTCAGTCTTCCCATGACTTCTTCTGAGGAATACTTCGAAGCTAACTTGAAGGCAGATGCAGGACAAGCTCCATCTGCCCTGTGCATTAGTTCATGGGGATGCAACCACTTGTCTGCACATTGCTCTTAGTGATTGTAACAGAGGAGCTTCTGGGTCTCCTGCCGCCAGACTTACAGTCTGTGCAGGAATAAGGAGATACATGAAGATATGGAGCAGGAAAGGGAAAATGTGTTTTTTTCACGCTCTTCTTGCAGTCCCTTAATATTACCATGTTCCTGTCCAGAGGTGAAATGGCTGGTGATGTTGACAGTGAGCACATTAATCAGGCTCACTTTCCAGTGGGGCACTCTACCAAAAAGTTAGGGCAGCTGTGTGGAGCTGTTGCAGAGACAAACAAGCCTTGCGTAACTCAGTGAAGAGACTGTAACCTGGTTAGGCTGAATGGTTGTGTTTCTTTAATCTTGTTCTGCTTTTAAGCTTATTTAAATTATTCCAATGGAAAGGCCTTTGTGGGCCAATTAGTCAAACATTGCTGTTGATTTTAATCATGGAAATTATACAAGGCCAAAGCTTTTCTCCTTTGGTTTTCTCATCTGCACTCCACTGCGGAATTTGATTGCATTGCTTATGTTTATGATATCAGTGCCGGAGCTAGATGTAAGTTAGCCCATCTGGGTACTGTTAACAGGGTATCAACAGCAGTAAAATCTTTGCCCAGGGTTTACATGACCCCCACTGTAACAGATCCAAGATTTGCTTTCATCCTTATTACCAGCCAGCTGGGGCAAGAAAGGAGGAATGGTCAAGACTAGGGAAGGAGACAGCTGGCAAGGATGCCCCTTTGGCCCAGAATATAGGGAAAAAGGATAAAAGCGGGACTAAGGAAGAGAGCTGATCCACAGCAGCATGGCTTTTGTCTGAAAGGGTGGCAGTGCTGAAACAGAGGTGGTTTATTGAGGTTTCAGGTGCCTGGGAACTAGGCATGATTTCAACAAATGGTTTAACAGAAGCAGCACAAACAGCCGCATTGCACTCATGCTTCTGGACTGTAGTCTATGTGTATCAGCAGACAATTAGCTCTAAGGATATATTGCCTGCTCTCACCAGACCTTTCCCAATTGGAGCAACAAAGTGGTTACTTAGGGTATATAATAAATTCCATTCTTTCAGGACTGCAGTGTTGGTAACTAGTCCCCAGAGGTTCACTTTACTGTATTACTTCATGCAGTTGTTTGTGTAGGTACCATTAAAGTCTTTGCACTTGCCTTTGAAAGTAATTTACAGTGAGCACTGTAGTGTTTGCTAAATATTCCTGGTGCTAAATTCTTTACAGGGAAACATTTGAACATGATGATATCCTTATCCACTTTTAAAGGCAAAATCGGAGAGGTCTTAATGATAGCCACTGTCTATGCATTTTATGCATTTTGGCTGAGTTTTTCAAAGCATGTAGGTAATGAGGACATCCAATTCCCATTAATTTTAGAGGCACCTTAAAAGGCTTTATAAATCTGAGGCTCTAGCTCTAGCTGAGAAGAAGGAAAGATTGATTTCCATACTGAGAAGAATTTTAGCAAAGTACTGATAATGTATTATAATGATTTCCATGATAGCTCACTGAAATGAACCTCATTATCTGCACCATGTATGAATTTCTCTTCTTAGTGGCTTACGTTGCATATCAAGGTAGTTGAAGGTTATGATTGCTGGTGTGGTCAATGTTACATTAAGACTGAGACTGCTAAGTACTTATCTTTTCTTCTGCTATTCTCCTGGTCTCATGAAGTTGCTCAGATTGCTTTATGTAGCAATGTCACCTGGATTGGATTTAAATTTGTCTAGGAAACAGCTTTCTATTCCTGGGGCTTCCAGGCATCTTTTGTAGGAGCTGGCTTTGTTGGAAAGATTTTTCTCAGTTCAGATCAGTTCAGCTTTGATTACTTTTGACCACTCTTTTTATGGTATCTGCTTCTTCTGCTAGATTTTTTTCTTTGGCCTCTTTTTGACTGAGTGGAATTTGCGCTTTGTTCTGTAAATCTGTGATTCTTAAGCAGACTGGAGACTTTATATAAATTTCTGTGAACTACAAGCTTATATATAAGCCAATATATTTCAGCCATCGCGTTGCTCACAAGCTGTTTTCCAACAGATTTTACTTTAGGTTCACAATTTTGAATATGAGCTGCTTTGGATATACAAGAAGGGGTGAAATGATGTCTTTGTTAAAGCTAGTGATGTACAAAAGAGAGAGTGCTTTTAGTTCACATGCATGTGTTTGTGCATAATGTGTAAATTTGTTCTTAATTCAGAAAGTGCATGCTAAAAATTGCAATTGATATACATATCTACATCTATAGAAACATGCAGATATAGATATCTGCCAGTGCAGCTCTCACCTTTGCTGTTTCTCAGTACCTGTGGCTTTAGCCCACAGAACTCCCAGTGTTTCTTGCCTTACATCCCCAGTCTCACATGAGCAAATTGAGACCACCTGGAGTGAGTGACATTTTTTGCATGCACTGTATAATTTGGTAGGTGAGAAGCTTAAATATGTATCTCTTGACATACAATGGCTATGTCTAAGTGGTGGGATATGATAGTTCTTCCTGGCTTCTGGGTCTGGTTACCCAGCGTGGCCACATTCTGCTTGCTGATGTGGGCTGGAGACTGGGTGTGGGGGAGCCCTTTCTGTGTCCTCTGTGTTGCTACCATTTCTGTGTAATGGTAACCTCCCTCTGCCTTCTGCACCTATCTCTTCATTGGCCAGCAATCTTCTGAACAGGTCTTCCTATAGAAAAAGCTACCATGGATAGCATATATAATGCACTTTGCACCTATACTTCTCAGGTGGGTGGGATTCAGCTGACCCACCTTTAACTGAGTGAAATCCTGCTATTGCCAGGTGCAGGCAGAATAACTCTCCAGACTCCACTGACCAGATTGTGATAGGGGATAAAACCAGCTGTTATGGGGAACCACAGCACATAGCCATGACACATGCACATACCTCATACCTATGTCATACACTTCTCACGGCAGAGACAATTAAACCCACCCCTACAGACTGTATTGTGCTCCTTGCTGTGTAAAGGTACTGAATGACTATTCTTACAGTTTAGGATACAAGCTATATATATTCAGTAGTTTTATAGAGAGGGTTTACTGGGGTATGTGTTGTTGTACTGCAGTAAACATGCACTCAAAGCAGATCCATGCATCCAGCTCCTTCTTTGGAAGTTTGCATGGGAATGAAAATGTGAATTATGTGGTTCAGGTCAGTCCCTTATTATGTGGCTTGCTAAAAAATGTATTGGTTTCTTACAGGCAAAACTATTCCCATGAACGCACAGCACTAAATTCATCTTTGTTATATGCACAATGAATCAGTGAGTTACTCTTTGGCTGTGTTTGGTCCAGAATTTTTATAGGTATCAGAATTATATAAAGCCATAATTATTAAATGCTTCCTTTTTTTAGAGTTGCAATATGTAATTGTCATGTAGGTTGCTGTGGTTTATGCCTTTAGTTATTTTGCCAAGGTACTTAATGTTTAATAAAATCCTTTCATAACCCTTTGTCATTAATATATAACTTGAAAAGAGCTGGGACAACAGTCATGGAATCTCAATGAAGCAGTAAGCCAGCCACTTTTAGTCTCCCTCATTATCTATCTTTCAAAGTAGGTTAGCGCTAAAGCAAACAGACTTCCTGGAAAGTATTATTAAGACATATAAGAACAGTGCTATTGGAACGAGCCCCGTGAAACAATTGTGTTTGGGGTGATTTTGTTAATATTGATATTGTTTATTTTTACAAAAAAAATCCTAACCCAAACAAAAATCCAACACCAAAACCCAAACAAAACTGAAAACAGCTCCTTGATGGAACAAAATGTTCATTGAAGTGTTTGTTTTTTTTTTCTTTTTTATAAAGTTACTCCATATGCTTAATAAAGTTCCTTTATTGAGCAATTATGGCATTTTGTTCATTATGCATTGCACCGCGTCACATCTGATGAAGAAAACAGCAAACTCTTTCTCTGTCCTTGAAAACCAGAAATGTAAATAGTGGCATTACTCCCAAGGGAAGAGCTGTGTTAATTGTGGAGCACTGCGTTAGAAATCCTGGAGATTGTATGTTCTCATTGTTTAGTTAGCTCAGGGTGGTTACTGTGGGATTTAAACCATATGTCGCTTGAATTCCAAAATTGGTCCTTTCAGTCAGCTGTGCTCTATCATTCGGTATTGATCACAGATAATATGCTTTGCAAATTAGGGGTGGTTACAGTGCCTTTGTCCATAATAGCTGTTGTCATTCATGTAGAATAGCCTGAAAGTGAAGAACATTTTAAAAGGGGTTAAAGCTTCTATAGTCATCATTAATGAATTTTCTAATGCTATCTGGATTCCATAATAGTATGAAGATCAATAGCTGTTACAGTATCATGTAAACAAAGAGATAATCCATTAGGAATGGAGAAGTTGCGCTGAAGCATTTTACTTCTTGCCTACAACAGCACATTAGTTATTACCAGGGCAAAACTGAATAATCAAGCATATAAAATATAGTCTGAATGAGATGGTGATTAGTGAAAGTGAGGTTATTGTTGAAAGAAAACAGTTTTGGTACCTTTCGTAAGTGAAATGCATTTGAACAAATTTAGCTGCGCAGCAGAATCCCATTTAGGTACACAGGGATACTTATGAGCCGGGTGTTTGAAAACAGTAAAATAACAAGATGGTTTTGTTGTCTCACACCAACACTTACCCTGTGACAGTGCATAGATGCTCTTCTAGGGTGGGACCTGCATTGCCTTGGGCACAGGAGACATACAGAAGAAATGGCACTTCTCATCCCTGAGGGATGTGGTCTGAAATATAAAGCGTAAGAATCAGAAGCAAACAAGGAGGTGAAGGGATGACAGGAGTAGGACTGGTGCTGGACTTCTCTCGGCATATTTTAGCATAGTCTGGCTAGCTGTGACTGTCTCATCCAGCTGGCGACAGCAGCCTCCCCCGAAGTCCATCACTGAATGCATTGTAAGCATTCACTGTCGCAGAATGACTGAACATCAAACCCAGATGTCAACTCAATAAAATCCAGTACAATGGACCCTGATAAAATGCATTTCTTTTGTGTAGTCTGTGGTATTGGGTTGTACGTGTGTTTTCTTTCATGCTTCATTAGCTTGATTGCAATGACAATTTCTGAGGTATCTATTGTCCTTATTTGCAAACCTGTGTGTTTCTTATTAGTGTTGCATGTCATTTAGTGCAGCTCTGCTTAGCAGATAACAGCAGAACTCAGACCTGGGAACTTCACAGTGCTTTGCAGGGTTGAGCCTGTGGAGGCCCATTTGCGCTCCTGTGCAGCACATGTACAAGGTTGTGACAGTGTATTTGCACGGATGGTGTATAACTGCCTAAGACTGAAATGTATTTCACACTCTGCCTGCCAGCTTTCAGTGGGGAATGTCACCTGGAATAGCTGTCATGCTGCAGAAACTGCTCCAGCAGTTATCAGCACTCACCACTCAACAGCCCTGTTTAAAGAATCCACTTCACAAACCCAATTAATTATTTTATCTCATCTGGTGAAAGATCATTTGTTTTCCTGTCTCCCTGGTGCAACTAGCAAGCTGTGTGTTTCCTTGTCTGCTCTACCTACGTCACAGGAGAAATGAGACTTGCTTGAGCATAGGAGGTAAAACAGCCCCATTATTGTTTCATGGTTGGTTGACTTTTTAACGGGGACTGTGATGTGACACCAGAGGATCCACGAAAGAGAAGCCTTGACTGTGATACAGTTTCTGAAGCACCTGTTATAGTACAAATCCCAGTGTGAATTTGTATTTAGACATCCATAAACCCACATGTCCCTTTTGTATTCTCTGGGGTCTAATAGGAGCTGTCCTCACTTTGCAGACCTGCCTTCCCTGGTGTCAATAATGTCTCTACAAGGCCACATATTTTAATGAAATTTCTAGGAACTTTGAGACTGCTGTTCTTCTGTGGTGTTTGAAAAAGCTTGGAGACAGGCTGCACGGGACTAACAATAAAAGCGATTGTGTCTCCATAAGAACCTGGGGAAAAGGGACATGAGACTTCCATCTTAAGGAAGTTTCCACTCTGTTACACACCATGACTGAAATACAGCACAGCATGTCACTCACATGAATATGAGGATGCATTACCCAGAAAAGCAAGGGCTACATTTTATCTTAAACTTCTCCCCAGTAGTGTTTCTCATGATGCTCCAGCAAGGAGGAGGAGTGCTCAGCCCAGATGGGCACCTGACGCTACAGCCACCAGGTCTACTTCTGAGGATAGGGCAGTGCAGCACAAGGCATGCAAGTCCAGAGCTCCCACTGTTGCTCTCAGCAGTGGACCTCCATGTCTGGCAGGAAGAGCAAAGGGAATGAGTTCAGGAAAACCCTCGGCATGAGGAAGGTCATGGGGATTGCTGGAGAGGCTTTCAAAGGCACATAAAGGAACTGGGAACTGAAGCTGAGATTGAAAGGAAAGTATTTAGACACGGTACAGCTTAGGTGGATCTGGAGCAGGTAAACGCTTAAAAACAACATCAAAACCACTATGCATATCTGCATGACTTGGTGTCTAAGAAGCCACAGGATGTGTCAATTTTACCCAGGAAGTTTTTGTGGATACTTGGACTTGTGCTGTTGCACACAGTGATAGCATATTGTCACCTTGGCTGTACTGAGCCTTTTAAAGGGAGGTGCTTCTCATTTACCAGCACCCACACACTCAGAGGAGCCCAGTCAGTTAGGAACATTTACTGCGGAGCCTTCTCTGTCCTGTCAGTGAAGCCGAGATCCCCAACACTACCAGTCATGTCACTGCTTCTTTTTCTGCGGCAAGGCACAGAAGAGCATTTGGCTTAATCTTTCCTGAGCTGACAGCTTGCTATTTGTGGCATTTTCTCAGATTACATACTATGTGTAGCTGACAGTAACTTGTGATTTTCAGCAAGTGGAATGGAAGGGAATGACATGCATCCCTGGCAGTCTGGTAACACTTCCACAGTGTGCTATTCCCAGAGCCCCGAAGCATCGGGCGTTTGCAAACAAATGGCCTGGAGAGACTGCCTCCATCCAGGCACAACTGCCCCTGGGTTCACTATCCAGCTTCTCAAAATATTACTTAATTTTTGTCTGAGTGCAGGGCTGAACCCAAAGAGTTGATCTTATTTCAAGCCTGAATTTTCTTTTTCTGTGTATCAGAAATAGCCCTGCGGTAATTCCTCTGGTCTGAAACTTGGCAGAGAGGAAAAAGGGCCAATGCATTGTGTTATTTTCTGCTGTTTTTGATTCCTGAGATCTTTCTGGAGCCTTCAAATTTTGTGCAACTATCGTGTCTCTTGGAAAAATTTCCTGTCAGTCTAAATTGTTTTGCATTTGCTGTAAGCTCTTGAGGCTAGTTGTGTCATAGTTGTGCACTTACTCCTCAGCTTTCCATGTCTCCAGGCTGCAGACTGATCACATGTGGGTGCAGATCCACCATGGCTGACTCTGAGCATAACCAGTTTGACTTGGCTGGATTTATTCTTTCAGACACAGCGCTGGGAGACCAAGGCTATATTGTTTCCTGGCCCAGCAGGGCTAGAGAAGGCTTTTAGCTGTTTTTGTGCAACCAAGGCTATGACTGTACCCTGCAGGCAGCTCAGATCCATGGGTGCTGTGTGTCCATGCCTTGGGAATGCCAGCAGCCTGTGATGGGGTCTGCATGGAGCTAAGCCCCATACAAAATGATCAGCCCAGCTCTGCTGCTAAATAAGACAGATTCCAGGAACCTAGTGCTGTCTCTGAGGTGGCACAACCTGGCTCGTGTTCATGGACCTCTTCTCTCCAGAACAAAGCAGCCTTGTGCAAACTGCCTATTTAGGAAAATCCAAGGTCTGCACTAATCTCTTAAGGGGACCTATGCATTGTGTGGAGACAGCAAGTTGCTATGGGCCAAAGCTTACCAGGGAGTGTGAGAACAATTAACCAGTATGGGCAACTGGGAATCAGGGCTCAAGCCCTCACCCTGGCCCTGGTTTATTTTCCTATGCAGACTGCTGTAACCAGGGTGGCTCCTGCAAAGCCCCCAGATTTGTTTGCACTCCGCAGATGTGAGTGCATGCTTGGCAGGGCTTTGCAATGAGGTGTGCTTGCCCTGCTCTAATTTTGAGTGGACACAGTCTCATTCTGCCTTGCTGAGGGATGAAAGCAAGCCTTGTGACCATGTTAGCATGCTGCTTTGACTGAATAAACTCTGTTGAGTTCCAGAATTTATTACTTTTGGCTCAGGGCAGGGCAAATACATTATCAAAGCTTTATTTTGGCCACAAGTAAACTTGCTGCTACGTCCAGTACCTGGGGTCAAAGTGCCACAGGAGATACATACCATATCTCCCAGTGCAACAGTTTGCTGGGATGCTGAAGCCCACCTGAGTTAACAAACTATCCAGAAATCCTGCACCATGGGGAAGGATGTAGGGAGATACCCCAGAAACTTTGCATGCACCAGGCTGGAAGCAATGGGGGTCGCTAGCTCTGGGTGTGTGCCAGGTCCTGGTTTCCCAGTGAATCACAGAGGGTGTCTCCATGCTTTCTTCCGCAGTATCTATGTTTTCCAGACTTTCTCTGGTATTTTGACTTCCCATTTTTCTGAAAACAGAGCAGGAACTAGGTAAGAATGATAATATGTAGCAATGCAATGGTTCTCACACAGGATCTGAAATTCCTCAGTATCTTGCACAGATGTGAACGGGATTGTACCCTTTAAGAGAAAGGTTTCTGAGGAAGTGCAGTTGGATATACTTATTTTCCATAGCTTTTATATTGAACATGCTTCAGGCTGATGTCAGATGACCTCAGGACTCCAAAATGCTGCATTTTACTGTATGTCATTTCATGGCTATTTTCTAGGATTTTTTTTTAAACTGTATTTTATATTACTTTTAGTTGTGGTTTTAAAAATCAAAGAAGAGCAAGGTCTGAGAAGGGAAAGCTACAGGTATCAAACTGTGTCTGAAGTATGCATTTGTGTTTGCACGTAGGGGCAGCACACAGAACCAGGACTACATGAATAGTTAACTGAAGTGTAAGCAGTCACACTGCTCACACGCCACTCTGAACGTGGACTTGTTTGGGAATGCAAATTTCTTTTGTTTAAAAGAGAACATTCTGCTTTTAGGAAGACATCTAGTTGAAACAAGTTTCTATATCACAGCTGATCTATGATAAATAAAGACAAAATTCTTCAAAAGAGATTTTGAAATAAAAAAGGAGAAGGAAAGAAATGGGTGTCCCTCAATTTCTGGGATGTGAAGATATAACTTCTTTCAGAAGTGAGTGATTGAATGAGGGAAGTTGTAGCTACTGTGCTGCTGGGTGTAATTAGTTTCCAGATCTACCTGATACCTCCAGTCAAAGACTTCACAAGCATTTCTTGTATGTCAGCCTGGGTGTGTAATAGTTGGAGTGATAGATCTACTGGATAGATCTAGGCTAGTAGATGCTTTGGGAAACACCTTCATCTTTCTTTTAAGCTGGCAGATGGTTTAAGCCCAGGCTGGACCGCCTGCTGTTGTTTTCAGTGAAGGAGTGTTACCTTTTTGGTTTCATGAAAGGCTCTCAATCAAAGCTAAAATGGCAGGCCAGTGCAGTGAATCAATAAAATCTCTACTTTCAGCTGGAGTGCCGGATAGTAATTCTTCTCGTGTCACTGCCTGGTTAAACAGTCATACTCCCGCTAAAAGCCCTATAAGACATAATAGATTCATGTGGCTTTAGTCCATTGTGCTGCATTTACCCAGGAAAAGGGAGAGAGGTTACTGTTTCACTAAAACAAACCAGACACTGGTGTATTGTGTATCAAAATGTATTCACCCATTTCGCTCTGCCTCATTAGAGCAGGGGGAGCTTGTTTTCTATACCACTTGTGGAGCAGTGTTAAGACATCTGATATATTCATTGCAAATCCTAGTTTAATGATGACTTAGACATAAAATCCCAAATGATTTTACATGCTGGCTTTCTGGTTTACCATTACAACACATATTTGTGTGCTTTCTGTTTATTAAACTACAATAAAGATGTACAAACTGGATGTATGAGAACGTTTTCCAAGAGGCTTTAGAATAAATCAATTGGCCCTGTGGAGTAATTATCTAACTATATCATTTCTAATTGCAGGAAATTAACTTGGTGCATCTGATTTGATGTATTAAATTCCCTTGTATATCAAGTTAGAGTAGAAAATGTTTATTTTCTACAAAATGGATCTGAAAGTCCTCAAATATTAAATATCAAAGCTCAGAGCATGCAAAGAGGAATGGCTGCTTTGTGCTCTGCAGCTGGAAGATGGTGGCCCTAAACCAGCCTTATTCAGACGCAGATGAGCTCCCCTTGGACATTCACCAGTTGCATGTATCAGCCATGGATACTCTTCCCCTATTCACTCCTCGAGACTGACCTTGTATCAGAGAACTGGATTAGCCAAATGCATGCAAGTGGTCAGAGTTGAAACTCTTTTTAAAGCCCTCTCATGAAGTACATTGCACTCTTCTGGGACAGCCAGAAATTAGAATCCAAAGTTAGACCCCAAAAGCCAAAGGCAAAACAACCAGCATCTTAGCAGGAGAAGGCACACGTTCCAAACTGTATTTACCTTCCGTTTGGAAGAGATCTTTTCAAAGCAGTGGAAGTTTTCCTTTCTAGTACTCACACTGTTCTCATACATCTTCTGTATCTACCTACCTGCATATCTTCATGCATATTACTTGTGGGAATCACTGATTATTTTGAAGAAAACCCATAAGTGAGTCTTTTCATTCCTTATTTTGAAGAGAGTCAGATTACCCTTGCCAGTATACTTAGCAGAGAGCTAAGTATTATTACATTGTAATTCAGAAGTGATGTGCTGGATTTTTATATTTAATGAGACCCACATACCACGTTATCTCACCATCTGCACAGATCCGGGAATGGTTGTAGAAAGTTCCCATTAGTCATATTAATATCCATCATGCCTTCAGCTCACTGTGAGGATATAACCATGGAAATGTTTCTTTCACAGTGGAGGTTCTTTTCTTTGAAAAATCCACTGAACTTTACATCTTGGACAAACTTAAATATCCCTCCTGGCTACTAGGCCAGGTATGACCCTGGCTACTAAACAAGGGCAGACTGCAAAATACCAAGGGTCTCCTCCTCCACCTCTCTGGAGCAAACCTCAGCAGATGTAGACAAGATTTTAATAGCTACAAAAAGAGAAATGCATGACAACCTCATTAAGGGAACTATAACAGGCTGTCAGAATATCTCCAAGAGGACAATATATCAATGTCTAGTTTATTGTAGCATTGCTAACTATAGTAGTTTGCCCCTCTCATAATCTTTCATTCATCTTCTATTGGTCTGATTTCCAATAATACTTCACCACCGCATGCATCCACTCTCCCTTTCAGCTGCCTCACAATTGCTGACATAACTCTTTAAGTACAGAAGAATCAGGACTGGTAAGTGACAGTAATAAAAAAGCAGTTAGTGGTCCACCCCACTGCTAGCCCTGATACGGTACATTAGAAGGGTTTTCATTTTCTTCCCCCCTCTACCATCCTGAGGACCATTTTGTTCCATCCCAACATCTGCAGGAGGTCAAGGTGCAAAGAGCCCAGGGATTTTACACCATCTGCCACCAAAAAAAAAAAAAAAGGAAAAAGAAAAAGAAAAAAGAGAGGGAAAGGAAGGCCCTAAATGTTGCTCTAAAGAGCCATTTAAAGTTATTTATCACTGTAATGGCAAACCAATCATTATTAATCGTACCCGCCCATTGTCTTTCATGTACACCGACAGGCCATGGGACATTATTAAAAGAGATTCAAACCACTTCAGCTGGAGTTCTGGCCCCCTCCCCTTTCACCTTCCCCGACCCTTTGGGAAGCCAAAAATGGAGTCAAGTAGTTTTATTCATTTTCTTTCGCAGTGGAGCTGGTTCTCCTGTTCTGCTGGGGATCCAGCATTCCTCTGAACTTGAAGCAGTCCGTAAGGATGGTGAGCCATCTCACGTGAGCCTGTGACAGCTGCTGGAACTGCTTCTGAAGCTGGGCTGGAAACACAAGCAGAAACTCACACCAGAGACGCCATAAGATTGCTACCTCCTGTATATGTAAAGATTTTTCGTCCCCCACCTGCCTAGAAAACATCAGTCCCAGTTCAAAGTTAAGAAAACAACAGTGGACTTCCAGGCTTTTCGGTTCATGCATCAGTAAACAGCACTTTTGCTGAACCTGATTTTGTATATCTTCAGCAGCTGTGGTTACAATAATATTTCTTGAATGAAATGTGCCAGTTGGAGGAAATTGTCAACTCATTATTGTGGCTAACAACCAAGATACAAACGTTTCAGTCAGAGCAGGAGGTGATTTTGTAAACAAGGAGCATTCCTAAGGGGATTTCTATAGTTAAAAATCAGTCTGAAGTAGACCTGAAATAATTGTAGTGACAAAGGGTACAGCTTTCCTCCAGCTGGAGTTGATGACAACCCCCCATCTGATTTCCATAGGGTCAGGATCATGCCCTTTGAGGAAACACACCTAGCACTGGTATGTGCTCTGCAGTGTTATATGTGCCCTGGTATAACCTGGAGTTCAGGTCAGCCAATTTAAACTAGTTGATTATATGGCCCAATGCCCTCATGCATGCTGCATTCTTCTACTGGTCCAAACACTTCCAACAGCAACTTCCTACTACTGCTGGCTGTGACAGCTCTGGACACAGACCTGAACTCGCTGCCCAGTAACCCCAGTGACTAGATGCTGCCTGACCTACTTTCAGACACTCTGGTGTTGTTTTAGAGATGCCTCTTGGCTTTGCTGATAGTAGTAAGCACATGTGCACTCAGAAAGCTATGCTAAAACTTGTGTCCTTGTGGAGGCAGAGAAGGCTGGGCTGTGTTTGGCCGGGAGGGCAAGGAGGAGGTTGAGAAGAATGGGACCATTGAAAACTTTGAGTCACTGTGAGGCTTAAAATGTCTCTGGGGACATGGCAGAGAGGAGAAGCCGAGAAAGGCCAGGCAGAAGGAAGGAGCAGTGGCAGTTGTGAGAACAGAGAAGGCCAACAGGGACTTTATCACTGTCTGCATGCTGTTTGACACTATTAAAGGGTCATTCATCTTTATCTTCTGAAGGTTTATATTGTCCTTGATGTGGCATAGAGCTGAAGAGCACTGGTCCAGAATGGGGACAAATGGCAGCATGGGATTAGTCAAGGGCACAGTGTCTTACACAGGGACTCCACAGTCATCCTTGAAACTGGCAGTCGCTTGGAAGAAGGAAAAGTGCAAACTAGCAAGGAGTTTGCTGAGGCTAGAGACAGAAGGAATAGAAACCAAACTAAGGCCTGCTAGGTCTTTGCAGTTCAGTTGGAATAAAAACAATCCTGTCTGTTTCCTTGGAGAAATTGTCCTTCTGTTTGGTCTTTCTTAAGACAGTGGCTGTATGTGCAATGGTGAGGTAAGGAAGATGAAAGATACCTGTTTTGTGATTAAATCATGTACTTTCTGTCATTAAGTAAAGCCAAGACGAGTTAAACAAGTAAACTTAAATCACTACAAAGAACAAGCTTTCAAGTAGAGCAGTAAAAAATTAATTCCTAGTTGCAAATCTCCATGAATAACAATTAAGAAGTGCCTTACACTAAGACTGATGCTTCAGCATTCATCCATAGCCTATGAAAAATTTAAAATAATCTTGGCCAGCAACCCAGTAAGTGGTCATTTGTATTCTATGAGATGTGTGGAACAACCCAAAAAGTAAACAGGTAAATGCTGGATGCTTTGCTTTTTCCCATGCAAACCCAGAATAGGTTATTTGCACATTGTGAAGTCTGCAGCTGGTGCTTATCACAAAATGAGTCATGGTTCAGTGTTTGAGCACACAGGCTTCTCTGTCCAGGTGTGCTGCTCCAGCCTGGGCTGCCACTTGGGGAATGCACTCAGCACTGGTAGCATTCAGGCACCCCTGCTTTACAAAACTCCCCAGAGGCAGGAGGACCAGGGACAGTCCACTGACGTGTGGCACCCAAGCCTCTGTTAGGAGAGAGCTGGCAGAGGCATTGAATCCTAAGCTGGACAAGCAGGTTCTGGGATATACCTGGTGGAGGGATAGCAACTATGGAATGGAAATGAAGGAAACTGTGGGAAGCTGTCCCTGTGGTCTCACAGATCCCTCAGAGCAAAGCTGGTCTCACACAAAGTAGACATTACTGTTCTACAAAGCAGCAGTATGCCAGGGAGTGACTTGACACAGATCAATGCATCCTTTTCTGGCAGAACTGAGGGCACAAGCTCCAATAAAGACCACACGTGCCTCTTCTAGTGAAACGGCGATTTCAACCAGCCTGCATCAGCAGAAATACTTCTGCCCTCTGAGGTAGGAGTGAAAGCACAATAATTCCAATGGTATGCCTAAGGGAAGACAGGTTTGGGATTTCAGCCATCCTATTAACAAAAAGTTGGCGCCCTTCCCTGCACTGCCTTCTCCTTCCCTGTACAGATGACTGTCCTTCCCCTCACCTTTCTGCACCCACCCTTCCCTTTTAATGATCCACTTGCCTCAGAAAATCCTGACTGTGCAAGGGGTTATCTCCAGGTTGCTTACAAAGAAACTGAGGCTCTGGTCTCATGTAGCATACAGTATGCTGTTACCAAATAGAGGTAATTTTTTTGCTTGTCTGCTCTCTTGCCTGTTTCCCTTGTGCCTGCTCCTGTTTGTCAGACCCTTCCCCTAGACAGTTTAAATCACTGAAACTGCTGAAACCTTTACATTACTTTCGGATTTGTTTTCTGCCGTTTTCACGAGTTAGTTCAGCTTCTGCAAGGACTCTTAAAGACAAGCTAAGTGAGTGAACAGAGACCTTTCAGACAGGGCTGAGCAGTCACAATGACCAGCCCAGCCTTCTAAAAAATCATTTTGAAACAAAATGACTGCAAACCTCATTTGCCAAGATGCTGAGCAACTGGCATTCGTTGCTGAAGCCACTTCTGTTCTGGTGTTGGTGCCACAGGAGATACATAATGCAGTGAGTTCCCAAGCCTTGGCACTGAGGGCAGGCAGTTGCATTCACACCATTTACAGGGATAACAAAATGGAGAGCATCAGCAGAGATGACTGTTCTCTTTATAGACTGAACACACACCTGGACACGTGATGGCTTGGTGGATGTCTGATAAAAGATGTTATGCAATAAAATGGAGATGAATGTTTTCAGCTCAGGCAGCTGGCAGAAATAATGTGTGTGATGTGGGAAATACACAGCAGACCCTCAAATCGCATGCAGTAGAGGTGGATGTGAGCTCATTGTTTTCATCTGCAGTAGGACCAACAGTTAAACTGAGCAGAGTAAAAGAAATTGCAATGAAAAGCTTGACACCTAGCCAGTCAAAGAATTCTGGCTTAACTATTCAGGAAAGGATCCATATCTACAGCACTGAGGTACACAGGCAAATACAGGGGTCCTCTTCCTGCAGCATGAACATGAAAAGATCTTAGATGTTTAAATAGGTGTTTGTTTCGTACCAGTTTTTCCCAACCTAAATTACAATCTACTTTCTTTCCTCTTGGGCAGGTCAGTCTCCCTGATTCCTTCATCTGCTCTTCTAGTTCAAACAGAGGTTGACAATAATGTCTTTGAGCTCATGAACAGGGCATATATCTGGGACGAGATTGCACCTTGCTGTTTCCCAGAGGGTTCAAATGGGTATTAACTTACAGGGCAGTCTGAGGAGGCTGCTTTGACTGAGGTGGGGTGCTCTGCCTTGTACTGTGGGTCTCTCCAAGGAGCAAGAGCTTAAAAACCCCACAGATATAGTGTGTAGCCCTATCCTGCCCCATGTTGTTTGCCTCATTTATCCAAGACACAGCACAAACCGTTATTTTTAGATGTGTTCAAATGCTGCACTTTAGAAAATTATTTCATTCTCTTTGATCTGTCATTTAAAGATGAAACTGGGTTTTTCCAGTTCAGGAACACTTTGTTCTGTTCTTAAGCTCAGTTTTTCACTGAAACTGTTTGAGAAGACAAACCAGAGAGAGATCTGCAGACCTTGAAAGGAGATTCTTTGTGTGAAAATATTGATTTTACTTGACACACCTGTACTTGAACAAAATTGTTCTGGTTGTATACAAGTAATCTCTATTGAAATCATTCTTCTTGCCTGACCTGAACAATTGCTGATCTAAAATGGAATAACTTCCATTTCTTTTGATGGTTTTGCTGGTCTGCTGCATTACCTGATTTTGTTTTTTTTCAACTATGATGCTTGTATAGATAGAATCGAACCTTCCTCATTTGACATGGCATGAAGGGTGTTAATATTTTCAACTTAAAGACTGTCAGCATTAGGAAAGTTTTCAGTTAATGTATTTATTGCTCTTCACTATAGTGCGATAAACCTATTTTCTTCAGATACTAATTAGACAGGTACGTAATTAAACATCTTAAATAATGAAATAAATGTTCTGTAAAAGGCTAAAAATATCTGCCCATAAATTAGTCATTCAGTCCATATTAATAAATAAGTTCTGGATGTCAACTCACAAAGATTTCCCTTCTGTAATCCGGCCACCGGTATGCGCATTGCAAACACATCAGACTCCCCATCTGCACCACTGCTCCATTGCATTTGTTTGTGATCCTGGATCACTGCAACTTGTGTATGTATTGAACCTGATCTGATTCTTGTGTGGACATCTTGACATGTGGACTTAAACAGAAGTGACACTCCGCATATATATATATTGGAGACAGAGAGTGAAATGGTACATAGTGAAACGAAGTATACTTTTTGAGATGAAGGACTGGGAGAGGCAGGTTTGAGATTTTGCACTTCTGGGCATATACACTCAACATCTTCAAATTTGATTTCCACCTACCTGACTGACAGGCTTCATGACAGTGGATTTGTGCAGAGGGATGGGGTGGCTGTGTGTAGAGAATGTATAGGGCCATGTGTCAGACCTTTCCGAGTACCCCTTTGGTGTCATGGGGACAGATTTTCGTCCCCAAAAGCCATCTGAGAAGTCTTGGTGCTTGTCTGTCATAGATGCACTGTGCTCTTGGGGAGCTAATCCACTTTGCCACTTCCTTCACTTTTTCAGAGGGAAGACTGTGTATGTAACCTACCCAAATGAACTGCTGTGAGGATTCACTGATACACATACAGGATTAGAAAGAGTTTATGCTCCAAAGGAATATTAGTAGCTATTCTTAGCCAGGTTTCCTAAGGAAATTAGACTCTTGTGATCCCACTGTGTTTGCTTTACTATTGTACAGCCTTCAACAACTATTGAAATATCAACTTTAAGCAAATATAACGCAACAGCAGATACTCTAGGACATTGTGGGCCAGCAACTTCTCTGGAAACAGGCAGGTACATAGAGAAAAGGCAAGCAGATCAGTGCTGTGACTAAAGGAAGACCTGCAATGAGAGCATAGTCAAGTAGCAGGCACTAGAGAATCCACTTAGGACACAGGTCATAGCCACTGGAAAAGCTGTGAGCAAAGCCCACAGTTTATAGAACAAAGAAGTCATAGAAACAGTGTAAGAACCCTTGCACAAGAAAGTACTTGTTTAATTTGATTAACTTAAATGATAGAGAAAGGGCAAATTGGTTTTAAAATAAAAAATTACCCCACTTCTCCACTGGCCTTTTGCCCTTTTCTAAAGCCTTGCTCAAACTAAATCTTTGTGAAGGTTCTGAAATACTTAGTTACTGACTTTCCTTTTCTTGTCATTTTTTTCTTGCTTATTTCTGGACTCTGGCCAGAACGGGAAACAGATTGCTGAATACAGTAAAAAAAGCTGTTCTCAAGGTACTTTCATGCCATCTGAAAGCTAGAAAAGCTGTAAATCTTGAGCTAACCTGCTCTTGAAACCTTGAAACTTGCTGATGATGCACTTCTCTAGTCTGTGCTACGAGATAGAACTGCTGACTGTTTTTGTATTAGCAGCTCTCACCTTACCAGGGCTGGCCTGGAGGAACCAAGGTAATATTGTGGTTCTGTGACAGCACTCGGTGCTGCTACTCTGAAATGCGTAGGCTTAACACCAGCCAGGCTCTCTGCTGTATAGTCTGTGTTATGCCATTGCCTCTGTCTGTTTTGTACCCCAGTGTCTTTCTTAGAGCTGAAGTGGCACTTAGCTGAAAGGTCTCATAAATTCAGCTATGGGGACAAGAGATGGACTTTTCCTCCTACTTCTCTGCATCCCATCTCAGAGCAAAGAGGTGTAGCAGACAGGAGCTGCTACATGTGCAAAACCAGTGGAGGACTATGCCTGTGTTAAGGGCATGCTTGGAAGTGGGTTTTATATTCCCATAGAGAGGCATGGAAGCTCCTGCTACTTTGTGTTGCAAACTATTACCATGTCCTAGAGACAGGTTTTCCTTACTCTGGACAGCAGGATCAGGTGAGCTGAGGAAGAAAGAATTGTTCAGCTTGTAACGCTTGCACCCTCAAACTCTCCAAATCTTGATGATTCTAGCAATGTGTCAGTTTTACTATGTTGTAGTTGTTGGTGATACCGTGTTTTTTTTTAATCAGTGTTATGAAACTTCCAAATAATACCACCTAAAGAGTCATGTTTACTCATTCTTTCTGGTTGTTTGGTACATCTTTGTCTTATTTTTATTTAAATGTTCAAGATACAGGCTATGCCTTTGCAAGGTTATTGTGAACCTCACAATAACACATCCTTGATGACTGGCAGGATCTCAAAGAACTGCTGTAACACAGATAATGAGCAACGTTTTTATTAAAACTCCTGCAGAATTTCTAGCCAATTTTCAAGATCATGTCAATAAAGGTAGTTTAGATAAGTCTCAGAAACTCACAGTTTCCCCATATCCCAAATGGATGTATTTTCCATGATTAACATAAATTGACTTATTGTTTTCTGTTTTTCAGAGTACAACCAAACCTAACAAAGGGGAATAGCAAATTGTCACAGAGTGCAGACTGATTCCCACCATGCTTACTAGGAAAAAATCTAGTTCTTTTGTTCTGGGTTTTACTAATCTGGACAGTCAGGCTCATAAGAGATTGGTTGTGTAGTCTTTATTTGCACAGGTAAGTTTGTATTCATATGAGAGCTCTGTTGATTTCCCAGAAAAGAGCCTAAAGAAGTAAGTCCTGCCACTTCTGCTGAGCACTGCGCAGACGTGTAAATGACAATAAACTTAAATAAGGTATATATCACTCAGGTCTGTACTGTGTATTCATTTGGAGTGCCACTTCTTGATGTGTGTCAGCTGATCTCAGAGCAGCACGTGCACAAGAAGGACTGCTCAGCAACAGGAGAATGGATATGGAAGGAAGAGTGAAAAAAGACACAGAAAACTAAAGAGACTTTTCCCCTCTTTCATTGTGGAGGAGGCACAAACCATTTATTATATGTGGTGGTTGTAGAGACAGAAGAAAGGGCTGTTGAAGAACCTTGAGAAAGCCACTCATGAAAAGTTGGGGTTTATTTACTCCATCTTGGGTTGATTGATACGTGTACCTTCACTGATTCCAGTCTACCCTCTTTATACTCACAGCACCTTCTTAGGCTGATTAAACATTTGATATTCTAGTATTTGATCACTTCTGTAACCATGATTCTAAGGACTGATGCTCTGCTGATGAGGCACTCTGCACAGGGACACTGCCTAATAACTAATAAAATAATAAATCCAATAATATAAAATTATATAACATTACATAATATATAATATATTATATAACAAGACAATGTATACTATTTGATTATATAATAATTATTATAATAATAATATAATAAAAATAAAATATTAACTATCTAGAGAAACAAAGGGCAGGATGGTGTACTTTATTTTCCCCACTTTAGAGATGAGGAATTGGACCTAAAATAGATTAACTGGTTTTCCAAACCCAGGAAGTAGTTTTGGGTTTCCTGATTCCCGAACTACAGCTTTAACCACCCCCTTCCTTTCAAGTAAATGAAAACATTTATGAATTACTGATGCCAGTGAGGTCATAAAGTGATGGGACATATGTCAGTGAGAAGACAGGGATTTGTAGGTAGGGAATAAACATAAACTGCACATTTAACTGTATAATCTCTGACTATAAATCAAAATTGCTTTCTTTCTTCCAAGTGAAGATGTATGCCTGCTCTTTCCATTGGAGTATTTTAGTAAATTGGGTTTGAAAGGTAACTTCTCACCTCTAAGGGATATGTGTTACTGTCTAAGGTTCAATCCTGTATCCATTTTGGTTGAAATAATGCTGGGCGAATAACATGAATTCAGGTGAATGCTCAAGCCTATGACAGTAAAATTTGCTACTTACTGTTGCCCGTCCCTGAACTTTCAGATGAGAAATGTTCCAGGGGATGGAGAAGACAATGAAGATGTTCTTATTACATAATTTTCAGAGGGTGGGCCAAAAAAAAAAAAAAAGGAGAGCACTTGTGCCAAACATATTGTAAATTCTCACATAATTTCTGTAAATGAGTTGCATTAGAAGACTCAACCATTTAAGTTATGCAAAATCAATATGCTGTCATCCATGGATATGAGTACGTCTCAAGGACAGTTTCATTTCCGCAGAGAAGGGTAATGGTAGTTGGAGAACTAAAGGTTTACCTGGATAGCCATGAATCTTCATACAGCCTGTTTTTCTGTCCTTTTTTTTTTTTTTTTTTAATACAATAGCAGTAATCAGAGGACCCTCACAAACAGAATTGCTTTTACCAAGCTTTGGTGAGAAATTTGAGGTTTTGGTCTTTTTCTTCCTACAATCCCATTCCACTTGATTTTATTGTCAGTATGTTCTACAGCAAATATGATTTTCAAGTGTTATACTGTATTCCGTGTGATAGGGCCATCCTGATCTGTTGGTTTTGTTTAAAAACCACAATGTATTCAGAGGAACTGAGTTCTTATAGGCACGGCACGACTGGCAGTCAGGTTTATCCCTTGTTGTAAATGTATGTTTTACTGTTACTTGTTGCTCACAAGGCAATACAAGTTCTTACCAACAACACAGTTGGAATACATGACACTTACCATTTCTATTTTCAGCCAGTTGTCCACCTTTTTGAATTTCAAAGTCAAGTAAATCTGTGTTTTAATGTGCATCCTCTTCTTATTTGTGCAAAGACTTTTCTTTCTCCTAAAAAAAAAAAAACAACCAAAAAGAAATTGGCAATGTTCCTGATCATTTTGGCTCATCTAATCCACTGAGAGTATTTTTCAGGGAAAATAGGGACCCAGTAATTTTATCTATTGTAATTGGAGAAGTCAGTTCTATTCAGACAAGCCTGGATCTTTTAAAAATCAGTAAACTGCTGTCCTCTGAGATAGATGATCTTAAGGTCCTTTCCAACCCCAACTACTCTATGATTCTATGTCTGTGACAGCTGTCTTCTGATACACAGTGACTGTGTTTGCTACGGTGAAGGATTAATGCTCAATTTATATTTCCTTATATCCTTCGCTGTTGTATATTTTTATGGTGCCATTTTTATATATTTCCTCTCTGAACTAAACTTCCCTCATATTTCCTACCTGTTTTTTACAGCTTTTTCTCCATTTCAAACGTCTTACTGATACAGTGAAGCACTGACAACACTGTACAAGTCTCCTGTGAGACCTCATCTGGAATACCTCATGTAACTTCTAGCTGGGAACTGACAGACTCTTGCACAGGTGACTGGGGAAAGGGAAGATTATGGTATGATAGAAAAACAGAAGATCCTGGCTTGTTTACCTCCACAAACTGAAGGCTGTCAGGGAATATAACTGCTCTCTGTGCATCATGGGGTTAAACACTAACAAGGAAAAAAGAACTTTTAATGCAAAGACTGATGACTGGTAAGAATCACATGGAAATAGGTTCACTATAGATGTATTAAGCCTTGGAGTTATGAGAATGTCCCTACAGCAGTGAGGTTCTGTAAGTCTTCCATCAGAGTGGAGAAGTACTAACTGCTTCCAGGGTGGAACTTCATAGTTTTATGGAGGAAGAAAGCATGACCTCGTGCCTGAGGTAGTAGAAGACCAAAGTCAGTGTACTCAGAGGTTAATTCCAGCTTGCCTTTCTGGGGACCTCAGGTCCAGACTGTATTTTAGATTTCTAGAAGAGACTGAAGTGTTTTGTCTCAAATAGTATCCCGCAGAGAACTGGGAACAATCCAGATCAGCCAAAAGTAGACAGCAGCGTTTCATCAGTCTCCACTAACTGTGATGAATAGACACCTACCTTCAGAAACTTGACTTTATATGTTAGCACTGAAATTTTGTTGTACTCTGAGTTAATTAATGGCATGGACCATTGGGGCTTGACTCATCTGGCTAAGGAAAAGTGTTTTGTTCCATCTGAGAGAACAGTAAGAGAACTGCAGGAGCAGGCAGATATGGCGTAGGACCTGCAGAAGACCTGCTTTCTTCTGAAAGAGCAGCCAGAGATTCATCAGACATGAGGGCACCTTAGAAAGCGCAAGGTGTCCACATTTAGACAACTGAACTGGACCCCAGAGGAGGGGAGCAATGAATCATTGGTCATAACTTTAATGGCATTCACACTTCTCCTTGTCTCCTCTCTTCTTTTTCTGAATTTCTGTTGTATTTGTCTGAAATTTTGTTGTATTTGTTGGCTACAGCAGTTACATATTTCAGAAGAGACTCCAGAATCTTGAAAAGCAAACATAATTATGCATGCCTAAACTAAAAAGAAATCAACTGCAAGTGTAGCTTCCCTTCCCAAGTAAAGGTTTCCATGTGCAACGGGCATCTGAATTCTCTCTGTACAGCCCCAGTCTTTCTGCTGATTTTTCACTAGTATTCTCCCAGTAAACTAAGCATTTTAAGATTTACTACCAGGCTTCTCAATGACACCGCTAAGTTTCTTCTTAGCCAGAAGAAGTCTTCTCATAATGTAGGGCAAGAAGGAATACTTTAAGGAAGGGCAAACAGCACCAAAAGGTAAAATGCTGATTCGCTGCAAGATCCTGGTTGCCAGCCATTGTTAATATGCTCATTTTTGGATTTGTCTTTGGGGTTTTTCCTCCACAGTGATGTTAAAAGTCTTGGCAGATGTTAAAAGTAAACACATTTTGCAGCATTTGTCTCCTCTCTGTAAGGAAGCAAGGTGTGACTGATCACCACCTTGCACCCCCTTGGTAAAAACAATCAGTGTTACTGAGGCATGGGGAAGGCGAGAAATCCAAGCCAGGCTGCAGGGAGGGCTTCTTGAGGGACCAAGATGAGAAGAAGAATAAGACAAAAGATTTAAGAATAGACATGAGATTATGCAAATATGAGCTGTGAATAACATCTTGGCAGTACAACCCCCTCCAGACATAACTCGCCACCTGCATTTCTCTAACAGGCACCTCCAAATCAGTAAGACAAATGAAGCAGCTTTTGAACAAAAAGGGAAAGGGAAGAAAGAAAAATCAAACTAAGCACTCTTTAATTCTGTACATGTTAAACTCTAAATGCTGCCGAAAAGCCAGTAATAAAATTTAATTCTTTCTGAGGACATGACTATCAGTCATCCAACCAAGAGCCAAAGTCTCCTGGGAGTGTTTCTTCTATCATGGGGCTTGAGTAGACTTGACCTTCTCAGCATTTCATATTTCATAATTGAACTCTATGTCCCTCGCACTTTTAACATCTTCCTAGATTAAAAAAGAGCATTAATCACTCTTGTCTCAGAGCAGCACTGAAGAGGGAACTAGGACACCAGGTACAGTTTCAGAGAGGTCTGGTGGATTAAACTGGTTGATGTCTCGGCACGTGTTAGTACCTGTTTGCGTCTGTGCTACTAACAAACAAAAAGCTCCCTGCAGGAAAGCTGCAGACTGCAATATATTGCTCCAATATATGTGAATTACCACCACTGTAACAGTTTCACTGCAGAGACAGTGTCATACAATTGAGCACCACGTGTCCGCAGCTTATCTCTGGAGAAGTAAAAAAAAGGCCCTTTTTAACTGGGTGCTTTGTTATGATTTATACATTTCTTTTTTTGAATAGCTGGGGTTTATCTTCTTCAGCTGCAGGAACTTAGAGCAAATGCTAAACAAAAACATCAGCCTAGTGCCTGCACTAATGCCTGACACAAACATGTCACTTGATATTTAAGTATTTATTTATTCATTTATGTTTTTGTAGTCTCGTCTTAGGCGCAGAACCTTTGTATTTATTGTAATAATGGTGTCAAAATGTGGGAATGGGGTAGGGCGGTGGGGTGGAAGAGTGAACATAAATGCAAACAAAAAAAAGGCAGCAACACCAGAGATGAATGAACGGTCCCCACAGAGTTGGGGCAGTTGTCTGAGAGGAGTGGGGTTGTGCTCCACAGACCATAATGAGGCCAAGCCCCGGGCAGGACCAGGTTCAGCCACGCAGTTGTCCCAGGACTGGTGGGGTGGTCCTGCCACCAGCAAGGCTACAAATTGCTGTGGCTGTGAGGCCGAGGGAGAGTGGGGAGGTATTAGGAGGGGGGGGGTCTGCTTACGCTTGGTTGATCCACAGGGAGAGCGTGGGGCTGGAGGGAGTGGTGGAGCGAGAAGGGGACAAAAGCAGTGGCTGGGGCTGGCTGACAGAGAGGGTGCCCGGGTGAAATCCTTCACAGCACCAGGACACAAAACCTCCTAAATCTTCATTGAAAAGTCATTGGAAATCTGTCAGAGTGGCCGGGCGCAGATTGCCAGGAGAGGGGACTCAAAAGCCCCTCTGGGCTCCACAATACCTGAAATGAACTGGAAGGGATGGGGTGGGTCTGGGAAGCAGATTTCCTGCCATAACTAAAGCCCCCTTTCAGCCTGCTTTGCAACAGTTTTACGATGTGTTAGAATTTACATTCACGTGTTGTTAACCATTCTTTGGTGCAATGAAACGTTTTATCTGTCTGACCTCAACCTTTGCCATATGCTGGTGCAAACTGTTCAACTTAAGCCTGGACGACTTTAAGAAAAGGAGGATAAAAAAAAGAAAAAAAGGGAAGAAAAAGAGAGCCCGAAAAGCACATTGCTGGGTAGGCTCTGTTGTTGCTCTTCATAGCTGCCTTCCTCTCTGTTTTCCATGGAAACGTTTTGAAAGCCAATTCCAAAAAAGAAAAAAAAAGCAAAAAGGAAAAGATCCATGCTGATAAATGAATAGTGGCTTGAAACATGCCAGCTCTTCACTAATTGTCCGCTTTACATATGCTCCTTCATGTCTGGCGATTCCTTTTATATTGTGGAGAGACAGTAATGAAACTTCATTATACTGCATTAAGGAGAGGCGTATGGAATGCATTTGAAATTAACCTGCATGAGTTTTATAAGGTTTTTATTTATTTTATCCTAATTTCATGATTGCTTTCTCAGCCCAGTTCATTTGAAAGAATGAGAGATGAGGATTATGGAAAGGAAGTGATAATTTTGTGAGACAGCCTTGTGATTCGTAATGAAAGATCCCATTTTGTGAGTTTGAAGATGTGCCTGGTTAACTTGCAAATTCTACTCTATTTCTCTCAGGGACCTGCACTGTGACATTGACCCACTTTTGCTATTTGATTCCTCTGAAACTATGTTTATGGACCCGTCTCTGCATTTTGCCTCTGGTGTCTCTATGTGGTTAGATGATTCTTACCTTGTGTTTTAGATGGACTAAGCATTCCAGGGTGTGCTTCTTAATATCTTGTGTGACAGATTTTCATGGAATTGTAGTTATTTCTATACTGAGAAGCATCAGTTTTCCTTCGTTTCACAGATATCTCTGAAGTCTAAGAAGAATGGCATCACTGAGGAAACCTAGCTTCAACTCAACCTCCTTAATGGTCTTGGGCTTGTTCCTAAGGAGGATGACAACAAAGGTGCTGTAATGTAGTCATGCTCAGCAGGAGTGAGACTTTGGGATCAAAAAGGCTTGAGTAGCCCCTGTTCAGCTGTGAAGCCCATGCCTGAAGAAGGTGCTTTAGGACACACATAGGACTGTTTATGAGAAGGCTTTGAATGCTTCAGGATATCAGATTATAGGCAAGTCCTTGGTGAATCAACTGGATGAATCACTCAGTTTTCTGGAAGTCCCCAAATCCTTTTGTAAGTCTCACTGTTGTTTTGTGAACCTCTGTCTTGGGTTCAGTGGACAACCTCCCTCTGTAAAGCCATGGTGGCCTTGGGAGGCATTCAGGTAAGAGAACTCACAGCTAGATAAGGCTCATATACTCACTGTAATAATGAATCCCCAAATGAAGAACCTAATTATGTGTGTTAGCATTGTGAGCTGATACAGCCCATCAGTAATCCCAGTGTCGGACCAATCATTGCTGCAGCCTTTTGCTGTATGTATTGCTGCATTTCATGGTATGTGGCATGTCACTTGGGGAAATAAAAATCCTTGTTGCTTTCTGTGAAACCCTGCCAACCCATCTCACATTTTTGCAAGTAATTCCCATTCTGCTGTGGTCTATTACACAAGATGTTTTGAAAGAGAGGGAAAGAGTTAATCAAAATACAGACCATTATCAATGTTTTATTTGTCACAGCTGAAAAGCTACGTTTATAGGTCAGTCCATTCATTGATTTCAGTACTCAAAGCCCTTCAGGGGGTGTCTAAAATCCACTGATGTTTCAGAGTGCTAAGTTTTCTGCTTGGATTTCTGATAAAACAGAAAGATATGTCAAACCCATGTAATAGGCTTTGGATCTGATTTACCACTGTATGCTTCCAGTCTTTGCTAGTGTTGACTCCAGTGATTTCATTGGAGTGGACCTGCATGGTATTGATTTAATTCTTATGTTGATGTGACCCTCCAGAGACGTACTTCCCTGCTCATATTTCCACCTCAGTTCAGGAACATAATCAGGATCATAATTAAGAACGATGACCTGATTCAGTCAGGCACAGGAATACAAACAAGTCTTGAAGTTTCCCAGTAATGCTACTGACTACAGTGGGGCTACTCTCTTCCTTAAAGTCAAGTATATGTTTACACCCCTTGCAGATGGCAACCTATGTATTTAGGTTCACTCTTGAATTCTGTGAAAGCAGAAGTCTTTTGACTGGCTATAACAAGCTTTGGATCAGCTCCATAAATTGGAGAAACTTGGTAAAAGATTTAAGGAGGCTCAGGAGCTAAACTGCAGCTCCTCCTCGATCCCAGTCTATGCAGTTCTATTTGCTTCAATTAACTTTCATGTTTGCAACTGGAATGGATAGAATTTGATCAAAGTCTATTTCAGAGTACATTAATGGAATTGTCTACAAACATTACTTTCAGAGAGCAAAGTAGGATAACATTGGCTGTTCTAACTGCCATTTAAATATCTGGTGCCCCAAAAAGCATACCCAGAAGGGTTCAAATGTTTGTGTTTAAGTGTATTTTTCAGGCAAAAACTTGTCAAGCTGCAGTACTGATTGCAGGCTTCTGGGCAGAGAACTTGGCTTAGAATTAAATACCCTGGGAATAGGTTGGGTCCAAGAATAGGTAAAATCTGTAAGGGCAAACACCTAAATATAACCATTATCCAAACCTATATGTAAAAATAATAAGGGAAAAATTGCTTATCGCATTCAGTGTCTATAAATATATAAAGGGGGAGTGTCACGAGGACGGAGCCAGGCTCTACTCAGTGGCAAACAATGATAGGACAAGGGGTAATGGGTACAAACTGGAACACAAGAGGTTCCACTTAAACTTGAGAAGAAACTTCTTCTCAGTGAGGGTGACGGAACACTGGAACAGGCTGCCCAGGGAGGTTGTGGAGTCTCCTTCCCTGGAGACATTCAAAACCCGCCTGGACGCATTCCTGTGTAACATTATCTAGGTGTTCCTGCTCCGGCAGGGGGATTGGACTAGATGATCTTTCGAGGTCCCTTCCAATCTCTAACATACTGTGATACTGTGATACTGTGAAAGGTGATTTTTTTCTAATGGCAATAAGAGATTTTAAAACCAGACAAATATCAGAAGTTGAGTAATCAATGTATCCATGATCAATATTTATATTCAGTTCAAACTAAAGAGAAATGAGAATGAAATTTAGAAATGCACCTATTGCCATTTGATTTGAGCAGTCAACACTGGTAAAAAGCCTAACTGCTTACTGTAAGATTACTTTCCAATTCAGCATTATCACGCAGGGCTACATATGTTACTTTTCACTTGAATAAAAAAATCACATCTAATCTAATTAAAAGTAGAATTAAAGCAGGGTTTTGATGTCCCTTGGAAGTCCTCAGACTTATTAAAGCTAAAAGTAATGCAACAAGTGTAAAGAATTAACAGAATTAATTAATCAGGGTCTAGATTCTGTTTGGTGAGCTCCAGCTGCAAAGATAACTGAGGAATAAGAATTTTAATGCAACACCAACAGTGTTCTTACTACCTGGTAGCATTTAATAAGTACCTGTGGTATACCTAAATTTACCTTCAAAACAGCTAGTTTGACCTACATTGCCTTTGAAAAAGCTAATTTGAGTTGGGCTAGCTGCAGTGGAACTGGGCTCAGTGTGGGTTGATTCATCATTCTTCTACTGCAGGGCACTAACTTTTGCAGTTAGACTTCTAGCATTTCACACAGTTTAGATCTACAGATATCCTCTCTCAGGAGTAAGTGGGTAGGTGACAGGAAGAGAATGCAAATTCAGGTAGGCTGCTCTGTGTCTTGCCTGATCTCACTTTCCTTCTCTTTCAGATGTGACCTGAAAAGGACTTGCATCAGAATTTCCCCTCCAACATACTAAAAGCATTATTTAAGTACAGCAGATTGCCTCAAAAAAAAAAAAAAAAAAGAATTCAGCATCCTAGCAATAAACTGTTTTTTGTTTTTCTTTTTTTTCTTTTTTTTTTTTTTTTTTGTGTGTGCGTATGTGTAGTAAGCCTTTGCTTGGAAAAGCCCCAACTCCACAAAAGCAGTCCTGAAGTATTTTTATTCCTGAAAGCCTATGAAAACAAATAAAGGCATATGCCAGGGAGCAGAATTAGAATTTCTGAGTGTTACATCTTATGATGTGACTAACTAAAATAAGTAGAAAATTGGTAGTCTTAAGAATTTATGCAACATTATGTAACATTATATGTTCTTCATAAAGGTCTCCATTTTCAAAAACTAAGACATTGGTTCACATGGAGATGAGTGAACACAGAATAATAAATACCATATTTGTTTCTGGTCCTGTAGTAAATATTACAGTATCACAGTATCACAGTATGCTAGAGATTGGAAGGGACCTCAAAATATTGTGTAGGCCAATCCCCCTGCCGGAGCAGGAACACCTAGATAATGTTACACAGGAATGTGTCCAGGCGGGTTTTGAATGTCTCCAGGGAAGGAGACTCCACAACCTCCCTGGGCAGCCTGTTCCAGTGTTCCGTCACCCTCACCGAGAAGAAGTTTCTTCTCAAGTTTAAGTGGAACCTCTTGTGTTCCATTACCCCTTGTCCTATCATTGTTTGCCACTGAGTAGAGCCTGGCTCCATCCTCGTGACACTCCCCCTTTAGATATTTATATACACTAGTAAGGTCACCCCTCAGTCTCCTCTAAACTATAGAGACCCAGCTCCCTCAGTCTTTCCTCATAAGGGAGATGCTCCACTCCCTTAATCATCTTAGTTGCCCTAAATTGTTGAATGGCTTTGCAAATTTCAGGTGGGATTCATCTAACCCAGCTTTAGCTGTTAAAAAAAAACCTCCCAAAAGGCAGCTAGCATAAAATAAACATATAGGCTTCACTTTTAGTCAATAAAGAACAATAGACTTCTTCAATTTCTGATATATTCTGTCCTGATGGAAGTATGTAAGAGAAATGGGCTCAGTAGCCTTTGATGAGGGTCAACAAATGCCTCCCTTCAGTGACTGTGGAGGAATTGGGGAGCAATTGGCTTACACCAAATGCCTTATTCTTTGGAAGCTTGAGTTAGCTGAAGTAAAGCTCTCCCACTATGTTGCTATTGGATGTCTGATAGGGAAAGGAACTCTGGTGGCTTTAGTAGGTCAGATGTAGATAGTCAGATGTAGATTTGATAAGGTGAATGCTGATTGCAAACTCTCCATCATTCCTGAAGGAAACCCTTTATTTCTTACTGTCCATGTAGGGAATGGTTGTGGTACACTCACCAATTTCTCATTCAGTATTCATGTGTCATGTCTGGATGTTGCATCAGAAGTGGGGTCAGTGGGTGGTTGGCTGCTAAGCAGAGTTTTGAGCCTGTAAGTACAGTTTTGGATGTGCCTAAGGCACCCTACTGTCAGAAGTGAGGAGGTGTGGTGTGCCATCCTGCTTGCCAAAGGTAGATTTTTGCAGGATCTCTGAAAGAAGCCATTTGGGTAGGAGAGAGGTGGGACATACTGTAGATGTGGTTGCTCTGCAAATGTCTTCCACTTCAGTAATGTTGATCACCTTGACCTATCTCCCAGATAAATTATTTGACATTAATATAGGTTGTGCTTTTGGAAAGAGTCAAAACAGACAGGTTTGATATGACGGGGGAAGTTTTCAAAGAATTCAGGTCCAATTGTTTTAATATATAATATAGGATTCATCTTACCTGCCTTTAGAAGTCTGAGGTTTAAATTTTGTCTGTTTCTGAGTTAGTCACCTTTGGCTTCTGCTATAGTTATCAGAAAGAACCCATCACTGCCAAAGGCCATCTCTTCAACACCTATTGTATGAGACACCCAGCACCCAACCAAAAATGCTTAACTCTTCCCACTGCTTAGGCTAATCTGGAGCAATGAGCTTAGAGTAGACAGTTCGGTTTTAGACATTCAGAGTCAAGTGGGATGAATCCTGTTCTTAGTATGTAGGTACTGCTACTTAAAAACTACAGATTATATTGATGGAAAATTTGCTGCTGATTTGAATGAGCAATACGATTTCCAGCCTCATGGGACTACTGAAATGAGTAAAATGCATGTAATGTTTCACTGCTCACAGGATCTAAACCGCTCTTACTAATGTTTAATTAAAAATTAAAGTCTCTATTGATTTTAACTGGTACCATGCTAGAATCCCCCTACAGATCCTTTAATATAATCCCTTGTGTACCAGGATGAGTTTTCCAGTTTGATATTGTTACTTTCCATGCCAGAGCTCGTACGGGACACATATAGACAGCAGGTTGGGGTATCAGAAGTGGCTTCAGGTGCTGAGGGTTGTGATGTGTGTATGAAGAAGACACTCCTCCTTGGACTCCTGTTGCTTCTGCTGCCACCTGAGGGTGCACTGTCACCAACAGTTATTCTGAGTGGCCAGAGGACCGGGCAGGAGCAGAAGACCAGGAGGCTTTTTGTCCACCCACATCAAACATCCCACTTACACATACAGTGTAAGTATCTACCTCTTGCTGCCCTTGCTATTCTGCCGAGTGTGGAAGTGCATTTGCACCAGTGGTCATTCTGTTCTTGCCATCTCTTTTGTGAGAAGTGGCAGAATACAGCACAGAAAGGAAATTTCTTTGCCATTCTGTGATTTCAGGGCATATGTCTCCCTTCTCTCACCTCCTGATGTCCTTTGGGGAGTGTAGGGATGTTAACCCCATTCAGAATATGACTGCTTGCAATTAGAATTCTCATTCACTCTTAATAGCCACTGGTATCCTTCAAGGACTTGATTTCCAGGTCTGTTGCATAAGGCAGTGAAGAGAAAAAGAGCTGAAGGTGCTAAGCTTATTGGCAGAATGTAAGTGGAATGGGGGGAGCTGCTATACTGACTCTGAGAGCAGGCTTGAGAAGTCCCAGCTATGCTTGGCATGCCCCAGGGTGCTGTGTGGCCTGGAAAAGCTGGTCAGAGGAGTGAGAGTGGGGCTATTAAAAGCATTTTATTGGGCACTAGAGGCAGTCCAGGAATGGGTTTATAATCTGTTGTCATGCTTCATCTGACAGATGGCAACTGGTAAGCAGTGGTATCTTGAGTGCTTCATGGGCTGGAATCCTGTGTTAGCTACTGTAACCCCATAGTAAGCTGATGAAAGCATTCTTGTGCAGAGAAGCTGTGTTAACTGAAGGCTGAATCAATTTGAAAACCAATTTTAATTATACTAATGCAAATTTTGTGAGCGAGCTTACAGTGTCCTTGGCGGTAAGGAGAGAGATGCCATTAGTGATGTGTAAGAATGGTTCATGATTTCTAGACCAGGTAGCACATGCTGAAAAGAGTATCAGAGACAAGGTAATTGCCATAATATAAAGGTAAAAAGTCCTTTTATATTATGGTGGTTCATTTAATCTGTCCCTTGTTAACAGGATGATCAAGCTGTAATTCAGACCTCAAAAGCTGGACCCCCTCCCCGCCCCCAATAGTTCTCTATAAGGTATATGATCAGTGGATTAACAGGGTACAGGGAAGCCAGCCAGACTTGTGTGGTATCCTAAGCCCCACCATACCCTTTGGCAACCTTGTTTGTACAGTGCAAAAGGTGTCCCCATCATGAGCTGGCCGCATGCTGACACATAGGATCTGTGACCTCTCTTAGTGGGGATCAGATGGAAAGACATTAGGGGTGATTCCTCACCAGCACAATGTCTAGACTCAGGTCACTGCTGCTTGCAGTCATCATGGGAGCAATCATCCATGAATTTGATTTTATGGCAGTGCTGACACTTACCTTCATTCCTTTGGAGCCGGGGAGAATTGCTCTTAACTATGCCCCCTGCCGCCTCAGGATGTAATCTCAGGAGCATAGTTTCGAGGCTCAGCCAGCTTCAAGGAGCATTACTTTGCTTCAGTGCATTTTTATGTGTTTTCTTTTCTCTGCAGGCCTTTTTCTGCTAAGGGGGATATTTGGACCAGTGAGTGCACTTTCTTTTTTTCTTAATTCTTCTTCTTAGTAAAGCAACAGTCAAAAAGTCAATGACCATATGCTGTTGTCAAGAATACAAACATTTGCCCCATTTGCTACTGGGTAGCACTCAGGGCTTACTTCTTAGCTTCCAGCTTCATGATAATATCCTCCCTTAACAAAGGACTTTACAAAAAAATGCACATATCAAAACAAGTTCATCAATACAGCTGCAATTTGAAGCCCGCATTTGCCAAATCCACTGTCCTGGGAATACGTTTTAAGGATAAAGCTTCAGTAAGATTATTTATGAAAGAAAAAAGTTTTTTTTTCTTTTTTTTTTTTTTTTTTTTTTTTAGCATCAGGACCAGAATAAGATTTTTTTTTTATAGGTCAGAAATCCTTTGAAGTACTTTCATTATTTTTTTTCCCTGTAATTCTCATTAGCTTAATTAATTGTTGCTCTCTTTTGAAATTAAGGAGAACAAATTGTTCTCCTGGTACTGAAGAGCAGAAGAAAATAATCAGAAACAGTCTGTTTGTACCTGAGTTTTTGTTATATTTCTCTTGAATGGAATCTCAGGAAACAGGGAGAAAAATTGTTCATGGGAAAAAAAACAACAATGTATTAAAGCAAGAAATATATTTGTGGGGTGATTTCTCATGGATGCATACAACATTGCAATGTTCTGAAAATGGAAACAATTTGTTTTAGAAATAGTGTAAAGGTTGCTAATTTCCAAATGGTCTGCTTGACAGGCTTTTCTCTTTGGTATTTATACTGCACATATAGTAGCAAATAGCAGGAGCAGAGGCAAAGCTGGGCAGGCAGGGCAGGCTCTTCAGCAGCTGCAGAAGACTCCTGATATACTGCTGCCAAAGCTGGTGCAACAGGATGGTAACAAGGACTTAGGCTTTTGGGGGACCCGTTACATGATTAGCCCTCCCCCTTTGGACCAGAAAGGGAGAGAAGGTTATTTATTTTTAGAGGAAAATAGGCAGAAGTGGGTGCACTTTCCATACTTTTCTATTCCATGAACAAGTATCTCTGAAAACCAAGCATGGTTTGGGAAAGTAACCTGGCTGGGGAGCTCGCAGAGCTGCATTTCTGCCAAAGTGTTTTCATTTCCCTGTTACATTTCACGCATCTGAAACATGGAGAGGGAGCTTGTGCTTACTTTTTGCTGTTGTATAAAGGAAATGGGGTTGGAGCTTAGTGGATAAATAAGATAGAAGGTGGCTTCCTGCCTTCTGTTGGTGGGAGATAAAGGTGCCTTCTCACCTCACAGGTCCTTTTGAAACAGTCCATCAAGTTCGATATCAGAAAAAAGGGCTGGTGTAATGGGTGGAGAGAAAAGAGTTTCTGGAGCAGCGTGCATGCATTATACTTACTGACTAATTGATCTTATGAGCGTACTGGTCATATTGCTCTGGCAATATGTGGGATGAAGAGCAATGATGGACTCTTTAGGCAGCTGGAGGTTATTTTTGGGAAGAATAATTAGCTTGGATCTTTTTAGCTGAAGAATGACCTGGAATTGGGATGAGAAAGCATGAAGACAACAACTCATGAGTAGCCTTTTTACAAGACATGAAGGTTGAAGAAAGGCTGTTATATCTGCTGCCTTTGCCAGCTCATTTCTTCCCCTGTCTACATGGGAAAGCAGTTAGGAGGCAAGGAAGGACTGTTTCCCCATCAATACATAGTGAGAGTATGTGATGCTTGATAGACAGTAAGAATATGTGATGGCAGTAAGTCACAGAAGAACTTCACAGATTTTGATAGAAGATGAACCATCCTGTGATACTCTGTAGAGATAAGGTCATGTTTTCAGTCTTCTGAGTTTTCTACTGAATTCCTTAGCAGTGACATGTTTTCCTAAGAACTTTTAGAAAGTTTTTAGAAAAACAGTCCCTTTAGAATCCTACAAGCTTTTAGACTAACAGCAGTGGAAGATCTCAAAACTTACTTTCTTTTGGGATTTTATATCCACTACATGCTACAAGGCTTTACACATGGCCAAAACTGCAAATATATAGAAAGGAAAAGGTAGGGCTCACAAGCCCAAAGAATGTGGACAGCAGGAACATGCAAAACTTTCCTCAGTGGGCTGGTTGATATCATTTGCTCAAGGAAGGCTAGAAGGATACATGGTCAAGGAAGGCTTAAAAGAATTGAAGGTGAGTTACAAAATGCCCATGTGAAAAGGAGAACGGAGGCACTTATGGCATGCTGCACAACTTCCTTTCTCATTTGGCTTCTGCCCCATGTCAGACGTGGGCTTGTAGGCCCTGTGGAGCAAGGGCAAGTCATCTCACATACTGTTCACAAGGACCGACATACTGCCTTGTACGTGCAAATACACATAACGGATCTCGTTATCATTCCTGATGTGATTATTTTGATTATTCAGTGTATCATGGATAAGAATGAGTAATTAAAATAATATTTAAATGTAGATTTTATTTGCACAGACACTGAAAACTATCTCTCTTTAGCAAAGCCTTTTGCTATTGCTCTTTGCACACTGGGGACACTTCAGATGCCTGATCATTTCCCTTGGCTTCCCAGCTCTGGGGAAATCATATCTTTCTGTTGGCTCCCTTGACTTCCCAGGCAATGCAAAGAGTTGGCTCAACTTGGGACTTTAATGACAATTCATTGCCAGGGGGAAGTAATTTTCAGGCCTCCTCTCCTCCTTCTTGCCATGAATATAATAATACACTTTGGAAGCATTACTGGGGTAATCTGAAAACAGCAACGCTGTCAGAAAGCAGAAAATGCCTGATAGAACTGGTTGTTCACATAGCTTAGCTGTGATGTTTGCAATCACTGTACATCGTATTTCACTTTTCACTGACATCCTGCTGGATTTTTCCCCAATGACAAGTTGTCTTTGCACTAAACCTCTGTAAGAGCGCTATAGGTTGCACATTGTTATTTTTCTTCTCCCTCTTCCCTGTCCTCCCCCTGCTCCCTTCTTCTTTTTCTTTTTTTTGCAGAAAGCTACTTCATGTTGCAGAGGCCATCAGATGAAATGAATGCAGCCCAGCTGGGATTTGCTGGAAATGTGTTCAGCTTGGCAACACCTCTCACAGAGTGGCTGTGTCCCTAAAAGCTTTGTTTAAAACGATGAAATGAAAACAAAGGAGACGTAATTAGCTGGAGTGTAATAATAGAAAAGGCTTGTATCCAGCTACTGTAAAAGTCATTTAATGAAGGGTAATCTGGACATAAGCCTGCACACTATAGCTGTAAAATATTTAAGCTTTTTAATGAGAGGGAAAATGGAGAGAAGGGTTTGCTAACGTAATTAGGAAAAATGCCTTTCATAACCATTTTTACGGGGGCTTGCAGTTCCTAAACTGAGGTTTGTAGCTTTCTTGATGCCAAAGAAGCAATGAAACTTTCATACTGCAGCAACACTTAAAAGCTACATATATCACATTGGTTTTATATGTCTGAGTGGGAACATCAGCGTACTGCTTTTTATGTCTGTAAAGGGCTACACTGGCTATTGAGTAGCATCTTCAGTTTTTTCCACTTACCTCAGGCTGTAGAGTGCTTGTGGATGAGCAATCATTAATCTTCAGCTGCAGTAAAAGTTGCTTTCAGTGATGTTCTTATCTCCCCTCTCCTTGTTCTGCTTTTCCTACGTTCCCACACCTCCCCTTCTTTCTCCTTCCTGTAAAACTCCCTTTTCTCATAATCCCTGTACACACAACTGTTGGAACCAAAACAGGTGCTGCTTAGTCTGAGATGGACCAGCTGCTCTAATGTGATGTTATACTATTAATTTTAGTCCCTTCACAGGTTACAAGGCAAAATGCAAGAATCAGCTGGGGATTTTCCATGATGGGACAAACATAAATGATGTAATAAAATGTTACTGTACCCCTGTGAAATATTTAGAGGTGGGATCAAGTATGATTAAGGTGTTTACCCAATCTGAGTGCAAATATGTCTAAGTTTGTTACCTATGACTGGGAAGGAGGGCTAATCCTGTCCTCCGGAAGAAAATACCTTCTCTAATCATTGGAGACACCTGAGAACGGTGAACACCTTTGAAAACCTCCTGGGTTACAGGCATTCCTTTCTCTATTCAAGAAGTGGTACACTATATTTCCCAGTCTTATCTAAGGAAATAGAATGGCTGAGAAGGGCTACGTAATGCTGACACAGTGCGCATGGCAATGCAGGGCTGTCTGAGGCCTAGCAGCAGGAATAAGGAAGACAAACTGGTTTCCACCCTAAACCTCTCTGTGGAAAGTCTGATGCCCAAGGACAGTAGGATACCCACTGGCAGAGCTTTCCCTGTAGTCCTTTAGGCCAGTGACTAGGGAGAAAATGGCCTTGGCAATGGGAGGAGCTGTTGGGCAGTGGCTGGGAGCTTTGCCACTGAAAGTTTTCACGGTGAAAAGAAGGAAGTTCTGGCAGTTCACATGTCCCCAAGTGCCAAAACGTTGCCCAAGCAATGCTTGCCTAGCTGGCTCATGTGCACTGCCATTGTTCAGCCAGATTCAGCTGTGCTGCTCCCCTTGTTTCCTAGCTGCCTTTTTCCAAACACTCCGTGGATTGCACTCATTGTCCATACAACTAATTAGGGTGATTGTTGCCATTATTTCAGTGATTTCTCACAGAAATAACATGCTCATAGGCACGGCTTTCTCATTCCTTCAAAGTGCACAGAGAACCAGCAGAACTCTAGCTCAAAGGTTTTGCTTAAGCATATAGTAGGTTTGTCCGTCACATTCTTCATTTAAGCTTCCATGTAGGAATGGAGAGCATAAATACTAATATATTTCTTCCTACCTTGATATGCTAATTCTGGTGTGAATGGTAATCAAGAAGCAGTTGAAAAAGATGACTCGATTCTGATATTATTTATGAATCCTGCACTGAAGTACTGGGCTGGTGGTGTGTGACAATGCCAGTTAAGAGTGGTTTAAGATGAACTGTGGAGATCTCTTCTTTGCTTTGTTCATTGTATAAAATAATTTAAGATTACTGAATGCCCTATTTATTACCTTCGTTCGTTGTCTCAAATTAGGTGAAACTGATTCTCTCTTTCTCACCTCTTTCCCAGCCTTTTAAATAAGGTGCTGAATTTAGGTGCTTTGAATTGTGCTCCTAACAGTCTGTCTGACTTCAGTAAGTTAGTAAAATAAAGCCAAATGCTTGTAAGAGTGATGGATCTTTTATAGTTCTACAGTGTAAACTGAAGAGCTCATTTCTGAGCAAGCTGGATGGATGTTCAAGTTGACTCATTTAGTGTTTAAAGCAGAGTCACAAAAAAAATCTCATAATACTGGAGAATTAAAGATATGCCTAAAATGAACCTCAGATGGTAAGACCCCCCTCAGATGTTGTTTCAGAAAGCTTCGTATTTGAAAAATCTGGGACAGAAGCCTGGATTTTGTTACTCTTCTTGAGCAGAGATCCAAGCAGATGCACTAAACCTGATACCAGTGAAACAGGTTGAAGTTTGGATTTCAATTTCGCATTGAGATTCTGAGAGGTGTATTCATCTCTGCACAGAATATTAGAGTAAAAATATAGAGTCACAACTGTTTCTCAGCCAATTATTTGTACAGGCTGAAGATCGCCAGTTTCTGCTATTGACTTCAGCGGCAGCAGAGACCTACTTTCATCAGCACCAGCACTTGACCAAGTTGGAAAGGCAACAATGGCTCAAACCAAACCACTCACACAAAATTAAGAGCCATGATAAATGCTTGAAGTAAAGTAGCTTGAGCTACTTGTAAATCAGTAAATCTTATCAGCATGTGTAAATCTATCATGCACCATACTGCGTGTTTGCTACGTGTCATACAAATGGTCAGAATTAATGTATTTTTTTTAATTTTTAGCATTTCAATTAAACTGTAAATAACAGGAAGGATTGGAAAAATGTGTAACCCCACTACAGCTGATATCCCATGTCACAAGCTGCTCTCCTTTTTTAATGAGTATGAAATGATGTTTGTCATATCGACAAATTTTGACTGCTGAAGGATTAAATGACCTTTGATTGTAAGGGGTTAAAAAGACCAGATGCTCATAATTGAGTTAATTGCAGATTCACAGTGCTTCAAGCTAAAAGCTGAGAGACTGAGTGCTGTCTTTTCTCATTTGATGTTGCAAGTCACTGAGGTTATGCACTCTAACTGTGTGAAGGCCCTATGAATATGAAGACTTCTTCCTTTTCATCTATCATTTTGGTAGCAGAATTACCCACTATGATTATAAATGACAATTTTCTTTTCAAATGGCTGTAAAGACATGAAGGGCTAAATTTAAAACCCAGATTCAAATATGCCCAGTTTCAAGCTCTTTGACATAGGAACTGTGGGAATTGTGTTTAACTGGTGGTAGATGGCACTAAATTAAATAATATTAATTTGGCTTATGAGCTGCAGCATCACCAGATGTACCCATAAACTGCAAACATCTTCTTTATTCTGTTTCCTCATCAGCACTGAGTCAGTTAAGAAAGAATTTTTGCCTTTATAAAAATTTTCCAGTCCATAAAATGAGAAAAGTTAGTAAAAGTGGTGTAAACCCATAATATAATTAAATATGACTTCTCTACAGTCTTCCTAATAGACTTACTGTAAACATATCATCACCATTTTCAAACAGTATTTTCTGTTTGTGAGATCAGTTGTTTATCTATCTGGTTGATTTTATCATTGGGAGGGGATGGTTTGCCAAATTTGACACATGGTATTTGTTTTGTGCCTAGATTAGATGGGCCCAAATCATGAGGATGTTGGAGGCTGCAGGATGCAAACCTACTTTTGAGCTTGCTCTTGAGCAGTTGAAAGGAAAATGATATTCACTGAGATTTATTCAGTCTCATAATTGCTTACCCTACTACAAGGAGGGCCTGAGTGGGGAGGACTTTGAGAATGTGAGAGTTTAATATTTCTTGTTAAGGTTGTGCAGAGACAATAGAAGAAAGAGCGGGACCTCTGCCAGAGGTGTCAGGGGGAGAAAGCAGGTCATTGATGCCTTCTATCAAAATGACAACTCCCAGTAGGAGTTCCTCATCAGGGATGGCTTGGGAGCAGTGGAAAGGTACTCAGTTTTGTTGGTAACTGGGGTGATCAGGAGCTGGCGTTGTACCCATTGCTCCCTGCAACTGTACTGCTGTATGACCTGCTGGTGGGAAATGCACTGTACAAAGACAGAAGCACTGCTGGCATGGTAGGAGTCCCGCAGAAGTTTAGGGATGTCAGGAAAACCCTGACAACCTATGCTTTTCAGATTTGGTAACCAGATCATGCATGGCTTGTTTAGCTGTGCTGCGAGGGTAGCAGGACTTTACATGCAGTTTTATGGTGGTGAAGCTAAATATATGCTTGTCGTATATTGGTTTGCCTTGCTACTACTGAAGTTTGCACATGCTTTATATTCTTCTTGTATCAGGAAGCAGACTATAAGAATAACTTCTGTTTCAGCAAAACACACCTCTCTTAAAGATGCTATTTTTGCTCTGTCTGGCCCTCAGATCGAGGTGAAGATCATGTGCTCCTGGTTGACTACTATTTGGGGAACCTGCTCTGTTCTTGTGGACTAAGGCTGGAGGGCTTAACACAGCAGGACCAAGAGGGGAAGTCTGCAGATAAGTTAGCAAGGATCTAAATTACCTCCACATAGCCTACTTAGAACCATAGAATCATAGAATAGTTAGGGTTGGAAAGGACCTTCAGATCATCTAGTTCCAACCCCCCTGCCACTGGCAGGGACACCTTACGCTAAATCATATCACCCAAGGCCTTGTCCAACCTGGTCTTGAATGCCGCCAGGGATGGAGCATGCACAGCCTCACTGGGCAACCTATTTAAGTGCCTCACCACCCTAACAGGAAAGAATTTCCTCCTTATATACAATCTAAACTTCCCCTGTTTAAGTTTGAACCTGTTACCCCTTGTCCTGTCACTAAAGTCTCTAATGAAGAGTCCCTCTCCAGCATCCTTATAGGCTCCCTTCAGATACTGGAAGGCTGCTATGAGGTCTCCACGCAACCTTCTCTTCTCCAGGCTGAACAGCCCCAACTTTCTCAGCCTGTCTTCATACGGGAGGTGCTCCAGTCCCCTGATCATCCTCATGGCCCTTCTCTGGACTTGTTCCAACAGTTCCATGTCCTTTTAATGTTGAGGACACCAGAACTGGACACAATACTCCAGGTGAGGTCTCACAAGAGCAGAGTAGAGGGGCAGGATCACCTCCTTTGACCTGCTGGTCACGCTCCTTTTGATGCGGCCCAGGATACAGTTGGCTTTCCGGGTTGTGAGCGCATACTGCCAGCTCATGTTCATTTTCTCATCAACCAACATCCCCAAGTCCTTCTCCGCAGGGCTGCTCTGGATCTCTTCTCTGCCCAACCTGTAGCTGTGCCTGGGATTGCTCTGACCCAGGTGTAGGACCTTGCACTTCTCATAGTTAAACTTCATGAGGTTGGCATCAGCCCACCTCACAAGCGTGTCAAGGTCCCTCTGGATGGCATTCCTTCCCTCCAGCATATCAACTGAACCACACAGCTTGGTGTCATTGTCAAACTTGCTGAGGGCGCACTCAATCCCATTGTCCATGTCAGCGACAAAGACGTTAAACAAGACCGGTCCCAACACCGATCCCTGAGGGACACCACTTGTTACTGGTCTTCAGCCGGACATTGAGACATTGACCACAACTCTTTGTGTGCAGCCATCCAGACAGTTCTTTATCCACAGAGTGGTCCATCCATCAAATTGATGTCTCTCCAATTTAGAGACAAGGATGTCATGTGGGACAGTGTCGAACGCTTTACACAAGTCCAGGTAGATGACATCAACTGCTCCACCCCTGTCCATCAGTTCTGTAGCCCCATCATAGAAGGCCACCAGATTGGTCAGGCAGGATTTCTCCTTAGTGAAGCCATGCTGGCTGTCACCAAGCACCTTGTTGATTTTCATGTGCCTTAGCATGCCTTCCAGGAGAATCGGCTCCAAGGTTTTGCCAGGCACAGAGGTGAGACTGACTGGTCTGTAATTCCCCAGGTCATCCATTTTCCCCTTCTTGAAAATGGGGGTTATATTTCCTTTTTTCCAGTCATTGGGAACTTCACCTGACTGCCACGATTTTTGAAATATGATGGCCAGTGGCTTAGCAACTTCATTCGCCAGCTCCTTCAGGACCCGCAGATGGATTTCATCAGGACCCATGGACTTGTGCACATTCAGATTTTTAAGATGGTCTTGAACCAGATCCTCTCTTACAGTGGGCCTAAGGTCTTCATTCTCACAGTCCCTGCATCTGCCTTCCAACACTTGGGTGGTTTGGTCAGAGCCTTTGCCAGTGAAGACCAAGGCAAAGAAGTCATTCAGAACCTCAGCCTTCTCCAAATCCTGTGTAGCCAGTTCTCCCAAGAGCTTCCTGAGGGGGCCTACATTCTCCCTAGTCTGTTTTTTATTTGCTATGTACCTGTAGAATCCCTTCCTGTTATCCTTAATACCCCTGGCCAAGTTTAATTCTAACTGGGCCTTAGCTTTCTTAACCTGGTCCCTAGCTTTCCTAACCTGGTCCCTAGCTTCCTGGACAACATCCCTGTACTCTTCCCAGGCCACCTGTCCTTGCTTCCACCTATTATAAGCCTCCTTTTACCTTCGAATTTTCCTTAGGAGCTCCTTATCCATCCAAGCAAGTCTCCTGGCCCTCCTGCTGCACTTCCTCCTGGTTGGGATGCATCACTCCTGAGCTTGTAGCAGGTGATCCTTGAGTATCAACCAAGAGTCTTGGGCCCCCCTGCCCTCTAGGGCTGTGTCCCATGGAACCTTACTAAGCAGGCTCCTGAAGAGGCCAAAGTCTGCTCTTTTGAAGTCCAGGGCAGCGAGCTTGCTGCACGCTCTTCTCACTGTCCTGAGAGTCTCAAATTCCAGCACCTCATGATCACTGCATTCAAGGCTGCCCTGGAGCGTCACATTTCCAACGAGCCCTTCCCTGTTGGTGAGCACGAGGTCAAGCATGGCACCACTCCTTGTCAGCTGTTCTATTACTTGCAGAAGGAAGTTGTCTTTCACACAATCGAGGAACCTCCTGGATTGCTTGTGCTGGGCCATACTGTCCCTAAAACAGATGTCAGGGTGGTTGAAGTCACCTATGAGAACAAGGGCCTGTGAGCATGAGGCTTTTCCTATCTGTCTATGGAGTGCTTCATCCACAGGTTCTCCTTGATCAGGTGGTCTGTAACAGATCCCCACAGTAATGTCTCCCATAGCTATATTCCCTTTAACCCTGACCCACAAACTCTCTGTTGACTGCTCACCTGTCCCCAGACAGAGTTCCATACTCTCCAGCCTACCCCTAACATAAAGGGCAACTCTCCCTCCCCGCCTGCCAGGCCTGTCCTTCCTAAAGAGCCTGTAACCTTCCATTCCGACACTCCAGTCATAGGAGCCATCCCACGTTTCTGCGATGCCTATTATATCATACCCCTGTAAACGTGCACACATCTCTAATTCCTCTTGTTTGTTCCCCATGCTACAGGCATTTGTATAGAGGCAACTGAGCTGAGCTCCAAATGAAGCCAGCTCATTGGCTGGAGGGGCTGGGATATCTCTACATTGCTCTGAGCATTTATTATAGGTGCTGGCAACTGACTGGGTGTGTTGGGATTGAATGATGCCCCCCTCACCCAACACATCTAGTTTAAAGTCTCCTTGACCAGTCTGGCAAGCCTCCTACCAAAACTGTTCTTTCACTTCTTTATCAGACCAGCTCCACCAGCCCCCACTAGACCTGGCCTACAAACTTGGGTCCTGTGTTCAAGGAACCCAAACCCCTGACTATGACACCACCCTTTTAACCATTTATTAACCTGGCCAATCCTCCTAGGTTTTTTTAGGTCCTCCCCTGTATCCTGGAGAATTGATGAAAAGACCACCTGAGCTCCAGAGCCCCTAACCACCTCCCCCAGGGCTCTGTAGTCCTTCTTTATGTTCCCCAGGCTACTACTATCTATATCCCTAACACCCACATGTATCACCAGAAGTGGGTAATAGTCAGTGGGACTTATTAGAGCAGGCAGCCTCTCTGCCACATCCCTGATCCTTGCCCCTGGTAGGCAACACACCTCCCTTGAGATGGGGTCTTGCCGGCAGATGAGTGCTTCTGTCCTTTTCAGTGCCGAGTCCCCTATTACTACAACCTGCCTCTTTTTCCTGGCAGCACCAGTAGGGATATTCTTTACCAGGGCATCAGCCGGCTATTTCTGGCTCGAGTGCGTTTCCTCATTAGCGCCCTGCAGGACAGCAAAGCAGTTCTGCGTGGGGACAACAGATTTAGGGGGAAGCCCCTTGCTTTTGGTTGTCCTTTTCCTCCTTTTTTCTTGCTTTTTTTTTTGTTACTAATTCCCAGCTTCCCAGCTTAACGGCCTCCTTCTTTCCTTCATGAGGTAGAGGTGAAGCTCGAGGCCCCTGCACAGTTTGGGCCTGGAGCAAGCAGTGCTGCTTCCTCTCAGCCTCCCTGACATCTCGCAGCCTATTAACAGCATCCCGCATCTCAGCCCCTGCTGCAGGAGGACCTCCACCAGGGAGCACCGAGTGCAGCTCTGCCCATTGCGCACCCTCCCCTCACCAGACCAGTGCAGGCACTCTCTACATTCCGAGCTCTGCACTGCAGCCTCCCCTCTCATCGGCTCTGTCTGGGTGCCTACGCTGCCACCGCCGGGGCAGCCAGAGCAGAGCTCCCGGACCGGCCCCTGCTCATACGACAGTGCTCACCATCCCGCCCACCTGCCCGCACAAACTGCCTCCACCCGCTCTGCTCGCCGCGCTCCCTGGGGCAGGTTTTTACCCAGTCAGGGCTGGTGCCGCCCCTCCTGGCTCCGCCCCGTGTGAGTCAGCTGCTCGCTCTCGTCAGCTGAGCTGCGGCTCCTGGGCAGGTCCTGTCGAGGACTTGAGGCTCCCTCGGTGGCTCTCGCCGCTCTGCGTTGAGGCTCCTGAACGCTGATCTCCCCCCGCTCAGGTGGTGAAGGCGTCCTCTCTCGAGCTACTCACCTCAGCAACTGACTTAATTTATCCTTTCAACATATCTTTTATACCATGGTGCTCTGGGGCTATTCCCTACTGCAGGTTACTCCCTGCATTGGTCTTCCCTAAATGTAAGTGTCTAAAATGTAAGTGTCTAGCCTTAACTAGTTAAACAAACTTGCCTCTAGAGTCTGTTGCCAGTGGGAGGAGAGAGAGAGATGATCCATCTAGCCTGTTTTATACAGACAGACTCGACCCTCTGAACCACCTCATGCTTTTCTTTATGAAAGGATTAGGTGGCTGCATCATTTATAGTTACCATTGCCTGAGTCTCAGCTTTGCCATCTGTGTTGACCAGACTAAAAAGATATACTGCCCAGTATTTAAACACTCCATACAGATTCAAGTGCCATGACTGACGATGGACTCAGAAGTGGTTTGTTGCCATTTGCATGTCAGGGAGTAATAGCAGAAATGGAATTTCTTCTGTAAACATTTTTTCTTAGAAGTAATCCAGGTGTGTGCATTTAAAGTGCTTTCCAGAGTTTGGCCTTCATGGGAAATTTTTACACAGCAACTGTTTTCTCCCTAGATACAAAAAGAACATGTTCGTTGTAACATATGATGACAAACTTTGCTAGAGGGACAAAAATGAGTGTTTTACTGGAAAAATACCCTGTTAAGTAACATCCATCTTCCTCTTTGCAAAATAGGCAGTTATTATGAAGTTATTTCCATGAATGTCCCTGCTATAATGCATTTTCTTTTGCATTTAAACTTGATCAGTAGCTCTTCATTAGTGCTGTTAGATACTTAGGAAGAGCAATCCATTGTACTAACTGGCTGGGATGTCAGATACAGAAGCTGGCACAGAGTAAAACTCAGATGGTCACTATCTGCTTACTATGCAGCCTGCCAGCAGTGGGATTTACCAGTAATATATGAGTTGTTTAACACATCTTAAAAAAGGGTCACATCTTTTCTCAGTGCTCATACCTGTTCACCTCTGTTCAAATGAACACTTGCTTTTCACTTTGTCAAAAGTGTGACTGTTCCCTTTGCAAACGTTTATTAGCCCTTTTAAAGTGTCTGCTGAAATACTCTATTCTTGGTCATGAGTGGTCATGCATTTTTATACAAAGCCATGGGATTTTTGGGTGATGAATATTCCTAGATTTCAGCACGTACTAATGCTGGAATTATTGAGTGCTTCAATCAAAATACGGAAACACAGCTTTGATGTAGGCACCAAGGAAAGGATTTATTTCACCTCTGAAAGTCAGATACCCAGTTGAAACTAGTCGTCTTTCTTCTTCTCTAATTGAGAGTGATATCACAAATCTTTCTAAGACGCTTACCTTAGTGTCATGTAATTAGATTAGAGGTCTATAGAATTACCTCTTCCCATTGTTTTCCCCTTGTTGTCAGTGGGAAGTCAGATGTTGACATAGAAATTAAATATCTAAATATCTTTATGGATATAGGTTTAGGCTGGAAGATTTTGTTTGACAATGTTTGGTCTGCTTTTTCCTTTTATTTTATCATCTTACCTTTTATTTTCACAAAGCAGAGGAGAAAAATCTCTGTATAAACCCTTTCCCTGAGAAAAATACTACAATCAGCTGAATACCAGTAATTGTGTTCTAAATATTTATGGCCTCAGTTCTAGTCTTTAAAGTATATTTAGAATAGCGTATTTAGCTGTATCCCTTCTCCTGCCTTTAAAAATGCCAGGCACACCAATAGAACTATATGAATAATAAATTAGGATACTCTTTATCATCTAAATTGTTATAGTTTTGAATTTTTCTCTCAAGTGTTTCTTCTAGAAATCTATTCAGCCCTCCCTGATGACACATTTGGATGAACATTTTTCAACTGTGAATGCCTAAAGTTAGTCATCTAGATCTATATTTAGGCACAAAAATGAATGACCTGATTTTCAGAGTTGCTGATTACTTATTTTGATGCACTGATATGAATTTAATAGCTTAGCTGTAGGTGCCAAACTCTTAAGAATGTTATTTTATTCCTGTGCAAAACTTGTCTATCAAACTGCAGAACACATGCAGAATTAAATCACTAATGAATGATGACAATATGCCATATAAAAATAATGTTGCATTGATTCATTTATTTGTTTACATTGCTAGGCAGGCTAATTTTATGCACAAAGTCCATGATGAAAGCTGATTTATAGTGATTTGAACAGAAAAGCACATTTTTCTCCCATTTCACATCAAGACAATGGCAAATTCTCTGTGAAGAAAGCTCATCCTCTGGTTCCTTGTCGTATGCCAAAGGGAAATATAATCTGGAAACATTTTGCTTATTCTATCAGAAAAGCAAAGTTAGTTTTTCCTAATGACTTTCATTATGTTAAAAATTGAGAAAAACTGGATACTACACAATAAATCGATGTATATTGTAAAATAAAAGCCTTTTGGAAAACATTAAGAGCCATATGTTCATTTTAGAGATATACGGTGCCACTTTGAAATATGGCTTCCTTGTTTTTTGAAGACCCAATTAATCGAAGTGCTTGGCTACTTACATGAATGGGTCATAAGCATTTGCTTAAGGGCATTGCTGAATAGGGGCATAATAGCCTGATTTGCTATAACTTGTCTAGCTCAGTTTGAGAAGGTCCCTAAACTACTTTGAGGATGCCAAGGAGTACTTAGGGCATAAGGACTGTGGAACTGCAACGTGAATGGTGAGATCTAGACTTTAAAGATAAGGGTAATAAATACCCTTTGTTTAGTGTGTTGTCCTGCTCTCTGTTTTTACATTGAATTCTTGATACACACAAGGGCTTTTCTCAAAGAAAGAGGTGAACTGAAGATCATCTGCTAGGTTTCTTCATCTTCAAGTTAGTCTCTGGTCCCTGATCCAACAGTGGGGAGATTTCTATGAGCCACAGGATCAGTGGGTGCAGAATCCCACCTGCTGCACTTAGTTTGCTTGTAAAAACCTTAAGGAGAATGGCTTGAATCAAAGCAAGCTGGGTGAGAACTGCACAGCTCCACCTGACATTATATTGACAGCAGGTGGTAAATGTGGATAGGAGTGCTTGACTATCGCTGAATAAAGCACACAGTCCCTTCAGCATCAGCAGCTGTGTGATCACTGGGGGGCTGTTTGGTTACATGTGATTTCTTCACATCTGTCATTTTAACTAAATTGGTGGTCTAAATGAATAGTGTCATGCACAGGAACATTACATGGATTTATGACAGCTGAAATGTATACCAACTAGAGGATTTGGTGTCCATGAAGCAGTGAATGGATTTCAGAAAGGCATGATTTTCATCTGTGGTTGATGTAAGCTTGATCCATTATTCATCATGCTATGCAAAAGAGAATTGCACATTGGGTTCATGGGGCAGTCTTCTGTCATTTCAGAAAGAAGAAAAAGGAATTTAAGAGAAAGATTTATGTGTTTATGTTGCCTCTGATTATGATGTGAGCAAAAGAAGTCCAATTTCCTCCTAATTAGATTATAACAGGTGCAAGCAAATCTAACAGAAGGGAAGCTGTATAATATCTGTACAGCATTTAGTGTTAGTGTAGTAGGGAAATGGGAAGTGTCTCAGTGCTGTGTTTTCCCTCTCATGGTCTGACTCCTGCCATGTGCCCTGACATCGGGTAGCACCATTACTGGGCTCACACAGGCTCAGGTAGCACAGTTATGTTCAGCTGAACCTTCTGGGGAAGTGAGTCCTCTTTGGAGACACATTTCACGCTGCATCTTATTGTTCTAAGAGCTGTGTTGCCTCAGGTGCTCCCCTTCCCCCTGTTGCACACTGTTTCATGCAGCCTTGGGTCCATTGCTGTTGCTCACATGGGAGGCTTTGCAGTCATTGCCACATCTCACTGCTGGTCTTTCCTCATGTTCTGCTTTGCTCCCTCACCCCAACCAAAGAGGCAATAAGCAAAGGGTAGGACATCCTTCATGCAGACATTGCTCCTCCAGCTATTTAAGCTGAGATACTGAGAGGTGAGCAGAGAAGGCCTGGGGACTGTGACACATCCTGCTGTTTTACTGCATGGCACTACTATCAGAGTGATGCGGTGGATGGACAGCTGGAGAGAGAAACCTCTAAAACGGTCATTCCAAGAAATGCCAGAACTTGCATATCAGAGATTTCAAGTTGTCTTGCTATGTGCAGATGCAGAGGATTATTCTTCTTTCTCCTCAGATTTGCACTGGTGAAGCTCTATCGACATCCCTTTGCTATAGTTCTGATAATGAGAACAGAGACCAGATGGGCAGATACTGAGCAAGGGGTGTAAGAAGATGGATGTTTCACCCCTGTTTTTAAGTAACCTAGGGAGCAATATTACTTCCATTAAAACAGAAAACTAATGAGCTGAAAAACTTTCACTGCATTTTAAAGGAGGGGCAGACTTTCTACTTTCATTTTGAATTTATAACTTAATATGTAAGAAAGGTGAAGATCTACTTTTTAATTAAACAACTGAAGAGATCAGAACTGAGATCCTGCTTGACTAGGATATTAATGCTGTTCTTTAAAAACTACTACTGAAACAGAAATTCTAGGGGATTAATTTATGATAATTATGGAGAAATTAAAAGAATTATTCATGATGATGGACTTCAAGTTTTTGGTGGGAAAAATGAATTATTCTGATGTCATGTAGTGTATTTGTGAGGAAACAGATCTATTTCAGTGTGAACACGTTTCACCATTGCTTTAGACTCCTAGTGAGAGCATAATGATAAAGCAGCAGAAATACTGTCACAAACTGGCAGAAGCCAGCCTGGCAGGAAATTCCAAACTCAATGGCAAACTTCCACAGGCTATTGGAAATTAGCTGCTGTTCTGCTAAAACAGTGATTGGGAGTATGTCTTATGGGAACAGGACTGAGTATTCAATATGTAGATGTGCAGATGGGTCCTTGTCAAATTTATAGTGTGACACTCATTTACCTTCAGGGAGAAGCTGAAATCCAAACTGTAAAGAAAAAACAGGTTCCACAGGCAGGAAGTGTGAAAAAAAAATATATATATTTTTTTTTTTTTTAGATATTACTCTTGACTATTCATAAAGGCATGTGAAGAATTGCATTTACAGCAATTAATGGGGAGATAAGTGAACATTGTAATTCTGGGACTTTTTACAACCCGGATTTTCTCTCTGTTTCTCTTTCCTTTTTACCATAGTTTCCTCTGGTACTACAGTCTTACCTGTTTTTGATACATGTTTTGAGAAATTTCTCCAGACTTGTCTACATAGAAATCTATGAATAGCCATGCATTCTCTAGGCAGGTGCTCTAATTCCATTGATAGAGTGGGTTTCTTTTTGAATTAGCTTAAGCCAGACTGGACTTCAGACTAAGTCAATCCTATTTTGTAATCCAAGAGCCTATCCAAAAACTGACTGAGGAAAGACTTATTTTTCTTTAAAGTTGACACTATCTCAGTCTAAATACACTTTATGGTGTAAACAAGTCCTCGGGAGCTTGCCGTGTATTCTGAATTACACTTGCAAGCTTTTGTGAATACTCCAACTCATGTTCATGTGCAATTTAACCTACAGCAATTCAAGATGTTATCACTTCCCCACCTTCTCTGCTATTTATCACAGCCTTCTGTCAGAAGTTCCTGCCATGGTGCAGATAGCAGACTGGAACACCTGCTTGTTCAAGTCTTACTGCTGCAGTTCAAAGGGTACCGTCTTAGCAGAAACCCGGTTTCACTCATGACCTACCCTGTACTGTGAGCTGGAATGTGGTTGAGAATGCATGTTCTGTTCCTTTCACTAGTTTGGGGGTTTTGCTTGGCATGGGGGCAGATTGGATGAAGTACCATCTTCTGCTGCTGCAGGTGGGCTAACCGGGCACAGAGACTTGTCAGAAGGTGCCTGAGAGGTGGTGTGGCTCAGTAGCTCACCCTGCGGTTTGGGCAGAACTCGTGTTCTTTTCCCCATCGTTCTACAAGTGAGCTTGCATGGTGTCTGCTATTTTTTGATGAATTTATATCATTTCCAAGTTGGAACAGATTTTTCTTGAGATAAAAAAGAGAGGTTGTGCAGCCCCTGCATTAGGTTCATTTGAAAGTCATGTTCCTCTGAAAGCCAGTGAGGCTGTTCAGAATTCTGCCAAAAAAATAGCATTCAGTAGAACTGTCTGTTCTCCTTTAACCTTGCTCTCAGAGCAACAGCAACAAAAAATTGTTTTGGTCCTCCTGAGTCTTAAAAAAACATTAAGGCAAGCACTGAGCTCAGACACTTGAAATTTGGTTGTATTACAAAGAACTGAAAATGAGACCCTGGTAAATGCCTTAATAGAGGGGTAATTACCTGGGCTTTCTCTGTGACTGGATTAAGCCCACAGCAGCCGAGGATGGATTGGACTAATAAACTCCAGAGCCTATAGAATGCTGGCAGTAGTCAACACTGGGGAAAGCAATCAGTGTGCATGTTACAGCGTGAGCATTATTGTAGGAAAGCTTACCTTGCTCAGGGGTCCCCAGGGCAGGGAAAGGGTGGGGGGCTTGGGCCACTCCATTTTCTTCATATTCTCTTGCTTCAGTTGCCTCAGAAGTTGAAAGTGGGTATGTTAATTTCTTCTGAGAAGCAGGCTGAGTTGTGTAATAGTAACTGCAGGTGACACAGACCCTATCTATCAGCTTTGCAGAAATCTGGCTTGCCACTACAGTTGCAGTTCAGGTCAATCAGTTGCAGAGGATATCTCTGAGCAGGACACTTTTTCATTCTGCGCCCAGTATGCACATTCTCCTGTGGTGCATTTATTTATTTCTAGGCGAGCGAGGCTGCTTTGGCATTGCTTCCAGTTACCATTATGCAAAGTATGTATCTGATCAGAATGGATTATTGTGTCCATTGCAAAGCCCGAAGCACACATGTCCATGTCTACAGGTAAAGCAAAATAGAACATTTGAATAGTTCATCAAACCAAATGACAACTTTTTTCTAGGGTCAAGTGTTATCTGGGTATGAGCTTTCTTTTCACCCTGAGTGATGAATGTAGCTGAAGGGTCTACTCAAGTGAATAGCTGCTCATTTAATTCGTTTGATCATAGTCAAGTCCCTATGTAGCCTATCTCATATATGAATGTAGCACATCTATGCCGCAAAATGTCAGGCTGAAGATACAATGGTCACACCTTGATCCTTGTCATGAAATGAGTCATTTAGGGTCCCTCAAAGAATCACCATCAAAGGTGTTAACAAGAGTAGTTTTAATGAATTTATGAAAGCTTGACTTAACGAAGTTTGATGGCAAGGTCCACTCTATTACTTATTGCATGGATGAAACATACTAAGGAAAATCAAGGTAAAATCAATTCAGAATCATTTACACAGACACCAAAGGCACAAAAGGCTAAGGGAGACCTTCCTGTTGAGTCATGAGGTTCAGAGTAGGCCCCCTTGCTTCCTAAACTAGAGGAGCCCCTAGGCTCCTAGGTCTAGTCTTAGTCTCCAACTTGGTCAACAGGTGATATCTAAAGGGTTACAAGTTACTTCATCACCACAGATGAAGTTTTTACATGACTTTTATCCAGCAGCAATCTGTGGTTTTAAGGTGGGTCTTCCTTAACACAAAATGAGTCAATAGGATTTACTATACTTCCTGTATCAGTTTACACACACACACACATGCATGAACAGACAAAAAGACGTATAAAGGTATACCTGTTTAAAATTCCCCTCAAGGTCAGTGAAATATTCAGGTGAAATGTCTCAGCATTTCTCAGTGGGTGAGAGTGGAGCCTTGAGGAGTGGGGGGACTTCAGCCCAGGTCCCATCATCAGCTTTTGGTGATGGTCCGATCATGCTGCAAACTTGAGAGTTTGTGAGCTCTGAGAGGCATTCCACTCAGAGGCAGATGCTGGTTGCAATCCTCTGTGGTCCAGGAGAGCTCAAAGGGTCTCACTTAGGACCACTACTTACAGGGTAGCAGAATAATCAGCTTTAGCCATTAGTAAATTTCCATCCTGGCCACAACCCAAGTCAGTAACTACTAGAAATTTTTGAAAACAATGGTACTGTTCCACTTGGGCTATGATCAAGGGAAGGAATGTTGTGAGGCTGTCAGGGGATGACTATCCTTGCTTTTGCTTCCACTTTAGCCAGGGAACAGGAGTCCCTGATACTATTAGTGCCTTCCTCCTTAGCCATGCAAGAGTTCTTGATACTGTCAAGGGACACCTCACTGTGTATTGATACACAAAGGACAAGCCATAGCAGGAGTCCCTGAGATTGTAGAGTAACCCAGAGAATGGGAGGGATGCACCATCACAGTCCTGGATATTTTAATACTCTGATGATGCAGTGTTCCAAGGAGGCTATGTAGGTAGGTATAGGGTCATTTTAACTCTGTGTTCATGCCACAGGAAAGGCATAAGAATATTCCTCTTGCCTGAGAGCAGTGTTATGAATGAAATGCATGTTATGGGCCTCCTAAGAGATATCTAATATTAATGTGAAAATATTCACAATGCTAATCACTAAATAAAGTTGCACCTGTATCCAGCTGATATTACTGGATAGTCTATAGGTTTCTTCATCTCTTATTCCAGCTCAAGTATTTTTTATATCCTCATCACTGTGATATCTGGCTGAAGATGAAGAACTGAAGGAGGACCTTTTTGCTACCATGCCAAGCTCAGAAGATTTTGTCTTTTGAAGAACATTAATGTTTTTGGTGTGATATAATGTACTGGACTTTACACTGCTTGGCCCATATAGGGTGAGGAAATTCTCTTTGTATCTGTGAGAAAGAATGTATTAGTAGAACTGCTGTCAAAACCCATTTGTCTCATCACATCCTTAAGCTGATCAAGGCAACCATTGGCTAAGATCCAAATCAGGTAGGAAGAATGAGAAGCTGAAGACCACTTCATTCAGACGTGGGTTTATTGTGAGGGAGATTTTTTCTTTCCTGTCCCATAACTCTGCACAACACAGTGTGTGTATGTTCAGTCAAATAGCCACTAAATGTTTGCTGTCTCCTGGCTGGGCTAGCCATATTTGTTGTTCACAGAGCAGCTGGGGCCATCGGTACATGAGGCTGGTGCTGCTCTGTGTGTTGCCTGGAACATGCTCTGCAGTTTGCCTGGAATGTGCAGAGCCATAAAAGCAGCTGGGAGCCTTTCCTTCTGGCCAAGTGGCTGTATTTATGTTCACTAACTAGAGGCATTTGCCGGCTTTAGAGAAATGGCTTTTGTTTTTTTTAATAAAGATCTTACTGTTGTTGGGACCTGTGATATGGTGGAATGTGAGCAGATGTTTCAAGGACCTTTCTTATTAAATTATTTGTATTAAATCTTTGTTACATAGGTGCCTGTGCTTGGATTGATATTAATCATAGAATCATAGACTCATAGAATCATAGAACGGTTTGGGTTTGAAGGGACCTTCAAAGGTCGTCTGCTCCAACCATCCTGCCACATGCAGGAACATCTTCAACTAGATCAGGTTGCCCAGAATGACATCTAGCCTTGCCTTAGGTGTCTCCAGGGATGGCATATCCACCACCTCTCTGGGCAACCTGTGCCAGTGTTTCACCACCCTCATTGTAAAGAATTTTTAACTCACAACCACCCTGAATCTCCTCCTTTTTTAGTTTAAAACCATCACCCCTCATTCTACCATAACAGGCTCTTCTAAAAAGTTTCTCTCCATCTTTCTTATAGACCCCTCTTAAGAACTGAAAGGCCACAATAAGGTCTCCCCAGCAACTTTTCTTCTTCAGTCTGAACAAGACCAACTCTCTCAGCCTTTCCTCATAGAAACAGAGATGTTTCATCCCTTTGACCATTTTTGTGGCCCTCCTGTGGACCTCTCCAACAGGTGCATGTCTTTCCTGTACTGCTGACTCCAGAGCTGAACACAGCACTCCAGGTGGGGCCACACCAGAGCTGAGGGGCAGAATCACCTCTCTAGACCTACTGGCCATGCTCATTTGGATGCAGTCCAACCATGTCCACACCACGTCTCTCTGTTCCTTGGGACTTGGGGCATATGTATGAAGAACAAGTCTTTCAGAAGGAGTAGGTATTCTCATTATTGAATGAGTTTTTAGGGAAATGGACAGGAACTAAATACAGGATAGAATTTCAACTGCAGCGTGCTGAAGTGCTAGAATAAATAGCTGAACAGAGGAGAAGATAACCCTTATTAAGTTGGAATCTTTACTAATTGTGTGTCAGCTTTTACTTTTGAAAATTGATTTATCTGTAACATAATACTAAAGTAAATAATTCCTCTCAATGTCATGCTGGGTCTGTTTCTGAGATGCCTTTTGAAGGAGCAGTTATCTGTTGTCAGTAATAACATGCCTGCTGCCTTGCCATTGCCCCAGGTTATTGTTGAGCAATTATTCATTCTTCTTTGAAAGCATTTGCATGCAGTTTTCACTTGCCTTTGTACATGTGGCTAGCTGTCCATGCAAATCTATCATAATCCCAATGCACCAGTACACCTCTTTTCTAGCCCGACTGTCCTCTGAGTCTCCTTCTCCCACGTTTTCTTCTCCCTTTCTTTGCGGCGCTGTATGAGTATACCTCACTCTTTGGTTTTGTACTTGTTTGTTTTAATGAGGTAGTTATTGCTTTTCCTTAAGTGTCCTTACAATGGGATTTCATTCTTACTCACCACCCCAGCATGTTTTGATACTGCCGTCCATGTTTCATATATGCACACTTAAACCTCTTCTAGATTTTGCATTTAATGCATTTTGATGTTCGCTAAAGAAATGTGCCAATTTTCATCTATGGTTTCTCTGTTTTGCCATCCCTTTTCCCTTCTGCCTATTGTCTTTGCCTTCTTACGGACCAGGACTGTATTTCCTTTTTTTCTTTTGGCTTTGAGCTCACAGGAAGATTATGGCTAGTCACAATTAATTTATCCAAGAGTCTCAGGGTTGCTTTCTTTCAGGGTATCATGCTCTTCTGCCAACCCACGCAATCTATGGCTAACAATTTCTCACAGTTCTGTCTGGCATGTACCTCACCTGCTGTATTCTTCCCCTTATGTCTTTCTTAGTAAAGATCTTTTTTTCTTGACATTAAGGATATTTTTTTTCTTTCGGTTTTGGCAGCTCAATCACCTCAGTTTGTGTCAGTGTCATTTTTAAAAGCGTAAAGGAAATTTCTCTCTCTCTGCAAATAGTGCTCAGTTTCTCATTCTACAGCAGGAAGATGCCCCTTTTCTACAGTCTCACATAACTGAGACTCACCCTTACTAACACCTTTTAAACTACATGTCAATATTTCTCATATGCTTTCTTATTTTGGACATGGCCCAGAGGGATGTTTTTTTAAAAACATTAACCTGACATTCTACTGATAAAGGGATTAAATGTAAGTATTTGCATAATGTCTTCTAAGAAGATGGGCTTTATGATAGATGACACTAAAATATATTACATAAGAATGTGAATCACTTGGAGGGGGAAAAAGTGCAAACAATTTATAAAGAGATTAGTAAAGTAGAACAGGCTTATGCAGGTCATCAATATTGGGAAATGGCACGATTTTGTGATGTCAGTTGTTACACAGCATCTTACTGAAGATTGCTGCTCACCCTAACATCCTTGTGTCACTACAGAGTGATTTTATAACCAAAGCAGCCCAGACTGGTTAGCTTCAGGACGAATCACTTTGCAGCCACTTTTGGGAAAAAAAAAGAAGAATATTAGCTGTTATGTTCTTGTATCACAGGATGAAGGTGAATTAATAATTCCTCCATCTTTTTTGGCTATACTTCAGAAATACATAGGTTGGTGGGAGGGGGGATTTAACAAGCTTTAGGCAAGCTTTGCTAAATCCACAGTGTAGAGGGTACTGGACAGCATGCATTGGAATGCTGTTTCCATGAGGCTTGTGTCTTATTGTGTCTGCAGGCAAAGAGTAGAAACGCTTTTACATTAGACTTGCAAAAATAATGTACAGTGCAGTGCAGTACTTTGAACTGTTCTGTCAAGTTAGCACGATTAGATACTACACCTAAATTTAAATCTTCTCCTTTTTATTTTTTTTTGTTTTAAGAAAGTCATACACCTGTCCTGGGAATGTTCTGAACAGTTTAGAGACAACTTGAAATCATCACATCAGCTAGAACAAATATATTAATTGATTATTTGATAGATAGAACCAAGATACATAGCCTACATTCAATTCTTCATCCTGTCATTGGCCTACAAGCTGAGACATGTATCCTTTCTTTTACCCTTATTTTTGCATGTTTAATGTGGTCCCTGTTCTTGTAATAGTTGACTATCTCTTATTCTTATTGATGCATCTAATTTGAAAACATGAGTCTGAGGCAGGGAAATACTATCTTTTTCAAATGTAGATGAGAAATTGAGAAGTAGAGGTTATGTTCACACCACCAAGCACAATTAAGTATTATTTGACTCCAATGACTTTGGACTGAGCCAGATGAGAGCAGATGATCTGGATCACCTATCTCTCTGTTGAATAAAAATCACAACAATCTCTGCTGTAATAAACACAATGGCTTAAGTTAGGCTGGTTTGAGAAGAACAGGGTTCTGAGAGAAAAAGAGTGTTCTTTTCAAATACATTTTGATCTATAACTCTCACTGAAATCAAAGAGAAAGTCTGTGTTCCAGGGACTTTGCCCTGGATCGCCCACTGGGTCTGTTGCACAACAAGGAAGTACTGGTGGGTGGAGCTCTACAAAGAGAAAACCCTTGTATTTTGCTGTTTCCTAAGCAGAAATTCATACATAAGTGCAACCTTCCTGTATGACATCTAAGTATAGCTTTTTTCCTCTGAAATGCAGACAATGGGTTTAACTTATTTTTTCAGATGAAGTGTTCTACATAAATCCAAAGAAGGTATTTTTATTTAGTAATAATTATGCCTTGACCAGGAATAAAAATTTATATCCTTATTGTCTCTGTGAGGTCATGTGCAAACAGAAATGCAGGAGAAATTGCCAAAGCAGCTGAATAACTATCATTACTTAGCTAATATTTGCTTCCTATCTCAGAATTGTCTTTTAAGCCTGAAACAAAACTGGTGAGAAATTATTGTGCTTTATGAGTGATTTGCAGTACCAGCCTGTGGAAGGAACAGAGACTTACTGTTATGCTCAAACCCCAGGTTTTTCTCATGATTAGAGATCTAGCCCCCAACTCACAGGCTGTCTATACTGACTCCACAAAGCTGCTTTGGAACTGTACATGCTCTGTGCTGGAGCCTGCGAGTGCAGCTATGTGTGCTGCAAAGTGGTCCTCTCTGTAGCTAGCAGGACTACAGATGTCCTAGCGAGGCAGGTAGGCTTGTATGTCCCATAGCCAGCTGCCTTCAGGCAGTTTGCAGGCTGCCAAGGTGTTGCTGCGTGGATGGGGCACGGATCATGCAGCTTACCTGGGGTTTGCACGAAGATAGGTCCATCTGAAATGCCAGGTTGGTTTCCTTATTTCTCTGTGTTGGGCTGTTCCTTGAGGCTGCATTTATCCTGCTAAATGCATCCAACCCCTGGGAATGATGCCTGGTCCACAGAAAAAGTGGCCTGTTTGCAGCCTGCTCAGAGCTGATTCCTTTGCAGCAGCCTGGTGGTTTCCCTTGTATCCACACAATGAAACAGAGCAGTTCTCCTTTTCAGTCTCTTCTGGGACATTTTGCTCTTGTGATCGTTGCTTTTCTGTGTTTTGATCTCTCTCTCTCTCTCTCTCTCTCTCTCTATCTATATATCTATCTATTTTCTTTTTGTTTGGAGCATCACAAATAACCTGAGGCATGTGTTACAGCCCACCAGAGTGGCATTTCTATAACAAGGGATGTACCAAGAGGGCTTACGGCAGGAGTTGGAGGACCAGGCAACATTGATAGGGATTAAACTCTCATCAATGCCACCTTTTGAGAGCAATCTGTTCCCAGGACTTCCCTCATTTTTGTATGAAGAAGATCAGTTGGTTCACTCAAAAAAAGATGCTGGGAAGGAAGTGGCAGTGTCAGGCTATCACCACCTCAGAGTAAACTGGGAGTTAACTAGCTGGGCAGTGTAGGCTTACAAGTTACCTGCAATACATATGTGCTGGTTTGCACTTAAACTCTGCTCTGGAGTGGCCAAAATGTTTTTTATGGTGCAGAGGGTAGCTCATACCCTATAGCTGCTCTGGTTTGGGCCAATTTGCTCCTTTTGAACTGGAGCTCAGGACTTGAGCCCTTACAAAGACACTGTAATTACAGCTTCAGTCTTCGTATTCCCTTGACAGTACTGAGATTTACCCCAGGAAATCAGACCACTGTAACCTGGGAGGAAGAGGCATAGATTCATTTTCTTGCTTTACCACCACTGGTTCTTCTTGCACAGACATTTCACATGCCTTCCAGGTCTTGTCTATCTTACATTGAATTATTAGCTATGAAAACCTCCAGCAGAAATGCAGCTTCTGCTGTGAAAAAGTGTTTTTGCAAGAACATATTATATCCATTCCCTGAAAAATGAGCTACTTCTCAAAAAAGATAGCTGCTGCCAGCCTTGTGAATCTGTCACGAGGCTTATACTTATGAGAAGATGTGGTAAAAACATGTTACCCCAATGGACATGACTGCTCTGAAGAGTTTTCTAGTATGGATCTGCCCTGAGCTTCAATTTTCCAATTTGCCACCTGGAGCTGACAGTGCTATAGTAGCACAAAAAACCCTTCTGAGTTCCTCATCTGGGAGGCGGGTTTCATATGAGGCAGTACTGCTGCTTGGAAAAACCACTGCTCCTGCCATTACCTCTCCCCTCCAACATTGGAACAGAATAAGCGTCTCCTAACCACTTTCTTCACTTACACACAACTGACCCAGCAGAAGAGCCGAGTCTGACAAAGTTAAGAAGAAAAGAATAAACACTGCATGGACAATACAGGCACAGGAAGGGACAAGCTTTAGCCTAGAGACCTGTTGACTTCTTTTACAAGTGCACACATATGGCCATCCTCTTAGTCCCAACTGGAACCTTCCTCCCAAACAGCAAGCTCATTTTCCCAGGGATCCACAGAACTCTGGAGAGGAATCTTGATTTCTCTTGCACCAGTTGGAGGCTTGCAGCTGGCTCCATCAAAGTGGTAGCTTGTTGGAAGTGAGGGGTTCCCATGGTGGGCTAGGTGCCTTGGGATCTTCAGACAGTGCCTGTTATATAGTAGAGCTGGAGAGTGTGGAGCCACACTAACCATTGCCTGCAGCCTTTTATAATCTTTCTACATCAGTGCTCTAGAGGCAGGACAATGAATCATTGTGGTCAGGTGGCATGCAGCTCTATCGAAAGAGAGCAAGTGAGTAAGCACTAATGAGGGCACGGTGTTAATGCACGAGTAAGCATTAATGGATACATAGTGCTAATACACAAGGCATAAGCCTTCTGGGAAAAGAAAATGGGCAGAGATAGTCTGTGTCCCACCTGTGCTATGTGAGAACTGAAGGAACTGAAAAGCTCTAAAGACCTCTCTGCATTATTGTCAAAGGTCTGTTTACCTATTTAAAAAAGAGATGATGTTTCTGGTGTGTGAACAGTCTAACCAGACCTGCTCTTCTCTGTGCTTATAGGTAATAAATACCACGCAGACCTGTATTGTCTGCATAACTTAGGAGGCATCTATAAGAATTTTTGTGATTGAGTCACAGTAAGAGGAAGTGTCTATCTACCTGTCCTAGCAAATAAGCACCTGGTGTTCTGCTTAATCAAGATTAAGATTAGATACTGCACCATATGGGAAAGCTTTCCAGTTAGGAAACTGGAAGTAGTAAATTTGTGATGGCAACTCAAATGTTCTTTGCACATTAAGAATTTGGCACCTGTTATTATACAACTTCATGGCATCACTTATCCAAAAACTTAAAAAAATATGCAAGTTAGTTCCTTAAGGCTTAGTTGGGGAAATCCCCAGGCTGTGCTATAAAAGACCTCCATTGTCCCTGCGCTGTCACATCTGCTGGGTGAGAAGATGAAGCACACACAGGTGGCTGTGCTGCTTCTCATGCAAATCATGATCACTCTGGCTGTAACAAAGGCGGCAACAGAAGGGGTAAGATGAGAGTTTCATAACCTGAGCTTTGGTGTCTTCTTTTCTTCTCATGTAATTTAGATTGCTGAAAATTCTTTATTCTTCAAGGTTACTATTGGGCAAATGCTGAGATCTCTGCATGGAGAAAGTTTGAAGTATTCCTCCATCCTCCCTCCAACTGATGTATAAGGACTGGGTAATAAATGTAAAAGTGAGGCACAGGTTTAAAATCAGAGCCAAATTCTGCCTTTGGTTAGATGAGTGCAACTCCCAGTGAGGCTCTGAGTGGATTTTAAATGCTCTGTGTAGCTTTTAATTAATTAGCAAGGGCTTATAGCAGGAAAGGATCCACATCTTTGATGTGAAAGCAGTTGGGAGGTAGGGGCTTTTTCAGTTGCATGATTGCTCTCATGCTTTATGACTAGGCACATGAAAACCATGCTGGCTGTTTTTTGTGGGGTGCTCTCCCTCTTCTCCATAAAACTCTATCTGGTTGGGCAAGAGAAATATTCAAATCAAAGCCAGCTGTCAGGGAAAAAAAATCCCAAACAGCCACCAAACAATAAATCCAGGGAGGAAGGGAGAAAAGCAAAAGTAGAAAAAAAAATTCAAGAATTAAAAATTAAATTACACTAGTGAAAGATTTGCTTTGATTTTGTACTGCATCTTCTTTTTTTTTTTTTTTTCAATTTAAAACTGAGCTTAAATTATCAGACAAAAAAGTTTGCAAATAGCTTAAAAACTCCTCCAAATGAAACAAATCATTTTGGTTTTATTCGACCTGAAGTGATTGCCTTTTGGTATTCTTTAGATAAAATCTGGGAAAAATAAACAAGCAAACCCCTTTTTGGCTCCCAATGACTCTTTCTGATTTTGTGGTTTAGTCACTGACCAGAAAGATCTGGCATGCCACTAGTTGCATTGTTTGAAGTTTGGGAGCACTGTGGATGCAGGCAGTGAAGTCAGCACCTCCTGGGAAGGTGCTTTTATCTGCTCAAAACCCAGAAAGTTTCGAAAGTCAAGACGGAGGTGTAAATATGTATTGATAAGCTTGATATGGGAGATGTTTCTCCTCAGGCAGCTTTGCTTTAAGGCAGCCCCAGTTTATGTAACTTACCAATTTGTGATGCTCTCTGCCCTAACAATGTCCTCCTCTCCCCCGCCATGTTCAGTGTAATCATATAATCACACAAATGCTTCTTGAAATGGATTTATTTGACAAACTGTCCCACAGAAGCCTGTTTACAATGTGTGCTTTAACAGACCTGCCTTTTGCCAGCCATTTGTATTTCCTCAGCATTCTCTAGCTCAGGAATGGGGCTCTGGCTGAAATTTGGGAAATGCAGAAAGACACAGGGGTGAGCGCCCTGTTGCAGGGGAAGCCCATTTGATGTTCCATCTGTCACACCATTTGACATCAAGGGTGTCTTGCTGCAGTTCCCAGTTTGCCACAGATTTTGGTGAGACCCTGTTGTGGGTGGCAGTGTGCTGCATCCCTGGCGATGCACCGTGCTCTGCACACTGTGTGGGGATGCAGCAGACCTTTAGTGACACAGAGATCAGTGCCAGAGTGACAGCTGCTCTCCTTGGTGTGGCAGGAAGGCAGGTGCCAACTACAGATGAGAATTAAAGGACATGTATATCGTCTTACTGCATAAAAGGCTCCCAAGGTGGACCTGGCTGTATCCTTAGCACTGTGGTGGCTACCTACTCTGTGGTGGGATGCTTTCCCCTCCATGGTGCTAGTAGCAGAGTGGGACACATGCCCCAGCCATCACAGCTTGCAGCCTGACATCTTGGTGTGAAAGCAGCAACAAGTGCTGTGCTGAGAAGCTGGAGCATGAGCTGGGCAGTGAGGAGCAGACATCCTTGTTGGGAAGACAATAGTTCCAAATTTAGGGCAGGAAAGCACTGTCCTGTCATTTTATACTGACATGTAATCTGCTAGGGCTGCCTGCCAGGCCCCAGCTCACACCTCCTGGGCAGGCTGAGCATCCCCTGCCTTTCATTGGTCACATCAAGCCTTTCTTCAAGAAGTGTCTTTGAAGTGACATTATGCCCAGGAAAACTTCAGTCACCTCAGCAGCAGATTAGAAAAGTCAATTAATTTTACAGTTGCTGGGGATTGCTCCCATAGTAAAATCAAAGTGGTTTAGAGCTGCAGTGTGGAGGCTAGCTGGTATGGAAGGGATGATGCTATCTGCAGGAATTAACTCTGGAAATGGCTTTCCTTTGCTTTTCAGAGCCCTGATCCCAATACAATGCTCCCATATGTGACTCAACCTAGCAAGGTGACTGGCAACCTGCACACTCCCCCAAAGGTATAACCATTACTGTTCTTCAATAAGTCCAGAAAAGAGCAAAATTAAGAACTTGTGTCCCAGTGTTTAAATGGTACACATTTAGTCACTCGGAGATTTAACTCTGATACAAGGCATGTCAGTTCGGCTGCCCAGGAAAAGCCTTCAGGATACCCAGGATTTTAGGCAGTAGTGAATTCCCCAAATCCTTAGTGCTGCTGTTGTGTCATTCAATGCCTTAGGTCACATCCAAAGCTCCAGCACTGTCCTTGTGACTATTGAACTGGATCCCAGATAGGAAACAGCTGGGGCAGTGGGGGTTTGATAGCAATGTATCAAACGGTTTGGTGGTTACAGCTTCCCTGGAGGAATAGGGAGACTTCTTTTCAACTCTGCCTTCCCATGTAAACCAGAACAGGGCCTTGAAACTGCCTTCTGAGAAGTGCCCGCTTCTGGTTGCTGAGGGTGAGAAAGTCTTGATTCTCCCTGTTCTACTTAGATCAAAATTTATTCAAGTATTGGATGATAGAGGGACTTGTATCTGATTTCCATGCCTTCTGGTACAGTGCTCAGGTTCATGGTCTGTGGATTTCAGGGTTTGGTTTCCCTGTCTCTCTCTGTCAGTGACTGCTTAATAACATGTTTGCTTCGGAGCCGATTCAAAGTGACACAGTTGTTCTGCATTTGCAAGCTAGTACCAAGAACAGAGTTTGTCCAGAGCACAGCTCCACAACAGGTTGGAGCCGGTAGACAGCTTGATCTTTGGTCTTCATTGTCCAGGGTAACCCAGTGTGGTGCCTGGGGTATGTGGAGGGACCTTTTCCCGCTCCAGTAAAGGATATAGACAGTTAAATGGAGTCAGGAGTCTCTCTCCAGCTCTCAGTAACAGGACACAAACCTCATCCACCTCTTAGGTCAGCTGGGGTGGCCTCTGGTCCCTGCTGTGTGATTCCTTAGGATGTCTTAGGATAACCAAGTAGCTAATTCAGAGCTGTAAATGCTGCTGGGCTACAGTGTAGCTGGAAATTAAGCACTGAAATGGCCTGGCTGTTGTGAGCATGAAACCCTATGCCCACATTTAGGCAGCTGATTAAATATTCTGTTTTTCAGAAAATGGAGTAACTGTTGGCTCCTACTCCTTTTCTTAAATTGAAGGGTTGTGGGAAAGGAATATCTCTCATAGCTTCAAATATGCGTATGTAACAGCTTAATTTTACAGAGTGAAATGTTGCAGTTAAGTCCTTGCTGTAGGCTAGGACAGTTTGCTCTTTTTTAAGCATCCAATATAAATTATTAAATTTTAAAAACCATACAACTCGATCAAAAGTAACAGCCTACCTTGTGGAAATTTTTACAGGATCAGGGAAGACTTTCTTGCTATATGGTTATCATTTGACTGGTTTTATATTTTGATAGAAGTGCTTACTGACCCAAGGGGCTTTTAACTAAATCATGCTTCTTGGTTTCATTAATGTTACGATCCCAATGTTTGTAATGTCAATGGAAGTATGGAAACAGTTCCATCATCCCAGGCTGTCTGCTCCTTTGGGGAAACTGTCTCTTGGCTCAGACATAAGCTGCACTTACTGCAGTGAAGCTCTTCCTTCAACTCGGGACTCACTCCTAACACAGATGTTAAAATATAATGGTTACTTTTCATAGGGAGTTTAAATGCACATATTGGAGGTTTTTTGGGAGGTCATCTGAACATGTTTGTGAATGGTTTGCTTAGCACATGAAATAAGCGTGGTACCTCTAGATAAAATGATAGCTATATATAATCAAGACTTTATAGCAGAGTATACAATGTACAGTTCACACTACACTATGTGTGGAAACGTGATTATGTATACAGCACACTATGCTGTACTATGTATAGTACACTTTCTCTTGCTATACATATACACATATATGCTGTACTTATGCTATTCAAAGAAGGGATAGAATACAATACCTTCCACATAAAAATTAGCATGCCAGTGCACAACAGTCTTACAGACAGTCACATATACTCGCTAAGCCACATTTATTTCTTCTTTTGTCATCCCACACCCCATCTGTTTCTTCTGTTATTACTGAACAGCTAGCCATCCCAGTCATGGCCTTACAGAGAGGATTCAGAGGTATAGAAGCATCTAAGTGACTTATGAACCTATTTTTCATAGTTATTTAGGTATTGCTAGCGTATCTTCAAAAGTACTTGGAAACTTATAAATAGTTTGCAGTAGGTTCCCAGTGGGATTTTCAGAAGTGCTTTGGTAACCTACCTGTCAGGGAAATCAATGGAAGTTATGTGCTGGGACATTCTGCAATACCATGAGATATTTCTCTGCTTCCTTTCACATTAAATGGCCTCAGAAGTCTGCCTATGTTTTAAGGGCTGTGGTGCTTAGATAACACAGATAAAACTTATTTCCATACTTTCTTTCAAAATGAGATGCAGGCTCTTTGTTATGGCTGAGCTAAAGAGGTTTCCGGAAGTGTGATCTGGGATCATTCCTGCTTGCTGCTGTTCTCTTCTTGGGCTCACAGATCAAGATAGCTTTGCTGATGGCCATCACTGCATGTTCTGCACTGGCTTGGTGGTTAGTTGAAATCACTGTGAAAAAGCAAAGGGAGAAGTGTTGAAGTGTCAGCTTTCAGTGAATAGTTTTGTTGTTTGCTTGTTTATTTTTAAGTGGGAAAGAGAAAACAGATGAATAATACTGGGATTTCTGCAAAGCAGGAGGAGAGATTATAGAAAGAAGTGTATTTAAGGAGCAAGCCTGTAGCTTTAACATATGCAGCTGCATTGAAGTGTGTACCAGAATATTTTAAAGTAACATCAAATATCTTTATTAATAAATACGTGATAGGTTTATGAACAAGAAACATTTTGTGTACAAACAGAAAAGAACAGCTCCAAACACACTCAGTATTCAGCCCAGTGTTTATAGGAAATTATGTGCTTTGGCTGTAAATTATGGCAAGATTATGAATTGCCAGCCCTGACCTTTCCATACACATTACACATTGCTCCAATGGTGATTCTTTGAGCATGCAGACAGTCACGATTCGTGCTAATGGCACGGGCAATGGCTTTGCAGACTACCCACAAATGTGGATGGGCGGACTGTGATTTGTGGGTATTACGTGCAATGTTTTGTATCAAAATAAATATCTCTTCTGTAGGTTGATCCTGCATATTTAATTCATCACCTTTCTACGGTATAATTAAATGCGCATGTTTGTTACCTCTGGGCTGGCTGAGAAACTACAAATTACACATTTTTCTCTTCAAAACCCCGTTACTGGCTCTGTTACACTGCTTTCATCTCTATGGATGGAAATGACTAGATAATCTGATCAATTCAGATAACAGAACAGTAACTATAAACCCTAACTATTAAGTTATTTTCCTGCTGTTGTGTGCTTTTCTGTCTGCTGTAAAAGTTATTTCATTATCTTAGGAATGTTGTCCACAAGATTGGGAAAGTAAGGACTATTATATGCCTCTGTTTTTCCAATGGTACAATCTTTACAGCAATATTTAACTATTTTCAGTAAGATTGTAAGGCTGAATCATAAAAATTGCTAGCTATTTTGAGCTCATTAGAAGAAAAAGGTGAAAGATGTCTATAAAAAGAAGTTTTTTCCTCTAAGGGTGGTGAGGCACTGGAATGGGTTGCCCAAGGAATTTGTGATTGCTTCATCCCTGGCGGTGTTCAAGGCCAGGTTGGACAGAGCCTTGGGTGAGATGGTTTAATGTGAGGTGTCCCTGCCCATGGCAGGGGGGTTGGAAATAAATAATCTCAAGGTCCTTTCCAACCCTAACTATTCTATGATTCTATTAATGAAGTTGTAGATCTTATAATTGTCATAGCTCATGTTATTATCAGACCTTAGTTACTGATTCCAGAGAAGAATGCTAACACTTTTTTTCCTTGCTGATTTGTTATTGCAGCTCTTCACCAATGTGTCTGGCTCTGTGGATGACGAGGGAACTTGTCAGTGCTCTGTGTACTTGCCAGATACCACCTTCCCAGTGCAGAAGGCTGAGCAATTGGAGATAATAGCTGCAACACTCATGAAGAAATTTGAGATAGAGCTTTCTCAAGTAAGGTGTTCTTTTCTCATAAATACAACAATTGTATCTGCTGGAAAATGGTTGCCTGTGGAAAAGTACAGCAGTCAGTGCTTTTCTGTGATGTGTCTTTCAAACAGTGGGAAAGAGGGCTCTGTGAGAACACAGAGAAGGGTGATTCAATCTTAAATCTTTGACGTTGCAGGATGTCGTACATTTGAATATCCTTAGGTCTCTTTTCTAGGCCTTTAGAGCTAAAGGCTTACAGTATTTTTGGAAGAATGGTTATGTTTCTCCTCTTCTGGCTCAGTTTTATTGGTTTGTGATTGCTACACAGAGCTACAGGAAGCCAAGCCTCCTGCTCTTTCATGTGTTATTATTTTTATCAAGACAGCCAGCTTGTGAAAGGGAAATGAATAGAAGGAAGGGAAAAGTCACCAAAGACCAGAGTGAAGAAGTAGGTGAATATTTGCCCCTTCGCTTCTTCTGCTCTCATGGATTAGAAAAAAAAAATTAAAAAATAAAATACCTTTCTTGTCAACATCTGAAGTTGTGGCAGTGGGACTGCTGAATTATGCATTGCTGTTGAAGACAAACACACCTTACACTGTTCGGCTGCTTTTTGCATGAATTCAGATTAATTTGTTTTGAGGAACATGGGCAAACCTATACATGCTGCAGTTCATGGGGTGAAGCTGCCTGTGAAGACAGAAATCTGTCTTTGACTTTTGATACTGGATAAATATTCAGGATTCAGATTAGGTGTCCAGCAGAAAGTGTTTCCTTCAGGAACCAAACTTCTTAAGAAGTGAAGTGTCCTTGAATTAATCAGCAGAAAAGGAACGGCATTAAATTATAAATTCTAACTATAAATATTCATAACCCTCTCGTATAATCATGAACAGATAAGAAGTTATGCATAAAAAACACAACAACAGCAGAGGATCCTGTGGTAAGATCTTTCGGTTCAAATCATTTGTTTTGAAAGAATTGGAGCTAACAATGAGACACACTCAGCTGTCAGCAGGGATATGAAGGGCAAACTGACAGAAGTCCCACTGCCTCCAAGTACAGGAGGTACCTGATCCCTTGCAGCATGGAGGTGTAGCTCAGAGTTAATGATCCATGAAGATCTCTGAAGTTTCAGGTCCCCATACTGTTCCTATTGTGGTCAGTGCTGGCATTTTAAGCTAATTGCACTGGAACAGGATCAGGAGCATGCTTCTCAGCCAGAAAGTTGGTGTGGCTCTTCAAGGTGTTTGTGTGCTACCTCTCCCAGTTATGTGCCCTTGTGTAACCAGTCTCTTACCAGTACTTCCTCAGTATGGTGCATATTTCCTTTAGGATGGTTGACTTACCTGCTAGTGCCGTGCAGATCTAGAGAGCACATCAAGTGCTGCTTGACATCTTTGTGTGGACAACCTCAGATCTCTATTGAGTTCAGACATCTTGCTCATATAAAGACACAAGTTAATATAGATACCTAAAATTAGGTGTGCAGATTTGTACCTGAAACTCACCTCTAAATTCAGGGCAAGATAAATCCCCACAGTGGACTTCAGTGTCTAGGCTGCCAGCTGGCGTCACCTAGTGTACTGTGTTGTCCTCCTTAGGTGCCCAGCAGTGTGCCACAGTGTAGACACTGACCTTTCAATTCTCGCTGCAGACAGCAAAAAGTTCTTTCACTGACCCGGGCTTCACTGAATTTCATCCTGTCAAGACCAATCAACCAAGCAGTGTTACAATGCATCTAGTCAGATAAAGTGTGATATATACTTTGGTGTGATATTGGCAAAGAGACACTGGGTCAGAAATGAAAATGAACAGATTGCATTTTGATGTGATTTTATGTGTGTAAGATTTCTCAGTTGTGATGTTGTTTTTCTGTAGAAAGAAGAAAGTTGTCGAACATTGCCTTATTGATATCTGAACTTAAGAAATCTGAGATCTTGTGATGCTTGCATCTCCATGCTTAAAAATTCTCCACCTTTCCTGCTAATACAATTCAATATATTACTTCAGTCATGATAATACTCACAGAAAGAAGGAAATAATGAAATGGAGGAAAGCCAAGCTCTCATTCTTGGTCATTGTAAGAAATGATCCTGAGCAAACTCCTAGGGAATCATGCTCACATGTAACCTAGTCTCACCACAGGGGTGAGAATTTCTACTGAGTGTTTCCTTTTTTGACTCTGAGAATCCATGCTTCAGTTGCTCTTCTATAACACACATTGAAGCTCATAGGAGCTTTTCCTGGGTAACAGCTGCAGGATTAGACCCTCTTAAGGATGCTTTCCATGTGCTACAAGCCCCAGATAAACAACCTGATTGAATCGTTAACCTTTTGCCTGATTGTTGGCTAATTCAAAAGCAAGGGGGTCCTTTTATAGAATCAGCAGGCAAGGAAGCTCACAGATAAAGAGATGCTCTCATGTGCCAAATGAGTACAAACTGTAGGCTGAAAATACCAGTCTAATTTTTCCTCTGTCACATCAACCTTTGCCAGCATAATTATGATTACAGAAGAAAATTAACCTTTCAAAGCAAAGCAGGAATTGGCTGCTCCTCTCAATAGGAAGAGGGAGAGGACAACTCTGTAACAGGCTTGGATCAGTATGTGATCCCAAGGAGAGAAAGTGCCTTTCAGAACTTGGCTCATAACTGCCACAACATCCTCACATAACAAAAACTGGAGGAAAAAATCATGCCTCCCCTCTGCCACGAACAGCTGTTTTCAAAACAGGTTAGCCTGCAGTGGAATTATTCTGGGTGTCAGCTTGAGGACTGTCTGCCAACCTAGCTCCTTACAGGTCTGTAGAGGTCAGGCCTGCCTGAAGCCAGTGTCCTGGGCTGAGTGACTTCAGAGAGTTGTTGGTTTTGTTACTTCTCTCTTTTTTCGTCCCTCAGTCTTCCCAATTTTTTCTTTTACATCTTCATTTTGCACCATTCCCCCACTTCTGTATTCTCCAAGTGTGTTCTAGAGAAGTGTCTCCATGCTGCAAAACCTGTTTTGATAAATACCAATTGCAGGTAAACGACACAGTAAATAAGCATTGCAAATTTTTCCTGCCCTTTTCATTCCACGAGGGTGACAATGCTTAGAAAGGAGGAAAAACTGAAACTGAGGAATTTTTTTCCTACATATGCTTCACATGGCTCTACTCTCTTCCTACAAAGGGCTAATACAGGTCTTATGCACTCATCTTACCCTGCTTTAAGCTTTAATGGCAAATGTGGCAGTAATCAGTGCTAGTCATTGGTCTGTAGCTCTAAATACGGGATATGCGCAGAATTTCTGGGCCAGCCTGTTAAGGGAGAGCAGCCAGTCCCTAGCAGGTAGATGAAATAAAAGAACAGGGATTATAAACTGCTTAAATTTATCTGTCAAGCAACAGAGCAACATCATGTTCCTTTTTCAACTGATATTTCTAAGCTAGTGAAGCTCCTAAGCCATACCTGAGCAGGCAGGAATGTCCACACAGGGCATTTCAGTGCTTGACATATGTGCTGAATTTGTCTACAAAAGCAGTATAAACCTGTTAGAGCACTGCTGGGAAAATTATATTTGGCCAATAATTCACCAGAGGAGCTATTAGTTGAAGTTCATTGCGATGCTGGTGTGGCTGTAAAGAGCACTGCAGAGTGCTGGCCCTAATTCAAGTTCAACTTGGATATCTCTCAGCTATACTCCACTGGATAGTGTTGACATGTCTTTAAATGACCTAGATGGTTGACTGAGTGAAAACCCTCTGATGTTGGAAGAGAACTTCAGGTCTGTGTCCTGCAGCACTCTGCAATCAGGGCTGAAAAAACTATGTATGCCTTGTTCCAGCACTCAGCATTTTGTCTAGGCTCTCAGGACCCTGGAGAAAACTTCGGATTCACAGGTTTCTCACTAATGAGCAGCCATCACTAATTCCAGCTGTCTGTTTATTTCAGTAGTTTGTGAATTTGGTCTGTATTTCATTATTATTGTTACCATTATTATTATTACTATTAGTATTACTGTAAGAAAGGTTATTTCCACACGCCCCTCTGATGCACGTAGCTTCACACAGCAGTGCAATTTCATTCACACATGGGCTTGCTTTATGTTTTTCAGGCTGTAATCATGTATTATTTTTCTTTATTTCTTTTTTCTTGTGCAAACTCTAGACACAGTTTAAACATTGACCTTTGAAGATTATTTTCAGGAGGTTTTCTTCAGGATTTTTTTTTTTTTTGGAGAGGTATCTTCCAGCTCCAGACTGATTTTGCTGATCAGTGAATTCACAGAATCACTAGGGTTGGAAGGGACTTCAGGAAATCATCAGGTCCAACCACCCTGCCAAGGCACGGCCACCTAGAGCAGGTTACACAGGAATATGTTCAGGTGGGTTTTGAATGTCTTCAGAGAGGAAGAATCCACAACCTCCCTGGGCAGCCTGTTATAGTGCCAGATTTAAGGGAAAAGAGACATAACATTTATGAAGCATATGGGAAAGAAATTACATGTCTTTCCCAAAGTGTTAAATTTCAAGTAACTAACATTTTCAGAGGAATGTCCCAATTCCATATAATTTAATCACTCTGCATCACAATGCTTGTGCTGTGATCTTTGCCTCAGCAGATACATGTGTGAAAATTTATTTATCTGGACAACTGTTTAATGGTTCAAAGGCTGAAAAAGCTGTTACATAAATTACTTTAGCTAAAGCCTGCAATATATTTTCACTTCCATTTAAACCAGATTTGTTTTTAATGCTGTGATTAAACATTTTACCCCTGCCCAAAGACAAACCCCAGATTGGTTCTGCCAGCTTTTGACACAATTCAAATGTACACAGGGTAAAATCCTATTTGGATTCAGAGCTAGTGAGAAATGAAGTTGAAAAACTTGGGGATCCTTTATTGCATTTTTCAGTCTCCTTGGGTTGCTTTTGTGAGATAATACACTGCAGATTTCCTAATGAAATTTTTGCCGATATAAGTTCTTGGCATACTGAAGATAAAATTAGCTCAGAGAGGCAATATTGGCAAAGAATTTAAAAAAAAGGAAGACTGAGTAAAATTCTGCCTTCAGTTATCCCCAGGCATTCCTGAGGGGAATTTGTGCAACTGCCAACAATAAATGAGGATTAAATTTCACATATTTTATATATGTGATGAGAATTTCATTTATGTAGTTTATGTGAAGAATATATACGTCAAGTATGTGGAAGTCATGCATAGGGTACTCAGAAATATAATAGCGATTTCAAACAGGATTGTCTTATTTGCTAACCTGGACTTGAATATGTACCCTTTTTTTTTTCATTCTTCAAGGTTAGAGAGTACTCAAAAAAGATTGAACTGTATCAGCAGCAAATCCTTAACCTAACCATCAGAGTGCAGCATATGGAGAAGAGCAGTATATCCTACACAGAGCTGGACTTCCAGTTGCTGAAAGTAGAAATCAATGACCTGGAGAGACTGGTCACCCAGCTGAAATTCAGCCTTGTCGGAAGCAATGTCATCGTTGAGCAAATATATTTGGAGGTATTCCCAAAGTCTTAATTAGCTACAGAGAGTTCAAATACACAGATAGTCTATTCTCTCTTTAATGTTTAGGTTGAGAAAATGTAGCCTGTCTCTACTGCAGCCAGTGGAATTATTTTAGCAGTTCACCGGCATAAATTAAAAGAAAGCTTGACCTTAAATGTATTAACAGCTTTTTCCTTGATATAGAGCATAAAAAAGCAAAGAAACCCCAAAGCAAATGGAGAAAGCTTTATTTTTACCAAACATCTGCCTGGAAGTTAACAGTTTCGCATAGTGTTAAGCACACAAGCTGATTATATTATTATAATAAATAATAATTTATAGACCCCCATGCTTGAAAGCCTCTTTGCTTTAACACAGATAATTAAAAAAATCAGCTTCTGGTTGCTAGGGCAGTGACCCAATCAATATGAAATCAAGAATGGGAAAGACTATCACCTTCCCAGCAGACTATAAATCACATTTTCAAAATTGTAGTTAATCACTCACCTAGAGAGTATAATAACTTTAGATGAAAAGTGAAATATCATTTAGTCCATTGTCCTCTAGATCATCAAGTAGGTGATAGAGAATGTTATTTATCTTTGCAAATAGAATTCTAGATACTTTTGTAAGGCTGGAATAAGTACATTTTATATATAACAGCTAGTACCTCCTAAGACTTACTAGATATTTTTGTATGTACTATAAAAATAACACTATATTTTTGCATTATGTTATACAGCTGAGAACCAAAGCATTTCTTCACGGTCACATACATCTGCTGGAAATATAAAGTTCAGGCTAGCAGGATAAAGCCTATTCTTGAGGATATTTCTTAAAAACTGTTCTGTAACATCTTCTGTGTTATGATCAACACTGCCTGAAAATATCTGTAAAATAAAGTCAACAGAAATTTGAATTTATTATCTATTTTTCTGTGTCTAGATCACAAATCTGACTATACTGGTAAATGAACTAGAATCACTGGACAAAAACAATATCCTTGCAATTCGTCGACAAATTGTGGATCTCCAGAAACGACTGAAAGAGTGTGAAGAGGGAACGCACAAAACTACAGTACCCCCTTATTTCCCACCAGGTAAGCATTTCTGTTGCATATCAGATAAGAGACAACGTAATACATGGGTAGAATAGTAAATGCAGAGATTTCCCTTTGTTAATATTAAATACAGTTGTAATGATGCTACTTAGCTCTTGAAAAATTGAGCAGACAGCTCCTAATGTTTCATCAGTGGGTTCAAAAGGAAAATAAAGGCAGGAAACAAACTCTTCCAGACACAGTACCTATTTTCAACTGGAAAAAGTTGTCATCTTCATCTCCCCTGCAGTGTGAAAATCAAATATCTAACCCCTCTTCTCTTTCTCAAAACAATTACTTTTTGTTTTGTCTTGTTTTTGTGGGAAACACTAGTTTTTTTTCTGACCAGCTTTGATTTTTAATCGCTCTTGTGAGTGTGACTGTGTCATGGCAATTTTGTTCTAATGTTGCTTTGGGAATGTCTGAGCAATAGCTGATTAATAAAGCTGCTGATACCCAAGCTCCAGAAGGTAGCTTTGCGTGAAGATTACTTTTGCTTCACAATCTTTAGAAAAGATTTTTCGAAATCAGAAGGTCAAGAGACCTGGGGGGAAATTCTGGTCTCAGCAGATAAGTGGGAGCTTTGTTACTGTTTTCTGTTGAAGTAGGATTTTATAATTTTCTTAACTAATAAAGGTTATGTTTGGGGCTAATAGGATCAGTGATTCCAGAGTGCAGTTCATATTAAAGTATCAACATTCGCAGGTCATGTGGCCATTAGTTTACAACTGGAATAATTTTTGTCTTGACATGGTATTCAGTTTAAAAAATCACAGTGTGAGTGAGTTATAGTCTGAGAAGTTTTCAGAGCCAGATATGATACACTGGAGCAGACCACAAAACATTGGTGCAGGTATGCCAGGTCAAGGATCACGCTTGCTAACAGGAGGATTTATCAAACTGTGTTGATCCCATGAGTGTTGTATACACAGGGAGCTCCTTTTGACAGAGCATTGCAAGAGAGAGAGTGATCTGTTGTGTACAATACCCAGGGGAAGGATCCTGCCTTTTCACATAAGCTTGTTAGCCATCAGCTAGAGTTGCCCATAGAAAACAAGGAGTAGTGCTTGCAAGAAGTGCAGATTTGCACCTGCTGGCATTTACCTCTTTATGACCCTGGGGCCAGCTAGCTCTGACACCTAGCTGGAAAGGTGAGAGATAGAAACACAAGCCTCTCTTAGGGTCAGCAGCCTTTCCTATTGTGATCTCCTGAGGGTTTCATGGCAATGTAGGCAGCTGTTGCACTTCTCTGCAGGATGCATGAAAAGCACCTTGTCTGGGCATCAGGCAGGAGAAAAAGCTGAAACAAAAACCTGCTTTACAAAATCTCAAGGTGCTTCTCTGCTCCTTATGGAAGGGCTTAAAATGTTCAAATGAGGAAAAAAAAAAAAACAACAAACCCCAGTATTTTAAAAGGATTTGGGATAGCATCTCATTGATTCACTGGGGGTAACAGTGAGTGGTAAGAAACAATATATTTCAAGCCTACAGCAAGCCCTTATTTCAGTGGGAAAATAGTGAACTCTGGAAAAAGAATACTGTGTCCTTCCATGAGCGATGAAGAAAAGGGCTGCTTTTAAACCCAGGTGGTTGGCATGAGCATCTGTAAGACACAGGAACTTTCATTGAATGGGAAAGGGAGTTCTAGGCTTCACAGTGCAGATTCGTGCAAGGGTAGGCAAGTCACGTCTAGAGCAGGATGGGTAAACGTAACTGCATTGAATTGTGGCTGTACTAGGATTATTTAGCATTCTTTCTCAGGCCATGGTGGGGAGGTGGATAGAATTTATCTGGGACCATATTCCTGACCTGCATGCCAGCTAGCTCAGGCACCTTTGCATGTTGCTGCATTATGTGAAAAATACAGAGCAGAAAATAACCTAAAAGACCAAAACCCTGGGTGGTGTGAACAATAGCTCCATTGATTTCCAAAGGATTATAACCATGGACATCAGCTGAGAGCATCCTCTGGTGTTGTCTGTGAGTTTATCTTCTGCCCACAGCAATAGGAATCCCATAGGGATTGGAGGATGTATGTGGGCATATTGTTATGGCCATCTTCAGGGTGAGAGTGGATTCTGGGCTCAGCACAAAGGACTGTTAGAGCAATTGCCCTGGGCTGGCAAGTTTCCTGCCTCTTGGGAGGTGCCAGCTGTACAGATAACCCAGGTGTTATGTAGGCTCAGATCCCTGTTAATCCATACAAGACTGGTGTATCCTAACTTTACGTGCCTGGTGGGGAAAAAGCATTCTCTGGGCAAAGAACTTTGGGCGAAGAGCAGTTAGGTGTCCTGCAAACTATATCTGAAAACAAGAAGACATAGTACGATGTTATTGCTTGGGGGCATGGAGTAAGTGAGAGAGCTGCATTTTCTAGATGGCCATTTTGGAGGTTTTGTATGGATGCTCACACCTAGGACTCCAAAGCTCTCTAGCGCTCATTTATGTGTATGAACACAATTTCCATGCATTTTGTCTGCAAGCTTGAATGCCTTGAATTCCTGCCAAACCATTTGGCCTTGCCCTGCTTTTAGTTCATATTATATTTATAATGTTTGTATTAAACTGACTCTTTGTCCTGTTTTCTGGAGGCTTTTTTTTTTTTTTTTCTCCTTCATCCTCTCTTCTGCATGTTTTGGGTAGGCAACATGAACTAGAGAGAGCTTGGCTAATCCCCAAGCTGTCTAAGACCATGAGTCTAAAGGCAAGTTTAATTAAAGCTTCTTGCTTCTCAGTGCTGTAGTATGCAGCCCTCTGACTCTGTCCCTCAAGACCTTTGCTGCTGTATTTCTCAGAGTGAGCAGGCCTGTTCTTAAACAACAAAGCAGAAAGAGATCACTGGTGTCCATTTGCCTTACCCTCTGACCGAAGAGGTGGGGGTTTGAGTGTCTGAGATAGGGCTCAGTAAATGCATAGTTAATTATCCTCCTCCTCATCACTGGCTTTCCAGTTGCAGCAGTTTCTGGCATCTTTCTTCTCACCACTCCAGGGGGAAGAAATATTTATCCATTTGTTTTTCTTTTGTGCTGTTCTCATCAGGGCAAGTATAGAGAGGAAAGACCCCAGGATCGTTCTTTGAAGACTCTGCAGCAGGTTCTTTGTCATATCTCACTGAAATGATCTGAGAGGCAGCAGGGAGAAGTGAGTCAGATGAAACTCTCAAAGGCAAAAAAAGAAAGGAAAAAAAGAGCAAACCTGTTTTCTCCTTCCCCCCTCTGGCTTTTATACATTTAGGAATTAAGGATTTCAAGTTACTGGTGAATAGGTCTCAGCAGGAGGAAACTTGGTGTAACCTAATGCTGAAACTCAAGCAGTCCTGTTGGAGTTGTATAGTGATTTCACTTTTACCTTACATTTTACCTCCTATGTATCCAAGATGTCTATGATTTTTTGAGTGTTTTGGGTTGCGTTTTGAAATAAGTATGTCCATACATGAAGAGAGAGGCATGCCTGAAGGAACTTGAGAAGAGCTCGCCAGTGGCTCCTCTCTAGGACTGTTTGGACTGCCCCTGGAGACACATTGGCAATGGCGGGAGTTTAGCTGAGGCACCTGAACATTTTGTTGTCTGAAGGTAATTCAGGTGGACTCCAGCCCTCTACCTCATCCCCTGTTAGATGCTGATAGCATAAGTCTCTCACCAACTGTCATCCTGTGCCTGTGTCCTGTGATGCTGGTGAAAACAGAGGTGCCTGCATGGATCTTCCTGTGTCAGTGAGACAGTAGGAGCCACATGAGTCTTTGCCAAACCAGCTCCATCTCCTATGTCTCAAGCGGTAGTAACGCTGGTAACAGCTCACACATCTGGATGCAGCGGTTCGTCCAGTGGGAGAGGAGGGTACACATATGGTGCCTGGGAGCATGTCTGAGAGTGTAGCAGTAGCCTGCTCCTGGTCTCTGTGGCCTCTGTGGGAGTTACTTTAAATGTAGGTCCCACATTGTCTTGTGCTCTTCAGCTGCATAAATGAATGGTGGTCCCTTCTCTTCTGTGACCAGAGGAAGCTGCTTGCTTTGGGGAAGCTGCTGGAGTTTGTTTAGCACTTTCATTGTCAGAGTGAGAAGCTGATGTTCTTTGTGAGTGAAGTGGGTGAAGCAAGACCAGATGGGATGCTCCGTTTTGCAGCCCATTAGCCAAGCAAGTCAGACTCCCTCCAGTCCTCATAAGTAAATGCCAGCTTTTTTCTGATGAATAAGAAGGATTAGGAAACAACTGAGCTGAGATACTGGTTCTTTATGTAAGGAGAAGTATGTGTGTTTGTACCTGTGTTAGTCCTCCTCTCACCTATTTGCTACATAAGCATGAAATAAAGGCAGGCAAAAATACCAGGACTTCATTTATCAGTGGCCCAGTGTGGTGGTTTAAGCCCAGCCGGTAACCCAGAACCACGCAGCCGCTCACTCACTCTCCTCCTTCTTCCTCCCCCCCAGAACAGTCCAGTACCTAAGGTATAACACAAACCACTACTGCTACCACCAATAATAATAATAATGGTAAGGGAAACAACAAGGGAAGAGAATACAACTGCTCACCACCCGCCAACCGATACCCAGCCTGACTGAGCAGTGATCTAGCACTTCTGGGTAACTGCCCCCAGTTTATATACTGAGCATGACATGCTATGGTATGGAATACCTCTTTGGTTAGTTTGAGTCAGTTGTCCTGTCTCTGCTTCCTCCCGGCTTCCCCTCCACCCTGGCAGAGCATGAGACTCAGAAAGTCCTAGGTCAGGGTAAACATTACTGAGGAGCAACTAAAAACATCGGTGTTATCAGCGCTGTTCCCAGGCTGAAAATCAAAAGCACAGTACTGCACCAGCTACTAAGAAGGAGAAAAATGACTGCTACTGCTGAACCCAGGACACCCAGAACAATGGATAAAAGAGTTAAAACCTTAAAAGTTTGAATAATGCATATGGATTTATTTCAAGTGCCTTCTAATATTTACAAAATTACATGACGCTTAGTTTCCTTTGTGCATTTTTTTTCCCCACAAGATCCAGACAGGGAGACAAGTTTAGATTAAATAAACAACAATGAATTCTTCTGAACCTGTGCTGAAGACAGATCACCCCCTGACTACCGCTGAGTTTTTTGGTAAAAAAGTAAGAATTCTGGGAAGAGTTTTCAAGGAAATCAAAATCAAGCACATACTCTATAGAAACCACAGATGATTTTTGATATCATTAAAACTGAACATGCTTCTAACTTTATTTTAATAATTCATTGTTTCATAAATAAAAACCAAACAAGTGTTCAGCAGAGAGATCTCTTTAAGGGAAGAAATAATAATTTATTATTTCTTTTGTAAAAAAGGTCTCTCTGCTGAACACACATTTGTTTTTTTATTTATGAAACAATGTATGAATTATTAAAATAAATCTGGAATTGTGTTCTGCTAATGACATGAAAAATTGTTTGAGGTCGCATATAGATGAGCTTAGTAGTGCTTCATTACCTTCAAGCTTTGGTGCTATATTTTTCTAAACAAATCAAGAGTTTTAGAGCATTTAATAACCATTTAATTCTGGAATAAGTTTATTGTGATTTAAACACAATAAGATATTCAATATGTCACCAGCTTGAAAGAAGCCCTCATGCAGGAGGCAAAAATTTATAATAGATGTAAGAAAAAACAGTTCAAATTGATTAATGGAGTTGGCAGGCTGCAAACTGTTTTGCACTGTCTGCTTTAGCTTTCTTCCTCTGCATGAGCTGAGGTACAAGCACCTCCAAACACTGGTATCTGTGCCAAGTGCTGGGGCCATGTTACTAGCCATGCTACGTGCCATTACCAGAGATACAGCTGGGCTAGCCATACAGCAGTGCCTTTCTTGTGTGCTATATTTGGAAATGAGGTTTCTGCTCCAGGGCCTCATCCTTTGTAAAGCACTTAAATGCACGCTTAAATGCTTATCTGCTTCAAACCAGGAATGCTGATTCGCATTTGATTCTTGGTGGTATGGAGGGAAGCAGCGTTCAAACAAGGTCATCCTACATTTCACATTCCACAAGAATCCCAGGACACAAAAGGGGCTGAGAGGAGAGACAGGTTTGTTCACAACTCATGTCGTCAATGCAGAGCTGCTCCCGTGCACAGTACTAAACCCAAAGAAGTTGACAATGTGGCCTGGGGACATAGGGCTTTAGCTCAGCATAGTGATTTATATTTAATATAAAGTTGCCACCCAGCTTCCTCATAGATGTTGAGAGAGGCTGCGGGTGAATCATATGTCCCTCAAGTCACTAGTGCAAGATGGCACAAAACTGTGAGTGGTGAAGGTGTTCTGTAATAGGAGGAAAACACTATGTTTTGAGAAGAGAGGAGACATGGAGAGCTTCACTGTGCAAATGGACTTTACGCATTGGCACAAATGTTACCCTCTTGCTTGGACCTTTCTAATATTCAGACCAGAGGTTTCCTTGACCTGGAGGCAGAGCACCTTCCCCTTGGGCAAAGCAGATCAGAAAAACATTCTTCTACTTTTGCAGCAGTCCATTTTTCACCTTGTTCCCCTGTCTTTCTCCAAGAAGAATACTTCAGATTGGTCTGTGTCCACATTTCCCTCTATCTTTGGGATAGATTAGGATGCTTTTGAAAACAAGATGTCTCTTAGGCTTTTCCTGACAGTGGCTTTAGGAGTTTTCAATTCAGCTTTGTAAGTATTGTCTGGCTTTGCTTAGGTATGGGCAGTTTGAGGGCAATCTCTCAAAGGGATTCCCCCTTAAGAACAAAAGGTAAATACTCTCTCTGTTACATTTCTTTCTGATTTGTGCTAAGACATAGGTCACTGATATGCTAGATATCCCTTCATATGACTGAACTTATGAACAGTCACTCTTTTCATACAGGCTGTAAGCAATCATGCTTACATGCAAAATATTAAAGTCTCAAAAGATAAGTTTGACTTTCATCGTTGGTGCCATAGCTGGTGGTGTACGGAGTCCCTTTGCTGAGGGAACATCGAGCAGTTGTGGCCATTAGTTTACCCATTACTTGGCATGTGACCCTTGGGTCTAGTGGCTAGAGCGCCTCACTGAATTGGGAAATATTAGATGGTGCTAATCACTTGACATCTCTGTCTCCATTACCTCAGATGAACATATCCTTACAATGAAAAATCTGGGTCACTTTTGTGGCAGTAATACAAAAAGCTAATGTTAATACTTGGAAAAAACATTCTGGTTTTTGCTAGTGGCAGCTTTGGACTTGTCAAACCCATGGACATTTGTAAGTGGACTTTTTTCCTCCAATGCCTTATAATATTGAGAATTTATCAGGAAGCAGGAATGTTACTGCCATTCACCATGAGAAAAGGAAAGTATTTCTTGTATTTTGATTAATTTTTCCATGAGCTTCAAATGGCTTTGTAGTTGATATATGGAAAGCAGAGCTGTTCTGGTTCAGCTTGAAGTTACGTTCTCCTCAGAGTGGCTTTACATGAAAACTCGGAGTAAAATCTGTATACATTTCCTAGGCTGTGATTGTTACTGTCTGCTGATTTCTTTGAGGGCCTGAGGTGGAAGACCCATGCAGCTGTGATGCCCTGTTGGGAAGCTGTGATTCTGACAGCAGAATGCTAATCTGATATGTGATTCTGAAATTACTGCTACTGTTGCTCCTTCCTTCCCCTCCACATTGAAATACATAGAAATCAGATGCTCCCCCTTTTTTCCCCCATCTCTTATGCTCTTAGCTCCACTGAGGTAAAAAATCACCTAAAATGCTTCGTCAGTTGTATTTTCCAAGGGATTTCCTAGCGCATATGGCTGACGTGCATCAAATGGGCAGAAACAAAAATCTCTTCCTTGTCTGGAGCAGCACAATGAGCACTTATTTTCTGAAAATTAATCCTAACTGAGGATGGATGTCCCTATCTTTTTTCCACCCCTGCTTGCCCCACATAGTTGTAGTAACATGTATACTGCTTTTTTTTTATTTTTTTACTAACTTTGTGAGTCAGTTGCTGACCTTGGCCCCAAAACGAGCCTTCTGCTCATGAAGCTATGCATTTATGCCTGGCCTTTGCCATGAAGCTGATCTGAAAAATCTCTCTCCTGATGATGACATTCAGAAATCCTGTGTTTTTCTTTCTAATTTCAGGTAGCTGCATTCACCGTGGACTGCTGAATGTTAGCCAGCCCTATATTGCAAAGCTGAACTGGAGAGGATTTTCCTACAAATATGGTTCCTGGGGCAGAGACTACTCTCCCTCTAACCCAGAGAATGAAGTATATTGGGTTGCACCATTGAACACAGATGGGAGATACTTGGAATACTACAGAATTTATAGTTCCTTTGATAATTTGTTGCTGTTTAAACCCATGTATGAAAGTAGAATAACATACGGGGAAGGAAGTGGTGCTGCCCTTTATAATAATTATTTGTACTATCATGCTTATAATTCAAGATATATTGTGAAGCATGATATAAGAAAAAACACCATGGTTTTAAGGAAGGAGCTTCTGAATGCTGCTTACGGTAACCGTTTCTCTTATGCAGGTGTATCATGGCAAGACATAGATTTTGCTGTGGATGAAAGTGGGTTGTGGGTAATATATTCAACAGAAAATAACATGGGCAACATTGTGATTAGCAAACTCAATGACACTACTCTTGATGTGCTAAATACTTGGCAGACAAGACAGTACAAACCATCTGTTTCCAATGCTTTCATGTTATGTGGTATTCTGTATGCCACAAGGCCAGTGAACACTAGGAAAGAGGAAATCTTCTACATGTATGACACAAGTACTGGCCAAGAAGGTAGTATTAGTGTCATTATGGATAAAAAATTAGACACAGTCCAAAGCATTGATTATAGCCCCACAGATCAGAGACTGTATGCTTACAATGATGGTTATCTCCTAAGATATGATGTGACCTTTCAGTCCTAGTATCTCAGTGACATAAGCATGCGATAAAACTAGCAGCAACCAAAATGAGAGATCCGATACAACTTTAGACAATGCCAGTTTAGAATTCTTCTGATCTGTTGTACTGTATCTGTGGCTATTATATATACTACTTACACTTAAAAGAATTGCCCACTCTGGTCAGTAGCATTGCTGACAGCAGTTTAGCAGTACCGGGATCTTTAGGTTTTGATTGGTGTTTATGGGTGCTTGGTGCTTTACAATCGTCCTGCTTCTAAGGGTAGATTTACTGCGTAGATTTAGTGCATTTAGATTGCAGAAATTGATGGGCCCAGCCTACCTACTGGCCAAGAAGCTAATTACCCACTGATGAGCATTTGTCACTGTAACACAAAGCACGGCTCACAGAAACTGAGAATGAATTTCCGCCATTCTTCATCAGAGTGAACTGAGGGTTCAGAGAAATTAATAGAAGGATTATGATACTGTGGGAAATATACTTGGTCAGAAGACAGCAACCCATTTGTTAGGTGGGAGCAGTAGTATCTGCCTCAAGACTTTAGGAGAGAAGGTAGAAATATACTGTGCTGTTTTAATTCTTACCACAGGGAAGGAAGTGAAGGCACTGGGGCAGGGACAGAGCCCACTGCCCTTAGCATCACTGATGCAGTGGGACAGCAGCCCCCGGGGCCCCACTTTTAAATGACTCGCAAGAACTTCTTGGAATGACCTTGTGGACAAAACTGGCAACAGGGCATTCACCAACTTTCCCTCTGTCCCACTCTCCTGCTCTTAGCAATTCTGCATGTCTAAACTTCACCTTAAAAAAGGTCTTACTGAAACCTAGACATGTTCATTTTCCTGGCAGTACAGTGTAAGAAACACTGTTTTGCTTTCCTTTATGCTCTTGTACACTGATGCAAATCTTCCCATCGACTTTATTGGATATGGGTGGCTTTTAGTTGTATATCATGCATTGCCATAAAATGACAGCCATATTATTCAGTGTGCCTCTATTCAACATTTTTGCCATTCTGTAATTAGATTCCTGAGAGTCTTGTTAGTAGAAGGTCCAGTTTGTACCCTGGGTAATTCTGTCTTACAGCAAGGTAAGAGGTTTTGTGGAAAACAGCAGTCTGGTCAAATTAGTTGAGTATATGATGTGTGTAGGTTTTTTTTAATGAGTATTGTGTAATAGTTTCTGAGTGTGTGTACTGTAATAATACCTTACCTTCATCACATCAGAAAGCAGCCTGGAATTCAGAACTCTACAACAACAAAGAAAGTTCATGTGATTCATTTCCTTCTGTTACTTATGCATTCATATCTGTGTCCTCTGATAATCAAAATCAATGCATATGCAAATGAATGGTTTTGTTTTAATAATAAAAAAAAGTTCAAAGAATCTCAGCTGTGTTATAAAGCCATGTAAAGCTGCTTGTGATGAGTAGGTAACTTCTGGGAAGCCAGAACACCAAATGTTTAAAAAAGGGTCACTGAACTGACTTGGGCTGTGTGTGCTTAAGTAGTTCTGGGAACAGCGCAAAGGTGTGAATCAGCATGTCAACTGTTGACGTCAACTGATGTCAACTGATGTACTTATGTAAAGTACATAAAAGGAGGTTTACTTCCCCACACAGAAATATGTTCACTGGTTAGGGTAACATTTTTCCACCAAACTGAGATATTACTCAAGATATTGGAGGCTGATGAACTGATGACATGTTTTGAAGCCAGGTGTTGCAACTTATCGTGTACCAGCATCTGTTTCTTGGGAATCTGTGAAATGAATTTGAAAGCCATGGAGCCATTGGTGCAGTAATCTGATCAGCCAGCACACGCACGGCTGCTGTGTGAATAATCTGTAACAGCCCAAGAAAGGATTTGGCTGAGAAAAAAAGAAGAAAATACTTTTTTTCCCTCTACATCTATGTGTGTCACAGAAGGTGAGCAGCTCTCCACTTATCCACTTATTATCAAGAAATGCCACCAGTATGGGCCTTGAGGCTCCTCAGCTCACTGTTGTTCAGGGAGTGAGTTGATGTTAGCATCTAAGTGGCTTATTCTGGTGAATTTACTGTGATTCTCCAGTCCTTCCTGGGGCAGGATGGGAAGGAGAAAAAAAGAACACAAACCCCATGGGTTGAGGTAAGAACAGTTTAGTAACGAAAATAAAGTAAAAAGTAGTAATAATAGAAAGAATACCAACCATAATGATAATAGAAAACAAGAGAAAAAGAAATGAAAGCTCAGAAAACACAAGTGATGCACAATTACAGTTGCTCACCACCTGCTGACTGATACTCAGCCCCTTTCTAAGCAGTGATCAGTGGCTCCTGGCTAAGTCCCCCCAGTTTATATACTGGGCATGACATGCTGTGGTATGGAATACCCCTTTGGCTAGTTTGGGTCAGGTGTCCTGTCTCTGCTCCCTCCTTTCTTCTCGTGCCCCTCTTCACTGGCAGAGCATGAGAGACTGAAAAGTCCTTGATCAGGGTAAGCACTACTCAGCAACAACTAAAAAATGGCTGGTTTATCAGCATTGTTCTCAGACTAAAGCCAAAACACAGCACTGCACCAGCTGCTAGAAAGAAAAATAACTGCTACAACTGAACCCAGGACACTGGGGACAGGTCCTTGGGGTCTATTTTCTCCCCTTTGTAAACAGCAGTTGGCCTGGACTGGAGGTTTCCACAGTGGTGATGGAGGTGGGGATGGCATGGTTGCCCCGCATGCTCAGTTACAGTGCAGCCCAGACCCTGTGTGGCACCTAGTACCAGGCTCCAGCTGGTCCTTGCTGAGGTGGCCCAGAGGTGGAAGATAGCAGCAGCAGCCCTCTCTTCAAGGTTCCAGACAGTGTCACTGTAGAGAAGACAAAACACGATCAGGTTAGACCTTGGTAGCTCAGTACCAGAAGGAAAGCAGAAACATCCCTTATAAAACCTTAAAACATCTCGTGTGGAAGGGCTGGGTCAGAATGTTTTGGTCCTGGCAAGGCGGAGCTTGTCCTCTGATTCCTGTCCTGTGCTAGTATTTCTCAGGCAACTGGTGCCAGAGTGCAGGGGGTCCCCTGGTATATCATGGCAGGTCCTGGTAGCCAGGGCCTGTCCCACTGCGCCTTCCAGGAGTGGGGCAAGCTGAGGACACCAGAGCTGGGTGCACCTCCATGGGGATGAGGCTGGGCTCACAGATGGGCCTGGCTTGGCAGCACCCACTGCTGGGCAGGGCAGGGATGTGGGGAGCTGGAGACTAGCCCTGCTGCAGCATCACTGGGGCAGGGGATGATGGCCCTGGGGAGCTGATGTGGGGTCGTGGGCAGGGTAGGGGGGGGTCCCAGGGTGGTGGGCGTGGTGTGCAGCATGTAAGTGCTGGCAGTGCTTCTGTTGACTTTGTAAGAGACTTTGTAGAGTTGTAGAAAGACCATTGGCCTTTTAAAAACAGAAAAATAAAGGCACTAAATGACTACACTTCAGCTCTTGGCTTATTGATTTGGCATCTCCCCATGGAGGTGTTGGGGTATATAAACAATATTGAACATAAATAGTACCTGCACAGACCCCAGAGGACAGGACATCTGTCTGAGCAGTGACACAGGGAACTGCAGTAGAGGGACTTGAATGCAATTTTGTTGATGAGTGGTTTTCACACTGCCTAACTCAAGGCACCTAAGGCAGGAAAATCAGCTCTGATTCATGCAATGACTGCATGCATGGAGAGGGGGGTCTTCTGCAAAGGGGCACTTCAAGAAGAGGGAGTAATACATCTTTCCACTTCTTCCCTTAGACTTGTCCTTTCGGGCCTTCAATGAAGGTGGTTCAGTAGAGCTGACTGTTAAAATTAAGGTGTGTTCTTGAGCTGGCCACAACACATAACCTTGGGCAAGCCTCACTTGCTGTCCCTGTTGTACCCTATCCTGTAGCTGGTGCTACCTCTGCTTTGTTTAAGGGGTGTTTCCTCTCACCTTCCTCCTTGGACATGGAGAAGACCTCACCCCCATGCTTTCCAGCACGGGCTGTGACTGGTTTGGTGGCTCCACACCATTTCTTTATGTGGCTTTTACCTCCAGTGACATAAGTTTCACTCTGACCCTTTTCACCCAGACGTAGTCCTGACGCCCACTGAACTTGTTACCCTGGATCTATTCAAAGTGCAGTGACAAATTCATCCTTTTTTTTCCTTTTGCAGCTTCTTGGTCCCACAGTCTCTTTAACAACTTAGATACAAGCTCTTTATTTTTTAGTCCAGGACTTTCACAACCTTCCTTCTCAGCAGCTGTGTTACCTAACCTTCCCTGTTTTGCAGCCTAAATGGTGCTAACCTCCTTCATCTTCCTGTTCCCATGTCACACACCCTTTCCATTATCCCATGCTGACACTTTTCTCCAGGATGCCCTCTCCAAACATATCTATCATCTCCCCATGGGCTCCTCCAAATTTCTCACTAATTTCTTTGTGAAGCTCCTGATAAATCATCAACTGACTACAGTTAACTTGTTGCCTTCAGTAGGAGACTAGTATTTGTTTGCATCATGTATTCAATTAACTGGCACATGAGAGTATAAAGCTGGCACATATAAACTCTCTTATTATTCATTCCCATATGTCACTCCCTCACTTTCTGTTACATTCACTTGTTATATCTTGTCTTAAATTGAGATTGTATGCTGCTCAAGGGAAATACCTGTCTTCTAGTTTGAGATAGTACAGCACCTAGCACAACAGACTGCTACCTTTGTCCTCTCTCCTAGGTACTTGTGAGCAACAAACAATAAAGACCAGCAAGAGCTGGCCAGGGCTTGTTGCATGCATCTGTGTTTTTGTCTGACTTTTCATGCATGCTGATATGTGTGCTGCATATAAATTGGCTTTGAAAAGTAGGCAAACCATATGCTTCCAGACAACTGTGTAAACATTCTGTTGGAAACTGTTTCAGTAGCTATGTGCATATAATGTGGCTACAATGCATCCCTAAATTTGTACCATGTGGGGTCGGATCACTTTTCCTCCAGTAAATATTTGATATTTTTTCCTTTCTTTCTTTGCATTTTTGTCACTGCACAATTGCTCCCTGAAAGCTAGAGACCAATGACATAAGTGTGCACCATGCACAGAGCCTGCAGCCATATCTTTTTCATACTGCCAAACAACCTGTGATTTTGCAGGACTAGGAGTTCTTCTAATAGGACAAAATGCTTGCTTTGTAGATTAGCTGGGTTTGGAGAGATGAGAATTAAGGAATCACAACATTATGGTTTGTAAAAGTGAGGACTTGGGAGGGTGAATATGTCTGTCTAGCAGGAATCCTGTCTTCCCCTCTGCTTGCTGGGTTGCTGCCAGTTTGCAAGCTGTTAGCCATGTACAGAGAAGCAAATGAAGTGAGGGGAGTTGCAAGGGCAACTGTTCTTTCAAGTCTTCAGGGAATGGCTTCTGCCACTGGCCTACATTCTCCAGTCCAGTTGGGCTGTACTTGGCCTTGGGCCATGGGTGAGGGCAAAGCTGGCTTTAAACCATTGCTCTTCCTCTGCAATGAGGCTGGAAAGTAGTGGCCCAGTCTTCAGTTGAACAGCTCCCAAACTTCTTTATCTTCTGTCTGTTGTGTGTGGTTCCTAGGGTGTAATGGAACACAGCCATATCCCTCATGCATCTCTCTGTCTTTGGTACATGTATTATACTGGAGAAGGAAAGAGACGGACAATACTGCTATACAGCTAGTGGATCCACTGATGGCAGAAGGTGTCACTGGAAGAAGGCATCTGAGGGCACTGCTTTTGGCTGAAGCCATGAAAACAGGGTCAGAATCCTAGACAGATCCCAGGAGGTCTCCTTGTCCACCCTTCTCCTTGAAGGCAAGGTCACATATGCCTGAGCTGCCCTTAACAGCTGTTTGTGTAATCTGTTCTCTGAAACCTCTGATGATGTATATTCTCCCTAGGTGGCCTCCTTCGGCACTTGACTATCCTCACAACTAAGAAGTTTTTCATAAGCCTTCTCTGCTGCAAATTAAGCAGATAATCAAGACAATAATCATGACTGTGTTGTTGAGACCAAAGTCTCAGCTGTCTCAGTGTCCTCTACGTAAGTGTGGCCAACGGCAGAGGCTTCAGAGAAGTGTATAGGTGCAGGACAAGGATGCAGTGATGATCTTGCCACTGGACTTCCTTAGCCTGAAGTTTGGGAATGTTTTTTTGGTTTATCCACAACAGATTCAAAGCACAGCTAACTCTCATCTGTGTAAGAACCATTTACATAGTGGTTTTCCTTTCCTTTCCAGACTTTTCAAATACCTATGATGTCCTCTTCTTTAGATAAAGAAAGCCCAGATTCCCACCTTCCTTCAAAACCATTTTCTAAACATTATAAAATTTGTGTTTATCTCTCCTTTCGGTTGACCTGCAACTCATCACTGAGGAGAATGGACTGGTTACATACAAATCCATATATAACAGTTTGAACTGGCACCATCTTTTCTATTGCTGATGAGTTAGGATCGCATGTGGCTTGAAAGGAAAGCTTTAAGGAGCCAGAAAAAGAAGAGACCCAAGTAAGTTTCCTGGATACGGAGAGTTCCATAGCAGGCCTTCTGCATCTAATGTTCATGAATGATGTGCATGACATGTACAAAAGCTGTTTAAAGTATAGGAGCCAGCCCTGGAACTTCTCAATCAGAGAGGCACTGCACTGTTGTTATCCCTCAGCCTTCAATGATATTGCATTCCTGCCTGCTTGGTAATACAGTTTTCAGAGGAGGAATGGAAAATTTGCACCCAAACCCTTCACCCCAGTGCCTGCATTATTCCCTGATGGTGCTGTAATGAGAGTTTAGAGATATATGCATTTGTACAGGGTTTGGCTCTGACTTCTAGTGTTGCAATGGCAACTAACTAGGAGATTTCAGTCTTTGGCATTTCCTTCTGTCTGGCTCACTGAGTTGGCTGTTCTGCATCCTCCTCTTATAAGTTCAGGTCTCTCACCATATTGCAAGGGGAACCAAGGATATGTCTGTGCCCTGTGGTGCAGCTCCTTACAGTGACACTTGAGTCACTAAGCTGAGATGATGTAAAGCTGCCAGTGCCTCTTGGACCAAGGACAGAAATGTCTTTCATTTGGTGATATAGACAGTTTCTTTAAGCTGTAAAACAGGACAGTTGCTTTAGAACGATGCTAACATGAGCACTTGGCTAACAGGCTATGCTGATGTGACTGACTTGCTTCTAGAGAGCAAGCACTGTGCTGCAGAAATGACCCAGCTTGTTTAGAAATACCTGACAAAACCCTCTGTGCAAGTGTGGTGTGAGTACAGTGACAGGTAATTTCTGCAGTGCACTCTGCAACTGAATGTGGGAATGCCTTCTGTGCCTTTACCTAGTGAGCCATGGCTTTATTAACCTACTGGATTCTTGGGTGATTTTACATGCATCTGTGTGACTCAATTAATTAGCTCTGATCTATAATTAGGGTGGCCAAGGAAGACTCTGGAAAGACTGAGGTGGTGGGTGATCGCTGCCATTGCCTGTATGATGGAAGACCAGTGTCTGAAAGACTGACATAAAAGAACTCAGGTTCTTGGTGTTGATGTGGGAAACACATAAGCAGCGCAAATCATTACCATCTGTGTTATGAACAGACCCCAGAGCATTAACCTGTTCTACTAGTTGCCTATGCTGAAAATACTGTTTATGTTAGCAAAGAGGTACAAATCCTTCTTATGCATAATGCAAGACATATTATACATTTGACAGGAAAGCAATTTAAAGCATTTTGAATGGAAACACCTTCCGTTGAAGCATTTTATTGTGATGAAAAATACCCCCAAGAAACAAGGACGCTGCAGAAGCTGGGTCTTTGGAACTCAGGAAAGTTTTGAGTGATCAAATGCACCTTGATTTAACATTTTCTGCATCTCCCTTTTTGGTGTGTTTTAAAGGAGGAAGAGATTAGTTTGGCTTTTTAAACGGGAATAATAATGGTTATCTCTTTGCATAGTGTCTTTTATCTGTGGGCCATAGTCTTTCACTAACAGTAATTTAGCATGGAAACCTCCATGTGATGAAGTGGGAGATATAATGATACTCTTAAATTCTATGTCTTTGTAAATGCAGAAGGAGAAAAAGTCTGCTGGAAGTTGTGAAGACCTCTTTATCTGCAAAGCATTCCTTTTACGCTTCCCCCACCTAAGAAGTTTGCAGCTTTGCAGAATGGGGAACAGAAAGGCTTCTGTAAGTCAAATGAAGGCTCTGTGCTGACTACTGGGGTTTTTACCCTTTGAGCAACCCTTTAAAACTTTGGGATGCAGTCTGTGCAGCTTCACACTATGTCCTGCCACGTACTGAGATAGGGATCAGTATTGCTCCTGGCATCACCATTTCCTGCAGGGATTTTAGTGCAAATCTTTGGGAATTCGATTGTGTTTTGGAAGTGATTCTTTGATGTCTTCTCATTGAGGCCCTGGGGGCTTTAACTGCATACTCTTGGTTAAGAATTCTTTTGTACCCATAAATGACATGGTGAAAAATGCTGTTAACTGAACAATGCACTGAACAGGGTTTGGAAGTAGCACCTGTAGAGCAGTCCCAGGAGTTAATCCCTCATGTACCTTGGAATACAGGAATTGCTAGTAGTCTGTAACAGGGTGAAAACCATACTTCATTAGCCCACTTTGTAAGAAACCCCCCAACTTCTAGGAACAAAACACAGGATAGATACTAGTGAGTGGATTGACAAGGTCTCAGTTTTACTGCTGAAATAGGATGTTCCAAAGAACACCACTTAGTTTTAGATATTGCAGACATGATCAGCAGAAAAGTGGTTAATGTGCTGAGAGCTGGAAAAGAGATGATGGTTAAACAGAGCAAAAATTGCCATTTTGTACCTGACTGTTCACAATCTTGCCTTCATTTGCAGCTGTATTATGTCATCAAACCATATGCAATCCGTGGGGTTTCAGCTGCGTGACTCCCATTAACTTTAATCAGAGTCAGGAGAATAAAATGCTGAGCAAAGCACTCTGAAAATGTACCCCTCCATTCTTAACAATTATATTACTCTGCTTTGTGTGGTGAGGAATTTTTAGGAGGCAGAGCTGAATGCTCCATCATTTCAATACCTGCTCTTTGTGCATAATGAAATCAGCACTGTTTGCAGCCTGCTCCATACAATGGTCGGCGGCTGATTTCATTATACAAACGACCAAATGATTAACTTCAGCGTTTCTCTACATGAAACAGATACAAATCTTTCAGGGACATATCAACTGTGTTGTGTGCATGTGTGTGAGGTTTTGCAGGATGGAAAGGCTTGTTTAGGAAAATTCAGTGTTGTTGTCCTTTAAAGAATATTGTTGCCAGGATACCGTCAAGTTATACAGGATAACTGCAACTGTGGCAGTTCTAGTGTTAAAGAGATGAACAAATAACAGCACTCAGAACCAGGGCTGTGCATTTAAAGCTAGAGCACAGGTCCCAGTGCAAGGTGATATATCCCCACTGCCGTATTACCATGAACTTTGGCAAGCATACAAACCCCAGTATGGTCCATGCAAACAGCCTTGCAGCAGTCAGAGCCTGTGAGGTGGTGGAAATCCTCATCCCTCATTAGTGTAACAGGCTGAGAGATACGGCTGCTCAGAACCTCAGATAGGTAGCGATCACATAGAGCTGGCTTCTACCCCTCTCACTGTATGTGTGCTTCCTGGCTTTTTTCTGCCCGGGCTCAATTGTTCTGAGTAAATAATCGCTCTCGTTTACAAATCTGCATTCTGAATAATTTCTTCGGCATTCAAACGCCCCAACCTTTTACATGACCCTCACAGTGCAGATAAAACCACTGAGATTTCCTGTGGGAACTTTAAAAAAACAATAACCGCAAACTCCTCTGAAGGACAGATAAAATGTGGTGAAAGTTGCATTAGCAATAAACTCTGGCCCTTTCAGTTGCAGTAGCAGCCATATTTTTTGTTCAGCGGGACAGTTTCTGCACAGATGTCAAGTTTTGCTACTTGAGGAATGTGAAAATGAGAACAGAGTTTTCAATGCATTTGGATCAGTAGGCATAATCAGGTCTCAAGACTACCCTTCCTTATCCAGATAAACAGTAATTCTTTACAATGATTTCTGAAGTGTACCATGTTCCCATTTACTTAGACACACAGTGCTTATAGTGGGAATCATTGAAAAGCGTTGTCCTGCATTATCTGAGGGATTTTGAAGGAAATTAAGCAAATCTGCTTTACAATACATTGTTCCTGAAAGGAAGGATCTCACAGAATCTAATCTTTTTTTTTCATTCATTTTTTAGTGTAGCCTGCACAACCGAGGCAGCTCTTCAGCATAATTTGTATGATAATAGCGTTATTTTGTCCTAAATATGGTGCACATCTCAAGGACCTCCATAGTCACATCAGGGGGATTGTTCAGTCCAGACAAGGGGGAGGCAATTGTGGGGGGAACAAGTCCAAACATAGTGAAGTGAATTTCAAATATTACTGTTAAATCATGACATTACTTTTTTCGGCTGCCACAAAAAAACCTTTTCAGCAAGAGGGATGTTTGGCTTTCCATGGGATTTCTGCCAGACCAGAATAAACTGAGCTTTTCCAAGACACTTAGTCTGCTGAATGTCACCTGTCTGGCTAATCCTGGACTGCAATAGAGCTTTTAGGCAGTCTATAAATGGTTAGCCTCAAAACAGGGGTCCTTTTCAGTGTGCATGGTAATTAAAGATAAACTTCTGGGAATTTTGAGGTGAAGTAGGAAGTCACTTCAACCTTAATGTAGTTTAGGTCTAGAGCTGTCTGAGGTGCTGTGCCTGGGCTGCACAGCTATTGCAGAGGGGTTTATGCTTTGTATGTGATACCCCAGTATTTCTCACATGGTCCTAAATACCCACATGAGAGCAACTAAAACCTAATTTATTAATGTTTTTAAGCAATTATAGGGCTGGGAGGGCTCTGAACTCTGCAGAATGGATTGCTGTTTGAGATTTAGATAGGTTTTAAGGAGATTGTTTCCTTTTGTATCTTCTCTGTGGGTTATGTAGGGAACCTGGGGAAACTGGCTTCCTGATTTAGGTGCTTCATTGGGATACCTAAAGCTGGTAATGTGAATCCCCCAAATGCCAGTTAAAACACTGCCTGGGTTTCCACAAGTGAAGATAAGTGTTGTCTATGACACTATAGTGAGTAGTTTTGTTTTAATGGAGCAAAAATTTGACATAGATGCTTAAATTATAGAACTGAAGCCACTTTTCCTTCCTTCAAGATGTTAGCAAATAGCTCATGAAGTGCTTGTGACTGGCTGTTTCATTCATGGTCCTCTCACTGTGATGAGTTTGCTGTGAATATTCAAAGGTCACACTTGCATGTGCAAACCACATGAATAAGATGGAATGGAATTTATTTTATGCATCTTTATCAATCTACAAGGTGTATTTTCTCCAAACTAGTTGTATAAGCACAATCCATGGAGTTAGGCACTGTCAAACTATGATTCACCTGCTCATTAAGGAAAAAACATGAAATAATAAAAATGGGTAGGCTAGATAACACTTTGGAGTATTGTTGCATGTTAAATGAATTATATTAAACATATGGGGTTTAATTCTGTGGCCCACCCTGGTATTTTAGGGACACTTAAAGTGCCTTAAAGGTACACTGTCTGGTCTCTGTCTGATCTAGTGAGACACATTTCCTGTAGCCCGTTAACAGGTAACTCTTTTAAGGCATCTCACATGGCCCTAGTTACTTACAGTGTGTTGCAAGTGAAACCTTGAATGTGTGTCTGTCAGTTGTCATGGCCAATGAAACCAGAGTTCTTTAACTGGTCAGATGTATGTGTTTGCTCTAGGTTGCGCTCAGTACTTTTCTACACTCTGTTGGCTGCATTCACTTCTCCTCATGGAGGAAACCTACCTCACATGTAGAGACCTGTGTCCTGGACATCTACATGTAAATAATCTGAATTACACTGTTACATTTGAGGGGGAGGAGGATAAAGTTAGATGAGGTGTTGGTGTCCCCTCCCATGGCAGGGGCATTGGAACTCAATGATCTTAAGATCCATTCCAACCCTAACTAATCTATGATTCTATGATTCTATGAGGTGAATGTGGACCAAGGGTTCTGTTTGCAGTGAGAAAATAACAAGTAATAGAGTTTACAATTTGAGGACTGGGGCAAAAAAGTGTAAGAAAAAAATCCTATCTCAACTCACATCAAACTGGAGTATTTATTGCTTTTTTTGGAGGAGATGCATGACCCAAAAATACTATGGTTTGCTCCATACTGGCATAAATGAAATGTATAGTCAACTAAAAACACATATTCCAGATGCAGTTGAATCACCTTGTGTTTAAATGAGGTCAATTTGATTTGAAAAAGCCATTTCAAAATAAAAAATATAAAAGATTCCTTTTGAAAATGTTGAAATGAAATGTTGTGCCATTTTGAAAGTTTCATTCCTGTTTTTTCAAAGGAAATGTTAAATAAATGCAAATTAAATTTACAAAGTTTCTATCATTTGAAAACAACATATTTTAACAAATCTATTATTCACCTATATTTTCATGATAGCTCTATGTCTGATATGGGGGGGGGACATCTTATAAAACTAGCATAGTATGAATTCAGCTATAAGAAGAAGACAGTTCATTCTCTGTGACTCAACATTGTAAAAGAATGAAAATTCAGCTCCCACAATGTTTGTGTTGAAATAGTTGGCTATATAATGATTTCTATTGAATAGACTATGAATGGAAGCTAATTTTGACTTCTAAAGGAATAATTTTGTACGGTGAGTTTTTGTTTGAACTGAAAACAAGAAGAAACTGAATTTGGCATACAAAATAAAGATAAGGTCTAAGCCTCCTACTTTATGTATTTAACTTTAGTTTAAATTTTAAGCTGCTTGTTAAATGATTCTTCTATATAAATTACAGATGATTTTATATGAAATTTGGGAATGACAAGTGTTTCCAAAAATACTCTGAAAGGTTGTGTAGTCCATCTATATTTGGTCATCACTTGAGTTGGACATATTATCTCCCTGCTGAAGCCTTCACTCTTCCATATTTGTTGTGTAGGGACTGAAACAATTTAGGAGGACTGCCTTATCCTAAGCCTAATATTTAAATCTTAAATTAGGGGCTAAGGTCAGCAAACTGGATTATAATCCTAGTAGCCTAAAACTGTTGTTTCCAGCCAGAGATAAGGGTAGAAAGACTATAGACACCCAAAGGAGGAAATGAAACTAAAACATTTTTGTTGATGTGCACACTGCTTTTTTAACTGTGGCTTAAAACTTCTGCAGGAGGTGACCTGTACAGGAATTAGATTCTTATTTTTGTCAGTGCTGTCTTAAATTATGACACCATAAGGCTCAGGTTCTGGGCTTTTCCCTCAAAAGCAGCCCTTCAGCCAAATAGGTCAGACTTTCTGGGCAGCAGCTTTGCAAATCTGGAGACTCAGATGCAGTGAATCCACACATCCTGCTCAGGGAGCTGGTCTCACTGAAGAGAGTGCCTGCTGCACATGCTCAGAGTACACATGGCCTCCAGCATCCTTAAGACACCACTAATTTCTGGAGTGAGTTTCCTATATGACTTCGGACAAGTCACGCTTTAGTTTCCTCGTCTGTAGGCTGGAGATTATATTGCTGGAATGAATGGAGGCTAAAATCAGTGATGTTTGTAATTTGTGTTGATATTCTCTGAGGGGAGGCAGGCACAATAGAAGTGCAAATAAATTGTTGTGACTGTTTAGTATTCCAGTAAATGGAAAAGCTCTTTAAAGCAGAGTTCAGAGCAAGTACAATAGAGTGGAAAATTGCATGTGCAGAGCTAAGAAACATGACAGAAAGAAGTAAGGAGGCAATTTCATCTCAGTCATTCTAGTCATCAATGAGATGTGTGCATTTATTTGGCAGTGTAGATTTTAATATTAGCAATGAGTCTCTCAAGAAAAACAATATTGGATTTAGGCAGGGAGGGCGATTTGAAGCACCAGAAAAATGCTGGTCCAAGCTTGGTTACAGAAGTCCAAACTGGTTTCCATTGCCCTCTTCATGCATGTTGCTCATTATCATAAAGTGTAGCTGCACATTTCTCTGGGAAGAGACAGGTCAGAAGGCTTATGGTTTTAACATGGACCCATGCTTTCCTTATGAGCTTCCCACAGTGCGACAAGGTATATGAAAGCTGGGAACAGCAGGGTATGTTTGGAGTTTGCTGCTGGCTAAACACAGGGTGGATGTGCTGAGCTGAGACCACCTCTATGAGTGCGGGTGAAGGGCATGTGGACTATGGAGCTTATCATGACTGTGTCAGATATTCCTGCCTCAAGGAGTAAAGTACAGGCTTTGTGGACACTCAAGGGGTTAGGATAGATCTTCCTAGTGGGAAGGGAGACAGTTCTTGCTTGGGCTGTGATTTTGGAAGTCATTGCCACTTGATGAGGAAAGACTGGTCTGGCGACAATGCAGGAAGGAAGGTCATGAGAGTAAGTTGTGGAAACCAGTTCCTTGTGGTCAGGTTATTCACATTTGCTGTCATTCTTATTCCTGTCTTTAAAATGCAGGCAGTATATACAATTTCGTAACAGGGATGAGCAGTGCATTTTGAATGTGAAGACCTCCATGTACATGGAGGCTGTGACTGTGGAAATGACCATTTGGCAGCTTATGGGAAATGAATCTTTTTTAGCCTGGCTCATAGAGGAATGGAACCATAATGCTGTGCACTGGTGGTCACATCAGCAAACATGTTGGGGCAGAATGAAAGTGCATCAAATGTGAATCATTCCTATGGGCATGTTCACTCAAACTCAGCATTAATACATACCATGAACCTAAGTCCTTGTCATGTTACTAGTTATGCTATGTCATTTCTGTCCCTGAGCAAATATCCCAAATTCCCAGATTCTCATTCTCACACTTCTAATAAGAAGGTAATCCCCTTGCAGAGAAAGATGGCATTGAACCAGACCCCAGATGTAGACTATCCTCCATTCTGGGAAGTGCATAGGACAGTAAGTGAACATGAACTTAGAGCTTGAGGCTGAGCCTATATAATCAGCAAGGTCCTCTTTCTCAGTTCAAATGCTCCTGAACTTTGATCTACTAGAGTGTTAGTTAGAAGCAATAACTGAAAGCTTAAGTCTCTCTATAAAATGCATCCATATAGGATAATATGGTGAACTTGGGTAGGTTATTTCAGATCTAGTGCAGTAGGAGGATGATGGTATATGATATGCACTAATTTTTAATATCTGTGTATCACGCAAATGGAAGGAGAGAGAGAAACCCTGGGAAGAGAAAAGATGTTAAGAGGTGAAAAATGGAAAGGATAAAGTGAATCCTAAGCCCCTAAAAGGTTTATACCTGAAAGCTATATGAAATGTCAGAGAAAGTTTGCTGTGCTGAAGAATGAGGACAGAAGTAAGCTGAGCTGTGATAATACAATATTACTTTATTTAAATAATCTGTTTAATCCTTTTTACTTGTAGGATCTTTTTCTTGCAAACCAGGGTCCTTTTGACACTGAAGGAGTGTTAGCCTTCCTTAAAGAGCTGACCCTGCTACAAAAGGGACTGCTAAGAAAAATTGAAACCAGCTCCTTAACAATGGATGCTTCACTTATACTGTGCAAGTGCTGGAAAAGCATGTCTCAGGACTTCCAGAGGGCTGCTGCATAGAGCTGAAAAGCGATTAAGGCTGGCAAATCAGTGTATAGTTTTGTACTGCCAGTCTTGAGACTGCCTCAGCAATGGTGTGACTTACTCAATTCAATATAGCCTTGAAAAGGGACCTCTTGAGCTCAGAAATGCTGTTGTGTAGACCACTCATTTGCCTCAAGGGGATTGTCACAACATTTCCATGGCAATTGCTCTTGTAAGCTGAGAAACGTTCAGGAGGCTGCCATAATATAGACACTGGGTAGTATGTACTGACTTGTATGTGTATACGTGTGTGAGAGAGAAAGGCTGTCTAATGGAAGATCTATCTGACCTACTAATGTAGTTGAACTGGCTGAGGTGTTCCTCTCTGCTGTAAAGATCTGATTTTAGACCGATTTTTGAGCTTCAAGTGGATACATTTGCAGAAATCAGGATTGGTTTGTGAGTTATTTGTCAGCAGAAAAAGAGGTCAAAATGCATGAGATAATGTATTCATAATGCATAATTTTACCATTTTAGAAGCAATTATGCTTTTGAAACCATCAGCATGAGCTTAATGCAGACAAAATGGAGCTCTTTCTTAGTACAACCCCTGAAGCCCTCTTCCTTTCCTCTGCCTCTAGGCACTGTATAACTTTTTTTTCTTACCTGAATCCTTCCTCTGAATCCCAATATACATGTTATGTTGAAATCTTTCTGTTTCTTCCTATACAATCTCAATAACAGTAGTACTCCTCTAGCTCTGCCTTCCTCTCACTCCTTCCCCCACCCCACACCCCTCACCCTCCCCCCAGGTTATTTCTCATTTAGGCCTTTACTACCACTCATTTCAGAAACTATCACTGCATTTAGCGACCTCAGGAACAGATCTGAAAACTTAGTGTAAAATCAGTGCTGAGCTCAAGCTCGGTGTGAAATTTTCAGCAAAACCTGAGCCATGATTCCAGTCTGCAGCGGTACAGGTCAAATAGCAGCATTACTGGAATGTTGTAGGACTTGGCTTCTGCCCACCAACTGACCTTAACTGGAACAACCAACAGCCTGTGGCTGCTCAGACACATGGCTATTCCTATATCTTGAATACACTAACAAGGTCCTTGGGGCAGTCTCTTGTAGCAGTGCAAATGGAGACTGCTCTAGTTTATGGCCGTGACTTAGCTAAAATGGCAGGGAAAAGAATGAAGTCTTATTGGGCAGTGCTATTTGATTCTACAGTACTCTTTGTGTACAATACATTTGTCACTTTATTGATGCTATTGACGTGCAAAGGTGATAGGTGATTGCCGCTTGGCTATATTTTGTGGCATATCACCTGCCTCTTCTTTAAATCTGATGATCTGTTGTATGTTTGGCAAGGAACAAATAACTGGGGTGTTTGGCTAACTTCAAGAAACTGCTGTTATTTTTTTAGCTGTATGCTTAGTGCTTCTTTCCACTTCACCGTGCACAAATGTTACTTACCATGGCAAACCTGGCTGACTTCAGGATGTCTTAACTGTGAAACTCCAATTCTACCAGTGTTTTCTCCTTTCTGGTGATAGATGCTGCTGAGAAGAAAGCACTGAGGGGACAAATAAATAGGCAAAGCACTGTGTCAGATGGGAAAGGAATGTCTGCAGGACATAGGGCAAGGAGTGACAAGTTACAGCAAGATAACAGTATGATCAAGATTTGAAAAGGTTTTCTCGCTGGAAGGACAGTCAAGCATGGGAGAGACTGACCAGGGATGTTAATGTGTCTTGAAGGTTTTTAAGGCTGGACAAATATCTGTGAAGAGTAACACAAACTCGGTTGTTCATGGTGTGGTACTGGGACTAGTCTGAACAGCTTATTGGGATGCCAGACCTCCTGTTCAGGTCTTGTTTGTAAGTACATGTGCTGTCCGGTAGCTCAGCAATTCTTTTTCCCTATTCTGACTTAGAGCCATGACTTTAAATTCTGGAAATAGATTTGATACTGATCTCCAGCTTCACTCCTGAATTTTGCTTGTGGCCTCTTACAGTCTTGTTAACTATGGTCATGAGGCATATTGCTTTGTTTGTTCATCAGTTCATACATCTTGAGGACATAAACAGTAGCAGCCTGGCTAGTTAGGATGCTTTCTACAGCGACCTACCTCAGTTTTCTGTATTTCTAACCTTGAATCTGTCCCAATTAGATTTACATGTGGTTTCCCAAGGCTTTGGAGAATATTTCAGAATTGACACAAGCAATCAGATGTCATGTAGAGCTCAGACTGTTAACAGTGCATTGACAGTTGAAGGGTATTTCATCTCACCTTGATGACTGCAACAAAAATTCTTCAGAAAAGCAGTCCTGAAGTATTTGTAAAACTCTTTAGGAAACCAGTGTGTTCTTGCTATTTAACCAATCAATGGCAGGTGACCTGGTACCCCTGATCAGAGAGCAGGATAGAGTTTCTGCTTCCTCTGCTGACATTTGCAGAAGCTCATCAAAAGTAGCTCATTTTCACATCTGCTTTCTCTGCTGTGATCAGAAGAAAATCTTCTCATATCTAATCTCTTAGTCCAACCAGTCTGGATTCACGTGGTGTTTCAGGGTGTATAGACTCTTCGCTTTGACATCCAAAACATCTTCTGAGTCAACAGGTGATTTATTTTCTTTTAGTGACTCAGACAGAGTCCTCCTGCTTAAATCATGAGCCTCACTAACATAGAGTATTTTCAGTTAAAATGTCTTTTGATCATTCTGATTGAAAAATGCAGTCTGACAGTCCTGGTTTTTTTCAATAGTTTTCCTGAAGTCTGTTACCTTGTTCTTTTTATAATCTTTGTGGGGACTGCAATCACTATGACCACTGCAAGAACAATTTCTTATGATTTCTGTATTTCTCTACAGCTTTGAAAATTGTGCACATATTCTGTGTGTGTCTGTGTATGAATGTATGTGTATAAGAAATGAAAATCTTATGTGACAAGCCCTAAATTGCTGGTAATGAACACAGAATACAAAATCAAATTAAAACCATGTATGCTAACAGATAACATTAGGAAAAAAATTGACATTTATTGAACAACAGATGGTGATTAAAAGCATAAAACCTTGATTGTCTTGCTAAAAGCCAAACCTCATAGTTCTGTCTAAGGAATGGCTAACATTTCAAACAAAACACTCAAGGCATCATTGAAATCATAGGAAGATCAATCTTAAAGGGGTTCTTATCAGAAATGCAGTAAAAATCTCCCCTTTAAAAGTATCACATTCTTAGCTTGACAGTTTTCTGGAAAGTAATCTTCTTCAGGAGGTCATAGATAGTAAACACTTAACAGAGTGTTAGAGAGAGAGCATGTGTGTTAAACTAATTTTATTAAATGAGGGAGGAACTGAATACTCTCTTTCCCTTCTACCCTGTTCTTTCAATATAGCCCAGCTTTCAGTGAGTTGTATGAGGACACAGGATACAGTCATGTCGTTCAGAGCATCAACCCCTTGGTGGTGGGGAAATGCCCTTGTCGATCACACTGGGGTGAATGTGGGGGGCAAAGAGAGAACTCTGAAATTAATCAGTAGTCTGTCCTGTCCTGCTGTCTTGGCCTTGCTTCTGTCTTCTCTGTGTTTCACTGAGCGTGCATATTAAATTTTCAGTCTTCATCCACACGTGTTTGCTCTGCCAAGCCTGTTTCAGAGGCTGCATCTTCTGTGCGTATGAACAATAGCCAACAACATGGTCCCAGAGACTTGATAATGATACAAGATATTTCCTGTCAGAAATGTCCTCTAAAGTTCTTTGGAAGTGAATGATCATAAAACTCAAAGTACAGAGGCAGACAGTAGGGTCTTAAAGAGGATGAGGCTCCTACGTATGGAGACAGATAGAGAAAAGCATATGAAATAGATAGCTCAGTCTTGGGACAGGTATCATGGCAAGATGGCTGACTGCCTGTGGCCATTATACCTTTCTACTAACTATCAAGGTTGACTAAATTACTGTCTTAAAGTAGGCATTTAGGTAATGGAGAGTAGGTTATGGTCATGAAATGCAGCATAAAATATCTGTTTTTTAACTTCTGTATGCTAGCATTACTGTGTTTCAGCAAAATATTTCTTTTTTTGGTTCACATTTTAGGCCAGAAGTGTTCGTTTTTTTTTGTGGTTGGTTTGGTTGTGGGTTTTTTTTCCAAAAATCATTGCAGGTATTTTAAGTCAAGATCGAATTGCAAATTAGAATATTATTTTGAGATTAAGGAAGATTAATATAAATATGTAGTACTTTAACACTAGTAGAGAACTCTAATGAGAAACCTGAATGAGGCATTAGTTAAAGGTATAAGTTAAAATACAGGTATTCCAGCCCTGATCTAAGTGGTGTGAAAAATGTCAGAAACCCATTATTTCTAGTTAAGAAAATTGCAATTGGTGTCTAATTATTAGTGATACAGAAAGCAAGAGACAACACTGAAATTTAGAGGTGGAATACCAAGGACTATGGTGAGAGAAAGGTGAGCTGGAAGTGTTGGTGAAAGGAACATCTGAAGAGTCTGGACAGTAAACACTAGAGCTCTGGTGCTGCTTCAGAAGGTGAAGGATGGCTAGTGAAAACCACTAAAGGAAGACAGAGAATACATGGAGAAAGACGGAGAAGACAATGTTCTTGCAACACTCCATGGAAACTAGAGGGCTCTTGGCTTTGGAAGTGTTCAGGTAGGTAAAACCCTGAGCAACCCAAGCTAAGCTGACCTTGATTTTATCAGAGCATCAGAGGAGATGATACCAGAGGTGCCTTCCAACCTCAGCTGCTCTATCACTTTGTGCCTCTTTTCCAAACTTCAGTTATAGAAACATGTTATTTTTCTTTAGTATGTACATCAATAAATGTCATAGTTTCTTTTCATTACTAATAAGTGCACAAAGGCCTTCTGCTATTACCCTGTGAAATTTCATACTGAAGACATGTTCTAAGGAAATCCTTTTCTTTACCTTAGGATTAACATTACTGCTTTGGTGGAAAGAAGAGAGTAAAAAAAAGAAAAGGAAAACATTTTATTTTGATGATGTTTGCAATAGGTAATGATGGTATCAGCAGTAAGAACCTATTAAGCTACTTCAAATTAGTATCTGATCTGCTTTAAAGAGACACTCATTACCAGTTAATTCATTAAGGGTATTTGTGGAGGTTTAAGACATATGAAACAAAAATATCTCATTTGCAAGCAATTAATACAGAATTACTTAAGCAATACAGCTTCGTAAATGAAATACTTATATTTGAATTTCTTTTAATCCACTTGAAAGAGATTCTTCCATCTTCAATCATCAGATAAATTAGATATGTTTTGTTAATTACCTGTCAATCTACATTCCAGTTCAGCATCTACATTGCTCAAGAGAAAGACACAGAGTTCAGACAGGAGTTTTTTCTCATTAAATATTCTTCCTTATTTATTTTCTTTGTGCAGCTGGCACTGAGGATATTAACCAATTCTATTGTTCAATAATTCAAGGGAGAATTACTGTGTTTATTTATTTATTTTTTGCTGTGTTGTAAGTAAAGCTCCCAGGAGATTTGCTCATGTATTCCTATGCAGTCAAAACCTACCCTAAGTTTAATAGTTTGCCTTTTTTGATTAATTTTTTTTGTCAAGACTTCAAGAGTAAGTGTAGTTTTATTTAAAAACATTATTACAAAGATATCCTTGCATTCAATCTTTGGTTTCAAGTCTGAATTGACTGAGCTGTGCTGGCAGTTGTGTGGATCTATAGATTTTGTAAAACCAAATTCCTGTTCAAGGAAGGCACATTCTTGTGTTTGAGTTGTCCAGTAGGTCCTCAGGCTGTGTAACGCAGGAGCACTCAGCACCTGCAAAGGTCAGACTTCTAGCATATTTTTGAGCACTGGGAAGAAATGATTCTGCAAGAAGGTGGTTAGACCACCAGGAGAAACTGCTTGGTCTGTGGTTTAAGCTTCAGCACTCAGTAGAGATCCTGCTAGGTTTGCCTGTTCAGGAGGAAAAATGGATTGTCAGATAAAAAATGGGCCAGACTGTTTCTTTCAAAATTATTCCAAATGATTCACACCTAAATTGAAAATATCTACCAGTCTAGAGCCAGAGTTTGATTTGGAAAACACTGAAAAAACAGTGTTAATGATGAAATGCAGACAAACTGTAGAGTTTCTAACAGAGCAGTTATAATATGAAAAAGTAAGTTTCAATAAAATACAAGGCAGAAATAGCATATTATATTAGATGTGACATATTAGCCATAAGGCCTTTTCTAAACTACACTGAAAAAATTAGGACAAGGGTATGGTAGTATATTTCTCCCCAAAGCATAAGAAAGGCCTAGCCCCAGAGCATACCCTCTGAACTTGTATTCTATTTCTAGCATGTGTTTTATTAACTTTTATTTTTGTTTTGCAGCCTAGACACAGAGCACCAACCTTAATGTCAAATTAAATAATGAAAAGCAATAGTTATCTTAGGAAAAATCATTCAAATAACCATCATGTTGTATTATCCTTTTTGCTGCTAGCAAAAGCCTTAATTATATCTGCAGAATGGTCTCTTTTATCATCTTCTGATTTCAGATGTTCTTAACTTCCTAAGCATTTTTTTTTTTTTTTTTAGATCTGGATGTTTATGTTCTTACAGAAATCATCCTATGCATAGGCCAGAGCCTTTTTAAAAAAAAAAAGAAAATTTCAGGGAAGAGTTTCACATAGAGTTGTGCCATTTAGCAAATTGTAGGAAAAAAGTGAAAGCTATTACTTTGAATGTTGCCAGGTTTCATCTGGGATGATGAATATAACAAGCCTAATGACTGCTGTTGATATATAATGATTAATGAGGAAAACAGTAAATGACTCATTAGTATGATAACCCAGAAATATGCTATGGAACGGATCCTGTTCTCCTCATGCTGCAGTGAGGTTACCCAAGCTGGAAGTAGTCTCTGTTTAGTACAGAACCAATCTTACCTTAGAATAAATTTTCCCAAAAGAAAGATCACTGGTATATCATTGCTGCTTTGAGCAATCTGTGACTGAAGCAGTAATTCCCAACAAGGAATCTAATTATGCCAGGAGCGAAATGATAAGTACAGAGACCAGAAAGGGCAAGGAAAATTGAGCCGTACTTGGATGCTGAATCAAGCAGAGCACAGCCAGATCTGGAGGAAAGGGCCTAATGAATGCATACATAATAAATTGCAATTAATATCACCAAAGAAGTCATTGGTGTGATAGGCATTGCCAACTGTAATTGCATTATTGGAATTAGTAAGCTGGGTGTGTTTTTACTGCTTATGAACTTCCAGCTATTTCCCTTAACCTTAAAAGCAGATTCTTCTCTACTTGCTGTTCTTTGATTTGCATCATGAAGCAGTCTTGGCATTCATGAACGAGAGCCTTTTGGGTTGAAACGAAACTGGAAGCAGTGGCTGAGGGTATCACCTACTATGCTTGAGATGACGAAGGGATTCAGCCTATAGAACTAGACTAGAACTATCACAAAGATAAATACTCAGAAATCTGTTTACTGGGGTGCCAGAACTTCTACACTAACTCCTGAGGCTTACAGATACACTTCTTGTGGTTCAAAATGCTTGCTAAAGCATTTGAGGAGATCCCCAGGCCCCAAAAAACCTTTTTGACCATGAAGGAACCACAGCCTCCTCTGTCTGGCATTTATATAATGTAGGTGCAAAATGTTTTCAGACCAGAATATTCCACTGTCACATGTTCAGTTTTGCACAATATCCAGCAGAAATGAAAGTGATTACATGAGGCAGCAAGTTGTGGTGAGCCAAGCTCCCATTTTTTCACTGAGTCTCCAGCTGAGTTTTCCGTAATTTTGTTAACTCCTGAATTCAGTTTGATTTATTGCTCATTGCACCAGTGAAACCAACAGAAGTGGAACTAGGTGATCTGTAAGGTCCCTTCCAACCCAAACCATTCTATGATTCTAAGCACTGTTGCCTTTTAGGTCTTGATTGTGAAACCAAGTATTGCACATATCTTCTGGTGATTTCCATAGTCTGGTATTATAAGAGGGCCTTTAATACTTGCTTAAATTCCCCTTCTGCAAAACTGAAACAGCAAAACTGCATTTCCCTTGTACTTTGTCCTCTCTACCTTAGTGGTAAGTGCTCTGTAACACCACATAAAATTTTTGGGCCAGTCCATCCTTTCGGGTTTGTGTGCTCTAGGGAAATAGCATCCTCCTGGGAATACATCCAGAGTTTGACAGGATGCCTGACAACATCAGTACATCAAGAGGAAAAACAACTTGAAAGAAAATGCAGAAACTTTCCACAGAAAATGAAAAGGTGGTCAAATGGAGAAGGGAAGAAGAAAAGTAAACTAAGCAAACAAAATGCTTTTAAGACTTCTTCTTGATACCTTTTTGAACTTGGGTGTTATCAAAATCGGCCTACATTTTGACCTGCCCTACAAAATCACAGTGGAGCTGGAAGGAGGAAGAGAGGGTCAAGACACTCCAAGCTGTAATATTCGTCACCTAAACTCATGGTTGCTGCATCAAATAAGAGATTTTTTCATAAAGACCAGCAGCTAATATCTAGTTCTTCAGATTAATGACCTGTTTGCATGGCGAGAATAAATCAGATTTAAACCCTTTTGAGACAAACAGGCATGTTTGCAATTTTCTTCCTCCATCCCTCCCTCCTTCCCTCCCTCCCTTCCTTCCTTTCCCTGCTAAATCAAAACTGAAAAGATTGCCTTTACATGGATATACTATAGCTTTCTCTGTCAACCTAAAGAGAAATAAAAGACTAGGTCACTTATCACTACATACATATAAGTGACTAGGCCACTTCCATATATAATTTTTTTTTAACAGTTTAAAAACATTTATTTCTGGAATGTAGGCACTAATTTCTAACTTGGGAATGAGAAAGTAAGGAAAAGCATATGAGGAATATTTATACAGTGAGTTGTGGAAAAAACCTCATTAAGCAGGCTTTTTTTGTCTTGTTTTGAATTTTAGTGTAGTTTGTTTATAGATCCTGGAAAATCCATCAGATTAAAATACATCAGAAAATCCCCAGGAAGTAGGGTGAAAGTGAATAAGAATTTAATCTTTCTTCGCTACTGTCAACTGAAATTCGTTCCTCCCGATAAATATAAGTAGATGCTGTTCCTGCTTCTTTATTGATGCTGGTGATCTCAATCCAATAGCGCAGAAGAAAGTGGAAGATTAAGATGTATAGTAAAGCAGGATTGCAAGATTATTGCGAAAAAATGGAAAAACTGTCAGTCACATAACTGCCTTAAGGCAGACTTTTACAATGCTTTTGTGGTTAGGAAAGGTTAAAACTCTTCCAAGAATATCTTTCTTACTGACAGACTTTCCCTGGAGAAGACCTTGTAGTCCTTTAAGTCCTTAGTGACCTGACTATAAATCTGATATCAAAAGCACAGAAATAAACTGAATTGCTTAAGGATCTTCAACTGCTGAAATTATACTTGGTGTGAGTTGTATGAAAGAGGAATTTAGAATCTAGCTAAAAAACAGAGTCCATGGTGGTTTCTGGGCTAAACCCAGTATTTCAATAGCATTCAAGTAACTAGAGTTTAAGCAGGATCCTTTACCAGCACAGGATGCAAACACTGAAGCCTTACAATAACACCAGGTATGTCTAGGTTTTTTCACACATCCTCTGCTTGGATGGTATATATTGTGAAAAGGACTGGGCAGAGTATCACTCCCATGCTAGCATCCTTTGACACTGAGTTGAAAATACGTAAACCTGCAGGGAGATTGGTGAATGACCCCTTTGAATATGTTTACATCTGAATTGTTAGGCACATGGATAGTGAGGGGAAGAAGTTCTGACAACATGACATGGCATATGTCTTAACATTTCTTAACTACAGAGAAAGAAATGACCAAAGAAAAAGTTAGTTGAAGGGCATAGTATGTCAAGGCATTCCCCAAATGCATGAGCTCCCTATTTACACCCCTTTATTTGCATGTGAAAGGCCTGTATTTGCAGATGTCAAGATTTCACTAAGGGTCAGACAGAGCTGAAGCCCTGAGATTCAAACATTTCAGAAGGCCTGAGAAGGATTGTTTCCACTGCTCTGGTTTATGTCATTGTTTGAGATAACAAAGTGAGATGATTCAGTGCAAAAATAAATCTCTCTGGGCTTGCTATGGGTTTTGCTTTTGGTCACTTCTGTCAGATGGTATTGTCTGGTTGTCTTGGCTGATAAAGCTTCATATTTACACATTTTGCTCTCATTTGAAATAGAGCTTACTCTACTCTTGATCAAAATACTTTAGTTTACCACAGAGCTGTTCAACAGAACTGCTCTGAGGCACTTTTCAGCATGATCAGCCATGTCAAAGAATAGGGTGGTAGCCAAAAAATCATGCCAGAAAAGCAAGGTTAGGCAAGAGAAGGACATTCTTGGTGTTATAGTGGCTACTGTACTTCTAATGTGGTTCATACTGGCTCACGCAAAGCAGTGCAAGTTGGTCCTGTTGGTAGAGTCCTTCCTGAACAACTGGGGTTGCCATGGCTGGTGAATGTCCATGTCCCCATCAGTGGGTAGCCACAATCCCACTGCCTGCATAGCTGTCCCTACTATCAACCCTCCACTGTGCTAACTGCTTTGCATCCTCAGCAGCAGGCTGTGGCAGGGTGGAGTGTCAGAGCTACTATGAAACTGCATTTTCTTATCCAGTAGTGAGACTGCAAGAATTTGTCCTCATTCCTGGGGCAGCAAAATTGGGTTTTGTCTCTGGTGCTGTGAATCCTTGATCTTCCCCTGAGGACTGTTCTTACAGAGCTCAGAATGAGACTTTTACTACATTACCATTCAGAGTGGGCTGGGCAACATAGTTATTTCCTATTAGAAGCGCCTGCATTGTTGCAATTTCAGAGTACTGAATTTGTGTTACACAAAACTATAGGTCAAGATCTTAGCTGATGTAAATCTTGTAACTTGGCTGAAAGTGTTTGTGATAGGTATGGACCTGGCTATATATGTGTACGTATCTGTATATGTAGATCCAACACAGAAAAGTAACAGGATACATGACACTGGTAGGAAAAATCCTGTTTTATATTCAGTTTGATGCTTCTATGATAGAAATTACACATGGAAAACAATTTTGATTTTTCAGATAAAGAATGGAAATTGGTCAGTTTTGCCTTTTAGTAGAATTAAACTTTGAATTATGTACCATAAGTCTTCAAACAAAAAACTGCAATTACCTATTCCGTTTTCCTTTAAGAGATTGTGGCAAGGAGTACGTATGAAGAATGGGAAGGAAAATAATGATCAGATTTAAATGAAACTAAAGTTATTTTCTCAGCTGGAGGTTAGAAAATAAGCGGTTCCATTAATGCAGAATTTTGTGAGAAGTCCTTGATGATGTCTGAATAGCATAACATATGGCATAACATAATAATGAAAAGAGAAACTGAAATAAAACCAACCCCTTCTTTAAACTTATTTGATTCAATGCATGTACCTTTTTCATTTTGGTATTGTTTCTGTTCTACACGAAGTGTGTTTTAAAGATGACTTAGATGTTTAACTGCATTGAGATCATGCATTATACTCTTTGTCCTTTACAAAAGAGATCATACCTGCCAGGAGTACATAACTTAATAAAGAAAATATCATTATAACTAGATTTTGGTAACACTATAATCGGGAAACACAGACAAGGGGTCAGCCAGCCAGGTTGTTTCTACCGGGTATTTGAGAGCTGTGGGCTGCTGTTATTTTCAGCTACACCACAATTTTGTTTTATTGTGGAGAATAAATCAAAGTTTTAAAAGGAAGCTATACTTCTTTTTTTTTTCATATCTAAAAGCCGCAGATGTTGTCATGAGAATTGCTTGTTACCAAAACTTTCTTTAAGTATATTTAGTACAAGAGAAAACGATCAGGTTGATAACTCAGATGTCAAAAAAATACCCTAATGACAATTATGCTCCATTTAGCACCAGCACAGGTTCTTCTACGCCGCCCTGCCCTCTCTCATTCATTATTATTTATATTATTTTCTTGTTATTGTGTCCTTTAGGGAACGGGCTTTAGGGGCTGTTCAGTCTCTGAATGAGTTCAATCCTTTGCTTCCGCAGAGACCGCTGAGAAGGGTGTCACTTTTGAAGGCAGTTTTGTGAGGAGACAACTCACTAATAAGACCCATACTCAGCCAGCCAGCCTGCTCTGTGCAGGCCTCCGAGCAGCTATCAGAAGCTAATTGTAATGCTTATTAAAGACAGCTTAGCAGGGATGAGAAAATGGCAGGCAGAGCTTTGCTATTATCTACACCATCTCTCAGACCTCTTACTCCACGGCTCTGCTCTCTGCATCTATTCAGGGACAGAGATGCTGCTTTTCTAAAAGGAAAAAAAAGAAAAAGAAAAAAGAAAAAACAAAAAGATCCAAGCCAATATAACTTGCAGTTCTGAAAAACCATCCCAGACCGGGAAGGTTGACGGAGCCTTTTAGATTGCATTGGCATCATGTGCCAATTTTTTTGATGGGAAGCTGTTTGCAGGACCACTGAGCAGATTGTACCTTCTTCAAAGTCAGCAGGTGAGCATGACATAGGTGTTTCTGATTGGAACTGAGATGCACAGATGTGCTTAAGATGCTTTATTAGCAGTGATAATAAAACAGAGACCTAGAAAAGTACAGCTTGACTTAGTATCCCAGTTTAAGCTTTTCAGTGTCATCCCTCATCATTTTCAATGTTTCCTTCCCACCTCCTCCCACCTTCTTCAGATTTTCCTGTGAAAACTAAGTATGGTATGGAAATCAGGGACACAACGCATGTCAAACTCAGCATGCCATATTGTTAAACTCCCCGTCAGAGTAAAAATACAGGTTGGGGCTTTGCATCCTGTTATTCCTCATGCAAACTGCCACTGCAGACAAGCACTTTGCCTGTGGTAAATGCTCTTGTTCAGAGCAGATGTTTCCTTCAATTAGCATTTTATTCAACTATTTAGCAAGTACATTCTATTAAAATATTTTAATTTATGCAGAAATTATGTTATTAAATTTACAAATTCTTTTCATGAGACACATCCTATAGTTTCAAGCTAATAATTTTCTATCAGTAACAGTTATCATAAGCCAGACAGTATTCCTCTGAAAAGAAATCTTTGCATTATTTTTTCCAACAGTAAGATTTCTTTTATGTATTCCTCATAGCATGATGATTGCATTTTTATATCCTTCACATAAAGATACTTATCATTTAAGACACTTGACAGGTTTTTGAAAACATGAGGATTCAGATTTTAGTTTTGAAAGTTCTTCACATACGTAATGACTCTTTTGTTTTTATTCTATTAACTTTTCTTCTTCTAAAAGCATGGATAAGCAAGATAGATGGTCTCTTTCTTCATATCTCTCCATCTGTTCAGAGCATTTTCACACCCCTTGCCAATGCAATTCTGCCCTAATGTTACTTTTCCCCTGAATATGTACTTGGATGGACAGTGTAGGTTCAGAATTCCATATATAGGTAATTTTTTTTTTCTGGGACAAAAAAGAAATTAGTGATGTATCAATTAAAATTAGCTATAACAAAAGCTAGTACAGTTTTCTCCTGGGAGCTCATGTGTCTGGTAATGAAACGCGGCGTTTTTTTGTGCCTAGGTTTTCGGCAGGAATCCAGCTCAGGTTACTAGTGACCGACAGTTGCTACCATCTACTGGCTGTTTGTAATCCTCTGTGGAACAACGGGGCACCTCATTACTTCACATCACAGAAAGGTGGGTTCTGTCTTATTGGCAATCTGCCCAAAAGCTTGTTGGAGTTGGCAGCTAACAAGAGGGGTAGCACTTCTACAAGTTCTTTTAGCAGGTCTTTGGCTCCAGTATAATTTAGTTGTTTTTTTTTTTTCTACTGCTATATAATGTAATGCTAGTTGTTTACTTCATACCACTGATGCGTTTAGGTGTGTGACAGCTAATTGCTGCTGAATGGTGATTTTATGTGAAGCAGTCCTTGTCTACCTTGGATATTAACATTCAGTGTCCCATTAGTTAACCTGCGTTCATCTGCATGTATGTAATGGACTTTCTCAGTGTTGCAAACCCACAGGACTTTGTGGGTAAAAAAATACTTTTATCAAGGTTAGACCTGAAAGACAGCAAGCTAGCTCTAAAGATCTTAAAGCGCCTAGGCAGTAAAGCAGAGAATCTCCTCTTTTAATAAACAATTGTCCTGGGTTCAGCAGTAGCAGTCATTTTTCTCCTTCTTAGTAGCTGGTGCAGTGCTGTGTTTTTGACTTTAGTCTGAGAACAGTGCTGATTGATGGCACAATGTTTTTAGTTGTTGCTAAGTGATGTTTACTCTGATCAAGGACTTTTTCAATCTCATGCTCTGCCACTGAGGAGGGACATGGGAAGCCGGGGGGAAGCAGAGACAGGACACTTGACCCAAACTAGCCAAAGGGGTATTCTATACCACAGCACGTCATGCTCAGTATATAAACTAGGGGAAGTTACCCAGAAGGCCCAGATCGCTGCTCAGGTCAGCTGGGTATCGGCTGGTGGGCTGTGAGTGGTTGTATTCTCTTCCCTTGTTATTATTGGTGGCAGCAGTAGTGGGTTTGTGTTATACCTTAGCTGCTGGACTGTTCTTATCTCAACCCGTGGGAGTTACATTCTTTTGATTCTCCTACTCATCCCTCCATGAGTTGGGGGGGAGGAAAAAAGGGGGAAGTGAGCGATTGGCTGCATGGTTCTGAGTTATCAGCTGGGTTTAAACCAAGGCAACAATAAGCATGGGAATGAGCATAGAGTTTAAAGGTTTATTGCCACAATGCAACCTGTTTCAGATTTTTCAGAACATTCAATGCAATGAATCAATTCAGTTTATTTATGTATTTTTAGATCCTGTGTAGTAATATGCACAGCTTACCTACTTTTTTTAAAAAATGGTCTAATCTGGATACATGCATGTTTATTCTTCATGCTTATGATATAGGGGATAAACATTGATTATTAGTACTAACAACAAATGGATTATTGTACTAATCCCAACTCTTCCTCCTTTCTTTCTTTCTTTCCTTGGTTTCTGAGCTCTCTTAATACCATATTTCAACACAATCTGGCTTTTCCTGTCACATCTCCTAGGTGTAGCCTTCCTGGTCTCCAAAGGGGAATGGCTTTGACTAGTTGCCCAGTCCTTGTCAGCTACTGCTGAAAGAAAGGTTTCTAAAGTAGTCTAGCAAGTGACAGTATGCTGCTAGTATATTTGTAGAATGTAATAGGTTATAGATCTACCCATCATCTAAAGGGAAGGCACAGAGACAGTAATGACAGAATGACAGTAGAGTTTGCAGAAGCCAAAACTCCACAAAGCAGTGAAACACTAAATGTTCCCCAAAACAGTGAACTCCAGAAAGATGGAAAGTAACCTCAGACTTCTCGTAAATTTAGGTCATAAACAAGAACAACACAAAACTTATAAATAACTAGAGTATTACTGCTGATTTGATGTTATGAATTATATTCCCCGGTGTCTACATGACCATGGGTAGTTATGTCAATAATGTAGGACCTCTACTGCAGCTGTAGTGCTTTCCTACTTAAAACACTGGCAATATTTAGTGCCATAAGGGAAGAATAATCTCTTCTTGACAAAAAGTACTAGATGAAATCCTCTGGCTTCTCCTCTGAAGGAGATCAAACTAATTATTTGACATATTTTCATTCGACCCGAATCTGTGTGGAGTCTGTGGAAACAAAGCAGACCCACCCTTGCTTCGTTTAGTCTGTTCCATCTCTCCAAGCTTAAATGAAAGCATGCAGGTCATGGTGGTGTCCTGGGTTCAGCAGTAGCAGTCATTTTTCTCCTTCTTGGTAGCTGGTGCAGTGCAGTGTTTTGACTTGTGAATAACCTGGGCAATAGTGTCCATAACTGTTGTAGAGCTGGGGGATTTGTTACCCATACAGTGACTTCCAATTTGTGTAGTTTAATAGTAAAGTAAGATGAGGAAGGGAAACATTGTCCTCCTGATAACTGGGTCATAAATGGATATTATTTTTTAACAGGTAAAGATGGAAAATTATAATGAATGAGTCATTTTTACTGAGCGTTGGTATGATTTGCCTTATTAGTTACTCTTAACCATGTGGTCAGCTAAAGTAAGTGGTGTGGTCACCACATAAGTGGTCAGCACTGTGCAGTTCTTGGTATTATCTTAATTATTAATTCTGTATAGAGCTATGTAAGTGACTGGGACTTCATTGTCTGTATCCATACCACTCTGACAGAGCTGGCGCTGGAAGCTTATCATCCTTTTTTCCCGTTTACAAGGACACTTAACAGCCTAGCTCCAAGTGTGCAGAGTGGGGTAGTAACCTAGAATTTTTCCTGCCATTCTGAACTTAGTCTTGCAGGCTTGCTGTTAAATGGTGGACAGATTTTATCCTGTGTCTGTTCTGACTGCATCTGTCTGATTATTAGGATGCAGTTCAGCTCCAGGTAAAGATGCTTAAGTGGAGGCTTCTAAATGAAGGTATTTGTTATAATCTTACTAAAGCCATATAGCAGGTTTTCAGCGTTACTTGAGTCACTTTCTAGGCACTGCTGAATGTACTGACTGGCAACTGAATTCAGATGCCCACACATAGGTTTGGTGATGTTTCAAATTCCCTGAAATATCCCCCCTGGTTTTCACTTGTCGCTGTCGAAATTTACTTCTCTGTTGTAGATCCTCTGTCATCTATCATCTCCACATGAGTGTCTTCCACGTTATAGGGCATCTTAAACATAACACCATCTGTGTGTGCAACTGAATTGAGTCAAGATCTCCACTGACTATAATGGGAACTTATAGGCACCCCAGGGGAGTCACACAGCTGCTTGAAACATGGGTTTTTTTTTTCCATATTGGATACACAAGTATTCAAAAGTGTATATATACCTGACATCTGCAGAGGTATAACAGATATGCTACAGGATTTAGAGACCTGAGTAGTGTTGGGGTGGCAACTGGAAAGATGCCCTCAGTGTGTCATGGAGAATAACGGCAGTGTTATACTCCTGGGTATGGCTGTGATAGCTTCCAAGTAGAGAGGGTTAGATGTGCATCCTGCCCGTGTCCCAGGCAGAGCCAAGGTGGCTGGAACCCAATGAAAGTCTACCAATACAGACTGTGTAGGTGTACGTGCGTGTGTACAGGTGTTTTATCTGGATCAGCTGCTTCACTTCTAAAGGGATACTCTGCTGCTTAGACTCTGGGAGGTCAGATGCGTTTCATTCTCTTCAGAGACTAAGCTGGCCTACCAAGTCAGGCAGTGAACCATCAGGGATGCCAGCACTGCTAATGGAAGTGCTGCTTTGTTTTCCATTTCTTTGATGAATTTCACTTTTCCTGAGCCTGTCTGACGAGGATGAGCAAATTAGGTAAGATACAAATAATTATGGAAGTGTAAAGAGAGCTGGATAATGATGTCTGAATCATCTGTTGGAGGCATTTTCTTCTTAGTTACTATATGGTCATCAGTTAAAAGCCATACTTGACCTATCACTCTGTGTCCATTTCCAGACAAAATCAGTGTCTCATTGCGTCTTTCAAAATCTATTTGGACAGAGGACTGAAATATTTCTTTTTCTCTGACGAATGGCTTGTCACACTCATGTATTTGTCACTTCATGCAAGACTTCTGCAACGTGTTCTGCTTTAAAGGGATTTATAAATATCTGCTAGAAATGGAAGTGATCAGCTCATCTTCTTTGTAGAGTGGTCACCAAATACCATTCCAAAATTGCCCTCCCTGTATTTCACTACCCCAGCCTGCTGCCAGGTGAAACTCAGATAGTTATGAACTTGCAAGCCCCATGGATACAATGACTTGAAAGAGAAGTCTTTTTCTTGTGAAAAATCCTGATGGAACAGAAAGTTGTAAGCAAGAACATATTTATTTGTGAGGAGGAAAATGAAAGTATTTGGGTTTGTTTTCATTATGGAAGCTGTTCTTTTGGTTGGGAGTGTGTGTATGTGTGTAAGGCAGGGCTATTTGCCCTATAAACAGTTTTTGTGACAATGGAGACATCTTGCCTATGTACAAATGCTGGGTCAGCCGATAATGGGAATTTGCAACACAAACAGATGTTCAGCTACAAAATACATTTTGGAATATAGTTTTATTCTCTGATGTGCTTTGCACTAGCAGAATTAAATCCATAGTGGTATTAGGAAAAATTCTTGCACCTAGTGTATGAATAGCAACAGAGCTATATCAAACTTCAATGACTGCCAGTAAAAGCAGAATCTTTGTCACTAAGCAAAGCATTTTTTCAGCTCTGCACCTCAAGGAGAGGTAACCAGATGATGGATTCCTTAGTCGAAAAGTTGTTTCCACCTGGCAAAATTTAGGGTGAAATTTCCCAACAAAGTTAAGGTCAGGACTAATAGATAAAAAGAAAGCTTGAGAAGGGACAGAGGAAGTGGAGAGACATGCTACATAGCAAGTTTTGGGAGTGGAAGTGTGATTCTGAGAAACTACCTATGAGAGAGAAAAGTGCAGCTCTGAGCAGATGTGAACCTGAACAGTCAAATATCAGGACTGATGAAGCAGAACAATACATAGAGGTAGGGTTTGTTTTGTCTACAACTGTTTGACACCCTCTTTTCCTTCAGAAAATCATGTTGATGGAAAATTTTCAACAAGTTCTGCCCAGTTAATTTAATAGAGAGCAACATTGGCACCTTCTGTACCTGTTATTATGGCCAGTTTTCTACCATTTTAGGCAACGATGCCAGAGATGCCTGCTCAGAAATATGGGAATTAGTTTCATCCATGCATCTTGATTATGAATGATGAATTTGGAATGACTTTTACTGGAACATTTCTAATTGATAGAAATTAACTTTTCCTGTGACAAACATGTCATCTGCCCAGTCCAGAGTACTATGCAAAAGATGCGTGTATATAGTACTGGTTCTTTAAACTACTGCTCTGGCAGTTGTTACTCTCCGTAAACTATTTTGTATGCTCCTCCATTGCAGCGATATTGTGTTCAGATAGTATGGTGTTGAGTGCCAAGTTAAAACATACAAATAAATAAATGAATTATCCTTGGTTATTATGAAATTATGCGTTCAGTTCTCTACCTAGGGGAAAAAAAAAAAAAAGGCTCACATAGTTCTGTACAAAGTAAAAAATGCCCACATATTTTATAAGAAAATATTTTCCACTTTGAAAACATTAAAAATGTAAAAACTTGTGCTAAACCTGGCTTAAGGTTTATAACATATGACAGTCTTTAAAAGAGGAATATATCTGGAGGATTCATGACTTCATAAAAATACCTAAGTTACACATTCTGAAAGTGCTGCACATTAGATACTCTTGTCTTGGAATGTAATTACCTTAAAGGTATAAAGGAGTCTGAGACTAATAATTCCCCCAGCGTGTCTATTCTCCATTTCTGTTCCACAGAGGAAGCTAGAAGGATGTGGTATCATCAAAGAAGCATGTGTTGGGAGAGGGAAGAGCTAATCCTTAAATAGTTGTGCCCTGCATCTCAACTAAGCAATGAAAACTTTACAAAAGGATTTCCTGAAATCTTACATCCACTATATCCCTTAACCTATTAAATGCTATAATAGTTGCACTAAGATAAGAGATGATTCCAAAGTAATCCATGCTGGTTTGCCCTAGGTAATGAACTATTTATTAATACCCCAGAGCTGTGCCACGCAGTGATAGTGACGGAAATTTGGCAAACCAACTCTACTTCTGTCAGATGAGTTAAACAGACACTTCACTCAACACTGGATGACAGATAGATGTAGAGATCATTGTACTAGGGAAATCTGAAGAGATGGCTTATGATTAGGATGGTGACTGAGAGGGATGACAAGAAAAAGAGAAGAGGGTAGCGAGTACTTTCTTATTGAGACAGTTTTACAGACATAAATAAGTCTTAAACATCTTTCTTTTACAACTCATTATGCCAATATGGATTGGCTGCAAAATATTTTTAATTTAGATTATTAACATTTGGCACTGGTTTTGAGTTTGCGCAAATGATGTGGGGTGGTGGACTGGTTTCAAAGAATCTCTGCAGTCTGTTTTACATGAGCTGGTATGATTTTCCGTACCATAAAAATGGGAAAAGTGTGAGATAGAACTGAAATAACTTGCTGAAGTGGAACAAATAGAAAACCTAGGTGATAACTGGTATTTATTTTTGTAACTAGTTAAATTCTGTGGAAAATATGATCTTACTTGTCCTAAATCTAGTCACAGATTTGGGTTAACAGTGAAAATCTGGTTGAATAATGTGGGAGGCAGAATAAGGTGGGAGGTTTATTTCAGGAAACAACTCTTACTGAGCAGTGTAGGGGGTGCGGTATTTGCTCAGGTTCTGGGTGTTTTAGGACTGACTACTTCAGCTCTACTTAAGCAATTTTCATTTCTCCTGATCCACCCAGGGAAGGTCCCTACTGCTAAGCTACCCAGGGCTAGGTAGCTCTCATCTCACCTGGATAATGTCTCATTTTTTATACTATCACCTGAGTTGCTACTGTTAGGACAGAGGATGGTTCCTCTTGCAGCCCAGAGGAAAACCAAGCAGGAGATTGACACTTGGTAATTGGGTTATTCAGCAAAGACATAGAATCTTGGATTACTTGCCTGTGATAAATCAGTCAGAGGGTGGCCTTGAGTTTGGGTGCCCTGCTGATTAGATAACCCTGACCAGTGGGATTTTGGGGAGGCATGTGTTCTTGAATCTCCTTCCTAGAACTGTTCCTCTTCATGAAGCAGACATTAAGGAAGTGTCCTGCTAACAACACAGGGAGCAATGTTGCAGGGGAGCTCTCAATCCCAAGCTAGCCCACATGGTAGGTCTGGGAGATGCCAGTTCAAAGACCACTAAGAATAGCAGACCGTTAAACCCAGGACTGTGCATTCCTGGGCCCTGTTCTGGTAGTGGATAAGAGGAAGTCATGTCACCAGTAGGTGTGGTGAATTTATTTCTCTCACTTCAGGGAGAGGGGTTGTTTGCTCATTTTTGGTGTCCAAAACACTTACTCTCTGTTCATAATAACATGCACTGAAAAAAATAACTGTAATTTTTTTCTTCTTCTAGAGATTTAAAGCTGAAAGACATTCCAAAGGGTCTTTTTTTGCTTTCTTTGTTGGCTGACCTGAAAAATCAATTACACTGCCTGCTTGTGGAGGCTGCCTAGCTCTGAGCAGTGCAGGGACATAGACAAGAAGTCCCAGTGAAGAAAAGTCACTGGCATCCTAGTAAATATCAACTGCTGTGAAAATCCTACTGTGCTTAAGTTCAGTAGCATCACTGCACTTCCTTTGTGAAACACTTCTTCACATGGTTTTGGTGCACTCTTGCCTCTTAGACCTATGCTGAATTTTGCTAAGAGAAAATATATCAGAAAATCTAAATACTACAGATAATAACATGCCAGTTCACAAAGGCTTTATAAATCTCTAGATGTCAGGGCACAGATAGGGCTGCTCAGCAGGGAAAAGGAGGAAAGGCTGCTGGTGAGGCAGGCAGGGGCAGTGTCCTCCCCCTTAAGGGCACTATACCGTTAGCATCAGATAGTGAAAGACTATAACTTAAAGAGGAAAAGCCTGATGTTATTAGATATTAAGTATTTGGACCTCATTTTGTACTCCACAATCCCCAGGTGCACACGTAAGCTCCCTTCTCTGAGTGCGAGAGAAGCAAAATGCCTTAGGCTGGAACAGAAACCCACCCATGGACTGAGTGAGTCAGAGAGCACAGAGCAAAGAGAGATGAATGAACTCCTGCCCTTCCACATGCTTGTGTAGCAGAGCCTCAGATTCCAGGATTTCAGGGGATTACGTTGTGCTCACTTTACAGTGAATTGAGCTGGAATCTTTGCAGATGTAAAAGCCTTATTTTTATGTTGACAGGAAAAAAAACCACCCAAAACCGGCCAAAATCCAACCCACAATCAGATGTACTGTCTCTGACAGTTTTCTGCTTAATAGTATAGTGGTTAGAGCACTCTGGAGAAAGGGATTTTTTCAGAGCTCTCCTCAGCAGGACGGAGTCCTACTCACACCTTCAGTCATTCTCAAGAGTGTAACCTGAGCTGCTGACTATGATGAATTGCTTCCTATAATGTTTGTGAATTCACAATCAGTGCATAAACATCATTTAAACACTCCCTGGGTGTAAATGAAGGAGGAAGTAGTCCTGAGAGCTTCCCCAGAACGCAGGTGAGCTGCCTTACAGCTGAGTTGTTAAGTTTCTGTCACATTTTCTTCCCTTTTCCTCTCCTCCACCTTCCAAAATGGTTTTATTTCTTTCTAAATGCTGCAAGGTGAAGAGATCCTGCTTCCTAGGGTGACTGCCCAGCGTTCTGATGAAGTCTGTATTCTGGAGCTAAGGTGTTTTAAGGGTAGTGGGAGATGTGGCCTTAATTTTAATGAATTAAGTCTACGCTGGCTTCTTTGCCCTTATGAATCCCTAGGGAAGGGGGGGGGGGGGAGGTGTTTCCAAGCTGTTTGGAAGTAATGTCCACTCAGGTATTGAGAATTGAACCAGAGTGCAGTGGAGAAGACATCTGAAATGTTCCCCAGCAGTCAACCCTCTCCTTGCTCTCCACACCAGTAATGGTGTGGATCTCACTAGAAATACAATGAGGGTGGTGTGAGCAAGCAACCAGCCTCTGAGAAGGAGGGAGACAAATCTCACCCACAGTTGCCTCTGTTGTGGCTGCCCCTTTAGCGAGTGAAGATCCTTGTCTTTCCCCTCAGACTTGCCAGTTTCTCAGAGCTGGTGAGCCTTGTGGTGATTGCAGCAAGGGTGGAGGATGTGATGAGGACCTCTGGGGTTGTGCAGGGAACAGCTGTGGCTGTTGGTGGTAAAAGGAAACTATGGAAAGAGTAATGGTTCCCAGGAGCTGGTTGCAGTTATCTAACTCCAGGCACTTAGTAAATGTAAATGGCCAATTCTGGTTATTTTGGTTTCTGATTGTTGTTTTCATGTGGCTATGACAGATGTGCTTAAGCCATTGTTTGTGTCTGGCTCATAATAAGATGTTTTCTGTTCTTCAGTAACTAAGAATGGGGCACAGGGAGAATGAGCATGACTGGCTTAAAACAACCTAGAGGTCTCTGACATTGCCACAAATGGGGAGAAATATAAATTTGAGCTATCCTTTGCTAGGCTGCTTCTCCTATCATCTGCTTTTTGTGCTGGCCTCATCTGGCTAACCTGTCCTTCAGACATTCAGGGAATGCAGGGCAGCTGAGGCTTTTTAGAGTAAATACTTTTACCTGGAAGCCACATTCACCTACTCCAAGCTCAGTGTTTCCTGAGGAGACTGTCAGAGTTCGACTTAGCACTAGAAGGGTCATGAAGGTTTCTTTATTTAGGCCATGTCTACTCTTTGTGAAGCAGCATATAGTGGATTCCATAGTACACATCCAAAGAGTCAGACATGACTCACCTTCTTGTATAAATGGCTTCATTATACATTTTGTCATGTGATCTCTTAATGATCTTCTCTCATGCATATGTAGGATAATTGGTTCATTACTTTAGCCTTAGTATGTACTCGAATGCCAATCATTACCAGCACCATGTGTTCACTTCAAATTATGTATCTTTGAGTGTTACATTTGGTTGTTTTCTGGTCCCTACGCACTATTTATGCAATTCCACGTATGTTTTGTGGAGCCCTCTTATGAAGCACAGACATACTGCTTGTCTGGGTATTGTCTAGCTGCTAATCAGTAGCAATGCTCAGATGGCCTTTGCTGTTAGAGTTACAGTAACTGGTCTTCCTGGTTTTCAGGTCTGTATAGTCTCTGACTTCACCCTTCAGTGGTGCTGGCTCCTGGACTGCTGAGGGAATCTGGGCCCATGAATGAAAAATATGATGAGGTTGCTTTAGATTGTTTAATGGTTGTAATCTTCAATAAGAGTTTTATGAATTGACTAGTGCTTCGTGAGCACACAGTAATTGTTCTAATGTATCATAACAAAATATCTATGGGAGACAAGCAATTAGATGTGTGTGAATAAAAGAGCCTATTAAACCATCTGGACAGTTCAAAGGATTGGTAATTTTCAGATAAAACATTGAAGGGTTTAGGTCGTCAGTTAAAATCTGACCCTTGTTAATAGCGATTAGCTATTACTACCACATCATTGCTACCTGGAAGACTGAGGTGAAATGACTCCAGGATTGCTTTTGTGTTTATGGCTAATTTTAGAAAAGAGATTTTCATATTCTTGTAATCTTTCCAATAGGTCCCCAGCAGAAAAACAGAATTGAAATTATTTTTGTCTCCGTCGGTGTTCATTTAAATTTAAATTGGGGTTTGTTAGATGTAGGAAAGCTTGTGTTTCCATGACAAATTATGTGTGTTCTAATGATGGAGAAACTGAGATTCCAAAATGGTTGATTCTTAAGTGAAAGGGGAAAAATCCATGAATAAAATCTGAAATCCACAAGAATGTTTTGTATGGAGCACAGACAGACATGGAAGGTTAAAAAAAAATAGACCATTGACTGAAACTTGCTTATGTGAAATCTTTGTCAGCAGAAGAAAATGACTTCTTGGCAATTAAGAAACCAAGTCCTCAAACAAGTAAGAAACAGGAGATGAAACAGTGAAAGAGGCAGGTATTATACAATCAAGTTTTATCTGAATTAGAAAGAAATCAAAGTTGGTGGAGGGTTGTCCCTCTTTGCAGAAACCGAAGTTTACCACTGTCATAGCTAAGACAATTTCAAAGACAGATGTATTCACCTACAGCCAGTTTAACAAGCTGCTAATATATCTCCCAGCTAAAAAGCTGCTTATGGGACCAGTACTATGCCTAGCAGGAATTACCTTAGCCAAGAAACACTAAACGTTTTAGAGTGCTCTTAGTCTCTCCTCTTCTTGAAACCTCTGCCTATTCATCAAGGGTGTAATTAAGCAAAGGAGGAAGGTAGCATTGGGATACTGGAGCCTATTTTGGTTCCCTATCTTATGAAAAGAGTAGTGGGTTTCAACCTCCATCATCTGTCCGCACAACGAGGCTATGTAACACATTAAATCCTTGTTTGTTAAATAAATCATGGAGAAAGAGATGACTGCTGAGCTGCTTGGAGCAGACGCTTTGTGCCATATGCAGTAGTGTAACACCATGTACACCGAATACTGGTAAAAGTGAGGTTAAAGAAGAATTGCTGTGTTTTAGGTTCCTCAGGACTAGGATGTGCTTAGACGCTTCATTGGAACTGACCTTGGATCTGGTTTTGACTTAAAGCCTTATATGCTGGGCACCAGCAGAGTGCACAAAGGGAACTGGATGCCCAAGAAGAGTCTGAAGAAGCAAGAAAATTTGATGAGGAACTGCAGGAGTGAGCCATGAGGAGTTGCGTTCAGCTGGAAGAAAGCCAGCTTTTCACTCCATCACACAGTGGTAAACCACCTCCTGTAGTTAAGTGCTTTATCCACAGTAGCATGTAATTGAAAAAGCAAATAGCAGTCTGATCTGTGAGAGTTAACCATCTGAAGGCCTGGGGGTCAGTTTCTGCCTTATTGGGAAGGTCTTCAACACAAGTTTTCCACCCCTCTGATGAATACTATAACCAGGATTCTGCAGGTATCAGCAGGTTAGTGTCTCTTCTTGAAGATGTTCTATTTGATATAGGCTATTTAAGTATTCATTGGAGCAGAGACTGCACCAGAGCAGGTCTCCCAGGTGAGTCTTCCAACCACATTTCTCTGCCTCTCTCTCTGGCCTAATGAATATTTAAGATACGATAGTGATGACAGCCATAGAAAAGCCCATGAGAAAATTAATTCTATCTTCATAGCAGGGTTTGAATAGTGTGCTGTAAATAAAGCACTGGGGCCACACACTGAATGTGGAGGATAAAAGAAAATTTTGAATAGCTTACTCATTAAGTGAGCACCATCCTGCATGAGTACAGAACGAGGCAAGAGCTGTGTGGAAAAAATAGTATGTCATCAAGTAATTAAAGACTGTAGCACAATGCATATGTATAAGAGACTGAATTAATGTTTTCAGGAAATCTTAATTTTGGCATTTACTAGTGCTGAAGTGCTTGACTTTGCAATCTGAGCAATATTCTTTTATTATATCTTTTTGTGTAGATAAGCTTCACATAAAAAGGAACTAAGGGAGTCTCACAAAGCCTTAAAAAGCCTATTCCTTTTTCCTCTACTACAATTGCCTTTGAATGAGAAATTATGGTAGCTGGCTGAGAATCATAATAAACAGTGAAAACGTAGTGTAGTTGATAATTATTACCATTACATTTCCTCTGTAGGAATTATTTTCATCATTTTCATTCTGAGCATTCTCTACTTCATAACTTTGCAGGCTAATATGTAATGAATGCTGCCAATGGGAGGCTTTTACAAAAACCTGTATCACTAGAGCTGAAGTTAAAGAGGGAAGGGGCAGGGGCATTTGAAGGGTGAGGTTTTGAAGAGACAATCAGAATAAATGACTAAGTAATAAAAAGTAATGAAAATGGCAAATTTTACCTGCTGTTCTGGTGATGAATTTGCTCATGAGCAGATTGGAGTATTTTAAAAATGTATTCCTTATTTGAAATCATTTGTCGAGGGTCAAATTTTTTCCTGGTTACTCACATTGGAGCAAGAAAAACCTGTCTGTGGAACAAGCTGCTGCTGTGTGTGAATAGACATGAGGAAATCTGTTCCCAATTAATTTATGGAGATAATTCCCCATTCCATAAACAACTCTGTGTGTGTGTTCGTTATTCAGAATGTGAATGGTTTTGTCTGATCTCATAAGTAATGTGGCATGTTACAATGTGTCACAACACATTGAATAGGGTTTCTATTATAAATATTTGTCTATATTCTGCTATAATTTGATTTCTATGATTATTTTCTGATATTCATAGATGGTTGCCCTTCTCAACAGTTCTCCCCCTTCCCCTTGGAAACATTTTACTTAAAATTATCAGAGAAAGTAAACGCAATAAGAACTGAAGTGATTTTATCTTACCATCTACAAGAACATGTGTGATTTTTATTTGGAGGGGGGCAGCATTTGCGTAATACTAGTGATTAATGCCTAAAGAAAAGATTACATTTAGTAAACCCCATGAGAATAGTCAGACAAGAAAACACACACCTGATATTGCTAAATTCTCTAATGGTTTTACTATGAAAGGATAATGGACACATAAAAACTGTATCCTGCAGATAGCTAAAGCAAATATTACGCTGTATAAAACACTTCTTATATTAATTTGTTGGAAGCCTTTTATATTTTGGTGGCTTGCCAAAGAGTCATTGTGGCACAGCCTTTCTCTTAGTCTGTAATATGTATTTGTTTCCAGTTTAGCAAAAGTACCTTTAAATGTAATATTTGGGTTAATTGAGACACCCAGCCAAATGCCATTCCGAAATTTTCTGTCCTGAAAGAGTTCCGAGAGTCTTCAGATGCTTTTCAAAGTGGAAGAACAACAGAGGCTAAAACTGGGTACTTGTTTTATCTCACTCATACTGAAATGAGTAACTCTAGAATGCGTTCACCGCCTGTTCAAAGCATAGAGCCTACAAAGAAGCATAGACATATTTTGTCCATTAGCTGAGTTGAGTACCTAGATTCTTCTCATTTCTTTCAAGACTGACTTTGGAAAGGGGGTTACCACTCAGCCATCTCTAGAAGTTTGCTGGTGTGACCCCATTTGTATAGTTACAGATCAGTCTGGGTATAGCAGTCATACTGGCTGTTGAGGACGTTTTCCTTGTTGAAGAGTAGAATGGCTTTTTAGTAATATTGGAATTTGAGGCCGAATTATGCTACATGCTTGGGTTTTCCACTAACAGGGTGAAAGGCAGAGAAGCCCTTTATTGCCAGACCTGTCAGAGCAAGCTCAGAGGTGTAGACTTTGGGTGTTTTTGACCTGTACACCAGGATAGTGACAGTGACAGTCCTGCTGCCTGCATACACTGGCTCTTCAGGCCAGTCTGCCCTGCACTTAGGGACTAATACATATTTCTAAAACACAATGTATTCATGTTTAGCCTCTGAAATGTCATATCCTAAGTATTTTTCAGGGATTTATTTGCCGTAATTGTATGGAAATATATTTCTCTCTATATTGGCTGACATGCTAAACTTGGCACAACTGAAGTGGAGGACTGAGCACTTGAAAGTGCCTTTTCTGTTCAGTTTTGGACCCAGCTGTTTTAATTTAGAATATCCTCTGAGTCAAGATGGGTGTTGCATTTTAACTGGGAATGAAGTTACTTGTTTTTTTTGCTGGGGAGGGACTCTTCATTAGCGACTGTAGTGATAGGATAAGGGGTAACGGGTTAAAACTTAAACAGGGGAAGTTTAGATTGGATGTAAGGAGGAAATTCTTTCCTGTTAGGGTGGTGAGGCACTGGAATGGGTTGCCCAGGGAGGTTGTGAGTGCTCCATCCTTGGCAGTGTTCAAGACCAGGTTAGACAGAGCCTTGGGTGACATGGTTTAGTGTGAGGTGTCCCTGCCCATGGCAGGGGGGTTGGAACTAGATGATCTGAAGGTCCTTTCCAACCCTAACTATTCTATGATTCTATGATTCTATGATTTAGGATTCTGTCCACTTGACACCTTGCTATAGAAAGACAGCCAGAGGTCAATCCAAAGCTCAAGATTTGTGTGGAATAAAGTGGCTCATGTTCACATAGAGTGAGGGTTAGCCCCTCTCTACCAGATTTGGTTTTGGCATAGCCCAAACTGGTCCAGCCTACATGGAAAAGCAAGGGTCCTCTACTCAGTCTTGCTTCCTGATCCTCTAGTGCTATGGTATGAATGTACCTGCTTTAGAACCTAAAAGGCAGAAGACAATAGACTGTATATTAGCACCCATGGATTCTGCTTGCAAAGGCTGAGTCAGGCAGCAGGTTTTGAGTGTTGCCTTTCATCTTTTTTATGCCTTGCATAAACAGTGTTCAAGGTTTCAAGAAATGGGCCTGCCTGTTGCTTTTGTGTTCATGAGGAGTATAGATTAGCACTTCAGTACTGAGTCAAGAGTATGCTGCATAAATTATTGCAGCACGAAATGAAGAATATTCTTCTTTACTGTAATGACTGTTTCCAGTAGGAACTGAAACTTAACTTTACTCAGAGAGTAGGTGGAGTAAAAGCAAAGAAAATTCAATTTTCTCCTACAATAATGGCAGCTCCTAAAGAAAGGAAAATACCTTTGATGTGAAAAGATACTGCAGAATCACAGAGTGACTGAGGTTGGAAGGGATTTCTAGAGGTCACTGGGTCCAATCCCCCTTCTCAAGCAGGATCATCTAGAGCCAGTTGCCCAGGACCATGCTCAAATGACTTTTAAATACCTCCACAAAGGGAGACTCCACAACCTTCCTGGGCAACCTGTGACAGTGCTCAGTCATCCTCACAGTGAAAAAGTATTTCCTGATGTTTAGGAGGACCCTCACATATTTCAGTTTGTGCTTCTTGTCTCTTGTCACTGGACATCACTAAGAAGAATCTGGTTCCACCCCCTCTGCAGTATTCTTTCAGCTGTTTATATTTCTTGATAAGAGTCCCCTGAGCCTTCTCTTCTCCATGCTAAACAGTCCCAGCTCACTCAGCCTGACCTCATATGTGAGGTCCACCAGTCCCTTATCGAGCCCATACTTTAACAGGTTCTTTATGAAGCTATTTTAGGGAAAGCATTGTCAAAAGTCTTACTGAAGTCCAGGTAGACAATATCCTCTGCTCTCTCCTCACCTATCAGGCCAGTCATTTAATCATAGAAGGTTATCAGGTTAGTCAATCATGGCATCCTCTTGGTGAATTTATGATGTCTACTTCTGATGATTTTCTTGTCATTAATGTGCCTGGAAATGGTTTCAATTCTTAGCTGCTCTATCACCTTCCAGGGATCAAGATGACTGGTCTGTGGTTCACTTGTCCTCCCTCTTATCCTTCTTGAAGACAGAAGTGATGTTTGCTTTCTGTCATTCCTCAGGCACCTCTCCTAATTGCCATGATCATTCAAAGGTAATTGAGAGTGGCCTTGTAATGACATCAGCCAGATCCCTCAGAACTTGCGGGTGGATCCCATCAGGACCCATGGACTTAAGTTTGTCCAACTTGCTTGGGTATTTTCTGACCTGATCCTCTTCCACCAGGGGTATCCCTTCCTTGTTCCAGCCTCCCCCAGGTCTCTGGGATTTCCAATGGCTGGTCTGTATCCTTTTTCCCTCCGAGGCTTTATCCCATGGGAGTCTTTTAAGCAGATCCCTGAATATTCTTTGCTAGTATTCTATGCCTAGTATCTAGGCAGAGACTAACGTTTCATCTAAATCTTTTCTATTATACCAAAAGTGAGGATTTTCAAACGTGCAAACCTCCTTCTGGCAGGTCAAAAATGGAATATTTTGTGTGGGCTGCTGAACAGCCAACCACAATGTTTCCCAGCTTCCCTTACTCTAAGGACTGATGTCCCAGAAGTAAATATTTTTCTCACACAAACTGAGTTGCTACATCTGCATCTGTAAATGAAACTGAGAGGTGATCATCCTTTGGCCCTGTGAATGTAATAGTGCGCACCCATGCAGCTAAAATTATCCCCTAAACCAGGCTGGATGTGTCCTGCTATCCGTTGGGAATGGCCTCAGAGTGGCGTTAATTTCTTAACAGTGCTGTGGAAGGAAAGCTGCTCTGAGCCAAAAGTGTGCCAGAGAAACCGCTTACAATTTAATACACTTGGGCCCAAGCCCTAGTCCTCTTTCTTTTACTGGTATTGATGTGTCCATGTGGTTTGAGCAGTTCCTTTCCCCAGGGAAGGGTTTCACATAATTTATTGCTACGTGAATTTATCTTTTTTTGCCACTAGCTTTATAAAAACACCTAGAATTTATGACATGGCGTAGAGGTTAGCCAGCCTAGCCAGCCATCATTTGAAACCTTGGTGTCTCACTGCCCCCAAGATTGTAAAAGCTGGAAGTTGGGAATGGAGATTGATGAAATTTTTTAATAGAACAAGAGCAACTGTACTTAATTTTTAATTTATAAAATGTATAAAATGTTTACTCAAGAAGGGATTTAAAGCATTTTGTGTGTGTTTTTTTTTAATATATATATATACGTACTTTTCTTTTTTAATTTTATCTTAGATAAAGGCAAGCCAAGCTGTTGTTCTTAAGCACAGTAGTTTTACAAGCAAGGTCTCACAGGAATGAAGAGTTACTCCCCAGTGCTTAAGCATTATTCTGTATAATTATGGATTTTTTTGCCTTCCAAAAATATATTTCTTTTTGAGAAGCTGACATTTCAAAGGCTTTCAATTCTGTGTGTCACTATCAAATAATCTTTTTTGTACTTGGCTGTTTATTATTGGATTGCAACAACGATAAAGCTCTAGGGGTTTTGTCTCCTTTGGTATGTTAATTAGCTATTTTTTCTTTGATCTTTTTCTTACTGAAAAGAGTGAAAAGCTATCTCGGTAGGGAATCTCACTGATGTACATTCATCCCCTCGTCTCCATAATCTGAGGATCAGAGGGAGACAACAAATTTCACTGCTGAGTGAGGTTGCTATAGGCCTTAGTTATAATGTACTTGGTTTCTAAATAATCCCACCATTTATACTTGGAATATTGAACCTCTGAGAAAAAGAAATTAAAAAATAATTAATTTTAAACTGTGAACTACCTTCATTAATTTAAGTTTTTCTTGAAGTTTTAAGCTCATGCATATGCCACAAGCTCTTTCATTCTTTTATGCCTCTATACCTCTTTCCTTTTTTTTTTTTTCCCCTTTTTCACTGTTGGCTTTTGATACATTTTCAGTTCTCACAGAAATAAAATATAGGCTAGGTACAGAGTAACTATTAAGCAAAATTCTAAGTATTAAATGTTAAAATAGATTCCTATGGAAATGGTGAAAGTCCTGTAGCTTGGGACAGCTGAAAGTGATAGGGCAGGGCTGCAGAGTGGTGGGGAATAAACACATAAGAGCTTATACCTATACACATACACATTATATGTGTGTATTTCTGTCTCAAAATCCATCATCAAAAGCTGTCATCCTTATATAGCATTTCTTGAAAACCCTGAAATAAATGTACTTCAGTGAGAGGCAAAGGCAGATAGATCTGCTTTAAGGAGCTATCCAGCAGTGGCAGAAGTGTGGGCAAGGTTATCTACCAGAGACTTTCCAGAGTTTCTCTGAGCCAGTTTTTTCATTTCCGCAGGAGATGGAGCATGCATTAAGCAACCTTGCTGTTGAGATTCTTAACTTGAGTCCTGCAGCGTGGGATGTGGCCAGATCGTGATATTCACAGTGGAGACATCTACATTTGAACTGGTCATGTAGACTGCCTTGTCAGTCAATGGAAGGAAGCTGGCACTTAGAGAGCAAGAGTGATACCACTATAAAGAAGATGAAGGTGAGCTGTGACCTAATAGTATACATTTCCCTCCAGTGGCCAATTCATATGTTCATGAAATTGATACTGGTGTTTTTGGAAATAGGATGGCACAACTTCTTCCTCTCCCATGTTATCTGGCATGCTAAAGGGTGAAGAGGACCTAGTGCAGAGGACCTAAGGTACTCTTGCCAGTGTAGAACCATTGCTACTGTTCAGCTCACCATAGTAATGTCTTACCTGTGTGCATGCATAGGAGGAGGTGCTAGGCTTTTCACATAGTATAGGTGCATCACTTGCTGAGGTATGCAAAACAGTATTGACATTCTCCTGGTGTGAACCCTGGGGTTGGAAACCACCCTGTTAACTTGCAAAAAGTTCAACTCAGTTGTTAAAATAGTGGTGTCTAATGCAGTCTGAGGTGTCCAAAGGAATCTCAGACAGCCATATGGGGCTGACTGGATGAATAATTTATGAAATATGCATGTTTTTCTGGAGCAGCTGGAGGTCCTATGGCATCTTTTATGGCATGTAGGCAGCTGAGTGCCACTGCAAGAGTGGGATTTAATGCCACATTCAGACACTGAAATGTATGTGTCTGCATGCAAGCGAGGTGTCTAAGCTTCCGTGACACTTGATGAAGAGCTAGGCAATGCAGTGAAATCTTGAGAGCTAATAGTCTCATCTTAAAAGAAACACCCACATGTGATCAGCTGATTTCAGATGGTTATTACACTACTACACTCTGAACCTGAATTCCACCCCTGTTATGTAAAAGTCCAGTTCATGTGCCTACATTAATGTGGTACCTCCTGCAGTTTGAGATGCTCTTGATATCCCACTTGGCTACTATCTTTTATTCCAAGAGAGCGTAGGTCCTTTATCATATCTGACAACCCTATGTAGGTACTACTGGCAGCCCTAGGACTTCTGAAATGTCACTGGATGCCTGTTTGCATGCAATTGACTTAAGCATTGAATGTCTGCTTTTTTTTTGCTTTTTTTTTTTTTTTGTGAGCTCAGAAGTCCTCCCTAAAAGATCTCTTTCTTTTCATTGACTACAAAGGAAACCTAGTTCAGATGTTGAGACATATGTGGTAGACCTCTAGATGTGATAAAATGAATCTCATTTCTGGTCTCCTAGGCGCATGCATCTTGAAGACTCCTGGGAATCCTGTTATTCCCAAGGTGGCAGTACATTGTTTGTGTCCAAACCAATGAGCTCCTGCATGATACAGTTTCTGTGCTGGTACTTCTGTGTCAGAATCAAAAGTGCATGAAAATCATGTTGGAATGGCTCTGGTGTGATTTCAACACTTATGCCTTCCTACATGCTCTACAACCACAGCATGCAACTTGTAACTGATGCAGGTTAGTGCTATGATATGAAGAGCCAGAGATGTTTTTTTGGCCATAGTGAAATCTGTGGTGTTAATTTTCTAAATGTGCTGCTTGGAAAACAACATCTCTTTTCAAGTTTTTCCCCACCATCCTTAGGACAAATCTTTTAAAATGGTGTCTGTCAACCAAAGGCAATGAGAAAAAAACAGGTAGATCCTATTAGAGTCTTATGCAGTAAAAATCTTGCCCCCACAAGGATCAGCTGTTCTGGGCAATACTGAAGTGGGATCCCCAGTGGTCTGTTTAATTACAGGAGAAAGGATTACTGCTCTCTGCCCTGAGTTAGACAACTAAGTCTGAGATAGACACATGACCTTCCCTTCATTGAAATTGAAGAGAGAAATTGAAGTCTCTAGAGGAAATTCAGTATTTAAGACTGCTCTAATAAATCACTCTGGATGTGCTCACTGTCTAGTGACTGTAAAAGGAGTTTCAAACTATGAGCTCACCCTAACTTTAAGTCAATGAAATAAAAATGGATCTGGGATCAGTGGAGAATTTGCTTCTGCTCTTCAAGATGAATTGTTCTGTCAGCATCCACATGAATACATGGAGCTGTATATACAAGACCATCATTTTTACGTTTATAAACCTTTTACTGTTATAGTACTTTTTCAATATTCAAATGGTAACCTTCAAATGAAAGTATTCAGGAAAATTTAAGAAATTCTGCTTGGCAATGATATCTATCCTTAAGCCATGGTGACAGACAAATATGCACTGATTTAATGCTAACTGGATCAGGTATGGTGGGTGGGTTTCTGTTTGTCCTGGCTGACTATCTCTTCAAGCACACATTCTGCTTCTTTATTTATGATCTCTTCTCTTCACTCTTAATGTTTGGCTGTTATCTTCTCTCTACTTTTTCCTTTTCCTGTCTTGCTTTTTCCTGGTTTTATTTCTTTGCCTGTCATTTGGTTGTCAGTTCCTCAATTCTCCAAGCTTGGGAACGTCTACAGGAGATGTTCAGAGTTCTTTGACCATGTGCTCTACTTTGTATCACCATATCCTCAATAAGGTTTACCAATGATCTGGGCTGAAACTTACCTGTATAAGGTCTTTATCAATGACTTAGGTTAGGTGGTGGACTCATCAAGACTACAGATGACATTAGACTGGGGGGACACCAGTCAATACACTTAAGGAAAGAGCTGCCAGACAAGATAGACCTAGACAGGCTGGAGAAATGCACTGACAGTAACCTTGTGAAAGGAAGAGTTGGTAGAAAGAAAGTTGCACATGAGCCCTTCAGCACAGAAGGGCAAAAGTCTCCTGGGCTGAATTACCAGGAGGCACACAGTCTCAGCGGTGTTCCCACCTTAGCCAGTCTGTCAATGTAAATACTAAAATATTCCAATATGAAATTTTCTTTGCTGTTCAAGGTCAACATCCTAGCAAGAGTGCTGTGCCAAACAAGACCAAGCATATCTACAATATGTTGTTTCTGCTCACCTCTAGAATCAGGAGTTGCAAGTTGTGTGGTGGTGGTGGTGGAAAGAAATTCATGAGGGAATGGAGGTTTTCTGTGTACCAAATATTTTGTTATGGCTGTGCTGGATTTGTTCCATGTGGTATTCAGGATGCTGCTGTAAGATTATCTGGTGAAAGTTAACAGTGGATTTTGTAATCAGAAAACCTGTCCCAGGCTCTCATCCATGCAATGCTCAGTGACTAGCTGACCAGTAGCAACTAGTTTTCTGACTAACCCATCAGTTTTCACAGCATTACAGGGAAGCTGTCCACACATGCTGTTCTTCAAGCTCCTCATGGCACAGGCTTCTCACAAATTGCATTGCTGCAAGCGTAACTTGTCCCCTACTTGCTGTCTTCTATTGTCTGCTTGTCCTTGTTAAACAGATCTATCCTTTCTACTTCCCTGCAGAGCCATAGCCTCTGAGTTTTATGTGGGCTTGGAAGGAAAGTGGGCTACTGCCACGGTTTCTGACATCCCCTGAGGGTTTGGAGACATTCATTAGAAACTTCTCCTGCTCCTGCATTGATGTTGCGTAGGAGGTAGATATTTTATTTTAGTGGAGATTTCAAATTCAGTTGCATTCTGTTCTCAAATATACTGTGGAACAAGGGGTGGGTGGTGTCACAGCTGAAACTTCATGATAAGTATCTCAGTATCAGCTAAACAGACAAACCTCATGGATAGGAATATGATAAAATAATAGACATGTTTGGCTGGAAAGGTCCTCAAAAGGTTGCTTATTGACACTCTCTGCAGTAAGGCAGGGTCAGGTATACATAAACCTCTGATGAGGGAGCATTGCATGTAACTCAGCTGTTACAAATGCTTAGTTGCTCAGCTATTATAAACCCTAGATACCACAACCACCCCACACAGCTAACTACAATGTGCAACTAGTCTTCCATTTGCAATGCCTTCTTAAATGCAAAATTAAATAATTTTGCTACAAATCAAAAGTCTTTCTTTTTATTCTGTCTTTGGTGAACACTCATGACTGTTGATTGCCTTAATGAGCAGCAGAAAGACAGGGCTGTTGAAGCAGGTAGTCTGTCTCCAGAGGTTTTGATTGCGTAGGATTTACTGGTACCTTTCTCACTTTCCTTGACTGAAGAACAACACAATATAGATCTCAAATCTCTGCTGCCCATCTATGATGGCTGACAAAAAGCACGAGCAGAAGAGGGAGTTTCCCCAGTATTGCAGTGAGCTCAAACATGGTAGTGTGGGAGACTGGATACTGCAGAGGGGAGTTTGTCATGGCTATATCTGGTCCTGTGTTATCATGTAAACTGAGCTGATGGTGTGGAGAAAGGCAGCTTTGAGCCTTTGTGCGAAGGTGTAAATGCAGACACTTCCCCCAGCTGCTCCCTGTCTGCTTCAGGCGCACCAAATGCCCTTCCGTTTGCTCAGAGGCAAACAGGCAGGAGGAAGCCAAATGCTGCATAAGCTTCATCAGGCTGCTAATTATGATGGCTGCCTGGAGTTGATCTGGTAAATAGAAATACCACAGCTGAGTCCAAATGGACACGCTGGTGTTTGTTTTTACCTTGCAGAAGCAAGCTGAACATGAGGGCTTGATAACATCTGATCCAAGCCCTTGGAGCATACCCTGACATACGGTACACTGAGTGATGGCATGTCAGATGGACCACTTGGATAAAGAAAGTGACCCAAACTCTCCCACAGACCCTATTTAGGAGATTTTGGATCTATACAAAGATAAATAACACAGCTGAACAATTTTCTGTGTATCACATACCACTGTGACACATACTGCCAGTGACCTTGCGTTTCCAATCTATCACAGAAATGTACTTATGTTAGAAAAGTGCCAAGTACATTTCTGTAAATACAGAAAGCAATCCTGTTTAACATACACATTTAAAAAACAATAAGATTTCAAGGTCAGTATTTAGGAACAACTCTAGGTATTATTAATATCACTTCTTCCCCTTTGCATACCGTATTCATTCACCTTGATGAAACCCCTGAAACAGTACTTGTATATGTTGGAAATGGATGTATTTGTATGAGAACCCTTTGTGATTCTATACTTACAGACACTACCACTGTAGATATAAGAAATCACTCAAATACCCATATCTGCAATTTAACCAGAATTAAGGGATGCATCTTAAACTATTTATCTCCTGTCACAACTTACCAATTGCTCCAATCAAACTACGTATCTTAAGATTTACTGCCTACCCACATTGGAGTGTAATTTACTTTATTAAGAAAGCTGCTGCAACACGATGACCTTAATCACTGGCTAAAACGAATCTGAAATAACAAACAGAGGACTCTGATTACAGTATACAATGATGGAAAAAAGATACATCATATCCTAGAAAGAGTGATGAAGGATGAAGAGCATCGCAGGTGGTACACCTTATTCAGATGGTCACCAATAGCAACAGCAATCCTGAATCAAATATTTTACCCGTTGTTGTTAAATATCATTCTGCATGTTAGAGGGTGGACAATAGCTGGATGGGTGGCACTGTTACAAAACCCTCCTTGCACATATAACATTGCTTAATCACATCTAACAAAATCTCAATAATTAAGTGAATCAACCAAAAATTTCCCTTAAATTACAATTGGAATACTGTATTAATCTGTTTGTAGACACAGAGGTAAGATATGACCACACTGCCACTCGGTGAGAAAGATGTATTGACCTTCGTCATGGGTTGTACTGTGGTGATGCACGCCCCCTCCCTCTCCTGGACCTCTCTGCTTCCCCAGGAATTCCCGTTAGGCCCCAGCCTTTGCACAGATGTAAGGAGCTAGATGGCTGAGTGCTCCCTGGCTGTACCAGGAGCTCTGATTTCCTAGCAAAGGTGGGGAGAGGCACACAGAGATATGGAAGGCTGGGCACTCCCCAGCTGTACCAGGAGGTCTTTTGGCATGATCAGTCATTCCCTGAAGACCTGGAATATGACTGTTGCACAACTGGTGGAAATGACACAGAATTGTCGGCCAAGTCTGAGACTAAGTTGAGATCCAGCTGCACCTAGGCTCTATTCAGAGTTTAGAAAGCAAGGGAGTCTATTCGGAATCTCTTGACTCAATGGAAGGATTTACTTATTCCATGTGTTTCATCCATTAGACATAAACTGTTGTCCAGGTCTAAGACTAAGATTGGACTCAGCTGCACCTGAGCTCCGTCAGGAATTTAGAAAGCAAAGGGGCCCTCTCTGAACCTTGTGACTCAACAGGAGGGTCTCCTTTACCTTTTTCACCTTTGACCTTTATACAAATAATATTAGCTTGATTCTACCTCTATTTTCCATTAGGCACAAACCATTGACCAAGTCTGAGACTAAGACTAGATCCAGTCACATCGAGGCTCTCCCAGACATCTAGAAAGCAAGGGTGTCTATTCTGAACCTAACGACTCAGTGGGAGGGTCTCCCTTAGCCTTTGTGTCTTCAACCTCTCTATCGATCCTCTTTAATTTGATTTTACCTTGATTTTCCTCTGTATGCTTCATCCATGTAATAAGTAATAGAGTGAACTTTGCCATCAAATTCTGCTAAATCATGCCTTTATAAATCATATTCAACTGCTTTTGCTAATACCTTTGATGGTCATTCTTTGAGTGGCCCTAAACCACTCATTTTTCATGACTCATATCTGGTATTTATAGCTATATTTGTCTCTAGTTATAGTCTTTATTCACATCTGAGAAAAATCTATAATTTTCTGTTGCGATGGAAGACTGTATCCTAAGAGTGCTAGAAGATCACAGGAGAAATTTTAGAGCTGGCATTTTCTAAATTTACACAGTCATTTCTTCTTACACAAGCTTATTTTCTGCTCATTTGTTTGTGTGTGCCTGTGAGATATATGTGTAGATTATTCTGCATACATTCACGTCCACATCCTCTTATTTTTTTTATTTCTTTCCATTATAAAAAGCATAATAAAAACTATATTTCATTCTTAGTATATCCATGCTACAGTGCAGGAAAATCAATTAGCTTTAGCCATCTCACTTCCTTTTCTGTAAAACTGGGATTTACAGTTCAGGTCTTTGCAGTCTTCCTATGGAAAAAATGTGTAGCATCTGGATGTTATTGTTGCTGTATGTTGTCTGTTACCTGTTGAAGAGGTTAGTAGTCTTTTTTCCCCCTGATATTCTTGAGCTGGGACTGTGGAAGCCAGCTTAGGTACAGAGGTTTATTGCTCCACGTACAGCACCACATATGTGCGACTATACTACTCAAAGGGCCCATGTGGGCTCTGGTATTTCACCTCCACTGGTAACCTCTCACGGGAAACAGAAGCACTGGAGACACTTAAGCAGGGCACTAGGACCTGATACGTCACTACAAGGTGTAGTTTCCTCTTCAGGATGGCAGTTAGTTGAGATGACGAGTTTAGGCATGAGTGCAGAGCTCTACCCCCTCTTATGGTGCTGCAGTATCCAGTTAACATTGTCCGGGGGTCTATGTGCTGCAGCAGATTTATATAGATGTTCTAACATCTAACAGTAAACAGCAGTAAACAGCAAAGCAGTAAACAGCAAAGCTGTAGTATGCATTTTGCATACAGTAAACAGCAAAGCTGTTTACATGCATTTTGCATACAGTAAACAGCAAAGCTGTAGTATGCATTTTGCACTGCTCTGTTAACGAAGTTGAGCTGCCTGCATGCTGGGCTGTGCTCTTTGAGCCTGCTTGTTTTGCGGTGAGTGCATGGAAACCATTTAATGTAGGTCACAATATGCTACAATACAAATAAAGCAAAATCTGGAGTGACTGCACTGTAACGTATGCATTCTTACACGCTGTCTTAAGTCACGGCTTGGAGACTGTTTATTTGCAAAAATATTTTCCTCTTTTTTGCAAGGAAAACAGCTTCTGTGCTAGTTCAGTTTTGTAGAATGCACCAAAATGTCAACCTCTCTTCCCTTTCTGACTTTGCAGCCTCCACTTTTTTGGGACCCCTACTGTGAAGTACATGCTACCCATTTTTCCTTTTTTTTTGGAATACCCTCTCCAACATCCCCTCTCTGACTGTCAAAGAAAACCTTTTTGTGAGTGCCTCACTGAACTCTAGGTGCAATTTTGTTCCCTCTAATTTTTTTGTGTGTGCCCGATGCTGAGCATTTTGAAAAGAAACAGAGAATCTGAATGCCTGAGCAAATCTATTTGGGCACCTGCTTCTTGAAAAAGAGGAAGAAAGAGAAGAGGATAAATGGCAGAGGTACTGCATGATTGCTGCAAACAACTCTTTTCACATCCATGTTTTTTCAGAGCAATCTTTCCTTTCCTAGTGGTAACAGTATTTTTTTTTTTTATTGCTGCTTTTCCAAAATCTGCTTTTCCAAATGGAAATTAGTTAAAACTTGAGGCATTCTCATGAGATAAGTAATATAGTATGGTCCAGTTTGGCCCTGTAGATCTCTTTGTATAGTGAGCTACAAACATGCCAACCAGTAAAATCATTAAGGTTAGGCTTTGTGCTGGAAAAAGTGTGGGGTCCACCTGGTAGACTGATGCTGTAAGTTGCATGAGCTTACAGCAGTTCCTGAGCAGAGATTGTTTCCATCCTGTGGAACTTGGACCTGATGAGGTGCAGTTAAGGTACCTCATGAGGCATTTCTACCTTTCTTGGTTTCTGTATTTTTCCCTCTATCTCTGTTTCAGTGGCAATGACAGGTTAGGGAGATCAGGAAGCTGCAGAGGGAGCTAAATCTATCTGTGAATTGACTTCAGCACTGGCAGACCTCCTGGGAGCCAAATGGCTGTGATAGTAAAGAGCTGACTATGATGGTGGAGAGCTGGCCACACTGGTTCTTCAGTGATAGGAGGGACAGCTCTGAAGTGTTTTCTCAAATGAAGAATTTAAAGGAAACATCATGCCTGTCCTCTCCCATCTGTTCTATGTTATTAGTTTTCCTGTGGGAATGGTTAAGCTTATTTATGACTGTATGCTACCACGGCAGTAGCAGAACATGGTTGTTAACTTCATAATGTCCATTATAATATGGTCTAGGCAGAGTCTTGATGTCCAGGTAGAACAAATTAAACTGTACTGCTGACTTGATAGTCACTTCTAGCTCAGCACTGTGATGGCAGCTGTGATCCACTCTTTAACAAATGAGCGATAGTACCTGCTTTCCTACACAATATATTTAGATTTCTGCAACAAAAAAGCAACATCTAAGTTCAGAGCGTTATTATAAAATCTTAGCAATCATAATAAAGAAAAACTCTGCACCCAGCTGAAACTGTAAAGATAATTTAAATAGTGTTGTAATTATCTCATTTGTAAATTAAGCAGAACACTGCTGGTAGCAAATTTTATGTGAAGTGTTGTAGGGTTTTTAAATGACCATAAGTAGTCAGGGCATTTGCTCCGAGAGTATTGTGCAAGAAGGAATAAATGGCGGAATGATTTGGGCTTTTAAAACTAGGCTGAATCAAATGCTACAAGATATCCTGCATGGGTGGGCTCACTGACAGGCAGATGCATTCAGGAGCATAATGTGTCTTATATGGCTCTGATTTGTATGACTCTGTGAAGGTGCCTAAGGGCTGGTTTACACATAAGCTTGCACTGTTTTAATTAAACCTGTTTTCAGTCTAGGATTTCCAGTTCAGAATAAAAGTTACTGTCATCAAGACAGCTGAAAAATGTCAAGCTCTGCTTTAAGCATCCCGCTGTAGGTGTCGAAGTGAACTGGCACAGCTCTGCAGGTATTGTACATGTAGTAAACAGAGAGGTAGGCACTTCCAAGAGCAAATGTCCTGAATCCCCTCAGGAAAGGGTTTATTTCTCACCTATCATCACTCCAGGGCATGAGTAGATGAAGCAGACAACTGGAATGAGAGACCCAGAGTAGATGATGTATATTTCCTCTCATTTGTGCAATTTTTTCCTTTCTGATTGTCCTTTCAGTGTTTATACACAAATTTACACTGTTGGGTGGAAATCAGACTCACTAATGAAAATATTCTGTAAAATATGTGAAGAATAACCTCGATAAGAAATGAGGAATAATAAAAGCTCACTAAAGTATCTGTAGAGAAAGCCAATAAAAAGTGAGGAGAAAAGAGAAAATAGAAAAACAGTGAAAAGCTGCAGATGAAGACTTCAGGAAGATGTGTCTGGAGATCCTGTGAATAGGATATTGGGAGGGTTTTGACAAAATTTGTAGGCTGATCTTTGAGTCTTCATAGAACTCAAAGGGAGTGAGACTGGCAACATAATGAGATTTTAGCACATAATTTTCTTTCAGAAAATCTTGCCTTAGATACCCAAGTGAGAAAGTATATTCTATTCATGTGCATATATATTAACGTATATACGCACGAACCACAAGTATATAAGCACACATATATATACTTATACATGTATATATACCACATGCACACATATATAAAATGTATATTCAGTAGGTTTATGTGCATAGTAATTGGGTATGCATATGCATATATACCTCCCTCTCCTTTATATAAGCACAATCCTAAATCAACTAGAGTTTCTAGAAAGAATAAATAAATGGTAGTTAGATATTTATGTCATTTGGACTGCCAGAACTGAACTCTTAGTAGACGGATGCAGTTGTCCCTCAGTCTCCTCCTCTGAGTTTGTTCAGCTCTCTGGAAAGCTGTGAGCTCTCCGTTTTCCTCAGTGGTTTAAATTCTGCTTGCATAGATTCCCAAAGACTCCAGGTCCCCATCTGCTGCCTCAGCCTATCTAGGATTTACAAATGAAGTTGCATCCCTGTGTCTGGTCTGGCAGACATGACCTGAGCCACCTGGCTGGTTCAAAGAGCTAGAAATAAACTTGAGACTGGAGCACAGATCTCAGAATCATTAAACCTGAATTCAATCTTCTGTTTCAGAGATTAACATCTATATTGCCTCACAGAGAGGCAGCACTCTTGGACAACTCTTTTTACTCCTGAACTGAGGCCACAGCAGCATCCACATACAGCAGTGCTTGTGGTCAAAGCCAACATCAATGCCCTGCACTCATATTGTTCAGGGCAAAGCAACTCTGTGCTGGCCTTCAGGCTATTCTAGTCTCATTGTAGCCCTAGTATTTGAAATATCAAAATAAAGAGCTGGAGGTAGCTGGAGTTATCTAAAACTGTGCCCGAGGACTGAACAGTCTCTGCATCTCACTGATGCAGTCTCACCCATGCTACTGCTGGGGTCTTAACGCGGAGGGCTAAGACTAGGAGGAAACATGTTTAGCAGAAAATAAGTTGTTTCAGTCCAGAGGAGGATCCCAGGCAAAACTACAGGTGTATAGTCAGGGTGTTGAAGAGAAATGAAGAGGTAAATCTGTTGGCATTTATTTGTGTATAGGAGATATGGGACTAGAAAGAGAACAGAAAAAAGAGCCTGAGTTTGCAGCTTAATGGGTAGGGCTCTTGATTCTCAGGGTTCAGTTACAGATCATTTACAGTTCTCCTTCTGCATGAATAACGTTTCTGATCACCCCTGGACAAAAAAATGTAGAAAATATTCAGAGGGGTGATCAACGGTAGCTAAAAATCTGGCCCAACCATTCTGTAGGATGAGTTACTGCAGTGTGGGGAGCGACAGACTGCGAAAAAGGGTACAGAAAAAAATGAGTGCTCTAGAAAAAGGGAATAGATTATAGTTACTTAGTGCAACACCCAGTGGAGATTTCTGGGATACTTATAACAAACAAATTCAGTATTTTCCCATCATTACATTATGGAACTCATTGTCATGAGATACTGGGATAGTCCAGACTTAAACATAATTGGGCAGGGGCAGATTAATGGGGGAAATATCTCTTGCAGCCTACTTAAGGTATAATAGAATGTCTGTTAAACATGAAGATCTGATATAACCTGTGGCTGAGGAATACCCTAAGCAGCTGACAAAGGGAAGCACAGAAGGTTTGCTACTGATGTGCTTTTTCTATCCTAGTGTCTTTCTCAAAGCCTCTGCTATTGGTTGTTGTCAGAACTAAGAACTAGGTTAAACTTGCCTTTGGTCCAACTCAGTGACACTCTTCTTATGTTCTTGTAAAAGAAATCACAGATAATCCTGAAAACTGTTAGTTTTAATGATGGAAAGGGAATATTTAATATATTTTTCCTGTTGCCTGGATGGCGCAGCGTACTGCTACGCATGAAGTGTGCCAATAATCCCATTTAACTCTCGTTATTCCACAGGGGATTTGGATTCAAGACAACAGCTTCAGGCACTTAAAAAACCATGTAGGAAACCAAATAAAAGGCAGTGATTAGAGAAAACCTCTTCTAAGCTGCTTGGGATTGACTGAAAAGTTCCTGCTTATGTCCCAGAATGTAACTGATATTTTGAAGCAAACTCCCTTGGTGTCTACCTCTTACGATGGAAATGCAAACAGTTATAATTGCTGGTCTACAGCAGATGGTGGGACATGGGCAGTTTAAACCACTCAGAGCTACAAGAGGAAGTCTGTTCCTACTTGTTCTCCCCTCCAATCATAGGCACATGGACCCATGGATTCCATGTGCAAGACCAGGCATTTCTGTGGCCGTACAGTCAGCTCGATCAGAAAGATGATAACTGTGTGACTACCTGAGTACTAACGAGCACAAATGTGGGGTACAGGCTAAATCACTATTTTTGAGAGCAATGAGGCTTGTATGCAGTCTCTCTTAAGATCTAATTACTAAGCTTGCTTAGTAAGTTCTTTGGGTGACACTGATTTCAGTTCAGAACTTGTGGAGCTAATAATCATTTACACAGTATACACTGTGTGAAGCATTTGGTCAGGAAGCGGAAGACCAAGTATTTAAATTAATGTTCATATTGTTCAGATTAAGAGAGGGGATTGTACAACTGAGAAGGATATCCTTGCTATAATTCGGATATACTCTTAAGAAGATCCCTTATATCCTTCCTGTTTAAAGCAGGGGTGAAAAATTTACAGGGTCAGAAGAGGTGAGACAGAGCATATTTCCAGCTTAGACATTAGGCATCTCAACAGGGGGTGGGAAAGCCTGTTTCTTTACCCTGGATGATTCTTTCCCCCTCCAGTGCTGATGTAGGGTAGGAAGTGTACACAGTATCCTGTAACTGCAGCTGGATACACAGTTGTCCCTACTCCCAGGTACAGAATGAGGGTCTTTTGCTGTTCTTCCTTTGGGTGCCATGAATCCTGCATGCCTGGCTGCACAAAAATTCAGCTTGAACAGATCTGGAGGCATCTTTCTACCCAGGTGAGCCTACAGATGGCAGTTCATGCACCCTCCAGTACTTCTGAGAGGTATAAATTCAAACCTTGTTAGTCTGAGTAAGACACTGAATTCAGATTTCTCATTTCCTGGATAAAATGTTGTGTAAAAGAGAACTGTTGCAGAGGCCTTTTCCTCAAGGGAAATCCAAAAGCTTAAGCCAGAATCAGGTTTCAGGCTCTGAAATGCACGCTGAGAGTGGGTGTCTGAGAAAAGTGCTCTAGTCTAAGCAAGAGGTGGTATCTCAGATGCATCCTTCCCTTTGGCTTTGTCTGTTGCGGCAGGGTGCAGTGTAGGAATCAAATTATCTCTTATTTTACTCAAAGGGAACCTAAGCGCCTGATCCATCTGACTGGAGTGAGGCACCCAGGCATGCCATTGCTAGCTAAGCCTTGCACTACAAAACTGCCAGGGCTGAATGCAGTCTGCCAACACAGGCCTGATCACATAGGAAGAGTGGAATAGTTTTAATTAACCTGATTCTAGTTACTGTAAACCCCAAATCCAGGTTGTTATTAGATCTTCAGTGTGTTCCCTTGGGTGTTAAAGTCTGCAGCCTGCTCAGGAAAGCCCCGCGACTGTCACTCATGCTGAAAGATGACGTCGGCTGTATTAGTAAATGCAGCAAGCCTTCCCAGTAATTGAATGGGTCTGCGAGCAAGCTTCCAAATTTAATTGCATGTAAGGTTACCTATTTACCCTAAAAATGAACATAAAGGCAAAGAGATTTGAAAAGATATATGTATTTTTATGTTAGGAATAAAGCCAAGTTCAGCAGTGTAGTGAAGATATTCCTGTAACTCACATGAATTTTAAAAAAAGGGATGTCTATTTGGTGAATATTTATAATTTTTTTAATAATGGTAATTAAAACAGAAAGAAAAGAGGTGGTGGGCGGACATCATATACCTCCTCCTATTCCTTGGATGAAAATCACAAGCTTCAAATACTATCATCAAAGATAAAAAGCGTGTTGTGTTGGCAACTTTACAGTCACTTTTTAAGCCTGTCAGATACTCATGCTGTGGCATCAGCCATTGTTCTTCTGGAGGCCCTCTTCTCTGAGTTGAAGGGAAAGAATCTGTCATCTTTTAAATGATATTCCCTTCCCAAATTAAAAGGAGGGCAGGAATTGGCAGATCCATTTTTAGGTGAGAGAAAACATCTATTATTTATATATCTCTTTTAACCCTGCCACTGTTAGTTCTGATTGCAAAAAAAACCAACAAGCTGCCACCTACAATAAAAAAATAAATAACATTGAAAACACTGCTTTGTATTGAATTAAAGTATCAGCAATGCAAAGCTCTTCCTTGATGGTGGGATCAAGGGAGATGCATTTGTATTGCTTCAGTCATGAGACAGAACCCATTCTTTTCAAAGTAATTGGCTGCCTGCTGTCAGAAATCCTTTGGAAAGTTTGGCATGTTTGTGCAGAGCTGCATTGTCTTGTGGCATTTATTTAGAATAGGATTTTGCTGATAGGTGGACCTCTTAAATCAGAAGTAAATGTCTACCCACAATCAGCTACTGAGTTTTGACTATGGGTATGTGTGCTTGCTTGCACGGTGCAAAGTATTTTTTTCTGGTTTTGTGCCTTTAAACTGTTTTGGTGAGAACTAAAATACTCCTCTGTGAACATAGAGCAAACTGAATCCTAAAAGATTTCCACTTCAAAATTTACAACAGATACTTCTGAAATCCTTGTTCAGAGGAGTTTTGGAGAAGAGATGTGGCCTCAAAGCAGCTCAAATGCCTCATCTCTGACTGGAAGCTCAGAAATAAATCTCACACACCATCTGGCAGGGAAAAGTAGCAGACTTAGACTGCGGAGAGGAAATGAGCCATTGACCAAATGTTTCCCACTTAAGTATCATTCAATGGATATTTGCCCCCTTCTCACCCTGAGATCTCAGATTACCCAGTGAACCTCTTTGCTACAGTATGAAATGTGTGCATATCCGAGAAACAAGCTTTCAAGCAAAGCTATTGATAGCTGATAGTTTAAAAAAAAAATCCCACAAAACGCAGCAAAACATTTGCCTAGTTCCAGTAAAACTTCATATGATGAACAATACAGACTAGAGCTGTAGTTTTGTATGAAATCATGAAGTAATTATAATCAAAAGGATCTTGAAAAGATATGATAGGAAATCCTGGCATTCCCCTGGGATAAAATAGTTCTGCAGGGCCCTTCTTTACTCATGAGTCTTTACTGAATTAAAGGAGGAAAATAGGACATATCAGCTGATAAAACAGATAAAGAAGTAATAAATTCTAAGTATTATTGACCAACCGGCCTCCTTCTGTAAATGTGTTTCTCATATTGAAGGGGCATATTCTACCCTCATCTCCACCCTCAATCACTGGATTTTTGAAATGTAGCCTAAAAGTAAAATGAAAACCAAAGGCTATGTCTGATATTATTAGCATCCTACTGGCATCCAGATTTATTGTTTGTGGTGAGACAAGGAGAATGTCAATATTACTGGCTTTTTACATATACAGTTGGAGGGGTTTTTCAGGTTATGAAAAGAGTTTCTGCATTTTGAGCTCTAGAAAGTCAGGAAAAAAATATATCCAACTTCTGCATGTGACAAAATTTCCATCATCAACCAGCTACTCTGAACCTTTCCCTAATTTCAGATATCTAAAAATAAATAGTCTATATCTGGGCTAGTAAGCTAGATACTTCCTTTGTTTGATGGAGAGGAATAGGCATCTCCAAAACATGACACATCTCAGACTATACTAACATGGCTGGATGAGTCATTCCCTGTGGTGCCCACCCCAGTACAGATGCTTTCTAGGAATTAGGTGGAGACCACTAGGCACTGAAGGCTGCACAGCAGACATAACAATTTTGCTTCCAAATTCAGGTCTGTACTATGAACCTGGTCTAGATCCAATTAGTGACCTGCTATAGAGGTGAAAGCCTGAATAGCCCATTGGTAATTCCCTGAGTTATTTGGTCTCCCAAAGCAATTTTGTTTAGCTTGAAGCCTGTTCTTCTAAACTGCTGATTTATATTTTATCTGAGTGCAAGCAGGTTTTTAATCATGAAATGTAATAACAGCATTTGTTCTTATAAGGTAAAATCAGCTCAATCCATATCCAGTAAAGAAGACTGAGTAATTGAAATAGAAGCATACTACTCCATCCCTTCAGGCATGTAACAGTAATAGCTAATAGTAAAGATGATGTATCTCATCTCCTTAGAGACCCTTGAGTAACTTGTGGGCCGACAAAAAGATCATCTATAGCAGCTATTTAAAGTGAGCAAGATGGTTTCTATCTGTATTTCTTTATTGCTTTAGATTGTATTACTAATTCTGTGCCGAGGATAGCTTTGCACACTATACCTGTAACTAGACAAATTACACATACATGCTCACACACTCTCACTTGTGCATCCACTCACGTACTTTTCCTCTCACAAAAGACCATACTGTAATATCAATTTTTTGTCATAATAACTTGAACTCCATATAACAAAACATGTCAGAGCAAGGCTGTTTATTTAAATGCCTGAATTTCAAGATGTCGCATCACTTTTTCACTTTTGCGATGGTAAATGTATCAAGGCAAATGTACTTCTGCTCAGAAAGAAAAAACCCCACAAATCCAGTAACTGCTGCTGTCAGAATCTAACTGCTGCTCCTGTGGTGAAAATAATGGAACCAATGTATTCAGAGAAATAAATCACTAGCTATCCTGATGATAACAGGCCCCTCTATATAAGAATAAGCCTTGGTGGACATAGCTAAAAGGTGGGACACAATTTGCCTGATTCAGGCAATGATTTACACAGAATCTTTTGGTGGGTATTTAATTTGCGCCGCAGTATGTTTCTAAAGGGTGCTATATACACCAAGGGCAGAGGTAGATGACCCCAAAGGTTTTAGGGGCAGAGCAATGTCAGCAAATGAAGTTGTCTGTTCCTGGGAAAGCAGGTTTCTTCCTCAAGAGGTCTTAACTGACACCTACCTCTCTCCAAGGAACATAAAAATTTCCCATAATAAAACTGCTTCGGCTAGCAATTTAAATGTAGGTACAAGTAAGGCATTCAGGTTAGCTGGATCCGATTATTTTCTATTATGAAATCAAAGTACTCAAGTGAGTTCTTGACTTGATATAGACCCTTGGCTATTCTGAGGATCTATACAAGCAGAAGTATTTCCTTTTGCCCAATTAGATTGTGGAATGTTTTGGAAGATCCCTTTTCTAATTCAGAGATGTGCACCATGTATCATCTGGTTTATCATTACCCATACCCTTATCTAATAGCTCAATTAAGTTTCTGTGAGACTATATAAACAGCTTGTTTCCACAGTACCTTGTTATGCCAGCATGGGAAGGGAAGTGTGCTCAGGCTGTATGTGTATAGAGGAGAAAAAAAATTACTTTGAGAGTGCAGGTGTTAGTGAAGAAAAAAGGTAAAATGGAATAAAGAGTGATTAGTTTGGGGGGTAAAAAAAAGCACACAGTAACTGAATTTAGATGTCTAATTTAGGTGAGAATGAATGCAAGGAAGTGGGTAATTTTGAAAATACTTGAAAATACAAAGACAGAATGTTGTTTTAGGTTGCATCTAAAAAAACAAGCCTGCGGCGTGGAGATAACAGTCTCTCCAGGGGTGTTTCATGTCACCTAATTCTAGGGGTTGGGTACAACTCCAGATAAAGGCACTTAAGGTTATGTTTGTAAGTATGCCTTTCACATGCAGGTGCAGTTGCAGTGAAGTTCTCTTCTTCTAATCAATTATTCCCTTGCAGGTGTCTACTACCACTTGAGAAACCCTAAGGTATTGTGAATAGTCTCTAGCTCCTCTCCAACAGGCAATGGGTTCTTCAAAGTTTCAGTGTCTCATTTGCCATACCCTCTGGTATCTTAGGGCACCCCAAATTGCCATGGATGATGGCTTAACATAGGTAACTGAATCCTATGCAAAATGTATTTAATACTGGAGGAACCAAGTGTACTAAAGCAATAGGCAGGACAGTCTGCATGAAGGTGTCCATCTACCACCCTCTGGCTATGAGAGAAAAATGGAGTGGTATAAGGAGCAATGAAATAATTAAGGAAGAGAAAATTCTGACAAAACAAAACTTTCTGAAGAGGGAATGCTATTAGGATTATGGAACAGTCTTGCTTGAGAAATTACATTGGCACCTGGCACTTTAAAAATTTGATAGCATAGAGCAATAGCAAAAGTGATTTTCAACTCATTTGCATTGTAGATACTCACTTTACATAAAGGTCTTCTGCTTCCCCCTATGATAACTGCATTTGTCCCAATTATTTATTGCAAATAAAATTCAAGATGAATTGAACTGTTTTTCCCTGTTTATAAATCATTTTCAAGCTTAATTTGTATGGAAGTATTCATTGCACATAAGTATTTGCCTACTAGTTTATGAGGACAAATTACAGATGACAACTTGTTCATGAACACTTATTTCAACTCTTTATTACTCCTGAGTTGTGATTAGTCATCCATATCACATGGTATTGAACTGACTGTTACTTTTTAATCAAGAAAACAATGATTAATGATGGCAATTAACTGATAATGAGAAACAAGAATAATGTGAAGTTCAGGACTCACAAACATTTTTAAATAAACCAGCAAACATTTGAAGACTTGCAGGCAACGAACACGAGATTCCTATGAGTATGAGCATGACTAGGTTAATATGTTCATCGATGAAGCACTTGTCTTCTCCAGGTATTCTTAAAAACTCATACTACCTTTGCTACGTTCAAAAGGGCTTTTGGGGTAACACTTAAGTAGTTTGTTGTTTCATGTTGAATTTGCTCACTTTTCAGGTGAAGGATTTTATTAACACTGCATTTCACGCCGTGGCCTGCAGTGCTCTTTGATGTAGTCTTTTAGGCTATTTCTGAAGTCTTGTCCTGCATACAATGTGTAATTTTCCAATTTTGATCCTGGCTGGATCTATGCCAAAAAATTAAAAAAAAAAATCAAAAAAAAAAAGACAAGAACCAGCTGTGCAGGTTGGGGACAAATACTTGTTATTTTGAATTTACTTGGTTGAAATATGGAAGAACATTGTTCTGGGCTAAGGAGCAGAAGGTGTCACTGCTCGAAGAGTGACGGATGCTTCATTGTTGTGACAGAAGCAGCTCCAAGCACTAGCAAGTATGTGGTAGAAATAAACTTGCCTTGGCAGAAAAATGGACAAGATTGCTTTGCATATCTTTTAACAGATCTTCCCCCTCTGATTTCAGAAAGAAACAATGCATAATACACTTAAATCTGTGATATTTCACAGAATCATAGAATCATAGAATAGTTAGGGTTGGAAAAGACCTTAAGATCACCTAGTTCCAACCCCTCTGCCATGGGCAGGGACACCTCACACTAATGCTCACTTCTGCTAATGATGTCTCTCTTGATGAAGACAATTTTGACCTTTCTTCAAATTGATTGGAGGAGAAAGTGAAGAACATCTATTTACAATCTCGACAGTCTCTCTATTTAAAAACAGAGCCAAGTTATGAAAAAAGAAAGCCAACCTGATTACACTTACTGGATGGCAAAAATCCAGAAGAATATGGAGCCACCACAGAAGCAGTGGAGCAATTGGCACTGAGGAAACGGGGAAGTTCTTCTTTTTCATTCCCTTACTGCCCAGTATATTGGGCCTAAACCCTGCGAGCATTGACAGATAAACCAGCTAGATCATGACTGCAATGCAGGTGGTGTTAAGGTGATCACACCAAATGAAGTTTGGCTTAGCAAGCTGCAAAGGAAAACTTGATTGTTATCTGACAGCTTTAAGAAGCGACAGGCAATTTCGGCAACATCAGCAGCAGCAGAGCAAATGAAGCTTGTTTTCCAAAAGATTTGATCCATGAAGCTGGGTTCTCTGTGATCTAATAAGGAATGAGTACTGACTGAAGCTTCTCCACCAGTTAAGACATTCATAATGACTCTTTCCCAGCTTGATTCTTTGGTGTATAGTAGTGCATGTGCTCATGCTGTAGCCTTTCTCCTGCTTTCAAGCTGTCCTTCCCAGTCCCTGTTTATTGTAAGAATATACTGTTTTGGGACTTCTGCCTGACTCTCAGACGTCGTTGTAACTGATGACTGAATTCAGAAGGGACTGTGAAAGGGTGAAAGAGCACACACCCACCCTAACCATATAGACAAATTAAATATAGAAGGACAGGCTAAAACCATGATCAGTTTACAGGCATTTTCATAGTCAGGTAGAATTGTGGGATTGTAAGTATAAAATGACTTGGTTTAATTAGGTAAAAAGAGATACATACACTTTTTTTTCTGTAGATGGATCACCATTTCAGTTTGGTTGTGCAATTGCTTTCCCCCGAGGCAGACAGAACAGCCTTAAACACAAAAAAAACCTGCCACCCCCTGCCCCCAATAGGTAGAACAGATGAAATGCTGCTAACACACAAATGAAAGCCCAATTGCAGAGTGGGTATTTCTGAAGCATCTCACCTTAAGATGATGGAAGGAGTTGAGTACAATGGACCATGAGTCAGAAGCACAGATGCTCACAGCCACTTCTAAGCTATGAAAGGGCATACATCGGGCTGTACATGGCTCTGCCTGTCTGATCAAACCGTTTCAGTAGCATGCTGGTGAGAGTGGCTGATGGCAGAGCTTATGTTAAGACTGTAAGACTGGGATAAGCCTGGAACTTTTATTCCTGAATGTATTGACTCAGGTTCCACCAAGTTAAAGTGCCAGGACTTTCTCCACTGAAGATGGGAGTGCTGTATTCGATGGCTCTTGGTAGTTTTTTTTCTTCCATAGATTCTGTCAGGTTTTTAAGCTTGCTAAACTTGAGCATCTTGACTATTATGGGACAGAGGGTTCCTCAGCTTACCTGCAAATGCTTCAAAGAAGTATTTGTCAGTGCATCACAGACTTCTTCCCCGCCCCTGGCTTCCTGACTTGACTGCCCTGACCTGCTTCATCGCTGCAAGTCTGTTCAATATTCACTGGGCTCTCAGATGACTCTTGGCTCCCCAGAATACTCGGGTATCAATGGACTCTGTGCTGTCAGTGAGGACACAGCCCCTGCCTGCCCTGCTACCATCCTCCACTCCCAGCTCTCCTTTCACTGCAGAGCAGCCCTGCATACACCCTGTTAGTGTCACACTCTGTCTGTTTTGGACCTTTTATTCCAGCTCCCCTGGATGCTCTTCGGCTTTTGTGTTGGGAAGGAGAGTGACCAGTTGATTCCCCTTCATCTTCACAAGATCTTACAGACTTAATTTCTCTTGGTACCTTAGTTTCCCCTTACATAAATTAGGAATTAAGTCCTTGCTTTCCTCTGTAAAATTGTTTATGATCTAAAGATGAAAAGTGTTATGTAGGAGCTGCCTAGGCCTAGACCTTGAGGCATCTCCCACCAAAACTGGTAGGACTATACACCTATGTACCTGCGTGAAACTGGCTCCCGCTATAGCTACGTTATCGTGTTGGGGAGTTAATGTTCCCTAGTGTCAGCAGTCTAAATACTAGGCATTTAATACAAATTAAATATAAATCAACTGAGATACATGAGTAGTTTCAGCCCACCTTATAATCCCCATGGTGTCCACAAAGAGAATCTAAATTAATTACTTAGATGGCCAGACCTAACTGGTTGTTTTATGCTAGGTGTCAGAAAGCTAGTGGCTAATTTACTTGTGTCCAGACTGATGAATCCAGTATTAGCCTTTGATAATAAGTAAAGTATTTGGATATAAATCATTAGAATAGCAAATATTTTCCTGCTGCAGCCTTATAATGCTGCAGTTTAGCGTGTGCCTGAAAAGGCTTTTCAGGTAAAAAAAGCTTAGAAGATAAAATATAAGATGAAGGTGATATAAGTCAAGAAATCATCTTCTGCATCTTGTCCAGATATCAGTTAATTCTAATTACTCCTTAATTTCCACGAGGTTAGAAAAAAAACACAAAACTGGCTTTGAATTGATAAAAATGATTTGTTCCTACTCTGCTGTGCTTTAGTAATCTCATATATATTTTAACCTGCCATGAAGGTACTGAATATATGGCATATTTCGCTTTGTGTGAACCTGAATTATCTACTTGGAATATACTTTATTAAAGACATGAGTATTTTTACTGATATCTTTTTTCTTTTTTTTTTTTTTTTCAGCAGGCTGCATCTTCTGGTCCTAACCACAAAAGGATGTAATATCAAGGATTTTCATAGGAATATGAGGTAATATGACATTGAGGCATACCTCATTTTTATGCTTTTGGTTTAGATGATTAACTCAGGTTCTGTTTCAAGGAATGATTATAAAATTAAAACAAAATCTCACAAACTCCACCCTTCAGATTTATTTCTCAAATATATCACTTCCTTCTTAATGGTTTCTGTTCCTGGTGTTTAAATCTTGAAGGTATTGCACAGGACAGCATATGCCATAAAATCTACCAAATGTGCAGACAGCTGAGAAATGCAAATTGTTTTCAGGTTTTACAGAAATCTGCACCAGGGATAAAAGGAAACAGAAATTGTCTACCTCATAGTGAAAGCAAAGGAGTAAAACAGCCAAAGTTTTTGAGGTCTTGCACAAGTTTATGCTCCCATTAAAACCAGCCTTCCCCCCACTTGCTGCATCACATTTGTGGAGTTTGAAGCAGCATCCCTGCGGTTTCATCTGCTTGCAGAACATGCTAATGATGGCTTCGTGATTAGAGCTAGAGACTATGCAATGCGTAGAACGAGTTTTGAAGAGAAGACTCGAGGAGGCAAATAAATCTAGGGTATATAACTCGACATATTCACAACTCTCTCCTCACCCTCTGCCCGGGGGGGCCTGTCCTATGACTTTTTTCCACGTAGAGAAGGAAGCAGCCTTAGCTGGTACCTGCAATGGGCTCGTTATCAGGGCTCGGCCCGACCCCCCGGCGCCGCCGCTCGCTGGCTCTCTCAAAGCAGGGCCCCGGGCTCCCTCTGTAGTTCAAGATTGTAATTATAGACACCTTCGGGACCCCATTCGTCCTGCAGAAACGGACGAGTCGTTTGTGCGTGCACCCGTGCGTGCTGCGAGCAGGGAAACAGCCGGGGAGGGGTGTGTGTGTGTGTGGAGTCTTTGGGGCTCCCCGGACCACCCAACGTGGGGAGGCAGCAAGTCTGTCTGCTCCAGGGCTCTGATGGGGAGGGCCACCACAGAGACTAAAGAAGGGCTGGGAAGCTGAAGGATGTGTGTCTGACCCACTCAGGTCAATGCCAGAAGCCGCAGGGAACACATCTGCAGTGTCTGCTCCAGCTTGCCTGTCATTTCATGGGTGTACCATTGCTCTTGCCTCAGAAAACGTCTTTCAACTCCAGATACCCTTTCATTAGCACACCCTGCTTTGTTTGGAGATGGCCAATCACAGCTCATGCAAGAAATGTCAGGATGCCCCTGCAGCTATGGCTGGGGTGTGATGCCCAGAGCAAGAGTGATCCTGGAGAGAATCAAAGAAAGTCCCCAAAAAGCTAACAGAAAACAGTGCTACCTCAGGCTGGATTACGAAAAAGTAAGACCAAGAGATAAGTCATGCATTGTTGGTCCCTAATTATTAAAACATCATTGTCAAAAGCATATATTGTGGGCTAAAAGAACCTTTATCTTTACCTCCTTTACCGTCCTGCCTTTATCAAGTAAAAAAGACATATTGGAAAATCAAATCATTCACAGATGGGAGATTTTCTCTATAGAGCTTATAGAGAAAGAAATATTCATGATTCCTATAAAAAGGCTTTGTTCAAAGATAATTTTGCCAGTGTTGCTAGTACCAGAGACTGACAAGTGGAGCAGAGCAACTGCTACTCAGTAAGTGCACTAGTGCATAAAATCAGACTAACTCAGAAACAACCAGGCTTCACAAAACCAAGTTTCTGCCGCTTTCTAGTTGTGATCAATCTCTTCAGTCCCATCGGTCATCAGTCATTTTTGTTTCAATACAAGCAGGAGAGTCCTTTCTGAAATGTGTGGGTTTCTTGCAGATTTTGTACTCTTTCCATGGACTTCATTTTTTGCTACTTTTTAAAAAGAAAGTTTAAAAGGGTGGATTTACATGGCAGACAAAACTAACACCAGAGGCAATGTAGGCCCACTGATGAACGGGATGGGTGCCCTGGTGACAGAAGATACAGAGATGGCAGAGTTACTGAATGCCTTCTTTGTCTCTGTCTACTCTGCTGCAGGCAGTCCTGAAGAGCCCTGTACCCCTGAGACCTTAGATGAAGTCAGGTCAACGGAGCGGTTTGCCTTAGTCGATGAGGAATGGGTTAGAGACCAGTTGAGCAATCTGGACATCCATAAATCCATGGGTCCAGATGGGATGCACCCGCGGGTGCTGAGGAAGCTGGCGGAAGTCATTGCTAGACCACTCTTCATCACCTTTACCAAGTCTTGGGAAACGGGAGAGGTGCCTGAGGACTGGAGGAAAGCAAATGTCACTCCAGTCTTCAAAAAGGGCAAGAAGGAGGACCCGGGTAACTATAGACCGGTCAGCCTCACCTCCATCCCTGGGAAAGTGATGGAACACCTTATCCTTGGTGCCATCTTAAGGCATATCAAGGATAAGAGGGTTATGAGGGGCAGTCAACATGGCTTCACCAAGGGGAAATCATGTTTGACCAATCTCTTAGCCTTTTGTGAGGAAATAACACGGTGGATGGATGATGGCAGAGCGGTGGATGTGGTCTACCTTGACTTCAGCAAAGCATTTGACACAGTCTCCCAGAGCATCCTCACAGCTAAATTGAGGAAGTGTGGTCTGGATGATAAATCAGGTAGTGAGGTGGACTGTGAACTGGCTGAAGGAGAGAAGCCAGAGAGTTGTGGTCTATGGGGCTGAGTCTAGTTGGAGGCCTGTAACTAGTGGAGTGCCTCAAGGGTCAGTACTGGGACCGGTATTATTTAATATATTCATCAATGATTTAGATGAGGGAATTGAGTGTACTATCAGCAAGTTTGCTGATGACACTAAGCTGGGAGGAGTGGCTGACACGCCAGAAGGCTGTGCTGCCATCCAGCGAGACCTGGACAGGCTGGAGAGTTGGGCAGGGAATAACTTGATGAAATATAACAAGGGAAAGTGTAGAGCCCTGCATCTGGGCAGGAACAACCCCAGGTTCCAGTATAGGTTGGGGAATGACCTGTTAGAGAGCAGTGTAGGGGAGAGGGACCTGGGGGTCCTAGTGGACGACAGGATGACCATGAGCCAACACTGTGCCCTTGTGGCTAAGAAGGCCAATGGCATCCTGGGGTATATTAGAAGGGGGTGGTTAGTAGGTCGAGAGAGGTCCTCCTTCCCCTCTACTCTGCCCTGGTGAGACCGCATCTGGAATATTGTGTCCAGTTCTGGGCCCCTCAGTTCAAGAAGGACAGGGACCTGCTGGAGAGAGTCCAGCTCAGGGCAACGAAGATGATTAAGGGAGTGGAGCATCTCCCTTATGAGGAAAGACTGAGGGAGCTGGGTCTCTATAGTTTGGAGAAGAGGAGACTGAGGGGTGACCTTATTAGTGTATATAAATATATAAAGGGGGAATGTCACGAGGATGGAGCCAGGCTCTACTCAGTGGCAAACAATGATAGGACAAGGGGTAATGGGTACAAACTGGAACACAAGAGGTTCCACTTAAACTTGAGAAGAAACTTCTTCTCAGTGAGGGTGATGGAACACTGGAACAGGCTGCCCAGGGAGGTTGTGGAGTCTCCTTCCCTGGAGACATTCAAAACCCGCCTGGACGCATTCCTGTGTATCATTATCTAGGTGTTCCTGCTCCGGCAGGGGGATTGGACTAGATGATCTTTCGAGGTCCCTTCCAATCTCTAGCATACTGTGATACTGTGATTTGGTGATGACCCCAGAAACAGGCCACTGGCATAATGCTGTTCAGTCAGGTGAGAGAGCTTTTAAAACCACACTTGCATTTCTCCTTTTTTTTCGGATTTTAAGTAAATGCTCTTTGGATTACTTGGTATGCTCAGAGCAACTTAAATAAAGGACCTCATAACACAGCTTTAACCCCTCCTCCTTGATATCTCTGCACATCTCTTCTAACTCTATCCTTAGGTGGTGGTACTGTCACTAACTGATGTCTTCTAACCTTGCAAGATTTGTCCATTAGATTCCTGATGATTAGTCAAGTTGAGGGAGAAGAGAAGGACTGGTCATCTGTCCCTCTTTGTGTTAAATTCCCTGCTGGCACAGTCTGCCCTGGGTATGCCAGAAGTAGCTAAGAGCAGCTCTTAAGGAACAGTTCCTGCCTAAATGACCCTGGGCCAAGTTTCCTCTTGCTCCAATGCTGTCCTGAGCAGCATTCAACAACCCTGGTGTGGAGGTGCAGAGATACACTGCACTGACACAGTGCTGCTCCAAGAGCTGGATTGCAAGCACAAGCCCATCTCCACACTGGAGCTGGTGGCCAAGGATGGCAGCATGGCCACCATGCACATCCCTATCCTCGACACAAGTGACAACAGCCCTGCCTTCTCCCAGAGCTCAGCCATGGTGGAGCTGCCAGAGGATGCACTGCCCAGCTCCCTGCTGCTTGACCTATGTACTGCTGACACCAAGAAGGGTCCAATGATGAGGCTGCTGTGTGCCCAAATGACTGATTCCTCACTGCTTCAGCTTCTCTACCTGTAAACTGAGAAAAAACAGATTCGTTCACCTGTAAACATTCAGGCTATACTGCAGCTTAGTATTGCACAGATATTTGTGCCATATTAATGTTTACTATTGAACATTTATTTCATTCTTGCAATTCAGTCTTTTTTAATCTGAAACTCTAGTTTCTGCCATGCTGATATTCAAATTTATGCAGAGGAATAAGCAAAGGCATATTTCACCCATAAGAGAGCCAAGTTCTTGTTTCTTTTCATCCTTCATGTCTCCAGCTGGAGGCAAATTCTGCTTCAAATTTAAAGGTAAATATGTATACATATATCTATATCTAAAGGTGCAAATATTGCTTTTTGTGGTACCTGGAAAAAAAGGTTTAATGGTTTCCTTCTTTTTTTTTTTTTAGTGTCATTACCCTAATCTGAGCATCAGATTAGATCTTGAAGCTGACGTCCCAGACACAATGGGTGTCCCATATGAGAAAGGTATGGAAGGAGCAATGTTGGTGGGTGCCATCCTCCCTTTAACATGTCACTTGCATCCCCAGTGTCCCTGGAGGTGTAGGCTTTGTGGCTTTCTGAACCCTAACCCTAATCTGAATTGCAGGTTGCAGCTGAGCTGAGATCAATTGAATGTGAAAGACAGTAGAAGAGAAAACAGTGAATTTAATGACAGTCATTCCGGTATCCACTGAGAAAGACTAACGAGGGCACCTTATGAGATGATGATGGAAAATCAGGTTAGAATACATAAAGTTTAACATTTCAGTTTTGGAGTGCTGGACGTAAACTGAGGTCATGAACTGAAACAAATCTTATCTTCTTCTTTCCTAAATCCCTGGATTAAGAAAGTCAGGAATGTTTTTAAAAGCAGAGATGTCTGACTCTCTAGTCACCAGTCTTCCTGAGTCACCAGTGAAACATCTCACTGATGTTACCCAAACACAATGAAATCATGGAGGAGACTCAGTCCTATGTTTATCACTTTCAAACCCCAAAGTGGCTGACTTCTGAATGCTTTATTTTTGGTTGAGCATTTTGGCACGCTGGAGAGAGGCTTGAGAGTTAGCAAGTGCTGAGCATAGTTTTACTAAGTTTTCTTGAACCTTGAACCTGAGAAGCAGAAAGTGCCAAAATTATTATCAACAAGTAGTCCTGAAACATTTGGTCTATGTCTATCCATGTGTGTTTCAAAGTGCATGTCACATGTGTGTTCACTGTAAAAAAAATAAAGGAGATATATGAACAACTGAACTGCTGAGTGTTAAATCACATGTACTACATAGATATATGTTTACTACAGCTCACTTCATATAGGTGGTTCTAGGATCCTAGCATGATTTTATGATATATCCTATCTTCTGCAAAATCAGCACAAAGAAATGTCTGCATACTTATTTACAAATATAACAAATCTGGGGCTTGGTAGATGATGAACACCTAGGATCTTCCTATTGTAAGAGTGATATTGCTGATCCAATCCTAATGTTGTGACAAATCAGATGCTGCCAAAAGAATATATTACTTATAGTTCAGTAAAATGCATCAAATGGTTGAATTCTGGAAAAACACCTCATATTAATTTGAAGGACTTCAAAATATTTCTTCATTTCCAGGTACGGTATATTCTTCAAAGGAGAAGACATACAAGGATGCAGAGAGCTATCACAGTTCTTATGCCCAACAGTAGAAAACGAAGAAAACAATTCTGCATTATGAAAATGATTACACAATTGCATATTCTACAAACCCAATTTATCAGCACATAACTCAGTTTGGGAAGTCTAATTTTCATCCCCACAGCCAAAGCTGAAAGAGTGTTATTATCAAGTGAACATTGCTAAACCTGAAAGACTGCTGAGTGTACCTGAAAGATTTACAAATGATGGGTAGACCAGCCCAGGAACTGGCCTTTCAAGACAGCAGAGAGAAGTAAATCACTCTTCATAGAACACTTTACCCCTAAGTGCCTCTGAAATAGGAACATCGCTCTGAAAGAGCAATAAAAAGGTATCAAAGAGTATCATAAAACTGTACTGGGTACTTTTGTCTGTGTTTATGAGGAAGTTTTGCCAGCTGAGATGTGTAAATAAAATCCCAACAGGATCAAATGTTACTTTAAATGATGGCAAAGCCAGTGTCTAGACCAATCACATTTAAAAAATCATCCTCTATACTTTGTCAATGAACCTAAGTGAAAATAATGCAAAATTAGTGTTGCTAGGAGTTAAAATTAAATAAGTCCAAGTCATGTCTTTATACTGAAATGATTTTGTAAGTGAATAAAAAGATCTAAGTGTACATCTACAGTCAAACGAGCCCTGAAGTATCAATCATTTTTTTTAGTTTATATTGTCTGATATATCGGATGGTATATTTATATTTTTTTTCTTCTTAAAAATAACATCAAATTGGCCTCAGATCTGCATCTGAAAAGGTGCAGGTAGGCTTTCATGCCCACTCGGCTAGATGAGTTCTCTGCTACTGTATGAGTAAAGGCACCTGCATTAGGACTCTGAGAAAATCATAGAAATAGCTGTGCTGGAGGGATGAGGAATGTAGGTTACCCAGGAAACTCTTGTACACAGACGTACTGATATACACGTCTTTGTATCCATATAAATAAAACTTTTCGATATTCCTTTTACTGGTTGTACGGAGTCTGACTGGGATAGTGTTAACATTCTTAACAGCAGCTCTTACGGTTCTGTGTTTTGGATTTGTGAATAAAAGAGTTTTGATGATGCAGCAATGTTTTGTCTATTAGTGAACAGTGCATGCACAAACTCAAAGCTTGCTCTTTTTTATCACTCTGCCCCAGAAGTGATTAAGACAGCAGTGGACAAGAGGTTGTGAGGAGACACAGCCAGGACAGCTGACTTGAATTTCCTAAAGCAAACCTTCAAAGGTATATTCTGTACCATATAACAGTTCTACCACAAAATGTTTTCTCTCAAAAAATGCTGAAGGGCTAGTTTAGCACCTGTTTGTTGTCATTTCAGATAAGGTTAACTGAATTTCCAATGAAAAGCAAAATTTGAAAGCTGTTTAATAGATATTTTAGTTGAAGAAAATTACTTAAAATTGGATACTGGGCAACAAACTGCCATTATTAGGCCAACTGATCCAGATGAAGATAATTTGAGGACAGTCTTGGAGATCTCTACAGTCAAGCTAAATAAAGAAGCAATAGAGCAATGGTTTCCTATTTGAAAATTCATGCTTTCTCCTGGTAGCTTTCTGGATCGTTTTATAAGGAGTTGCTTTTCACAGAGGAAAGACATAATCCAAGCACTTCACAACACCAAAAAAGAAAAAATATCTAATACGTAATATAAATGATCAATGATCTGGGACCAGTAAGTTATTTTAGTGGATGAGTTAGGATGCTCTTGATACATTGCTTGGATAGCTTAAAGCACTCCAGGAGGTAGATTTTGGGTGCATATTCTTTTAAATTATATTCTTATTTATGTTTTAGTTAAATTATGTATACTTACTTAACAGAGGCACTTTAGATTTGCTATTTTGAAAATTGAAATGATGCTTGAATTAAAAACATGGAGTTAAATTCTGGCTCTTAACTTCAGATGTGCTTAGTAGGGCCATACACAGTTTCAGAAACTTGCTCAAGCAAACACCGAGGCAGTTTGAAGTCTTTCTCAGGGAAAATATATGCATACCTGAATCTTTTTCTAGAATCGTATATTTGGTCCGGTTCCCCAGTAAACATAATTTTCCAAGACATTGTAAAAATTAGTTTGTCGTTAAATGGGTTAGGTTTTTCAGTGTTTTCAGTCTTCTTCCAAGTGTGTGTATATATGTACTCTCTTTGATACGTTATGTGAATGTTAGCAACCTGGATGGTACAACAGAGACCAAGAAAAGGACAACATGGCTTGGTTGATATGTGTGTTCTACCAGAATATCAGTATTAAATAAAATTCGATTATCACAGGTGTCAGCCTAGTTTATTTAGGGAAGCCAGTTTACCTGAACAAGCCTGTGAAGTATGACAGTTTAGTTGCTGCCTCATTTGCAGTTGTGATCTCCCAGCTGAGACATTCATACCTTGAGAGAAGGGTGGGATGAATAGCTAGAATTAAGAACCACTACAGTCATCCCAGGGGAAGTAGCTGTCACTCTGGAATAGAACCCTTGGCTTGTTTGAAGCATATATATAACATTTACTGCAGCCTGCTGTGGTGATTTATCTTAGCTACAATTTAGAGACCAAAGGTATTAAGTAAGGCTAGCAATTTCCATGTACAGCCAATGACAAGAAGTAGGATCCTCCTGGGGGCAATTCGGAGTATGCAAGTTAGATGCTAAAGTAGCTGAAAATGGATGATGTGGCTACTTCCTTCTGTACCTCATTTTCTTTATCCATTAATGGGGAAGAATAGTATTTATTTTCTTTTCTCCTCTTCCCCCACTCTTTCTGTATAAGTGAATTGTTTTTCAGGTATATCTTCCACCAGCGGCAGAAAGGCAATTTTAAATCCTTCATTTCCCATATGCACTTTGTGTTCTAGGAGCCAACATATCCTGTAAGCAATGAATGTTGGGAAGGAATACTGCTCTAGCATTCATATCTTGTATCACTAACAGGGAATAGAAAATAGTTTTCTACTGCCTATTGTATTGATACGCTAGCTATCCTGTTTGACCTTTGATGGTTGAATAGAATTGAATTGATCTCTCTTGATAAAGAGTTAATTTCTGAGATTTCTTAATCATGCATACAAACCACAGAGATCAAAAGGAAACTTTGTGGTTCAAATCCATTCCATAAAGCCCATATCATTGGACTCAGTGTAAAGGTGAAGAAATCCATTCTTAACCAACATAAACAGTGCATGCAGGCTCAGAGTTGGCATGCTGGGTACTATGGCAACAATATAATAAAAGCAGGGAATCAACTGCTGCCTAGCCTGTCAGCTGGTTTAAATAAAAGACACTAATTGCTAAGTGTCTGTGCCTTCACCAGATGCTCAAGGGCTCATTAACCTCAATAGAATAGCAGACTTATTAGCAGGCTTGCCTATGGATTAACCATTCAAGGCTGATAGAGACCTGCATTTTTGCCCAGGGTAGGTTGAATTAACTCCATACCTTCACATTGGTTTTAGATTTTATAGAAGCCAAAGGATGGTTGGAAATGTATTTCTCTTATTTTCTTCTATAGCAGCTCAACCAGGTTTTAGGAGGCCAGTAAAGGGGTTTTACTGTGGCTTAATTAGTGTGTCAAAACTGGCACCAGAGTGAATTTTTCTCTGGGGAGAAAAAAAATAAAATCAGTGACACAAGTTGTGGTTTGCTCCTTTGTCCATCTGCCTTGAATATTGGTGGAAAATCCAATGACAGACCGGAAATGTGTCTAGGATGACATGGTTCTTCTGCTGTTTCTCAGATCTAGAGCTGGATTCCAGCAATTACTCTAGAGCAAATCCTGAGGCATCCTTGTTTTTGAGACATTTACAAAAGAAGTTAAAAATGGAAGCAAGGTTGAAAAGAAACAAAAAAACCCCAGTTTTAAATCATGGAGATAACTCTACTTCAATATTAATATGACCTTTCCACTGATCTTTCTTGATTCCTTTCTTCCCAAAGGATGCCAAGAGGAACCAAGAGTATCTTTCTTGGAGGTAAGAATAACTTTGTGCTGTATGGGCTGAGAAATAAAGTTCTGTTTTATTTGCAGATACAAGCTTGAGGCCAAAGCCTCCCCTTAAAATCACTGAACTTGATTCAAGTCTGACAAATGAGCAGTGGTCAATTTGTTATAGAAATGAGGTTTGTTTATTTAATTAGAAAATAAATTGACTGATTCTTATTACTTGTTGCAGGTGACCTTTTAAATAAAGATTACAATAAAACTTGCATAAATTGCTATTTTTTCCCCTTTGGTATTTAGAAAGAACTCTTCTACGCATTGTGATTTTTGCTGTCTTTATTCTTGCTTTGCACAGAAATAGGTGGTGAAGAGTTGAGCTCAACAACCAGAGCAGGCGCAAATTCAGTGCCTCTTGGGCAGAATATCAGGAAATTCTGCCTGAGATACTGAGTTTGCACGTACACTTTGGTCGCCTCAAAAATTGGGTGCACTGAGTTCCTTGCTACAAGGAAGGAGGCAGCTGTCCTTTAGAGGCTTAGAGAAAGATCTTTCCTGCCTGATTTTGGACACCTCAATCAGCTAGGCAGGCCCTCTGCTTGGAGGCCTTCAAAGGTACCTCCCAGTCTGTGGTAACTATGAGGGGAACTTAGACATGTGCTTGAGGAGCACTCTGTCACTAAGCACCTGGAGCCTGCCTGCAGTCTTCTGTGGGGACACCAGGATCACAGTGGCAGTAATTGTTAAAGACCAAAGCTGGGCTGCAATTTAAAACTATGTATTCTAATGTAGCATATTGCACCTTTTTGCTCTGTCTTAATCATCTCTATATCCAGCTAAGCAATGCACACAGAACCCTGCCAAGGCCGCAACAGCAAATGGTACCTGCTGCAGAAAGCTGACCTCAGAGGTTTAAGATGGATGCTTCAAAGCTGAAGGGGAGCTGTTAGAGAAAAAAAAGCTGAAATCTGTGCTGGGTTGTAGGAGGAAAACGTTGGCTACACCTTTACTGGAGAATTAGGTGGTGTCAGAGCATATTCCTGTGTTTGACACTTGACCATCTGTGCTCTCAGAGTGGTAACAGCTAGAGTTTTGGCCCAGATGTGGTAGCAGCCTCTCACATAATTGCTGGGCACAGTTTAAGAATTAGCGTAGAGAGGGGTGTTTCCAAGAGTCACACTTCATGTGACCCGCCTGTTTTGGAGAGCAAGAGAGCTGAACTCCGTGTAGATGTGGGCCCTTTTGCTTCAGCTCTTCTCAGTGCCTGAGATCAGTCCCGGGTATTTTTAATTTACTGAGGTGGACACAGACTCTTGGTGATGGCCGGTTTAGACCCTGAACTCTACAGTTATCCCTGAAATGATGCTGTGCTTTAGTATAAAGGACTGCACTGATCCTAAAGTATTCCACAGTCTTTTCTACACCTTTCAGAGCCTTCAGCTTTAATGCTTGGTTGATTTGTACACCTCTACCCCTGCACCGGTACGCAAAAAGAGCACTAGCTATAAAGTCCCCTGGCACTGTCCTCTGATTTGAGTGGACATTTCCAGCAAAGAAATCACACGTTAACTAAAACCACAGGCAGAAGTTTTGAGAGGGGCAAGTAGTGGTTTTATCAACTTTGATGTTGCTTACAAGCAAAACTATCACTTATGAATAGCAGCAGTGAGCCAGCTTGTTACAAGTTCTGGCTGACACCTGACAATGTTTGTCTTTCAAAAAGGTCAGTTAGCTGTATCTTACAGTAAGATATTTGTTTCCTGGTAGGAAAGCTAGCAAGGAATTTTTTTCTCATTCTTGTGCACAAGTATATGTAGCTAAGATTTTTGGTGAATGATACCACGCTCATTCACTAAGACAGAAACAACCTGTTGTCTTAGCAAATGGCTCTGAATTATTCTCAGAAGTATAAACAATGACTGTGCTTTACCTGTCTAAGGAGGTGGCTTCTGTAAAGACATTGATTTTTATCAGCCCTTTGAATGATGGCTTGAGAGATTTTGCTGTGTTGTAATTAGCCATGGAAGGAGCAAATCATATTCAAAGTTAGCCCATACATGCATTTGCTATTTGTGATATGCATGAAAACTAATTACAGTTCGAATTTACTCAGCCCAAAGAGAAGCTAGTGAATCACAATTTGCAGTTCATTGAATAAATGTCAGTTATTGATTTCTGTGGTTGAGTACTAGTGAGGCAATGCCATGTTTGCTACTCATTAAAGATGGCATGGCACAATATATCATAAAATGTAATTAGGGGAACATCAATCATTTAAAATATGCAGCTAAGATTAAATATATTGCTATGCACAGGGAAATGAAAGGGCTCATTAACAACATAGTGTAATGTGACAGCAAGAGAGAGCTTGATGTTCAAAAAAGGAATCTTCCACTGAGTTGAAGATCACGACAAGCCTCTTCTTCATATTTTAATTAAGATTTTAATCTGATTTTGCTTCTGCTGCTGGAACAGATGAACTTTCATGCATACCATTTTGTCAAAAATATTTATGATAATGTTCGTTAACAGTTGATTACTAGAACTTCTCATTAAGGCCCTTTTAAGACTGGGCAAACGTCTTTTTGAATGGAGTATTCAGTTCATCTTCACCAAGATCTGAAATGCGGTTGTTTGATCATAACTTACTCCAACAAATCTTCATGATTTTTTGATATCTCACTCACATGGAGAGAGAGTGAGTCGGGACAATGAGAAGCAGAGAGGGAGGACAAATCAAAACTTTACCTTGCTGTGAGAGAACTTCTTCAAGGTGGGAGGGGAGAAGCAGAGTCAAAACTAGCATCCTAATGCCCTTCTACTTCTTTCTTTAGCAATGTGCATAAAATTTCAGTAAGGGTGGTTCTTTCATCTCCATAAAGCATGATTCTAGACTGTGAGCTCTTAGAAATGCTTGAAAAGTCAAAGGCCTGTAGAGAAGGCTAATTTTAGCTTCCTATGCAGTGGAGGGATCCAATTCTTATGAATGGTGTGAAAATGATCTTTTTACCCCTGCCTGCAGAGACCCTCATCTGTTCTGTCCTAGGCTGTTCTTTCACCTGGGCTGCCAGGCTGAAGCAACAGCTGAGAAGTCTCCTAGGAGGAGAAACACTACCAAATAGCTTTGCTAATTCTGCCACTTGAAAAACTTGAAAATTTTCCTTACTTGAGGGAGCAATGGATTTTATAAGTAATCTGCTTTTAGGAAGTATGGCTCTGTGAACAAGGGCCTCATTACTCCATGTGCTGAATAGGAGGCAAAGATCTCTAGCAGAGAATTTAATTGTTTTTAATGGTTCTTAGCTATTCAGACCATAATTGTTATCCTAATATGAAGCAAACCATTCTACATTTTCATTCACACTGGAAGTTGTCAGCTTTCAGATATCCTTATTTGTCCTCTCCCTTTCTACTTTTAATGAAAAAGGAGAAGAAATCTGGGCACAATAGAACAGCAAAAACATGAGTTACAGTTGCATATATATTCCTTCCTTTCTCCTCTGCTTCTCTTCCCTTCTCCCAGGGCTACAGCTGTGCGGCAGCTAAACTCACTACTGAAGTCTAAAAAGTTCTTTAAAAGGGCTTAGTCAATGCCTCATGCACCAACTCCTACCCCCAGTGTCCTTCACTCAGTTAAAATTTAAAGCCCAAACTAGGACTAATTGGCACCAAGACTGTCAGAGTTCAAGAAGCGACTGGATGATGAACTTACTTAGTCATATGGTTTAGTTTAAAGTAGTCCTGTGAAGAGCAGAGAAATGGGCTTGATGATCCTGTGGGTCCTTTCCAATGTGAGTTATTCTATAGTTCTATGATTCTATGACTCAGGCCTTCTGGGAACACTAGGGTTGGTGTCAAGTCTGGAATCCAGACCCCTGTCAGAATTTTTCTGTGAATGCAGTAGCATCCAGAACTTCAGTCCTAAAGCAGCTCATCTGTAGATAATGCTTTTATTCATGTGAAATTCAACCCCAGCAGCCACATCTGTGCAAAATGCTATTCTACCCGTGCCACCATGGCCTTTCTCTACCCTTTTGAAAGAGCTGTCCTCATATCTTTTCTATACCAGGTTTTCCAGAACTGTGTTAGTTCCTGTTGATGTGTGCATGTTTCTGAAAAGGACCAGGTACCAAAATGGGAAGGAAGCAGGACTGTAGATAGGAGGTCTGTAGGCATGCCGCATTCCCAGGCCATTCCTGTGGCAAACAGAATCAGTGAGAAATAGTCTTCTGTTGGGTAACAGCTCCTCTTGTCTATGTTGATCACAGACATTGGACTTTATGCCTATAGGTCTATTAAATAGGTACTTAACAGAAGCTTACACACCTATCATGCTTGTAGATACCTAGGTGGAGGACTAATGGGTTGAGTCACTTGCCTGCCCATGGGTGTGTGATGCTACTTCAGGTAGTTTAGGTGTCCTGTTTGGTTTCCAGCTGCCACTTTAGAAGGGCATGGATCTCTTTACTTCCTTCATGTCTGCCAGCTCTGTGATAGCCCAGGGCCTCTACCCTGGTTTTGGATGCCAGTGTGTGGGGAACTGAATAAAGTTCCTAGCATTAGGGTGAACTGAACCCTACCCAGCTCTCTACTGTGTTGATGCATTTTGAACTAATAAGCACAGGGTCCCTTTCTAGTCACACAAGAGGGTCCTCTGACTAGTTTTTGATACCTGCTTGAGACAACATATTTTGTGAAAAAGATAAATCGCACTCTCGTAGTGCTTATTTTCCACCCCTGACTATTCAGGGGGCCCAAATCACTGGCTTTAATCAGCAGAGCTTACATAACACACAGCTACATTCAGGTGGGGGAATCCCCCCTTGCCAATAGTTATTTAGCCTTTGAGGGCAAACAAAGCAGCAGAGTACTTGCACTGCTCCCAATCTGTTGTTTCTCTCAAAAAGAATGAAAGGGTTTGCAAAAAGTAGGTTCCTTGCAAATGAATTCAAGTTCCACAGCAGTGCTGCAGGTTCTCTTTCCATGTGCCCACTCTTCCCCAGTTTACTTTGTATGCATTTGGATTCCTTTACTTTAAAGAAAAGCAGGAGAACCAAAGTAAATTGTAGATCACAGAATGTTTCTTGCTATTCAGACAGCCTTATCATATGATAAGACACAGTGATTCTTGATCCTACACCAAGATGCAGCTCAGCTTCCATGTCTCAAAAGCATGTCCATTTACACGTAACTTTAATGTGGGTGTGTAAGGACATGTACATTTAGCTGTTATTTTCAGATGTTGCCACAAAATCTCAAAAAGGTTTCTGTGATGCTGGTAACTTTTACCCTATATTTGATGGCTAAGTAATACAAAGTGAAGAAACTTTCTGAGTCTTAAAAAGCCTGTTTTCTGTGTCGTTACTGCACAGTACCCAGAATAGTCTGAAACAAAAGAAAATGTCATTTATCTGTGACTCATTCTCTGCATGGTAGCTTGTCCTTTTCCTCATGTCTGTGGCTCCTCACCTTTCAGATGTTTCCTCAAATAGGTACAGAAACGTGAAAGATCAATAGATACATAAGGCCCATACATGGATTTTTGAGATCAGTTTAAACATGGAGCTAGACCTGAATTCAGAATGTGCCTCTGTACCTACCGTAAGATGTTGGTTGAGTCAAAGCGTCTCACTTCAGAACTGCAGGTTTTTATATGCCTTCTCAGGTGCTTTCTGACTTAGAAGAACCTAATCTAAAAAGTCATTTCACTGCTGGATGCCAACAAGTGAAGAAGAATGCTTGGAAGTATTGCAGTCTTGATAGGGCTTATGATTTTTTTTCTTATCCCTTCATTTTGCTTCTGGCCAGAATTTTATCCTGGGGTGTTCTTGAGTTGCCACAACAGACAGATCTGAAATGATGGAAAATCAGATTATAATGCATAAAGTTTAACATACTGAAAGCATAGGATAAGCATTGGATGCCAGTGAGTCCTCTTCTAGGAAGAAATCAAACCCATGTGTCCTGCCACTCAGTAAGATGCTTCCAATTAAAATGATAAAACACTTGATCATTTAGTAATCATTAAAAAATAAGCATTTATTGTTCAGTAAAAAAGGATAAAAATGATAAGGTCTAGCCTCTGTTAGGGATCTTGCTAGTAGGTTGAACAGATTTTTATTTGGAATAAAAGGCACATATTGGATAAGACTTGTGTGTAGCATTAGTTGAGGGAGGACATGTTCATGCAGCATGAAGCAGAAGTAAGAAATGCCACTGTGTCACATCATAGGGCAGAGAGTTGGGCTTTATAGCTTTTTTACTCTAAGCTTAATTTTTTTTTGACAGATTTTCTGGAATATTTGATGCTAAGGCAGTAAAGAAAATTTTAAACAGAAAATTTCAAACTGAATAAAGTAAGTTTAATATTAGAAAGTGTTGTGCAAGCAGAATAGGAAATTCTGGAAGCTCTGTTTTTAATATCACTATAGTATTTTACATTCATGTGTAATACGTATCTGTGATGTATTGGTCAATAATGGTGCAGAAAGTACTAAGTAAATGGATTGCCTATATAAATTCAGACTCAAGACAGTAATTGCATAATTGATGTGTGTTACACAGCTTTAGCTGAAAACTTATAAACCTCATCTACTTAGCAATACACATTTAAATAATGTTTCAGAATTCCAGGGGGACATCACAGTGTATGAATAAAATAGCATTAATCCATGCCTAGTTGAGCTGAAAGCACAGCCAGAATATATGAATTTATTTAAAGCAGCTCACGAATGTGCCCCAGTGCTTTCTTACAAAGTTAGTCAAGTAGAGAACCTTTGTTAGTTTCCTTTTTATCTTTATTTTCAAATGAAAGGAACAATTAAAGAAAACATTTATCTAAATAAAGAAAAGGCAAAGTAAAATAAAAAGACTGTGAGTCAGCCAGTATTTCTGTATCGTTCAACAGGCAGCAGACAGAAACTGGCAGCAGGCCATCTTTCTCCATAGCTGAAGGCAGCAGTCTGAGCTCCACTGAACACTTTTCCTACAGCATCAAAATTACAGTGGTGGCTGTGCTAAATAACTTTCTCTTGGAAACTTGTGGAAGCTTCAAATGTGTTATTAACTCCCACAATTGTTCATTTGGTGAGGTTGCATATTGAACTGCAGTACAGTGGACATGAATGCAGCTAGTCATGGACTTGAAACAGTTTTAATACATAGTGTGACTTTCAGAAGGTTTAGTAGTTCTTAATGTCTCCCTCTGTATTGACAAGTAGATGAATTTTAAAGTATTTATTCCACTGATAGGCATAGAACCAAATGTCTAAAAGACACAGGATTTTCCCAAGTACAATGTTGACTTCAGTCTTAGTCCATGAGCTCAGAATTTGCCAGTGTCATGAAAGCATGGAATTGCAGGATAATTCAGCTCAGGAGAGACCTCAGGATATCTCCAGTTCAAATCCTGTGACTGGTGAGGCTGCACTGCATTGTCTTTCAAGTAAGAGCCACTCTTGGTTGTGCTCAATTCACCTTTTCATGTTCTGCTCACTTCAACTTTCAGGTGTACTGCTGTTGTCTCTACAGGCTACAGGGTTTTGGACCTCCTAAATATCTCAGGCTTTCCAAAGCTGAAAGTTTTTCCATGCACAATGACATCCTAACAAGCACACTTTGTTTTCTTTCTGATAAGCCACCCAAATATAGGGCAATTTTATTTCTCACATGACCCTACATGTGCCCTTCATCCAGAGATCCACAAATATACATACACTGGTGCACAAGCAGCGGTACTTTCATACTGTACTTGGCATAAGAGATCATGATGAAGCCCAGTGATTAGTAGTATAAATCTTGGAAAACTCGAGAACAGAAGCCCTGGACTCTTGCGTCCCTTAGCTCATAGCTGTTAGATAAATAGATGTGTTTATATCTGAAAGACATCACAGAAATATTTAAAAGAAGTAAATTACTGGGCAGGCAAGGATGAGAATGTGCAAGTGATGTGTCTTAACCATGCTGAAAATGCCAGAGCAGTTCAATGTCCTGGAAAACCTGCATCAGCTGCTCTTTGAGGCTTGCTCTCATGCATGTAATTATTTAGGTTTTAGTTTAAAATAAGTGGGAAACTTACAAGCGTGGCTCCCAACATGAAGCTGGCAGGTACTCTTAACAGCTGGAAAGGGGAATGTAAAATAGGATCTACCCAAATCCTTAAATCATGTGAAATTCAAGTCCTGAAGAGAAAATCAGGAGCCTGATGATTAAACGTAGAGAACTGTCATTGCTGCATTATATTAAAATAACTTGCCTCTAGCAAACCGCACACTATTTCTTCCTTTAAATTTGTCACTTTTCAGGAGCCTGTTTCTCCAGCTGGCTGCATCAGTAGCTTTGGAGCTATGAAAGTTTTACAGCGAAGAGGGCACTTACAGAAAGACTTTTCGTGAACAGTGGGGGACCCATTAACCCCTGAATAGCCACTGTGATGTGCAAGTTCTATTTTCTTGTGACTTAATGGGACTCTGCACCATCAGAAATTTAAAGCAGAAATGGTCCTCAGGTGTGTTTTTAAGCCACAGTAAGGCTCCGGGCAAAACAGAACTTATTTGTTTATGGATTGCTGTCATTAATAAACAGATCAGAGACTTATTACTGCCTCAAGCCACAGCACTTTTAATGATGTCTAAAGCAGATAGCTATTAAAACTGTGAACAGCAGCACAATGGAATCAGCCTGAATGAGCAGGAGAAGGAAGAGGAATAGCACAATGGCAAAGTCCCTGACACTCTGAGAATGAACAGAGGTTTCTCATTAAAAAGACTGCTCTTTCTTAGTACCCTTTGTCCCTCTGAAGCAGACTCCGGTGTCCTTCAATAGATCTCCATTAAGTTTGTGGGTTTTTTCTTGAAGCTAGAGGCATATTCTCTTCTACTTGACCTCTGGGATTTTTCTTTACTCCACAAAGGGCAGCTTTAATACATCTTTGTGGGAAGCAATTTTCCTGTACCCAGGAAATTTTGTGCCTTAAAAAATGAACAGAACTCTCTTTTTCTTTCCACAATGATTTTTTTGTGTGTTTTTCACATCCCAGCTGTGTGACTGGACAAGAAGGATATTAGGTAATTTGGAGATAAATAATTTCACTTTTTTTTTTTTTTATAGGTGTGTGACATACTCATTTCTCCTTCTTGCTTCCCCAGGGAAAGTGATCCTAAAAATTGTAAAAATAGGGATCAAGAGGATTCAGGTTCAAGACTATCATCTACTGGATATTCAGTCTCTGTTATGTGGCATGGAGAGCAAGACAAGCGCTTGCTGTGCAGACTCCTTTTCCAGAGATTTCTTGCATATCATCTCATCCCCAGAAACATCCTGTCTCCAGACATTAGTGTCCTCCCCCTGTTATCTGCTCATGTTTCCTGTTGAATTGGTGATTGTACAGGAGCCCATTCCTCCTTCCAGGCATGTAGATTTCCTTAAAGCCTGGAGCTTGCTGAATGACTCTGAAAACAGTGCAGGTAAAATCTAGCCAATGTAAAAATTATTCGCATGCATTTTGAGAGCATTTAATGCTTTGTGTGCATTTGTGCTTGTGCAAATGTTTGTTGCATGGGTAAGCATTTCGGGTTCATTCAAATAGCTCTTCTTTTGGAGGCGAGTGCCCTTAGAATTTACCAGTCTGGGTAGGGATGAACTAGAGGAGGTATGTGCAGGAAAAGGGAAGCTGAAATGGGAATGAAGGGGAAAAACAGAGAAATAAGCAAGTGTCTAAAACATGTACGGTTGTATGGTAATTAATAAAGCTTGTGTAACTTTATAACAGGTAAAGGAGACAAGGCAAGAAGGGGCCAAGGGGTAGAGTGAGAGAATCTGTGAATTTCACTTCTCTTGAAGGCCCTAAGAAGAAGTGATGCCATAAGTCTTCCCAGGTGCATAGAGAGAGTGCATAGATCAGACACGGAGCCACAGGAAGGTCTGAACCACAGGCCAACAGCTCTTTGCAGAAACTCTTGTGAGTTTAATCTCCCCTAATGGGAAAAGTTGGACAAGTAGTCTAAAGAGGGCAAAATGGGAAATACAATCACTGCAGGCATGGTGAAAAGGTTCCCCTGTGGCTGGTTTTATTGCCTTCAGCAAGAGTTCCTGCTCCTTGCAAGATGGTGTTTCTTTCATTGCCAGGAAAGGACCAGGAAGATCTCTTCTTTCTTCACACTGACATAAGCGGACTTTGCTTTAGTACTTTTCTAAAGACTGTCAAAGATCATGGGTTGTCTCATAGAAAAAATGAAGGAAGAATTAGAAGAGGTGTGAGGCACCAACTCGCACTTCAAGTGAGCTCTATATGGGTCTCATGGCACCTATTTAAAAATTCTGATTTTCTTTTTTTTTTTAATGCTAGTGTTTATAATAATTTTTATGTAAATGAATTCCTTCTAAAAGGTTACTATTAAATTAAAATGAGGTTGATTGTTTTTTAAACAGAGTTGTGACTTTTTTATTTCTTTTTAGTGAATACACTATGTATGTGCTTGGAATACTTCCTGCATGTCTTAAAGAACCCTCAAAACATGCAGGTAGAAAAAGAGGTATGAAAAATGCATCCTCTGGCAGTGTGTTTCTCTTGGAAAGTAGTTCCAGCCATACACAGTGCCTGAATAAGAGACTGTGCCTAAATCCTAGATAAATAATACATAACAATCAGTTGAGGAGTTATGGGTGACTGCAAAAAGGGAATGAATTGACAAGCTTTACCACTGCTGGTAAATGAAAGGAAGTGGGGAAAGGAGGGGAGAGAAGGAAACATCCCAGTAAGTGCTAACAGATACGGGTATGGTGCTGCTTGTCTTAAAATCAAGGGGGTGTGTGATATATATATGGTACTTCTATATCTTGAAAAATAATAGCAGCTTGTGATTTTCTTGTTACATTTGATCTTCTTAACTGTTTTGCAGTGTTTCAGTTATCTACTGCAAACAAAACAAAATTTTATCATTATACAGTGCATGCCTTAACCCATGTCACACAGCTTGCTTGGAGATGGTAGGGGTGTTTGTAACTAATTAATGTGTCAGTGTTATATTTTCTATAAAATCATATCCATCTGTGTGGATGATTTCAGTGAGTTTTAACAGGGTCTCCATAAGATGTTATTACTTCTGTCATGCAGAGACAACTATATAACGATTTGCATAATTATAGATAGAGGAAATGTTAGCCTGCATATTTAAAACTGTATTATACATTTCCACCTCATTAAAGAAAATCACTGGAGCTAGGTAGCAAACTCCGGTTGTAGATCAGGTGGCAAAGTATATAGATAGCACAATCTGATTTTCTAATGCTAAGGAGCTCTAGCTGAACAAAACCAATAGATCTGACCTTGCACACTGAAAAAGCTACAAAAGAAAACTCGCTTAAAGAGTGCTTCTATGAAAACTCACACGTGCCTCTCTGTCATTGTAACTCTAACGCTGGGGATCAGTCACTTTGGATATGCTAAAGAGATGCTTTCATGAATAAGTGATGGTAGGCTTTAATATAATTAGGGATCTTAATAGGCAGAATGGGAAGAAGGTTGCAGGACTTGAAATGTGAAAGAACAGGGACAGATTCACAGAGGGGATGCATTCACCCAGAGCTACAGTTTAGATCATTTTTTCCTCTGCTTAAATCTGGTATTGTGTAAATTTTTGCTGGTGAGCATCTGTGGAGTTTCTCAAGCCTTGACAGCTCTGGATGTCTCAGCATGTATCACATGCCATGAACCTGGCAGGACATGCAAGGAGGCAGATTCTACTAATCTCACACTTGAGGTCTAACCCTGATTTTGTGGGTGCCTCAAAACACTTCTGAACATAGGCCTACACATGAAAAAAACCCACTTCTGGCATGCTTATTAAAATTGAATGTGTGGGAATATAACTTGACCCTGAAATTAATTTGGGTAAGATGCTTGTCCTTTCTCCATGTTTGCTTGATAAAAACAAAAGAACAATTTTTCAGGCTGGGTATAAATAAGTATAAAAAGGAGTGCCAGAGAACAAATTAAGGAAGTGAACCTTGATTATCCACATTTATTAGTTTACTTCCTGACTCTTTCTCGGATTGTTCTAGCCAGTTCTCTGCAGGACTGGTCTGTAAGAGGCTAATCCAAAGCAGTGAAAACTTCATCTTTCACCTTAGGATGAGGAGCCCTTCCTGTTCTTTTTCAGTTTGCTATTACAGACATAATTCAGAGTTCTTAGCAAATTCTGCCAAAGCAAGGATTATTTCTCTGGGAGAAATGGCCTATTCATCCTTGTGAAGTGGTGTTCAGGGGATCCCTGCCAAGGAGCAGAGCCTGAGCTATGTGAGGTCCTATAGGGCATCCCTAGCAATATCTCGACTTAGACAGAATTGTCTCCATAATTTTAGCAGTGGATTAGGAAGATGCAAAAGATGCTTACAAGTAGAGAGCTCCAGGATAACTTCAAATGGTCTGGTGTACCTGAAGGCTGGGAATCAGTGCTGGACAAAGGTATATACTCAAGACTGAAACCATACTTCTCAGGGTGTTAGTCCGTGAGGGCTCTCATTTGCATATACCACATAGACTAGCAGAAGTCAATCGGTGGCAGCTGAAGGCACTGGCTTCATGTTTGGGACCTCCATCATCTCCTCACTGGACCACATCTGCACTAGGGAGGTGCAAGAAGGTAATTGCATTTGTTCTCTTCCTGTTTTGAATATGGCAGAGAAGCTGTCTGAAGAGGTCTAATAAAAATATGTCTCAATCCATTATCTCAGTTTCTGGTATAACAGATATTCTTCAGTGGCTTCACTGTTAATTTTGCACTGAGATTTAAAAGTGGGACAGGAATTGTTTGGTTTTTTTTTTTTTTTTTTTGTTTGTTTGATTATGAACTGTATATTTTAATTCAAATTTAAAGGACACACACTTTGACTATGCTATGATTTAACTGAGAATGTAGAAGACTGTTTTAATTAGGAAATGTTTGGAAGAGTTTTATTTTTTATATTTTTTAATTTTATTTTTGGCAGGGAAAGCAGAAGAAATGCATTTTATACTCTTCTCCCAGTGAAGAAGGTAGCTAGAGCTAAAAATTCTGAAGTAGGCTCAACTGTCTATCTATCTTCACCTACTGTAAGATATGGCAAAATTAAAATTCAGCACTCATTAATTTTATGTATTGATTTCATTATTAATTTTTATTTTGTGATCACTACTTTTCATAAATATTCCTATTAGGCTGCCATGGTTTTCATGCAGTCCTACTTACACCATATGAATTTGATAAAAAATGAGGGTGACAAAAAATAACAAATATGTTTGAAATTTGCAAGGTTTGTTGCAGGGGTGGAACTGGTATTCAAATAAGCAGTGCTATGCAAATGGATATTATATAAGCTCAATGAATCATGGAAAGTGATGAATTGTACAACACCTAACTCATTACACCGTGGGGGGGGGAAATAATCACTTAAAAACATTTGACATGCCAAATTTCTTTTAAAACACCCAGTTGCACTTACTATCAATTTAGTACATTTTGTACATGCATTATTCAAGTATTCTTTTATGTGCTAACACCTCTTTCAGGTAAAAGCTAAAAAAGGAGGGTTTTACAGTAGCAACACAGGCAAAGTAGCAACAATGCAACATGTTTACACAAGCAAACAAAAGATTGGGTCACACTGAATTAGTCATATTGCTTTTTGTTTGGCAGTGTTACTTTTCCTGGTTATTTTAGCAGATGGGTGTGAAAAGAATCCAAGTCACTGCAAGGCAGAGGTAATTTTATCACTCATTCCATACCATTACATTTTCTCCATCATACTTATCATTACCTAAAAGCACCGAGTAGTGGCAAACTGATTGATCAAGGTCACTGTACAAGTGTTTTCTGAAATGCAGGCAGCAATGTCCTAAAATGGCAAAGAAGTTCTAGTTCTGTCATTTAGATGCATGAGCAAAGCTTCAATAAACAGAAGGAACAGTGAGCATTTATAAAACTCCTGCCCTGGGTGTGCTAGTGGTAGACTCATTTGTCAATACAGAGCCCTGAAAACTTGGTGCTAAGATGCTTCCAAATGAATTTTGATTCTGCAAGGAGCTACTAACCACAGGAATGATTTGTCTTTACTCTGACTTGCTTGGCTTTGTAATGCTTCACCTTCTTATTTTGTAAGCTGGGCCCAAGCAAAATGTGTGGAGCCACACATTTCATTTTCTCCACATTTCATGCAAAACTACTTTGGAAACAAGAGAGATGATAACATCAATTTTTTAAAGAAGATTATGTGCATCTTTGGTTGTGTGCCATCCTTCTTTTCGTTTCAGAGTATTCAACAGATATGGATGAACTTGAGGTTTCCATAATGTCCAGAATGACAATTTTGTATCTACTGATTCATCACATGCTCCCCCCATGGGAGCTCTGCTCAGGGACTTAGATTTACTCATACTGCCTGCAATACAAGCACAAAGCAGAAAAACAGCCCTTCCCCAAACTCTTTTTTATCTAGAAAGGAGAAAGAGGTGGGTAAAGTCAAGTGGGAAGTACAAAATAAGAAGAGTGAGGGGATCTTGAACTGCAAAGAGGTCTTGCTGAAGTTTGTGGGGATCATTTCACAGTCATAGGGGAGGCACAGGTGAAGGTGTGGTAGCTGCTGCTAGAAAATTCAGCAGAACAGTAGTGGAAGCTCCGAGACTGAGCATCAGACAGGATGGGGGGGGGGGGGGGAGGTGGTGGTGGTAAGAAAGGAAGTACTGAGGGATGAAAAGCACAGTTTTACTCTGGTTATGCCCCCTCTCTGATGTGACTCAGGCTCTTAATTTCTTGTTGTCTTCCTGCTCTTACTCATCCAGTGGTGCAACTTCAGCCATTAGGGAGGCCAGTACCTTGTGCTCAGCTCTCACCCACCACTGGGCAGTGCACAATGCCTGGGATGCCCTCCAAGGATGTAGTTTTTAAGATCCCTCAGGCTGACGCTGTTTTCTCTCCAAGACTGTGCAGAGATCTGCTTCTTTTGGCACACTGGTTTAAAATGTGGCAGTCCTAGTAGGTCACTGAAGAGAGGCTGAAACATATCTATATAGCCTTGTCTACCCAAAGGTGTCTTGTGGCACTGCCCACGGCAACATGCAAGCCTTTTGGAAGGGCTGGAGCTCTGGTCAGATATCCCTTATATGCCAGGGCTAGAAACCTGATATTGGGCACAACCATAATTCACTCAGGTGTCTAACTCAGTGCTATGTGTTCTGGACCACCACTTTCTGATGGAACAATTATGTGAGCATGTGAAGCATGCAGACCATAAAGTTTTTTTTCTTAATGTTTTTGGTATTGCTTACTATCATGTGTACAAACATACCTCCTTCACAGACTATGGACTGCTAATGCAGTTCACCTCTCATATTTCTTTACCAGTATGTTCCACCAGTTCATTCTGATTAGTTTCGGTCATGGGCTGTGCCTTTGTGAGACCACACTTTAAAAGGCTCTGTTGTTGCTGGTGTCAACAAGTGCATGACAAATTTCAAGTGAGTGCCTATCACTCAGAGTGAAAACAGTTCCTAGGATGGGACTCGTGTGATGGATGAAAAGATTCCTCGCCCCCCCATCCTGCTGCTGTGTTAGCCTGCCTGCCTGGTGTGAGCTCAGTTCAGAATTGTTTTCTACCAAGGTCATCTTTGGAAGGTTTCCTTTGCTGCCTTGAGGCAGAGCAAACTTATTCTTTTGCATAAGCAGCTTGGATTCTGCAAATGCCGATGGGCTTTCCACAGGGGTGAAGGCACATGGCCACATAATCTCTTGCCCCACATAACCCAGTCTGTGTTAATGAGGTGTCACAATTATTTAAATGACATAGAGTTTTGTCAGGTCCTGTGAGTCTGCAATGTCTTTCATTTTGATTATGGAATCAAAGATGCATTTGATGCATTTTTCCTTTATGTTGCATGAAAATTGTTTTTTAATGGCAAGATTAAAATGCTGCTTTTTTTTTTTTTTGGTAGGCCTCCTTGACTTTCCCAATGAGCTCCAAGGGACATTCAACATGTTGGGTGATTCCTACTGAGGGAGCTATCATGTTTTATACCTTCTGTATCCAGATAAACTGATTCCCAAAATAGAGACTCCACATTTTCTGTCTAGCGTCTAACTGGTATGTTTTTCTCAAAGGAATCATCCCCAGGAACATCAGTCCCCCGTGTACAACACTGACAGATTTTGGAAAGCAATGAAATTATCTCAGACTAATGCTGAGAACTTGTTAAAAGCAAAACTAACATTGTTATTTCCTAACAACAGTCAGGTTTATTCCCAGCTGTACCCTGAAACAGTGTCACCTGATTGACTGTGACTGTCTAGAGATGTTTACCTCTGAGCCACTGCCTCTACAGTCTCTTGTAGTTGGTAAGAGGTACTAAGCACCTTTGTGGCTCAGTTCACTTCACCTTGAAGGAGAAGCTGCATAAATTCTAAAAGAAAAATGCCTCAAAAGCACCTCTTTATTTTCCTAACTATTAGAACAACCCTCAGGGAGTTAGATCAGATGTGAGCAGCTAGGTCTTTGCAAGCCTAGAGCTAAGGAAGAGGAACCCAGTGAAGAAGGGTCCTCTCTTGTGTCAAATATAGAATGGAGAGTACACAATCCTTTTCTGAGCAGTGAGCCTTTCTTTTTGATCAGAGGCACACTGTGCAGTAACGTGAATTTTTCATATGCCTCTAAATAAACACAGGTATAGAGGGCTGTCTTCAAATTTGACTCCATGAGGAAGCATTACTAAAATACATTTAAAAGACCTGTATCATCAGAGATGAATCTGAATTTCTTTGCCCTTAAGCAAGATGGCCTAGATGTTAAAAGCAGTTCTGAAGGTATCTGAAAATCCCAGTGACTGACTAGCTGATTCTTCAGGTACTTAGACACTGAGTCCCAGGGGCAATCTTAGCCTACCCTGATACCTCTTTTCTCTGTTTTTAAGAACGATTCTGAAAGCATGGGACTTCTGTGTAAATAAAAACTGCTCTCTCCATGTTTACTGAGCTGACAGGATGAATTTATGATTTGGAAGCAATACTCATCAAATGTCAGAAGAAATACCAAATTGAGAAAAGCTGTAGATACTTTTAATGTCTTTTCTTTGTTATTGTGGTATGCTACAAAGCACAGATCATTTGACTTCACAGATTATATTTGCTTTTGTGGAGAAGACCTAGGTCTCCCTTCTTTTAAAGCAAGCTTAAAATAATCAATATTTAGCCTTTCAGAATCCCTGAAAGTTTAGATGATTCAGTAAGGGACAGATAAAAGTAGAAACAAATAAGAGACATAAAACAAGCAGGAATGAAGGGTGAAAAGCAATTTGCACAATGTCTTGTTTTTTGTTGCTGTTAAAATAAACCAGAAATAAACTAGAAGGTACAGGTTTATATGACGCCTTAGAGGATAGCTGCAAAGATTTGTATGGAGTCGCAGGACACTAAGCCTATTGAATCCATTCCAGAATGGCTAAGTAGCTTGTTGTGCAGCCAGAAGCAATAGGCATTTTGATAAATATTTTCCTTTTCTTTGCCTGAGTAGTCTTAGAAGTAGCCACAAGATGGCACTGGTTTTGCATAGCTGGAAAGGAAGAAACATTTTTCCAGAGGAAAATCGAAATGGCTGGTTCCATTTAATTCTACTTTATATCGGTAGGTGGCAGCTTTGGGCTACTTACGGGAAAAAAATCAGGCTTTAATTTTCTGTGTTGCTTCTTGCAAAACTATTTTCATTTATTTTTTCTTAAGCCTTCTATAGGTAAAATACAATACAAAAATAAAAATTATTAGCAGAATAAAAAAGCATTTTTATTTAAAATCTTTGTTTCATCTTTTCAAATTACAAGCAATACACTAGAAAGTAAAAGGCTATTAAAGCCATTAATAAAAAAGGGAATCAAAACATAAATGAGTAACAGCACAGTTTTAAAACCAATTTTCAGTCAGAGTTTCAGTGGTAATAACAAAACCTATTCTAACATATGAGAATACTTAAAAGGCAAAAATACAGAAACATTTCTTGTTTTAAAAACATATGACAGAGATACTTTTCACTTCTGCTTTCAGCCTAAGATCACAAAAAACCATCATTTTTTTTTGGTCTCTGTAAGCCCTTTTAAATACATTTACAGAGGTGAATAAAAAAAGGTACAAGGAAAATTATCACCTTGTAACATTGATTTCATTTTTGGATGCTTGTGTTCTCCCCAGGGCAAGAAATCAAGAAAGTAGGCTTGGTTTCCCTGAAATCAATGAAAACTGTTTTTCATGGAGCAACAGTTTTCAGCCTAGCTACCTTGAAGATCCTAACAATCACACCTAAATCTTATTTGCCACGGAGGACTATGTCTGAATGGTGCAGGTACAGTTCCAGCTAGAGAGACCTGGGCCAGCTCCAAAGCAACATCAGAGTGCCCACAGTGTCATGCTTTGTCTGGGGAAATTAGCTTTCAGAGGGTTGGGTGGTGATGTTGCTCCAGGGACCTCAGCTATTATCTCTGCAAGCAGCGCACCGTGAACCAGCCAACAGAGACAATCTGAAGACAGGAATCAATCTTCTCCCCTCTATTATGCTACTATGGTATCAGGTCCTTCCAACTACTGGGAACACAGGGCTTGATATTTCATTCTCAGAATGCTTTTACCTTTCTCTCCCAAAGTGATCTACAGGTCTCACTCTTTTTTTATTTTTTTTAATAAATTTTACGGTTTTTTAATAAATCCACATATACTGTTCAAACCATGTGTCGTGTCACCCTGTTAAGTAACGGCCAAGTTAGCAACACCCAAGAAGCAACAGCCCACGGCTCAACTCCCACCTTTCCCTGGGGAGAGTGCAATCCATGTCTCACTGCTCCTCAGAGGGACCACAAATACATAAGTGCAGGGTGCTTGAGTGTGGGAGCTCTCTTGTCACTTGTTCTGCACAGAAAATACATGGCTGGGGTCAGAGCAGAAACATGAATACATTCCCTGAAGGATGCCTGTTGGTGCTCTTCTCAGTGGGTGCATGTCAGGCTGCTTCTTGTTCTCTTTTTCTTTTCTGCTCCCAGCACCTATGAAGTTAAGTATTTCCTCGGCACTGGAAAAACTTCACTAAGTAGTTGAGGACTATAAGCAGCCAATCACTTGAGTATAAAAGGCTATTTTTTCAGAGCTGCCTTTGAGAGGCAGTTGTAGTTTTGAATCCCCTCAGGCAATGGTGGGGATTGAATGCAGGTCACTTCTGTGATCTAGGCCTGCTGTTATTACAGTGCAAAGGCAGGGACCAAAACCTCCACTTCTGACTACCTTTTTCTAAAGCAAGTTGTGAAACCCACAGTGTTTGCTAAAAGGCCCGAATTGTGTAGGTGTGTTAGGTGAAAAACATGAAACTGAAGGGGAGTTAGAGTGGGTTTCTGAATGCTAATTGGGCTTGGGTGTGAGATGGAGCTCACAGTGCTGTCAGAACTGAAGGTTTGTCTGTGAGCACCCGAAAGATCTTTAGGCATTGAGGGAGGTTTGATATAAAAAATGTATGTGGGTACTTTTGGGACGAGGACAATCCAGGGGAATCTGAGCAAAGGTTTTGTCTTTGCACCTTACAGCCCACGTTCTGCTTGCAAACACCCAACAGCTCTCTTTTGGATTGGTCCTAAATGGTCAGCATAAGAATACAGACGAAATTGATCTATATGCTTAAACAGAACTGAGCAGACATAATTCTTTCCTTCCTGCACCTCTGGAAGCTCATGAACCTACATGAGACACCAGCGGGGCCTGAGTTGCATGGTCTGGGAAAACAGTAGCAGAGATTAGACCAGTATATTACACCTAGTGCAGACAGGTTCCCTAAGGGATGTATGTGTAGGATGGAGTGGGGAAACCTGGATGAGAAACAGGGTGCACAACAACTCCAGGCACACGACAGTGAAGCCTGCTGCTTGGGCAGGATAAATGCAATTAGTTATACCTGCTGTGCTAATCCTGCAAATCCCATCCCAGGCAATTCACTGAAATTGTATTCTCTAGCTCTCCCTTCACTTGTTGTGTAGACATTCCTGTGCCTCATTCTGGAAGCTTAACCAGGGTGTTGCTCTGCACACAGTTGCTGGAGGGGATCATAGTACGAGTCATGCTTTCACATACTGTGCTCTCTAAACTTCTAGCAAATGCTGTCCCTATCTCAGACTGGCTGTGAGCTCCTGCAATTCCTGTCAAAGCCAGTTCAGTACCCTGATTAAATGTAAGTATGAGATTAGCCAGCATCTCCCTCAGATTTGGAATAGGATTTATTTCTTTCTGCTTTAGCTGTGTAGAAAGTACATGCTCAAGCTATTTATCTGAGCATTGTCTCTCTAAAAAAGAGACACTGTCATCTCCAAAGGGATGGTGCCTATCTGTTCCTCCATTTCAGACCCTGTCTTATGACAGGATGAATTTCCCTTTCTTCTCCTTGACTGTGGAGGAGGCTCACAGAGTTGACTGAGGCTGGTAGTCTGAGGGTCTCACTACCAGTTTAGATGAATCCCATGCTGCCTCTGTGAAAGAATATGAAATACAATCCCCTAGCTGTTAGCACTAATCCAGGGCTATTAGCACATCAGTAGTGCTGCCTTCTGCTTCTTGAATCACCACAAGAGAAAATCCTTCTGGAATTTCCTGGGTAGGCTATACAATAATTCAGATTGGGATGGACTTCAGAAGGTCTCCAACACGTTGCTCAAGCAGGGCCGATTGTGGGGCCAGATTAGGCTGCACAGGGTTTTATCCAGCTGGGCCTTGAAAATCTGCAGTGGGCAACCTGTTCCCCTGCTTAATTGGCCAGAGAGTGAAAAATGCCTTCCTCATCCCCCCTCGGAAATCTGTGGTCTCCTGCCATGCCCTGCTGTGAATAGCCTGTCTCTCTTAACGTCCTCAGAGGTGCTGCAGTCTGCTGTGTGGTCCCTCTGATGCTGTGTCTTCTCTAGGCTGAACAAGCCCTCTCCCTTGTCTTCTCTCACAGGGCAAGTGCTCCAGCCCCAACCACCATGGTGGCCTTTGCTGAACTTACAGCACCAGAACAGGAGTTCATTACTGGTTCCCATGCCCAGCCTGCAAGGTACCACTCACACAAACCAACAGGGACCAGAGATCTCCCTCTTGGTCTCACTGAGGGGCTGTGCAAGAACAGCAGCTGACAGACTAGTTGTTAAGTACCTCTATGTCTGTAAGACTTCTGTTTTGTCTCCCCAAAATTTTCAGGCATGTGGAACACAAGGCCAGTATCTCTCCCTGTGCTGTGTGTTCCAGTTGTGAGGAACCATGACTTTGGCCTTGAGCGAGGCCAAGCTTTGGGAGTGTTCTAGCATCAGTCCTCTAAAACAGTTAAGAAACTAAAAAAGAAGGTAAAAATATACCTTACGAGCTTTTTGAGGGATGTCAATGCCTAATCCATGCCCAGTATAACTCAGCTGACTCCTAACTCCATTCTTCACCAAAATGTACACTCCTATACAAACTTCCATATTCTTTTACAATATGGATAGCCTCGCATACTCAGAAACTGTTTTTTTTTTCTAGCAGGATTCAACATGCAAGGTGTTTCTCCTGTGTTTCAGCAAGGCTGATGTTTCTTCCAGCAACTGGTCTCATTACAGCAAACGGGACTATTTTTTCTCTCCTTTTGTATTCAGTACAAAGCAGTGGGGTTCTGACATGACTGTGTTTAAAATGAAGCAAACTCCAGCATCTGCATTTATGAAAGAAGCTGCAGTTTGTTCTTGCCACTAGATCTATACACAGCCCAAAGAGCTGAGTGTAGCCAGACTGCAAACGAGATGCCTGCACTGGTACTGTTTCAGTTTAGAGGCTACGTTGATTTTTCTGGGGATGGTAATGACAGCTCAAATGTCCTACCTGTGTTCGTGGTCTCCCTGGACAAGAGTCACTAGGAGACAGTCACAGTCACACTGTCCTCCTTTCTTTTCTGCTCTAGACGGTCTTATCTCCACCTTTGGTAACAAATTTGCACAGCTGCTCCAAGTGAGTTATTTCTGTCTGCTGTACATGTCTGTGTATGTCCCATCCTACCAAGGGCAAAAAGGTAGCAAGGACTCAGGCTCCCCTGCTTGCCTCCACAAGCCCCTTATCAGCAAGGAAAAATTCTTCCCCTCCTCTCCTTCCATAGGTGTTAAAGCAGTCCCAGCCTAAGATGTTAACAAGGTCTGGATTTCATCTCAGTTTACTCCTTTGACAAATGTGGGATTCCACTACTGCCTTGGCATTAAGCACTTTTTAAAATGTAAATTTCTCAGCTGCAAGGAATCACATTAAAAAAAAATATTCAAAAAGCATCTGTCTAAATCAAAGACTAATTGGCTGCCAAATTATAGGTTTATGCAACTCCCTCGTTGCAGCTTGTTTTGCTTTTTTTTTACCAGAGGTAAGTAAAAAAGCATCAGAAAACACACAAAAAAATTTTTGTTTTCCTTTCATAATAAAACATGTGATGTCAACCCATTTACTTTGAAAACTCCTGCTGCTCACAGTGAAAATCCTGTCCATTTGAAATGGTCTGTCCAGTGTAAGGTTGCTTCCATAGGGAAATGGAAAACACACCCGTGACCAAATCCTGACTAAGGGGAAACTGAGGCAAGGAGCATGGTCACCAGCAAACTGTTGTGTGACTCAGAGACCTGGCCGTCCTGCCTTCCTGCAGAGGGTCAAAGAAACAGCACTGAGCTCATCTTCCTTTAGCTGTGTGGCCAGAATGCATAATAGTTGGTGAATGCACTCTGGGAGTGGGGCCATCTAGGGACTGAATATGAGCCTGAAACCCCTTGAAATCAAAGTGCAGCAGTTGGTTAACTTTATTGTTTAGGTCTCCATAGTGGCCTTAATCTCACACCCAGGGAACTTAATAGGAGGAAGAAATTACTTTCTTGACAGATGTTCGCAATTACAAGGGTAAAATGTTGTGAACTACAACCCACAAGGCACTGGGGTTAATGTCAGACCTGAGGTACATTATTTTAGGTCAGTGTCTTTGTGGTTGACCCAGTCCCGGTGTGGAATTTTAGGGAATCTCCCCAGGATGTAACAGGAGTCAGATCACATTTTCCTTTCTTCTTTCTCTCTGTGACAGTGCCTCATCCTGCCTCAAGGTCTGCTCCTACCAGCCTCTCAGAAACATCATATGCAGCAGACTACCTGGATGCAGTGATCTTCTTCTCTATATGACCTTGCAACGATGTTATTCTTCCCCAGCTCTGTGCTAGGAGTTTTATCTTAATCCTTTGTTGCAATCTCAGTGTGTGAATTCACACTTGCAATGAAGAACAAGGATTTCAGGCAAATTACACTGAAGCAATGGGAGTTTCTATTAAAGCGTTTGCCTTATTTCTTCAGCTTTAATGCTTCCTTTTCCCTCTAAGTTCTCCCTGTGATTCGTGTTTAACAGGGTAATAAATCCATGGCCACTGGGGAACCACGCACCTGACACTATGATGCAAACCAATTACTCAGGAATTCCCATAAATAGTGGGGTAAAGAATCTGATTCTCCTGCTTCAGCTACACAGTAATATCTTACTAGAGGATTGGGTGGATGCAAAAGGGTGGGGTGAGTGGGGAGGGAATACAGTTTCCCTATTTTAGCAATATATAGCCTTTGTGAAGCAATGAGGATTTTATCTAGTAAAAGGTGGGAACTTACCTTCACCTTTGAAATATGCTCTCTGGTAAAGAAACAGCTTAGAAAGAGAAGGGTACAAATACCATTCCAAGAGCTTTTCCAACCATACTGCATCTTTTCTATGTCAAAAATAAACTGCAAAATGAAAAGATGAAGAATGAGCCTACCATTTTGCGTCCTCACCTTTTAAAATAAAAAGTAGTTTTAAAGCGCATAAAAATGTTCTACCATGATGAATTACACACTTATAAGCCTATTTAGTGAAGTATTTTACTTATGTAATTTTAAAACTGTCATTTTGACAAAAAATATAGATGAGCAAGTTGGCCTTTCACATTTAATGTTTTTGTTCTTATTTGCAATTCACCAGGTTCAGCTTTGATTAAAGAAGTGGTATAAATGGAATGCATAATGGTCAGGACTTGAAGAACATATTACTCTGACACTGCAGGATAAGACTTTTTTCTTTGTGTAAGCAGATTTGTTTTCTTCACCTGAGAAACTTTTTGAGCCTGGGCCTGCTGGCTTTATTACATCTGAAATGCATCTTGCTTTGCTTTTGGTTGTAGATTTGCATAAAGTAGGATGCTTGATTTAAAGAGGAAGAGACAAAAGTCAGGGGACATACATTTATAAACCCACACTTTCTTTTTAACAGACTTTCAGTGAATGACTCATTCTGTGCAATCTGACTTCAAGCCTGAGATGAGGTGTGGCTGCTGCAAAGGATCTTAGGGCCAACTCTAATTGGTGATAAGAAAAGGTTCTGCTCCAGACAAGGCACCTGCTATTAATAGGTGTTTTTCTCCACAGAATCTGCTGTGGGTGCTTGTCATAATGTGACCCTCAATTAGCTCATAGGAAATATTTCCCTTCTCTACTACTTGTCAGAGAGGCATTTTTATGTCTTTAACTCATTTTCGTTGGAAGCCTCAGTTCTTGCAGATTAAGTTAAAATTTGTGGAAGAAAAAACACCAGACCCCAAAACTGACCCACAAAACAATCCAGTAGAAAGGCTTCCTTTTAAAATAAAATACATTAATATCTACTGGTTCTGTAGACATGTTAAATACAAATTATCTTCCCTGTGACTTGCTGTAATTATTATGCATTGCATTCCAACTCCACACTCAAAAATATTTAGTTGGTTTCTTAATGGAATCACTTGGTATCAGGACTGCAGATTCAGATGATCATTTTGGAAAGACTCTAGGTATGTAAATGAATTAGTGACCATTAAGACAGGTACATCAGGAGTGAAGTAGGCAGCCATTTAAATGGTCTGTTACTACCTTGGCAAACTACTGATCTTACCCCAGATTTGTAATTTTTGTTTACTTCTGTTTCGTTAGACAAGGATCAGGTCTCAAGGGTCAGGGACAGCAGATTTTACTTTAAGATCCAACTTGGATAAAAAGAATATAAATAAATAACTAAAGAAGAAGATAGATGTGAGAAACAAAGGAGATAACAGAATTTAATTACGCTATTTGGAGATGGTTCTGACAGAAGGCATGGAGCATCTATGTATCTAGGAAGGCCAATTTTAGGAATGAGGGTAGTAGTACACAGAATGTCTTCAGTGAGGTAAATGAAATCTTCTGTTAACTGTCCCTTTTCACATCAGGGCAGTGAAGGTATTTAGGTCAAATATGACTCTTGTAGGCTGAGTGTGACACATCTGCTGCACCTTTTCTTCTTTCATTGCCACTTAATCCCACTTAATGGTGGCTTGATTAGCTGGCTAAGTGCAAATACTGAACTGTAGCTGAAATTCTCTCCTTCCCTATCAGATCTTGAAAGGCCAAAATGATAAATGGGATTCAGATCTCAGAGCCTCACTTGCATCATGAAATGTCAAACCAGCCACTATCAGTTCAGTGTTTCTTAACATCTGCTCCCTGTCTGCTGTGTCTGTCTTCCTGTGCATCTGCCTATGTGCATGTGACAGCACCTATGTGTGTATTTAAAGGCCAGCCACTGGCTGTCTTGAGTTGCAGGCACAGGGAATGTGGCAGATTTTAATATGTATCTTCAGCCTTTTCTACTCCTCAATATTCAGCAATACAAAGATTTGATGCATGAAGGTAAGAAAATGAAGGGAAGGAAAAGGAAAGGAAAGCATTTTGAAACTCCAGAATTAACTATAAAAGAGATATGCAGAAGGGCCAACAGGACATCAGCTCTGCTTGAACCTCCTGTTGACTGTAGCCAAAAAGCCATTTCCATACACCCCCCCCCCCCCCCCCCATTTCCATAGTGAACTATTAACCTGTAAGAGAAGATAAAAAGATAGTAAGTGGTATAACATGTCTCTGGAGAAATCAAGAGAGATTGGGGTCAAATATCCCAAAGTCCTTTTTGATCCTAGAAACCATTTCTCATCACAATGAGAAGGGCAAGGACCCTAAAATAACTCCCACCTATCAGATTTGGAGGGAAGTACCTACTCGTCCCTGAATCTGTGATTCTTTCCAGTCTGAATATGTGAGCAAAACTCAGTTGCACAGCACCTAAGAGAAATTAGTATTGCAAGGAGCACTAGTGTGTCCTGCCCTCTGTCTGTAGCTGCAAAATCTACTGTCCTGGATATTACAATGCCATTGTATCTTACAATTACAATTTTATCACCTTGTGTGTTGCGCACCTGTGATTTTTTCAGGCTTCTAATTGTACAAAGCTCATTCTGGTGAAAGGATCATGAACATTTTCAAGCAGTTTATAATGAGGATGTCATTGCTTTTCACAGTGTTAACAAGATTACCATCATGTGTTCATGAATACTTAAGCACATTCAATAAAAAGGATGGGATGTGAAGAGGAATGAGCTATTGCGGCTCTGAGATTGTTAATCAAGGTTGTAAATTATCCATATCCTTTAAATTCATGGCGTGGCAGCAACATCAAAGCACTGTTTCTCCAACTGGCTGCAGTCAGAAAACAAACTTTATTTTTCTGGGGGGGACATCACCATGTTCTGAAAGCTTTCAGGATAGAAAATTAGCTTAAGAGTGCCAAATTATATGTGTTTATGAGCTATTTCTGCATTTGCTTTTTTCTGTCAGCTGATTACACAGTGACCAGATCTTGAAGGAACTCTTTATTCAGTGTATTGGATCTGGGGGTGGGTGTGATACAGGTTTGATTTTTTACAATATAGGCCATCAAAATATAACCTTGTTTCTAGGCAGGTCCATTTATTTACTTACTGATTTTTGTATTGAATCTTCTTCTGCCACCTAATTCATTCTTGTTAGTTCTCTGGAGTCTGCTCATTCACACTCCCTCACTCACCTGAGAAGTTCCTCACTTGTTCCTTACCTTTCCTGTTCATAAAAATCACTTCAAAAGATCTATCCCCCTTAAAACTAAATGCATTGCTGTGTAATGAATTATTATCAGTATGATAATGTGGTATCTTAGTGTGGTATCTTGGTGTGGTATCTTGGAATACCGTGGTAATTCCCAGGAGCCCAGTTATTAACTGGGGTGTTGGGATCTTGCAAGCACTTAAACACTTAAGCGTTTTGAATACAGAGGGGGAGTCCTGAGATCTGTTTTCTCTGCTGAAAAACCCAACGTTTTATTTAGTATGGCATATTACAGGATTTCCTATGTATTGCATGTCTGTAGACTCTACTAGAGTTTTACTCTCCTTCTATGTTTTACTCAGTTTAGATCTCTGTAACCCTTCTTCTTAGCTATATGGTGGGCTGTTGCAGACAAGGGAAAGGCAAGTGGTCTTAGAACTTCTCAGCCTCCTGTGTCACCTGGTAATTAGGATGGTCTTGTAGACATAGAAGGAAGAGGTGACTCAGAATCTCCTCAGGCAGAGCAGCAAATTAAAAACAGGCTCCTGTACAATTGCTAAAATGGCCAGGTTATTGAATAAAAGGTTGCCACAGAACTGGTGATATTTGTTCAGTGCTGTCAGAGAGTATGAGGCATATTCTGTCTAAATATGCTTAAATTGCTACTGAGGAGGGTGTTGAAAGGTACATTGACCTTGTTGTGCCCCGATGTACTGTGTTGAATTTAAACCTATGTGAGGGACAATTAATATAAGCTTATTTGTAACCATCTGAGACACAAGTCTTGTATGAGACTGCTTGATGCAGGGGAATGTAATCGCTAAACCACTTACCTGCTCTCTCAGTCAGGTTGGTGTCAATGTCAAGAGGCCACATGAGGAAGACATGTCTCCTGAGCTTCTGAATTTGATCCCTAAACTGATGCCTCCAGTGTTTTGATTGACACCAATAATAAAAAAAAACATTGGACTCTGGCAAGCTCCCATTAAGACCAGTTACCACTAAGTTGTGATGGCCAGGTGTTGGTTTAAAGAAAACAACTTGTCACACCTGGTGGTACTATAGGAGCTGGATTCTCCTTGTTTGCCTTTCAAGAGTAGACTGAAACAATAGAGCAGGCAATCTTTGCAATTAATGTGATTGAGTTATACAATGTAAACCTTTGACAAATTAAAACAGACTCTGTTACAAACAGGCTTTGTACATAATTTCCCCTAAAGTTGACATGAAAATACACTTTTAATCAGAAAGCTAGAGAACAAAATTCTTTCATGTTATTATTGCACTATGGTTTTTTATCTTTTTTATCCTCCTGTTATTATTTTTTTTTGCACTGTGCTGTGCATCTACTATCATAATTGAACTGAACAGACATTTTTCATTAAACACCATGCATCTTTCCTGTGTCCTTCTTCAGATCCCTTTGAAATTCCCAGAAGTAGCAATCTGATCTTCTTCATAGTCAAGGCTTTCTTTTTACTGTCCTTTTAGAGGACAATAAAAATATGTATGATTGCTTTAAATCTTAGTTGAGGTAAATGTAATGTTCAATAACTTCATCAAATAAAGTTTGAATTTTATGGTGCAAATGCCAGTCTTCATGGTTCAGTGAACTTTTTCAAATAGTACACAGCCTGCCTATATCAAATTTGTAGAAAGGGATTGATTTTGTTCTTGTTGTTGGGACAAGGCCATTTCAGAATTGTTGCATGCTTTCCTGAAATAATAATGCTGTATTAAAGATAGATGATAAACAGATTACTGTTTTTAAGGATTATTCAGAATGTTAACAACAAATCTGACGGACTTTTGCCATAAACTTAAATGGCAAGTCTCAACCTGATTATTAAAGTTCTGTTTTCCACAGTCATGTAGGATTATAGGACAAACATTTCTGTCTGCTAGACAGAAGCATTATGCTTTCAACTTTAACTGTAGGATGTTGTGATTATTTTTTCCCCATCTATTTCCTTAGTTTTGTGGTGATATTGATAAGATAGCTATGAGAGACTGCAAAATGCTTCCTGTGCATAGCTAATGTTATCAACTGTGATAGTGGGGGAATATGCGATGAAAGCAGACACATTTAGAATGTTATCCATTGCCAGACTGATAATCAGTGACAGGACAAGTGGTAGCTGTTTAATGAATTATTCTGAAACCTGGCTAGTGCAATGAATTCCCCTTGGATTTTTCTATCCATGTTTTCTAAGGCCATTTGTATGTTGCTATTTTTTTCTTGGATTTGTTTGCTTTTATCTGTAGTTGGAGGATGAAAGAACTGCCTTTAGCATACAACAGGCAGCAGCACATTTAAAAGCATCTAAAATGCAAATATAATTAAAATTTGGGTTAGAAAGTATGTAGTAGCAGCTTCTTAACTGGTATCAATGAACATAACTCCATAAAAGTCACTGGCATAGTGCTAATGTGTCCAAGCTGAGCCCATGTCTCTCCTTAGGTCGCTATCAAAGCAATACATGATCAAAGCTTTCTTTGTTCCTTCTCCCAAATAATTTGCAATATAGCAATCAGTTCTAATTGGTTTATCCCAATTTCCTTTTTGTCAGTGCCTTTTTATGGCACTGGCAATTTTGAATGACACGCATTTTGGGATTTCACAGGCAAAATTTATGCCAATAATAATTAGATCTCACTGAGGCTTAAGATGTAAAGAGGAAAAAGTTCATCTAGCGAAGACCGCAGCAGATACTATCTGAACTTTTCAGTATTGTCTGAACACCAGCAACATGGTATCATGTAGTCTTTAGTGTGTAGTTGTACAAGCAATATGGAGAAAATTAAAGCTTATTTGCATCAGCACAGAAGGAGCCAAAGCCAGACAACCCAAATTTAGCTTTGTAAGCTAAATGTAAAAATTATATATGATGGTGGTAACTCACTCATTCTGTATTTGGATAGAATGAAAAAAACAACCTGCAATTTGGGAAAGTCTATACACAGAAGCTTCTATGACCTTTTATTTGGAGGAAATAGCTTTGGGCTAAACCTAACAGTTAGAATGGGGAATGGGTGCTTACTTTGCAGAGAATTATATGGGCATATTTTTCTCCTCTCTATTCTTAATTTTCCTTGAGGCCCCCAAAACACATTGTTAAGCAAATAATCTGAAATAACTGCCTATAATGATGATCAAGTCTCTCATGTGTTTTCCTTGTCATGTTGTGGGGCTTTGAATGCAGACGTCATCTGTAGCATAGTTTGGATCAGTGATTCCTTTTTCTGTTTCCCCCCAAGACCTGTAACAGCGATGCCTTGGTCCTCATGAATTTTCACTTTGAAGGTACAATCAGTAAAGCAGGGTCAGATGAGAAAAAGAAATTGAGCAATAACAGCTAGAGAAATCCACGTTGCTGAACTCACGCTTCAAGTTTGTGATATGTTTTTAAACCTATATGGTATGAGAACCTAATGCCTTCAGAACACTTTGCAAAGCCTGGTTGTAGGGTATGCTCAGGGTAGTGAGAATGTGATTTGTTCTAGTTAAGGTGTCCATTAAATCCTTGTAACCATGTTATCCTAGTCCTGACAGGTAATTGGTGCTGACCTGCTCAGAAAGTAACCTGAATGTGAAACCAAGTCGGTAATGGATACGAGATGTCAAGAAATAGGTAGATAAAAGGGAGTTAGAGAAAGCACTTCATTAAAAACACAGTATTCAGGCAAGTAGAAGAAAATTATATATTCAGCCTGCCTCTATGTTTGTTGGGAGCAAGTGTGTATATGCTGAAATCTCTTGGGTATGGTTGTCATCAGCTATAAAATAAAATGTACCACCAAGGGCTTATGTCGATAGTTTTTGTTTGTTTTTTTTTGGCTGAACATGAAGGGTAGGAAAAAAAAAAAAAGATGGGAAAGCTTAAAAAAAGAAAATAAAGAATAGAATAGGGCAAGAAAGACTGGTTAAAACAGTAGGAAACTGAACTTTGGCCCATGGTGGAAGGTTGACAAGGTTAAGATGGCATTGCACATTAAAGTGCTTAACATATTGTTCTGTGCATCAACATTTTGATTTCATATTCATTTGATAAATAATGCAGTGAGAACAGGGAAAGGTACATATGAACCTCCTCTGACATTGCTTGTAACAGTGGAAAGGAATAGATTTGCTGTGCCTGGAATGTCAGTTGCCACACATACTAACAATTATACAGAAAAAACCCTCAGACAGCAAAATGCAAAATTATCCTCTTACAAGTTATCCTGCTGCTGTACTGGAAAGACTTAAATAAACTTGCACTCCACTTGCACATGCTGCAAAGTGAGAACTGTGTCTCTACTCTATTTATTTTTTGTGGCATTAGAATTGGGCATTTTCATACCTAACAGAAATGAATAATGACCCTCAGTCTAAGACAGATTTGAGTTCTTCATGTGTACACTCATACACATTTTATATATAGAGAGATGATACATATATATTTTGCAAATAAAAGCTGAATATCTGTAGCTCATCCAAGTCCTTAAGGAGAATCTCACTGGAGACATGCAGTCTCATCTACAAGAAAAGATTGAGACCACCTGACCTGACCCCAAGCAACCCTCCTCTTTCTGAGGATTTCTATACCCCTTCATTTAGGGTGTGCTTTGCAGCTTGTTTTCTGAATGAAAGCAGCCAGTATTGTGAGAGACCAAAAAATTACATGCACAATCAGTGTAGTGATGAAGCCATCTTGAAAGTAAGAAATGAATAAGAGTTCAGGAATAAGAAAGGATTAAGGTTAAGGTTAGGTCCAGTTTAATCAAAAGCAGATTTGCCACGTTGTTTTCATAATATATGTTGATAACAGGACTTAAAAATACTTAGTGGCATTTCCTCTTTTGTGAAGTAATGAGGTTGTTACTTCTAGCTTTTATTATGACCGGCAGTCTGATTCTTGAGACAATTGAGATACTTGAGCAATGAAGGATAGTATGTATGTTTTTATTATTTATTGCTTTGCCCACTATTCACTTTACAATTTGGCTTTAGATAGCTATTATTTCAATTATTTGTTTCAGTGCTGCAATTAGACATTTGATAGTCCTAAGTAATGCTTTCTTTTGGGACATGGTAATACTTGAAGAATAATTCCATTCTCCCCATGAAAACAAATCTGTCGAGAATTGTGCATTCAATTTCTTCCTACTCCAGGTTGGCTATTTGAGTTACTGCAGCTCCTGAATTTATGCAGTTTCAGCTGCTTACTTACCTGCAATAAAATCATTAGAACTAAGGAGGCTCTGAAACCTCTTCTGATTAACAAGCTTGATGCCTTGTAGAGTCTGTTACTGCTATGGTGAGAAACATATAGGAAACATATAGCCTTGGTGCCACAGCAATATGAAAGAGCTTAAAAAAAAAGAAAAAAAAAGTCAGCTAATTGGGTTCATTTGTGCTTGAATGGCATCTGGGACAGCAAGTTGTATTTTTTCCTGTGTGCTGACTCCATGAGGTAGCCCTGCCATGGAACAAAGGGTAAGTTTTGCTGGATAACTAAAGATTCAGGTTGTTTAAAGGCTTTTACAAAAGACAAAATGACTGTAAACCAAAAAGCAACATTGAGATGATGTTACCTGGCTGCCTGTTTCCATTTTTGCTAGTCCTTTTACCAAATCTGAAAAAACAGACAAACAAAAAATTTGTCAGGTTCTGTTTTTGTTATCATTTTTTTCCTCAATAATGAAATATCAACATTTTCATGGTTTGTACACTACATGAAATATAATATTTTGCTGGAATCCTTTGACCTTTTCAAAAACATGTATTTTGATTGTCTGACAATTCTACTATTTCCCTGCAGGTTAGAGAGGAAAGCTATGTTTTGTGGAGGAGGTGAATTTACAGTGGCATTGCACTGGGCTCTGTGGCAGGCATTCAGAAGCAGACTGGATGGTCTATTGGCTGTAGGGGTGGTGGTAATTTGTACTGATTAGTCCTGCAACATGCAGTGACCTGGACAGATTTTTTTATTTTTTTTTTTTCCCTGAGTGTCATTGTAATGGATCTGCTCTGATGAAAAGAAAAAAAACCCTCCTCAGAAAATGTCCAATTACCCAAGAAGAAACTAAAGCCAGGGCTCCAGGAATGATACCCAATTTTGTCTTGCACCTGAAGCCATCTTCTTCTTTCCTAACAACACTGATAAACACCACTTTTCTCTCCAGCACAGAGGCTCCAGGCTGAAAAAAATCTCCTGCATGCTGTTTTGTGAAAAATGTCAAGGTTTTGAAAACTGTTTTCTTTTTTTATCAGAATCAAAACAGGACTTTTCAAAATATTTAATGAGAAAGAAAAAGAGCGATCCCTTAACTTCTTTGGTGGTATAAATAAATAAATGGGAGATATATGTGTAAGGCAGAGAGAAGCAGAATTAAACCTGAGCCGTGGTTTTCCTTGGACCAGGTAAGGGCGCTGAACGCTTCTGGTAAGGTCTCACCTGACATGACTTCCATGGGAGGATAGGAGATGGTTTTGGCAGGCTGATACAATAACCAGAAAGGTAAAGGTGCCTTCTTCTAAAAATTCCTGCTCAGTTCCTACCCACAGCTGGAGTGCTTCTTAGAGCCCAGCCTTGCCAGGTTAAGCACTGCTATTATTTTCTGTTCTGAAGCCCTGTAGCTGTTGCTCTGGTCTTTGTTGCACCAAAGTCCTACTGCATGATGGACAGTCCAATATTTTCATCTTCCTTTGCAGCTTCTTGCTTCTATTTTATTCCAGCCTAATGGCACAACTTAATTAGTTTTTCCTATCAGGAATTACAGGTCACTTATGCTGTTACTGGGTCTTTTCACTGGTTTCCCCTGTACCTCTTCCCTTTTCATCTTTCCTCATTCCAATTTGGTGTATGTCTTCTAATCTGAAGTGTTTTCTCTTTACCAGTGTTATCTTCTAAATTTCTCCATAAAAGTAGTTTATTTTCCTTTTCAGGTTTGCACATACCAAGCACTCATGTTTCATGCTGTAAAAAGTCCTGCCACAAGTCCATGGACAATCTTCCTTTATGTGGGGGCCTTTGACTGAAGTCCCATGGGCTTTATCGGCCTTCAGCTAGGGTGTGATGCAAATAACAGAAATGATATAATCACCGTGTTCTGGAAATACAAATAATAGGGTTGTTTTTCAAATGTTTGTGAGCTATAGGAGATGGGAAAATACTTGTATCACCTTTACATGTCTCAACTCCAGAGGTAATGTAGCTTTCAGACCTTTAATGTTACTGGTGGCAATCTGGGCATAACCTTCTGAGGATGAATTTCTTCATAACTACTATATGTGATTTAATCTGCCATCACACAATTTTTGAATAATAATTTTCCTGCCTAGCTATTTTCACATTTGACATTCACTTAAACCTTTCTGATATTGTAAAGAAAATAGCTTTAATTTAGGCAGTTATAGTGTAATTTAACATTTGCATCTTCATTATTTGGGCATTTCAGTTGTATAACACATATTACTTATCCATCTGATCCTCCCTTCCCATCCATCAGATCACAGTAAAGCTATCAGTAGGAGTGAAAGTTTCACTTATTATTCTAGTTATGGAAAGAGAAGATTTTCAGGATAACATGCTGTCATACAAAAGATTTCTTCTGATGACAGTATTAGATATAAGAAAATGACTGATCTTAGAGACTTCATAACTAAAATTTCCCTGGTTACATCAGATCTTTTGTTAGATTTGATAATATGTTATTGCAGGGAGAAGAGACACTCTTATACATAGATAGTTTTTTCTGGAAATGTGTATGTGTACTTAATTCTAGACTTGCTTGACTTTCTCCAGGTAAAATCCAGTACTCTAGATTAGATCTTTCAGGAGATATTTATTTAGATTATTATTTCTTAAACAAAATATTCCAGATGCAGCTCGAATCTTGTACAGAGGCAGAACTGCACTAACACTTCTGTCCTTCACAGAGCAAGGGTGTGCTTTATAGTATACACCCATTAAGATTTTATCATACATTGTTTTTACACCAACTGTTATAAACCTCTTCTTGTGTAAAAATGCATTATTGAATTTTGATCATGTAATGAACATTCTGGATTTTCTTTCAAGGATTAATTGTCTAATCAGATTATGTGGGGGTCTAAAAACAGAAGAACTGTTTCCCTTTCTCCTTGGAAAAAACAGAATGCAGAGTTCTCTTGCTAAGTTGTGCTACATCAGAACCCAGCATTCACATGAAAAATATTTCTCTAAGCTCTGCTATTACTGCCTGCCTCTTTCTAACATTTGTGGAAGTGCTGTAAAAAGAGAAAATGCAATAGGTGTAGTCAATAAAAAAGAAATAAAGTCTGCCATGAGAAATTGCATAGCAAGCCCATGCTTCCAGAGCTCGGGTTTAGATGCTGCTGTGTGGAGGACTGCTAACAAGCTCCATTGCTCTAGTAGTTTTCTATAGCTCATCTGTACAAGCATGTATGCTAGCTTTAAAGGGAACAGAACAAACCTTCTTTTGTAACTTCACTGAAGTCTTTTGCCTATTGCCAGGTAAGTAATTGATCTAATGTCTACAAGACTTGGAAAAAGAAAAAGGACATAACGTCCTGTACACAATTATGTGAATTTTAAACTCTGTTAATTGGAATGGGTTATATGCAAGTTTTAACCTTGATTATGGTGTTTCGGCAGACAAAAGGCTTTCTTTACAAGATCAGATTTCTTGAACCCATATCTTGGCACAAATGAGTCTTTGGTTTACTGAATATTTCACAAATTTATTTTCTTTATTTTCTCAGAGACTCATGTTTTGGTCTTTTTACTATTTAAACTCCTGTTACCCTCCATAGAGATTTTCCCAGTGCCACAACTGACTGCACCTTTAAGATTTTACCCACAGCGTGTTTCATTGTTACAGTCAAATTGCTGCAAGGCTTGAAATGGAGATGTAGTTAAATATCTCCTTCCCCCTTTTATTTTTTATTTTTAAACCTTATTTTCTGAGGAACACTTGGGCAGTGCAGGTCTGACTGCATGTAAAAGATAGCTCAGGCTGGAGGGATAAGATAATAGGGAACAGCAAAACCAGAAAATTCCTCCCCAGAACCTACTCTGTCTGTTCAATTTCTATTCTGTCTAGAGGAGCTATAAAACTGAAGAAAGGTGAGTAATAGATTTGAGAGTCATCAAAAATATAAATTATAGCTAGACATTTCCTATCAGCATCCCATGCAGTTAATGATAAACAGTCAATGAGATGTATGCACTTCTAGCATTTTTATAATGAATCTATTGCTTTTATGAGAGCTTACTGTCAAACATTATGCCTTGGAATTTATAAATTTTGATACCATTTTAATAGATGGTCTAGATACACTAAGATCTATTCTTTTTCTTTTTAGGAGCGTGACACTTTCACCTAATGAATGTACCTAATGAAGTCCAAATGTCTCTGCAAACACATACACATATGGGGAGGATTTTCTTCCTTCTTTCTTTCTCTGCCTGTTTTTCCCTATCTTTCTCTCTCTCTCTCTCTCCTTCCTTACTTCTTTCCTTCATTTTATACAACTGCAAATCAAAAAAACCCCAAACATTCTTAGAGGATAACAGTGGCTCAGAGGAAATAATAAAAAAAATGATACAAATGGGATTATTTAAAATTTGTAACTGCCTAAAAAGGATCAGTTCTGTACTTACCACCTGATTTATTATTGATGTTCCTAACAGTTCTTTGTGTGTTTACAATATTATATGATACCCACCTTCAAATGATGACTGCCCTGCAAGCCTGGTTCCTCTTTGCATCATTCCAGCATTGTTTGCCCAGGAGTCAGTGACCAGACCAGAAAAAAAGAGGAAGAAAAATGCAGTCTTGGGTACCTGTTACCAGGAAAGCAAGTTTCACCTTTGAAATTATGCTTGAACATCAACCTTTTCACTCATCAGTGCTTGATTCAATTGTTTGTAAAGGAAATATTTACATTAAAGCTTTCCTGCCCTTTGTACCCAGCCTAGCCCTAAGGAGGCCACGATTTTAGATGACAGGAAATGTACCAGCTTTCATCAAGTTGAACACAATTTTATTTCTCCCCATGCTACTTTTATGCCAGTTTAACTCTACTGTTTTTATTAGCTGCTGCTGTCAGTGAGCTGTTCATGAAACACTTGCCTTGCCTTGTGCTGCCTGCCAGGCAGTCTCCGTCTCCTTGCCCTCAAACTTCTCCATAGTGGTGACTTTCAAAGGTGGGTCAAGCCCCTTTACCTGGCTTTATTGCTGGCCTGTTTCTTCCTCACAAGCTCTTCTTCCTTTTTTGTTACTGTGGGAAGGATGTAGAAAAGAAATTTTGGTAAGAATACATGACATATTCAAGTCATGTCTGAAGGTGAGTTGCTTATTGCAAGATAAATAGCACTGAAGATCAAAATGTATGAAAATGGCAGGCTAGGCCTTTTGTTTATCTTTGTACCTTATAATTTGAATATTATTCCCGTCATTTAGAACAGTATCACATGCTCACTCATTTTTAGAAGTATAGGGGGGGTATTTTTGCATACTGTCTTATAACAGAAGTCTCTGCATTTGATAATAAGTCTGGTGCTTTTTAAGTAAATCCATATTGAAGTTGAAAAGCCCCAACTTTCTTTTGTCTTCTAATAGAAGAGATGACAATTTGGTAACATCTTGTAATGTATGCAGGCTTCATGTATGTTCATTACCTAGAGTCTAACGACTGCTGCCTAATTGCATAATCAGAGCAGGTACAGAGGAACTAGTAACTAATATAGCTAATATCTAACTCCTCATCTAGGCATGAAGGTTGCATATAAATGTGACAGCAGTACCTGTGGCTATCCTACTTACTAAATTCAGGATGGGAACAAATGAAAACATGGAGAGCTCCACAGAAATGGGTACAGAGCAGTAAAATGGGCAGGGTAAACAGTAGAGATGGTGAGGTGGCAGCTTAAAGACAGAAGAGAGGGATGAGAAGGAGAATTTATAATGAGTGCTCTGGACTCTACAATCAGATTTTCAGATGTTATAGGGCACTTGGAACAGGAATGTGAACAACTAGTAAGGGCTGTGAGAAAATTAGGATGAGGAGTCCACTGGGATAAAGGGGTTGTAAGATAAAGCTGTTGCTGGCTATCCTAGAGACTAGTATAGGCAAGATGGTTGTGAATGGATATATTAAAGAGGAAGCTGATAATGAAGCCAGAAGTATGGGTAAGAGAGAGCACAAAAGAGAACATTAAATGGAGAGGGCTGTAGTAGCTGTTCCAGAGAAGGATGGGGAAGTGAATGGAAGACAAGAGATGTGATACATAACCCACATTACAGTCTTATAGTCCTGTGTAAAGGTTTTGTTGTGTTTTTTTTTGGGGGGGTTCCCCCCCAGAATTCACTCACAGGGACTACTACAGGCTGAATTCTGCGATCTTGTCTTTTGCTATATTCTGTTGAAGAAAATTATTCTAAAGTCTTCTTTCCGGTCAGTATCTGAACAGCTCATAACAAATCATCCCTTCCAGGGGATCATTCATTATTAGACATATTGATAGCATGTTTGAATCTCTAAAGTGGTAATTTATGCTATTAGCTGAGTTGTCTTGATGACCTTCACTACACTAGTATTTTACTCATTCTTTCATATTCCTGTACTTCATACAACCAGAGAATAATTCATATCCTTGGTAACCTTTGCAAATGATTTCCCCAGAGGTTTTTCTTCATCAATACGAGAGAAAACTAACCCATTGTCATCATCCTCTAAAAAGTAATTAGCCATGAATAATTGCTCTTTCCTGACATCTTTTTAACTTCACACTGAATTGATTTTTTTTTTTTTTTTTTAAGTAGATCTATTAATTGTGGAAGCATTAGGCTGCCTTCACACTTTTATTCTCCCATTCCTTATGCTATTCTTTTTTTACAAGTGCCCTGGATCACATTTTGTTTGCCTTGTTTAATGTTGCTTGCACAGTTCCTTGGCTTTATGATACTTTGAATTCCAGGCTGGTAGAATAGATTTTCTATGCAGTGTTATTAGGTTCAATTTTGGAATACTTTTAGTCAGTGAGTTATTTTTGTGGAAGTCTTATGCCACTTTCATTGGACATTTTTTCTCTTATTTGCCCGGCAGGGTTCTCAGTTTGTCCCTGCCAAGCAAGATCCAGTGGAGAAATATACATCAGATCTGAGGTCCCCTATCTTTTTGTAACCGAGCCTTGCTTGGTGCATCTGGCACAGTTTGTGCTTCGTGGGGTCTTCTAGAGTTAGCTAAGTTACAGCCCACAGCCCTGGGGACATGGTCTACCTGTGAAATGCTTATGTCTCACCCTAAAAAGAGATGTCTCAAACATAAAAGAGAGGAAGGGAAAGATGCATTCACATGTATTTCCCAAGATATTCCCCTGAAGGGAGGACCTCTTTTCATCAGTTATGACTATTTCTCCATTTTCCATGAAGGTCTTTTTATAAAGATAGGTTATACTGGATGTGTTTCTTCAATGTACTATGAGGGAAAAATGTGTTTTCCTTCAGCATAAGGGAACCCTTCAACCATACAGCTACATAGCGAGGAAAACTGTTATTCTAAACTGCTGCAGCTCCATTGACTTTAATAGAGCCATGCTTTTTTTAATACCAAGCAATGGTGTAGCAATATAGTGTTTTGTGTTCCACATGCCTTCTCCTGTGCTTCTGCTTTTGAGTAGAAAATCACCCTGTTTTTCCCCACTGGCCTGTCTGAAACCTTCCTGATATTGCTGCACCACCATACCACTTTCATATAAAGCGGTACTCAAAGTGTACTTCAGAAAGCTTTACATCCATTTTAACAATCAAAACAGTTTTTAATTTTAATTTCTAAATTTAATTTAATTTCTAAATTAATTTTCTCAGACATGATCATGCTCAAGAAGTTGTGGTCAACAGTTCAATGTCCAAGTGGACATCAGTCACAAGTGGTGCTCCTTAGGGATTGGTACTGGGACTGGCACTGTTTAACACCTTTGCTGGCGACATGAACAGTGGGATTGAGTGCGCCCTCAGCAAGTTTGTCAGTGACACCAAGCTGTGTGGTCTGGTTGATATGGTGGAGGGAAGGGATGCAATCCAGAGGTACCTCGACACACTCGAGAGATGGGCCATTGCCAACCTCATGAATTTCAACCAAGCCAAGTGCAAGGTCCTGGCCCTGTCAGGGCAAGCCCAAGCACAATTAGAGGCTGGTGAGAGAATGAACTGAAAACAGCCATGAGGAGAAGGACTTGGGAGGAGCTCAACATGAGCTGGCAGTGTGTTCTTACAGCCCAGAAAGCCAACTGTATACTGGGCTGCATCAAAAAGAGCATGTCCAGCAGGTTGAAGAAAGTGATTCTCTCCCCTCTACTCATCTCTCATTAGACCTCACCTGCAGTACTGCATCCACCTCTGGACCCCAGCAGAAGAGGAACATAGACATGTTGGAGTGAGTCCAGGGGAGGGTCACGAAGACGATCAAAGGGCTGGAGCACCTCTCTTATGGAGACAGGCTGAGAGAGCTGGGGATGTTCAGCCTGGAGAAGAGAAGGCTCTGGGGAGACCTTCTTTAGTCTTCCAGTCCTTAAAGGGGACCTACAAGAAATCTGGAGAGGGACCTTTTACAAGTGCATGTAGTGACAGGACAAAGGGGAATGGTTTTAAACTGAAAGAGGGCAATTTAGATTAGATATTAGGAAGACATTTTTTATGGTGAGACACTGGCACAGGTTGCCCCTTCCAGGGAAGTGTTCTAGGCCAGGCTGGATGGGGCTTTGAGCAATCTGGTCTAGAGGAAAGTGTCCCTGACCATGGCTGTGGGGGTAGAACTGGATGATCTTTAAGGTCCCTTCCAACCTAAGCTATTCTGTGACTCTGTGATACACATTTATTCTTTGGCCTTCTGTATTTCTGTGCCTCTTTCTCTGTAGTGTATCTTCCCCCTTACTCAAAATATTTGTAAAAGTATTTTTTTTATTTTTCTGATCAATTCTGCTATTTTACTTTTCTGTTTGCTCATTCTATGCAATTATCTGACTAAATGACTATATTTTTCTTGGTTTGCTTTCCCATCTCTTACATGATAGATATTTTTAACCTCCTGTAATTGCTTGGTCCATTTGACAGTTTATTCTCCATATTCCTTTTTTTTTTCATGTAAGTCTAGAGGATCTTAATCAGAGTGGAGCTGGATAATGTGGTGGATTTTAACACTTGCTTCCATTTTTTCCTGGTAGCTCTTTGTTTCTGTAAGCTGTCTTACATGTCAGGTCCTCCTTCATTTCCATTAAAGTTCTGCCTTTAGAACTGAACTCTTGTTTTCTTAAATCTTCCAAGTGTGCCTTTTCAGAACTGAAAAGCTTTACACTGCTTTATGACATGAACTCATTCTTTACTCTGTTGGATGCAAGCATCCAGGTGATGCTATTTTCAGGTTTCTCTCTTTTTCCTTTTTCTTTTATTTTTTTTTTCTTTTCTTTTTTATCTGCAAACATTACTGTAGTCTGAGGACATCTTAGCTGCTGACCTTGGTAGTTGCTTTGTGAATCCTAACGTTAACTTCAAAGGTATTTAGATATTTGTTTCTGCACATATATCAGTGGAAATTCCTCCCAAAATACAGCAACCTAACATGTTAGTTGTAATTACAGATTCGGTTGATATAGCTGCCATCTTAACAGCATTTCTGCATATTCAAAAGTGAAAACGTATCATGTTTATTTACATATCTATGCCTGAGTAGGACCAGCTGAAAATGGAGAACATTCAGATTACATAAACTATATGCATGTGCATAGCAGGGAATGGAACTTGTCTCAAAAAACCCCAAGTGTTCTTCCTTTTTTTTTTTTTTTTACTTATTTTAATCAAAATATACTGGGCTGCATTAATATGCACGCAAATACTACAGCAGCATCTTCACAGACTTATATCCCTCTGGCATAGCTCAATCTTCAAGATGTCAACAAACAGAATGTAAATTTTCTCCTGAATGCATGATCCTTTCATGCCACCACAGACTAAGAGATTCCTTATTATTACTTTTGATCTCCATAGGTCTTGATATTATGAAATCCTTCTGTAAACTCAGCTGCATGCACATTTCTTCTGTACAGAAAGACTTAGGTTGACTTTACATTTTTTTCCACCTTCAAAACTCTTTGTTCCTGATTATGAGAAGTTAAATTTCTCAAGGGAAGGGGAATTGAAGCCTTCCTAGAATAGGAAATTGGGAGGAAAATCCCCTATTGACTACTGGGTATCAAAAAGATTCATAGGCATCTCACTGGAAGTGTTATTTAGCCTCAGATGCTTCTGTGCTGCCTTATATATAATCTGCTAGTTTTCATTTGGAATCCAAATATATCTAATTATTTTTACAGAAATGTAAAATGAATGTGCATATAAATTATACACTAGGAACAAGGATACCCTAGTAAGTAATTCCATATATTTTAGGTTCCTTTTTTTTTCATTTTATTAAATTCTTGGCTTAAGTTTAAAGTGATATAATCCCTTTTTTAAACTTCTAGAATTGCTTGTGTTATCCCTCATTTGCTCCTTCTGCAGCCTCCATGTATGAAAGGTTATTTATTGTGGCACTAGCACTTGCTAAAGCTTAAGAGGAAAAATTCTTGTAAGCGTCACCATGGTATCTGTCACAGTTGCAAGTAATAATTTTTTTTTCCAAAATCTGTTGGCTCCTTCTTTTATTTCCTTTTCTTTTTTTTTTTTTTTCAGAAAAGATGCCCTGCTGATATGAAAATTTCCTATGGTCTACTCAAATGGACAGAGAAACAGTACCCAGGGCCAAAGGTTTTCACAGATAAGCCTAGTGAAATACCTTATTCAGGTGAATTTTTGCCTTATTCAGGTGAAACTACTTATGTCATCAATAAATTTGGTCCCATATTGTTCTAGAAGGCATTTCAAAAGCTAACAATGTGAACCTCAACAAACCTAGAAATACTGCTGACTCTTCCATGTCACTTCTGGGTCACAGTGTTGTCAGCTCCTGCTTTTAATGGAGTCTTATGGTATTTGTTGTTTTTTTTTCTTGAAGTCCCAGATTCTGGGGACATATCTCATATTTCATTTTAAAAGCAAAGTTTTACGGTTCTTGTGGTACCTCAGAAACCCTTGATAAGTTGACCTGAGTGCACCCTTCAGTCCCAGGAACTCAGAGTTAAACAGAAGAAACAAGCATTCATGAGACTTAAAAATCTGGGGACTTTTTTTTTTTGTGGCCAGTATTGTTCTTTGGGAACTGTGATAGAGTTAATTTGGGACTTCTGAATGCAAGTGGTTAGCAGTGCAGAGTCATTAACAGGAAAGAACAATTTCCTTCCATTTGCAGTAAAGCATGCCTTTAACTAGATTGTGCTCAAAGCTCAGTGAAGCCTGAGTGAGCTATATTCTGAGCAGCAGCTTTTCTACAGACAGGGTACTTCAGCATGCAGGCATGGGCAAATGACTGACTGAGGTTCAAATCACAGATATCCTCCAGGTTGTCTTGGTAACTATGGGCAACAAGCATGTGACTTCATCTCTGCCACAAGAAGATGGGGCTGAGATTATTTTGCCCTTTGCAAGGCTGTTTTGAGATCCAGCTCCTTAATGTTTGAAGTGTGTTCAGGTACTGTGAATGAGGGGAGAGGTAGAGGCAGGTTGAAACTGGTGAGCAAAGCATGAGTTGAGGCAAAATGAAATATTGTTACCTTTTGTAAAATTATGGATAAAATTATTCTTTTATGATACTTCCACCTACACAGGAATATACTTATACAATATGTATATTTTTGTATTTATATATACTTATATATATATTTACAAAAGTATTTCTTTGTAGTTAGCTGAATCTCTCATCCCTTTTTCTCCAAGGCATGCCCTGCACAGTGTATTGAGGGTCAATGCAAACTCTGCTCATGCCCTAAGGTGACCAAAATTTGGATGACCAGGGAAGTGTGCTGCAGCATGCCAGTCAGTGATAAGGACCCAGTGGAGGCTTTGCTGATGGTGTTCATCCCATTGCACAGCTCCCATAATGCTACAAAGGTGTGTGATGGGCAGCAGGGCCATAGCTGGGGTAAGGACTGATGGCTAACCTAGCCCCCAGATTCGGGGAGTAGGTAAGTCAGTGATGAGAGAAGGTAACATAAAAGAAAGAAGATTTTAAAACAACAAAGGCCAATTTGCATGTCTATGTTACTTGGATTGCTGCCAAATGCTGAAAAAGCTACTAAATAGGCTTCCTGTTCCCTGTCAGCCCTAATGGCTGTGGTTAGAGCTATAGCCTCTGTCTGTCTCACTCCCTTACCTGCCTGTGAAAATCTCACCCCCTTCTGCAGAGTCATATTTTATCACAGAAATCCTTTGTCTTCTCCTTTTCCTGCATTTGTAAACCCGCCATGTGTTTGTTGAGATGTCTTGTCTGAGGTTGTGTGTTGGCTTTCATCATGGTTTCCCAATTTCTGCTGATTTTACACAACAGCTTTTTCCAGTAAGCCACGGAGTAACTGGGAATTAACTTAGAACCACCCCATTTCTGCCACAGCCTGTTTCAGTGTTACAATAGGTTTCGGGTTTTTGGTGAATGCTCACCCCATTTTTTATCGCATCTGGTGGGAAAAGAACTGTAAAAGTCAAGGCATTATTTTATGGTAAGAAAAAACAGCATTTTACAAAATAAAAGCAAGGTTGCTAAAAACTTTGAAACAGAATTTTTGCACCTCTCTAGAATGAGTGGTTTCTTTTCTTATACCATGAAATATTTGGACAAGGGTTTTACCACAGCAATTCCCACTGGGTGGTTTTGTGAGCCTATGATAGTGCAGGAGTCAGAAACAGGTATGTCAGGGGAAATCCCAGTCCAGTTACAGTGTTGCTGCGGACTTAAATTAAGCCAGGGGTTTGGCTGAAGTTTCTGCACAGCAGAAAGCCTGCTGTAGGCAGGGAGAAGAGGATTCTGATGTAGTCTCCTTTCAACCAGGTCTGGAAGGCAGCTTATCTAACTCAAGCTGCCTGGAAGTCCAGTCTCTAGTCTAAACCAGTTTTCCAGGCTACCCGTATAATTAAGGGGAGGTTGTAAGCTCCAGAGGGCAATTCATGCTGCTTTTCTGAGACACGTGCTTTAGCATCCGATCATTTGGTCTCCTCAGAGTTTTCTTTCATTGCGAACTACAGGTGATGCTAGACAACTATCTCAGAGCAGATGTTTCCAGTTAGAGAGGTGAACAGGATGCTTATTATCTGCATGGTGTCGTGCCTGTGGAGTGTGAGTACAAACTCCTGGAGCATTCCTGCTCTCTTGCTCCTTGTGATTAAAAAGGGAATCAATGTTTGGATGAGAAATTGCCCCTTACTGTTTGCAAAACAGTGCAGCAGTAATGGTAGGCTTGGTGTGGAGTAGTACACAAATTAAAGTAGACTGCAGGCATAAAACACAGGTGCAATAGCTCATACCAAGCAGTGCCTCTTGCGGTGGTTTCCACTCTCAGGCACTGTTACAACGTGTGACTATTACAGTGACAAAGTTCAGCCACAGATCAGACTGCTGCCCACTGTCTGCTGCTAGCCAAGGAGACATAACATACCACTCATATAAAGTGCAGCCTATATACTGCCCAGGTGAAATCAGGGGTGAGCAGCAGTGGCTGCAGTGTGACTTGCCTGTCAGTTGCACAGACATATAGTAATGATGAGTTCGTAAGATGACTGCCTCTTTTTCTTTTCCTATAAGTTGTGCAGTCCTCATGCATTACCGCATTGTGTTACAGTGGCATTTGTGGGCATTCATCACTCCATACCTTGCTATTTATAGCAGAACAAGAGGACTCACAATAGCTGTTTAAACCCTTGTAAATGGCAAGGGGGCAGAGGCAGAAGTCTGCAAATGGCAGAGAGACAGTTCTTGAGTCTGACAGGCTAAAGAAAAGTTAAAAAAACAACCAAACAACCAAGCCTCTAAGTAGTGTTTGTCTAACTCTTTTCAAAGACGGCATTTTGAGCTTTATGTTGCTTTAGTCAGTGATGTGTTTTAGCAAAGAAACAGGAGTTGCATTGAGCTCATCTCAAACACACATAAAATATTTTAGTATCTTTTCTTTTATCTCCCCTTTCAGATACAGCTCAGGAGAAATATGTTCCAAGTGACAGCATCTTTGACAACCTGTACTTTTTGTTCTACCTTTTGTTCTTCTTCCTGTGAAAAGCTGTGTGATGAAGATTGCTGGAGAACATCGATACCACCCCTACTTATGTAAAAAAAAAAGAAAAAAGAAGTAAGCATATACTTCCCAGAGGGTCAGACTGAGCCTTTAACTGCAACATCAAGTGAAGGGCTCTGTATCTCTGCAGCAGCCTGGGGCAGGATGTATCCTTGGCAGTATGTATCAAAACCAAGCAGCAGAGCACTGAACAGAAATCCTCACTCTAGTGTTAAAAAAATTCCTCACAATAAGCTAATAAATCTATGCAGCACCATGGAAATGTCGTAGACTGAGTTTTTTGCATATGCTTTCTTCCTTTGTGCCTGTGCTGTGATGCACAAAGCGAGTCAGATTGTGAAAATGTAGGCAATGTTTCTTAACCTTAAAGTTACTGATTTCTTGAGTTGGAACACCACCTTTTTATTTTAAGATTTTCAGACTTTGGATTTTTGCCTTAATTGCACCTGTCTTGACCTAGGTCCAAAGCCAGCAAGCACTTTAAATGTATTTAACTTTACTCGTGTGACCAGTGATAAGCCCAAATGCAACTAGTTTTTGAGAGGCTTTTCCACAGCCCTTATCTCTGGTAGTAGAGGCTCGCACAAGAATAATGAATTTTCTTCACAGAATCCCAGTGAGATAAAGCAATGTTATTATCCTATTGTACGGCTGGGAGAAATGATGACACAGAAATCAAGTGCTTTTCTTAAAAGTCCTATTTTCAGTTAAAAAATGAGGTTAAAAAAAATTCACTATATTATTTTAAGCTAATCGATCTTCCTGTCCCAAAGACTTTTTCTGTGTATCCATACACAAAGTAAGTGGTGCTCCTAAGTGCTAGTGATCATTTCTGATGACAGAGCTCTGCAGGAAAAGGAATAAAAACCTCTCTTATAATGTGAGCCGTTGTGTCTGAGTGCACATTATGGAGCTCAGGGCTACTAGCCTAAAGTTTAGATGGTCTGGGTCTCTCAGCAGGGCAGAAGTTTCCAAGAATGTTGGACAAAGTAGAAATCAGCAGATACCATTGAGAAGCAGTGAACAAACACACAGCATATATTTTCAAAGCAAGGTCATTATTCGTTAATATTGCTACAGAGAGCTTAGCTACATACAGAGCTCTTTACAAGCTCTACTTACCAAAGTGAAGCTTCAAATCATTTCCTGCTTCTAGACAGCTGGCTGAGATTGTGAGGACCTTCCCTCAGCTTGGAAGTAACATGACAGTTTTTGAGAGTTGTATTCCACTGACTGCAAAGCTCAGGAGCTGTTTGAGTGACTGGAGTCAATTGATTTTGATGGAAAACGGGATGAGGGCACATTATCCATCTGAAGTATGCTGTGTAAATCTACCCACTCTTACCAAACTTGATGTTCTCCCAAAGCAAATCTATGGAAAAGTATCTTCTTACGTAAAAAAAAGGTCAGTACCAGCCAAATTTCAAAACTCTGCTATCCTCATAGACATGGAGTTGTAGGTGGGAATTAGAGGCATGTGAACCCCATACGGAATGCAGAAGATGCAATGGTCTGATGTACTGAAAGTACAGTAATGAAGTGATAGATTGAGGCACTGAAAGTGGGGAAGATGAAAGAGGTGAATGAGGACATAGGAAGAGAATGGGGAATCTTCATGCAGAAGAGTGGATATGAAAGCATAAAGAAGCTGTTACTAAGTAGAAAGAAAGAATTACAGATCCTTGGTATATAGGAAGGAGGACTGGATCAAACCCTTAAAACAAAGGATACAGGGAAAATAGCACACAGACACCTTCTGAAGAGGCGAAGGGATCAAAGATTGCTGTTGCCTACAGTAAATAATACTCTTCAGAAGCAACAAAGCATTTACCGGTTTATGAAGCAACATATCCTTGGATGTGCCTGTTCAATTTCTAATCTGGCCAAGTTCCCATGCTGCCTTCAGGAGGATAGGACAAGGACCTCCTGAGTTGAGCCTCCTCTTTTAGATGGTTAGGAGCACTGAATAGGTCTGAATCTCGATGCCTTCACTGGGAGAAGGCTTTAAGGTAACTGCAAGGCAAATCTGGTGTTAAGTAAGTGTTGGGAGCAGCTCTTACAGACAAGAACCTACAGTGTTTCTATTTCAGTGCCCAGGAGTTATCACAGTGTAGTACCATAATTAAGTGGAAAAGAGAGGATGAGAGTTAAAACTGAAGGGACCATCAAGATCTGAAGACAGTAAAATTTTATTCTGGGAGAAAACTATAGGATTGGATGCTCTGTTACCAGTATTGCAAGGTATTTGTTTATTCATTAACAAAAGCCCACTTGAGTGGATTGCAGAGGTCCTCTCTTCTTGTTCAGTTAAATTTCATATCTGAGTTTTCCAAGATGCAGGGATTTAATTTTATTACAATCTTCTGGATGCAAAATGTCTGCAGAAGAGACGAAAGCCCATGATAGGTCGCTAGTTTACAAGAACTGTACTTATATTTTTTTTCCTTGAGCTGAAACTTCACATAAGGAAACTGTGTGAAGGTGAGAAAGAAGATAAAGGCAGTGTGGACAACTCAGGAAGGCCAAGAAAGATGTTTTTCTCTTGGTGTTTTGAACTTAATTTAGAACACTGCTCCCAGCTACAAGAAAAGAGAAAAAAACAGATACAGGCCATTAAGCTGTAATGAAGATACATCTTCAGATCTCCTTGAAGTATGAGAGAAAACATGTGTAAAAGGAATAGATAGAGTGGTTTAGGGCTTTGTATCAGAGATCATCAAAGAGCTTTCAAGAAGCAGACCTTCCAGACTCCCTGCCATGCGTGTACAAGCTATAGTTTACATTTTACATAAGATTAAAATGAGCCTAGAAACATTCACAGGACTGAGCTATGATAAATGGGAAGCCCATGACAGATTTCAGTATAACACCCCATTCCCAGACCTGTGCTTCAGCAGCATGGCTGTCTTTGTGTTTGCCTGCAGAGGTTTAAAATAATAGACAAGTTGCTATATACGTATCAAAATTCTTTTCAAAATACATTTAATTCCATGTTAATGAGAAAATTCTACTTTGAACGCTTTCATCTAGTTCATAGACACAGACAAAAAGGGGATGATATTTATAGGCATGTTCTTAACAGACAGCATTGTGTAGCAGGAAAGTTTCTTTTCTGTCTTACAGTTGCTGTAATCTTCAAAATACCCACTACAGCAGTCTGCTTTTGTAGCCCAAAATTATCATTTTTCTCTGGCTTTCTTGCTGCTATTGCACATCTCAAGGATACTGTGATTTGCCCAGCTTTTAATAAAACTAGATGGCACATGGATTTTGACACCCTGGGCCAAAAGAGTTTCTCATGCTTACAGCTGGACTGATTTTGGCCTGAGCAACACTTTGACCACTTTTCAGCAGAAGAAATAATCAGAAGGACATGCAGCTGCTGCATAAAGACCAGGGGAAATTAAAATGCTTCCCATAAGGAAACAAATGAACAAAATACATGTGCGGCTTGATTAGAATTTGCATTGTAACATCATTAATTACTAGAAAGCCACAGGTGGGAATGACATGAGGCATGAAAATATGATCATGAAGGGGGAAATGATGATTCTGTGCTTACAGTGCTTACAAAGGGACATGAAACTGGTGAATGGCTAAGGCTGTCAGAGCAATACCTTAGCAGGTGAAGCATTTTACAAGAAATAAGTACAAAACAATAGAATGTTTGTAATGCTTGGTGTTTTTCAGTCCTTCAGATATATAATTTTATTCCTTTCTTTCAACAAAAAAGTGTGTAAACACATACCAAGCTGCTGGCCTCTTGTAGACAATAATTAATCCTGACAGTTTATGATTTTATAGTTATGGAAATGAAGGAAAGAGGTGCTCAGGGTAAGACAATAAGGTCTTACCAGAACTAAGTTTAGCAAACCTGGCATTTGATTGACTGCACAGGGATGTTCTGTGCTCCCTTTGATTGTGATTTTTCTTGTTCTACTTTACTTTCCTTATGGTAATTCTATATTGATGCTTCTGCCTGGGAGCTCTACTCTAGGACTCCATCACTGGCACATTCCAGGCTCTAAAAAGTTGTTGAAAAATTTACAAAAACATCTGCAGCTTTCACATTTGTCTTTCATTTTTAACTGAATTACTGCATTGAAGTAATAAGAAAGAGCACTAGGAATAAATACAACTCATGTTTACAGTTATTTAACTGTACAAAATTTTAAACCATTTTTACTGGACATGAGGCTATGTAGGTAAAGCTGGTTTAGCTAACCATTATGAATGTTGGAGAAGCTGCCAACCAGCAAGTAATCTGTTGTTTTGTGCTAACCCTTTCTTGCCATAAATTACCAAAGTAATGGAGCTATACTTGGGAAGACTTTTCTAGGCTTCTGAACACAAAGATCTGTCCCCTTTCAAAGAATTCAATAGTGGAATTTATAAATGAATTAAGTCTTCCTTCAAACGCTCAGAAACAGGTATTAATGCCTGTTATCCTAGCAAAATGAGTAATATTCAGAAAAAGAAGCCTTGCTCACCTTGAGGATATGTTGAAAATCTCAAATAAAAGGTTGGACAGAAAGAATAATTTTAGATTGGTTAAAAAAAGTGCAATAAATTTTTTTTTAAGATCAGGCTGTGGACACCAAGCCTGTGATTATAGCTTCTTTTCCTCCCATTCTTTACCTTCTTGCAATATATGAAGTGGATAGTGCAATTTGGGTAGCTTATTTCAGTGAGCATGCCACTGTGCTTTCTATTCCTGCTGGATGGCTTACATTAGTTTTGAGATAGAAAGCAGCTTAGTCTGTAACACTTACAGATATCCATGCAATTGATTTGGAACAGAAATTCTTTTATGGGATGAAGCAAGAGCGGGAACAGAAAGCAAAATGATACTCCTCAGCAGTAGCATATGACTGTGCAGGAACACAAGTCCTTAGATGTAAACCACACATGGATGAGAACACAGTCTCTGAAGGCTGAATAAACAGTCAGTATGAGCCTTAGCCTATCTGCAGTGCACTAAAGTCTTTTCCTTTCTTTCCCTTCGAAGTAGAGTACAACATTTTTTCACCATTTCGTATTTCTAAGAGGCTACCCCATTGTGTTCGAAAAACCCCAGTAAAAACAAACAATTTGAAACAAAGCCCAAGGACTTTTGTTGTTATATGATTGTTTTCTATCTCAAGTAAAGCAATAAAAATATTGATTTGTGGAGGAAAGCCTAAAAACCAAAATTATTTGTCTCAGTAGTAGTCCCTAGAAGAATGAGCTCCTCAGCTGCTGTAAATTGGCCTACTTCTCTGGACTTAGATTTGAGTGCAATCATCGCATGTGTCTGAAATGTCACAAGAGCTATGAAGCATTGGATATTACATGGTAAAAATAAATAGAAACTAACAAGGTTTGCCTTCCTACTCAAGCCCTTCAGTCATTCTCTGCCTTGCTTGTTCTAACCTAAATAAAACCAATAGACTTCACTTTAATTCCTGCTACCACAACTCAGTGAGCACTTGTAGCCATGGAATGATTTTGTCCATGAAGCTCCCCTCCATCACCACAGGAATTTGGATCAATCAACCCTGCACATCACTAGACTCACTCTGTTATTATCATCAGCAGTCAGTTTTCCCTGCCTGCTATGACAGTGTGCCTTAGAAACGGGTAGTATCCCCAGAATCAGGGATTGGGGGGGTGGTCCAGAAGCCCTATCAGTGACATGTTTGCTGCATGCAAATTGTTATCCTCTCTGAAGAAAATGTAGATGCACAGAGATTAGTTTTGCTGGGCTATTTGAGGAATCATGGCACTGCTGCCACACTTAGGCTTCAGGGACTTGGGTCAGAAGAGGCCAGTTGGGTGTCCTGAGGGAGATCCTGCCTTAGAAAGAACTGCATGGTACTGTAAAGGTGCCTCTACTCACTTCAATTCCTCATCCTCAGGTAAACCTGTCCTTTCTGAGCTTTCTGTCTCATAACATTTTTCACTTGCACCGTTTTCCCTTCTGCCTTTATATGTACCCTCCAGTTATTTTTTATGCTCTTTCTGTGTTGTGAGTCCTCTGTTTTCCACTGTTGCTGCTTTAACATTCTGAATCCAAACTCAGTAAGCTTTGCCTGTGGTCTAATCATCGTGCCAGCTATGTCTTGCTATTAGAATTTGCCCTCTGTCTTCTCATCTGTTTCAGTAATTGACCTCTTTATTTGTTAGTTTAACATTTTCATTCCTTGCTCTAGCTATTGTCATTATTCTACTTATATAGACTTGCTAATGTTTAACTCCATAATCATTATGTGGATGGAAAAGCTGCAAGCAATTTGGAACAGTAAGTCCCTTTAAAAAGAGAAAATGCTTTAGAACAATTTTTATCCCCTCTCCTAAGAACTGTTTTTCAAAGCTAATCAACTAATACACCAGGATTACTCCATCTAGAGAGTCAACACATGGCCCTCTGTCCAGTAAACAGGGATAAAACAGTACCCTATAAATGCCTCAAGGAGAATGAGGTTTTCTGCATCTTCCACATTCAGAAGAGAGACAGTAGCCAAAATATTTACTGTTGATAGACATTAAAATGCCCCTTGAAGGCTGCACTAGAGAAGTTGTTTTAACATAAGCCAAATCTCCAAATATGTATCCTATTCATGCTACTCCCACAGTTTTAATTACAGAAGTTATGTTTTTCTCCTTAAACTTTGCAGTATGGTTTTAAAATAAAAATATCATATTTCGCTTCAGAAGCAGCAGCTTGGCTCATAAATCGAGGCCCAAATGACCTAGACAGGCCGTTTCAGCCATCCTCAGCCTCAAGGCTGAATCAGTTATGAGTAAACATTTCTCTCTCGCATATCCTTTTTAAAAAGCCTGATGGTAAGACCTCATCCAATCCTTAACATTAGGAAGGCTTTCCTAATGTCTGATCTAAATCTTCTTTGAAACAATTTAAACTTACAACCTCTTATCCTACCTATAATGAACATAGAAATAAATTTATCAGTTTTCTTTTTTTTTTTTGCAGCAAACTTTTACATCTTCAAAAATGGTGGCCTTTTAGTTCTTATGGGTAAATGGACCTAATTTTTTCTATCTTTCCTGCTGGACTGATCACTTTTACTTTTCTCTGGAGTCTTTTGTTAGCTAACTATTTTCTTGAACTGTGAATGTCCAGTGATTGATGTGACATTACATTGAGGCATTCTTTACCAGGTGCTAAGCAGAGTACAAGTTTAACCCCATATGCTTTGCAGCAGCATTAGCAAAAATACGGGTCACTAGCTCAGCTATAGAAGAAGCTGCAAAATATTAGAAAACATGTGCTTTAATTTTTGTCCTTGATTCCCCCTTCCCACCCCCTACATAGGTCTTGCCAATTTTCTGACTAGTAAAAGACCTTGAGAGCTGATATGTGGAACTTTTTATGCTAATACAACTGAGTTTTTGAAAAAGAGTTCCTCTTTCGAGGAGCAAGTAGCAGTGCTGATCTCTTTAAAACTTGCTTTCCAGGTACAAGATTACTGTTCCTCTTCCTCTGCCTCTTGCAGAGGACTGGGCTGATGCTTCCCTAGAAATCCTAAAAGCCTTTTGTGAAGATGTGGCTGCTTTTGGAATGATGGTAAAGCCTTGTATAATACTTAAGCTTCATTAAAAATGTGCTTTATCTCCAAAGCTTGTGAGCTAATACAGTGTAAAGGACACTGCAGGGTAATATTGATCAATGGTATTTTTCTTTGCATATGTCTTTCTTGTCCTCAAGCCACTTACTGAGTTATCTGAACCCTAATCTCTCAGACGCTCTGTGCACTGAACTGTAGCTGAAGTTAATGGGAGAACTGCATGCAAACTTCCAGGTTCAAGCCCTCTCTCACAAGCAATCTCTCCTACACTTGCAGATTCAGTGATACCATGAAAGCTTTTCTGTGTGGTTGCTTTCCTCTTGTAAACAGGATCAAAGACAGCATATCATTTTATTTTTTTTTATATTTTTGTTTTATTTTGGTCTGCTGTCTGGTTCCTGTCATCTTTTTCTATTCTGGCTCATCGTGTATTGCACCTTGAACATTATATCTCACAGTACTTCATAGTTTGGTTCCACCCTTTCTGTGTGTTACATGACACATTTGAGTACTTTTTTCCTAAGAGTATGGCATTTTGTATGATATATGCTACTCTGCTATGCTAATTGTGGTAAGACATGCTGCCAGATCCAGTGCAAATGTCCCTTTTTCAATGTTTCTCTTATGTGTACATATTCTTCACTTTCTAAGCATGCAAGTTCTGTTTTCCTAATTGATATATTTGTATGACGATTTGATAATGTAAACTCTGTTGCTCTTTTCCTAGCACACAAAAATACAGGCTTTCTAGATGATATCTGAGAACAGTCTTGAATATCTATCATCACAAGAATGATGTAATGTACTTAGGTGGTGAGTGCCTAAATGTCTCAGTATCTCAACTGTTTGTATCCAAGTAATATTTTTTTTTTTCCCTTAGCCCTTGTTCTTAACCCTTTGGCAACATTAAGCAGCTGAAGGGAAAGCAAACCCTTTTGATCTGAGGAACCTCTCTCAAATACCAAATTACACTAAATAAGGTCATCCCTGCAGTTCTCAGCAACTGCAGAAAGTAATTGCAATCTTATGGTTAGATATCCTCAGTCATTTTCCTTCTTTCATATCTGGATTTAGCCTTTTGCCTTTCAGAAAGCAGGCAAAACCTGTCAGATGAAACACTGGCTCCTGAGAAATAAATTACATTAAGGTTACATGAGCCTAAGCTGTCAAAGATGGGTGTAAGCAGTTACTCTATGAGTAAGTATAGAATACAATGTAATGCTGTGGAGGGAAGAAAAAGAGATGAGTTTGTACATATAAAAAGGGATAACTGAGCAGAGCTAATGGAGTGACCTTTCCTCTGTGCACGGCATTGTTAGGGTCATTATGAAAACATGTCCTCAGCTCATGGAGAATGTGCGAAATTTAACAGAGATAGCAGAGGTTACCTGCCTTCTGTTTACTGACAAAGTGGTTGAGAGGCAATCCTGGATTTGTTTTTACTGGAGTTAGATACTTCTCTCCAGAAAGGAGTTTTAATAGCTGGGTTGGAGAAATGGAGGAGGACTCAGTCTTGCTGGCCTACACCAAATTAAGCATTACATTTGAATGCAAACATTAGAAAAACTCATCCATAAATAACAAAAGGTAACTTTGTAGCAATGAGTTTTAAATAAGATTAGGGCAATTTCTAAGTACAATTAGATGCAAGGAATCAAGAGTACTTACTGCTAATGCTCACAGCCCTGTTTTAAGACAGAGATGACAAGCAAACATTATGATCTTGAAGGTAGGGAAAACATTCCCCCAGGCAGAACTGGACACTGCTCCTGTGTGGTACAGACAACCCTCATGGCTTAGTCCTTGCCCACTCTGCCAGGTTCACAGGCTGAGAGGCAAAGATGGCTTTTTCCTAATTCAGAACATAAGAGATTCTGAGTTTTTACTAACGTACAAGAGTACTGCACCTCTTCCTTTGTTATCTGGCACTGCGAATGCCTTGGGCATTTGTGGTAGCTCTGTTTCAGCTGATCTCTGTGTGAGGCACTTAACAGTTACATCTCAAGGGGGCTGAAATGGTTTAATTTGAGTAAAGTCACTGGATTTACTTACAGGAGAGAAATGGAATGGCCTGTGATATGAAAAAGGTGACCTTCAGCTCTGATTTTAAATCCTGTTATGAATTCCTATGCATAGATATTGCTGAGGGAAGATTTTGGCACAATATGAGTTATTATAAGAGTTTTGTTTATTCCAGTTGTGCAGAGGTGCTCTAGCATGTACAAAGAGTTAAATCAGAGAAAGTAATTTTAACCAAAGATCAAGAGGAAAAGCCAAGTTACATTACAAAGATACTTAAGCAAATGTACCATATTTAATATACTCTCATCTAAAAGCAACTTCCAATTTTCACTTTCACTTACATTTCTAATGCAGTGGTATTTATTGCCTATTGGCTACCTTACCAAATGAACAACAATCTCTAGGGATGTCTTCTCTCTGATTAGCAAACCCTTGCTGCAAAATAATATATTTATGAAATATAGATGAAGAAACTTTTATTAAAATTACATTAATGACCAAATTCTGCACACAATTACACTTGGCCATTGTAAAATCAATGAATTGCACCAGGATAATAGAGAGCAGAATTTGCCCCGACTGAATAATTTTAGCTGATTAGAAACAATGAAATGAGATATTAATATTGACACTCCCTGTTTAAAATACCCTTGTTCTGTGGACATAGGATTGATGATTTAGGGCTCTGTAAGGAAGAACAAAGCCACACTGCCAGCCAGCTCTGACAGCAAGACTGTATATACTCAGACAAATGGTCTCATATATAACTCCACTTCTGAGAGGTAAAAAGGAGGAGAATCTTATTCTCTCCTGCTTTGCACCGGGCCACAGTTAATATTCCCCCACAGGAGTTGATAATACATTCCTGAGTAAGCTTTAAACTCTCTAGCTCAGGTTTTGAGAGCAATGAAGCTCCAGCAGCACAGAGTTCAATGGAGGCTAAAGCCCCAAATATTTACTCGGTCTGTTCTGTCACTAGCTAGCTTTGGTACCTCTTTTAGGTCAACTACAATATGAGACTGGCTGCAGTCCACCCAGTGGGTTTTATTACCTCCAATGCAGAGATAAGTCTGTTAGCCTGGGTAGAGCACTGTGCTAATGTAATATACACAACACTGTATAGATAGGGAAAGAAAGTGGCTTTAATTCTTCTGATCTGCAAGATAGCTCATGGCTCCTTATTGTGTTTTATAGTCCAAGGGAATTATGTTCCTCATCTGAGGGAGTGTCTGGCCTAGGGGATAAAATAATCTGGGGCTAATGACTGCTCAGCTGTTTGGAAGTTTAGTTAGGGCTTTGTTGCCAGTGTTCAGACTTTCAGACACAGGAGCAAAATGGTGCCCATGAGAGACACAAACTTGGACAAGGGGTCAGAAAGTAAGGGCTGTTTGGGAGCACATTGCTGCAAAAATGAGCTGTAGTGACTGACAAGTGCTGTGCCACCTCCCTGTGCCAGGTGGAGCAAAGCTGGGCTCAACCCTCTGTTCCTCTTCTGTTTTGAACTGTAGGGTTATGCTGCAGGAGGGTTTCTAGACTGTGTGAGCACTTGTCTCTTCAGCTGTGAGATGCCATTGCCTTTAGAGATGTCTAGGATTTTTTTGCACAGCTGCTTTGGATAGACTACCTACCATCCCAACCAACCAGATCTGAGCAAGCTCTCCTCTGCTTTACTCGAACCACAGCCTCCCTATATATTCCTGTACCTGCGCCAGTTGACTAGGTGCAGTAAGAAATCACTGTAATTGCAAGGAGTTGTAATGACAATGTTAAACAAGCTGTGTTGTTCACATCTTCAAATGAATTAAATGCCTGTTTACAAATAACAGAATTATAATATCATAGAATCACAGAATAGTTTGTGTTGGAAGAGAAGTTTAAAGCCCATCTAGTTCAATCCCCCTGCAATGAGCAGGGATGTCTTCAATGAGATCAGGTAAATCAAAGCTGCATTCAGCTTGGCCTTAAATGTTTCCAGGGATATAGCATCTACCACTTCTCTGGGTAACCTGTTCCAGTGTTTCTTCACTCTCATTGTAAAAAAATTTCTTCCTTATTTCTAGTTTAAATCGACTCTCTTTGAGTTTAAAACCATTGCCCCTTGTTGTATGCTACTGAAGGATAAATGTAACAATAAAGAGGGCTAAAACCTGAAAACTGATAAGAAAAAAAAAAGGGGTTGGATACACTGACAGGCTGGGAAGACCCACTCAGAAATAAATTACACTTTAAAAACTGCACTCTTCTTCCTGAATAACGTACTGGGGACCTGGAGAGAGAAAGGAACTGTAACAGTCTCCATCCCTACTCTCTCTTCTGTTTTATACCATATTTCCAGGGACTTTGTTGGGATGAAGCAAAAAGCTGTGTATTTATTGGAAGAATCGGGTCATGCAGCCACTTAGTTTGGCTTTGGTCACAGGTAAGAATGCTTTAAATAGGGGTTGGGGGCTGCAGTGCCCAGAGTATGGCTTGGGAGCAGATGAACTGAGGAGTTCATCTAAGTGAGACCCCTACCAGAGATGCCACTGCAGATATCCACAAACTGAACAATTTCTTCCTCAGTACCCCAACAGAGAGTTATACTGTCTAAAGACCACGCCGGGTGTGTGACATGGAGTGGCAGGAAGGGGCTGAGGAACAGGACCCCTGCATGCCTCTCATTGTGTATGCTGAAAGGAGCAGCTGGATTAAGATGCCTCCTTCCCTCTGCAACTCTTCTTATCCATACTGAAATCACTGAGGCAGTAATATGTTGGATGTCTGAGGACTTCAGAATGGATGCCCTATTATTTCTCTCTTTTGTTTTGTTATAATACATGTGACCTTCAACTGCTTTCACACACTTTTCACTCTGTAGAGAAAATACCATGCTGAATGGTTTAACTGTGATTTCAATACAAAACCGACCAACAGAAAGAGCACTGGGACAAAAGCAACAATACAGGCAACGACATTCAGAAGTATAAGAAGTAAATCTAACTGCACACAAAGCAGAGTTCAGCTAAGTGTCACTGCCAAAACCCATCTTCTGTTCTCTATGAAATGAAGTTTGAAAAGAGCTAAATTGAGTACTGAAACTCACTGGGTGCATAAAAAGACACTGGGAGAAAGGGGTTGTACCTGCTCTGGAGGACTACAGGCACCTGTTTTGCATCTGTGAATATTTGACAGATGGGATGCAGAAGGACCAGTCTTTCAGCTGGTGTAAAAGAGTACAGACATTTGCCTGTGCAGAGGATCTGCTCCACGGCCTGTGCTTAATTCTCCCAGGCAATACTTTAGGAAGTAATCAGATAGTCATTCATATCTGATTTTGAGTGTACAGCTGCAGGGAAATGCTGCAATTCCTCCTTTTTGAAACGTGTCAATAAAAACCACATCTATTTTCATTTGCTTCCTTATCTTCGCCTGCTCTTCTGTCTCAGTTTTACGGCCATTTGGATTAGGTTTAGTCCTACACATCGGGGATGGAAAATGTTGCCTGGCTGTGCTGAAAGAATAGGGAAGACCCCTGTTTTTCAGAACAAGGTTGTGCTGCGACATACATTGCTTTCAGATTCATGGGGTGATGCAGAAGCCAGTGCTTCATTTGCATGCTAAGAAAGGTCTGAAAGCCTGCTTGTTCTCTGCTTGGATCACAGTAATATGCATGAGTGAGAAAGGAGGATAATAACCAGTAGCAGGAGTCGCTTTTATTAACATGTAAATGCTTTTGCATTTTTTCTTTTAAATGAAAAATTTGGAGGCAAATGTCTGCTTCCTTTGCTTATATGTAAGAAAACGTGCTCTTTGTCTGTTTCAGATATTAAAAATGGGAGATGTTTTCAACTTAGATTTTTTAATGAGAGAAAACCTGAAAATGTCCACATGGGTTTGATAGAAGACAAAATGCTCCCACAGACAATACTGTTTTCCTGCTAGCTGCAGAGAACAGGGACCTTGATATTTACCTTAAATTGGTGCACTAGCTTGTGCTGAGAGCTTAGCCTTATGTTTGATTGTATGGCCTCTGCTCAGGCTTGCCTTGCACGACCAATATTGCAATGCTGTGAGTGCGCAACACTTGATGTGAGATGTTTGGCAGTCAGACTCACACCACCATGCCCACCTTGCACAAATCTTTAAAGGAATGGGTTCGTGTCTGGTTATGGTCTTGCCTATTTGCTTGCTTGTTGGCTTTTATGAACTACAGGAATTTAGGAAGGATTTCAGGCTGCCAGGGGGAGAAACCATTAAAATGGCATATTCTCAGCAACCTTCATATACAGGGCACGGAAGAACAGTGGTCACTGTTCTGGTCAGCTTCACCACTGCAGGTTTTTCATTCTGAAATCCAGGAAACATACAGTGAAGGAGGTATTTTGCTCTATACAAAAAACATGGGATCAAGGAGCAACAGACAGGAGAAGCAGCAAACATTCCAAAAATAAGTGCTCAAGAATCACAAAGAATTAGAGTACCTTGTTCATCTATAGTTTGCAGCAGGAAATGAATATTTATGTCTCAAATGTTATGTTAAAACATTCTTCCTTAATATGTATTTATATACAACCTTCCACAAAAAGTCTGTCTTCAAAAGCAGCAGGCACTGACATCCCGCCTTGCCAAAAACACAACATCTCATCAGATGCTCAGAAAGAATTTATATGAGACTTTGTGAAGTGCCTAACAAATAGCAGGCATTCTACTGAAGAAAGCATCGGCATTTCAAGATGAAGAAGTAAATCTGTTCAGTGCTTTAGGAGTTTGAAGTGACTTTAGGAGTTTAAAATGACTTCTTTAAAAAATGTAGACTCCCAGCTTAATGCTTCCTCTGGACCCCTCTAGCTAACAAATGACTTGTTTATAGCATTTCTAAATATAGATCCAGGTAACTCAGATTAAATCTCACTCAAGCCCCACTTTATGTCTAAGCAAAAATAATAAAGATCTTAGCGTTCCTTGTTATAGTTCTTTGTATGTAAAGAAAGCTTCTGAAAAAATCCCATATTAAAGAATATACTCATCATTCTTGTGTAATCTGAATATATAATCTTTTTTCTAAAAAAAAAAAAACCCAAAACTCCAAAACAAGCAAGGAAACAAAAAACAAAAAACAAAAAAAGAAGCCAAACCACAAGCCCCCAGATTTTTTTTTTTTTTAACACTTTTGTCTTTTCTGTGTAATTATTGAGAGCCCTACCTTCTTCTACCTTATTCATTTCGAAGAAACCCAGCACCTCTGGAAGGATTCCTTGCATTTCTATTTTTTATTACCTACAACTGTAATATCCTTTGCTTTTTACTTCATTCTTTTTTGTTTACTTAATCAGTTTCCCAAACTTTCTATCTTCTAAATTTATATCCATTTCTGTCAAGTTGCCTTTTTTTCATTACCTCCCTCCATTGACGTGCACACACAGAGATCACAAATATATTTTAGCTTTTGTAGGTGCTTTTATTCTCTCTGCTAAAGTCACGTTGTTTTATAACTAACATCACCTAATTTTTCAGCTGTGGGATGGTAGATTTTTGGCTATCAAATAAAATATTTAATCAGTTCTCCCAAATTATTCATACGTTTTCCCAGTTCTATCAGCCTATAGTTGTTTTCAGCTTTATGAACCTGTCTCTTTTAAATCCCCAGCCATATTTATTACTGATTTGAGCTTTATTTTCAGTCTGCACATAATGAATGTAATTAAGTCATGACAACTTGCTCCTAAAAAAATCTTTGTTTTTAGTGCTTAGATCAGTGCCCTTTTATCTGCCAACATGAAATCAAATTTATCTTTCCATGACACTGTTTTTTCGAGTTAAGAAATAGTATTTTTTTTCCTTTTTTTTTTTTTTTAGAAATTCCAAGGTAGTTTTTGTACTGACAGATCTCTGATATATATCACTCACATTAAGGTGTCAGCTTCTCAGCTTTTTTCCCCTTATGTAGGACAGGCAGGTTTCTAAGGAGCTGTTGATGCCGCTCTGAAATGTGGTATGATGGTAGGAACTACTGGTAGTTTATGCCCCGCCTTGCACTATGTTGGCTAGAAAATTGATCCATAAACCTTCAAGATCACTTGCCCAGGGCTTTGTCAGGGGCTCAGACATGAGTATTTTGTAGAATTTGAGCAGGTGTATAAGATGGTGCTCTTGTCCCTTGTGCTACAAACCAGGATCTGTCATACAGCTTGTTCCCTAGTGTTTGGTCCCTGCTGCCTTGAACCTGCAACAGTGATGTTTTCCAGATGTGTTTTTTCCAAATATCCCTCCTCTATGTTGTATGAAGTCACTGTCTTTCTTTCTGTACTTCCTTCATCTGTCTGGTTCCAAAGCACACCAAGCAAATGATTTATATATAAAACCTTGCTGCAGAGTCTCATTTTTTTCAGTAATCTGTGAGGGATTAGCTACTTGATGATTTCAAGCACTGGTTCTGATCAAAGACCTGTTAGTCATGTCCAGATGGGTCTCACAGAATCACTGACGAGCCGATCAGTAGGCCTGATAGGAGATAGAGAGACTGTCCCTACATCCCTACAGCCTTCCCAGAGGACAAAACTTGAATAGATAACACACACACACACACAGGCATATGCATGCAAATGCTCTCTCATCTCACCTCCTGCAACTGCACTATCTCTGAGCACAGGCTCTGCAGCTTACCCTTCAGAAACTCCCATGTTAGCTGCTCTCTTTGCTGGGCTCAGCTGTTTCATTCAGCTTTTTGATTCTGAGTAAAGTTATTTCAATGGCTAAACAGGAGGAACGATGCGTACAATGCCCTTCTGAATTATACCAAGTTATGAACTGTGAGTGATGGTGCAAATAATATACATGTATCATATCGAAGTGAAAGATGGTCCCAGTGATCACAACAGATAGGCAGAGGGTAAACAATCACCAGAAGTAACCTTGTTGGCTGAAAGAAACATCTGATTTCTACTAAATCCAAAAGTACAAAAGAACGTTTTCAAGTTTTCTGAAAGACAGATGGAAATGTCTTAGGGAACCTGACACAAAGCAATTATGGATGCTCAAACACAACAAAGATTTTGAACATTAAAAGAGAATACTAAAAGGATTTTTATACTTGACAGCTCATTTCATTGTATTCTCTTTTTATATTAAATTATTAAAGAGAGATATATCAACGTGTGTATTTTCAGTCCCTTTTTGCCAGTTTAGCTTATTGAAAAAGTTTAACATTTCCCAACAAAATATCTTCAGAATATTTCACAAATGTTACAATTTGCCAAGTTTTTTCCTCAGTAAATCATTATGGGTCTTTGCCTCTGAAGGGCTACACTTTCTCTCTCAAATGAAGCTTCCTTCTTAATTAAATAAAATACTGACAGTGGGATACAGATCAGAGAAGCTGCTAATTGTCTTTGAAATATCTTTGAACCCTCATCTGTATTACACCACTGAATTCAACAGTACCATGATTTTCAAAAGGTTTATGCCTCCAAGACTTTAATAGTATAGTAGAATAAAATAGACAACTAATTCCAGTATCGATGATTCTTTCCTTTTGCTGAAGGTATTTAGAACATGCTGTAGCCTTGGGGGGGTACAAATAAAGTTTTACACTGCTTAATGATTGTGACTTTTTAAAGTTCTTATGGATCACTTTATGTAATATGGTCTGTAGATCACAGGCATCTGTTCAGAGCTATTCATATGGGCCACTGCTGTAATATTGACAAGGATCCCTTGAGAGAAAGCAAGTCAGCCTACCTCAAAAAAAGAGTCTAAGTTAAGAACATTAACATTTACTTGGAAATACCCATCTCTCTTTGTTGAATGTAGAAGCAGCTTGGAGACTAGCTCAGCCAAAGGCTAAACATTTGGATTGCTAAAATTAGGTGAGATAAATCTCACTGCAGGAGCTAAGGCTTGCTGCACAGTCAATGAAGAGGCAGGAGGAAAGAGACCATTAGGAGCTGGTGTCCCTCCATCAGTTGGGTGGAAACTTCACAAGTCTCACTTAAGCATCTACATGAGATGGTGTAATTTAAATGCTCAAAGTGGGATACCTATGTGATTAAGCACTTATGCACTCTACCAGGACTCACAAAGAGGCTTACAATGGCACATTGTGCTGAAGTTGTCCAGTTCTTTAGGAATTTGGTTTTTCAATGTGCTTACGAGGCAGGTTTGCTATATATACATATATATGTATAGAGACACAGCAGAGTTAAAATTAACTCAAATTGTCATGTGCTTCTGTTGGGGGAATTATCTGCTCTTCTCTACTCTATGAGTTATTATATTCTGCCTAAATTCAGATTATGTGCAGGAACCAGAACTTTTATTTGACTCAGAGGTGCTGTGTACTTTCCTGGTGCTATGATAATATGCAAGGACTTGCATGCAGCCAAAATATGTTAATATTGCTAACTGATATTTAATTTCTCTGTAGGAAGTCTGCACACAGCTTCTTCTCACAAGCACTCTTATCCCTGTCACATGGATCTTCACAGTTAACATGGCTCTAAGCAAGAACAAAAAAAGACCTTGTTTTAAGTTTATGTTTCTTTCTCCTAGCATCCTGGCCAGCTGCAGCTTCTGTTTACTGCTTGACGAACCCTTGGAGTACTGGAGGAGCAGCTGAGCTATCAGCAAGAGCTGGAAAAGCTGGACATTACTGTAATTCACAACTTGATGTGTGCTCCCTGTGGGTGGTTGCTCACCAGAGAAATTTTGGGTGGGATATGCGTTCTTTGCAGAAACTGTATCATGAGGGAAAAAAAAGTTTACAAAACACGATTTAAAATGTCTCTGACTGCCATTCTAAAAGTATTTTGCTAGCTTCTCCAGGAATTAATCGTGTGACTAAAGGGAGCAGTATCTGGTCTTTTTTCTTAATTAAATAAACCATTTTCAGATAACTACCAGTTATGGGTGCTAGTTTTGCAGTGAATAGTGAGGTGCAGGTAGATTCACACCTTCTGTGTTGTCACTTTGGTAATCTTTCACAAAGCATTTCACTTTTCTAAAATGAGATATGTGAATTCTTACGCAATATCACAGCTAACAGCAAGGGCTAGCCTGTTCCCACCTGTTCATTTTGCTGAAGATAGAGATGCCCCAACCTCTCCAGGAACCATGTGCCAGTATTTGATAAACCTCACAATAAAAAAAGTGTTTTCTTGTGCACAGATGGACTTTCCTGTATTTCATTTTGTCCCCATTGCCTCTGGTCCTGTCACTGGGCACCACTGAGAAGAGCCTGGCTTTGTCTTCTTTACACCTTCCTTTGAGGTATGCATTATCGAGCTTTCTATTCTCCAGGTTGAACAGTCCCAGCTCTCCCAGCCTCAACTTGTATCAGAGATGCTGAGGCCCTTTGCGATCCTTTGCTGGACTCTCTCCACTAAGAAGCGAAGGATCATCACCCTTGACCTGCTGGCAACACTTCCTCATGCAGTCCAGGCTGACACTGTCCTTTGTTGCAAGAATACATTGCTAACTCAGGATCTACTTCTTGTACACCTACGTCTTTCTCTGCAGAGCTGCTTTCCAGCCAGTCATGTGGCAGTGGGTACTGGTGCGTGGGGTTATTCCATCCCAGGGGCAGGATTTGGCAGTTGTCTTTGCTGAAGTTCATGAGGTTCCTGCTGGCCCATTTCTCCAGATTGTTAAGGTTTCTCTGAATTCCAGCACAGCCATCTGGTACAACAACCACCCTTCCCAGTTTTATATCCTCTGCAATCTTGGTGAGGATGTGCCCTGTTCCATTGCCCAGGTCATTAATGAAGATGTTACAGAATTTTGGAACGGTATTTGACCCCTAGAACACACTGCTGTAGGCTGGTCTCCAGAAAGACTGTGTGCCAGTTATCACAGCACTTCAAAATAGGTAGTTCATCCAGTTTTCAGTCTGTCTCACTGTCTATTTATTGTGCCTGTGCTTCATCAGTTTGTCAATGATGATATTAGGAAGTGTTGAATGCGTTGCTGAAGTCAACTTCTGCTCCTTCTTCATCCACCAAATTAGTAATTTCTTTGTAGAAGGCTGTCAGGTTGCTAAGTTATTCATTACCCTTCATAAATACATGCTGATTATGCCAAATAGCCTTAATATTATTTGAAATGGTTTCTGGCATTATTTGCTCCATCACCTGCTCAAGAATTGAGGTCAGGCAGACCAGCCTGTAGCTCCCTGGATGCTCCCTTTGCCCTTCCACAAGTGACATTTGAATTCTTCCAGGTCTCAGAAATGTCCCCTCAGTCATGGTGACCTTTCAAAGATAATTCAGAGTCTGCTCACAGTGAGATATCCAGGCCACCTCCGTTACACTTGTGGGTGCATCTCATTAGATCCCATGGACTTGTGTATGTTCAGTTTGTTTTAATATTCCCTAACCTTATCCTCCTACACCAAGGGAAAGTACCTTGCTTCAGGCTTTAGCAATGGTCACAGGGCCTTTGGATTGCTGAGGGTGAATGTTACCAGTAAAGACCAAGCCAAAAAAAAAGACAACCTTGGCCTTTATATTGTTTGTCACCAGCACTAGTATGAATTCAGCAGTGGGCCCCCATTTTCTCTACTTTTCCTTTTGCTCCTGATACACCTGCAGAAACTCTTCTTGGTGCCCTTCTCATCCCTCACCAGATTCAAACCCATGTGGGCTTTGGCTTTCACTGCCTTGCCCATGCATGATTGGATATTGTCTCTAAATTTCTCCTGGGTCACTTGCCCTTGCTTCTACCTCTTGTGTCTTTCCTCTGTATGTGAATTTTGTCAGGGGCTTCTTACTCATTCATACAACTGTCCTACGTCTTTTACTTGATTTTATGCTTGTTAGTATTGACCATTCTTGAACTTGGAGGAAGAGATACTTGGAAGTCACATTGTTTCTCTAATTCCCTCTTTTATCCAAGACTGTATCCCATGAGACTCTTCTAAGCAGATCTTTGAACAGGCCAAAGTGTTCGCTCCTAAATTCCAGGATTATGATAGTGAATTTGCCTTGCTTCTTCCTCTCAGGATCATCATCTCATGGTCACTGCAAAGCTGCTCCAGACCTTCACATCACCAACAAGCGCTTCCATGTTTGCAATATCATATCCAGCAGAGCTTTCCCCCATCTTGGCCCCTTCCCTTCCCTTCCCTTCCCTTCCCTTCCCTTCCCTTCCCTTCCCTTCCCTTCCCTTCCCTTCCCTTCCCTTCCCTTCCCTTCCCTTCCCTTCCCTTCCCTTCCCTTCCCTTCCCTTCCCTTCCCTTCCCTTCCCTTCCCTTCCCTTCCCTTCCCTTCCCTTCCCTTCCCTTCCCTTCCCTTCCCTTCCCTCCCCTCCCTCCCCTCCCCTCCCCTCCCCTCCCCTCCCCTCCCCTCCCCTCCCCTCCCCCCCTCCCCTTAATGCAAAGCTGCTATATTTAATCCAATGTAGAACACATTTCTGTTGTTTTACTTGTATTATTAATTTTTACAAATTAAATGAACAACGAAGATATTTGGTCTGAGGAATTTTCCAGGTGAGCCTTTCCTAAGCAGATTTGAGTACCAGGTGCTCTGAACACAGATCTTTTACAGACTGATTGGTACATTAATCCAGATTATTTTATGACTTTTGAAATCTGTGTTTATATCTCATTCAAATAAATCTTCAGATGAAGTGAATGGAAGTTTAGCCTGTGCAACAAATGGGTAATAAATGAATAAGACCTTCAGGATCTGTCATGCTAATGATTAGAATTGAAAACTACTATAGCTCTTTCCATCTTCAAAGTGCTTCACGAACATTAACCATTCTAATTAATTTCATTTAGAGATGTTCCTACTGTATCTTTTCCTCTGCTGAACACTGTAGTACACTTAGTGCTGTATTGTAATTCAAAGGTTGTTATGGTAAAGATTTTGACAAGAACAGAGAATCCCTTGTGAAAATTTGTAATTGTGCTAATTACATCAGAGATCAGATGTCAAGCTTATCTTTTAAAAGGATCCTAGTACATGCCATAGGTGTACCAACTCTCAGTAGAATAGCTAGGTTTGGTCAATCCACCACTACTTCTGGCATGTGCCTGCTGTAGGGGTAAATAAGATTTATTAACCTGCAAAACTGATTGAAAGCCATGTTAATGTTCAGTCTCAGGCTGAGAAAATGCAGAATAGAAAGAAAAAGAACCCTAGTAACTATCCTACCACTACCAGTCAACTTGTTAAAGGCAGATAAAGTAGGATAGAAGAATGGCATATGATTGTAAGACAGTGAGGCATCTTTGTTTCATAATTTTTCTATCTGGAGATGCATTATTCAAAGTGTTATCTTGTTAACTTACTAGGAGTTACAAAAAGCAGTTTAATAGATGCATAACAGCCATTTGACAGACTGGTCCAACTTCCTCCCCGTGGAGAACTGACTGCCAGTTTTGGGACGTCTAGGCAAGCCTCTTGGCATGTGGTGGGGATAGACTGTGAGCATAACTGCTGGGATGCTCTTCTGCTGAGCTTTGCTGGCTGCTTGAATGGCTTTTGTTCTTGCCCTTTCCTCAGGCAAAGCTGTAAAAAATCACCTTTTGAAACCTGGGCATTACGTATATAAGTGGCTGTGCTAGGATACTCTGGAAGTGCCCATAGGAAGGTATCCATCAGTGCTGGAGCAACTGTGAGTATGTTGTATGTGGAAAATGTAATTTGGGTGTCAAACTAGGACATCTAGAGGTGAGTACAGTTTTTTAGGTACAGCTAGTAAAAGCGAGCTTAATATACACTGTTTCTTGTAGGTATTGAGGAGAATGTGACAAGGTGAACATGCCCAGTGCGTGTGATATACATAGAAAATTCACCAATAAGTAAGGACTCTTGGCCTATGGAAATGGTACTAGTTGAAGGAAGTCCAGAACCCCAGGGTACTGCTACCCAGTCATACTACTTTGCAGTAACACCCTTCATAGGCACCTTCAAAAGTCCTAGTTGGAGGGCTACAAAAGGGAGCAAAGGAACAAACTAACAACTTGGGGGTGATCAGAGAGCTAGCAGTCAGTCTCCATCCCAAATCTCTCATTTGTAACAGTTTCAGCTGAACCTTACTGAATAACCAAATCTCTTTTTAACAAGCCCAAATATCTCCCTGGAAATTGAGAAAAATGTTACAAGCTGGAGGATAACTTGAACCTTTGAGAGAAATTCATCATCTATGGAAATGAAAGCTCTGGTCTGCACTAACTTATATCAACACTGCATCGTGCAGACATCTGTTTCTATGGTAGTGGCATATACCTAGAATGACCAAATACAGAATTGTATGATTAAGTATTTTTTTTATGTACCAATAGATATCTGACATTTAGTAGCATGCAGCTGCAGTTCCCAGGGGCTCCTACAACAACCTTTCTGATTTCTTATTTTAAGATGAATGGAGAATCAACCAGATGTGCGTGTAGGAAAAAAAAATTCTGAGTTTAACATTGTTTTTTAATCATACAGTGGCATTTAACAGAAGATTATATTCCTGAAATGGTCAATTCAGAATAAGGAATAATTCACTTAAGTATTAATCATCATTATTAAATGATAGATGTTTTCTGAACACTTCCTATAGAATCTTTTTACATTTCTAGAGAATCCTACCATTTTAATTGCTGTTCCTTTTCTTTTTTTGCATCACTGTTAAACTCCTTAACTAATGGTGACACTCTGGTCAAGAATCGTAGGCTCTGCATTTGGGACCCAAATACTACTTTGTTCATGATCCACAGTGGGTTTTTTCTTGTTCATGCACTGATACTTATCAGTGTGCCGAATATGACTAAATCTTTGTTGCTGGTGTTATATAAATTTCTTAATATAGCTACCTTTTCTCCTTAGTTTCTCTATTCTTCTCAAGTGTTGTTTTATGGAAGTATGTTGTTAACCAGCAGAATATAGACCTTCTGTACTGCTGTATGCATTTTTCCAATGAGCCCCGGTGCATTTAAAGACCAAATAACTGTATGGAGCCTGACTTTTAATCACAGATACTGTTGTGTTTTTATGAATCTCATAAAATTGATAAAAATCGACTTCCCTGCTTCATAGGAGCAATGAAGTGAGCTTGAACAAATGTTGGGTGGGTCAGTGCAATGGTTCCAGCTTTGTGATTCATGGTCCTGTGCTGGTCTGTGGCATCCACAAGGTTCCGCAGTAGTCTCGCAGGTTCTTCTTTTTCCTTGTTTCTCTCTGGGGTGTGTGCCCTTGGAGTGTATCTGTAAATTCTGTATTTTCCCTAGTTTCAGGATTGGGCAGAAAATACCTCCCTGGTGACTCATCCCTACAAATCCTGCTGGTTTTTTCTGTTTGTACTCTTCAGACAGTTAAAGTTCATGGGCTTATGGTAACAGCTCTGCTAACTAGCCCCAACTCATGCTAGTGGTTACAAGCCCTCAGAAAAAGACTTGGTGTTGTAAACAAGTTGCTGACATGTTGCATGGCTTGCCTGATGCCACAGGATAAAACAGATGATAGAAAACTGGAACTCAGAGTTGATGTTCTGCAGTCTGGAAAGTACAGCACAAATAGAGGAAAAGTTTCAAACAGCTAAAATCTACCTGCGTGCTCTGGGAATCCAATGATACTTGGGAATTGCTGCTGTGGTATAAGTCAGGCAGATCAGTTTCCATATGATTGTGTAGAGTGACTTTAAACCAATGAATTTCACCTATGCTAGTATTTTTCACACCCTGCTCAATTTGCTTGCACCAAGACTCTATCCTCAGACCTTTAAGGGTTGTTCTCAAGCCCCACAGAGTATCTTGAGTGAAGGAAGCATCATCCCCTAAGATCAATCAGTTCAGCTTTACTAGCACTAAGAACACTCCCCACCATTGCCCTTCAAGATCCTTAGATAATTGGCATTTTAATGTTTCACCCTGATTCCTCTGAAGCTGTGATTTAGCGTGTAGAAAATATAGTGCAAAAGTATGTTAAAATTGTAATAAAAGGTGTTTACTGTACTTAGTTGTCATAAGTCATTCTATTAAACTGTTGCAGAATATTAACAAGGGATATGATAATATCACCATATAAAATTCATATACATTTTTTAGCAGTTGTAAAATGTGTTATAATTATTTAATAGCTTTGCAACGGGTTGTGTTTGATAATTAACTGCTGTGGCTGTGGATAAGGAACAGTGCTGTTATTTTAACTATCTGAAAAAGACAGAACAGCCTCAGTCTAACATGACAATTACCCATGAAAATGATCAGGTGGCAAAAAATCCTTGTTATTATTTTCCCACCCCCCACAAAAGCAAACATAGGGCAAAGGTAGGCTATGTCTTCTGAATGTGCTTGTTTATTTTGTTTCCACAAACATATGGATTAGATTAAGGGAATGCTCTCTACTGAGAGACTGCATCTTTAAAAAAACACTTCAGAAACAGGTTTTATAATCCTACTTACCTGCTAGTTAATTGCAAACTTAGTGTAGCAGAGCAGAAACTGGTGGAATAGTATTGGTCATGACCTACAAACAACATTTTCTAAAGTATTTAGCCAGATGTTTAGGTGTGAAGTCCCACCATGGGCAGTGAAGTTCCATTCTTTTACATCCTGCAAATCTAAAAGACAGTGGTACCTCAAAGGAAAACTTGGAGAATGCAGACACCAGAATGTGCAACTTGAAAATCCCTGAGCAGCTCTAATCCAAACTTTGAAAAGCCTCACGAGCTGCCTCTAGAGGTACCTCAGTTTTCAACCTATAAATCCCCAAGAACCTCCTGTTCTGCTTCTGTGCCTGCTCAGAGGTGCTCAGGATGGAGAGGACGGATGACAAGTGTAGCTCTCACTGAAGTCCACTCAGATGGTCTTCGCCTCCAAGACGTTGAGCCTTATCAGGGATTCTTAGAGACTACTTATGGTATGCCTAAGATGTATCTATGAAAAAAGTACAGCAGCAGTGGCTGCTGCTTTCCTTGAAAATGTGCACAGAATGGTCTCAAGTCTGATCATTCATCTGGCTGTGGGAGACACAGATTCAACTCACTCCCCCAGCTGAAGTAGCTTAAGCCTATCTTCTTCCCCCTATGTCTGAAAGACTGAGGTTCTCAGTGCCATCTCACTCTAGCACTCAGATATGACCAAAAGCCCATTTAAAACCAAATTCTCATTCTGAGTGTAAGGATGAAAGTTGAAATCAGTGACAAATAAAGGTAGAGGGATGACAGCTAATGTTTACTTGCATTTTGGTGCCTAATTCATTTTGACAGCCCATTTAAAACAGCTGAAGAACTGCCTGTATGGAAGACTGTTCCTTTTACAGTGATATCTTATTGCTGGTGCTTTTGATTTCAAGTTTTCTCTGCCAAGCTAATGGAGACTATGGAGTAGATATCTCAGTAGTGGAATCATGGCTCCATCTGTACATGTTAGAAAAGCTGACATTTGGAACAGAAAACCACTTTGGGGTGGACAAGTATGGGCATGTGTTTCAGAGAGGAAAGGGCTATTTGGGGATCATAGCCTCCCTGTTTCCTTTTTCTGAAAGCTGTGGAACAGCTGGACAAGATGGAAGCTCTGTTTCCCCTTGGTTGTGTGCGTGGTTTGTGGCTTTTTTAGTTGTTATGAATGTCACCTAGTATGCAGTGGTGCCTATTTTAGCTTGGTATTTGGTCTCAAGTAATTAAATAATCAATACCAGATTATTGAATAAAAATCTGTCAGTAAACAGCCTAAAATCCTACTCTACCTCTTTACATCTGGCCCTGCCACCAGCTACAGCTTACAATGGATCAAGTTTCTAACAATATGAGCTTGCTTTAAGTGTTTTTTTCTGAAAAACCTAAATCTTGCCTTGTATTTGCTACCTGACAAAAGCCAGTGGAGAACCTCAGGAAAGAATTTGACCAAAGAAATAAAAGGTGAGGCAAAGAAAGACAGGGGGGTAAAGTCATCCTTCAGCCACCAAAGCCAGCATGTTCCTTTGCATGATGCTTTTCCGGGGGACCATTTCTGTAGCTGATCTAGCACTATGCCTTCTCTTCCTGCCTGCCAGCTCCGCTGTTATTCAGCCCCATAAACCAAAATGTGAGACTCTAAAGCAGCTAATAAAGCCCTTTGTAACAAGAGAGGGAGCTCTCACAACACTCATGGAGAATTTTTGAGGGTGCTGTTCACCAAGGAAAGCAGAGGACAGAAACTTGTCTTTGTTTTCACTAAGGAGAATGGAGGTACGTAAGCATGTCCCTATATTAGCTCATGGGAGGCAATCATAGTTTAGGTTTCCTACACCACAAAAAAAAAAAAAAAAGACCTGGGATTTTAACATAATTATTTAGGAACTACAGGTATTCACATAAACAAGACATGCAAATTGTTTGGCCACTGTCTATGCTGTAACTCATGGGCAAGCATCCACATATGAAAGGAGAAATCTCATGACTTTACTCCTGGGGTCAGCTGAACTGCTCCAGTACTGCTGGTCACCAGGGCACAATGTGTTACCCAGCACCAGTGTCCCCAGTGAAGTCCAAGAGGGCAGTGAAACACAAATGAACCCCTTAGCTCCCTGGTCTTGTTCTGGGAAAACTTACTGAGGGAATCCTAGCACAACTGTTACTTGCTTTTCCTCATCCCTGCATTTCCTCCAAAGCCCAGACCTTTGGTCTCATTTTATATTTCCAGAATTATGTCCTTTGTGCTGACTTAGATAAAGAGTTAACATAAATAATTAATTAATGTTTCCAACTAATTACTATATTCAAATCCCCATTTTTTAAGAAAAATGAAGAAATACGTTTTTTCGTTTAGTAAAGAGGTCTAAAAATATTACATTAATCTTCTCATAGATTTTATTTCTAGAAATTCCAAGAAAACAACAGTCTATGTTGTGCTTTCAACCACTGGCAGAACCTTTTCTGCAATGAGAAGCCTTTGTGTCTTTAAAATATGTGTTATTTGTGAGCTAGCTTTGATCTGTAATTATTGCCTTACCTTTGGTTAATAAGAAACAGTATTTTTGTCACTGTTTAATATTTTTGAAAGCATACAATAGTTGGAACCAACATCTAGCTCTTAGAAGCTGTCAATCTTTCTGTAAAATCTTTGTTTTCTGGAGACATATGATAAAACTCCTAGGTGCTTTGGTAACCAGCAAGAAAACAGATGTGCACTTCTTCCCTGTTCTTTGCTTTTGTCCTTTTTAAGGAAATTTTCTTGTACAATGTAGATATTATTCCCTTTTTCTTTGTATTTGTGTGCTCAAATGAAAAAGACAATAGTGACAGCACAGCTACAGAGAAATGAGAACATAAAAATGTCTTAAGAACCGGTCCTGCTCTCATTTGTGATGATGTAAAAAACAAGCTTCTCCATTTGCTGCAGCTAGCATATTACTGAATTAGGCCATAAGCTTTCACCACAATCAGTGCATGTTGTAGACTGTGCCAAAGGACATCATTATTAGTGTCAATGAAGCTCTCCTAGGATACCGAAGCTTTTTCATTGGGAATCTCAGTATAATTTGCAGAGGCCAAGGAATGTGTCACTAGAAAATGAATAAAGCTGAAAGACTCCTAATGCTAATTTGAAGCTAACCCTTCTCACTTGTCTTTTTATATGACAAGAAAAGCAGTGAGTCATAATTCGTCATAAATCTCAGGAATGTCAAGTGAAGTCAGAGGGATTCTTCAAATGAAGATCAAGAGCAGAAAATTTTTGTAGAGCTACAAAGTACACAGAAATGTGATGAAAATGGTATACAACCTGCTAAGACAGCGAACCGCATTTATACAAAAAACTGAAGCAACAGAACATCACTGTCATGAGTGATACTAATTCTCAGGTAGTTTTGGCTAGGTTACCACTTTTCCAGCAGACATAAAATTCACTAGAGGCATGTGGTTCTCATTGTCCTAATGACACTTGTGAAACTGTTTTGGCTTAAGAAAATGTTGCAAACCTACAGATTAGTTATTCTCATTTTACCAGTAGTGCAAGAGTCAGAGCAGTTGCATGAAATGCAGAAGAAAGTGTTACCAGTTCCTTCTTCTGTCTGAAAGGGTTGAATCCTTTATCAGAGGTTCCTAAATGCCACTCCACTAGGGATTTCCTGATGCTGTTTCATCCTGTAAAAATAATTATAAACATGCTGGAGCAGGTATCAGAATGTGTCTCCTGAGCTGGTGAGCTGCGCTCCAGCTGAAGATCCAGACTCATTGCTTTGCTATTTCTCTCAGTGTTTATATGTCATATATATACACTTATACACATATAAGTAGAAGAATACCAGTAAGAGGGAAAGATGAAACCACATTTCAACAAATGCTTCATCCTAGCAGTTGAGGACTACCCTGTGGAAAAGCCTGATTCAGATCTTCTCCCTTCTTCAGCAAGAAGCTCTGACTCAAGGAGAGGTCTTCATTGCTGAGCGCTGAGGACGTAACTCTATAAAATACATCACCATTTATTTGGTATAACTGTCTAGCCAGAAGAGGAAGACACTCATCTGAGGGGAGTGGGACGACAGTTTCTACTCCAGAGCAACCACTTGAATCTGCAAGGACAACAAGGCAGCTCAATATTCGTACAGTCTCGTGAATGGTAGATTGTGGTGTTTCTAGTCTGCTCATGAGGGAGCTGAATCTGAGCCATTCAAACTTATTATTTATGCTCACAGAACTTAAGTTTGGGTAAAATACAGATGATGATCTTTTCTAATCATTTTCTCGATGTAGGTCATCACCACCTTTGTTTCTTACAAGCTCTGAGATTGCGTTTCTTCTTGTCAATGGAACAACAATCTGGCAAGAAAAAAACAAAACATTTTCAGTCTGTGTCTCCTGGAACATTCTTTCCAGTTATTCAATTTGCCAGCCAAAGGTAAAAATCAATGATTTCTGTGGCTTTAGTTTTGATTAGGTGTTACAATTCTTCCATGCAGGCTCTCTTAGAAAAGGAGATCTAGCCTGTTACCTTGTTGTAAAATTGATGTCTAATCTTAAAGTAGAGAACAAAACACCACAACTGAATGAGGAACTGAGAAAGTAAAACGTAGAGCAGGTGAAGGATCAGAATTTATGTAGACTTAAAACTGATTGTTAAGAAGGAATTTATTGAACCTTATAAAATCCTCAACTGCATGCATAATGTCCCTGTAGTTTACCATTTTCTTTAATATAAACTAAAGAATTTTAAATATGGAACAGATGGTAAGAAACAAATTTTCTATACTAAGAACCATAAGTGCATCTTCCTGCAGAAAGGTTGTTAGAACAGTTTCTAGGGGGAATAAAAAATTCTAACCTGTATTTTATCTGTGTGGAAAATACAGGAGGGAAGTTTCAACCACTGAAGTTTGTACTAATTTCTGAACTGCGAAACCCACCACTGCGTAATAGATCACTTAGTGAGATAGAGATGTTCAGTTCTGGAAGAAATAAGCAATTGTTCTAGAATTACTGCAGAACTGGACTGTGGTGAGTGCTGAGGCTTGCCTGGTCCCTGTGAATCCAGGAGGAGCAGAAAACAAGTTAGCAAAATCCAGTGTGCAGTCTTTTGAAAGACAGTCTTTTTGGTTTCTCTTTGTTTATTTGTTTTTACCTTTGTAGCTTCTTTCCTAGTGTGTCTAAAATCCCTTTTTAGCTATCCCTTTGGATTTGTGCATTTGGAGATCCTATTAGTATTCCTAAGATAGCATTTGGTACACATGGAAAGTAGTCTCTGGACTGCCTAGCTAAACCTCTCATTCAGAAACATTGTTCAGACCTATTTATGGGGAGATTCACTGAAGAATTCTTCTGACAGATGAGCTGCATTTTGTGGTCATAGCATAAGAAAAGAGGAAGAACTTTTGAGGTAGAACCTAAAGGTCTGCAAGATGGAAATGAAGTTACTCCTAAACAACTGTATAGTCTGTAGGTACTATACAGAGGTAGGTAAATACCTCTTCAGGTTGCTTAGGCAATTTAGGATTAAAATTCTTCTTTGGAGGTGTCTTTCTCCCTTCACCATGTATGTTACCCTATGGCATAAAAACTTGTCAAAAAGCCTAATCCTGAGCTCATTTACACTGTAATTATTTCAGATTTATATTATTGTAACAAAAAAAACCTGGAATGGTGATAATCAGTGCAGTATTTCCAAATGGAGTTACAAGCTAATTCTGCTTCTTCTTGTGTCAGGTTAAATCAGGGGGGTTTTAATAGTGATTCCAGTGGTATTACTCTGGTTTTCTAATGGTTTAGTTGAGACTAATTTGAGCCTGTGTCTCAGGAATTGGTGGTGTATGTGTATTTTAAATAAAGAAGGATGAAAAAGTGCATCTCAAAGTCATATCCATGTTGGGGATTGAATGACCATTTAATTAGACTTAGATATCACTTTCACTTTAATTAAACCATTCCTTACTAACTAGTTTCTTCTTAATCATTATTAGCATTGGATTATTTCCCAGAAGTTTGTTTTATAGACTGGTGCGCCCAGTGTCAGACACTCTACAAGAACACAACAGATCTCCTGCTGTGAAAAATACATGGTTTAAGACAAAAAAATTGATAAATCTCTATATCTGCAGATGTTAATCATAGGTAGACATATTTTCATCCTTTGAACTGGTTTAATGTAACAGTGTCTCAGTCCAGAAATCTATAACAATGCTAAAATGACACTGTGCCCGTGGATATACTGCTGGAGCATAGTCCTTTGAACACATGATGTTCTTATGACATCCAGACTGTTTGGAGCGTGGACAGAGGACACCGGCTCTATGTACCTATCAATAAGAAACACGCACTGAGGCAAAGGCACTCAGCATTGAAGCCAAGAGATGCTCTCTGCCTCTATGGGATTATGGGAGAAAAGGATCATGCTGGCAGAGAAGGAAGACTGAGTGGTGCCATTATGGACTCCGACAGAATGATCCATAAAGTAACATTGGAAAGCAAGATTCTTTATTTTTATCTGCTTCCATCTACAGCAATTTCCTACTGTTCTCCCTTAATGCAAGTGCTGTTTGCTTCCATGATCTATTCCTCCTTTTAGTCCCACTCCCTGTGTTTATTAACCAGATAATCCATCTTTACCATGCAGCCAGTGCCACGATTGCAAATCGTACAGGCTCTCAGAATGGCTATAAAGTAAAACTCTTTTAAGAGCCTCAGGATGGTGACTCGTTGCATAAAGCAGATTATTCCTGTCTGGGGTTTCCAGGAAATTGTTGTGTTCCACTTATTACCTGTCTTTGAAATGAAAACATCAAGATAGTTTATCTCTGAAATGCTACACTCCACAGTATACAAGACCAAAAACTTAATAGCATCATGAATTTCATATAAAATAACAATACTTTTTTTCCAAGATAGCTTTCTCCCTATTCCACATCCTGAAGTCATAGTCAATAAACTTATACACCATTGCAACATATACTTGTATTAAAATCCTTATTGATCAAACTAATCTTTTTTTCCAAAACAGGCTGTAAATAAATAAGCACAGTGCAGGATATGTCTCTTATAAAGAGAGATGTCCAGTCAGGTTCTGACATTTAAGAACAGTGTAAGAAGATTGTTAATGGGCAGAAAGCACTCTTGAAGAGCCCTGCAAAGTGCAAGTGATCCAAGCAGTCCTTAATGGTCTTTGTATCTATTGACTATCTTTTGCTGCCACTTAGGTCTCAGCAGTTACTTGGTCTGCAGCACAACTGCAGGGAGGTGTAGATTTAAATTATGCATAGGCTTAGAGGCATGAATTCAATCTACCCAATTTAGGTACCTTACTGAGATGCAGGAATTAGGAATCTGGTCACCTCAGATGCCATAGTCAATGGAGAAAGACAGAAACCTCCAGAGGGTGATACAGTTCATGAGTGGACAGAATTATCCTGTGGAGCTCTTGTCCCTCTATGTTTACTGGATCAAGAGTCTTGGGCAAAGCCGCTCCTCACTTAGGAGACTCAGTTAGGATGGGTTAATCCAGAGACAGCATTTTTCTCATGTGGTGAAACATGTAAGTTCACCGAAGTCCCTGAGTTTTCACTGAATTAAAATACATAAGAGAAAACTAGCTCTATATATTATAAGAAGTGGCATAACCATGAATAAGTTGTTCCTTTTAGCTACTAGGAGCTGGACAGAGGGGAAAACAAGTAGATTCACCCGACATAATACTTCGAGTATTCCACTGATTACCTGACAACTATTTCTTCATGCTCAACTTAATTTCCTTCTGAAAGTTAATTTCTGTAAAACTATGCTTGGGACCAGGTACCTTGATATTACATCTCATTTCACTGACCTGTAACTGAACTGATACGGCAATGGCATCTGAAGATCGACTCAGACCCCTCATCTCTCCCCCTGAATCAGCAAAAAGAAAGTTTTCTGTGAAGCAAAACTAAGCAGCAAACGCCTGAGCCTGTAGGCTCAATAGCAAAGTTTCCGTGGGCTCTCCTGAGTCCGGGGTTTTGCTCAGTGACCCTGCAACAAACATAATCACTGCTATCATTTTGTCTCTCCCATACTCATTTGTTGTAATGCTGTTTGTAATTTTCATGTTTTAGATTTTAAACATTTCATGTAGGGACCCTGACTGAACATGTCTGTAAATCGCCTATCACACAGCTGGTGCAGTAATACAATAATAATAATTAATTAATAATGGGCCTCTTCCTTAGAAGTGTCAAGAACTGGCAATTGACATTGATGTCGATCCCTCTGAGAGGAATCAAGTCATTAATAATAAATAACAGCAGGAAAATAATAATAACATATTCTGTTTTTTCTCTCTGCTGTGATGATCAAATCTTTCTTTCCATTTGCTAACTACGTGCATGTAGATCAAGTCATATATAGGACATATACCTGCAGTCAGATTAGCTGACTGCCCTACACAAGCTCTGGGATGTCTTCAGATATTTGGCAACTTGGTGAAATTTGCAGATTCTCCACAGCCTGAAATTAATACATCTGAGGGATCAGAACTCAAAGTGACCTGCAAAATAATGATGTGAATGTTGGTTAAACCCATAGCTAGTCATATAGGGTCATTTTAAACTTGTTTCATTTAACCTCCAAATAGCCTAATAACCCTACCACTACTATCCTCTCTCTTTTTAGAATTCAGCTACTTTCACATGCCATTGAACTTCCCCCTGTAAACCTGTGCTTCCAGCCTGCCTACAGATAACCTTGCAACCTAATCTAAAGCACTAATGATGCAGAAAGAGTATTTGTTTTAGTGTTGACCACACTAAACTTTCTTTGCTGCTACTCAGAGGACTTCATTTGAGGCTGTCAATCAATCATCTTTCAAGCTTAAAAATCACTTCTGTAACGAAGGGGTTATTATCCACATAATTTTCTGCTTCTCTAAACGGCTGTTTTTCTGAGTCCCTCATGTTAAGTTATTACATCAAAGTTGATTGAAAGCAGTTAAATGGTAATCACTTGATTTTTAACATTGCTGGAATCTCAAAGGACTGTGTTGCTTGTAATTACAGCATTTTTCTTTGCTTCACTTTGAATCTTAGTAGATAATGCTTTCACTAGTATTCCTGGTTAATCTTCCTTTAGAATAGCTTTGTTTCTTCAGCTCATCAATTTTTGTAATGCTAGCCGATAAAACACAAAACAGGGAAACTGCACAACAGCTTCTCTGCTGTGTATCAAAATGAATATATATATGTGTGTGTGTGTGTTTACTGCCAAGACTGACTAAAACCTTAGGGTATTTCTCTAACTTTGTTTACAAACACATGTGAATGAAGTCTCTGCTGACTGAATTTTTGGAAGAATTGACATTCTTATGCCATGAAGTTAATGAGGACAATTATGAGAAGAATAAAGAAAGAGAGAACAAGAGAATGCCATGTATATTACAAAGAACAGATTACAGTTATGGATATTGCATTAAATTTTGGGCTAGGATGTGTTTTACACTTCTTTTGTTGCATTCTATTGTGTTGCAAGGCCACTAAATTAACAACCTGGTATTCAGAGAACAAGCAAGACAGAGACAGCAGCATCAAGTCACACATAGAAGGGATAATATAATGGGAGGCATATTTATTCTTGGCAACAATACAGAATTCGATCCAAATGAATTTACTTGAGAGTCAGATTGCTGCGTTTTTGAAAAAGAAATAAAAAATTAGAATTTTTCAGGCAACATGATTTTTGTTCGGAGCTAGGCATGCAGGCTCTATTTGAATGCCTAAACACAGAAACCTAGTGCCATTGTAGATATTTCATGGCCACCTGCTGCACTCCCCATGGCCAAGGACCTCTGGCAGGTCTTGTGTTACCTCTGCTCTCTCCTTGTTACCTTGGTTACAGCAGGCACTTCAAGAGACATGGCAGCCAATGTCTAGGCACCTATCTGGGGTACCATTTTATCTAAAAAAGAGTCTTAAGCTCTTTATATGTCACTTCAATCAAGAAATAATTAACTTTCACAATAAATTTTCACAAATCAGAGCAGGGGTATGACTTGTCCTTTTTGAGATGTGTGTGGGTCCTAGGTAGACAAGTGTCATTATATTGATGTTATTATTGGTAAAAGCCCTTCACAAATCTTCTCTCGCGAAGCCAAGCCATCAATCATATACCAATATTATATATTATATATGTTATATATTGGTATATTATATGGGGTTATTAGAGTTTTTACGAAGGCTAATGTGTTTTGTGGCCAATTTGTTCCCCATTTGGGAAATCAGATCCTTACATCTGCAGATGTAGAATGTACTAAACTGAAAACTCAATTACAGAACTGGAGCTGAGGGCACACTTACAGAGACCCCATTTAAAACAAAGGTCATATTTTTTGGTTTTGGTGTTCCTTAGTATAAGGATGCTGAAACATCAAGTAATTATGTTAGTACCTGGAATAATAATTTGCTTGTAGCACAGAAATGTCAGTTTAAAGCTTTTAATTATTTTCTAAAGGCATGAAAACCCACAGTTATTGATAGCAGTTGTGGACTACAATTGATTCATTTAAGATGTATTTGACGAAACTAGTGAACTTTATGTGGGTCCCACACTAACCCTCACAAATTTTAACCTAGCATGAAAATTAAATTGTCACATAAATTGTGTGATAATTGAGCTCTGCCAGCTCAGTCTTTCATAATTATGGTTTGGTTATATTTGTTTCCCACTTCATCAAGGTGCTATTGGAAACTTACCAAAAAGTTCTTGACTATTGCAGTTCTCACACCATTTTTTTCATATAAGAAGAGTTTGAATTTGCGCATTTTACGTTAAGCAGGTAATTGATGGAAGGTGTAGGCAGATCTCGGACTGACAGCAAGATCTCCATCTACACATCTCCCAGACAATGCCATTTATGAAGGGGTGCAGAGGTCGCATTCTGTTTCTGGCTCAGTGAAGTTTGGATCTTTCTCTAGGTGACCTACTCTTTATAGGGCTTAGATAGGACTTACTTCTGAAAAAGAGTTTTAACTATCTTCTGCCTTTGGAGTACTGCTTTTTATAACTGAGAAAAATATTTGCACTTTGAATTTCTTCAAGAGGGATTTCAGTATTATAGAATACATTTAAAAAAAAAAAATGTTTCCACACCTTAAGCTATACTGCTAAACAGAAAACCAATTTGTTTGAAAATGTATCTATATAATTCATCTCATTACACTTACTTCAGTAGGTTTTTAAGGGGTTATGGTATTCATTGGGGGAGAACTGTTTCTTACCCTCTGGTAGATCCTTTCAGTTGACATTAGATGAAAATGCATAATCAATGTCACTGTAATGTCCCTGACAGTAACACTTCAAGGGATGTCTATCCAGGCATGATTTATCAGTACAAAGCTATTTTAGGGTTCTAGGGAATGATGCGTCTTTGAATCCCACAAACAGGTCTGTTCTCAAAAGTCAGCTGTTTGTATACACTATTGGTTATGTAGAATTTTAGGAGAAAGAGAGGACTGAAATTACTTAATATAATAATGTGAGAATACATAAATATAATTCAAATTTTTTCCAGTGAATCTTTTGTAATAATTTGGGTATTTTGATCTCCCATGTTGTCATATTCCTCAGGTGTAAATCTGTTCCCCTAAATGAGATTGTAGCTGACTCCCTTCTACCAATGGAGACAGACAAAAAAAGCTTCATGAGTTTAAGTCAGAAAAACCTAGCTCACTGAGTATAAGTGATGACAGTTGTGTCAATCAGCACAATGCAGAAGAGCAAAAGGAGTAAATATGGTGTTTGCTGCATGTGAAGAAAGAGTCACTAGTGTGCTACAGCCAGTGTCACTGTTGGAAGAAGAAGACACTCGTCACTGGTGTTAAGCACATCAAAAGTGAGCTGTGAAACCTACACTGATTTTCCTGATGATATCAGATACAGGGTACATGTGCAGAACAGCTCTAATATGGGCTTCGCAGGATTTTTTACTTTTTTTCAGAAACTTTGCTACAGAAATATCCCTTCCTATTGCAAAGGCTGTCTGCTAAACCCCTGGCTCTGAAACTGAATATGAAGTGTTAGCTCAGGAAATATTTCTGAATCATATTTTTGTATTTCTAAACGTCTTACTCCCTCTTCCAAACACAGATCTTGATCAAAAAAAGATCTGATTGTGGTATGCTATATTCTCTTATTCTTCATACATTCATACATATAACACTATTTAATTTTTCCAGTACTTCTGTGGGACTTCTGCTGTGACTAAGGACAACTGGCATGAGTAAGAGCTCTTGGGATCAAAAGCTTTAAAATATTCTGCTCTTGTAAAGTTGCTGGTGGCAGCCAGTGAGTAGCACAAAAAAAATGACACAAAGAACTGCTTATGAGCAAGCCTCATTTGAAAGCAGGTGCTGTTGTACTTACCCAGCAGAAGACTCCGTTCACAAGTTGTCTGTAGACTACAGAAGAAAGAAGGTTTAATACAAAAAGGATAGTCTCATTGAACCAGCTTGATCTGTGTTTCAAAGGCAAAGCTGGAAGTGTACTACAATGAGCTTCACCTATTGATCAGTACAAGAAAAGAATGACATAGCTCAGCCCATGCCATTGTCCTTTTTTTACCTTTTATCTCCTGCCTCTACTTCTTTTCAACGTAAAAAGAAAGTTGCAATTAGTTCATCTTAAAGAGATTAGACTTCTTACTCAAAATCTTGAAAAGATGCTGAGAAATCACAGGTATCCTGGAGGGATTATGCATTTTTTAATTCATGCAACAAATAAATATTTCTAAGTGAAAAGGAAGCAAGAAAGAGAAGAAGTGAAAGTTTCTGGTTTACTTTCCTTTTCTCTCTCTCTCATACACACATAGATGTGTGCACGCACACACACACAGAGACACACATTAGTTTTGCAAACTGAAATGAATACGGACATCACTGTGAATAATCTCTCAGTTCCTTGTTTTCCATTTTTGTGGGGATAATGAAATCAATTTAAAAAGACTAACAACAGACTGTTTTCCCATGAGTCAAAACTAATTTTCTGATATGAATGAAGGAGTTCTATACAGTGAACAGCGTGGAGTATTGGAAAAATTTTAATGACTTACATGTGGGTGATTGTATTACTCACAAGTGGCAATGTATGAATTGTATAGATCAGCCTCAGCATAACCAGATGTCTTAGCTACCAGAAGTCCTATTTGCAGAAATCAGAAGGAGGAATTATAACTTATAATTGGTTTGTAAAAAATCTCAGATGGAGCCATTGCCTTGTTATAAAAATGGCTAAATGTTGAAGGTTGACTCAAGTAACCTGTACCTATTCATCCACCCAGTGAAATTTTTATCACCCACATTAGGCCCTGTAGACAATGTAGTGGAGCAATCAGTTAAGCATGGGTTGTACCAAAGCCAGCTTGCTGTCTGGTTACTGTCAAAGATAGTTACTAGAAAGCTCAGATAATAAAATTGCATGGGCTACAACCAGAAAAAAAAAAAAATACCAGAAAAAGAAAATTAAACCTTGTTTACATTTAACAAACTGTTTTGGGCCTCCCATAGCTGCTTCCTACTGTGGAGGATGCCTCAGTTTTATCTTTCCTGTGATAAGAGACAGTGTATGTTTGAAGGACTAAGATTAGTTCAGACCTTTATAACTGCAGTGCAGGAGAAGAAAGGATGCAGTCACACTTCTATGTTCTGAAAGGCTAGTATGAAATCACCATTTTAATTAATTCTTGGAACAGGTTCAGGTTTTCTTAGAGGGGGCAGAAAAGTCTGGAGGAGTGGTCCTGGTAGACCTGGTGGATCCTCTTAAAGCTGGGAAGGGAGGTAGTCAGAAAATTCTTCAGCATAGTCAAGGCTAAGTTGTGCTGGGCATGCGCGAAAGCAGAACTTTTGTCTCTAAATTGGAGAAACACCAATTTGATGGATGGACCACTTGGTGGATAAAGAACTGGCTGGATGGCCACATGCAAAGAGTTGTGGTCAGTGGCTCAATGTCCAGCTGGAGACCAGTAACGAGTTCTGTCCCTCAGGGATCGGTGTTGGGAGCGGTCTTGTTCAACATCTTTGTCACTGACATAGAAGGTAGCATTGAGTGTACCCTCAGCAAGTTTGCCGATGGAAGGCATGCTAAGGCACATGAAAATCAACAAGGTGCTTGGTGACAGCCAGCATGGCTTCACTAAGGGGGAATCCTGCCTGACCAATTTGGTGGCCTTCTATGATGGGGCTATGGAACTGATGCACAGGGGTAGGGCAGTTAACGTCATCTACCTGGACTTGTGCAAAGCGTTCGACACTGTCCTGCATGACATCATGGCCCTGAACTGGAAAGACATCAATTTGATAGGTGGACCACTCGGTGGATAAAGAACTGGCTGGATGGCCACATGCAAAGATTTGTGGTCAATGGCTCAATGTCCAGCTGGAGACCAGTAATGAGTTCTGTCCCTCAGGGATCGGTGTTGGGACCGGTCTTGTTCAACATCTTTGTTGATGACATGGACAGTGGGATTGAGTGTGCCCTCAGCAAGTTTGCGGATGACACCAAGCTGTGTGGTTCAGTTTATACGCTGGAGGGAAGGAATGCCATCCAGAGGGACCTTGACAGGCTTGTGAGGTGGGCTGATGCCAACCTTATGAATTTTAACCATGCCAAGTGCAAGGTCCTACACCTGGGTCAGAGCAATCCCAGGCACAGCTACAGGTTGGGCAGAGAAGAGATTCAGAGCAGCCCTGTGGAGAAGGACTTGGGGGTGTTGGACAATTAGAAACTTAATGTGAGCTGGCTTCAGTGTGCACTTGCAGCCCAGAAAGCCAACCATGTCCTGGGCTGCATCAAAAGGAGCATGACCAGCAGGTCAAAGGAGGTGATCCTGCCCCTCTACTCTGCTCTCGTGAGACCTCACTTGGAGTATTGTGTGCAGTTCTGGTGTCCTCAACATCAAAAGGACATGGAACTGTTGGAACAAGTCCAGAGGAGGACCACGAGGATGATCAGGGGACTGGAGCACCTCCTGTTTGAAGATAGGCTGAGGAAGTTAGGGCTGTTCAGCCTGGAGAAGACAAGGCTGCGTGGAGACCTCATAGCAGCCTTCCAGTATCTGAAGGGGGCCAATAGGGATGCTGGGGAGGGACTCTTCATTAGGGACTGTAGAGATAAGACAAGGGGTAACAGGTTCAAACTTAAACAGGGGAAGTTTAAATTGGATATAAGGAAGAAGTTCTTTACTGCAAGGGTGGTGAGGCAGTGGAACGGGTTGCCCAGGGAAGCTGTGAACGCTCCATTCCTGGTGGTGTTCAAGGCCAGGTTGGACAGAGCCTTGTGTGAGATGGTTTAGTGTGAGGTGTCCCTGCCCATGGCAGGGGGATTGGAACTAGATGATCTTAAGGTCCTTTCCAACCCTTACTATTCTATGATTCTACAATTCTACGATTCTAAGATCTTTTGAAAGAAATATTTAAATACTGAAGCCAGCCTAACAGCCTAGCTTGTGGAGTTGTGTTACCAGACTGATTTAATTCCCTCACTCTCATCTTTTCAGAAGCATTTCTTTTCCCATGTCTCTTAACATGTCAGCTACATTTAAGTGTCTGAAAGTGTCCTTCTAGAAAATGGTCAGAGATGGGCACAGACATCCAGGGATGTCTTCCAGACTAAAAAGGCATAGTTAGGAAGCAAGAGTTGATAGAGAGATAAAGTAAACTCAACAACTGGTTTAGACTAGACCCTATCTTTGAAAGAGCTGAAGTCAGCTGAGTTAAATGAACATCACTCTCAGGCATTACAATTATTTCAACAGGATATTATCTCAAGGAATTCATCCAAAACCAAGAAAATGTACAATGACATTGCCAAGGTACTAGTCCTATGCTAATTGTTCAAACTCCAGTAACATGTTTTGCTTCTTCATGGTGTAATGAGCTTAGGGGTAACTCCACTATGACTTATGCCATATATGTACTAACTTCTTGACTATGAATCTGACAGCAGACTAGACTGGACCAATGCACAAATTACAAGCACTGGCAGATGATTCTCTATGCTGTTTAACAGGTGGCATTTTGGTTTGAGCAAGTTAGCACTTCCTAGAAAAAATTCTTTCCTGTTAGGTTGGTGAGGCACTGAATGGGTTGCCCACAGAAGCTGTGAATGCTTCATCCCTGGCAGTGTTCAAGGCCAGGTGGGACAGAGCCTTGGGTGAGATGGTTTAGTGTGAGGTGTCCCTGCCCACGGCAGGGGGGTTCGAACTAGATGATCTTAAGGTCCTTTCCAACCCTAACTATTCTATGATTCTATGATTCTATGATTCTATGATTTGGGAGCCAAAGGAACTTTGTGTGCGAAGCCCACTGCTTTTCTTTCTGTATTTTAATGTGGGGTAAGTGTAGCCACCTGTGCCAAAAATATCTTTTCTATAAAAAAAAATAAAATTTTCTTTGGTACACTGGAGTTGAATTAAAGCATTTTTTTCTTTTTTTTTTTTTTTTCAATGGCATATAGCTTGTTTTCTAGGCCTACAAATCCATCAGACTTTGGACATGAAAGTTGTTACATTTACATTCATCATAGTTTTATTTAGGTTATTGTTTGCAAAAAAAACAACCCCAAAAAACAAGCAAAAAAAAAAAAAAAAAAACAAAGCTATGCAATTCAGTCATTACAAAGGACATTATTAATTTATTCCTGTTGTGCTAGAACTTGAGTCTGTCTATGTGCTTAAAATGCCTTTGTATCTCGTTCTTTGTTATCTGCTAGGCATGTAATTTAATTAACTCATGTACACTTTGAAGATGTAAAGCGATATATGAATGCTTAAAGTGCCAAATTAAGGCTTTCATGGATGAAGTGGGGCAGCAGGCAGGAAATGCAACATACAAGCAGCAGTGCTTGAAGGTAATTACTCCTGCAAAGGGCAGGAGCAAGTATAATGCCCCAGAATTGCTGTGGGGAGCAAGAAAACAGTGCCAACCCTTGAAAAAGTACCTGGCTTTTGCTACCATCCAGCAATGAAGAATCAGGTGCCTGCTGCTGTTCAGCTCTCTAGTTCCCCTTAAATATAATGGATTATTTTCCATGGTGACTTCATCATGCAATCCTGGGAATGAGGAAGGAAGGTACCACAGGGGAGCATAAAGACCTAGCCATTTAGGCTCATATTCTGCCAACTGTTAAAACAGGAAGGAAATGGTTTCATTAAGATTATGTGAATAAAATTAAACAGATTCATGCCTGTCTATTATGGATATTACTGGGTAAGGGATCGGCTACATTATATCATTTTGCTTAGTCAGGGGTGTATCTTTTCAGTTATTTTACAAGGAAAAGTCATAGATAGCAAAATCAGGACTTCAGCTGGGTTAGTAATATTAGTCCCATAATACCATAGTAAAATAACAAAATGTCTTACATGTGGGTATGTAAAAAGATCTGATGAGACAAATGAACTGGCTGTTGAAAGAAATTTGTGGCTTGGGACCCAGTAACTTTCCAATAGTTTACAGTTGTTAGGAGCCAATTTTACGTGGCGAGGACGGATTCAAGTTGCCTAAACACAAACATCTAGTGCCATCTGAAATGCTGTGCCTGAGCTTGTGCTAGGAGATATGGTGCAAGGCCTATGGGGACATATGTCTTTCCAGAGTAGCAGCTGAAGCTCAGGAGTGCCTGGATCTGCCAGTCCAGCCTGTCAGCCATGTATGGATGTTAGAAGATGTTAGGATGTTTCAGATGGCATTGGCTGTCTGTGTTTATGCAACTGATTCCCATCCATGTAGTCAAATGCCACTGTTTAGCATTAGAAAGAGTGATAGTGTCATGGATTCCATTCAATTTCCATGCCATTAATATCTCTTCTTCTGGAACCTTTGCATGCAGCCCCCATCAACCCAGTACCACAATTGGTAGTTACATACTACGTTAAAGAAGTTAGGTTTTGACTAAAAGAAAATAAAATTGCTCCAGTCATTTTTCAGTGGAACGCCCTGCCAAGGGCTATGTTCATCCCATTCGGGCTTTGTCAAACACTTTACAGTTGTCATGACTTCTTATGGCATCAAAGACCAGACAATCAACACAAACACCAGCTTATAGATTAATTGGAAGAACTTATTTTGTCTCAGCTGTAAATTGCTCTTTGTGAGTTTTTCTGTGATCTTAAAATTTGTTACCTTGTGTGGAGCATTTTCTCTTTTTTTTTTATGTACTTGTCCTGGTTTAAGCCACAAGAGTGCTTTATCTTGTTTTGGGTGGAGTTGGGGAGGAATAGGAAAATAAGCAGATTTATCACTCTGACTGACACATTCACTTCTGATGGGTTTTATCTAGCACATGTTTATTATATTATTCACAACAGGATCCCTATTATAAAGTGGATGAATGTTACTATTCATTTAAAACAGATGTGCATTAAGTGACAGTCGCTGAGTCATTGACTTTTATATGTCAAGCAGATCAGTACAAAATTTGCTTTCACTTGACACAGTTACATCAGTCAGTTTGCAAGGGATAGCAGTCCTTTAGTACCAACAACGCCACCTTAATTTCCACTGTATAGCTTGCTGTTGTCATGCTGTTCTGCCTTGGTTTTGTTGTTGCTGTTATTTTTACAACCACCTGATATCATGAAGCAAAACTCATTAGCAGCTTTCTTAGGTTGCAGTGCTGTATCTTTCCCTATTTCCTTCTCTGACGAACAGTGAACAGGCAGAAGGGTTCATCTTTTATACAAATATGTAAAGCTCTGTTGCCACTAGTCTTCCAGTTTTGACTTTCATTCTAATTGCCCTGGGAAAACAATTTACAAATTTTTGCTTTTTTTTCCTCTAGAGATGTGTAAATTTTCAAATTCAATTGGTATAATGATGAACACATGTTGAAGAAACATACTGAAAGTAGCATATACCTGTCAGGGAAATCTTTTTTTCAGTATATCCAAGTAAAATCTATCCTAATCACTGCATCCATTTTTCAAAGGCAACAGAACAACAAGACATTTCTAGTATTGCAGTTAATGATGACAGCTGAAAACACAGTACTGTGTGAAAAAACCTATGTGTAGAGTTTTAGTTTTCTTTTTATTGCTAGTTCAATGTATCTTGTATATTCTCTTGATGAGCATGTGTAGTCTTAGTTTCTGTAGTCTTGAATGAAATTAAGGAGATGCTGTCATGTTGTTAACAGCAAAAAGTTTAGATTTTTCTAAAAGAAAGTCCCCTCATGCCAACACATCATGTTTTATGAAGCTCTGCTTTGCTGTCCTGCACATGACTAAAATTTGACTCTAGCAGTTCATAGAATTGTTTCTTTTTTTGCTTCTGTAGAAAAAAAAAAAAGAGAGAAAATTCATGCGCATGATCTAAAAGTAATCCATCTATATTGCCTACTGCCTGAATAGGTTGACTAATGCTAACTGATGATTATCTGCTTGGAAAATAATGGGCAAATTTCCCTTGCTGTAACTTTACTGACTTCAGGCTGCACTGTGTTTTAGTTATAGCATGTTCAAACTAGATTCAACAAAGAACTAGAAGATGTGCTAAAGGGAAAAATCCTCCATTGGTCGGGTGTCAGACTATTACTATTATTTATTTAAGTGCTTCTAACGTGACAGTCTTGACCTACTTGGTCTTTTCTTCTGCTAATGGCTGTGAAATTGAAACAATTCACTTGGCATTTTAGGCTGTCATTAAAAAAAATGCTCAAGAATGCCAGAACGGAGACATTTCTTGCCCATTTATGTCACTACAAGCTGCTTAAGAGCTGCTTTGCTGAATTGTTCACAGTGAAGAGAACATAAAACTCTCTTGTGACAAATTATTGTACTTGGAGTACAAAACCAAGGTAAATCCATTTCAGCTACACAGTGATTAGTCATTTTTTATGATGTCAGACTAAACCTTTAACCTTAACATCACTGGAAAGCTTCTTGTTCAGTGAGGTTATACTTGGACTCATAGTGCCCCCCATCACATTTCTTTAAAAAAAATCATGAATTATCAGCTCCTGCAGTGAGAAACTCAGCTGATGCAATATGAGCATTGAATAGCGCTGGGGTGTCTTGTCATTCTGAAAATGTGCTTGGGGAGCTGTTCAGAGCAGTAGAGGGAGGAACTGCAGGTCTGGCTCCAACCTAAATTTCATTTGGGTGCTTTTGTAAGTCACTTCTCTTGCCTCATTTTTCTTTTTCTTAAAAAATTAACTAATTTATACTTTTAAATTTTCTCTTTTCAGTGGGAGTGATGCTATTTGTGGGTTTAGTCAAGCATTTGTCAAGAGCTTTATTGATGAAAGACACGATATGAATGCTATCCAGAGCTTATGCAGAGGCACAGAAATGAACTTTTAACAAGGAAAAAGTCTTCAAGGATACAGCTATAAGACAGGGACTGGAGCATAGGTGCTAAAATCTGCAAAGAGCCACATAGGAGGCATCTGTATACAGGGAAAGCAAGGATAGACACCTTACACAGCTACTTCCAGTTTCTGCTTTCCTCTCGGCATCTCATCAGACCTCCCCATATTCCTTCAACCCCTTTCCTCCCACCTCATCCCCTCCATTCACCAGGGTCCCACTAACCGGTACAACTGCACTCTGACTGCAGGCTTATAGCCGGCATTGGCTCCTACATAACTCCTTGATTCCTTTCCCAGCATGTTTGGAAAAGCACTCTAAAAAAGATTTATACTCTTAGCAAAAGAGCATAGAGAACAGGGAGAGAGGTGCTGCTCTACTGGAAAATGGGCCAAGAGGCCTCTCCTCAGTGACAGCCCTTCCTCTCTAGTCCCTGCAGCACTGGTGGAACCTTACTTTTCCTTTGTTCAGCTGCATATGCCAGTTTCTTCCTCCCCAGCTCTCTAGAAACTCACTCACTCACTGTAGCAGGCCACCGGTGGAGGATGATTCTAACTTGATGGTTACACAGTTGGCCCCCATTTTCTCCCTGGGTCTGTGGGCTACCAGATGGACTATGGTGGCTCACATCCTTGCATATTCACATGTCCAACAGCGTTAAAAAATTTAGCACAAGGTGTAGAGAACTGAGCATTATTACTTCTAACAACCTGGAATAATTTTTCAATTTATTCAAGCTGTCCTCTGTGCAAGTAAACTGAACAATTAAAGAGTAGTCACTTATTTTTCATGCAGTGAAAGTATGAATTTTTCATTACTTTCCAATTCACATATTTTTCCCCAGCTTCATTAAATGTCTAGTGTGAACTTTATTGTCTACACATTCATACACTTTAGCTGGTGTGTTTTGGGGAATATTTTGCAGACTCTTCTCTTCCTCTGTACAAGCCTTGTTACTCTCTGAAAGGGAAAAGAGAAGTAAAGGGAAGAATAAATAATAATCATAACCCATGTTTCTTTTCAGGCAGCAACACTCTGCTGCAAACCATGCTGTGTAGGCTCTTGTAAAGCTTGATTGGAAACATATTATCATATTAAAAATGTGTATATCTCTTTCTTTCCCCCCTCCTCCCCGCCCTTAGAATTCAGCAAAACCTGTGTTTCAAGGAGATTTTGCTCTGGCAAACAGTTGTGTTATCAGCTAAGGTTTCTCTTTATGTAGAGCCTCAAAGATGTGAGTTTTTAAGGCCTTATTAAAGACAAAGTTGGAGCAAACAGACTGGTAGCATTACGACCATTTCAGGTGAAAGAGACAGGCCTTATCAGAGACTCCTCCGGGCGTGTGTAATGATAATTTGGGATACATCCCTGTTGTGAATGCCTAGATGCCTAAGTCAGATCTGTTGCAGCAGTTCAAGGATGAAATAGAGAGTGACCTGACCCTATTAAACCTTGACAGCTCCCAGCTACCAACAATACCTGTGCCCTAAGTGCTGACCCCATTCACAAGCATGTGTGCACACTGTTAATGTCTTGGGCTGTGTTTACAAAGTCATTGAAGTCAGCGTGATGTTGGACCGTGGCAGGAACAGTCTATTCCAATCTAATGCACAAAAAGGCTGTCACACAGAAGGAGAAAGATTACATTTAGTTGTAGTGTAGCTGGGAAAGTGGACTATCAAATTCTAATACAGTTCTTTTTATTTTTTTCTTCTGGAAAGCTACAGAGACACGACATTAAACCTGTGACTGCCAGAGAAAGCAAGAGGAAGCAGGGGTGGATTGATGAGGTCTCAGGTCAGTGTGTTGGGTCATGAGTGCAGCCTTCCCTCTGGAGCAGTGACTGCTATTCTCCATCCTTCTCCATCTCTTAATGCTAATGCTATAGGGCTCGTCTACTCCTTTGAAAGCCATGCTAGCAAGTATGGATAGAGAGAAAAGAAGGTTTCTGAAATAAATCCATGTGACAGTGCTGAGATTTTGGCATCAAATAGTTTCCTTTTGGCTATTTAGGATAATGGCATCTGGCTAATTAGACAGAATCAATGCTAGAAGGACTTGGGCTGCATAAATTTAGCCAGCTCAGTCTGGGGCTGCTTGGTCTCCTAATATGTGCCTGTCACTGGCTGCATTTTAATGTTTGTGTATTTGTATTTTACTTAGGTAACAACTTCTGAAGTTTGACAAAAACCCAAAGAATTGATAGGATTTGTTCCTCAAATGGTTCCTTTTCCATTTTTTAGCTGTTTCATAGTACTGATTCAAGCTTTAATATCTCTCAGGAGGGAGACGGGGGAAGTGTTTAATAACCAAAGCAAAGCTATCCTAAAACCACTGTATTTGTTCCAGACTACCTAATTCCAGCAAATGCAAACTTCATCAGACTTTAAGCACCTATCTCTGGTGGCACTTCAGAACAGTAGCCTTCAACCACACACCAAATCCTGAAGTAAATTCAGCTCATTTGGGACATGCAGTTTGAAACACAAAGTTTCCTAGTACCTGATAGTCTGAGCCAAATTGTTCTAAATGCTATTTAAAATAGTAGAAAAGTTTGAAGGGAAAAAAAAAAAATCATTATCCTGTCACTGCAATGTTTTAATAAGTCTCTGACCCAAGCCCTCATCCTAATGTAAGGTCCACCAAGTAAGAGATCACAGAAGGCGACTGTCACGTAGCAAAGTTGCTGGCTTTTCTGCTATTTATACTGGCATTAGCTTTTCTTTCTTGCTTAAATATCACTTACTGTTTTAGATGGGGTCTCTGGAATTTAGAGGTGTCTCTCATTTGCCAGGATTTTATCACATTTTATGAGGATAATGGTTTCAGTGGAGAGAAATTGTACATTTTTTGAGTAATTCAATGCAGCTTTGGAGATAGGTCTATAACAAAGTGTTCACTTGTTACCTTTAATATTTATATTACCCCCTAGAGATATCAGCTGAGATGAGGATCTGCAGTGACAGCTCATTTACTTATCTGTTAGAAGAGACAAGTTTTAAACACTTTTGATGAAAATGAAATGCTATTATTGCAATTTTATAACAAAATACTAAACCCATGGAAGTTAGAGGTAGGACTAGGCATTGATTTGTGCTTTGCAGAAATATTATTCCTGTTCAGATGTATAAACAGACGCTTTCCCCTCTGTCCTGGGTTCAGCAGTAGCAGTCATGTTTTTCCTTTGTGTTAGCTGGTGCAGTGCTGTGTTTTGACTTCTAGTTTGAGAACAGTGTTGGTGAAGCCGATGTTTTCGGTTGTTGCTGAGTGATGTTTACCCTGACCAAGGACTCTGTGAGGCTCATGCTCTGCCAGGGAGGAGGGGAAGCCGGGAGGAAGCAGAGATGGGGCGCCTGACCCGGGCTAGCCGGGGAGGTATTCCATACCACAGCACGTCATGCCCGGGGTGGGGGGTAACTGGGAGTTACCCGGAAGGACAGGGGCTTCCGGGTGGAACTGGTTTTCTTGGCCGGTGGTATCGTATTCTCTTCTCTTGTTATTTTCCCTTATCATTGTTTTAGCTGATAGTAGCGGTGGTGATTTGTTGCTGGACTGTTCTTGTCTCAACCCGTAGGAGTTGCACTCTCTCGATCCTCCTCCCCCCCTCCTCCGGGAGCGGGGAAGGGGAGAGCCCCGGTGGAGGGGGGGAGACGGACACGGACCTTGATTGTTGTCAGCTCGGCACCACTCACTGGGAGTGAGTGAACAAGTTACCTGACTGGGTTTAAACCACGACAGTTCTTTTTGGCGAGGTAGTCTATGTCTTTGTTGCTGGGGGTGGTGTAGCTACCGTGCTTGGAGCTGGGGTAACTGCGCTGTCTGTTGCAGTTGAAGTTTGAGCAGCTGCTGTACTTGCCACTGGGGTAGCTGCGCAGTTCATTGCAGCCAAAGTTTGAGTAGCGACTGTCACTTTGCCCTCAAAACCGCCGACATTCTTTTCCTTTTGAAGGTGCTGGATAGTGTTGAACAAAGCCCTGTAAGCATAGGCCAAGCCCCAGCACGTTGCCGTGATTTGTCCATCTCTGGTATGGCCAGAATGACCACACACCTCATTTAAGTGTTTTACTAATTCTTCTGGATTTTGCAGTTGTTCGGTAGTGAAATTCCAAAATACTGGAGGGGCCCACTGACCTAGATACTTGCCCATACTATCCCACACACCCTGCCACTCATGGCTGTCCAGCCTCAGGGAAAATCTCTCGGTCCTCCTACATCGTCGTTTGACCCCAGGCAAGACCCAAACCTGACTCTGCTTAACTCTTGAAATCAGTAGTGGGCAAAACACACTCTGTATGCGTGTTAGCATGGTGATTCCCATCACCATCAGCAAACAAGTCTCAAGAGCATTAAAAGGCCATTCAAAAAATTCAAAACTCTCAAATGTAAATGGTCTGGGGGGACGACTAGGAGGGTAAAAGGATGTCTCCTTCACAGGTTGAGCACCTGAGAAGGAGAAAAAAGATGTGTAATTGCTAAGCACCTCCATCATATACCTCCCAAAGTATAAAGGTGGTGACCACACTGGGAACATAAACCAGATCAGTTTCATGATCAATGATTCTATTGTATTACAAGTCATTACCATAAAGTACAATGGGATAAAAACCTTAGCCCAAGCCCCACACTTGAAAAACACTAATACAGCCAATACCGGATGGACGTAAGATATGATATACTGAAACTGTGAGATCAAGAGGAAAAACCTTGAGAGCCAATAAATCAGCATTGTGACGAGTGACTATCAATCCAGTCAGATCTGTTCTTATCTCAACCCCTTGTGCCCCACGTTGGGCGCCAAAAAGAACTGTCGTGGTTTAAACCCAGTCAGGTAACTTGTTCACTCACTCCCAGTGAGTGGTGCCGAGCTGACAACAATCAAGGTCCGTGTCCGTCTCCCCCCCCCCCCGCGCACCGGGGCTCTCCCCTTCCCCGCTCCCGGAGGAACGGGGAGGAGGATCGAGAGAGTGCAACTCCTACGGGTTGAGACAAGAACAGTCCAGCAACAAATCACCACCGCTACTATCAGCTAAAACAATGATAAGGGAAAATAACAAGAGAAGAGAATACGATACCACCGGCCAAGAAAACCAGTTCCACCCGGAAGCCCCTGTCCTTCCGGGTAACTCCCAGTTACCCCCCCCACCCCGGGCATGACGTGCTGTGGTATGGAATACCTCCCGGGCTAGCCCGGGTCAGGCGCCCCGTCTCTGCTTCCTCACAGCCTCCCCTCCTCCCTGGCAGAGCATGAGCCTCACAGAGTCCTTGGTCAGGGTAAACATCACTCAGCAACAACCGAAAACATCGGCTTCACCAACACTGTTCTCAAACTAGAAGTCAAAACACAGCACTGCACCAGCTAACACAAAGGAAAAACATGACTGCTACTGCTGAACCCAGGACACCCTCGATGTATAAACTCTCTGTGAAACCTAAACAAGCTCATATTTGAAGTCTGATTCCACATTTCAGGGTAAATATGTGATAAAAAAGTGGGGAGAATGAGAAGAAAACATCATATTAACTGGAAGAGTTTACCTCTGGCATTTATGGAACCCATCTCTGACTCAAATACTGTCATGAATGAATGGTTGTTCACCATTTAGACAAACATTGGGAAGACTATTTGTATCACAGCATATGGTGAAACGGGCAGTTTCCTGCATGCCCTCAAGATGGGGCAAGAAATGATTTTTTGAGAGCTTCATTCCAGACAATGCCACAGAGAGGCCCCTGCCTGCTGCAGGGCTGAGCACTCCTTATTCCTCAGGGTTGATCTGTGAAGCCATCACAGCTCAATTTTTGTTGTTTTTGTTTTCATTTGGATTACCTAGATGTAACTAAGGGCAAAATTTGGGCTGCTGTACATTTATTACTGGAAATGATGCATGTGGAAAGAAGACAAGTTTTTTTTTTTCCTAGGTCAGGTTGAATCTGCAGGCTGGCAGTTGGAACAAAAAACATCTTTGTGTGCAAAATTAGCAAATTTCCATAGAATGTCTCCTAGGGGAAAATAAACATGGAGCCCCCTGAATCCTGAAGCTGTTTTTACAAAGCCAGGTTTAGAGCAGAAACACACCTTAACCCCAAACTGGTATAAAAGACCATGCCAAATTACACATCCACTATCTGAATAGGGAAGTTGTTCTCTAATTGTTGGATATAAGCATGACTGCCTTTGAATTAACAGTTAATGCTGTCTTCATTAATCTGAACAGGGAAAAGCAGGCAGACTGTCACAACATGCCTCAATTCAGTAGTCATGCAGAGCAGGTGAGAGAATGTTAACCATTTACAAAGTAAAGCAGCTGATCTCCATCAGTCCCATCACTTAATGATGAAGAGAAAAAGGCAACCAACTGCAATATCCAGGGAAAGATTACGAGATATCTGAAAGTCCAGAGTCCTAACAGGCAATGTACAACCTATAATTACACAGAATGATTAGACTTAAAGCTTTTAAATACTTTAAATACTTTACCAACTCAAGAACTACGAAGAACACAATTCATAAATGGTCCATTTGCTGTACATACAGTTTGTGCAGGAAAAAAAAGTTGGCTGGAAAATAAGCATGAAATTCACTACTTTTGAAGAAAGATTGGGAATGAGGATGTCAATTCATAAAGAAAAGGACCTGACCCCAAACTAGGGGTGAGGTAAGATGAGATGCAGCTTTTCTACAAACAGAAGATGGCTAAGGGAGCAACTTACATTCTTAAAACTGGGTTGAACCCAATTTCATTGCCTACTGAAATCTTCACTTACTTTTTTTTTCTCTTGTTTAAGAGACAGGTTAAAGGTTAACAGATTTGCCACTGAGAAATCCGTATATGTAACTTATAGACGGTGTTGTTGCTGAATGGAAACTGCTGATGTGTATGAACTGTGACACAAAAAGCTGGCAGATCTTGCTGAGATAACTTAAGATTTTACTGCTCTCAGTTGTCTGTCCTGTCTCTCTGCCAGAGGATACCACCACCCTCCTGGAAGCTGGTAGAAAAGAACTGCCAGCACTCCACCTGCTTTGCTTTATGTTCTGTCATCTTAGTTAAATCCACCTTCATCAGCAGTGTGACCTAAACCAGTCAGGGGAAGATACTTAAGCTATGGCTTTTTTTTTTTTTTTTTTTCAGACTTTATTACTGAGGTGATATGTGCCAGCAGAGAGGTAGGGGTTGGAGTTATTTGAGTCAACAACATTTTAAACACAGAATTATAAGAACTAGCATATACAAACCCTAAGCTTGTTTTTGTTTTCGCCTTAGTCTTGCCTACTGACAATATTATGAAGTGGGACACAGCAGAGGCAGCAATTCCATAGATAATCATTGAGAGAAAGAGCATTCATCTGAAAGAAATTAAATTGTTTCTGCAAGTGTATCTCAACTGGAAGTGTAGTCACAATTGGAAACAGCTTGGAAATTGCTGTTCATAATGGTCTTGTAAACATTACGTTTGAAAGGTCTGTCCTGATGTGAATTACTTGTCCAAATCACCCAGCACAGGTCTTCAAGTGACAATTTCATCATGTTCTCGCTGATTCTCTGAGCCGAAGCAACACCTTTCAAGAGTGATACATACAGTAAGGCCTAAAAAAACATATAATTATTTGCAGGTTTCCTACCTGGATGCTCCTAGTTACCTAATCAGGGACTCTGAGCAGTACCAGCTGCACCATGTTTCTCATATTTTTGTGTGATACTCACCTAGGAAGAATCTGGAATATTGGTGGAAATTACATGGGCTAAAAGACAGCTCTTGGTGCTGAGATGAGGAAGAAGAGGTCTCACATCTCACACAGGGCAAAGTCAGTGGGATCAGCCACGTGGAATCACCATTTCTTCAGCACAAATTAAATATTTTCTGTCTTCATTTTCCTTTACAAGAGAGCCTTTGTAAAATTTGTTCTCACTGACAGAACCTGGTTTATAGTTTCTCACTGTACCTGGATCTGGATAGCCTAGAGATAGACATTATATGAAAGAAAGGAGATTTTCCAATATATCTCAATGAAGCACTGGTGAAACTTTCATGAGAAAAACTATGCCTCTTCATAAGAAATTTAGATATATCTCAGAAAGACTGCCTGCTTCTGAATGTGGAAATTATGCAAGTAATACATACTATGCTATTTTCTGCTTTGAGATTAATAGCCCATAGTCAACATGTAGCCTAGGATCTATTTTTGTGCACAGAAAAATGCACCCTGTTGCATGAAGCATGAATAATCTTACTTCTTGAGGGTTTTTTGCCCATTGGTGTAGAATTCTCTTCCCTAGATGTAAAAAACATATTCAGCTGTGAGGCAGATTTGTTATGGATGCTGTGCCATAGTTAATCTGCAATACCAAGCCTCCAATATCAGATTTTGTGGATGTTGGATCCACCTAATCACAGACATGCTGCTATTTTCTCTATGATTTCCCACAAATACCTACTAAAACCAGACTTATCTGCACTTGTCACAGAATGCAATTCTGCGGTGTGAAAAAGACTAAGCTGCCTGAACCACATTTCACTGTAGTGGCTCACCAGCTCCTTACATGCTGCTGCCAAAAATTAATGCTTATTCTGATACTCAGCCAAGCTGAATGTTGCATACCTTGAGATACCTGTGATAAAGGTAAGTTCATCTTTTAAGTATCCATTCAGCAGTTCAGAATTTCAGTACTTAGGCAATATAAATTCATTAAACTAAAATTAGTAATATGACTCATAAGCATTCATACTCAAATCAAAATAAAGTGAAGGATGAACAAAATGTTGCCTGTTAAATCTGTAAATGGAGTTTATATGTTTTTCATACTCCTTTGTATTTCTTGTTTAATTTTTTGTTCCAGAGCCAACTGGGATTTAAAATTCTTTGTGCATTTTCTGACTTTTTCTCAGCCAATGACAACAATTTTTACTCTAGGTCTTAGTAAAAGTAAGGTGCCATTATGTCCGAAGTGTGCTGACTGAACAATGTTCACACCATGAAGACAAGAATGTTCATCATGTCAGGATCTAGATAAAAATAGACTGATGCATTTATTAGTCTTGTGAAATACGCTTATTTCTGTGTATATGTGCCTGGGTCTTCATTTCACTTCTGCTCTAAGGGTACTCATATAGCTCATCAATGAATTGACAACATGAAGGAAAAGAAAAAGAAAGCAGCACATGTGCTTATTCATTTTGAAAGTAAAAGAGATGAGTTAGTTTCTTAAGTCAAAGCTTAGGTGCTCAGCTGTACATCATATGTTATCTTCATTAATCTCCCCTAACAGAAAAAGAGCAAAGTGGCAAAACATTCGAATCTCGGATACACTTCTTGAGCATAATGTGTGTGTTCTTGAACACAGTATTTAGTGCTCCCATTTGTATTCTTGCCTGCTAGTTGGAAAGTAGAAAAAAGGGCTGGGCATGCTTATATGAAGAGAGATGTATCAGCATCTGCATTAGGCATTGTGTGATTTAGAAAAATGGCAAATGATGCCAGTGGTATTAGTCAAGCCTTTACATGTATTCCCATGTAATTTTTAGAGATCTAGAAGCAACATGTTGGTGTAGATTTTGATTTGCAAACTGAATGGTGAGTGGATGATGGATTCCATGCTGTGCTGGGATACAGTTCCCAGCTCCTTCCTACTCTGTGAGAAATGACTGCAATCATAAACTCATCACATAATGAAGACTTCAGTAGGAGCAGGAAACACTACCACACCAGGAATTTGCAGGACATCTGGTAAATCAACAACATTATCACAAACATCATGGCCAACAGTCTGAGCTGTAGCAACAGTATATTCATTTTCCAAATGTTCCAACTGAGAAAGCTACTCAGACCATTCCCACTATACACCAGATGGTTGATTGGTAAGCCAAGATTTTCTCTATACACAGAAGCTGACTCTTCCATCATTAGGAAATATTTTGCATAGGGACCAGATATTTTAATAGAGACAGAATTTTCTCTGGTCTATGTTCTGCTGAAATAATATATATACTGTACAACATACACATCATAATATGGGCAACTGCAAGATATTGGAGGAAGTGTCTTGTTCATTTATTCTACTGCAATCCATAGACATATGAGAAACCTCTGTGACAAACTGCCCCATTTTCATTTTTAATGATGGTAAACATAAGTAAACTGAAATGCACTAAATTGCATTAAATATCATTGATACAAATCCATACAAAAATTAATCTGTTTTTAACACAGCAGTTTCAGAGAACCACAAAGCTAACCTAGTGATACAGTAGCTTAGGATGGTGCTTAGTTGTATGATAATTTAGGCTTCAAATAATAAGCATAGCACACTCCCTGGTGCTTTGGTCAAGCAAAACTATCTGTAAAATCGGTGGAAGTTCTGCCTTATTGAATATGCACTTCAGATAAAATTTGAGAATAGAAAGCTGAATTGACTTTCTGTGTTGACTTTGCAAAGTGCTCTCCAAGTTGTAATAGTGTCTTTGCCTGCAGGCAGAGAGAAAAATCTTTGTATTACTAAAAATTTCTGTCTTGCTATTACTCTGATAGTAAAGGTTGTGATGTAGACACTCATCTTTCCTCTGTTTTTCTGTGTTGTAGCTGTAGTTGTAAATCATTGGATGGTTCCTAGCTCCATTAATACAAGCTTTGTCAAACGTCTTATAAAAGGCAGGAATTTCCTTAAAGGTGTTCCAGTCAGATACTTGTTTCTTCTATGAAACCAAACAGAAATATTTATAATTGATGTAGGTGGTATGATCTATAATTATGATTATGTGGTATACTTTTTAAAACACTAGATTATTTTTTGCCTGCAAGTTCACCAAACTCTTACTGCTTGATCCCAGTATTTCCAAAACTAGTGTGTATGTGAGGCTGATGTTTTTGAGGAAACATCAGCAGAAATAGTAAAACCTCTGTAAAGGGCTAGAAAAATATGTTGCCCTGTTATTTTTAAAGTCTCCTAGAGGTTATCAGGTGAATTTTAGTACTGCATTTGAGCAAAGATTTGAAATTAAGCAGCAGGATTAGCCTAGATGTTGGGATCGTGCCATCTGCTTAATTGTACATCCACAGGAAAACTTAATAGAGATTGCAAGCTGCATACTCTGATGCACCCACAGCTTGTGAGCATTATTGGTCAAGATATACAGAGGGTGAGTTGGATTTTTCCTGAAACTACTCTTACCAGCAGTTAGAAGTGGCAGTCTGGTTACTGGAGCTGGATAATGTAGTGACATATTTCAGTCAGCATTCACACACTTGTGCATGCTCAGTGTCCTGGTTTCAGCTGTAACAGTTATTTCAGTTCCCAGTAGCTGGTACAGTGCTGTGTTTAAACCATGACACTCACTCAGCAAAATATCTGAGTGGACACCTATGTGTTTACACATTTTACTCAGAACCTATGCTTCCTTTCAGCTTCCCAAATTTTTCAACTTCTCCACTCTTGTAGATCTTGCACAAAACCATATTCAGATGCTTAAGAACAGTAATACCACTGAAACCAACAGAACTTATGTATGTAAAATTTTAAGTATGTTTGCAGGATCTAGTATTAAACTTTAAGTCTTAGATCTCTGAATTTGGAAGTCTAAGAGCTTCATAACCTTTCAAGCATGGATTATTTTCTACAGAAATGGTGCTGAATGTACTGCCTGATTAGGAATAACAGAGGCTCTCTAGGGGAGTGTTGACCCCCTTTGAATGGAAGTGTGATATGTTGGCTGCAAAAGATGAGGTACAGAGGCAACACAGAAGACTCCCCAGGCTGAATCAGTGCAGACAAAGCAGTTCAAATCCTGGTCTCAGTAAAGTAAATGGCAGCTATGCCCTGTGACTGTAACTGTCAGTGAAGAGCAATGGCTGTGTAATTGCTAAAATCTGATACTGAGACTACATTTCACTTTTACAGAAATGTTTGTGTTAAAAAAAAAACAAACGAAAAAAATAACAGAAAAAGGCAACCGAATACGTTAAGAGAGGATTTGACAGAAGGAGTTAATTAATATAGTACTTTGCTTAAATCAATGAAAAAACAGGAGATTTGATATATTTTTCAATCATGTCAACTGAAATGCAACTTTCGCAAATGATAGACATGCCTACACCTATCACAAGGTAAACAATGTGTGCTAAAAGCATAAAGGCTTATTTTTTCCTTTATTCTTATCTCTGTGAAACAGTCCACTGACAAGCGCCTTTTGTCTGGAAGACATTTGGTTGTGTTTCACCCTAAACTAATGCAGAAGTAGAGGTGTATTAGAGAAGTTTGACTGCCAGTGGCAGTGGAATTCATTGGCCATTATTTTGTTCTCTATCAAATAAACACAACTTATTGTTGCCAAATAGCTACATGCAGATTTGCAGATTTGTAGTTCCTTAAAAGTAACTTACTTATCAGCTTTGTCAAGAGTTAAGAAGTCATTTATGACAGGAGCTTGCAGAAAGAAACTAGATAAAAAGGCATTAACTCAGGAGACTTAATTTTGACAAACTGAGTGATAGGAAGCAGTATTCCTGGAGGAGTGATCATCCAGCTGTTGAAACTCTAAGAGAGGAAGTGTGTTGAGGTGTAGCGCCAGTCTGAAATTAGTGGGGTGGTATTTTATGTTAGGGGGTGAGGTAGTTTTATTTTCAGTCTCTTGCAAAAATTGGGTGTCTTCAGGTGATGCGTAAAGACTACCCAAGGCAAAGCTGTCACATGTCACATCTCAATTTCTGACATTGACATCAATGAGTTCAAATCTGTCTTCAGTAAATGAAGTATGAAAAAATTAGGATGGAGCTGAACAACTGAGTTCCTCTTGCAACCACTCGCATGAATGTTATTTGCTCATAATAGCACATCTAGGGGCATCCTTAACTTACAGAACAAATGTGGTTTTTTTTTTGTCTCATGCCATTCATCTGCAAAATGAAAATACATTTACATCATTCTTCAGGCCTTTTCCATTCTCTTAAAAAAACATAACTCATCTTTTGGAAAACTCATTTTGGTAGAAATGGCATGAATCCCATTTTTCACATTGTACAGTAACTTTCAATTGTTCCTGGTCACTTAGTGAAGTAAAGAAAAAGTAAGAATTCCAGCTTGGTAGTTTTTATACTCCATTTTATCAGGCATTAAATGATCAATCAACTGTAGGCATGTAAGCTATAGCATCGTAATGCTACAAATTTTTAAAAGATAGGGTTATTACAATATGTGCATGACAGATTAGGCTAAATCATCTGAATACATATTTATGTAAAAATGATGTACTCTGCACTGGAAAAAGCAGAATAAATTTAATAGAGCCACTTGGTAAATTTGAAAAGGAAACTTCTGTTGGTAATATAATGATAAAAAAACTAAATTGCCTTGCTACTCCCTGTAACCAGAATATCACAAAATTGAGTTGCATGCTTGCCTTTGTCCTTAGCTTAATTACAGCCTTTGGCACCTTCTTAAAATGCTCCTTATTTCTAGCCTTTCACCTCCTCCATACAATATCTCAATTACTCTTTCAAAAAGGAAGATTAGGTATGACTGCCTTGACCTCCCACTTTTCTCCCGATTCCTCACAGTCTTCTTAAAGCTTCATTACATTTCTGATCACAGTTTCCTTTTGTAGGGTATTTTGATGGTTCATTGCTGGTTTTCCAGTTACTTCTCTGTCTGCTCTTAGTGAAAAAAAAAAAAAGAAAGCCAACTTCTCCTTTCCTTTGTTAGACTCAGGATTTTGTTAGGGACTAATACATCTATAACAGATCAACTGAAGACAAAAGTTCATTTAGTATTTTAACACCAGTCACTCCTATATCCATTGTCATACCTCTCTTCATCAAACTTGCCTCCCTTGTCTCACCTAAGATTTTCTGTATGTTCCACCTCCCTTGAAGTGTAGTGGAAATAAAAGCAAGTTCTTTACCCTTCTTCTGAATACCTGACAGTGCCACTAACAAAACTCATTGGCACTTTTCATAACTGTGGAGGTCATTTTAGACCCTCCTTCTCTCTTGCTTGGTGAACAAGAAAGCATGTCTGTGTATCAATACTGCTGTTGCTGCTTGTATAAAATATGCAATCACAACATTTTCTTAAACAACTGTTTTCTGTCTCCTATTGACTCACATCACTGGTTCTCTTCTTCTCTGCTTCAACCTTTTGTTCTCCCAATCCTTCCTGAATCTAATTTCATCCGAACTTCTAGCTGAGTGGCGGAGGACGAGATGTTCAATGTAGGACTGTTAGGTTTGTATGTGTAGCAAAGCTGCTAGCACCCAGGTCTCACAGTTTAAGGGTAGATAGTGTAAGAACCTGATGAAAGAAAACAAGATACAATTAGAATATTATTTTTGCAGAGGTGCTATTTTTCAGTACAGATAGCTAACCGAAGAAGCAAATCTTAATGTAAACAAGAGTTTGCTAGCTCTTGTACTTCCCAACTGGTTAGGTAAATTCCCCAATTTATGTATTTTGTCCCTGGGCATCTAATTTGGCTTTATGTATTATACTGAAAGAACAAGATGTCTAAACCATTCTGCTTAAATATTTAAGTTAATCACACTAGATCTGCATTTTTAACATTAAAATTTGCTTTGAAAGTCACAGAGGCACTCGTATGTCAGCTTGACCCTGTCTCAAGGGAGGTGTGTTGCCTACCAGGGGCACAGATCAGGGATGCTGCAAGGAGGCTGCCTGCTCTAGTAAGTCCCACTGACTATTACCCACTTCTAGTGATCCATGTGGGTGCTAGTGATATAGACAGCAGTAGCCCAGGGAACATAAAAAAGGACTACAGTGCCCTGGGAGAGGTGGTTAGGGGCCCTGGAGCTCAGACTGTCTTTTTCTCAATTCTCCAGGATACAGGGGAGGAACTTAAAAAGGCTATGAGGATTGGCCAGGTTAATAAATGGTTAGAAGGGTGGTGCCATAGTCAGAGGTTTGGGTAGTTAGGACTCGATTCGGGAGGCCAGGTCTACTGGAGGCTGGTGAAGCTGGTGTGCGCATTTTTGGTAGGAAGCTTGCCAGACTGGTCAAGGAAACTTTAAACTAGATGTGTTGGGTGAGGGGGGCATCATTCCATCCCAACACACCCAGTCAGTTGCCAGCACCTATAATAAATGCTTGGAGCAATGTAGAAAAAATTCCACGCGCTCCAGTCAATGAGCCGGCTTCGTTTGGAGCTCGGCTCAGATGCCTCTATACAAACGGCCATAGCATGGGGAACAAACAAGAGGAATTAGGGATGTGGGCACATGTACGGGGGTATGATATAATGGGTATCACAGAAACATGGTGGGATGGCTCCTATGACTGGAGTGCTGGAATGGAAGGTTACAGGCTCTTTAGAAAAGGCAGGCCTGGCAGACATGGAGGGGGAGTTGCCCTTTATGTTAAGGATAGGCTGGAGAGTATGGAACTCTGTCTGGGGACAGGTGAGCAGTCAATAAAGAGTATGTGGGTCAGGGTTAAAGGGAGAACAGCTATGGGAGACATTACTGTGGGGATCTGTTACAGACCACCTGATCAAGAGGACTCTGTGGATGAAGCACTCTATAGACAGATAGGAACAGCCTCATGCTCCCAGGCCCTTGTTCTCATGGGGTACTTCAACCACCCTGATATCTGTTGGAGGGACAGTACAGCCCAGCACAAGCAATCCAGGAGGTTCCCCAATTGTGTGGAAGACAACTTCCTTCTGCGAGTAATAGAGGAGCTGACAAGTAGAGGTGCCATGCTTGACCTCGTGTTCACCAACAGGGAAGGGCTCATTGGAAATGTGATGCTCTAGGGCAGCCATGGTTGCAGAGATCATGAGATGGTCGAGTTCAAGATCCTCAGGACAGTGAGAAGAGCGTGCAGCAAGCTCATGGCCCTGGATTTCAAGAGAGCAGACTTTGGCCTCTTCAGGAACTGCTTAGTAAGATTCCATGGGATACAGCCCTAGAGCGCAGGGGTGCCCAAGACTGTTGGTTGATATTCAAGGATCACCTGCTACAAGCTCAGGAGTGTTGCATCCCAACTCAGCAGGAGGGCCAGGAGACCTCCTTGGGATGGGTAAGATGTTGCTGAGGAAACCTAAACGGAAAAAAGAGGCTTGTAAAAGGTGGAAGCAAGGACAGGTGGCCTGGGAAGACTACAGGGATGTTGTCTGGGAAGCTAGGGACCAGGTTAGGAAATCTAAGGCCCAGTTAGAGTTAAACTTGGCTTGGGATGTGAAAGATAACAGGAAGGGATTCTATAGGTACATTGCAAATAAAAGACTAGGGACAACTTGGGCCCTCTCCGGAAGCTATCAGGTGAACTGGCTACCCTGGATTTGGAGAAGGCTGAGGTTCTGAATGACTTCTTTGTCTCAGTCTTCACTGGAAAAGGCTTTGACCACACCACCCAAGTCTTGGAATGCAGACACAGGGACTGCTTGAATGAAGACCTTAGGCCCACTGTAGGAGAGAATCTGCTTCGAGGCCATCTTAAGAACCTGAATGGACACAAGTCCATGGGACCTGATGAAATCCATCTGCGTGTCCTGAAGGAGCTGGCGAATGAAGTTGCTAAGACACTGGCCATCATATTTGAAAAATTGTGGCAGTCAGGTGAAGTTCGTGATGGCTGGAAAAAGAGAAATATAACCCCCATTTTCAAGAAGGAGAAAATGGATATCCCAGGAAAATGCAGACCAGTCTTAGTCTCACCTCTGTGCCTGGAAAAATCTTGGAGCAGATTTTCCTGGAAGGCATGCTAAGGCACATGAAAATCAACAAGGTGCTTGGTGACAGCCAGCATGGCTTCACTAAAGGATAATCCTGCCTGACCAATTTGGTGGCTTTCTATGATGGGGCTATGGAACTGATGCACAGGGGTAGGGCAGTTAACATCATCTACCTGGACTTGTGCAAAGCATTCGACACTGTCCTGCATGACATCATGGCCCTGAATTGGAAAGACATCAGTTTGATAGGTGGACCACTCAGTGGATAAAGAACTGGCTGGATGGCCACATGCAAAGATTTGTGGTCAATGGCTCAATGTCCAGCTGGAGACCAGTAACGAGTTCTGTCCCTCAGGGATCGGTGTTGGGACCGGTCTTGTTCAACATCTTTGTTGATGACATGGACAGTGGGATTGAATCTGCCCTCAGCGAGTTTGCCAATGACACCAAGCTGTGTAGTTCAGTTTATACGCTGGAGGGAAGGAATGCCATCCAGAGGGACCTTGACAGGCTTGTGAGGTGGGCCAAGTGCAAGGTCCTACACCTGGGTCAGAGCAATCCCAGGCACAGCTACAGGTTGGGCAGAGAAGAGATTCAGAGCAGCCCTGTGGAGAAGGACTTGGGGGTGTTGGACAATTAGAAACGTAAGCTGGCTTCAGTGTGCACTTGCAGCCCAGAAAGCCAACCATGTCCTGGGCTGCATCAAAAGGAGCATGACCAGCAGGTCAAAGGAGGTGATCCTGCCCCTCTACTCTGCTCTTGTGAGACCTCACTTGGAGTATTGTGTGCAGTTCTGGTGTCCTCAACATCAAAAGGACATGGAACTGTTGGAACAAGTCCAGAGGAGAGCCGTGAGGATGATCAGGGGACTGGAGTACCTCCTGTTTGAAGATAGGCTGAGAAAGTTAGGGCTGTTCAGCCTGGAGAAGAGAAGGCTGCGTGGAGACCTCATAGCAGCCTTCCAGTATCTGAAGGGGGCCAATAGGGATGCTGGGGAGGGACTCTTCATTAGGGACTGTAGAGATAAGACAAGGGGTAACAGGTTCAAACTTAAACAGGGGAAGTTTAGATTGGATATAAGGAAGAAGTTCTTTACTGCAAGGGTGGTGAGGCAGTGGAACGGGTTGCCCAGGGAAGCTGTGAACGCTCCATCCCTGGTGGTGTTCAAGGCCAGGTTGGACAGAGCCTTGTGTGAGATGGTTTAGTGTGAGGTGTCCCTGCCCATGGCAGGGGGATTGGAACTAGATGATCTTAAGGTCCTTTCCAACCCTTACTATTCTATGATTCTACAATTCTACGATTCTAAGATCTTTTGAAAGAAATATTTAAATACTGAAGCCAGCCTAACAGCCTAGCTTGTGGAGTTGTGTTACCAGACTGATTTAATTCCCTCACTCTCATCTTTTCAGAGGCATTTCTTTTCCCATGTCTCTTAACATGTCAGCTACATTTAAGTGTCTGAAAGTGTCCTTCTAGAAAATGGTCAGAGATGGGCACAGACATCCAGGGATGTCTTCCAGACTAAAAAGGCGTAGTTAGGAAGCAAGAGTTGATAGAGTAAACTCAACAACTGGTTTAGACTAGACCCTATCTTTGAAAGAGCTGAAGTCAGCTGAGTTAAATGAACATCACTCTCAGGCATTACAATTATTTCAACAGGATATTATCTCAAGGAATTCATCCAAAACCAAGAAAATGTACAATGACATTGCCAAGGTACTAGTCCTATGCTAATTGTTCAAACTCCAGTAACATGTTTTGCTTCTTCATGGTGTAATGAGCTTAGGGGTAACTCCACTATGACTTATGCCATATATGTACTAACTTCTTGACTATGAATCTGACAGCAGACTAGACTGGACCAATGCACAAATTACAAGCACTGGCAGATGATTCTCTATGCTGTTTAACAGGTGGCATTTTGGTTTGAGCAAGTTAGCACTTCCTAGAAAACATCCCAAAAGGGTCTGTTCTTAGCAGGCAGTGCTCTATCTTGTCTTCAGGACCAGCACATGGGGCCAGATCCAGTTTCTTTAATGATATACCCTGGACTTTGCTTTTAGCTTAGATGGCCCTTTGCAGCACATTTGATAGACACATTTTTAGCAACCTTGTAAAATTTCACCATTGGGCATTCCTGAACTAGTTACTTTCTTTGACAATAGACATATCCTTTTACCATGCGGAGCTGCAGCCAAAACAAGTTCTCTATACTCAAAATTCACATAACATAACAGCAGAGTATTACTTTTGGGAATGAAATACTGACCGTTTAACAACTGCAACTATAACTAGCAGCTCATAGGTATAAGATGGAGATCCTGGAGATGGTATAAGTAATTTCCCTGAGACTCAGGTTCCTATTGAAAATTTAATGGTAACTTGATCTGACTTAAAATTCACAAGCCAAGATGTAAACCTTGTGATGGCTGACTAGGAAACTACATGCAGCATCATGACCAAAACACAATTATGTGGTCTTCTCACATCTCAGCTCTTGCTGTCATTAGAAGACAGGGAATTTCACATCTAATTGTTACCTTTTTTTTTGTGAGGGAATGGGTTTGGGAAGATGACTTTGTTATAAGACTGCACAGCAAAGGAGGGGGGACTGATAAAAAGAAGTTGTATTCCTTGGAAATGAGAGGAAAACTGTGAGTTTCTCTTAGGACTGAGGCAAAAAGGCAGAATTGGTCCCCGATCTCGCTCTAAGTGTCACAGCCTAACCTGATAAGGAGTTTTACGAAGTCTCATTAACTCAGTGCTTCTGCAGCTATTAACTTTTCTTGCAAACAGCTTAGGCTGTTTTGCTAAATGAAAAGTGAATAACCTCCAATAGAGTCATTTGGAGGGTAATTCTAACTGTCTTTATTTATATTTGTGTAGATTGGCTTCATGGCAGGATCCCTTACAATAAAATGCAGCATAATAACTATCTACTAATGATACTTTGACTTGAAATATAGCCAGGAAGTTTAAATTGGTATCCACCTATTTTTAGCAGAAATAGCTGCAAACAGTTCACAAAATAAGCCCCAGCTGTAATAACAAGAAAAATTGACATAAACCAAATGCTCACCACGGGTGAATTTCCACCTACTCTTCACAAATAGAATGAGATCATAAACAGTGGGAGGCTGGCCTGTCTCTAATTTTAATTGTTTTATTTTTCAGTTCACAGCCTGATTAGATTGAGAATGGTAGGCAGGTATAACTTAATTTTAGCACTGACCCCCTACAGGATGGATTACAGAAGTGATGAGCCCTAGTAAGAATAGACTGTTTAGTAGTTCATGTACATGCAAAGAACTTGTTATACAATTTATCTTCTGCAACTTCTTTTTCCAGTGAATCTTCAGTGTGAATTGAAGTTCACTAAGTACCACAACGTAAACCAACCACTGATACCAGCATACAGATATTTTTCATGGATTTCACAAAGTGATCCAATGAAGTTTTCCTTTACGTACCGCTTGATATATTTATATAATTGGCACCATATTAACAGCAGATTGTTGACACGTTTTATGGATTGGTAGGGAAAATAAAATATGGAGAACAATAGTTATTCCATAGTTGAAATGTGACTTCCATTGTAAATCTGATTCCATTCAATTTTGCAAACAAAGGTCAACCTGTCTGAAATTTCAAAATTATTTACTAATGTATTCCTAAAGCTTATACAGTAAAACCAGTCTTCTGATAGTGTTGACAGTTCAATAGTGACATGTCAATGCTTTTACTGGATTTTCTTAAATGATGGTATATTAGCTGTTCTATTCCACCATGTGATTGACTCAATACCATCACCATCTGGTACCTCCACGTTCTTCTTCTGGACCTTAGTAAATCTATTGAAGGGCAACAGACAAGTGAAGAACATGTACACTATGGAGGTAAAAAAGAAAGTGTGGAACTTCATTAGACCAGCAGTACTTTGCAGGTCCTTAACAGTTCAGGTTCCTGCTATGCGTGTAAATGATTTTTACATTGGAAAGGAGGATTAAAATGTACTGAGCATAATAATTAATGTGATGTTTTTTGATTTCCCTCTACTTTTGACCTGCTGAGATCTGGATTTGACCACATGAATGATCTCACATCTGCCATCCATACAGAATCTGTCTGCAGAGGATGACTTAAGTATTGCTTAGAATTGCTTCAGAATTAGAATTATTTTAATTAGAATTCATTACAAATTCCCAAGACAACTTATCAAAGTATAGAAAGATAACTAAGGATGCTTTTATTTTCAACTCATCTGGATATGCTCAACAGAGGAGATTGAGGGAAATGAAGACCCCAGAATATGCCCAATACCCTCCATGTATGTGCAGCACAGCATGACATATTGTGTATGTGAACTGGAAACAATTTCAGATGGTGCTAGGCATCTCCAGAGCTGAAGCACTCTAAAGTTTGACTAATCTGCAATGTCTGAAAATCTTCTGCAGCAGTGCACAGATACATAGGAAAAGTGTTCTGGAATAATTGTAAGCTGTTTTATTTTCTACATTTACAAGTCACTAAAAAGAGAGTTTCCTTTCCTTTAGATCACAAATTTTATTAACTTCCTTATTTACTGCCACGCGACTTCTACCAGTGCTCGTCTGAATTTTCTTCAGCTGTTGCTTTCTCTTGTACTCCTCGGTTTTGCATTTACATTGTACAGTAAACAACCCCATTCTCACCTCACAGATTATTTGGCAGAGTAATAAGGGTGATTTTATGCAGTAGCAAAGTGAACTTCTATAAACATTCAGTTTTGTCTAAGATATTTCCATATCCCAAATACACAGCTATCAAAGATGTATTAAAGGCTGAATACATTGCACAAGAGCTGAAATGTAAAGATGAGCTTGACAATATGCTTGAACTTGTACCTTTGGGGAAATAAAGTCCAACATCATAAATTAAAGATAGATTCAGGCTACATTTTGAATCTCCTTGGAGACATGCCTACAGAAAAGAAATAGAGGAAGACCTGCATTAAAGCCCTGGATGGGGCAAGGCTGTGAAGAACTGACAGTTATAGAAAAAAAAAGTGAGGGTTAAAATATGCATATAAGGTAAAGCAGTTTAGATTCTTTTACACCTGACTTCTTTAAAAAGTTCTTACAATTCCTCCACTGATATGAGATGTGTCCCTAATGGTTTTACTGAGATGCTGAAGAACTGGTGGATACATCAGGCTTGTAACTTCTGGTTACACATCACTTTGGGTTTGGCCACCACATTCCTGGTGGTTTCAACTTATCCTTCCTCTGTGTGTGTGCTTTGTTAACCCTAAGATCTTGGTCTCCTGATCATTCAGAAAGCCTCTGAGGTATATGGGCATCCCCGTCAAGGATGCAAGCTTGGCTTTTTTCTAGGTGGAGAGAGTAAGGACAGACATGGTAGTGGGGCTGTGTACCCCTTGGAACCCCCTACCTGCAGCCTGGGCTCTGTTGCTGCCCAGTTGTGGCTGCTGCAACATGCTCCTAGGAGAGAGTAGGGACACAGCCTGTAAGAGTAGAACAGCAGCAGACAGACACAGGATAAGAGGTCTGGTGGAGAGGCTGTCCTCCTGTATTGTCTGAATGCCGCAGAAATTGGTTATACATATGCATGGCATCTGTTGTGCCAGCCCTACTGGGGAAATGCTATGCTGGGGTCTTCTGGGGTGGGTCTTATACATATGTCAAACCGGGACTGGGCCTGGGGTTCAAGGAAGAAGTGGTTGGCTACTTAGCCAGGCAGCAGGCTTTCAAGGGCTCAGCTGACCTATGAAAGGAGCTGTCAGATCACTGTCAATAGTACCAGTGTTCGCAGTGGCTTACATTAGGTGCAGAAATGTTCCTTCACCTTCAGGAAAGATTACTACCATAGAACACTGTAGCAGCCTCTGCTCCAGGTATCAGCCTTCACACAGCTTTTGTTTTGGAAGTGCTATAAACATGCAAAAAATAACCTTTGGACCTGAGGAAACAGGACTGGTAACATCCTGCATGTTTAGTTGGGCACAATTTTAATCAAACTGCTTGATTATCTCAGGTAGTGAAGAATGCTTTGGGCTCTTGTTGCCTAAATGCAAGAACTTAATTCCTTGCCTGCCCTAGTACTGCTAAAGGATACCTCTTTTAAGATTTTATTTATCCCATTCTTGAGGAAATAATTTATATTGAGTTTTACAAAGGTAGATTTTACAAAATCATTTGAAAAACACAAATTTCCTTTTATTTGGGGACTGTTATTAGAAATCTTTCCCTATCATAAGCAAGTTGCCAGTGAATCCACCAGATCATTTTGGTTCAAGTTGAATTGCATGGCTGACAATCTCAGCACAATTGTGCTCTTTTAAATGCTGCAATATGTCGTTAAAGAGACATTCTTTCTGCTGCCACAGCCACATTTAATAAGGCCATGGGAGACATTTGTAAAGAGGCAGTAATGTTGAGTCTTAGGGCTTTTTTCTGAGGACGAAGCAGAGCACACCTAAAGCATTGCTGATTAATTCCAACAGATGCCATTTTCCACGGAGATACCCTACACCCAGCAGGCATCCTAATAATAGCAGCAAGAACTTCAACCGAAAAAACTAGGAAATGTTCAATCCATACAGATGTTGGACAGATTTCTACATTTGGTTTTACATGTCTTCTTTGTAATTGTTCAGAAATGAAACTTTGAAGGGTACAGCAGTGCACGCTGTACATGCTGCATTATATCAGTTTTTTGCTGTAAGTAGCCTATGCTTTCATTTCAGAGGAAAAGCATTAGATTTTCAAAAAAAGGAGTGCGTTCATTCAACCGGGGGAACTTTTTATAAAGCCAGTCTGAACAACTTGCAAATGTGAACTAAGTTTCCTGTCTTTGGAACACAGCAGGCCAATTCTGAATCATATTTTTCTCCAAGTGATAGCTTTGAAAGAAATGCATCTGGGCTTTCTGTTTTGCTGTCCTTTTGTCTCATTGCTAAAGAGGTCTCCTTCAACCTTTGCAACACAGCAGTGTGAGGGAGGTGAGGTACATTGGTGTCGGTGTGAGACAGGGCGCCTTGAACTCCAGCTTTCTAATCCTGCCTCTGAGAGAAATCAAACCAAATTAAAAACATCTCCAGGCTAGATAGTGCATAAAGTCACTGCTTCGGCTTAGAAGTAGTGCTGAGGTGTGCAGCCCAGCAGGAGCTCCTGGAGGCAATGTGCTGTCATTCAAACCAGCACAGATGCTGTTTAACTCCAGTGAGCAGCCTGATGTGGGGCTCTGAGGATGGTATGCGTCCCTTTGGCTCTGGCAGCAAGGCTGCAGCTGCTTCCTCTGTGCCTTTGGAGAGGGATCAGCATGCGCTTGTCCCACAGCATCCCATTACACACAGTCGTTTCAGTCCTGTTTCTGTTCTCTTTCCCTTTTCTTATCCTCTGCCTTTGTCTCCCACTGACCCACAGCCACTCTCACTTACACACAGGCTTACAACAGAGCTTACATTGCCCTGGAGTCTCAGCTTCTGGATCACAGATCCTGACATGGTCTAAAGAGCACAAAGTGCATCTGATGATTTGGACTGAAAAGGATGAATCAAGCTAATCTCACACTCCCTTGATCCGTGGTACCCCTGAGTATATGAGAATGGTCTGCAGGCAAAGAGGCTTAACTAACTTGCAGCAGATGCCAATGGCAGCAAGGGCAGCTGGACATTGCCAGTGCATAAGGCAGCCTTGGATGCCTACCAATCAGAACTTCTGTCCCAGTTGTATGCCACTGGAGGATCCCTGTCAGCTTGGGTGGTTCTTCTGCATGATGGCTGCAGCACAGCCAGGATGTGAAGCAATGTGTTAGCTTTCCTTTTCATGATTATAATGCATTAGACTGAGCAGCTTTAGGACACAACTCTAAGATGCAAGAGCATTATGCTTAGGTGCTATGTTTAATTCATGAATGTGCTTGCAAATGTGACAGCCAGGTTTCATTGTCAAAAGGACAATTATATTGTGCTCTGAGTTCTAATTGGAGAGCAATAACCTGAACTGCTCATATATGTTGCATATTTACCTGCAAATTTCAAAGGCTATGAGTGCTTTTTCTACTTACAAAGGTTTAATTGGCCACTACTTAAATGGAAATCAGGGAATGTAAACAGATATTTGCAAGAGTAGGTTCAGCTCTTGAATCATTTGAGTTGCTGTACAAGGTAAATAAATCTAATCACTTCTAAATATAGAAAGTGTGATGTGGTAGAGTGCAGGAAGGAATAGAAAATAATTGGGAATTTTGTTTCCCAGATCAGTTTAGAGAGGAATGGACACATGTCCCAGTTTGAGACTGCATAAAAAAACCCAAACAAACACATCTGTAATGGACTAAAATTTAAATTTTGGGCTAAAACTTAAATACCTGCATTTTCATATCTCTAGTGCTGGCTGTAAGAATTGGAAGAGTCAAAAAACATAGGCTGAGTTTCGCTATGTTTATTTTCCTCGTATTTGAATGCAAGTTTCAGAGGGATTAATTGCTAAGCATTGCTATTAGTGAGCAAAATTATCAGAATTTGGCCCATCAAAACTACTTCTAACTGGAGTCAGATGGTCTTCATGATATTTCAAGAAGAAATTTGCAAAACTTAAGAGACCTGATTCATTCACAAGAGATGAGCTTCTAGCATTGAGCGTTTGATTGCATCTCTCAAAATTGCCTGTTAATCACTGACACTGATATAGTAGCAGTGGGTGGGAAAGTGTTTGTTTCTACTCCATTTTCTTTACTTCTGCATTTCCCACATACAGTTGTTTAGATGAAGCTGTCCTAGAAAGCAGTTGTTTTTCCTTGGCTCCTAAGTTCCTTGAGAGCTTGCACTGGTGTACTGGTATATATATACTTTTTACATTTAAAGCCTGATGTGCAAGTGGAAATAGACTTAAAAACAATGTGAGAGAGTGGAGGTTAACCAAAGTGATTTAAAAAAATAAATGAGTACAACTTAAAAACCGACAGCCCCAGGCCATTTTGTCTCAGCAGCTCTTTCACTATTCCAAAGCTTGTCCTCGGGGCTTTCCCTATCAGCTGCTGTGACTGAAGCTGGGTGCTGAACAGTGACAACTCTGAGAATTTCCTTGTGGAGGTGAGTGTAAAACAGTTTCCCTTTCACCTCCTGGACATATTGGCCACCTCGGGTGGACAGAAATTAAGAGCTTGCTTTCTGCTGCTATGCTTATGTGAGACATTTAAATTTCTCACTTTTTTTTTTTTTTTTTTCTGCTAGGAGAGTTCTGTTTAAAACTCAGATGTTTCAAATGAATCAGTCTGATGCCTCTGAGGTCAGAAATAATTTGGTATCAGCTATTTCTACTGAGGTAGGGGAGAAATATGTGCTTGAAGCAAGGCAGCATGAGGCACTGTTTCAATGCTTACTAAAATGATTCCTATTATGTGAAGGGAATCTTTGTCCCTTTCTTTTGCCTTATTTCTGATAAAGATTTTAAGTAATTCACTTATGGAGTCAAGCTACTTCCAGTCCTACTGCAGAGCTAAGAAACACTGTTTTCCCAAGCAGACTCTGTGAAAAGAAACACACATTTCATCATGAATCTCTGACTCTATTTTCAAAGCGTATTTTGAGAGAGAAAATGGTATTTCAAACCCTGCTTTGTTAAAAAGACAGGCTAATAAGGCAGCAGTATGTTCTGCCTGACTGAAAAGCAAAGTTTTTTTTTTTGTTTTTTGTTTTTTTGTTTATAGCAAACAAACTGCAGCATAAGTGCATGAAGATAGATTTAACCATTAAAATAACAATATGAAGGCTTTAGAAGCAAACAGCTTTTTAAAAATTCAAACTTAGTCAATTTTCTGTGGCTATTTATATCCGAATGAAGGCTCCCACTTTAGGAAGATAATTTAGTATGTCTTCTAATATTTCACTATGTCTTTTGATATGTGACATTGTCCAGACATTTAGAATGAGGCTGATACTTGAGGAGCATGCTGAACCAGGTTAAGAAATAGAAAGTGGGTTGTCATGTGTTTCATTAAGTGTCTGCACAGTCTGTGTCACCACTGATAATGTTTCCTAATAAGATTGAACCCCCATTTCCCGTTCATTCACCCATTAAAAAAGGAAATGTTGCTACGCTGCAGTCTAATTTTCCAATGCACTTCACAAAATATTTATGTGGTGTGTTTCTTACCATTTTAACCTTTCTGAGCACAATGGGTACCACAGTTGCTCTCTTTCAAACAGTCTTGTTAGCATTAAACCCACAAAAGAAGACAAATTTGTGTTCCTTCTCAAGAAATAAACACGAGACCCTAGTGAAATACATTAATACAGTCTCAATTAGCACACTCATTAAGAAATGTTTTGAGCAAACTAATGAACTTTTTGCTTCTTGCACAACATAAAATTTACAATGGAAAATGAATAAGTAAAGATGGTGTACGTCACCAAATTATACAGCTGTGTGAATGGCTCTAATAAAAACCATTTTCCCCCTGCTCAGAAATGATGGATTTTATTCTGCTGAACTTGAATAATAGCATTCACTGTAATGAACTCCCTAGCCCTCTAAGTGGCTAGTAAAAATTAATCTTCAACAACAATGAGCAGTACTGGTGTGATTCTTCTGCTCAAAGATTGAATTACTCAGACTTGAAGTCCCTGTAAAAGGGAACAGAATATGTTACATCCTGTTTACCACGTGTTTCAGAAGCAATCAGCATGAAGGCACAGAAATTTAGTCATCAAAAAATATGAAGGCGTGCTGTGAAAAGCCAGGGGGACTTTTAATTCATAGCATTAATTTACAAAGAGTTTTTTTATTATTATTGTTATTATCCTTTTTTTTAAATTTTAATAATAGAATAAAATTGAATATGAAGCAATCACTCTCAGGCACTTATATAGTACAGTTGCTAATATAGTCTGGCATTTGGGGGGCTTTCACTTACTTTCGTAAAGAAATTGAGGGTGACCTTCATTTCTTGGACCTGTATTGCAATGATTATTTAGAAGTGTTTACATCTATCTTCCCATTACAAGGAGCTTAGGACATCTTCGCTCCTTCTAGCCACCTCTGTTGAGGTTAAATGAGATAAATCTGACTTCATACACAGAGGAGAGGAAAAAACCATGATTTTGGGTGACATCCTTCCATGGCACACTAAAATAATGGGGACTAGACACTATATAGTCAATAGCAAGGGAAACTGAGACCAATTTCTCCTGCAGCTAATAGGGTAATGAAACTATTTTTACTGTTATGATCAGGGCTCTCTTACACCATGCTCATAGATCAGAAAGAAAAAGGGACAAGCTATGTAAGTTTTTCTTTAATTTAAAAGTCTACAGGACTGGATGTCTAGGTTTACAACCTATCTGCACTATAGCTGCTTGCGCAGAGGTTTCCTGGCTCACACCACGCCACTGAATATGAATAAGCATACCTTAGCTGATCAGTATGGGAAGGCAGAAAGGAAGGGAGTAAATAATGTAAGGGAGGAAAAAGACTGCAGTGGAGTGATGTAACTGATAACATTTTTTTAACAGCTGCTTGTATAGGAGGGTACATGACATAAGTAGGCATTAGTTGAATAAGTCCCTCTGTTCATATGTGTGTGAAAGAGAAAGAATTTAGCTAGGAATTATCATTACTGTTTTCAGCTGGTTTATTTTTTCAGCTTCCTTCTGCTTAAATAACAATACCATTTAAAATATCAAGCCGGAAGAAAGGAGACACATAAATTTCTTATTGATAGAGTGGCTTTTAAGAACAAAGAAAATAAATCAGATCTAAAAGTACATGGAATGATATGCATGCTGCCAGAATATCCCACCCCAGTTGTTATATTGTGACCACTGGGTAGTTATGTATAAAGATAAATATAAATCTACCAGTCTGATGACTCATTAGTAGTGTCTGACTCAGAATTTCCAGTTACTCTACTTTCAGCAATCATTTTCTGCAGTTCTGTAAAGCCTTTCTCCTCACTTCTTTTGGAAAAATAAGTGGGAGGGGGGAGAAAGTCTGTTTGTATGAATTTCCTCAATTTTGTTAAAAAAAGGTTGTCTCTTCTGCAATCACTGATATGGTTATTGTGAAGCATTGTGTAGTTATAATGGACTTGTTCCAGAAGTTTCACTGAGCTGGTCCAATCCTTAATCGCTGCTCTAAATTGTTTCTTTTGGTGCCACATCACAAAACTAATCTTTCCATTTGCTTTGCATTGAATCATTTAACAGTGTGTGAATCCATATAAAGAGCCATGAGGCAAAGCTTTTGATAAAAGTTAACTAGAACTAAACCAGCCTCCATATCTTATTTGGGAATAAGAAAATAAGTTTCAGGAATGACAGGTTTGGCTGCAACCTGTAGTTGTTCTCCTTCCCTGCTGCCAGAATACACATCTGCTGTTTTAATATATTTTCTGTCTAATTGGATTGTTCTGAGAGATGACTAAACAGTGGTCATTCTGGTCGTTTGTTTATTCCAGTGATCTGAAATAACATTAGGATAACGGTGCCCCACATGCAGAAAAGCAATGCCAGTAGCACGATTTCTACTGAGAATCTAATGATGGCTTTAAACGATGTGTTGTGCTAGTATTCATAAAAGTCTTTGAGAAGAGATTCATAGTATAAGTGAAGAACATGTTACTAGCTACTAGCGTTTCGAGTCAACTCTCACCATAATGCTAGTATTAATGATAAAATCTGTTGCTTTCACATAGCCACTGAATGGACAACATGAACTTAGTAGACATGGTCTTTGTTGAGTTCTTGCTCTGTGGGGTGCTATCTCAGAGTCACTGCTGCAATCAGAGGCACTGAAGGCTTTGTCAGTATTATCAGTAGGAGAATCTGTGTCTGTGTGTGTGCTGGAAGTGCAGCTCCCATTCTGACAAAGTTAGACTTAGGAAGATGGGCTACTCTGCAATTTGATTAAGATGCGGTAAGAAGTCTTAAATGTTGAAAAATTTCTGACCGGATTGTCACAGCAGTTATTTTATATTAACTGGTCTTGCATTACCTAGCTTGGCTTTAAATAAAGAAAAAAAAAAAAAAGAGAAAATAAATTGTAGTTAAACTTTTTATTTGAAGCGTGAATCATGTCTAACTTTCAGGGTGTGATTCACTCCAGAGAGGGATGCCTAAACTCAGTTGCCAATTTTGTATCTATATGTCAGTGAGATGTTTAAACTCCCACTTCAGTCAGCATAGGATGCATATCACTAGCAGAACTTTACAGCTTCTCCTGAGACCAGAAATGCTCCTCACTGTCATGCTTAGCTCTGACCCTGATCTTTCTTTTCCTCCTCAGGAACTGTGGATGGAAAATGTTGATGGTTCTAGATCCAGAACATGCAAAAGATTTTGAAATGTTGAATTCTGTTTATATCTAGCATAGTGCAAGTTTAAGATTATTGCAATAAAGGTTTTTTTTTTGACAATATGTTCTTCAGTTGAGGAAGATGTATTTAACTCCCTGTGGAAGAAATGACAACATCATGTGCAAAATGAAATATTTATTGAAAATATTTTTAAAACATGTTGATGTTGGCAAAATTAAGCGTTCTTGTGACAGAACCAAAGCAAATAATATTTAATAGTTTGCAGAATCCTAGCTACAGTGTCAACACTTCCCTGCTTGCAATTGAACCATGCTGAGGGAAATCATATAGACATGGAGTGAATTCACACTTAAGCTAACACTCTTGGTTATGAAGCCAGTTATGTTCATGGTTAGGTTATTACAAGGCTGGGCCCCAGGACATGAGTTTACAAGCCTCTCTCTGCACTAAAAGGACCTAGAAACTAATCATAATCTACAATTGTCTTCCTGTGATATAATAACTCAGGATGAATTTTATCATCATTGCAGTCAGATGGGTGCACATGTTCTAACACCAAGAAAATAGTTAAACATCTGCTTTAGGTAAAGGAACTGAGTTAATCTCTTTGGCTGCCTCTGTTAATTTCTTTAACAGCAGTTCCAGAAGCATGGGAATAGAGGGTAGATATGACCTTTCTTTCTCTTTTTCCTTTCTTCACCATTCTGTCTTTATGAACCTGCAGAAGTTCACAGATTGTTTGTTTGCCAATGTGCCTCCCAGTATAGTCACCTGATTTAGTATTAATAGCATATGAAGTAAGCATAAATCCTGAGGCAACTTGGAACTGCTTATCCTCCTGAGGCTGTTCTTACAAATTAATTTTCTGGAAGAAAAGGAAATCTGGTCTTAAGAGCATGACTTAGTGGAGGTGGGAAGTGTTTATGAAAACATGTCTGAGTTATTTTTTATTAGTTGATTTTATAATATTGTTGGATTATACCTCTAGATTGTTCTCTATAAATAATGGGGCAGGAATACATTTAAAAATTCTGAAATTCTCCTATTCACTTCCAGAAACTGAGATTCCTAGACCTTATGATGAAACCAAATGTTCTGAGAATAACTAGGATTTGAAGTATATTGCAACAGTGAATTTGGGAAGACTTGAAGTAAGTTTGAGAGGGACTTCATATGACTGTCTTGATTCATGCCAAAACTTCTTTAATCTAAATTAGTATTGAGTATCTTTCACTAGTAAAAATCTTAAGCCAGTGGGGGAAATTTCAGCCCAATAGATACTCTGTGTAGAAAAGAAGGTATCAATTCTTAGATCCTCTTTAGCTCTTTTCCTTCTGGATGCTAAAGCACCTGTGAAAGATTGTCTGGAATGTGCTATGTTATATTGTTTTCTATTTAGGAATGGATTTACATAGTTAAAGCCTTGTCTATTGAGCTTAAAATTAACTCCTTGGGGCATATATCTGATGCCAGCAGGAATGACTAATTTGGAACTTGAAGCCTCTACTTCCTCCCCAGAGGATGAGGGAGAAATATGAAAGTGTTTTAAAAATTATCCTTCACATTTGCATCTAGAGGAAAACACAGCAGCTCCAATTTATTTGATTTGTTCATTAATTGCTCAGCTAACGTTTGGAAAAAAATACATCAGGGACAAAATGTAACCATGCAACTCACCAGGCAGTATTGTGAAAAATTCTGAGCTACCAGGAGAGTAGAAGTAAAACAGAAAATGTATTGCATTTTAATCTAAAAAATAAACAAGAAAGAAAAATGAATTCATATTTAGGTCTGTAATCTTTAATAGCATATAGGAAGGAACATGAAAATGTGGGCCTGTGTGGTACTGAAATGAACAGGGAATTTTATGAGTGTATCCCCTATGTCATAAAATGCATTTGATCCATTATCAGTTTATGGTTAACAAATTTTAGACAATATTTTTTGTGTAGTCTTGCTGCTCAGATCCAAGTGTGAGTTTCAAAGGGGCAGCAACACTATCCAGACATGTAGGGTGGAAATCATCCATTATTGTATTTAATACAGTACTTCCAAATTTTTCATTCAAAAATTCCACATCTAAGTTTTAAATATCTCGTTGCTCACCTTGTTTCTGAAATAGCATTTCAACTTAGTTTGCAACTACATGTATAAATGTAGCAGGCTAATTTGGGATCACATCTAGGTGGTTCAAAGACGCTTTACAAAAAAACTATTTCACACAAGGTTGTGAGTTGTTACCCATAGAAAAAAAAACAAACAGAAAGCCCAAAACAAAAACCTAAAGAAATCCAAACCAAGCAAACCCCCAAATTGTTCCTAGTTAGCTTTGTTGTTGTTGTTGTTGTTGTTACTATTGCTGAAGAAGACATCTCAGATCACTTATATTGTCATAATCCAGTGGCATTTCTGGCTCCTCTGGCACTGATTTACTTTAACTTGCATCCACCTATGTCTGTTACTAGACAGGGATGTCTTTGTCTCAACAACACAGGAAATAGTAAGAATGGCACGTCAAAATGCTTAGTCAGAAGACCTTTACACACAGTAGACATGTCAAAGTAAGTTGTGACTCCATGCGTTTGTCATATGCAACAATTTGACTATGTCCCAGATTTCTTGGCATTGGGCATGGCATCTAGGCTTGTACCCAATCAACCAACAGCAGGGCTCCATATTTTTATATCTTTAAGGGTTTTTTTGCTTTCCTCCAGTTAGGATCCCAGTCTGCACTGTCTTAGACATTGAAAAACAACTAATTTAAAAAATATTTTTTAGAATTAAAGGTTGTTGTTATTGGCTGAAAGCTCCAACTTTTATTTTTCTTTTTTTTTTTTCAATTCTATGATGCGTCTTTCAGTTTAGAGAATTATCCACAATATGTGTAGCCATGTAAATCTATGTCAGAGAGAGAAGGCACAAACTGACAATAAAGAAAAGATAACATCCTCATGCCAATGAAGCTGTACACCCATATAGAGGAAAAATTAGTTTCAGTACTAGCAATATGTTGTACCTGGTTTGTATGGTAGTGGAATAACCCAAATATATTGGGGTTTCGGAATTCTGTCTGCCAGGACCAGGAAGATTTTATTATCTTCTTGTGGTTAATAACTTTTCTCTCCCTCTTTCTCAGGAACACCAGAAACTGGACATTTCTACAGACAGTGGTTGCTCCTATTTCAGCTAAGAAGGAGGCATCTTTCAGGCCCTGGTTGCTCACTTCCTAGTTTAAAAGTTTTGATCACCAGCTTCACATAAAATATTTTGCTGTATTTGAAGTCCAGGAGAAAATTTATCCTCATTCCAGGGAGAGCTTAGGAGTTTTTTGCTCTCCCCTGTTACAGGAAGGGCCTATAATATTAGTGGCAAGTATAAAATTCTTTCTTTCTTGCTGTAGTGTACTCTAGATTCAAGGCTTTTGATCCCTTGTATTCAAAGTCACTAGCTGTGGTGCTCTGGGGTGTTTTGTGGATTATGTTCTGAAAACAGACTGAAGCTATGATGTTTGCCATCCTGTGTCTCTACGTCTTGAAAGTCAGAGGAGCTTGATATGTTAGACTGAGGGTAAGAGCTGTCTGACTAAATGACTGTGTCTACACTGACTACCCTGAACTTTTATAATCAGGAAGAAAACTAGCAACTCATAGTTTCTCATCGTATGGAGCATCCCCTCTCATTCTACACTGGACATCCAAAACTGATCAAATGAATTATCCTTTGTGAGTGCCTCGTAACTGTAAAGGAAACAGGAAGACTAGCTGAGGTGCAGCTGTACAGCGTGTGATCCTGTTGCTCATATGTAGGCTCCTAGTACCACTGACAATTTTTATTACCCAGAACATCCACATAGGTTGTAAATTTATCACAAATGGCAGAACAATAACTTTTTGATGGAAGTTGAAAGAGAGATGGAATACTTTTTGGAACTTAAAGCAACAAAAAATGGCTCTTTATAGATGATGAAATTATACACTTAGTGTGCTCTTCTGAATTTTGTTTTTATTCTCTCCTTTCCTTTCCACTGCAGCTGCCTGACAAAAAAAAAAAAAAAAGCTATTGTGTCTGTTCTTCTGTGTCAGTGCTACAGTTTTTCTAGGAACGAACTGCTTTTACTACCTAGGATCCATCTTCTTGTTTCATTTTATTTATTGATGTGTTAGAAACCATGGAAGTACCTGAGAACGGTAAAGTATGAATTAAGGCTTCTCCCCCTGGAAAGGCAGTAGGATCAATAGCCTAACTGAAGTGCATCTATACCAATATACACAGTATGGGCAACAAAGAGGAGAAGCCAGAAGTCACTATGCAGCAGGAAAATTATGATGTAGTTGCAATCACAGAAACATGGTGGGATGCCAAATGAAGCCCCCATAATCCAAAGGTTAATGGTTAGTGACCTGCAACACCACTTAGACAAACACAAGTCTATGGGGCTGGATGGGATCCTCCCAGGGGTAGTAAGAGACCTGGTGGAAGTGCTCACCAAGCGACTTTCACCATTTATCAGCAGTCCTGTCCAGCCAGGGAGGTCCCAGTTGACTGGCGGTTAGCAAATATGATGCCCATCTACAAGATGAGCAGGAATGAGGATCCAGAGACTACAGGCATGTCAGTCTGACCTTGGTGCCAGGGAATGCTATGGAGCAAATCATCCTGAGTGCCATCATGTGGCACATACAGGACAACCAGGTGATCAGTCTCAGTCAGCATGAGTTTATGAAAGGCAGGTCCTGCTTGACTAACCTGGTCCTCTTCTATGACAAGGTGACCCACTTAGTGGATGAGGGAAAGGATGTGGATATTGTCTTCCTAGACTGTAGTAAAGCCTTTGACATCATTTCCCACAGCATTACCCTGGAGAAGCTGGTTGCTCATGGCTTGGACAGGTGTACTGGTCACTGGGTAAAAAACTGGCTGGATGGCTGAGCCAAAATTGTTGTGGTGAATGGAGATAAACCTGGTTGGTGGCTGGTCAAAAGTGGTGTTCTCCAAGGTTCAGTACTGAGGGCAGTTCTGCTTAATAACCTTATCAATGATCTGGACAAGGAGATTGAGTGCACCCTCAGTAAGTCTGCAGATGACACCAAGTTGAGGAGAAATGTTGATCTGCTGGAGGGCAGTAAGGCCTGGGACTTACAAAGGGACCTGGACAGGCTGGATCAATGGGCTGTGGCCAATAGTATGAGGTTCAACATGGCTCAGTTCCATTTGGGTCACAACAACCCCATGCAACGCTGTAGGCTTGGGGAACAGTGGCTGGAAAGCTGCCTTGTGGAAATGGACCTGGGGCTGTTGGTTGACAGCCAGCTGAAAATGAGCCAGCTTGTGCCAGGAAGACCAATTTAGATGAACTGAATACCATTCAAAATGAAGCCAAGATTTTAAATGCATGAACAATCTTTGCTTCATCTAGAAAAAGGAGAGAAATAAGTAAATAAAGCGTGTTTCATAATATTCCATATTGTCCAATCAGATTTCATGATCATAATATGTTTCTATAAGAAAAATATAGATCACCAAATCATAACAATATAATCAATGTGAGTTTTGCTCAAAGTAGAAAGTTTTTCTACCCCTGTATCCCGTACAAAGCATTGTTCAAAAATAGATCCTCATTAAAAATACTGAAATAATACATCCATTGTATCAAGGTTTACATGCCTATGACACTGTTAATAGTAGGTGCTTGACATCAAGACAAAGATCAGCATTACTTATGTCTGACAGGAGCTGCGTAACATATATTAAGTTCAGCACCTCAGCAAGAGAACTGGGAATATTTTTTTTTCATCAGAAAAGAATCAAATCTTCATTCACAAATTATAGCTTGCCATGACATAGCTAATGTATCATAACTTGTGCTCAGTGAGCAAGTTAAAAAGATTTCTAACACCTCTGAATTAGGTCAGTAGAGCCTCCATTTTTAAATGACAACCTGGTGCTGTGTCTGCCGTTTTCCCAGCTTCCACCAGGGTTTCAAGTGAGTGATGCTGACTTTCTTTTTCTCTTTCTTTCCTTCTTTTCTTCAATTTGGAGGTTGTAGGAGGGGAATCTGGCACAATAAACTAGAAAAATCCATTCTGTCAAATTGCATGCCCTGCTGCTTCATCACCATTATTATGCTGAGGTTTTACATTAAAGTACCCTGGATTTTAAATTGAAAGTCAAATATAATTTGCTAGTAGAAGCATGAAGTGAGTGACTAGAAAAGCTGATAGCAAGTCACAGCATGACAAATTGGTATCTATTTAATAATGAGCCTTACAAGGTCATGGATCACTACAAACCTCCAGTTTTATGTAAGTAGAACTGGACTACATTGTGTCAGTTGTTGTTTTGGGGGAAAGGGTAATATATTTTAGATTGTCCCATACATTTTCAGAGGTAGAGTTAGACAGCTACAATAAGTCCCTTTTTGGAAAAAGAAACAACCCAGGGAAAGTGTTGGAGAAAGGGAGGGTGAGATATCTCGTAGTTCCATACACACACTTTCAGGATAAATTGTGGACAAACAAACTATTCAAGCATGCAGTTTTACGCTCTAGAGAGGAAAAAAACCCCATAGATTTATAAATTATTTTAAAAATTTCATTAAGCACATGGTCATTTAATGGGATTTTAGGGTAAATCATGAAATTGATTTTGTGTCTGCAGCTGTATCAATAAAAAGAGAAGAGAAACAGCCATGTTTCTACACCAGAAGTAATGTTATTAATAGAAGACCATTACAACATTTGAAACATTCAAATAACTTCTCAGCAAGTATTAATCATTAGGGCCCTAGTGGAATTGATAGAGTTGTATGACTATTTATACCATGAGGTAGATGGTCTGATAACATCATCCCTTAATGACATATTCACAGAATTTGTGCAGCTGGAAAATGTTGTCATTTGAGACTTACACTCAGCTGAGATCATTTACTAGGAGTTGCTCTTCTGGGACACAAAGACCTTATTCAGTTTGTCTTATGACATTATTTTTATGTGCCTTTATGAGACACTGTGTAGGATTCACATTACCATAACTTTGGCATCTAAAATGTAGTTCGTTGTTCTAAGTTCCTTTACATCACTGAAGTGGAGTAGATGGATATTATCTCTTGGAGAACTCTAGACAGAGATTATTTTATTGCAAAATAGACCTCTGGGACACATCAGATTGTCTGTTAGAAGCTAGAAGGGTGCCTGGAAGTAACAGGAGTCTAGGTTGTGAATCTGGGTTTCATCATCTATCCTTTAGCTATCTGAAGCTGAATAAGACAATTCCTGGAATATCTCCTCCTTTTCTTATCTGTCTCTGCTATCAAGAAAATTGAAAAACAGAGAGAACTGGGAACTCATTATAGGAAGAAATACGCATCGCTGAAGGGCAGTGGGTGGAAGGTGCATGGTGGGGCAGAAATGTAACACTGTGGGGGAAACGTTTCAGGAAACTGTGGAGCTGATGAGTAGCTGGAGGACCTCTTTGGGAGACTGCTGTTCTGACATAAAGCAGAGGATGAAATTCAGTAGAACTAACACAAACCACCCATGTGCCTCATTCAGCCAGAATGGTGGACATACTACTATTTTACAGAGGTCTTTTAATTTTACTGTGAGATTAGCTGTGATTTGTTGTTACTCTGTTGTCTTAGAAATAGGATAGTAGCATTGCTAAAGTAATATGCTGTAAAGATGTCTGCCTGTATAGATGTTGCCTACTGAAAATCAAAATGCAGAAGAGCAATCGTGTACACAGTTCTAGCTATGGAGTTTGGCTTTATAAAGTATCTTGTTTAATCTGTTTCCATGTTGGAGGTCTCTTGTTTAATCTCTGTTATGTCAGGTAAAAGGAAGGCAACTGCTACAGCAGTGGTCACGAACCACCTGCAGCATATGCAATAGTTAAGATTTTATTTCCTGTGCAATGAACCTTTCAAAATGTGAGGAGTCTGTTAGCTGGAAATGGATGATGTTTTTCTGTAATTCACAAAAGGGACACATTGTGCTCTGCCTCTTAAATCTTCCAGTTTTGCTGGTTTTCTTTAACCCACAGTAAAAAACACAGTATGATACATAATACATAGGTGAAATAACCCAGCCTTTGGTACAATGATTTAACCTAAAGTTCACTGAAATAAATAGAAAAGACTGTTGCTAATTAGTGCTGAAACAGATCCCTAATTTAGTACTGGGCCCCAAGAATAACATACTGTTCAACTGAGTTTTCATTTGGGGGGCAAGTAGTTAAATCAGCGTGTGGAAGAATTGCCCCTTATAGGCTCAGCATGATCCACAGAGGATAAGAGAGCCATGAATAATAAGCAGCAGGATTTATAAGAATAAATATTATCAGACAAATTTGATTGCTTCTTCTGATAGTATTACCGAATAAGCAAATGAAATGAAAATGGCAGACCTAATATAGTTTGACTTCAGTAAAGCATTTAATATAACATCCATGAAATCTCATACAATTAATTCACATTGACAAACACGTGGACTGTCGCACGGATTGAAGATTAGCTCAAAGGCCATAAACAAAGAATACTGATGGATCAAGTTGAAGGGAGATACATAGCCATTTGCTGCAATGCTGGTGCTAAGTCAAGACTTGTTTAACATCTTCATTCCTGATTCGGAAAAGAGAATGAGTCCGCTCATTAACAAAATTTAACCATGAGATAAATTGGGAGGAGCTTTGAATGCCCTTATGGAGAAAGAATAACACAATGTCTCAGAGATTGATGTGATAAAGTAATAAATAAATTATAAAAGTGCAAGGCACCACAGCTGGTAAAATCTGAAGCAAATGTTGAATGAGTAACAATGTGGAAAAGGTGAGAGAATAAAATGCAATTGTGGCGGATAATGGGCACAACTTGAAAGGGCAACAAAAAGGGCAAGCGAAGTTATCGGTGCACAAGTATTATTGCCTCATCGAATAAAGTGATACTGTAATATTTCAGAAGAGTCATTTAATTTTGATCACAGAAACAGACCTAGACTATACAGCTCTGGTGTTCAAAGCAAAAAATTGTGTTCTTGGAATGATTAATGAAAGGAACTGTAAGGAACTGATGTGACAGCCTAATGGTCAGATACAGTGAATAAAGATTAAAATGGATATACTGTAATGTACTAGATTAAACCCACTGGATTTGTACCTGTATTGAAATACCTTTCTGCCATGAATTTAAGTAATCAATATGAAGAAGCTTAAAGCGCCTGATAATACAGCTGTTCACATGTATTTAATTAACAAATAGAAAGGTACCTGGTGGTTTCCAAATATCGTAGGAGTACAAATCTCAAGGACTAAGAGGAGTTTTGTGGCATGCAGAAACATAAACAAGAACAATGGGAGGAAGGTGAGAAAAATACTATTAAGATGATTACACGCAACATTTACTTACCATATTGGAAGCGTATTGTGAAGGAGCAGCACTGCATGAGTAGATATACACTATATATATATTTGTTTGCCTTTCACCTTTGTAGCAGCATACTAAAGTTGTAGTGAATTTTGCTTAAGCGAAAGTTCCTTTAGTGGGAAGGGTGGTAGAGGGATAAAATACTTGGGACCATACCATCTCCCATATGCAGAGTCTTTACCACCCCAGATGGCACACCAACTGCCAAGTCCTAGAAATACTACTGAATTATTACCTTCCAAACATGAAACAGACTAAACCAGCACAGCATATAATAGACCCTCCCGCAAATGCTTCCAAAATTAAGATGAGGTGCCCCTTTTTATATATAAAGCTCAGATGGCACATACAAACCAACTGTGAACTACACTGCTAGTGTGATGTTTACACCTTACAAAAATGTATGCTGGTATAACAAATGGCCTCTATTTACAAAAGGGAGACTGAATAAATGAAAGAGATGCAAAGTTTTGCAGCTTGTATTGAAGATGTTTGGCAAGATAGACTTTGGCTATCACTCTGTATGGCCATTCTTGTATTAAAATTAGGTGCAGATCAAGTTTTGCCCAAGTAGGTATATTTAAAATGAAAATATAATGTCTAAGTCTTTGGGATTTAAACTTAAATCCTTGCAGGGAATTTTAGTCCAACAATAGAGCAAACACCTGATACACTTGCGATCAATGTCAGTTTTGAGTAAGTAGAGGGAAAAACAAAATTGCAAGGACATGATTTTCAGTCTAACATTTGAGGAAAATGAGGGTTTTATGTTTGAACCAGTTTGTCAGACTCTCTTCAATATGTGTTAAATCTATTAAGTAGTTTCAAGGGAGAGGTGAGGAGGTTTAAGGACTAATGTCAAATAAAAGGAACCAGGCAGATCCATGGTTTCACCACAAGTGGCACCAGCTGGTAACTTTTTTGTGCAGATTCTTTATAGTTCTCAATATGCAAACTACAAATGAAGCTTTTCCCATTAAATTTATAAGCTGTTTCTCAGTCTTCCTTTTTCTCTTTCACCCTTTCCCTTTTTCTTCCATTTCTTTCACCCTTTCCCTTTTTCCTTTTCTTCCATTTCTCTTCTCTCAGTTGTTCTTGTGAATATTCTGATGCCTATTAGTGGGTAAAGTCAGGCTGCATCGATAATGTAATTAATTTTAAAAGTCAGTTAGGGACAAGGCACAACAGTCAGGAGGCTGGACTGGGTATTTTTTTGGTCTTAGCAGAAAGCCATGAAGACAAAAAGGTGTTATCTGAGCTATGCTAGAATTCAATGAAAAGACAGCATTCACCACCACATCACTGCTCTGCCACTGATATTATATATGTGGCTATATCAAAGTTAGGACAGCTTCTAGGAGGGTGAGGGTTCAATTAGTAGCATTTGCTCTTGCAATTTGATAAAAGCAAGGACATACATATTGCTGCTACTGTACCAGTAAAACACGACAAGTTCTGACAATCAAATTAGGGTTTTTTCTTTGGTTCATTTAGTCATATATGCAAAAGATGAAAATTGTAAAATAATGCTGTGGTCATCAGGCTTTATGGGAGGCTAAGGGTGGCTGTAGAAAAGAAGCCTAGATTTGTCCTCATTTTTTGAATTGCATATATTCAGTCATGTGACAGCATGTTGTAGACTGGTACTTCTGCAATAGGTCCGATTAAGTAGGAAGGTACACCCATACGTGATACACATTTAATTCATACTTTTCTGTACTTTTAAGTATATCAGCTTAAATAACTTCAGCTTCTCTGAACAAATTTGAGCTATGTGTCATAACATCTGATGTTACTGGAGCTTAGGTAAGCTGTCTGCTTACCTAATTGCTGAACATTTTGGGTTCTTTGAGCATAAAGGTCATATCTTCATGCAGTGACTTCAGTGGAGATACACCAATTTATGCCAACTGAAAAGATGGTCTTAAAGACTTTTGTGGCCAGGATTAATCATAATAAAAGACCTGGCAAATCTGAAAGTCATTATTTTAATGGCATTGCAGACAGCTATAGTTAAACATGGGGCACGGTTCTAGGGTAATTGTGGCATTATAACATTACTTTACAATTCAACTTTTCTCAGCTTTAAATTACTGTCATTGGAAAGTGTTTGCCTTGTTCCCATCTAGTCAAGTATCCTGCACAGAGAGTGCAGAACAGCAAGAGAAGCTCTGCAAGTGCAGACATCATGTTAGTACTTTTTCTGTTTAAAAGCTCCACTTAGGAATAAGTCAGTGGACAATTCTGTGAGAGTTCATGGCGATAGGATTTTGCAGCATTCTGTACTCTTTTGCCCTGGGCAGCATCTGGTTTTGTCTATGTGTTAAACTACCCACTGGCTGTAGCCATGGTTAAAATTGATGGCTAGAGTGAGGGAAAAACGGGAAAACTGAGATCCCTAAATTAATTTCTGGTACCTATTTAAATGGGAGTTTAAAATGGAGACTGCAGGGAGCGATATAGCATATATGTCAAACTCTTAAGACTCCTGTTTTAAACACGAGTCATATATCAGTTGGTACAGTCTATTTTTGGCTTGTAGACTGCTTTTTAAGAGATATGAAAACCCAGCTCACACAAGGATCATGCCTAGCATTGGGGTCCAGGCATGTCTCTCTCCATCTACAGGCCCAGGCTACATATTCTCATAACAGGTGACTCAGACAAGGAAAAGGACATTTCAGGACAGGGTCTACCAAAGGAAGCCTGGTGTACTGAACTGTGAAAAGCTTCTAAGGATCTGTAGTTTTTAGAGGTACATAAGAGAGCAGAGCTTGTGTGTGAAACGGAAGGGTAAAATCACACCTGGTCATGTAATCCGTTGTGATGGGATTGGCTAGAATTGCATCTGTCTTTTTGTCACTGGTTTAGGTGTGATGCTTAAGGATTATTTGAAACAGCAACTGAAGTCATAACCACCACAATGAAAAGAAAGCTCAGAAGGAGCAATGTAATACTTGGAAAATATGAGAATGTGAGATTTTGAGTTTTACAGGAAAGCTTTCAGGTTTGGTTTGGTTTATCTGAACTTATGGGCTCAAAAAGAGTCAGTTTTTTTATTTTTTTTTAGCTCAGCTTCTGTAGCTTTATGGAAAGATTTATTTGTCTCAGCACAGCTCTACAAGAGTAAACTGAATTGTTGCTTGTTCATGCATCCTGATTAAGGGTCTTACCGTCAGTTCTGTTTCTCTCTGCTGAGGCTTGAAGTGTTGGTATTGAGTACTTGCTATATCATCATGGTACTGTTTGTTTGAAATTGAGCTTGGAAAATGCAGAAGAAACTGACAGGCATTCTGGCAAGTCCTGAATTGCTTTTCAGTTCAGCTGTGTTCACTGCCAAAGGGAGTAGTCCTTAGGGGGAGATATGATTAACAGCAAAATATCCTGGCTTGTCTTAAACATAGCAAGAATGACTGTAGGTGCACAAAAGTGTGCCTCACTGTGCAAATGGGACACATGTTAAACCTGTTAAAGGGATACATGTCTTCAACTGAACTTGTACTGAACATTTGGCCAGTGTTCCTATTTGCAGGATAATATGGGAATGGCTTTTCTCCATTCATTTACCAAAAATCTTACAAAACAAACCCCATCTGCTTATGAAAGCAGATGTCTGCTATTTGCCCCAGCTATTCTCCCAATCCATTTATGGACACTTAGAGCTTCAGGCAAGTAGTGAGGGAAACTGCCATGAAACTGAGTTGGCCAATCACATCCTTCAAATAACAAATAATTCATGTTGAATAGTTAAAGACAAAATTAAATGAAAAATTTGCATCCGGCAAGCTGATTGAAAAATGTTTGTACAAAGCATTTCAATGACTTAAGCAAAATGAACACATTTATGGGGACCATAATATTTTTACTAGTAATCTGCCAACCAAAAAAAGGGTCTAACTTACTAGCTAAAATGTTTCCCAGGAATAGTTTGCCCAGGTCTAGTGTGAAATGACATATTGAATTGAATTCCATTCTGAATCACTCCTTTGAAAGAAAATGGCTTGCAGCTAGTAAAATATCCCTGGATAATCACAGAGGTCAGAAGCTGTGACCTTTGTTTGTTACATGCCTATTTACGCTTTGCTCCCACTGCAGGTTGCCAGGGCTTTAAATATCTGCTCTACTTAAAATACAGAGACCAGAAACCTCCATATTTGACACTGTGAAAACTCCAACTATCTCCTTTTCCTCCTCACTTAGTCAAATTGTCTTCTTAACATATGAAAAGATCCTAACCCATTCAGTGATTCATGCACTTCCTATGGTGTGGAAATCTGAACGATATCTAACTGTGTCACTTGCCACATTTTTCCACCAAACTTTTCTCATTTTCTGTATATTTGTTTCTATTTACAGAATTTGTCAAAATTCCAGTACAGAAGTACTGAATCTAAGCACATAAAAATGCTTAAGTTACTTTGGGAGAATGCATTCTGGTCATTTCTCTCTTCTAGTCCTTTTGAATCTCCTCAGGGTTGGTAACTCTTTTCTTTTTTATTGAATGTGCTTTTCTTTCCTGCTCTTCCATTTAATCTGAGCAAACTTGATAGCCATGGGCATTTTGTTTTATTTTTACCATCTGTTTTCTATTTTTATTAAATAGTTATAGTTTATTGTTAATTGAAATTGCAAATTGGCTATATTATGTTTATGCTATAATAATAGCATCTGGACTTAAAACTGTGGGAAAGATTGCTTTCCAACCGTTTTCACTATGTATGGGCCTACAGCCTTAAAATTACACCTGTCCTATTGGAGATTTCCTGCCCTTCGTGTTGATATCTCAAATAGCCAAGGTTTTGTTTGAAAAATAAAAGCTCTCCATTTCTGTTCAAGAAGAGAAAGGTTAAGGTTGCAGTACAGTAGTCTCAAACATTTTGAAACAATAAAAGTCTCTTGCAGTAAGATGGGATCTTTCAGGGCCTGATCCAAAACCTCCTCCTATAGCCGGCTATACAAGGAACATATGCTGAATTGCAAATATCTGCAACCAGGCTTGAGAGAGGATTTATTCTGTACTTTTTGACAGTCCAGCATACTATTTCTAGCAACATTAGAGAGGTATTAGTATGACTTAAGGGGCTATTGAACACAGTAAACTTCCTCAATGTATCACAATTACAGGAACACCTGTTCTAAGTAACATTCTGCTGAGCCACCATGAGAATTCGCTGCTCAATAGCCCTCAAAATTTCTCATTTCTTTCCTGTGGTGAGGTGCTTTAGCAACTTCTCTCTGGACCATAATAGAAAACTCTTAAGGTCAATAGTTCAATACCTCTTAAAGGGCACCTTACCCTTTCTCCCTCCCCACCATTTCCTACTAATAGTGCTTTCCTGATGTACTTGCGATTCTTTGCTTACCAGTGCCTATTTTTTCATGTCTCTGTTTTTGTTGTGCAGAACTGAGGAACAAAGGAAATAAGTAGCAAACCAGTTACTGGCATAGTCTACATTAAAGTCACTAGATGTTATAAGGAAGGAAGGAAAATTTATAGGAGAAAACAAATCTATGAAGATAACTGTAAAGAAAAGAAGTACTATGAAATAGGAGCTCAGTCCTGACAAATTTGGAGAAATCCCGTGATGTGGGTGAAAGCTTTATTCTGTATGGAGCTGGTGGGAGATACCAGCTCTTTACACATTAATGGTCAAGATTAAACCCTACATTCTAGGTATATTCTGTGTTGCTCCGTGTGTCATTCAGGTCACAAAACAAAGGGCCAAGCTTTAAGAGACCAAGGTGCTAATCGTTGAGTGATATTGAAAATTTCTCTTTCCTTCTCATATGTTGCAGATTCAGCTCCTGCACTGAAGTACTCTGGCTCACGCCTGGAACATTAAATTTAGGGTTGACCTAATCCTTTTGGTATGGAGTAAAAAGAGAAAACTGGTAACAAAAACATTTATCAAAAACATTAGGAAAAAAATCACCATAAAAATGTCTATAAAGAGTATATGCAATGAAGGAGACTGGTCTTTCTTCTCATGTTATCTTGGGCAAGATGCTCTGCTTTTTTTTTTTTCTTCTCATCTCATCCTTTGTCTTGAGCTTGCCTACTTGTGTGGAAAAGATCTGGGGATAAAGACTGGCTTTTTCTGTGTGTCTGTACACTATCAAACATGAATCTTACTTGGTCTCACGATGCACTTTTGCAGTTAGTATCTTATATTACTAGATGAAAGGTCTGAGAATGGATAACGGCAGAAAAATGAACCCAACATCAAAAGATGCATTAAAAGCAATAAACAGGCACCCTTGGTGGGCACAAGCACCTGCCCCTTCAGTGCATGACAAAAATCACTTATTCTGCCAGCTGTAACTCTAAACATAACGGAAATGGGCCCCAGACTGGAGCTGAATGAGATAAAAATAGTGGTTTATCCAACAGATGTCACCCTTTTTTTCTCTTCCCAGACATTCTGTAGACAGGTCTGGATTTGAGCTAAAGTATTCAGCATTTTTAATTGTGTGAGAAAAGGTTTTTGTTTGTGAGATCCTTTTAACATGCTAGGGTGTGAAGGATTTGGTGAATCACCTTGCCTTGTTCTTTTAAGGAAGAGGGAGCATATCAGATGAGAATACTGGTAAACCTCTACTAAGTTCAATGTTCAAAAGGAAAATTAATATTTTCTTGGACATTCCCATCCGTAAAAGCTCAAGGGTAAAGATTATGAAGATATGTCACTCCTTGACTGGAAAAGGGATAAAGCTAAGAAGTATGAATCATTAATTCATTTTTTGATAACAATGATCCCCAAAACATAAGCAGTAAAGAACAGGATATAAAGACGTTTTCTCTAAGCTTCTCTGAAAAGCTACCAGACAGATTTACATTTATTTTATAATTTGTCATATATAAACTTAATGAAAAGCTTTCCTCTTGTGACTATGAGAGAAACAATAGGTATTACTAAGTTACTGTGCTTTTTTTCAGTGCCACTTGAGTCATCTTCAGTTACCAAACTGTAGTCATGAAACTAGCATGTTTAAGACTACTATCTCCTAGAATCCACTGATCTGTGCAGTTGCTGTCACACTAGAGAAGGCAGTCTTTGACTTGACATTAGTTTCTTGTCCTTCCATATTTTATATGACATGCTGTCTTTCCCTTTGCATTTTACTTGCAGGATCACGGCATTTTAAAGAAACAGAAAACATCTTGTTGGGCTGTCAGTCATTGACTAGTCTTTGAAGACTTTTTTTCTGTACAGGGAATCATAACAGCTACCACTTCAGGTCTGTTGGCTTTTCAGCATTTCAATGTAAGTATTATATGAAGTTTTGTTTGACTTCTCAACATGGAGCAATACAAGAATGCAATGGAAGACCTGCATGTGTAACTTAGAGGGGGCAGTTGAGTTAGTAGTTAAGATTTTAGTTAGGCTTTTTAATTTCTGGGTTTGATTCCTACCTTGTGCACCATTTTCTTTGATGCTATCACCTCATGCTTTTCAATATTTCTAGGAGAGATAAAAAATTCTATAATCCACAGTGGAAAAAATTACTCTCACAACTCCTCTCTCTAGAGAACAAAGCACTCATATGATGAGCATTAGTCTTTATGGGGATGTGTAAGGGATCCATGATGAAGCAGCAATTCTTTCCTAGCCTCTGTAACCTGGGGAAAATAGTTTTCTATGTTAGAAAACACTATGACCATAAAAACTGGGATCTTCATAGAGCCTATGTTGAATTCCTTGTTAGTTTCCAAACCCTCTTATAGTTCTGTAAAAATCCCAGCCAAATTCATTAGTGTCCAGGTCTGCTCAGAAACAGTAGTGATGGAAAATAATATGGTTATAATTCAATATGTCTTTGGTGGGGTAGGGAACACTTTTAATTTCCCTTTACTGCTGTTGATGGATTTTTGCAACTTCACCTTTCTGTGCTACTGATCCCAGCAGTCCTAGGCTCTAACAACAAACAGCTTGACTTGCAGAAACTTTCCATTTCCTCTGGGGAGGAGCACAAACTTACAGCATATTTTAAGCTGTTGTTCGATTTTCTGAAGGGAGAGAATTGTCTCTAGGCACAAATTAGTGCTACCAGTGGAAGATGGAGTTCAGCTGTTTATATACTAATATGCAGCAATTATGATAAAACAAAACTTATTCTGAAATTCTGCTGTAACTATGGTAACCTACATTCAATGTATTCCATTAAAAATATAAAAAAGGCTTCCCAGCAGGAGAGAGTAAATATTATCTATTATTGATTGATGAAGGATTCAGACTGTGAAAAGTGGTTAATATAGTTTTTGCAATGAAACACATTTGTTAAACCTTCCTCTTTATTGATGGTCATTGTCTGTTTAAATAGCATCAGATAGTTATCATTAATTTTCACATCTATTTTGAATCATTTGCTTCCTTGATTAGAAGGTCTCCATTTTAGAAAGGGTTTCTAAGAAATTCCTTTGTTAACTTTCTTTTATCTGATTTCTAGACTGGGATAGTCTTTCCATTAGTATTTGACTGAATTTTGACAAAGAGTTTGCAACCCCAAATGCAGTTGGATTGTTTTAGCTTTAATAATAATAAATCCTCAAGGATTCAGCTGTTTAATGAGGAACAAACAAGTTGTGCAGATATTCTATTGATTTACTTGCTAGTTGTTGTCTTCCAATTTATTTAAGTTAAATATTGCAAATTACCCATAAAATAAAAACTTTTGAAATGCAGATAGCAACAGTAATGTCAAAGCATAATGAGATGTGTGTGGCTCGGAATGAGAGCAAAAATTGGTAGCACTGGGTAGGTACAATGACAAAACACTTCCTATGCCCAGAGATTCTGCCTGGCTCCTTAGAGCTCTCTGCAGAGATCCATGGACAGACCTGCTGGAGAGGGAGCCAGGATGGCCATGCTGCAGGGCAGTCCACTAGGCTGACTAGACCCAGGACATGAGATTGAACTTTTCCTATCAAAACTGTTTCCCATAAAGATCTAATTCAGCTCTCTCCAGGGGACTTTTCTTCTCTAGTTTAGAGTAACTGAGAAGGATTTGCATGGAGATTTGAACCACTAAATGTGAATTTTGTGTATTAGCTCGCATTGCAGTCAATAGAAATTTAATCCATACAGTTAACAGAGCCTAGAAAATGGTTCAACTGACTGGCAACCTGGGCTGCAAGTTAGCTGCTTGAACATGACCAATTAGAGCTGTTTAAAAAGCCTTTGGGTGTCTCACCCTCCAGCTGTTGGTCTAGGAAAGCATTTCTTTCCAGTGTATGTGCTAACATATTTGCCTAGTCTTTGAAGATATCACAGGTACCCTATATCATTTTAAAAGGAATCAGATATCTGTATGAACTGTGACACTGACTGGAGCTCTTGAACCCTGCTCAGCATAATGGGAGCTTAAACATATAGGTGACAGATGACAGCTAAAGAAACCTTAATTTCTAGGTAAACCCTGCTCATGCTATATATTCCGTAGCTCCATGGGCATGACATAAGACAACAAGGGAGATATTATATACACCTTTCCAGTTTCCTGATAAAGAAAATATTGTGGCTTCTCTGGACTACATTTTAACCAGACTTTTCCTTCGCCCTAAGTGTCTGCAGGAACACAGTTTAGTCAGGTGGGTCAGAGCATTACCCAAGTGATAACATGTTACTGCATTAGCTGATATTGCTGTAGGAGAGATACCATGGGAGATCAAAAATGATATTGAAGAAGTGTCATGGAGAATTATTTTCTTACTTTTAGATCAAGACTGAAATAACAGGTAGGACTCTGTAAAAAGTAAAATATTGATATTACATCTCATGTAGAAAAAACTCGGGTTTTCAGCAATGTATCCCATAATTATTCACTGGTGACAGAAATGTTTTTTCTCTGAAAATGGGTTTTCTCTGAGCTATGGCTATAGTAGCACAATACAGTGATTCTTACTCAAATCCACTTAGCTTTATCTGTACCATTTTTGCTTTCTCAAAAGGAAAGAAAAAAATGAAAAATAATGATGATAGAATGTGAAAAAAAAAAAACAACAAACCAACTTTTATTTTATTTGCAACTCAAGCTGTCTGTCTGCTTGTTTGGTTTTGTTGTATGAGCTCACTCTGAAGTGATGCTATGGATTACCAGGCTGTTATCCTGAATAAGAAGTGCTGCTGTTAATTCTCTTTTGCTGCAGCTATGGGCCATTATTTCCAATAGCTGTAGGTGTCACTTCCAGTACTGTGACCCATCAGGAAATCTCTCAGGAAACTGAAAGACTTCACACAATGGCCTGGCAAGAATATAATTTACAGGGCAGCAGAAGGTGCAACCACTTACTGATTTATTCCTCATTCCTTTTGCAGAGCTTGAACAAGTACAAGGGGATGTTCTTTTCCAGCTGTTGAGCTGTCCTCTTGCCACTTCACAGTGAGCTTGAATGCCCCAAGACAGTATATTCTCCATCCACTAACTTCCTGCTGGTGTTTGAACTTGTGTCAGGATTGCAGTCTTCTGAAGGGCACTGGCAGCATGAAGGGCAGGAAATGTTCATCACCCCAAGGGATTCAGGGATGAAAACAGATCTAGAAAACATAAGGATGAAGTAAGAAGGGGATGGAGGAAAGAAAGAAGAAGCAACCAGTAGTGAACATCTGGGATTAGATAGTTGGCAAATTGACTATTGAATAGTTTGTTCATTTTAGTTTTTCTCGTGTAATTTCATTTAAAAAAAAAACCAACTTTTTTGGTCTCTACTTTTTTTTTTTTTTATCCACAACAATAATTTCAAATGAGACATACATATTTCAGAGCTATTGATTTGTTTACTCCACTGGGAAATATTTACCTACTAAGTAAGAATTTATGCTGCTCATACTCAGATAACGCAAGGTGATGAAAAGCGTACTTCTTCCTATACCTGTCTTTCAATGCTGGGAAATGATGTTCTAAAGCTGAAAGCCAAGTTTATTACTATTGGGATTCCTGGAGCTGGACAAACAACTTGTGATTAGTATCTTTCTTGGCATGCTTTGGTTTTCTGTTTGAAAATATTTTAAAGGGCTATGGCTTTTTTTTGTCTTTCTCCCCCCCCCCCCCCCCCCCCCCGTATATTCACTATTCTGTCATTTTTTGAACATTTAGTGATTTATGAAGTTTGTTGTGAATATGTAGTAATCAAAGCAGCACCTCTCAACTCGTCTGTGCATTACTATGTATATTTTTGTTCCTTAGATTTGAATGCAGCTGTTATTTTCCACTGGCAAATAAAAATACATTTTCCATAGATATTTCATAAATTATTCCTCTGAATACTCCTTAGTATTTCCTATTTGCGTGTTAGGTACTAGCTGAAGGTATGCAGAAAACAATTGCAAAGGGACAAGTAAGTAAGGATCAAACTAATTTACTCTATACTACTATTTACAACTCAAGTTTTTAAAGCTTTTTTTTTGATCTATGTTCATATATTATGGCTGTCAAGTAATGGCTGGGTCTGTAATGATGGTCTCTAGTATCCTTAAGGATTTGGTTGAAAGAATAGAAACTAAGATTACTAATGTCTTTACTTTTACAGGACTTTCATCAATTTAGATACCTGCTCCATATAGGTAGTAGTATACTTGAGGAGCTAACTTGCTCCTGGTGTCTCGACCTACATCTGTATTTACCCTTACCTGCTTCAAAAGATACTGCATTTCTTTAATAGATCTGCTTGGTTCAGAAATCAAAATGTACTGCTACTGGAACAAACTGCTACTTGCTAATCCAATTTTACCAGCCTCATTCGTTTTCCTTTCCACATTATCCAGTACATTCTATTCTGTCCCTACAGTGCTTCTGTAGCAGCTGAAGAACCATCAGCAGCTATGCTGTTAATATTTTTTATGACACAAAATTAAGAAATTAAAAATTATTAAGCTGTACTACACCGTATTAAGAAAGCAAAGAAGAAGGAACAGATTTAAAGTGATCAGGAAACTTTACAATTAATTTCCACAGCTCTTGTAGTAAACACAACATACAGATCTTGCTAGACTACAGAATAGCTCATTAATAAGACAGTACACAGGGAAAACACTTATTAACATAGCTGTTCCAATATTTTACATAGACTGCAAATTGCTTGAATCAGACTTTATTCTTTCCACCCGACACTTTATGATACTTAGAACTCTTAAAATCTTGTGTATAACATCAGAGAACGAAAACAAGCTATAATATGACCAGGATTATGGAAGAAACAGGTTATTTGTTTTCACTTATAAAGAGCACAAACTGGTAAAAAGCTGAATGTTTCTGCCCATCTAAACACCTACCAGAACCGCAGGGGAAGTCAAATTAACATGTCAGAATTTTAGCATTTTGAGTAACATATAATACAACTTCAAATGCATTTTGTTTTACAGTCCAGTTTAGTTTGAAGTTTTACATAGCATCTAAATTTAACAGTTTTAGAAACAGACATAAGGATTTTCATTTTGCTCTTATTTGAAGGTTTTCCATCTGTCAATTTGTAAGGAAAATTAACCAAAATTTATGTGTTTTCACAAAACATTTTGCTTTTTCTAATGGGCATTTTCTGATCAAAGCCAGTTATATCAGTAGACTGCCAGAAATCTTTTTCTGCTGCCTTCACCAATATACAGGTTTAAGGAGCGCGGGAAGTTTATCCCCAGATAAACTCTTGTGATGTGAAAATAAGATGGTTTTAGCTATTGTGTTTCTATTCGTTCAAATATAAAAGTCAAACTTCACCTGTACTGGGCCATGTTTCACAACCAAACAAAATCTGACCTAGAGAAACAACACTGTCAGTGTGGAATATCATAGGAATGATCAACATTACATGAAGGAAAGCCAAGCTATGAGAGAATCCTTCCATTTTTTTTTTTTTAGCATTGTATAGTTTTCCAAGTACATCTTGCCACTGAAAATATTACCCCTGAAACACTGTTATTATGTTTTTGTCATGAAAGTGAAAAGAGGCATAACTCAGAGAGCCTGAGGCAAGAGTGAATTACCAAGGACTTTCTTATAAGTGAGTGAAATATAATTACACTCTTGAATAGGTGAGACAAAATATATTTTGGGTAAAGGAAGGAAGGCAAAAAGATATATGAGACAAATTGGCTGTGCTGTATATTTATCATTAGGAAGGAAGGTAAATGAATGCATATGAAAGTAGGAACCCAGCCAAGCTTTTACTGCACATCTGAGGACAAGCTTAGTTTGATATTTATAAATTAAAAAAAAAGAAAAAAGAAAAAAGAAAAAAAGATAATTTCTACTGGTGTTTTAAAACTGATGATTACCAAGTCATCAGGCAGACTGCTGATGAGAGACAGTCTGACCATGCAGGGATGTGGGTGAGCTCACATGCCATACACACACATACACAGCCCTGACAATGCATCCCAAACCTGATTTTTATATGCAGGAACCATTCCTTAAGGCTGACATATAAGTCAGCTGTTCAGCTTAATGCGTTTCACCTAAGGCTGAACTCTTCTTACTCTTTGTATGCCCCTGACTGGGGTAAAACACGGAAAACACAGAAAAATAATCTTACTTAACTAGACCGCCCATTTACTTCCCATGGTTTAGCTCACTGTGGTGTTCAGTGGCAATTTAACCATGTCTGTTCCAAGGTTTTTGATGCTACAATATTTTCATCCTGGAATTTAAACTAATATCCTTTTCTTGGTTGAACTACTATTGAAGTCAGTGGAGCTTTCACACCTTACTGTTTAACCTATACAGTCTCATTTCTCTGCTTCCAGACAAAAAGTGGAAAAGTAACTCCCACAGACATTAACAGATTATTGGTCTGAAGTCAGATCTATGTGAATATCCCACAGTAGAAGAAATAATTCACAGGTCAGTAACATGCTGGCACTGCATTCTACTATGACATGATTACCTTTGATGGTTTTGCCCTTGCAAAGATAAACTGAAGAGCAGTTAATGTAATTACAATATGGTAAGCACAATTATGATAAGAAAGAGAAACAAAACAAAATTCTGTTTAAAGATGACTGTATTTCAAAGAGTTGCTATTTGAAAGCAAATTCACATTAGAATGTAGTATGTAAAGTCTTAAAATAAAAATTTAAAAAATTTACTTAAAACCACTTAGGAAAATTAATAAAATTTAAGAACTGGGATTTAATGAACACATACTTTTCTCAAATGCTTTTTCAGTGGCAGTAAAAAAAGTGAAGGCTTCCTACTGAATATAATTTGGATCCTAGAATCCCAGCTGAGGGGAGTAAGATCTTTAAGACACACAGACCGTATGATTATAGAGGTCATATTATTAAAAGTGATTTGTTTTCTCCTTGACCTCCTCCCCCAATAGTGACACAAGTAAAAGCTGTGGTAAATGTGTGCATACACCCTACTCCTGAGCATTTTTTTCTTCACTCATGCTTTGGAACTGTTAATAAACTGCTTGTTCAAAGAGGTACTGCCAAAATCAAAATCTGTTAAGAACTTACAGGTACTGCTTGTATCGGCAAGGAAAAAATAGGTCAGGACATCATCTGGTCCAATGCCCTTGCTCGAGCAGAATCATCTAGAGCCTGTTGCTCAGATGTTTTTTAAACATCCCCAAGGATGGAGAGTCCATAACCTCCAGGGCAACCTGTGCCAGTGCTTAGCCACCCACACAGGAAAAAGCGTTTCATGAAGTTGCTGAGGTGAGTAGCTCGAGAGAGGACGCCTTCAACACCGGAGCGGGGGGAAGCTCAGCGTCCAGGAGCCTCACCTCAGAGCGGCGAGAGCCACCGAGGGAGCCTCAAGTCCTCGACAGGACCTGCCCAGGAGCCGGCAGCTCAGCTGACGAGAGCGAGCAGCTGACTCACACGGGGCGGAGCCAGGAGGGGCGGCACCAGCCCTGACTGGGTAAAAACCTGCCCAGGGAGCGCGAGCGATCATGAGTGCGGCCAGGCGGTTTCTGCGGGATGGTAAGCACTTGCCTTATGAGCAGGGCCCGCTCTGGGAGCTCTGCTCTGGCTGCCCCGGCGGTGGCAGCGTAGGCACCCAGACAGAGCCGATGAGAGGGGAGGCTGCAGTGCAGAGCTCGGAGTGTAGAGAGTGCCTGCACTGGTCTGGTGAGGGGAGGGTGCGCAATGGGCAGGGCTGCCCTCGGTGCTCGCTGGTGGGGGTCCTCCTGCAGCAGGGGCTGAGCTGCGGGATGCTGTTAATAGGCTGCGAGATGTCAGGGAAGCTGAGAGGAAGCAGGAATGCTTGCTCCCCTCCCAAACTATGCAGGGGCCTCAAGCGTCTGCTGTAGCTCAAGGAGGAAAGAAGGAGGCTGCTAACCCAGGAAGCTGGGAAATAGCAACAAAAAATAAAAAAACTACAAAATAAAAGGAGAAAGAGAACAGTTAAAAGCAAGGGGCTTCCTCCTAAATCTGTTGTCCCCACCCTGAACCACTTTGCAGTTATGCAGGGTGCTAATGAAGAAACACACTCGCCTCATGAACTACTGGCTGATGCACTGGTAAGGAAGATCTCTACTAGTACTGCCAGGGAAAAGTGGTGGGTTGCAGTAGTAGGAAACTCTACTTTGAAAGGCACAGAGGCACTCATCTGTCGGCTTGACCCAGTCTCAAGGGAGGTGTGTTGCCTACCAGGGGCACAGATCAGGGATGCTGCAAGGAGGCTGCCTGCTCTAGTAAGTCCCACTGACTATTACCCACTTCTAGTGATCCATGTGGGTGCTAGTGATATAGATAGCAGTAGCCCAGGGACCATAAAAAAGGACTACAGTGCCCTGGAAGAGGTGGTTAGGGGCCCTGGAGCTCAGACTGTCTTTTCGTCAATTCTCCAGGATACAGGGGAGGACCTTTAAAAGGCTATGAGGATTAGCCAGGTTAATAAATGGTTAGAAGGGTGGTGCCATAGTCAGAGGTTTGGGTATCTAGAACATGGGCTCAATTTAGTAAGCCAGGTCTACTGGGGGCTGGTGGAGCTGGTCTAAGGGGAACAGCTGTTTTGGTAGGAAGCTTGCCAGACTGGTCAAGGAAACTTTAAACTAGATGTGTTGGGTGAGGGGGGCATCATTCCATCCCAACACACCCAGTCAGTTGCCAGCACCTATAATAAATGCTCAGAGCAATGTAGGTATATTCCAGCCGCTCCAGCAAATGAGCTGGCTTCATTTGGAGCTTGGCTCAGATGCCTCTATACAAACACCCGTAGCATGGGGAACTAACAAGGGGAATGAGAGATGTGTGCACGTCTATGGGGGTATGATATAATGGGTATCACAGAAACATGGTGGGATGGCTCCTATGACTGGAGTGTTGGAATGGAAGGTTACAGGCTCTTTAGAAAAGGCAGGCCTGGCAGACATGGAGGGGGAGTTGCCCTTTATGTTAAGGATAGGCTGGAGAGTATGGAACTCTGTCTGGGGACAGGTGAGCAGTCAATAAAGAGTATGTGGGTCAGGGTTAAAGGGAGAACAGCTATGGGAGACATTACTGTGGGGATCTGTTACAGACCATCTGATCAAGAGGACTCTGTGGATGAAGCACTCTATAGACAGATAGGAACAGCCTCATGCTCCCAGGCCCTTGTTCTCATATCACCCTGATATCTGTTGGAGGGACAGTACAGCCCAGCACAAGCAATCCAGGAGGTTCCCCAATTGTGTGGAAGACAACTTCCTTCTGCGAGTAATAGAGGAGCTGACAAGTAGAGGTGCCATGCTTGACCTCCTGCTCACCAACAGGGAAGGGCTGGTTGGAAATGTGATGCTCTAGGGCAGCCATGGTTGCAGAGATCATGAGATGGTCGAGTTCAAGATCCTCAGGACAGTGAGAAGAGCGTGCAGCAAGCTCATGGCCCTGGATTTCAAGAGAGCAGACTTTGGCCTCTTCAGGAACCTGCTTAGTAAGATTCCATGAGAAATAGCCCTAGAGCGCAGGGGTGCCCAAGACTGTTGGTTGATATTCAAGGATCACATACTGCAATCTCAGGAGTGTTGCGTCCCGACTAGAAGGAAGAGGAGCAGGAGGGCCAGGAGACCTCCTTGGATGGATAAGGAGCTGCTGAAGAGACCTAGAGGGGAAAAAAGAGGCTTGTAAAAGGTGGAAGCAAGGACAGGTGGCCTGGGTAGACTACAGGCATGTTGTCCGGGAAGCTAGGGACCAGGTTAGGAAAGCTAAGGCCCAGTTAGAATTAAACTTGGCTTGGGATGTGAAAGATAACAGGAAGGGATTCTACAGGTACTTTGCAAATAAAAGACAGACTAGGGACAACTTGGGCCCTCTCCGGAAGCTATCAGGAGAACTGTCTATCCTGGATTTGGAGAAGGCTGAGGTTCTGAATGACTTCTTTGCCTCGGTCTTCACTGGTCAAGGCTCTGACCACACCACCCAAGTCTTGGAATGCAGACACAGGGACTGCTTGAATGAAGACCTTAGGCCCACTGTAGGAGAGAATCTGCTTCGAGGCCATCTTAAGAACCTGAATGGACACAAGTCCATGGGACCTGATGAAATCCATCTGCGTGTCCTGAAGGAGCTGGCGAATGAAGTTGCTAAGACACTGGCCATCATATTTGAAAAATCGTGGCAGTCGGGTGAAGTTCCTGATGACTGGAAAAAGGGAAATATAACCCCCATTTTCAAGAAGGGAAAATGGATGACCTGGGGAATTACAGACCAGTCAGTCTCACCTCTGCTAGTCACTGTCCTCTAGCTAGATTTTGTGCCACTTATCACTGCTCTCTGGGCCTGGTTAGTGAGCTGGTTTTCAGCCCACCTCATTGTCTGCTTATTCCACCCATACTTATGTGAGACAATGTCTGAGACCTGACAGATGCATTGAAGAGACTGGCTGGTGAAGTCCAGGTAGACAATATCCACTACAGTCCCCTCATCTACCAGCCATTTCATCATAGAAGCTTATCAGGTTGATAAAGCATGACTGTCCTTTAGTGAATCCATGACGACTACTCCTGATGATTTTCTTGTCCTTAATGTGCCTGCAAATAGTTTCCAGCATTAGCTGCTCCATCACCTTCCCAGGGATCAAGGTGACTGGTCTGTAGTTCACCGCGTCCTCCCTCTTGCAATTCTTGGAGGTGAAGGTGGCATTTACTTTCCCTCAGTCTTTGGGTACTTCTAGTCTCCATGATCAGTCAAAGATTATCAAGAGTGTCCTTGCAATGGTATCTGCCAGCTCCCTCAGCACTTGTGGGTGCAGCCCATAAGGGCCCATGGACTTATTTGTGTTCAGTTTGCTTAAGTATTCCCTGACCTGATCCTCTTCCACTGAGAGTAACCCTTCCTTGTTCTAGCCTTTCCTCCTGGTCTCTGGGATTCCTGATGGCTGGTCTTGCTAGTAAAGAATGAAGCAAAGGAAGCATTCAGTACCCCGGCCTTTTCCATGTCCCATGTAACTAGGTCCCCCATCTTGCTGAACAGAGGGTTAACACTTTTCTAGCTTTTCTTTGGTCACCCATTCAATTAGAAAAACCCTTCTTGTTGCATTTGACATTGGTGGCCAGATTCAGTTCTACTTGGACTTTAGCTTTTGCAACTTTGTCCCTGGATGCTCAGACAATGTTTCTGTATTACTCCCAGGCTACCCATCCTTGCTTTCACCACCTTTATGCTTCCTTTGTTTTTGAAGGTACCAGAGTCTGCTCTCCTGAAGTTCAGAGCTGTGAGCTTGATTTGCATCCTCCCTGCCCCCAGGACCCTGAACTCCACCATCTCACGGTCACTGCAGCCAAGGCTGCCTTTGACCTTCACATCCCCAACAAGCTCCTCATTCTTTGTGAGCCTAAGGTCCAGCAGAGCACCTCATCTCAGTGACTCCTGTATCACTTGGAGGAGGATGTTACCATCAATACACTCCAGGAACCTCCCAGATTGCTTATGTCCAGCAGTTTTGTCCCTCCAGCAGATATTGGGGGTAAGGTTGAGGCCCTGAAGACGAGGGCCTATGAACATGAGACTTTTCCTATCTGTCTATAAAGGACCTGATAAAGAAAAACTGATTGAGTCCTCTGGGTTGTCAGTAGAAGAGCTCTCTATTAACAATATAGATGAGTCTGGAGAAAGGGTGCAGTGACAGAAAGTTGCTGACCAGGAGAAAGAGATTAAATGTTCTCTGAAAAGTGCCATTTTCTATAAGGCAGTTCAATAATTTCATTTTGTAAGTTTCAGTGTCATGAAGACACATGCTTTACTCATTGTCAAAGTGTGAAACCTATTTGTAGAAAGAAAACGTTACTTTTGTGATTTAGCCCCCCTTCAAACCCTATATTCATGTAATTTATTCATTCTGGCGCGGCAAATAACAAAACAGTCTTTAAGCTTCAGTGTAATAAGAGTGGAATCCAGTCTAAAAATAAATTACAGACAGAATTTAATTATTGCTTTTCTCTGCATGATTTGCTCCCTAGCCCCTTTGCAAACTTTCTAACACATTTAAAATTCTTCTTTTATCCTTCATCTGTTGACATTATTTACATACAGAACTCTGATGTGTTTACCATACAATTAGAATAGATCTTCATTTTAATTAAATATCAATTCAGGATCACAGCTCCAAGCTATTTGTCAGCACTGATAGTGATCAATAGAAGGAGGTGCTGAACAAAGAAGACAAATAGATTTTCTGAGTAGTCAAATATTTTTCATTTTTCCATGTACTCCATTTTTTAATAGAGGATGAAGAGATTAAATTTCTTGCATCCTTTTGTTTATTTTGTGGCACATATTTAGAAAGTTGAATCTGAAGCTAATTGCCACATCATTATGCTTAATCGACATGCTACCTTTTTCTCTGTAACTCACCATGACAGCTTTGTTTACTATGATGTGGTGACTGCCTGAGCCAGGAGTAAAACTCAGTAGCTGTGGAGAAACTCCTAAAAGCACATACCAGTTAGGAATTTAGTATTCACACCAGACCTTATGGGACTATGTATCCACTGCCTTGCCATTGCAAAATTCACATCACACAACCTTGTAATTCATAGCTTAAGTATGTACTGCATTCAGTTTACACATCTTACTTTTACGCTGATGTAATTTTGAGCTTCTGTAGTTCTTTCATCCATTGTCATCTATCCCTTCATGATACATTTAAGTTCACATCCACTCTCAGTCTTCTTTTACTGTTCTGAATTATCGAGGTTTTTTTATTCTTCCCTCTTGATGTAACATCTGATTTCTGCTCCACATCCTAGTAGTTCTCTGTCCTTAAATTTAACTGCATTGAATGTGATTGGACAAGGTTCAATGAGGGTTAGTCCCTTCAAACACATGGCTACATCCTCATCAACAGTGAATATGTTTTAGTAGGTACATGTTTGCATTACAGTTACCTTTTCAGATTTGCATTGAATTGGAGACATATTTCGTATTGTGTCTGAATATTATATCCCATACCTTCTTTTATGTCATTTCTGAGTATTTGGTTTCTTTACACTATAGAAATTCTCACTGTTGGTCCCAGAATATATAATCTTCCTTTTGCATTGTTAGATTTTATCTATCTCTTAATTATCCATCCCACCCTCTGTTCCTTCTCCTCTCCCTTCTATGTTTTCTAGCTCCCCCTTCCCTCCCTCCCTCCCTCCCATCCTTCCTCCTGCTATCCTTCCTTCCTTGTTTCCCTTTGTTAGGCCTTTATTTGTCTGTCCATATCAACATCCATATGAAAAAAATAGTAGTAAAAACTTACCTTGCAATGAAAATGCATTTCTGCATTCAATGTATTACAAGTAGCGATTACAGACATTTATATGCATGAAAGATAATTTCACACTTTGTAGGACATTATTCCTCAGTAATTAAATTATATGTAAGCACTAAATTTTAAGTCTCATCACTTCTTCAGTTTGAAATCTTAAATTTTAAGGCATTCAATTTTAAAATGCCTTTATTTTGCAAGAGAAATGGGCTGAGGAACAGAAGGAAGTGGAACAGTAGAGGTATTTATAATAGCAATATGAAGTAATAGTTGGTAGTAGACTATAGTTCTGTAGAGAGTTTGAGAGTTTAAACAAAATTTGAAGTTCCGTATTAGAAAGGTCTCTTTTCCTTGTAGTAAATTCAAATCTGTGTTTAAATTTTAGACTTAGACATTTTAACAATGTTTGCACTTTTAACAGGCCTGAATTTTAACAGAACATTTCTAATAATTAATTTGTATTTTACTTTTGTGTCTTTTAAATACCATGTTTCATATAGGCTGTTCTAGTAGTGATATATGTAGGTGCTATGTACCTATGTACAAATATAATTTCTGTATGTATAAGTGCATGCATATGGATGGATGTGCTAAGAGATGTTTATTCAGAAAGTTTTTTTCATTTTTATTATTAAGGGCTTCAGGTAGTGACAAATGAAATGGATGTGAGAGAGGAATTGAAAAGACAAGTGAATGAAGGGGCGGAAGTGCAGTGTCAGTTAGTAGCTAACTAGTCAAATTTTCATTTAGCAAAGCTCTGGCTGAGGAGCTCAAGATCCTGTCCTGCTAAGCCAAAGGGTATTTATTCCTTATAAAGGTATATTTGATGTAGCATATGCAGTGGTGCTGTGATATGTGTACAGTTCACTCTAGCTGCAAAGAGTATGATTGAAATTCTTTTATGGCTCATTAAATATCTTCTACAAGCCAGCTCTTTTATCTGTGTCAAATGGTACTCACCTTCATATATAAATACCATATTCTTATGTGAATATTTCCATGTCCAGTTTTATCATTCACATTTCCCTGAGTATCCAAGTATGTGAACTAGTACTTTTGCAGTACATTTTCTTACAGAAAGTAGATGTCGGAATAGGGAAGCCTGAAAGAATCCAGATAAGCGAGGAAGACTGTAAGAAGTTAATTTTTAATTTTACAATATTTGCCCAGTTTCAAAACTAGTAACACTTAATCAGACCCCACTTTGATTCCACAAAGTTAAGTATTTCTTAAGATGTGTTACTGCAAAGTCACTCCTTGTTGTAACATTGTGAAGATCAAAAATGTTGGGTTGCAACACAGTACTCTTAAATTATTTTTAGGCATAACATGATAGAATACGAGTGATTAGGAATGTTCAGTGTTTAAAAGTTTTGAATGAAAATTCAGATGATAATCTAGTTGTCTTTGTAGATCTATATGAATTAAATCAATCAAAATTTTATACAGTGACAATCTGGAGAGTTAATTGCTACCTAAATGTTCACAATAGAGTTGTAATTTATATTAACTTTGTAACTTTGAAATATGTTAGACCAATAGAAATATCTGTATAAATTTTAAAGTTATTAAGATTATTTAAATAAACAGTATAATATTCCATTGCTAGCCAACTGAAAAATACCAGCAGGTAAACACAAAGTGGGGCTTAAGCACCACAGAAGTTCTTCAATAAATGCATTTATTTCAGATTTCTAGGTTTTTGTAGTTTTGAAAACCCTTTGCCTTCTATCTTGGCAAGTGGGTTTGGTTTTGGGCTTTTTGTTTGTTTGTGGGTTTTGTTCATTTGGTTTTCCTTTTTTTCTTTTCCCTTCTTTTAATATGTTTTAGATATTTCAAACCTGCCATGAGAAGGATTTTCAGGGCTGCTAATTTGAGACTCATTAGTATCTCTTCTTCCCACCTCACATCACTTAGCTTTTCTACCTTTGCCTCATTGCCTGTGGTTCAAGTACCATATCACAAATAGCATTATAAACATGAATTGAAAAATCGCTTGATGATCTAGCTAGTATCATTCCAGGACATGGGCACCAGTCCAACATAGTATTTAGACTCCTTACTGTTATTTAGGCTTTGAATGTTCTTCTGAAATCTCTTTCATTGACGTTTATTACCTCACAATTGGGGTGGACTAAAAGCATGCCCAGAGGCAATTAAGGAAATTCAGCTAATGGCTGATAATTTATTAGGCCACTGTAATTCAATTCCTTCCTGTTATGTGCCTTAGCTCTTAGCAAGCTCTTTCAAATGAAGTTAATTCAAAGGCTTTACTTGGTATGTTTATGGTAGCACAGACAGGCCTTATCAGATTTCTAAGGATATGTTGTTACATAATGTTTTTAACAAAATTAGATCTTCCTACTTCATGCAGACCAGAATTATTACCTAAAGCTATTAAAAAAAAAAAAAAGATAATCAGAGTTTCACCATTGTAAGGGCATTTGTGTTTTATATAAGGAGGGTGACATTTAAAATGCAGTCTTCCCCATGCATAGTAATTCTAGGTGTGTTAACTAAGCAGCCCAAATGTTTTCCAGAGTTTCTTATCTGTGATTGCATGTACACCACTGGGTCAGCTGGCAGGTAGCAACTGCCAGGTAATGATGTATTTTGGGCCCATCCTGGTAAACTCTTGTTCTTGTGAGTCACCCTTATGTGTGTGGCTGTTCACATAGCTGCTGAAAATTCCTGCACGCAAAAGTTACATAGATTGGTTCTGACCAGCTTTTGCTTTGGGTAACAGCTGAAGCAGAAAATCTGTCTCCAAGTGGCTTTCTCTTGAAAAAGATGAACTTGCTGAAACATTTAAAATGCCAAATTCAGCAAGAAAAAAAGATATCTCTGTGGGTGAGTGTGGCTCAAGTCCTTAATTACTCACAGTGAAACAGATTGGCAGTGCCTTTTACAGAAACACAGGTGTAGCATTACAATTAAAAGCTTTCACTTCCCAGTCCCACCCACCACCTCCCTGTTAGAAACCCATCACCTTCCAGCTCCCAGTGGGGCAGATACTTAGAAAATATGTACTTATATGATATAAGATGTAATATGTCATAATTATAAAAAATTATGGTGAGGAAACAAGAAAATGAGTTTATGGCTGACTTATTTCTTAGGAAAGGCAGGGAAAGATTAAGGCAGAGGAGCACCCTGGGTGGTTAGTATAACAGTGGTACTTTCTAGAGTCATCCAAAGGGTGGGTCTCTGATATGCCCAGAATTGTGAGGCAGGTAGTGGATAAGACTGAGTTTTGTTTTCAGAGTAAAGGAGAGCCAAAAATATCTGCTAGCAGTCACGATTATTACAATTGATAGTAAGGAGAGGCAAAGCAGAAATATGTATCAGAAAGCAGAAAAATGTATCAGAAATAATTTTTCTGCAGTTTGCCTTCCTCTCTTATTTGTGTGAAAAGAAAGTTTGCTACAAAGATTGTTGTTTGTTTTTTTTTTTGTTGTAAAAATCAGGAAATACAGCCTGTGTCATGAAAAAAACCCACCCTGAACTAAGGTGTGAATATTCTGTATGCACTTTTCTCATAGGGAATCACAATATTAAATAGTCATTGAGTGAGGGACAAAGTAAATGAGGGAAGAGGGCTAGCTATGTACCTGTGACAGAGATCATGTTTCAGCAATTATAAGCTAGACCCAACAAATCTTATTAAAAGAGGTGGTATTGAGAACACTATAGCTGTGCGAAGGCCATACTGAAAGCTGTATTTCGATTGTCTATGTGGCTGTGGTTTAGAGCAGATTTTTTTGTTTAATAACAAATATGAAAGTATATCCATTGTACAGTAAGAGACAGTGAAAGGATGATGAACTTAATGTTGAAGTCATTTTAGAATGGGAAACCTGATTTTCAAAAATCCCTGCCCTTTCAAAGGGGACTGAGAAGGAGATGGAGCCTTGAAAAAAAAAAAAAAGGTTTTAATGACGTTAACAATTTATAAGCTGAGGTATGCAGCTGAAGTGCCTCAGGAAGCTACGGTTACCCGTGGCAGAGCTTAGTCCTCACATTCAGACATCTACATGCAGATATAAATATGTTGAGGACGCTTGATGCAAGTGCCTAAATATAAGCATCTCATGCTGTGCTCTGTCCTCCATCTGCCAGTCCAAATGCACAGAGATCATCTCAAATGCAGGTGTGTATATATGGAAGTGTTGCCTACCCTGGGTGAGTCAAGCTTCACTAAAGGTAAGAGAGGTTTAGTCAATAAGGTCAGTGGAGCCTGGAGACCAGGCTCAATAGATGCTACTAACCCTGTCAATTGAGATTTCAGTTTAGGTTCTTTAATGCAGGTGTCGTGTACCACTTTCAGATGCCACAAAATATCTAGTATACTCACATATGATACAGAACATTACAGGAAAGGGGAAGGGAGCTGAAGGTCAGACTTTATAGACGCAAGTGCTTCAAATACTACTAAATGTTTATGCTAGAGCAACCAAATAGATACCTGAAGCTCTTTTGATTAAAATATGAACGTAGAAATCTAGCAGATGTGTTAATACTTACATGTAGGTGTCAGTCCAGAGCTGAATTTTGCCCTTGTGTTTTGGGATTTTTTGGGGAGGCTCTGCTTCCAAACCAGACCATATCTTCCATGATTTATTTCCCTTGTCAATGTGAAATGAAAACAAAGCATTTTAAAAGATGGGGATTTGGGGCCTGAGATCACAAAGGATACCTCTGGCACAGCAGTTTGCACAAGGTTGCTATTTACACAGCACTCAAGAATGTTGTTTATTTGAGTATTGATTTTTCTGCTTATAGCTTGCTTTTAATTAATTGACTTCTTGCAATGTTAAGATAACAGCAGTGTGAACAGGTAGAATTGAACCCTGGTCATAGCACACGGGCTACACTTTTCACTATACTACTCACTACTGTTGAGTTATTTCTCTGTTTTAGCTATTAATCTTCCAACCCTAACCATCCTATGATTCTATGACAGTCAAGTCCTCTAGCTTAAAGTTTATTGGAAAATAAGGACAGAATAAAACCAAAGGCTTCATCTTAATTAAGAATGGAGATTGACTTCCAGAAGATCTGTGAGATGACCAAAACTAACATAATTTTTTGCCTTTGTCAGGAGGATTCCCGAGGGACCTCTGAAAGAAATAAAAACTGCATGTATCTACTGGAGACCTTGAGACAAGGTATTTAGTCTTTCTATGGCATGCCTTCTGCCAGAATTAATCTCCTCAGGAGGATTAGATGGTGTGGAGGCATATAAATTATATATAACTGTAGCATTTTGTGGAAATTTGGTCTTTGCTGTCAACTCAGACCACTCTGGAAATTTCCTGCTCATTTTTATTACCTACTGAACTGCTTTACTGTAAGCCTGGAAGCGATAAGTTTTTTGATGTCAGAATTCACAGAATAATACTTTCTTGAATGGCTCACAGCTGTGTGAATGATGATATTGTCTGCTACTAAAGAAAAATCAGATATGGTCAGTGTTTGTTATCATGTCATTTTATACATCATTTTATCACTTGAACTATCTCCAACACCTAGAATTGTCTGCTCAAAGCTTTTACTCCTTTACTGTAAGTTGTGAAGTTATTGCCAATGAAAATTGTGTTTCCTCTTGAAAATGTGTACTGATGTAGTTAATCAAAGTAAATAGTAAGGGGATGATGAACTGCACATAAGCTAAGGGTCCGATTCTGCCACTCATACTTCCATTGAACAGCTCTTGTTGAAGTGAGTACCCTCACAGAGGATAATTGAGCTATTCAGACTAAATAAAAGTTACCTGTTGTGTACAGGCATTGGAGAGTGCAACTCTGTAGGATAGATGCAGGGAAAGAACTCACAAAGAATTATGAAGTACAGCAAACGGACGTTATAAGTGAGGTTATTTTTAATTTCAAAGAGTGACAGTAAAAGTTTTCATCTGTTAGTTTTCTTGAACTTCTTACGTCTCTTGTAATGTTAGGCAGGCAGCAGCTGTACTTGCTTAGTGATGCTGAACTGCAAGTCCAGCATCTCTTTAATAGAAAGGAGGCACTTTTTAATAGCCAGTAATAGCTGCTACTGAACTTTTTCTGTCCTGTAGAGCAGGTGGAGAGATGATTTTATGAAAGACACTGACACTTCTGGTTTTTGATAGCTTCTTCTAGCCAGTACTGACAAATGACTTTGCTGCCTGCATATTTCCTGCACAAACAAGATTTGCAGCACATACCAGTATACATTTCAATATTTGACATCTAGCAGATAAGGTCCATTGATAAAGAAAATTTGGATTTCAGGCAGCGTATGTTATAGGTTCCAGAAACCAGCTCTTAAATTAATGAGTCACTGACTTCTTCAAGTGCTGATTAACAAGGCAATGCAAACCCTTTACAACATTTTGCCCTTTCCCTTTATTAAGTGGCTGACATTTAGCAAAATTAGTTGATGGAATATGATGAGTCTTATTATGTGTGCTGTGTTACGGAGCATGATGCAAAACTTAACACAAAATCTAAATTGAAATATTGCCATTAGTTTGGACACCTACTGTTTAATGTGATTTCCATTCCCCCTCCCCCAAGAAAATTACTTGGAGGAGCAAAGTGTTCCAAGAGGATGTGGTATTGCAGGAGGGTGGCACAGCCCCGCATTAATCTTTTTCCAATTAGAAACTTACGAACAGTTCTGGTGCCTGGAGGGCTCCAAGATTTCCTCAAATGTTACCTCTCCATTTGCAGCTTCAATTTACTTACTCACAAAAAAAGTATTTTTTATTCCAAGAAGTGAAAGTGAAGGTGGATACAAGAAACAATTCAAATGCTTGAACTATAATGCAAAGAGCCAAGGCAGCAAAACAGAACGGGCAGCATTACTGGCATACTGGGTACATAATGAGCAGTAACAGTTGTTAGAAATACAGTGCAATAATTATCCCAAGTAAAATGAAGGTATGTGTTTTAGGGGTCAAAAACTAAGGTAAGGAGGGGAGTCATATAATAATATTGTGTATTGATGATGTGTAAAGACACAGAGTGGAGGGAGCTGAAAAAATATAAACTGTTAAGTTTACATACCAGAACGTGATCTTGAGGAAGTTTTATTCAGGTAGCATGAAAAATAAAATATGGATGACTGTGCTCATTCTGGACAAGTAAACAAATGAAATTAATGTAATGATGTAAATTTGAGTTTCAATAATAAACACATTTGGAGAGAGTTAGCCGCAGAAAATAAATCTGTATCTAGAGCAGACTCAAGTTACATCAAATGAGCAGAAAGCAAAATCGGACTATTTCTGTTCCAAAGAACTAACTTTGGCAGACTGAGGAAAAAGTTAAGTGAAGTCAGAAAGACTGCAGCACACCTGACCTTAGAACAAGCTTGATTTAAAAAAAAAAATACAAATAGTCAAAAAAAGGATTTGAAATTGCAATGGCTCTTTATCTATTCTTTTACTACAGATTTTGGGTATGATTTCCTGGCATAAGGAGATAAACAAGCATTACAGACAGGACTCTGGTGAGTTAAGAGTTAAGAAAGAATACAAAAAGTTTAAAAAGAATGGAAAAAGAATATAATCAGTAAAGAAAGATACAGCTTAGAAATCCTGAAAGGTGAAATTTGCCAGAATTAAAGTTTATTTAGTACTTGTGAAAGAAATTTAAAGAAACATTGGCTAGTTGATTTAAAAAAAAAGGGGGGGGGGGCAATATTTATATTGCTTAGACAACATATAGCTAACATTAAAACCAACTGTGACCTAATTTGCCTGAGTGTTAACACAGATGATAAAATATTAGGGTCAACACAGGCGAGCCTGTGAAAGTGAAGTATAGGAATAGAAATAGAGACATTTAATTCAAATAAGTTAGTAAAATCAGTCAGATGATCTTAGTAACCTATTAATTGTGAAAACTAACACATAAAGTTATATAATAAGGATTCATATAATGAGTCTATTCAGTGAAGAATGGTACTTTTCCCCACAATGTGCCAAAACAAATTATGAAGGATAAGAAAAATTGAGCAAATGAGAATGCCAAGCCAACCCAAATCACTTTTTGATAAGTTTGTGTATGTTCCCAGCAGGGGAAAAAAGCCCCAAAGAATCTCTTTGCTCTTCTGAAAGAAACAGATATGTAACATAAGAAAACAGTAATTCATATGGGGATTATGTGGGATTCATATGTAGTTATATAAAAATTAATAAATTGGCCAAAAGTTAAACAATATGAGATTATTCTAGGAAGTCAAACTCCTGATTTGAAAGAAAACTGTCAGTAGAGATCCTCAAAGGGTTTTGAGAACCGATGTGTTTGTTTTTTGTTTTTTTTTAAATGTGGTGAGAAATGTGAAGATACAAAAATGGGGACCACGGTAATTCGAAAGCTTTTCTGGTGACACAGAAAGAACTACATGTCTTTGAGGATAGAATTATAAAGTGGGATGAAATTTAGTTGTACATCATTCAAGGTCATGCACGTACATACTTTCAGGTGCAAATTCACCACTTGGAAATGTTAAATTAGTTGATTTATTGCTGTAAGGATGCCTCAGAGCCAAGAATCAAATGTAATTGTGAAAAGGGTAAATATTATAGCAGAATGTTAAAGATGGTGGAGAAAATAGAGTAATATTAATTACTCAATATAATAGCAAAAAAACATGTTTCAAAATTGTGGGATGATTATTCAGAACAGGATCATCTGTAAAGAAGGCTACCAAAATAATGAAGATAGCTTTATTTATTTTGCATATGGTTAGAAAAAGGAGAAGACAGATGACTTGCCAAGCAGAACCAACTAATGCCATCTAACCAGCCCCTGCTCCATCATTTCAAAAGTGTAAGGTAGTGGGAATACAAAAATGTGTTCAGATGATGCTACCCCTCTGAAAGATCCGAGTCTCACATCTGATCTGACAGTATTCTAGATCCAATAGGAGCAGCTGAGAAAATTTTACCAATTCCATTTTCTTTACTGGCATACGGATTTCCTTGCCAGAGAGATCCACACCCAGCTGAGACTGACTAATATGTATGTACAGCAATTGACTGGGTATACATTTTAATTATGAAGCATGGGCTCATATAGTTGAAATCTCAGTGGTTACAATAGCTGTAAGAAGGATTCTCAGTTATTCTATTAGAAATTTCTAGGATGATCCATATCAGTTGAATTAGACAGCTGCAGGCTTTCTCAGATATAAGGGCTAAGTAGCATTAAGTGTAACTACAGAGTTAGAGCTTTCATGAGTCCAGAGAAGCATAAATATTATGGCATCTGTGATGTCTTTTAACACTAGGCCTCCTGCTAATACCAATGGGCAAAAGCACAGTAATCATTTTATTCAAAGTAAGTATTTGTGTATTATACAAGCGGTTGTGCTGAGTCCTGGGAACAGAATTAATCATTTGAAACTCCTTCCAGCAGTTCCTTCTTCTGAAAAACCAAGAAAGCATTAGCATGCTGAAGAGGTTTTCTCTCTGGCATCAACATAGGTCTTTAAGTTGAAAAGACTCTTAATCTCTTCCAACTTCCTGCTAAATCTTGACTGGCAGACATCAATCACTGTGTTCAAACAAAACCACAATGAATCCTTTCTCGATATCGTGGCTGATTATGACCTTTCTGACCTAGGACCTGTCAGGTGCACCAGCATTTGGCCAGGTCCTCTAAGTATTAGAATATACATTGCAAAACAACACTTCTTAGTTTTCTAAACCTTGAAGAGAAGATATCTGCACAGACAAAGGCACTATTTCTTAGGTGCTGTTCACCTAGACATGCTTTACACAGAAATCCTTGTTATAGTCAGCCAAGGCTTTTTGCCTCTCAGCTAATCAGTCACAAGGTCATCTGTTGTGAACTGCTGCACCCATATTGGTTGCGTAGTCTAAGAAGAGCAGAGAACCGAACATAAATTGCAAAGCCTGTAGGATTTCATGGCTGAATTGTTTGCTTGATTTGCTTTTATTGAAGATCAAGAATTTTAACAGTCATGTAAACAGGATTGGAATATTATACAATTCACTGATGACATTTTCCCAATTAAATGGTGTACAAGTGGTGTGATTGATTTAATCTGTTTTTAGTTGTTGGCAATGTGTTCTTCAATCTTAGTTGTTTATTTTAGGCTTTCTTGATAGTCAGTAGAAAAATGCAGTCACTTTTAGGGTGTAATTGAACTGGAAGGTTTGAGAAAAAAACATACTCCAATTTTCAGCTTTGAGTTAGACTTCTTATTCTGTTGTATTTTCATTTAATTTGCTTGACATTCTACTCTGCATTCAGCAGAACAGCTATTTGCTTGAGATGAATTTCAATTACCTTCTCATCAGTTGTTTCTTAAATATTATATTTCCTTCTCTTCTTCAGGAGATTTCTCATACATTATAGAATTCCAATCAACATTCCTCAGAGCATCCAGCTTTCTTTCAGCATCCTCTTCTCAAAGTCAAAACACTTTTAGTTACATAGCATTCTGTCATGAGTATTTCAAACTCAGTGATAAGCTGGTAAGTATATCCAGGGTGCTCTGTATCTTAAATGTGATTTCTTATATTTAGCTCATTTCTAAGGATCAGGAATGGAATAGCCTTGGGCTATAAAACCTGTTCAAGGAATTACGGGAAACAAAACAGGCTGCACTAAGAATATGTAACTTTTAAGAATGTGTTCTTTGTAATTGCATTCCTGTTATCCTAATCAATATCAGAGTAATTAAAATGCCTCATGATCAATGTTTCTGCCTTGTTCAGGAGGTGCCTCTTATCTCTAAAAGGTTGCCATGATCTACTTTTTCTAACCTTACTAAAGGTTCCTTGCCAAAAATCATTTGACTCCTTATTTGGCTATAAATTACTCTTAAACTGCCTCTATTGTCAGATAAAATTGTACATTTTTTCTTTTACACTACAGATAATTGCAATGTAACTTCATTTTTTTTCTATGAACTGTGTGGTATCTTCAATGCAAGAATATTTTAACTTTTTATCAGATACTTTTATTATCCTGAATCTAATATCCTTCCTCTAACTTCAGGAATGCTTTTACTTTTTTGCATGCATTTTAACCACCCACTCTGTATTTACCATCCCAGCCAGTAAGCATTTGGCTTGTGTGCTGTGAGTTCTGCCAGAAGATGAAGCATAGTCTTTCAACTACTATAAAACCTAAATAATCCTAGCTTGACTGGAGGGTCTTTACCAAGTTGCATACTTGGGACAAAGCCCTGCATGGAGCTTTTATGACTTAACTAAAATCTAAAAGTTAGATTCAAAAGGGTGAGCCATACACCTGAATCTCCCTTTCTAGTCAATGCGGAGAGAAACCCACTTCCAGAGAACTACTGACCTAATCCTCATAGCAGGATCTGTGAAGGTCAGATGATTGATCCTCTGGAAATTTCTGAAGTCAAAAGCATTCAACCAGGGGAGATGGAGCCCACACATGGACTCCCTGAAGCCTCCCAGAATCAGCTGGATGACATGCTGTCAAACTAATGGCTTTGAGGTCCTGGCCTTAGTCCTTTCAGCTGCTTGTTTATCTAAACCTTTTTCCATGTCCTGTTAACTACAGTGAATAACAAATGCCATCTGGAGTCCAGCCACCAAATTATTTCAGTGCTCTAACCACAGTTGCAAACATTATGGTGTTCTTTGGTCACATCCCATCAAGTAAAAACCACAGCAATATTTCTATTTCTAGGCAACATTTCTAATCTTTCTTGGTCATGGTACCTTTTCTCCTTATATCACCAGTAGAACATGCGGAACAGATGTACCAGATGATTCCCAGTTTTCTAACCCATTATAAAAATTTTAGTAGTATCTCCAGCTTTGGCAGACTGGTTAGAATCATAGAATCATAGAATCGTTAGGGTTGGAAAGGACCTTAAGATCATCTAGTTCCAACCCCATTGCCGTGGGCAGGGACACCTTACGCTAAATCATATCATCCAAGGCCTCGTCCAACCTGGCCTTGAACACTGCTAGGGATAGAGCATTCACAGCCTCCCTGGGCAACCTATTCCAGTGCCTTACCACCCTAACAGGAAAGAATTTCCTCCTTATATCCAATCTAAACTTCCCCTGTTTAAGTTTTAACCCGTTACCCCTTGTCCTATCTTATCCAACTTCTGGGATCTTCTCCTTTATCTCAGTTCTTCTGACAGAAATGGCTATCTATAAAGTGGTCTGTTGATCCTTATATTATCAATACTTTATTTTTATGTTCAATAGCTGTCTTACATGTTAACCACCTTACTCCCACTCAGACTTTCTCAGGCTTTCTGATATATAGTGCCTCAGTTCTCAGAGATTGTAATTGCATTCTCCCATTCTGAGTACTCCACTTACTCTTGCTTCTTTTTTTTGGCACTTAATTAGTCCCTGCCTTTCCTGATGACTTACTTTTTTTGCCCAGTGTCTCAAGTAATGTTTTGCAGCATATTCACAGCTGGTACACTTTTCCTGATGTCATCACTCGCTTTGCATTTGGTACTAACCACACTTCACATATTATTCTCTCATATTCATTGATTTTCATAACAGAATCAAACAGTTGGTCTGATTTGTCTGTCTGATCTTCTAGCACCACATCTAACTGACAGCAGTCACACAAAAAAAGTATTTTTGAATGTCTTCACCTTGATAGCCAGGAACATTTCACAGTCAGTATGTATCACTATATATATCCTAAACTTGACAGACACTTCCAAATTAAATAATTCACAAATAATCTTGGCTTAACCTCTGAAGGGTTAAATAAAGGCAATCAAATCACAAGGATTAAGATACTTTTAGGCAGATTTCCATCTTTTATATAAATGCAACCTCTTCGATTTAGAAGACATAAAAGAGCATTCTTTATTCTTTTAACTTTGAAATGACTGAGCATAAATTGTTTGCCAGTCTCTTGTTCTCAAAAAACAATGAAGAACTTAGTTCTGTGAATTCAAAATCTGAAGATTATCTTGCTAAAAAGGTAAGTAAGTAAGTAGCAAAAGTACATATCTGCTGCATCAAGTGAGCTGAAGCTGAATGCCCAGGCATTGAAACCCTGGCAATGCAAAACATGCTGACACATTGCTAGACCCAAGCTAAAACCCTTGCCTTAATCTTACTGGAACTACTGCTTGCCTTGTATGTCTATTCTTCCTTTTAAAATAACAGTCTGTATTTGTAGTTTCATAAATTTATTAGTTTTAAATTTTTTAAAAAAGCTTTCTGAAACTTATTTTCCCATTTTTGACACTGCAAAAAGACCAAATATGTAACTTAGGAAATGTATAATAAAATATGATATAAAAATCCAGCCAACAGCTTTGCCTTGTTTTTCATTTGGCATATCTACTTCCACAAGAAAATCTAAATAAAACTAATATTTTAAAATAAGAACTTTTCTGTTCATAAAAATAAAAAATATTTGACACATTTAAAATCATTACAAGACATGTTGAGCAAAGTAATTCATCAAGTTTTCAATTCTCAGAATTTTTTAAAGGAAAAGCTTAAGGGAAAATCTGTTAGAAATAAAGACATTAACTTCCTGTGGTTTTGAAATTCTAGTAATAATATTTATTGTTTTTCATTGCCTTTGTTAAAGTGACTTTCAGGAATCTGTGGAGTAAACCTGAAAGTTAAACAAAAACATATATCAATGCAACATATTTTCAGATGAGTCAGGTACACGGCTCTTAGAAAGGTAGGTAAAACTCTTCTGTCCAGATCTAAACCATCTTCTTTGGTGACCCTTTCTACTTGCCCTCATTTGTGAAGGTCTTTTAAACCTGTGACAGATTAAACAGTGACATGTTTTTATCATCATGCACAAAGCATGTCTCCCTTGGCTGGCTGTACAAGCACCATCAGACTTCCTTGGTGGGGCAATCTTATTTCCATACTACTTAGTTTAATGCTGAATGGTTTTTACATTATTAATTAAGAAAGTGAGATTTATACAGTTCCTGTATGATGCATCATAAAAACATGCTTTTCTGGGGGGAGCATATTTGTAGATTTTGAAGATAAAGTTTGTAGATTTGGGGAAAGAACTGCAACAGTTAAGAAACAGCGTGTGGAGATTATCTAAATAAAAGAAGTTATTGTTGTTATGACAGTATTTGGAGATGTACCTTACCAAATAAAACTTCTGTGAATGAACTCCTTTGCCACAAACTACTAGTTTCAGGTGGTGTATGATACTGCCAGTGCAATAAGGTGCCTTCTGACCTTGCCAGGACCAGTTCTTTACTGTGAGGGTAGTAAGGCACTGGAACAGGTTGCCCAAAGAAGTGGTAAATGCTCCATACCTGGCAGTGATCAAGGCCAGGCTGGACAGAGCTTTGGGTGGCATGGTCTAGTGTGAGGCATCCCTGCCTATGGCAGGGGGTTTGGAAATAAATGATCTTAAGGTCCTTTTCAACCCTAACCATTCTATGATTCTATGATTATATATATATTTTTGTCTTCCTGAAATATTTCCTCTATTGTAGTAATAACTGCCTTTCAATTAGTTAAATTCAAAGTTAAGTAAGGAAGATTCAAATTAGATGTTAAGAATAACTTATAAATTCTAATTCTGGAAAAAAGTTGCCTGTGAAAGGTCCATTGTTGGAAGTCTAGAGATAAATGAGATAAATATCTGCCTGATATGGACTTAATTTATCCAGCCTTGAGGTAACTGAAATGAGCTGGCTGACCTCCCAAGATCCCACTCTACCTTAATTTTTTGTGATTCTATGCTAGAAAGCATTTCAGAAGGGAGCTAGAAATTTAATATTTGAAACTTGCAAAACACCTGAAAACACAGTGAATTAGATTCATGCCTTATTCTTTTTAAGGATACTGGATCCTCTTGAGTGCTTTTTTGAGGCTGCTTAGTCCTACATACCTTGTTTGATTAATGTCATACTCAAATATGACAAATATATAAATAGCAAAGCTGAAGTTTTCTGATATTAAGGTTTTCACTTGAACTTTATTTACAAATTTATTTTATGCAAGGGTGTACACTGGTGAAAATATTCTTCCCCACCTATACGGCAATCAGCCTACACTCCCGAGCATGACATTTGATTACCTTGCTCTTAGCATGCAGAGCTTCAAATGTTAGTAATGGTCATAAAATTATCCAACCCTTTTAAAAACCAGACACAGTATTTGACTTGATGACCTTCTGCAATCAGGAAATTCATGTTCTGATTGAAATGATATCAGTCTGGAGGATCTATCAAGCTCTGGTGCAAGTGTCACAGCTCTGCCACCGAGGCGGAAAAAAATCTTAATGAGCTGTTATTTAGGCGTTGTAAGTATCTTTGAGTTTCACTCTTTTCTGATTTATTCACACAATACAGACCGTAAAATGTAAGTTTGGGGTACCTTGCATTTTCACTGGTAGTAAACAGATACTGGGTAATAGTTCACTAGCTTGCATGTTGCATCCACTGGAACAGATGTCACTTGAAAACCAGTTCAGTGAGCAGTACAGATGTAGCATGTTTATGTACATCTTGTAACCATGGTCTTCTGGGACATGAAGAGTTTTTTAGTTTTTTTCCTGTGTAAAGAGAGGAAGGGCACATCTTTTTGTATTAATGATCCAAAATAGGAGTTCTAGAGTGGCTAGTATTGCTTGAGTAGGAAAAAGGACTCCTCTTAATTTGGAAACCTGATGACAGCATGTCAATGTTATGAATTACTTAATTGCCAATTACCTGAAACATCTGTTTATCCCTCAGATTTAAACCGTTTTTCATATGGCCAACCCCAAATCTTGCCTGCATGCTAGCAAAGCTAAAAGCCATCCATAACACGATAAAATTATTTGCATGTAGTGTCAGAGTTGGCAGTAATGTATTCATTTAAGCATTTCTAACGGAAAATGGTTTTCATCGTGGTTATTATGCAAAGGGGTGGTCATGGTATTTAAGCTGAAGCAGCCATACAATCCACTTGCTTCATAAGTGTTAGAGCTTCTGCATAGCTGGAGACACTTTTGCTTTCTGCAATGCAACCCTGTTCAGAACAGGCTCAACTGTATGAATCCAGTGAACAAAGGATGATGGGTGAAACCTGATGCTTAGTGTTTTCTCTTGGTAGTCTCTAGGTTAGTCCTGCACATGATACTGGGGAGTAATTATACTGCAGAGATGACACTGAGTCAATTGGGAGTGATACACCTTCGTTACTTATGCAGGAGCACATGAACATACATTAAACCCACAAAATTTCTCAGTTCTGTTGCAGGTTACCTTTTCCCAGGGGTCCAGCCCCAGCTACGGAGGGGCTCCATGTCTAGGACTATTGATCTGCATCTGCAGCACCAGATCCTAAATGCAACTGTCTCCAGGTATTGAGACCAAGATGTGTCTGTCCTTACATTATGTTGGATGTGCATGTGCTCTCATGCAGTGTCTGAACCCATGGACTGGAAAAAAAAAATGCAGATGTATATGCACGCAAAAATCACATCGAAGACGCTTACGTGTGGGAACACTACTGGGTATAGGGATCTTCTTTTAAACTTTAAATTACTTGAATTAGGTGTTTGAGGTGGGCAGTTGGTATAAGGCCTCAGATGAATAACAGCAAGAGTGTTACAACATTTTTACTTCTCATTTCCATGTTCTAACGTGTTTGAACTAGTTGAACTTGCTGCCCTCTGTGTCAGGAACTTTCTGCAGAACTTGAATCTAGCTTAAGGCAGAGTTCATAATAGGGATGGGGTGCATGTGTTCTCCCTTGCATCCTGCTTCCTTCTTGTCCTTACAAAGGCTGAGAAACTTTGGTCTATCTAATATTTTTTTTCACCTCTAGATAACTTAAACTTACAGGAAGAAGTGGATACTTCAGGTCAGTTTGACATTTTAATCTCAGCAGTTTGCTTTTTATGTTGAAACAAAATGGAAAATATAAATTGTAAAAGGGTTATTCTTACTAGGATACTGCTCATGGCAGTGTGTAATGGTAAACGCTTCTAGACCGGGCATTTGAGAAATGAATAAATGATGTGGAGAACTGGAGCTGAAGAAGGAGGATTATGTTTTTTACCAAATACAGCTGTTAGGTCCCTGTCTCAGAGAAAAAAGAAACCACAAAGTCAACTATGTATGACAGCTCTGGGTGCACAGATGCCTCTCTGCAAGCAAGGCTTTTGGTGAGTCTTTGATTACCCAATGACAATGTTATGTATGCAAGGGCCCCATATAATCAATCTTTTGATGCTCATATATACTAAAAAATCCTAATTTGGCAAGGACTAAGCCTTGTGCTCTCTTTCATTGTAAACTGAATCTCTTAGACACCAATTAACATTTAATTGCTAAGACTAGTCAATTTGTTATTTGTAGCTGTGGCCAAATTTCTGCATTTGAACTTTAAAGGCTTTGTTTGTATGGTCTGTAGCACAGCAGAAAATGGCAAAGCCAGGTGAATCCTCTGTAAATAACTAGAAAGGGAGAGCCTGTTGCTGGACTAATATGATCCCCTTTCTGAATTATTGCAAGATTTACTTGTTTGCTGTTGTTTATAAATATCTGCAAAGTACAGCCCTGCTGAAAGCCACTTCTTAGAAACATTCGAAAAGCATGGAGAACACTAATGGGCTTGATTCACTTGTCAAGAAATAGGTGATGAGTGCTATTTAAGATGCCTACATGTTCCAGAGGGCACTTAGGGGCTGCTTCAGGAATGTATGGGTCTCCCTGAAAGTCCTGTGTTACGTCAGCCGCTATTTGTCTCTGGTATCTTAAGACATCCCAAAAGGAACTTAATGGCATGTGTGCGCAACTGAATTGAACTCCCACAGGTAGGACTCATGTTGAGATTGTGAATACCTAAAATTAGATGTCCAGTCATGCGACCGATGTGCATAATGGGATTTTGTTGGCTAACATGAATCCTTAGGGTCATTGTATACGTGCTAGAATATCTGTCATGTCAGCTCAGGGCAGAAAGACATGGCACAGGACTTGAGAAAGATTCATGTGCTTCTGGAGGGGCAGATAGTGGGATACCCTAGAATGGGACTAGGCACCTCAGTTTAGGCAGTTATATAAAGCCTAAGCTGTGTAATGGTAACTTTATTCAAGAAATGGTGGGATAGCTAAACTGTTAAATATGTTGTGGATTAAAAGTTTGGTAGTGGGAAAAAATCAATAATTCCGTTTCTATTTCTGTTCTCTCTGTGAATTTGTTCATCTCTGCTTTTTAATTGTGCTTATATCCTTTCCCACTGAAATATAAACATTTGCAACATGTATTCTTTTTAAGCATGAAGTTTCTTCAGACATATTGCTATATTTGTGCCACATCAAACGTTGACATGACACAGGAGTAAATTTGTTGTGACTGCTTATTTATGTGTGGGTTAGTACCGCTTGTCAAGACACACAAAAATATTCTATTCACATTTGTATCAGTGAAAAACACTTGTGATCCTTGGAAATAGAAAAACTAACATGTAAATGTCCATGCTGGATGGCAAAAGGTGCTGTTGGAGAGGTTCTCATGCAAGAGAAAAATAATCAGCTTTTTGATGCACTATTTCGAACTGCTTGTGTAGCTGTATTCCAGGAGGGTTTATTCTTAGTTCCCCACGGTGATCCTCTTAATCTGCAATAAGCCAATATTCACAAAAGCATTATATCAGATATGGCCAGTGTTCCCCTCTTCACACATTGGGTATTGAGCGTCTTTGTGGAAAAGTTTTTTGTTGTGTAACTGCAGAACACATATGGATAACTTGGCAGCTGTTTATCAGCCATGCAGTGTCCTCTTCATAGTTCATCAGTTAGCCAAGAAACCCTGCCATCAGCATCAAAAATACAGAATTTTTAACAGTGAAATGTATTTGTACTTCCTTTGACCCATTATATTGTCAGCTTGCACTTAGATATGAAACAGCTGTTCAATGCTGTGGATACACTAACAACAATTAAAAGATATACAGAAGTTAGAACACATAAGTCAAAAAAGAACGAAAGATAAAACCCAACGTTAAAATATATTGTTAACCCTTCAAAAAATAGTCCTCAGTACTTTTAGGGAAAAAAAACCTCACTTTAAAAGTCAAGGGATTCCTACTCAATACCATTCATAGGCAATGCTGCTGGTTTGAATGCTTCTGTAATATATAGCAAGTGTGATAGTTTCCTTCCCAGAAAATTAAATTTTCTAAAAAAACATAAATAATCACAAACCCCAAACCAACAACAACAACAAAAATTTTTACTTGTTTATGCTAAGACAATCTAGAAGAGTGGCAACAGCAGCCAAAAACTGTACTATATGACTCAGATATTTAAATCTGTGCGTATGAAGACCCACATCAGTGACTGTAAGTTACAGCATATGCCCACAAAGACAGTGATGCTAAATGTACCCTACTATCATAAGCATAAAAGAAATGTGTCACTGACAAGAATAAACAAAGGGAAGAGAAATAGTAGATCAATTTTCCACATGTTAGTGTAGTCCATCTCTCTTCAGAAACATTTTGACATGGAAGGTGTTTTTAAAACACTGTGACCAAGGGCTGTAAATATCTTTTAGCATGTCCATGACATACTTTAATAAAAAAGCAGTGTGTTTTGCCTTCAGGGTGATGGACTTTCCTGCTGTCAGCTTCCCAGTTCTCTTGGTTCATTGTCTGTTTTCTTTTAAACTAGGACACCTATTGTATAGCTGGGTATAAAGAGGAGGATATTTTTCATCTTTTATAAAGAAGTCCAAAAGGTAGAGTCAAAGACAAGAATAAGATGTTTTGTCTTATGATGAATAAAAATTAGATCCCAGTATCATACTGTCAAGCTGCACCATAACTATCCCTTTATTTAGGTTTTGTTCTACAGCACAAGGACTTCAAACCCTATTCATCCTTAACTTCAAGGGTAAGTGCTTTCTTTATCAGCAGAAAGAGCAAACTTAAACTAAATGTCACATGCATTTGGAAATTCACAACAAATTTCATAATGAACATGAACCCTCAAGAGGGAGATATTTGAAATCATAGCAAGAAAAGAAAGAGGCAACTTACATGTGACAATGTGTCTTCCCCTTCTCCCCTCACCTTTCCCTTAACAGTATGACACAGAATTTGCAAGTACAGTTTTTTAATGTATGAGGTGGGTTAATTCCCTGGAGCAGTCAATATTCTTTAGTGAGAAAAGGTATTGAAAAGGCTATTTTTTCTTCAATGCATGGGAAGGATGAAAATATTCAAAGTTTTAACTTTTATAGCACTGTAAACTTTTTTTGTGTGATGAAACTGAAATGAAACAAGACAGTATTGTGCATCTTACACTTGCAGTATTATGCTGGTGCAAGGTTAACTTGCGCTCATGCAATGAAACTTTGAATTTCACCCAGATATGAGTCATTAAGAACCTGGATATTTTTTCACTGCTGTGCTTTTTCTTACAGAAAGGCATGTTTGCTGTAGTTCAATACAGAACAACACTAGCTGTAAAGAAAGTAGAACACTTTAATTATTGTGGAAGAGTGGGTGTCACATGAAGTTACAGTTTGCTAACAAAATTTAATGATAACTCAAAGTTGGGAGGCATTTTCAGTGCAGCCAAGGACTGGGATTTTTTGCAGTGAAAAGTTGCAATGTCTTAAAAACAGGAACACTAGAAATGAGATTAATACAACAAAGTGTGAGCTTCTGATTTTAGGGAAAAATAGTAATTGGAGGTGTGTGTCATAAGTTAGAAGTAGGAGCAGATGAAAAAGATTTTGTGTACTAGCTGAACAGTATAAATATGAGCTGCTGGTCTGATGTATTTGTTGAACAAGTTAAGTCAGTTCTGGGATATGTAAACGAAACAGACCAGAAAAACCTAATGCCATGATTCTGTGCACTTATGGGACCGCCTTTGAAAAGGAATGTTCAGTCCTGGTCACCTGCTTCCCAGAAAGGTGCATGTAGAGTGACATAGGGGAATAGAAATCTTAGAAATACCTTAAGAAAAGTGGAGGCTTTGTTTTAAGGGAGTAACTTAGTAGACCGAGGTTTATTCAGCCTGCTGACTGTACTGAACTGAAAGAGAAGGAAGGACATGTTGCTGTCTGTAAATATATCACAAGGTAAAACTCCAGCTTATAAGCATTATTTAACTCAGGAGATGGTGTCAACAGCAGAACAGATGGATATACACAAACCATGAATGCATTAGGGAAAATTAACATATGGTATTCAAGAGCAGGTTTTCAATAGCAATTATAGGGAAAAGACAAAGAAAACAGAAGTATTTCAATGTGAAATTTGATATTATTATAAGCACATGATATTATTATAAGCACATGTTTTCAGTAGCAGAAAAGTGGACATACAGACCTAACGTGTCTTTCACAGTCCTATATGTTTGAAGGGTGGTGGCCTTGCAAGCCAGCTGAGATCTAATTCTTATCCATCACAAGACAAAACATCTTCTAGGTATTCTTTTCTTTGATCTATGCCCAAGATCAGAAGACATATAAAGGAGAGAACGGAAAGCAGATGAGAAATAGGAAGAGCAGCAATACACTGATTTTTTTTTTTTTTTTTTCGGTTTTGTTGATTTTTTTTTGTTATAGCAGACATACCCTTTAAAATAGTTGACTGAGTTCTCTGTAATTCACCATGATCTAGTGCATTACTAATGGATTGTAAATCAGAATAATGAAACAACTCATAGTGTTATACACCAAGGTGGTTTTGAGGACTGTTCCATTAATGATTCACAAACTATCCGCATGTCTGCCTGCATGGTGACATAATTCTGTTATGGAAATATGTCTTTTGGGAGCATTAAAAAAATGTAAATACACCCACACTGAAGAATTCCGACATGCTGAACCTCCAATTTTGCACATGCTAGAGAGTTGCAAAACCCCAGATGATATAGTTACCTTTTGTTAATCAACATGACAGTGTAATATTATGTATTTCCTTTCTCTGGGTCAGTTTTTCCTCAGGCAACTCTCTTTCTTGAGCAATCAAAATGCAAAGATAAATAGCAACAAAGTAGTATGGTACAGAATCACTGTAGGTATGAAAAATCAAGATTTAAATATTTGTAATAAAATATGCAGTGAATAAATAAATAATCTAATTAGGCAAACTTGAAATAAATTTGAGACACATTCATTTCACTACAGACAAAGGTCTTAACGACTGTATCATTGGCTGTGCTGGAAAGGTTGAGTTGCTGCACAGCTACACATCAGCCTCCTCTTCCCCTGTTTCTCTCCTTCTCCCTGGATCCTTCCCCTCGCAGCCCCCCGATTTCTGTTGAGTTTCCATAGGGAGGGAATTTATATGCAAAAAAAATAGTGAGGGAAACCAGTGTGTGTTCTAGCTTGTGCCCATTTTAGATGATGGTGGGCCAAGAACTGAAAGAAATTGACCATTTTGTTGCAAATGCATTGCTTTTCTCTCTTCCCACTCACCATCCTTCTCCCAGGATTTATACTGGGAGGTCAGGGCTACATGTGCAACAGCAGAAGAATAAGGATTTATCTTTTTAGTGAACTGGAATTCCAGCATTTTTATATGTTAAACACAGTTCACATCTAGCAACTTCCTTTTCACACAAGAAGTTAATACACTTTTAGCCATTGCTTTACAGATATTCCACAGTCAGCTGACTACAAAACCAGCCCTATACTTGAATCATAGAATCATAGAATAGTTAGGGTTGGAAAGGACCTTAAGATCATCTAGTTCCAACCCACCTGCCATGGGCAGGGACACCTCATACTAAACCATATCATCCAAGGCCTCATCCAGCCTGGCCTTGACCACTGCCAGGGATGGAGCATTCACAACCTCCCTGGGCAGCCTATTCCAGTGCCTCACCACTGCAACAGGAAAGAATTTCCTCCTTATATCCAATCTAAACTTCCCCTGTTTAAGTTTTAACCCGTTACCCCTTGTCCTATCTTATCCAACGTCTTTCTGGAATAGTCTCATATTCCTTCAGTAGACTCTGCCTACTCCATTGCTAGATAAAAACATCCTTGCCAAGTTTACCAAGCAGTTCAGAATAGATTTGCTTGACTGATTTTTCCCTTTATTATTTGTTAGTTCCGCAGCATTTTTTATATGCACAATTGATCAGTCTTGATTTAATATTTTTTGTGATTGTTGTCAAAATATATTGGCTGGCACAGAATCTGGAACTTAACCATGGAAAACATTGAATTAAATACACATACTCTTGATGGTTCCCAGTTTAAAATTACATTTGATACTTGTCTATTAGCTAATTTTAAATTTGTTTAATGGCTGGTATCCTGATTTTGTGTTGTGTAATTTCTTAATCCCAACGGTAATGTAGAAAAAAAATCAAATTCCCTGCTGAAATCTAGCAATTTATGACTAAACTCATACCTCAGTTATAAGAAATGGATATCCCGTTAATTCGACAAATTCTTTTGTCCATAAACCATTAGATGACATTAAAGATGGTACCCTCTATTCTTTATTAATCAATTATTCTATCTGATGTTCCATCATTTTTCCCAAGATTGATGTCAAGCAGACAGGCTTATATTTACTTAGACTACCCCATTTATCATAGAGTCATAAAATCATGGAATGTCATGTTGGAAGGGACCTCAAGGATCATCTGGTCCAATGTTTCATGGCCAAAGCATAGTCTAGACAAATGTTTCAGCATGCTGTCCAGCTGAATCTTAAAAGCGTATCCATTGTTGGAGAATCCACCACTTCCCTGGGAATATTATTCCACTGGCTGATTGTTCTCATTGTGAAAAACCTTTTGCTTATGTCCAGTCGGAATCTCCGTGAAAGTAACTTGTACCCATAACTCCTCATTTTTCCATGTGACTCCTTGCAAAAAGGGAGTCTCCATCTTCTCTGAAGCTACTCTTTAAATACTAGAACATGGTGACAAGATCTCCCTTAAGCTTTTTTTTCTCAAGGTTGAACAAACCTAGTTCTCTCAGCCTTTCCTCATATGGCAGGCTTTCCAGTCCTTTGATCTTTGTTCTGTCCCTTCTCTGGACCCTCTCCAGCTTGTCCGCATCTTTTTCCCCTAGTGGGACCAAAACTGAGCGCAGTATTCCAGGTGTGGCCTGACAAGCACTGAATAGAGTGTGATAATGACATCTTTATCTCTGCTTCTTGATGTAACCCAATATCCTGTTGCCTTTCTCTGCCACAGCAGCACACTGTTCACTCATGCTGAGCTTGTTATCCATGACCTCCCGGGACCTTCGCACAGAGCTGCTCCTCAGCCAAGTAGATCCTATCCTGTGCTGCACTCTTGGATTATGTTTAGTGCAAGACCTTATACTTGTCCTCACTGGAATTCATAAGGTTCTGGTTAGCCCATTTTTCCATCCTATCCAGGTCTTCCTGCAGGGTGGCTCTCCCTTCCAAAATGTCCATTTCCCCATTCAGTTTGATATCATCAGCAAATTTGGTCAGGGTACACTTGATCCTATTTTCTAGATCAGATATTAAACAGTTTTTGGCCCAACATGGATCCCTGGGGGTCCCCACTTGTGACAGGTCACCTGTTTGAAAAGGATCTATTTAACACTACCCTCTGAATGCTGACAGTCAACCAGGTCCCCACCCACCACACAGACGACTTGTCTAGACTGTAATGAGTCAGTTTCTCCAGGAGAATGCTGTGGGAAACCCTATAAAAAGCCTTAGAGAAAACCAGGTAGACAATGTCCACCATTTGAAAGCAAAGCACTGATGTAATTCTTAGTTCCATCCAGTGCTCAGAATCCATCTCAACAATCCAAGATTTATTAGAAATAGTAATAAATGTTACTAATTAAATTAATGCTTATTAGACTTTTTTTATAACATCCCTAGGTGTATTTTTTAATAAAAGACACTTAGCCTTAACAGCTGCTATTTGGCATAAACTGCCTTTGTTGTTTTAAGTGTACACTTCATGTATGGCTACATCTGGCTTTTTCACAGCCCCATACCTAAAATATTTATTCAATGTTTCAGTCTCTTCTGCCTTATTTTGACAACTGCATCCTTTCCATTTAACAATGGACAAACACAATTGTAAGGTTGTTTTTGCTTCAGATGTACTTCATGTTGTTTTCAGTGTATTAAACTCCTATATCTTTCTGTCTTGAGTGTCAAGTTGCTGTTATTTCCATTTGTATCCTAAATTCAAGTGACCTAATCTATTCAATTTCTCCCTTTTCTCCCTACCCCACTTGATTATATCTGAAATTTCACATTATCTTTTTTTCTCTTTTAGGCTAGACTAGTGTACAATAGACTTTGTCTTGATTGCAGTTCATAAATTATTTCCAAAACCGCTTTTAAATATCTTTATTATTGTTCACATATTTTTCCCCTTCAAAATTCTTCCTATTATTGATTATTATTGTATTTATCTATTTGAAAGTGGTCATTTTAAAATAGCAGGTGTACGAATTATGGTTGTGTTACAATATATTTACATGTAATGAATGTAATCAAGTTCTCGATTTCATTATCGGCTGGAGAATTGGGCAGAGAGAAATCTAATGAAATTCAAGAGCAAGTGTAGGATGAAATGGGAGGCAACTTCTACTTCCCCAGGCAACTGGGGAGGAAGAACCCCAGGTACCAATACAGGCTGAGGACTAACCTACTGGAGAGCAGTTCAGCTGAGAAAGACCTGGGAGTATTGGTAGATAAGTTGACTATGAACCAGCAGTGTGCCCTTGTGGCCAGAAGGATCAGTAGTATCCTGAGGTGCACTGGGAGGAGCGTGGCCAGCAGGTTGAGGGAGGTGATTCTTCCCCTCTACTCGACCCTGGTGAGGCCACATCTGGAGCACTGTGTCCAGTTCTGGGCTCCCCAGTACAAGAAGGACAAGGAGTTACTGGATAGGGTCCAGTGGACAGCCACAAAGGATGATAAGGGAACTGGAGCATCTCTCTTATGAGGAGAGACTGTAGGAGCTGGGCCTGTTTAGTCTAGAGAAGAGTAAACTGAGAGGGGATCTCATTAATGCATATAAATATCTCAAAGGCAGGTGCCAAAAGGACGGTGCCAGACTCTTTCAAGTGGTGCCCAGAGACAGGACAAAGAATAATGGCCATAAACTAAACCACAGGAAGTTTCACCTCAACATGAGAAAGAACTTCTTTATGTTGAGGGTGGCAGAGCACTGGAACAGGATGCCCAGGGAGGTTGTGGAGTCTCTCTCAAAACCTGCCTAGATGCATTCCTGTGTAAACTGCTCAAGGTGGCCCTGCCTTGGCAGGAGGTTGGACTAGATGATCTCCCTTCCAACTCTAACGATTCTGTGATTTAAAGACTCACTAATTTTTAGTCCTAAAATAAACTTTGATTCTCTAAGTAAATACACAAAACTTTTTGATTTAGGAAATTTTTATCAATCATTCAGAATTTTTATCAATCATTCAGAATTTCAAAGGTATTTTATTACTGGAAATGTCAGACCTGTAGAGCTACATCTTTCAAACTGATATTCACCAGTGAAAAAGCTTTCTTCAAAGCTCATGCAGTACAGAAATTATTTTCTCTTCTTTATATAGACATTGTAAATAGGGGTTTAAGGGACCAGCCATCCTGCTCTGTAGGGTAGTTTGAAGGTACGCAGCTGCCTGCATCTAACTGCTCTTGTCATACTCTGTGTTGAGAGATTGATTTGTAAACACTGAAAACATTTACTACCTAGTTGTCATTGGGTAGAAATCAGTTATTGCCACATACTGCCTCTTCTCTTCTTCTCTTGCCACTGTTTTTTTCCTAAATTGCTTATAATAAGTGAGTTTAACATTCCTATCGCAGAAATCTTCCTTCGAGTTCCACTAATATCGAGTAGGTCAAATTTGTTCTCATAGTATGAGTAGTTGCTACTCTTCTTGTTTACCATACAAGCTCCTGCCATTCATGAATAGGCAATTAAAGAATTTATTTTCTTTGTCATTCAATGTCTTGACTAATTTTGTTCTTGACAAGTTGACTCTGCTAAATGAGTGTTTATTTGCTGCTCCTTTTTAATCTCACCTTTTGTTGTAAGTTTAATATCATTATTAGTAGTCTAGTCAGCTTGTCCGCTGTAAAAATTATTTCCCCTTTAATGAGCTGGAGCCAGTGCAAACCACATAAAATCCTGTTAGTAAACGACTCTATAGTCCACCAAACTAAAATCTCCTCTCCCTTTTATACCTCTCTAATTGGCAGTTTATTCTTAAAAACTCATGATTCATGTGTTCATTTCTGTGACAGAAGCAATCTCCAAAAAGATCATTTAGGCATTTTCATACTTCATCAGCTTCTGAACTTTCTGAAATCATTCGTAACTGGTGAGAAGACATATGAAGCGTCGCTAGTACAAATACTTATCACTACGAAATTAATCTCCCCCACTCATTTGTGTAGGGTGGGTTTTTTCCTTCATTGAAGTAGAGTTGAGATTCTGTAAGAAGGAATATTCTTAAAAGCCCTATCCTATAGGGAAAGCCGGTAGTTTTCATTGTAATTAGCTTGTCCAATCGTTTCTATTTTATAAGGTTATTGAAAAATTTTCTTTTGAATTTTCCCTTCCCTTGAATTCCTTTTGAATTTTCCCTTCTTTGCAACCAAATTTTGATATTTGGCACAAGGAATGCTTTAAGAGAACAAAAATATCTGTTATCTGTTGCATAAAATTCCTTTCAGCTTTTGTTCCTTGTAGGTGCCCTTTGGTCCAAGCACATGAACTTAGAAGAGTACTTCTGTTGCTGAGGAAAGGTAAAGCACAATGTTCCCATAATAGTCAAGCTCTCTAAGTTTGTGGCATACAAGAAAAGAAAGAGACTGACTTCTTTCCCATGACTACTTCTTTCATTCAGTGCATGAACCACCCTCTCCATCACCCTTTTGGGATAACCTATTTCTATAGTTGCCATCCAGTAGGTTAACATGAAAATGGTCTGTCCTGCTGTACTGCAAGCCCAGAAGTAAAACCATGATGTATACATATGTTGCTTATTGAAGTTGTGCATTATTAAGTTTACTCTTTGCATTTGTCTTTAAAGAACACCAGAAAAGTGTATTCATTGATTAGTTGATATTATAAAAATACATTCCATAGATATTGCATAATATTTTAATGCAATGTTAAATACTTGAAAGCTAGAAAATAGTCTCAGGTTGCCCATGTAACTACACTCAAGAACTTTTGCTACAAAATATTAGCAAAGGGGTTGAATACTACATTTGTAAATACTGTATCCTAATTACAACACAGAAAGGAATCACATTAAAGCTCCATGAGAGTGTAATTTCCTGACTTTTATGTAATACCACCTCAGTAACCTTATTCGTCCTATTTTTTTTTTTTTTTGTGGTGTTGGCATGTCTTTGAATGTAGGTAAAACTATGATGCCCCAGTAGTAAAATCACTTGTCATTAAAGCTAAGCATTCTGTTGAGGCTATTTTTTTCCTTTGCTATACTAGGGCAAAGGTTCAGAAGTCATTGTACAAGATAAAGTGGAGAAATGACACCCAGAAAATTATTTGAACTCTGTACCAAGACAAAACTCTCTGTTACCTCGTGCATGTCTCAGTGCTAGATTTTAACACTGCAACGTTCCAAAATGGACACAGCCTAAAAGCACTATCCGACCCATAAATGGCCTTCTGAACAAATAGTTTGCTACTGCCAGGCAGTGCCCAGGCTGCCCAGCTTGGCAGTGATACTAGGGTGCCCTGGAGGTGAGACTTGCACCATTATGTGTCCTTTCCCTTTATGCAATTTTAGGACATTAGTCCCCCTATACTGCAATAAGCAATGCACATAGCCAGTAGAGGAAGGAAAAGCTGGAGGGAAACCTATCTGTTACTCAGTTGAGAACATGGAAAGTGTTCAAGTGACAATTTTACCTTTAGTAAGCAATTTACCCCCACAATTATGTATGATAATTGTATGCACTTTAGCACTGAAAGACTCCTTTCAAAACAATTCCAGTTTCACTGTGCCTCAGTTTCCTTTTTCTAAACCAGGAATGACTCCCACTTCAACAAAATAGTGTCAGCAATGTTTGTGAAGTTGCAAAGTGTTCTGTACTATTCACATGCCAGCTGTTCTATCATAATTACATTTTATTTGCTATAAATTGCCTTGTTTTGTTTTCCATTGGCTGGGAGGCTTAGAAGTTACTTTAAAAAAAAAGATGCCAGTGAGGTTTCAAGTTATACTTATTAGTTTCAAAATAAAATTGTGGTTAGACCTTGTCAAATCCTCTTTATTACATTTCCTGCAATCACTGATTAGTTAAGAAGCAGAAGGGAACATTGCACTGTAAAACATCCATTTATCTGCTAGTGTCAGGTTCTCCTGACATGATGTGCTAATGCAAAGCACATTAAGCATTAGCAGTAGGTGCTCCAGACCTAGCAGCTCCGAGACAGGCATTAAGAGACCTCAGATGAGTCAGTGTCACTCTATGGTTTAACCTAATACCAGCCCTGTAGGACACCCCTATCAAATGTAAGAGAGCTGAAAGGTTTTAAAGGCTGTTAATCCTAGTTACTCTGCATTAGAAGAGCACAAAGTTATTTGTCACAGGTCTTTATGTCATCATGATATAGTGGTAAGATGTGAAGTATTCCTGAAATTTCTCCTTCCACTTACTTAAGTATGGAGGTCTTCTGATGATACACTTGAAATGCTGAGCTGTGATACCTACCAGCTGCTGGCTGTTACTGCCACTGTCTGAACTCCTTTAATTTTTCTCTTGAGTTTTTCTTCCATCTACAGTGCATGAGAAGTAGCAAAAACATCTTTATAAAACAAGCTTTGAACTGAAAGGTGTCCTAAGTAAACAAGCAAGCAAACTCTCTGCCCCCAGACAGACACCATTACAGCACGTGGAAGAGGCATTAAATCAGAGCTAAATCTAAATCAAGGTGTTAGCTTCTTTTACCATACTTGTTATGTGGAGCTGCTTTATTTCTAATGCGATAGATGTTTTTTTCCATGTTTCTTACCTTGAAGTTGCTGAGACTCAGGAATAATCCTGTTGTTTTAAAAGTCTCTGATCCAGTGTTTGCGTGGAAAGGTGTCTCAGATAGCTGGTTGTCTGACAGCAGCTGCTTCAAAGGGTCTGGCAGTCGAATGTAAGCAGCTCAGGTTTTCCTGGAAGTGGTGACAGTTACATGACTTCAAACTCTTGCCAGGGTCTGAATTTGTACATTTCAAATTCACTCCACACACATTCAGTTGACAAAAATTGTCCAACCATCAGACTGCCACACTGGCAGATGCTCTGGCTCCAAGCCCTACCTCTGATAAAAACATGGTCTCTTTAGCTAAACACCCCTGCTCTGATATTTGTAAAAGGGTTCATGTGATACTTAAACTGGTAAAGTGTTTTGAAACGTATTGATGGAAAGTCTATGCAAGTACTTGTTTTTTTTATTAGCTGACCTGCTTAGTAGCAGAGATGCACAGCTTACAGTATGTTCATTTATGCATGTGTATGCATATCTGTGTGTACATATAAGGTAAGTGTGCCCAATTGCTTGGCTCCAAGGAGTCAGTCAATATTTTAATCTTTTTCAGGATGCTCTGAAATCGTCAACATCAGTCTTCAGTGTTTATACAAATGCAATCCTATTTATTTGAAAAGAGCCTGATAAAAACCCTGTACCTCTGAACATGTTAGAAAAAACAGTCAGAGCACAAAAACATAGTGATGGCTGTTCCAAGCCAGCCAGAGGTCCATCTGTCACACTCTCTGATGGTGGCCAAAAACAGGGGCCCGCAAAAGAGATGAAGAACAGAACAAGTGATTTTGATACTTCCCTTAATACCAACCAGCAATTTGTGCCTCTTCTGTGAAGGCAGGCAGCTGCTTCCTGAACCCAGCTAAAGAGAAGGCTGTGGAGTGAGGGTTTTGGCAGTTTAAAACCACAACCTGCGCAGAATCACTTTGTTTCATTTGTTTTGAAGTTTCCTATTGCTAGTTTCATTTGATGACCTGTGGATTTGGTACTAGCAGAGCTAGCTATACATACATATATCTTCCTGTACCACCTGTGGTTTTACAGACTTACGTGATATTATACTTTATTTTCCAGCCCTATACAGAAGCTGTTCCATACCTTTGAATATGCTTTTAATTGTGGTATGAGCCTTTCTAGTAAATCCTTTTTTTTTTAACTACTACAATTACTAAGGTGAGTTTGTCCTGGGTCTATAAGACCAGGACCTTATAACTCTGTAATTATTAGTCAGCTCAGAGCTTATTCTTCAGTACATAAAGTTAGGACCTTTTTCCCCTCCCATGATCCTCCCTTTAAATTCACCCATATTAAGTTTCATTATTTCCTTGCTTAGTCACTTAGTCCCTCTGGATTTATCCTAGTAAATGAATCAGGGCCGCAGAATACTTTCAAGCAGTGCCACTGGGATTAGCGTCTATGCTGAAAAACATAATAGATCAAATGTGACCACTTGTCCTGAAGGCAGGTGGCATTGCTTGTGAAAATAGGACTAAGCTCTTTTCCTGTGCCCTTCTTCTTTATGTCTTCAGAGATATATTTGCTGGTTTTTACTAAAAAGCATCTCTGGTCTACTGCTTTCCCTCCCAGACTGTACCCAAGCATTGTCTGAGAGAGTGTCAGGGAGCACCATGCTGACAAATGGCAAAACGGGCAATTATGTGCGGAGCCTTACACCATGAGAGCCCTGAAGTAAGCCACTGCTTAATTGCTAGCATGTCTTCTGATATGCTTTTGGTCCCTGCCAACTAGTACAACTAGTACTCTCTAAACGAATGTCTGTCTATTCATGGTTTGGAGACAGCATATGTTGGGTAAGAATGCTCTAATTTTTACTCCCTCCACCCCAAATATTTTTCCAGCACTATATAATGCATACTTTTTACTCTATCCTCAAGACAGGTGTAAAGTGTAGGATAAGTATCTGGTTTCTTCCTAGAGAAGTGCCACTCTGACAGAGAGTAACACTGCCCTCACATTTTCTTATTCAGTTTGAACATAAATTAAAAAAACACCCCACAAAACCAGTTCATATTTTTCAGGGTAACTATATGAAGATCAGAGAAGATCCAATGGAAAGTACTGTATAATGTAGATACTACCAGCCTGTACCACTCGGCTCACGGCTGGAAAATAGTGCCTGATTCCGTTCTATTTAGTAGTATGAATATGCCCTTTTGTTAGGGTATATAAATAGGGCCATGAATATGGTCCTTCTGTTATTCTCCAGAGTCAATCTAAAATACCTGATATTGTGAATGATCTTGGTTCTTTCGTACCTTTAAACACAGTTTTTATGAATACTTTAGATACTCCAAGCACTTGTGCAAATTCTTGTGTGACATAAGTCATGGCTTCTGGTTATTGAGAAAGCTGACTATTTATTTGCACACTGTTTCCTACCTTTTTTACCAGTCGATTATACATGAGAGGACCTTCCCTTCTATGCTATGACAGCCTGGGTTCCTTAAAGACCTTTGGCGAAGGATCCTGTTAAATGTCTTTTGGGAATCACAGTAGACTGTTGTCTACTTGCATTGAGACCCCCTCTCAGAGAATTTCTTTAGCTTTTATGGTCAGGACAAGTGTTTTCCCTTTGTAGAAAAGAGTTTTCTGGTTTTCATCATGTCGTATTTATGCATAAGCTGTCTTTCTCAAAGTTACTCATTCATTCAGTGCATGTTCTAGAACTATTATTGGCGTGTAGTTTTGCAGCATTCCCTGTAACTTCTGAAGACTGATGCCACATTAGCCAGCTTCCAAGACTTCTGATAACAAGGCAGAATTGACATGCAGTGGAGAGTTATTCAGCTATTTCAGCCTTGATTCCTTTAGAGCTGATGGTATGTGACTATTCAATCGATCCATTTGTTTCTTAACCTCTTTTGCTAATATAATCAGCAAATCACTTGATCTGAGACAGATCTTCTGATAAACAAGTATGAAATAGGAACTTCTTCAGATTCCTTCACACTGCAATGCAGACACAGAAAATTCCTTTCTGCTCTGGACTTTTCTTCATTGTGCTCACCTTGATTCTTTTGACACTCAGGCCTCTACCTTCTTTTGTTAAGTAAAGGAAGATTAGTGAGTGAATCCTTGTTCCAAGGACAAGTGATAGCAACTGGCTTACATCCACCTTGCTTAGGGCAAACTGGTCCCAGATGTGGGAGATTCAGGCAAATCAAAACAGAGTGAAAGAATGAGCTGAGAATTAAACAGCAGGGACTACAGCGGTCCAGTGTTTGAGCTTGTTCCCTGCTCTCTTTCATTTATCAAAATAGATGTAGGCACAAACTCTCCAGCAATCTTCCTGTTCTGATGTGTTAGGAAAGGGATTTACTGGAAAACTTAATGTCTTTTTTTTCAAATTCAACTGCTACCTCTTTTCAAGGTCATGGGAGATGGGCTTTTTCCCATGTTTCATGGATGGTCCTGTTCTTTTCTTGAGGGAAGCAACTGGCCAGCCTTTGGATTTACAGTCAAGGGAAAAAGGAAGCCACCTCGTTTTCCCCAAGTGAGTTTCCTCCCAAGTTTCTGTCTGGCCATGGACAGTCATTTCTACTGTTTCAGCACTTTTAATACATGAAGGAGTTCAGTGGTTTCTTCCACTTAGCCTAAATGGCTAGTACTCTTTAACAGCTTTAATGATGTCTGTGATTGTCTGCAGTTTAAAGACAGGCTTGTTAGCAGCCATTAACACCTTGAAGTGCCGGAAAGGATAGTTGAGTAATACCTATAAACCCCTTGAAAATTGTGCTACAGAAACAGTTGTACTTACTTGTCAGCTGTACCTATTTATTCTTCTTTCTGTTGGCACAGTGGGCTTTCTTCTGTGCTACTGCATGCCTAGTGGCTTGGCATGTGTTCATGTGTGTTCTGGTTTCAGGTTCATTTATTTTTAAAGTAATTTTATTACAAAATAAATCATAAAATATTTTAGAGAGAGAAAGAAGTCTTATTATTCTCACTCCCCAAATTTCGTAAGGTTTCTTCCCAGTGACAAGATTGTCACAAACATGTCCATGACCAAATCTGGGCAGCTTGAGCATGTTGCTCTTATCATGAAGTGAACAACAGTGTAGAACCTTTTTGTATTTTCACATTTTGGGATAAAGTGTGATTCAAGAGGCAACCAATTGACAGCCATCACAATTCTACACTGGGGCCCAGGGCTTTGTGATCATGACTTATATGTGATCATGACTTATATGTGATCATGACTTATATGTGATCATGACTTTTATCATTGGTTGCAACTTCTATTTTCAGCTTCATCCTAGTCTGCATGGGTTGAAAAGATATAGGGCTCAAAGCACACATTTGTTTTACACACAAACTAATCAACCCTGTAAAAAACAACTTCTTTATCAAAGTGCTCAGTAGCTGCATCTTCTATTGAACTTAATGGAGGCAACTGAGGCCATTGAGGTGTTTTATTAAACAGACTAACTTTTGGCACCTACAGTTGCACATAACTTATATACAGTATAAGGTCTTGAATTACAAAGACCACCCTACTATTAAAAATATTCATAAATCACAGTTGTTGGTTTGGTTTTTTTTGTTGTTGTTGTTTGTTTGTTTGTTTGTTTTTCTTTTTTGTAGATACCTAATTCAAAGCCCACCAAAATCAATAGAAAGAAGTTTTCCTACTGGCATAATTGATTGGGCCGTGGGACAGTGTGTGCATACATCACAGTTCTCTAATGTGTACCTAGATAGGTATGTGTGCATTTAGATATTTTTATGTTAACACTTTACATTCACAGGAATAGGGAAAAAGCCAACATAAGAATTAAATAATGAAATAAAACCCTACAGAATAATCCACATGAGAATTAAGCATTTTCTCTAACCGGAAGAGTTAACTCATAGCCAGTTTCCTGAATGGCAAAGTATTTTTACATAATTATTCTGCTTAAGGAATGAAGAGTCAGCTATAGTAATGTTCTCAAAGTGATTTTTCACTGATTGCTGTAGTTACGCAGAATTTCGTAGGACAACCAATTAACAATGGCATGAACTTGCTTTTGATGACTAAAACAAAATAAATTGTGACTGAAAATCAAGCAGCTGAACAAATGTCCACCTATCTCAGCTAAAACTGTTTAAGTGAAAACTGTTTCAGGAGACTTCCCTTACCACATTAGACCCATGAAATTAATTATCATCCTTTGCTTGTGGGTGGATATGGGAAGAGGAAATGCTTCCCTGAGGATTCTGTCATTAAGTCTGCTGTTTCCCTTCTGTATGTATTATTGGTATCATGTTTTGTAGCCTTCCCTAGTCACAGCTGACTTCTTCCTCATGCCAGATCCTGTCAGTAACTCACACTGAGCTGTGCATATTCTAAGCCAAATATTTGCACTCATTAGTCCCATGGAATCAATGGAATAACTACTCCTCTACTCACTAGGAGTAAGGGAGATAGACTGGGGTTTCATATAAATGAGCTTGTCACATGAAGCAGTAGCAAAAAATAAGAGAATGTGCATCTGGCACCTCATCATCACAAATGTTGCATCCATTTTTTGTGATCTTGCCATTAAAAGGCTATGCAGATGCATGGTAAAACTGACTGGAGTATTGTGCACTGCAGCAGAGTGTAGGTGCCCATGTAAGACAACATGATAAAGCACAGAATTATTTGCAGCTCTATTCAGGGGAAGCTGATAAAAACATACTTAGGACACCTACCAGAGATAAATAAAATCATGCAAAGGTTGTTGTGAGCTGTGTGCTACGCTCATAGAGTCAGAGACAGCATCTTTTCCATTTTGAATCTTAAAACTTCCTGTTACCAGTTCAACTTGAAAGTAGTTGTTTTACAAGTGAAAAAACTGTTTTAGGCAAACATGCTTTTTGTTAAGTGCTAGAAGGTTTATTTTGAGCTGCCCCTTAAAGCGCTTGAGTGGCTTGGAAAATAAGACAGAAGGGAAAAGGCCACATGGCCAATTGTACACAGGTCGCAGTCTGAGAACCTCTGATATTGCAAATGCCAGGCTGCTGCACCTATTTACCCTCTCCTTTACTACAAAATCAAAGGTAAGCTCTTTAGAGTAGGGATTGTATCATCTGGGAACAACATCAGCAAGACGAATTAAGTTTGTTTGTTAACGTTTAGCTTTAGGTCGCTGTTGGATGCAGGGTATTTGGCTAGATGGAGTATTGACAGTTAGTCCAGTATGACATGCTCTAAGAAAATTGCCAATAAGCTGCTGACTTCTGTCGTGTGAGATGATGCCAGAATACATTTGAGAGGCATATATTTCCAGCCTGGCATTTACTTATACTGCCAAAGATAAAAGGTTTCAGACAACAGAAGACTTCAGCAGTGTCAAGAATAATTCATTACCCAGCACTATGACATTCTCTAATGAATATGAGGAATTTAGAATGCGTCTTGCTAACATCTCTGTTGCAGACATTGTTTTGGACTTTTGAAAACATTGTTCACATGCATAAAGCAATTACTGAGTCATACCATTGATTGTGTATCTGTCTGTATTTTTTATGAGCTGCCTTCTGTGATGCCTATTAGGCTAAATTTGCTGAACGGTGCCCTTCTTGTTTTGTTTTGTTGATTTGCTCGGGTTTTTTTTTCTTGGTTAATCAGTTCTTGGTTTGTGTGGAGGCTGTGTTGTTGTCTGTATGGAACAAATCATCTCCAGCTTGCTCTAGCTATGCATTTGGTTCAGTAAGCAAGAAAGCAAAAGCGTAAGCCTTGTAGCTTGTAGTGTAGCCCACAGGTTCAGCTGTTTGTACTCCAGGGCTTGGGTTTGTGAAGCACAGCTCTGTGACTTTGGCTCAGCTTTACCTGGAAAAAATGGATTTGAGTAGTGAAAAAAGTGTATAAACTAAAGCCACTCAAGATAAAAAAAAAGAAACCAGAGTGAAGTGAAATTGTTGTGCTGGTAATTGTAACTCAAGGATTCAACAGAAGAGTACTGACAAGAAAAGTGGAAATGTAGAGAAGTGGAAGATGATAGCAACAATGTTGAGGATACACCTGTTCTGGAGGGCAATGGGGTCTGATGCTTCATCATGCTACTGGTTGGCTCACAGAGACTCAACTGGTACACGTGGCAGGGGTGGCAAAAATGTTACTGATCTGTTCTGGCTGGATGCTATTAGCCAGTAACTGTTGTGCATTGAACTGTGTAGATTTCTGCTTCCAAGTCTCTACTCATGGTAAAAGGTGCCCAGAGAAAAACAATACAGCAAAGAGAAGGTTACAGTGGACAGCGTGTTGAGGTAGAAAGGGGCATTCTGCAGTATGACATTGTGAAATAAGATGTGAGGAGGGCAGATAAGATATGATAAGGCATTCCTAGGAATCTGCACCAGTGGGCATTCCTGGTTTTACCTAAAGATTGTTGAATGTAAAATATATGATCAGTCTAAGAAGCCAAACTTTGAATTATATTATTTCCCTTTTCCCTTATGAGTTTTCATGGAAATTGCTATAATGCTCTCTGCTAAGCTAAATACGTACACGGTGTTGGTATGGAGAATGAGATTTTGTGTATGGAACCCTACTTATAGTGGTATTGTATGACCAAGGAGAGAAATAGGGGCTATATTCAGGCAGAAACATTCAAGTATCCTGACTGTGAATTGGCTGTGTCAGGATCCAAAGTCTGGCAGCCGTGGATGGCAGCCATTCTGAATCACTCATTGCTTGTTTGAACTTTGATGCCAGAGCAGTCTCCTAAACAAATTTTACACCTATCTGTGCCATTCAGATAAACTCACTCTTGTTCCAGTAGAATAAAAGAAACATAGAAGCTTTCCAAGAAAAAAATCACAGTTCAATAGCATCTTTAAAGCACATTTATTTTTCATCTTGTTGAGGACTTCCCACTTGGAAAAGGTATTATGAAGCCTGTCTTTTTCTAAATATGGATATACTGTGTGGAGGAGAAAATCAGTTTATTCTGTTTCTTTTCCAAAATAATTCCTAATGTATGTTACAGACATTGTTTCCAACAGAAAGGGAATTCCTTACATTAATAAATGTAAATGTTTTGTTAAGAAAGTATGTAATTCTCATTGACAGCACAGATTTGTGGCTTCCCATTGAAGAACAGCTGTGGTTTATGTTTGAGTTCACTCTGCTAATGAGTGTGTGGAGAAAAGGCTTTTGAAAGAAAGGCATGATCTTCAGTCTTTTTTCTGAGATACTTGCTATTACACAGAAGCCTATGAAATGGCATTTGTGTCAGCTAAGAGGAAGAAGTGCAGCACGTTTGTGATAATTTAAAGCATGTATCACTAACGAAGATAAAGAGAGCAAAGTATTTAAAGCTTAATGATACAGCAATAGCAATTGCCCTGTGATAATGAACAGTGTAGATTATCAGGCAGACCTTAATGAATGCCTTGCTTACAACAAGCTTTTTATAAACAAATACTGGTTGAGTCCTCTTTCAGAATTAGTACTGACATGAAAATGAAATGATTTAATTAAAATATGCAAGATAAATAAGGACTTGGGCAAGGATGCTGCATAGAATATTCTGGCAAGTGTTTGCTGACACTAGGCCTTCTAAAATTACTAAGCAAAATACAGAATGTATTATCTGGTTTGACACACAAAATAACACTAGCACACTTGAGGACAGACTGTGGATCTATGTACAGTTCAGCCTATGCCCTAAGTGAGAGGAGATGCTTTTATTTCCTTCTGTTGGATTCTCACACTTCAGAGGTACACCTCCAAAGAAAAATATTGACTGTTTTTCCCCTTGGCTGCAGAGGGGAGAGCAGGTACTAGCATCTTGTGTGGAGATCTGGTATAGCGAAGGTAGTGCTGGGCATAGTGACTGTTTTGCTGATAGAATTATCTTTGGTCTATAAATTCAGGGAGGAGAGGAAGCCTCAGTGCAAGGCTTGTCTGTCATTCACTGAGATTCCTTGGGCTACTCGTTAGTTTAGGGACTGACCAGGTCAAGACTGATACCTGAAGTTAAAATGTAGCCCTGGGGTTACTTTTATTAATACCTCAACACTGCGTTATCAAAAGCACTTCCATGTTTCACAAGTTTTGTGGAACATTAAGAAAATGTGCACAAAGACCTCCAACTTTGGCTCTTTGACAACCAGCATTACTGAATCATATAATCACATAACAGGTGAGGTTGGCAAGTAGCCAACCTCTCTTCAAGCAGTGTGAGCTACAGCAGATTGCCCAGGACTGGTCAGGTTGTGACTGTCTCCACAGATGGAGACTCCACACCCTCCCTGTGCAATCTGTTCCAGTGCTTAGTCATGCTTACAGTAGAAAAGTGTTTCCCGATGTTCAGATGGAGCCTCCTGTGCTTCAGTTTGTCCCCACTTCCTCTTGTCTGCCACTGGACACCACTGAGAAGAGCCTGATTTTGGTCCCTGATCAGGTGTCAATATACATTGAAAAGATCCTTCAAAGCCTATTCTTGTCTAGGCTGAACAGTCCCAGCTCTCTCAGCCTCTCCTTTTAGCCAAGGTACTCTATTCCGTTAGTGCTCTATTCCCTTAATCACTTTGGGGCCCCTTCTAGCGTGTTCATGTCACTCTTGTATTAGGAAGCCCAGAAATAGACCCAGCATTTCAAGTGTGGCCTCAATAGAACTAGCAAAGATGAAAGATAACCTCCCTCCACCTGTTTGCAATGCTCTTCCTCAGTATGCTATTGTCTGTCTTTGCCATAAGCAGACACTGCTGGCTCATGTTCAGATTGTTGTCCTAACCTGTATGGGAGACAGCACCAAAAGCCTTACTGAAGTCAAGTTACATAACTTCCATTGCTCTTCTCTAACCCACCAGGCTAGTCACCTCACTGTGGAAGGCTATCAGGTCAGAAATGTTCATAAATCCATGTTGACTGCTCCTGATCACCTTCTTGTCCTTCACATGTCTGAAAACAGCTCTCAGAATTAGTGGCTGCATCACTTGTTCACGAATTAATATGCATCGACATCTGCTGCTATGTTCAGGTTGGAGCTGTAAGTAGAACTTTGTTTTGAAGGCTGATGTCGGCTGGGTGAATATAAGGTAATTAATTTAATGATTAGTTAGAACTGAAATTACTTTATGCAGAGCTAATGGCTAGTTGGGTCCATCAGAGCAAGGCTACAGAGAAGATTTCCATGAGATGCCTCCTTGCATGTGTGAGAAATATGGTTCTAAACATGCATTGATAACCTATAGCTGAAAAAAGATATTTTTCCCTTTTTTCCTATGAATATATGTGACTTCATTAATGAAAAACCACACTAATTAGAAACAGTTCAGCACTTGAAATGTATGGTCTGATATAAAAATCAGACCTACCTGTCTCTGGGCTTATTAAATGGATACAAAATGAAGACATAGGTTTTGAGAAAAAGACAATTCTCTCTTAAGTGAAAACAGAAACAAAAATTGTTTGTCTTTATGTTAAAATTGGTGCCAGTTTCTGGTACATTGGGGTCAGAGTATAGTATATATATCAAGCTTGTATGCAAGGTATAGTTTGTGGACTGTGCCCATGGTGAAATGCATATGTCTTTTTCTGTCTCTGTCATTATGAGAAGAGACACAAAATGTCATATTAGTCCCACAGAATTTTGGGGAAGTGGGTGTTAGCTAGCAGGTGATTTAATGAAACGGAAAGGGTTGGAGCACTGGAAGAGAACACAGTTAAAATGAAGTAAGAGTAAAATACACATTCAGCTTCTTGTTTGCTCCCTTCCTTTTAGTCCCAGAGGGCCATTTTTTTTTTTTTTTTTTTTTTGTGTGTGTGTATGGTTTCTATTGTATAAGCCACAAAATAATTTAATTTCTTTTGACATCTGTCTTAAACAAAGGATCATTAGCATGTCCCCTGGTCTCATGATGACCTGCGATAGCCTAGAGATCTAGGTCTAGCCTGGCTGCTCGCCACCAGCAGACTCTAACATGAGAGCACACACACACACACAAAAGAGCTGCAGTGAAAATATATACAAAAGTAAAAGAGAGAAACTTCTAGGTTGGGAAGACTTTCAAACTGTAGGGGCAGTGGCTATAGGTGGAGTAGGAAAAGTTTACTTTTATCTCAAAAACCTTTGTGTAGTTCTTTAATACTCTGAGGGACACATGCACACATGTAGTGAGTCCAGGGTATATTAGCCACTCTGAATAGAATTGGAAATAAAAGAGAAGACGTTTTAAAAATAAACCCAAGCAGTCTCGCACACATATATACATGCCAAATCATTAAAGTTCACTGAACTATGAGCTTATCGGGTCATGTCTACCAATTATGGTACATATCCAATGATATGTTAGAAGATCTAGGAGGGAAAAAAAAGCCAACCGCATTTTGTAGCTCTGAGGGAGTGCTGTTCTAACACATTACAAGAGCCATTATTGCTAGCTGCCTGCGGGTAAGAGAAGCTCAGGGTTTTTGTTTTTCTCCTCTGAAAGTAAGCCTTCTGTGAAGAAGAATGCAGCTCCTTACAGTTGCTCCCTCCCCTCCCACAGGGCACTGTGCTGGGATCTTCAAGGCCAAAGAAGGTGGTTACTTTTTCCTATTTCTGAAGTGGATTCCTATTTACTAAAGATATACTCCTTCTGCTCTGGAAACCCTCTGACAGCCATTTCAGTATTGCTGGAGGAGAGATTGCACAGAGCAAGTATCCTTAGATGCCAGGAAGCCATGCTTAGGGTTGTTTTTTTATTGGTGGGTTTTGTTTTTTTTTTTGGGGGGGCTATTTTTACATCTGGCTCATGAGTATCTCTCATTTCTTTATACTACAGAAGCAGGTCAGTCTTCTAAAATAATTTGTCAATGATCAAGAAGGGAATAATTGGCTCAGCCATCACTGTACTGCAAGTGGAATTTATTGTACATGAATTCCCTCTAGCCATGCCCACCCTAAAACTGGAATTAGATTAAAGTGTATTCTTGGTGCCAGAAAAGAAATTGTGCTAGAGAGGTGAGGCAGACACGGGCAACAGTGATAGTTTGCCAAAGAGGCTGCATTTACTCTATGCTCTTTTGAAAACCACAAAGCCCATTCAGAATAGTAAATTAAGTCAAGAAAATACATTTTGTGCATATGTGCCATTTTTAAAAAAGGCATTGTGCTGCTCTTTTCTTTACTTCTCATAGTTATAAAGGTACACTACAGAGCTTCTAACATAACCCTACTGGTGAGAAAGTTAGTTTTATACTAGAAGAAGTAGAAAGCTTTCTGTGGTGACGGAATAAATTGTAAGGAAGTTTAAGGACATGTAGAAAAAGTATGACATAAGTGAATTTTTACATCTGTCAGTCCCAGCACCTGCACCTAATGTCATGCACTCAGTTCTAAAGTTAACCTAAGAAACAAGTAAGAATGGAACACTTGAACAGTCTGCTGATCAAATAGCTCAATTTCAGCAAAGCAAAGGGTGTCACTGATTTGTTTGCAATCCAATTGTTGGCCAAATTTTTTTTTTTCCTGAATTTATTCTGTTAAATTCAAATGATGGCTAAATTCAAGATCAGTTCTGGGACAGTCAATGAAAACAAATGGAAAAAAAATTAAATCCGTAGAATAAATCACTCATTACAAGATTCTTGTTTAGCTCTAATTACATAAAACACAAAGGAAAACTGAGGCCTATAAACCATCTGTGTGTGCATAACCTCAAGGTTGGCAATGACAAGATAAGTTAACAAACAAAATCTGACCAGTGGGGTTAACAACTGTTGACAGTATGGTGAATGCCAAGGCAGGTGATACTCATTAGATATGGCAACAGCAGAAAACACTGAGATTTTAAGCTCACTCTTTATTTCTCACTCTGTGACAGTTTCCAGCCTCAGAGTGCAAGAAAAAGGCCAATGGAAGCTCCCTTTTGTTTAGGCAAAGCCAGGAATATAGTACAAAGCAAAATCATGGTAGTGAGCTTTTGAAAAGCTTTACTAGATAGGTAAGGGTTGCTATTTTATGGCAAAAGCTATACTAACTATACAAGGAATCAAATTGCTTCCAGAGATTTTCTGTGGCTAGACCTGATATGTACTCCCTTCATGTTTCAAGATGTGCAAGGCACTGTGGCTTGCCGGCTTAAGGCAATGGAGTTCAAGTCATAAGATCCAGGTTTCAGCTTCCCTTTGGTACCACAGTATAAGTGACACAGATTTTAGTTGAAATTTTCCGACATGTCCAAAATCACTCCAAGTCACCATCTTCTCACTGTTGATCATTCCCTTCTTTCTAGGCAAAGAAATTTGGACTGCTTTGAAACCACAAAACTCACCAGTGAGTGCTGTAGGTATAAAATAATAATAAAGAAGTTTGAATTTTGGTGTGGTTTTGTTTTTTGGGTTTTGGTTTTGTTTTCTGTTTGTTTGTTTTTGTTTTTTAGTCTTCTGTTGGAAATGACTCAGAAGAATCTCTCCCCCTGTCTTGGTACACATGTATGTGGTAGATTCTTATTGGTTAAGAGTTCCCTGTGCTACTGTCATGCAAGTAATTAAATAAACAAAAGTTGGTGACATGAAAAAAAAATTAGTATAATCTTACTGAATTGAAGAGCAAAGCATAACTTGGTTCACACTGAGCTTGTATCACAATATTCTCCAGATTTTGTTTTTCTTGAGTGTCTGTAGTTTGTGATAAGTAAGTAGATTTTACGTGTTACATATGGACCTTTTGATATTTCATCTTTGTCACTTTGTCACATACTACAAATGATAGAAGAGGACAGAAGTAATAATGAAAAAAGAAAACTAACCCAGTTTGAGTTCACAGGTTTCAGACTAGAAAACTCAAATCTGTCAGAGGAGTGGGAATACACCACAAAACAAAACAAAACAAAAGAGATATCATAAATACTTCTTCCTTAAAAAATCCCACCAGTCAATATACTAGATCTTACAAAACTGCTGTGTCATATAGTCACAGCTTAAGAAACTTCTGAGGGGGGAAACCCCCAATTAAATGAGTGATCTGTCTTTCCTATGGAGGGAAAAATAATTTTGAGGTGAGACTGCTGTAAAGGTTACACATGCATTAACAATACTGATGCAGAAAGTACAGAGCTTTTATCCATATAAAGATGTGTTTGAAGAGTTGGGCTGTACAAAAGGCATCAAATTAAAATTCCTCAGCTTGTGAAGTGCTCACCTCTCACAGCACCATTAGTATTAAGGGAGCAGATTAAACACAATTTAGATCACATTGAAAGACTAAAGTTAATTTAGCAGGTATATAACCATGCATGATAATGGCCTCTAAATCTACAGCAACAAGGTGAGGATATGCTTGGATATGCAGGATAAAGATGTGAAACTAAAATAATTTCCTCTGAGGACTATAAAAGAAGCAATGACGAGGAGGCAAATTTTAGATGCTAGTTTGTTTAAATATGTAAATTCAATGGACTGATCTGGAAGGGAAGTAAATCTGTTAGCAGTTTTATATATGGTCTGCAGGGTATTGTGAACTTGACCTTTGTTGGAGTAAACGGGTTCTTAGCTGAATTGTGTAGTATTTCATTATTATTTGCACGCTGGTAGCAGCATGCAGATGAAGTATGGAGGAAACATTAAAATCTTCTCCAAAAAAGCATATAATCTTCTAGCTGCTTCTCCAATCTAAATTTTTGGTGTATGGTAATTGTCGTTTGTTTTTGTTTTTTTCTTTTCTTCCTGGTGCTAGATTCTTATCTATTGCCCATTATATGCTAGAGTGTATAGGAGGCTCAGAGGGGAGAGGAAGCTTTAAACTGCAGCAAAATGAGATTGTAGATAAGATGGTATATTTATCTTGGCAACTCATAGTTCCAAAGTATAGGGAAACCATGAGGAATCAAACTCATAAAGACTTTAAATTTGTATAGTGCTGAGATAGCAGGTGGGCTTAGAAAAACAAACAACCAATACAGATGTCTACTGAAGTCTTATTTGACAAAGTTGAAAAGTATCCAAATTCATCTGTATGGCATAGCTTGATAGTTTGCATTACAGGCATAAGTAAAACATATGATTAGGCACTTAATATTCAGGCTGATCTGCCTGATGAGGATGTTTTACTTTTTCCTGAACTTTAGGTAGGGAGCCAGGGTAGAACCCTAAGAATATAAAAGAAGAATATTTTTAAGGAAAAATGCACAGCTTTTCTTTGCAAATGATCTAATACATTTTAAGATAAACACATGTAAAGATGTTGCACGTAAGCTGTCCTTGCACATAATTATTAACAATTCCAACTTTACAATGCAGCTTTTACCAGTGGATTGACTTTGTGATCCTGCTTGTTGGGACCTCCTGTCATGAAGTGACTGGAGCTCTATTACCACTTTTTATAGTTATTTTATCAGCCCTAATGGATCAGTCATTAATGAATATCTCCCAAGCCAACTCCACAGTCAAATGCCTGCTTTCTCCCTGGTCCATGCTGCTGCCTGGCTGGTCCCACCTCCTTATGAAGACTGGACAAACAAGTCCTCTAGGCTCTGCCCAAACCACTAAAGTCATGTCTTGTGATGCTTTTGCACTATCCTCATCAAGTGTTTTGTGTTAATCAGGATGTGTAGTAAGCAGACATAGGAATTGCAATAGCCTCCTGAGTGTCAGCTTTCTGAGAACACAAAAATGCATTAGCTTCAGAGACTGCTCACTGACAGAATAAGATGAGTCAACATTACCTTCTAATGAAGAGCTTTTGGAAGTCGTACTTTTTTTTTTATATTTGAAATACTTTACATTGAAAATAGCAACGTAAAAACTGAAAAGTTGTCTTTTGTAAGCTAAAAAATAAAAAGCCCTGGTCAGAGAAATTAATTATGGTCGTCTTTTGGGAGGGCCTATAAAAATATAGGGTTGGTCTAATACTCACCCAGCAGAACCCTCCTGTTGCTAGTTTCAGAGAAGCAATTAAAAACCAGCTTTAAGTCCATGTATAGGCTTTCCAGTATAACTATAGTTATACTACTAGTTCTTATGCTGTGCCTGTATCCATGCTTTAATATGTGGTTTGGCTTCCTGTGCTGTTGATATAATTCTTCACTCTTTTAAAAAGAGGACGTGAAAAACTCCAATATTGTAATTTAACATCCTGATTCAGTTAGGTAGTAAACTGTGTGCTTAATTGGAAGCAGTAGTAATGTTGTAGCAAATGGGATTTCTTGCAAGCACTAAATTGGAAACGTACTTAAATACCTTGCTGAATTTCAGCCTGGGTTTGCATATTGCACTCTTCCTAATAAACAGTGTTGTATTGTATGTTGAGGTGTCATATGCCATAAATAACCCAGAGTTACATGCAGTAAACTGAGCAGAATTGCAAATGAGAACCACCACCCCCTCACCTTCCTGTATAGAAGGCAGGGGTTAATTAAGGGCCCTATCAGTTTGTCTTTTTTTATTTTGACCAGAACACAAAATTAAATATAGGTTGCACGGTACATTAGCGTGTCTGTCAGACTGTGGCTTTGGCCAGGCAATTAAAGAGGGCAAAATATTCTAAATGAATTTTTAAATAGCTTCTTCCAGCCATTAAGCACAGTTATCACATCCATATTTTGTAAATGTAAAACACTGAAGTTCTCAAAAGTCTGTTCTCTGCAGGATTTTTTATTGATGACCCATCTGAGCTTCATTTCCTAACTGAAAACCCTTGTCGGTCAATTTATTCCAACATAACACTACTTGGTTCGATAGTTATTAATCCTGTAATTGTTCATGGCATGCCAGGAGTAATTCAGCTAATTATTGCAATATGTCTTACTTTGCCATGCTCCTATATGTCAAAATGACTTCTACATATATTGGAAAAAGTCAGTTTCTTAATTTAACTGAATATATAAAAATTGATTATTAATTCAAAAAAAAAAAAAAAAAAAAAAAAACTGAAAAATTACATTTATTTCCTCTGCTCCACACATAATTTCTACTGGTCTGGATACATTTTTGACAAATATTCTGCTGCTAACGTTAATTGATCCATGAATAGCACTATGCAGCAAAACCTAGGAGTGCTGCCCTCACTGAGCATTAGTTTCAATTATAGGACAACTATAACAGAGCATGCTGAATCATAGTAGAAAAGGACTTCATTTTTTACAGTTCATCTTAGATGAAAATATAATACTACTGAAAAGGTAAGAATAAGAGGACAGTTATCCTGGCAAAAAGAAAAAGTGATCTATATATATGTACTGTATTCGTTACAGGATACATACTCTAACACAATTAAAATGCATATTTAGGCATAAAATGAACTATATTTACTTCTATGCACTTTTTTTTTTTTAATTTTTCTTATTTGGAAATAGATCTGATTTCACTGAAGTCAATCTCTAGTCTCTCTTTGGCCTAATAAGAGTAAAACCAGGCTCTTATGGACTGAAATATCTTTTTAGTTCACAATAGATTCAAGGAAATTGAAAGTACAGTGACTATCAGGGTATTTGCTGGTTTATAGTTCTTATTATCACATTTCCGTAGTACAAAACAATGTTCTTAAATTGTATTCTGCTGGGGTAAAGAAGATCCCTAGCTCCTAATTAATGAATGGCTGTGTGTACGCTGACTAGAACACTATTTTACACAGTGGAGTTCCATGCTGTGATATATTGAAGCAAGACAGGATATTTGAAAATGATAACCACATGAAAAGTTGGTAATTTTTATTCTTGTGAGAATTGTCCCAGAACATTGTTCTCACTGTGAATTTCCTCCAGAGAAGATGGCTCACTCAAGGCTTCATTTGATGTTTATGTTCCACCCAGGGACTTACCCAGAGATGTACAAAACAACTTTGAGAAGCATCTGAATGGAGATGGATTTCTTTTTCAAGAAGATGTAACTCTAAAGTGAAAGGAAGAGGCAAAGGAAAAATGATCTGAAAGAAAAATCAGCCCCAAAATAGCAGTTAAATGAAGGAAATAATCTTGTTATAATGACAACTCCTACCTTGACTGACAATGAGGGTTTAATTGGGGAACTCCATAGCTGAACAAGCTAAACTCTGTAACATTGACCGGAGCAAACTACTCTGCTCTAAGGAAGACATATAACCTGCAGAAGCCCATTGGTTTCAGTGACCAGATGGAGCTGTTTTTTTTCTCAGAAATCTGACAAATCACCATTTGAACCTCTTGGGTTGAAAAAACTTTACAATTCACATTGATTTTTGACACACATAGCCAGAGACTTGAGATGTCTGTGTGGTTTATCTGAGTTTCAAAAATTGAATGGGAATGGGCTTTCTTCTAAGATTTTGTTCCATTTGTAATTGATGGTTCCAAATGGTGTCTCACTGTGAACAACTATCACTATATTTTGCTATTTCTTGTTGTGAAAAGGAACAAAGAAAGCAAAAAAGGCATCAACTCAAACAAAACAAAACAGAAAAGCCAAATGCTACAGTCTACAAAAATGCTTAGGAGCAAAACTCAAGAAACACAGAGCCACGAGAATGGTCTGCCTCTAACTGAGCATAATTCTAAATTAGACATTTTAAATGCTGTAGTGTCTAGACACTGTGAATGCTGTGGTTGTGTCTATTTTCCCTCTCCAGCTTCTAATGGGGCTACCATTCTATACTTATTTTTCCATTTATATGATTTTATTTTTATACATTTTTTTTTCCTAACTAAGGATGTTGTGCACTAGCATAATGTTCAGGGATGAGGAGATGGAGATCTGCAAATCCTCAGCATCATGTAGCACAGATGCTCTTAATTGAACTTGTAAAAAGAAAGCACTTTTAGGGGCACTTAAACAGGAAGCTGCATAGAAAGCAGTTGAAAGCAATTCCGTTCTCCTAGACATTTTGATACATTCATCTAGTTTTCAGCTTTAAACTAGAAAAAAGGGCTAAAATTTGTAAAGTTCTCATAAGATTGTGACAAAAGCAGATATTCTTCTGAATTTTTAAGCATTAAATCATTTTATGTTGGATGTGAAAATAATGTTAGAAAGTAATACTGTTAGTAATCAGACAGCAATATAATACATCAGACTATATATATATAAAATAAAATTTATGACCTACAATAGCAACAGTTTAATACTCAGTATTTCAAATATTATAGAAAATTAGATTAATGCAAAGTTATTGTCTAATAAAATGGCAATGAAGCTATCAATTTTTTTAGATACAGTTGTTATGAACTGAGAAAGTCAGAGAAAGGCCTGTAGGTTTTCCTATGCCTTTCTTTGTAAACTACATTCCCATAAAGGAATTCAGATTTTCCTTTGAGAAAATACTGCTAAAAATGTTTGAATTTGTTCCTTCTGGAGAGTTTATGGTGTTTGCATGTTGAAAGAAAACAGCAGTCAGGTCATATAAGATGCTTGCTAGAAGTACCTAATCTCATCTCTCCTTCAGATTGATCATGTTTCTTCCATGAAAAATGCTCTATTATGAAAACAAACTGAGGCATAGGAGACAGCCCATTTCATACTTACACTGTGTGTGACTGGGATTCAACACCCATCTCCTTACTTGTGCTAAACCAGCGTCTTACGGCTGTGACAGAGAGGACATGGGAAATATTCAAGGCTATAATTTCCATTGCCAAATTCATGCTGCTACCTAGTGCATCCAGTTCAAATCATTGTTTATGCAGTTACAAAAAACCTAAATATGTATCTATTTGCATATAGATTGTACATCTGACAAAGTGAAAAACTTAATAAGACTAGCAATTTCTTACTGTGCATATTGCAGGAGAGCCTTTAATCTAAAATATAGGCCTAAAAATTAGGTGCAGCACTGATCTGTTCTTTTTTTTTTTTTTTTTTGCATTCACCTTTCTCTATGACCTTGAATAAACAATTTAGGACTCTTTTTTTCATAGAGAAAGTATGTGTGTGCAATCACAAATATGCTGCTGCTCTAATTGTGCAGTGTTTAAAACATAAGGTCCTTCCTTTTCCATTTTTTTATATGTAAAATAAAATTAATATCATTCCAGCTAGTTTGCTTTGTAAGACTTAGGATGGTGTTGTGTTGATACATTAGTTTATACTTTTGTGAAATGCTTTGAAAACCACATTTTTTTTTGACAGTTTATATATAATTATCATCAAAAGCAGGTAATTTTTTCCTTGATCTATTCTGCTACATACTTATACCATTGGTTTTAGCATGATATCAGGAAAGCAAATGAAAATTTCTGAAATAAGGAATTTTTTGGGGTGTTCAGGGGGAGGGAGAATTTTCCTGCTTCTGGATCAGGGTGCACACCATGGCCTGATTGCATGTCTGAAGAAGACTTGAACAGGCACTGTCTTTTATCTTATCTCTGACAGGTTTCTGTCGTATTCCATGGAGAAATACAACTACATGACATGAAGTAAGCCATGGCAAACTCCAGCATATGTGTTTATTTCAAATAATAACAATCGGCGAGACAGCACTGTGAACCACCTAGTCAGCCCCATAATTTAGGCAGAGTTCCTAGACGAAACACTCACATTTACTTGTAGAAGACCCTGGTGGGTGATGGCGGACTGAGGACTTTGGAGACCTGGATTCTGTCTGACAGAAATATTCTGAGCAACTGATTTATTATTCCTACGTTTTGACATTTGTAAAATTTACAAAAGCCATTGCATTTGGAGAACTGGATAATGAAAACCCTTTATCCATTATTATTAACATTACTGGTTTTGCTGTTGCTATTAGTTGAATTCTGGAAGAACAGCTAGACATTCTCAGATGTGGTGGATCCGTTGAAAGCCATTAGATGGATGTTTGTAGAGTGAAAGATAAGTAAAATGCATTAAAAACACAGTCTCCCCCATGAACTCAGGGTGGTATGAACAGATTCTCCTATTCTTATTCAAACTTGGAGGACTGCACCAGTGACAGTGATATTGCTTGGAAAGGAAGTTCAGTGTTAATATGAATAAGTGTGAAAGATTCTGGCCTTTCACTGTTAGTGCAGTTATTAAACCATATTTTTCTAATATGAAAGAAAAATACAGGTTTTCATTGAGTGTGCTAGAAATACTTAAACTGCAGTTATCTGTAGCCCTACTACGTTAGATAACATCAGTACATTATAAACGTTCCCATATTTTTTGTCCCTGAAAACCTGCAGGCATCAACTGTGTTTGTGACCTAAGTGTAATTTCAAACTTGCTTTCAATTATTTCTAGCCCAAGAGGCCTAGACTATACAAACCTAGTTTCAAAACTTGAAAAAAAACAACCCCATGCTTTTATTTTTCCTGTTTAATACAAGTTATACATAAAAGCCATTTCAGGGCAAAACATTTGTCTCTAATATCTGGCAGTCTAGTATCTCAGGTTTTATGTACTAGCCCAGAAGCTTTGTTGAACTTGGAGATTACTGTTGTAATTATTATTTATAGCTTGTATTGCCGCAATACCTTGGACAGTCAAGCTCCAAATCTGGTAGGTGTTGTACAAGAAAAGCATAAAAAAAATATCCAACAAAGATCCCAAACCCTGTGCAATGTGGCCATTTCAGGATACCCTGCTATCTTAATTTCTTCCCTGTTTTACATGGTATAGAGGCATTGAGGATCCTTCAGAACAGAGAGAAGATGTACGGTGATGATAGAGTGCAAGCTTTAAATAGGTGTAAATTGGTATTTTTATCTGCACAGTGTCTGTATGTGAAACTTCACTTTATTTTAATTTGATTGGCCTCCTTTTTAAAATGAAATGTTGAGGTTTTCTATGATATTTTTACTGACTGATGTATAAAATAGGGTATATTGTATTTCATAACAGGTTTTTATGCTTGCCAAAATAGATTGTACAAAACCTAACGGTAAATAGAGATAGTTTAGTTCTGTCTTGAAGATAGAGTACTAAGAAATTGGGTCCATCACTGTCATTTTTCTCAGAGATTCCTCTCATCTGTCACAATACAGCAGTTATGAAAAATGAAACCATAAATTCAATTTGCAGCTAATCTTTGGAGTAATTCCAGTGTGAATAATGCAGCAGTTTGGATGCATGGTCGGTCAATTCTGCCTCTGATTTATTAGGATTTAAGACTTTTTTTTTTCTTTCATTAATGATAATTACCCAAGAAGAGAAAATAATTTCTCAAAAATTATCTGTCTTCACATCTGTGGTCTCAGCTTTGAGTAAGGCTGCAATGTTGTTTAAACTTATTATCATTGGAGGGGGAGAATGCTTTTTACAAAAGATATATGAGGTATTTAAATTCTGAACTGTATCTCTTTACAGCACATGTGTGAACTGATCAGCACTGGTTTATGGCTGCTTTTATATGACTCCCATTAGAGGTAACATTTTGAATATCTCAGCATAAGGACACTGGGATTTGCTGTTGATTTTCCACACTTCTTACACCTTGAAGATTTCATTAAAATCCAGCTCAAGCAAGAGTGACATTTTTTGTTCCTGTTTAAAAGTCAAATTTATTATCTGACAGTTTTTCTACTTATTAAATCCCCACTTTCTCTGATACATTATTTATGTATATTTTTCTTCCTATATCTTTGCTTCAGTTCTCAAGGTCTTCCCTTGATTTTAACAGACAGCAGCTACAACAGTTACATACAACAGATATTATCTATATGTTTGTGCCTGTGTGCTGGGAGGGATGGGGGAGGAAGGGAAGGGAGACCAGAGGGAAAAGCAGCTCATTTAACATTGTCTGAGCTTTAGACAAAATTTTTAGACAACTAGAGATGTTTAGACAACTAGAGACCTCAGGAAGTAGGTGGCTTTGAAACCCTCAAAAGGAAGATCTCAAACTAGATGCTTTGTCTTACTACCCCTTCAAAGCCTCCTGCCTCTCTCGAGTGCTGATGAAGGAGTAAAGTAAGTCAAGGGTTCTGTCTCTCAAGTACCTAGAGAGTAGCAGCTGCTGTTCAAAGAGATTGAAGCCTGTCTTTGCTCCTCACACCTGACACATGGCCTTTTTCATTAGCTTTATTTCAGGTGTCTCTACTATCATACCATTGCTCTTTTTAGGAAAACTATTTAATTATTAGGACCAGGAAGAGCAAAGAGGATTTAACTTCAGCCTCCAATGAGACTAGGATGCTGCAGAAGGCTTAGCCGACAAAGTTAATAATTATATATCCTTTTTTTTTTCCAACCATGGATTCCTGTTTCTACCAAGGCAATACCCTTTCTTATCCTTTCTTATTTTGTGCTGTTTTTTTGTTTTGTTTTTTTTTTTTAAGTGCTAGGGAGTTAATTTGCCTCCTTCGATGTTCAGAGCAGTAGGCTCTGGGATACAATGTCTGTCAAAGGTGGAGGTGCAATTCACAAATTTGTGCAGCCTTGTTTTCCAAAGTTAAGGGTGCTTCTGTCACCAGAAATGAAGAAATACTTTCTTCCCTGACAGCATTATAGTTAGGTATCTAAACAAGAGATCAGGTACACTTGGTAAGGTTTTTTTGTTGAAATGTTATGTTGCATATTAATTGGTAGAATCTGCCAACTGAAACATTGTCATTTTTCCCATATTATTATTTTGAGCATTTGAAATGTGTTATTAAAGTTCCTGCTGCTTTGTTTTTCTTTACAACTGTATTTAATTATTTTTTAAGTTTATTTTTTTCACCTGACAGAATAGATTTCATATAAATATGGAAAAAAGGAAAAAAGACAATTACCTATTTTCACACATTTCCTTGCATTAGACTGTGAGTCTTTTAAAACAGGTCTGTAAAACCGGGAACCTGGGAATGGGTTTTGATTGCTAAAGAAAGTGCCCATTTGCCTTCTCTGAGCACATCATATGTTTATACCTGTGAGAAGAGTTTAAACTTGCTTTGCAGGAAATTCACACACCATCTCAAAACATCATAGTACAAGACTAATATTATTTTTTTTTAAGTATTTATGTTTTGTTGGAAAAAAATCTGTTATTTAGTTTTTATTCACTGAATAGGTTTCCAAGAATGTTCTGTTCTTACTATTTTTTTTTTTATACAGAATTCCTCATGCATACCTTCAAGTCATGTAACCTATTGGTCTTTTTCACTTCCCCTCAGCTAAAGGTCAGTCTGATTAAGAATTCTCTATGTGAAGACGCTAGAGAACAGTATTTTGCTCAAGTGGTACAACACTATAGCCTTAAACCTTCACAAATGAAAGATTCTGTGTAGCCTTCCTAATATTGTAATTATGTCTGATAATAACTTCAGACTGCATCATGACTTCCACCATAATTAGAAAAAACACCTTGGTGAAGCAATATTTAATTTATTGTTACTCTATCTGAGTAGTTTTCCTAAGCATGTCTAATTAAGATATGAAAAACAAATCATATTTATTTAGTTCCAGTTCTCTGAACATTTTGAATTTTTTCCCAACTGCAGGGAAGTTGATGATCAGTCTGCAAAGCGAGGCCATTTCTGAGGTGGAGCCACCTCACCTGTTAACTTCCAGAAACTGCGAGTTGATTTTTCTGCCCACGTCAAGGAATTCTGATGACTTGTTTTGTCTGTAACGCAGTTCTACATATCTTGACAAACATTTGGTGACTGCAAGGCAACCATGTAAGTGCAATAAGTGAAACATAGCCCAGCCACATCAGGCTTTCTGGGAGCAAGCAGCGAATATTCATCCAGCAGCTCAGTGGACTTCCTTATAAAGTCCAAAGCTTCCTGGGTATAGTGAAATTCTGCAAATGATAAGGGGGTTATGGGCAGGCATGATGCTTGCATAGGAATCTGGTCCCACCCAGTGTGGCCTTGCTTGATCTGCTGGGCCACTCCAATGGATGGCAATCCACACAGATTGACCAGCAGTTCCCTTCTAGACTCCAGCTAAGCAGGGAGTGGGAGCTGGAAGAAACCCTTGCACAGGAGTGTCAAGGCAGGTAATATATTATACAGCCAATCTAAAAATCTGGGCCTTGTGTTAATGCTGTAAGAGAAGAATAAATGGGAGGTAATGGGATGCTGTACAATATTTTCCAGTTTAATTTCTCTTTCCAATATGCGTTACCTGCTACGTTAACTTTTTTCTAGCTGAAAACCTTTTAAAAAAATCCAGCAGGCTCTATGTCAAACTGCTTTGTAAAAAATCATCGAAACAGGGGATGAACTGCTTCTTTCAGTTCCTGACAATTCTGTAAGGTCTGCATGTGCAGCATGCAAACTTGGATTTACTATGACTTTGTGCATTGTGCCCATTGCTAAATAACTTGAAATTGCTTTAGGCAAATGCTTCTGGGAACATTACTCCTTTGTTCACTTATCAAGGGATATAAAGTCTTCCATTAGTCAATGGATAAATACATATGTGGAATTAATTTATCAAATTAATACTTCTGTTATTGGTCTGCATTCTTTCGGTTGGTTATCCTAATCATGACTTGAGTTGTGTAGCCTCAGTGAGATTTGCTTACAAAAATAGGGTATCTCTGTAGACACACAGTAGGCCTGAGATGGATTCATAGTGTGCATGAAATTACATGCAAAATTAAATTATAGGTGGTAATGTGAGTGTGGCATTCTCAACTGAGTGTCCTTAAGTGTAAAATATAAAATTACATGGGCTATTTTATTCCAAAACACACATAAAGACTGTGGTTTGTACCTAAACATCATCAACTGACTGATTTTAAGGAACTGGAACAAGTATTTCTATCACTCCCTAGTACAAGCTACGCAAAGTGAAAACAGTTGTTAAAAACTGAGCATTTCTACTTCACGTGAGATGTTGAGATTTTCAGTTTTCTCAGAGTCTGATATTTTTAAAAGTAATTTTACCTCAAAGCCATTTTTAAAGCAAATTGTAATATTTTACAAAATTTCAGTTTAAAATTAAAATTATATTTAGAAGTATTATTTTCTCTTTTTGTACCTTTTATTATTTCACAGCACAGAAACAGGAATACATATTGTAGCATAGGCTATGAAATTGGGGAGAGGTTAATTTCTCCTATGCTTGGGTTGCATACATCCAAATCAGAGCTAGTCATTTAGAATCCTTTTGGGTCTGGAAGAGATTGGCATTTCTAGTGTGCAACACCTCTCACTTGAAGCTAGACAACTTCAATAAGACAGATGAATCACGAAGCACCTACGTCACTCTACTGACTCTAAAGGGAGTCTAGATAAAATGTTAGTATTGTAACTTTTGTAGGTGTCAAAGTGAGGTGAGATAAACTCCCCTTACATGTCCTACTATGACATCATATAATGACCAAAATATCTAAGTATAAATGTGAAGCATAGTTGCTATTTTATATTATATATATGGTGATACCTGATATATATATGGTATATGCCAAGCATAATTCCTTCTTTTAAGCATCCTCTTCAGAGCCTTGGGGGATGAAAATAATGGAAGCAATCAGGTTTATGTTCATCTCATCTAACTTAAAGCATCTAACTAGTTTAACTTAATAATTAAGTTAAAAGCTTAATTGCCGCTGTAATCAATGGTGACAGGCATTTCCAGAGTCATATCTTAAGTTGGCTGAATAATTTTCTCGAGGTGCCTCTTTTTCTAGTGACTTTAAGGTAGTACAGAATAACAAGGAACATCAGCTGAAATCCCCACATACTGGGACCTAGTTTCCTGAAAGTCATTTAAGTCCCAGGCAATTGAATCGTCCAAATTTTCAGGACTGCCTAAGTCTAAGGCCATTTAAATTTATTAGTTAGCTCTGTACTTAACTTGAACCTCCTTAGGCACCTAAATCTAGGGATGTATGTATGGTCGTTCTTGTAAGTTATGCACTTATTTCCCACCACAGATATTCTTCAAGTCATATTCAGGCATCTAAGCTCTATCTACATCACAGGAGTAACTTGCTAGAGAAATATGGAGTGTTAGGTGTGTTTACCACTGATTTTTGCCTAACTGCTGAAACGTTAGACAATTCATCATGGAAATAAGACAGTTGGAAAGCAGGATCTCTTTAGCCAGGAGACTGAATCCACATCATTCATATTATAGGAAGGTGTATAATCATCTTGGAAGTAACCTTCACAAGTATATAAATGCACACACATTGAAACAGAGTCCCTGTGCTGCTACTAGGTAAGTCAGAGAAGGTAGAGCTGAAGGGCTTTTGCTCTGATCTACTAGTGCACAAAGGTGAAAGAAAAGAGAAAAAGGCAGACCGAACCAGAGAACTATGGGTTCCTTCTATTCATAGCAAAGGTGTTGACAACTCTCATAAACTGATCTGCTGCAGACTCCAGATTTTCAGGAAGAAAGAACTACAGTAATTAGAGGATCATTCTCTGCAGGCTTTCGGATGTATCTAATATTTTTTTCTGTTGCCTTTATAGAGGATATAGGTTTAAAGAATGCTATTTTTTTCACTGGCAATCCATCCTGTCTATCACCCTCACCAGCTAAAAGGTCTGTGAGTGACTATACAAATTAAATTCCCCACAGATCCCAACTGTTTTTTTCCAAAATTTTGGTGTTTGTCAAGAATAATTTTCAAGGATGTTGCAAAAAACTGTTCCTTAGATTTACAGTCACTTAACTTTCTGGATCAAAAATATGAACCTGTTTGATTACAATACAGATTGATTCAGAAAAATAAGATGTTTCAGCAGCACTGGGTAATATTTGTTGATAATAGTATTTCTAAAATTAAAAAATAATTAATTATGACATTATTCATGTTAAGACACATTAGCAGCAATGTAGATTGCCGTGTCAATAACTAATATGACTGGAAATACGGCTTGTATTTAATGTTGCTGTTTGTAGCACAAAATATATTAATAAATTACAAAATTTGAATTGCCGATAGATTATATTTTATTTCAAAATAAACTTAGAAAAATATTTTAAAGAAATATCCCTAGAATAGTTCACTAGACATCAAAACTATACTTTTGACACATTTCTGCATACTGGATACTAGAATCCATCCCACCAAAGGTAGATGCTTACATGTGATCTATGGTAAATAGTTCAGATCTGGATGTCTATAACAAAGGTATCTAGGATGTGATTCAGCTTCCTAAACATAAACCTCTAGTGCCATGTGATGAGATGCAGGGTACTTGTGGTAACAGCTGTGTTGAGTTGACATTGTCTGGATACCTGGTTCCCACCAAGCTGCTTTATAACTCCCCCCTCCTCAGCAGGACAGGAGAGAGAAGGTATAAGGACAGGCTAGTGGGTTGTGATAAGGACAGGGAGAGATCACTCACCAATTACTCTCATGGGCAAAATGGACTTGACTTGGGGAAATTAGTTTAATTTAGTAACAATCAAATCAGAACAGGGTAATGAGAAATGAAGCAAAATCTTAAAGCGTGTTCCACTTACCCCTCCCTTCTTCCCGGGCTCAACTTCACTCCTGCTTTTCCCTACCTCCTCACACCCCTGGGGATGCAGAATGGGGGTAGTGGTCACTGCAGCACATCTTATCTCTGCTGCTCGTTCTTCCTCACACTCTTTCCCTGCTCCAGCGTGGGGTCCCTCCAATGCAAGACAGCCCTCCATGAACTGCTCCAAGAAGAATCCTTTGCAGGGGCTGCAGTTCTTCATGAACTGCTCCAGTGTGGGTCCCCCACAGAGACACAAGTTCTGCAGCACACCCACTCCAGTGTGGGCTCCTTTCTCCACAGGGCCACAGGTCCTGCTGGGAGCCTGCTCCAGCCTCCTTCGGTTATCCACCTGCTTCAGTGTAGGGTTGTCCATGGGCTGCAGGTGGGTACCTGTTCCACCATGACCTCCATGGGCTGCTGGGCACAATCTGCCTCGCCATGGTCTGATGACAGCTGCATATACTAGTCTACAATGGCATCTCTGCTGAGGCTGCTAAATTGCACCCCCAAAATAAAAGGAATGGTACCCAATAGAGCTTCTCATCTCTAAAAATATTAATATTTTAATACAGAATTAATATTTTGAAAACAGAAAATTGCAAGCCTAGAAATTCTGTAGGTGGCTGTGTCTTGGCAAGGGGGTTGGTCTAGATTGTCTCCAGAGGTTGCTTCCAACCTTAATGATTCTGTGATTCTGTGAAATGCAGATTTTTAAGGCATCTGTCATGTCTGAATGCTTATTCTATGAACCCACAGAGGAAGCATACTCACTGTAAGAGTTGAAAATCAAGCTTCTGCTGTGCCATTAATATAATTGCAGCAGATGGAAGGCTTTAGAACACAGTTTGCATTAAACAACCATTTTTTAAATGATGATAAATAGAAAGTAGAATAGGACTGGAGAATGGTTACTAGGATGACCAAGGAGACAAAAAGCCTGTCTTCTGTAAGAGTAAGTTAAAAAAATTAGCTTGTTTAGCTCAGACAAATGCACCTGAAAGGAGTAAACGGCAGGGGAAAAAAAAAGTGCTACTTAACCTAAGGAACAACTTTGGCTCAAATGCAAGTGTGTGTAAGTTGGCCATGAATAACTGAGCTCTAAAACTAGATGGGTGTTTTTTGATCAGAGTAATGATTTACAGAACATCTTTCCAAGTGGCTGCCAAGTGGATGAGTGACATCAAACCTCCCTCCTGTCCTCATCCAAATGTTTAAAAAGAGGATATGATGAATTTATGAATCAGATTATCTGCTGTGATTGGGCATGGTAGCAGGCAGTGAAATCCCCCAGATGCATTCTTACTGCTAAATAGGAGAGGATCAGAGCTAGACTGTCATGGCCTTTCCTCATTGACAAGGTTCAATCTAAGTAGACTGTCCACATGGCATGTCACTTGGTTTTGCTCTCCTCTGTAGCCAATGTGTTGTCCTTAGGAAATAAAGTATTGTGTGAGTTTTGTTTGGTTGTTGGTTTTTTTTTCAGTTCGATGGAACTCAGATGATCTGAGGTCTGTGCTATAAGCCACCAGAGTGACGTTTTATAGCATGAAACAGTTACGTGCTGCACACCTAAGGGATTCCATATGCAGCACACTGTACCTGAGTATGCAAAGCCTGCTATGCTTTTTTAGTTAGAGCTGCTTTTTGTTTTGTTACACTTCATTCATAAACCACATTTCAAGGCCCAGTACCTCAGTGACCACCAGATCAGTGATAGAATACTGGTAATGTCCGTGTTTTTCTGATGACTGTCCATACAGAACCTTATATGGTCTCTGCCAGAACTGTGGGAAGTGTGTCACTTCCAGGGGAATATGGATGGAGAAAAACAAGCCTGGTACAATCGCACCCTTGCTGTCTCCTGGGATGATACCCGGTGTGAAGGATACCCCAAGTCTTCCCTTGTCTTGCAGACAGCTAGTTGGAACAGCCCAAAGCAGAGCCATTGAGGAAGCAAACAGTGAAGGAGTGTGGGTGATTATGAGTGTAGTGCTTAATCTTCCCTTGTTCTCTTTCGTACAGCTGTGTTAGTATAGTTTCCTGGGTAAGATTCTTTGTCCTCAACAGAGGTGTTCTTGATGAATTCAGGAAAAGTTTTAAAAGAAATAACCTGGTAACCATGGTAAGTCTGAGGTGGTACAGAAAGTATTCCTAAAAATAAAGTACCATAAGTAGCAAACTGCATCTTAGACTTTCAATGATTGTCCTTATTTAGCCATTAGTCTAAGGAGTTTTATAGATGTGAGTAATTCTTATGAAACATGAACTTCTCTACCACTGATATTGATTTTCATTGGATTTCAGCACTGTTTTTGATGACAGAAGTGGCTATGAACTCTGCTTTGAAAATAAACTGACTTTGTTGTTGACATGCAGTTTTTCCTTCTGTGCAAGGGAGCAGTTTGCTCCTTTTGCTTAGATGGCCTAATGTGGGCATGGTGCAGGTTAGAAGCACACTGGTGGCTTGAACTGGAATCTGCTGGAACTGGGAGCTCTGTGGGCTGGTGCTGCCTTTCTCTCATGAGCAGTCTGTTCACACAGCTGGCATTTAACTTACCAGAAAGAACATCAGGGAAGACTGCTAAACCCTCTTAACAGGGTTTCCCTTTTAGCTATCTCTTTTAGTTTATTATTTTTAACAAGTATCAATTATATACATATATAACATATTTGTATATATCATATAGATATCACTTGGGAATAATCAGAGAATTGAAAGAATTAGTTATACTTGCAGTAAGTGATGTCCTACATGTGGTTATGAAGGGCAGTAGGCTTCAGTGAAAGGCAGAATGACTCCAATTCTGACAGGAGAGATAAGTGTTGTGTGCAGTGTTGTGCATCCAAAACTAGATGCAAAACCAATATCTGAATAGAGTTTTTGATAAATGTGTTAGGACCAGCAATGGAGGTGAGTCAATCTATACTATTCTTTGCTAGAAGAAAAGTCTCTAATGTTTTTCAGGGAATGGAAAGAATGAGGAGAAAAAGAAAGAAAGAAAAAAATCTAAATTTTTTGTGAATGAAGTTGAATGCATGAGTGTGAAAGAAGAAACTATTTTGTGATGAGACTACCAAATTATTGCAATAAAGAGTACAAAATTATTGCATTAATAATAGCTCACAGATCTGAACAAATGGCTGCAATGATTTGTCCAGTTGCCTGGATTATATATACTGCCACATACAGACTCAACATACTGAGGTGTATTAAAACTGTTGGTAATGTTGATGGTAAAACATAAAACTTACCTTAAAACTCAGATATTTATCTGAGTTTTATTTATAACTATTTATCTTAGTTAGTTTGCTAAGGTTCATGAGCCTTTTGAGTGAATTTGAATGGAATTATGGCTCTGCAATGACATAATGAAAAATTTGTGGTGCAATATGAAACACAGTAAAACTCCTCACTTACAGAGGCAATTTTCAGCCAGGCAGCACCTAATGCCTCCTGCTTGTTCGTGAGACAAGCATATCACAGCCCTGTGCCTCTGAGAATCTCTCTTCTTCAAATAAAGTAAATGTTGCAATACAGAGCTTCTTTGCATCTCAGGTTTAAATGGCAGATTGTAATTAGTGTTTGGAGCATGTGAAATGTGGCTTGGGGAATCTGCTGTGTATGGCTTACAAATTCTGATTAATTTTATAAAAAAACTGTTTCATTTGGTGCTTCCATATGTGATGAGTCACCTAGAGCTGGCGAGATTCCTGACACATATTGCCTGTCCTGTCTGAAAGATATCACTGATCTTCCACAGGAAGACTGTTAGCATTAGGGACTGAGAAGTGGTAAAACAATGCACATGCTAAGGAAAAGAGTTAGAAAAATCTGGTATGACAATGTCATCTAAGGGAATGGGAGTGGGCAAATATATGTTGAATCTCCACAGCAGAGCAAAGACCAAAGGTGTAAAAGGATATTTCAAATGATAGAGGTGAAAACCCCCAGGATTTTTGGTAGCCCACTTCAAACTCAAAGCACAGACTTCCTGCTACCTTGCAGAGGATGTCCTACAACACATATGATGCAGCTCATTGCTATATGATTTATTCATGGGGGAAAAAAACCACCAAATGGATTATATCAATGATTTATACTAAAATCAAATCTGAGATTTTTTTTTCAGGCCATTACACCAAAACTTTGTTTCAGTGATTCACACTTGGAGACAAATCTGATCATATATAGGGAAGGTCAGATCCAATACAGTGGGAAGCTGACTAGGGTGAAAATTCAGAGAAGTTATGAGGAGAAAGATTCAGGAAAGGAGACTTTGAACTTGAAAACATATTGATGTAAATCTGAAATTTACTCAAGGTTTGTAAGGAAGCTGATGTATGGAATGAGGAATAGGAATTTTATTCTACGTCTGGAAGTTAAAATATACACATGTATTTTCTAGAACATTTATGATTTAAAGTGTTTAATTTTGCAGACTTTGGCAAAGTTTGTGTGGTATGTGTTTAACTGTCTTATCTCCTGAAGAATATAATCAGCGTTATACATCTACAGGGAACATAGTCACTCCTGGTAAGTATGAGTGTAGGTGAAGGCCAGGTGGGACAGAGCCTTGGGTGACATGGTTTAGTGTGAGGTGTCCCTGTCCATGGCAGCAGGGTTGGCACTTGATGATCTTAAAGTCCTTTCAAACCCTAACTTTTCTATGATTCTATGAAGAATTGCATTGCCATATTTTAAAATAGAACAGCTGAGGAACAAATATTTATTTTTAAAACAGAATCATAATTTTTGTGTATGTGGGGCTTCTCTTCCTGCAAGAGGCATTTTTATGTTTTTAAGAAAAAAAATAATAATTCCTGCATTATTGCGTTATTAGAATAATCTTTCCTCAGTCATGCTTTCTTCTTTCATTTGCATTAGCAAAGTGTTTCCTCCAGTACTCCAAGACTTAGATTGCTTCACCTGACTGAGTAGTCTTCAAAGTATCCTCAAGTAAATTCTCTCTTTCCTCAAAATATTTTTCCTTATCTCAAGAGTAAATATATTTGCATCACTCAGTCTACAGGGGTTACCAACAGCTGTCTCCAGAAACCAGCATCTTGTACGTTTATTTTCCTATTCTGTTCTTCATTTGATATCACATAATACCTGCTGGTTGTGCCATGGGTGCCTTTAAAAGACATAAATCTTGTTTAAAGTTTTCAATGTGTATTCCCCCCCCCCCCAAAAAAAAAGATGGGAAATGTGGCAACCTTGTGAAAAATCTGTTTGGAAGACAGAAGTAATGAAGGTTGAGACTTGAAGAGAGAGACTTGAAGGTTGAGAGAGACTTGAAGGTTGAGACTTGAAGTAACTTGAGCTCTGTTGAAGGAACCCATAAAAAGCTAGTTATTCTTCAAAATGGAGAGGCAGTGTTCTTAGAAACATTTTGTTTCAAGAAAATTGAGGCATTTAATCATTTAGTTCCAAACACACTGCTATGTACAGGGACACCTTCCAGTAGACCACGTTGCTCCAAGCCCTGTCAGCCCTGCCTTGCACACTTCCAGGGACAGGGCATCAACCACTTCTCTGGGAAATGTGTTCCCATGTCTCACCACTCTCATAGTAGAGATTTTTTCCCTAACATCTAATCTATATCTACCTTTTTTTAATTTAAAGCCATTCCCCCTTGTCCTGTCACTACATGCACTTGTAAAAATATTAATATTAATGTTAATAGGTTTTTTCACTACAAAATGTAGTAATACACATTTAAAATATGAAAATTATAATTTTTTCCAAAGTAGTTTTAAGGCATAAAAAATTTTGATCTGCATACACTGTCAAAGGAAATGCAACCTTCCTGATAATTTCCTTCCTTTTTTTTCCTTCCAAAATGAAATTTGAGGAAAACTGACCCTATTTTACATGGGGTTTGATGGTACTCGATATTCTGATGGGAATATGGCTCTTTGAGAGTATCCCTGAGTAGCTCTGGTAATGAGTTTATCCATGAAACATTTGCTGAACAGGTAATGTCTACTGAATTGAATTACTCTGCTTCTTTTATAGCACACTGATCTTTGGATTCATGATTTCATTTGTTTACTTTCCTGGTTTATGGCTGGAGTGAAACTAATCAATTAATGAAAAAAAAACCCAGGACAGTGCACTATATTGGCATGCAGTTTACATTTTCTTATTTGTGGATCTGCAAGCTTTTGAAAACTAAAGCAATAGAAAATTAACTGTTCTATTGAAGGATGCTGGGAATTGCTCTCACTCCCACTAGGGAAAAGTTTAATCTTTTGAAACATGGCTTGGCTTTGGTTTTTATTATAATTAAGTCAGTTAATGGTAGGAGGAAAAAAAAATACCTGTCAAGAAATTAGCTGTAAGACCAGTTGCTTCATTAAAAATAAATAAAAAATAGAAATCACCCATTCTGACTTGACAATATATCAGAAAGAGGAGAAGAGATTATAAAGAGGAAAAATAAAGTGATTACTTTGATTCATTTTAAGTTGGAGTAGTAAATTTTAGAAACACCGTACTCCAAGTCATTCTAACAAAATAAAAGCCACAAGTTGCTCATTCACCTAGGTATATTCTGAATATTTCAAATTTGTCTTTTTAGGAAATGTATGGCTTTGCTCTGTAACTTATCCTTTTCATTGCCTTGAGAAAGTAGAACACTGAACTGGTAGAGATGTATGTATCAAAAATAATTAAAGAAGTAATCCTCACTCTAGCATAAATGTCATTTAGTTACATCCCAGTGTGGTTCTTTCTCGATAATCCAAGTTTTTTCTAGTTTGGCTATATTGGAGGTTTTCCGTATTGGGTCCATCCATAGAATGCCACACTTGGTCCTGTGCCTTTTCTGTGCTCTGCATGGTGTCCCTCTAGCCCTAGGACACAGTCTGTAAGTTTCTTTGCTGGTACAAGCATACTAGCAGGATTGATGTGACAACAAGGACAACATGGAGGGGCCAGACTTTTAGCTATCTTCAGAGAGCCTCAGGTATAACCTATCACTAAGCATGTGAATGTTGAATTCAATAGCTGCCTGGCTGTTGAGCTTTGTAAAACCCCTGCCTCTCACTGAAAGACAAATTGCCTTTGACTGACAAGGGCTTATGGAAGAGCAGAGTCACTGCTCCCTCCAGGGATCTCCCGATTTCATTGCTCTGAATGGAAGTCCCCCGACACAAAAGGATAAGGGATGTTGCATGAGGCCAACATGGGGTTATTTACACTGAGCTCCCATTGCAGCCCATTTTCCTAATCTGCTCTTTGCCTCCCAAATGTGATAACATATTAGCATTGCCATTTTCTGGACGATTCTAATGAAGCCAGGGGCTGTAACAGGGACAGCCAGGCCTCCTTATCTGTGTGGGTCTTTAGCAGCAACTTTAGTAATTTGGAATTATATGAGTCTCCTGAGACATATGTTAAATATTTTCCCTCAGGGTACTTCTGCGCTGTGTTATGCCTGTAAATTTTGCTAGGGAGAGGGTAGTGTAGCTTGTCTTTCTGTGTGATACTCCGGTCTGCATATTGGATTTCCGTATGGTGTAAATACTGTTGCTCCGTTGACTTCACAATCATCTCCCACTGAGACAGCTGCATTAAATCTCAAATGAAGACTTGAATGAGAAGTATATGAGAGAAATTCAGCTTCTGTTGAAGCAGTATCAGCTGGCCAGGGCAAACAACTTGCAAGAATGGAGTACAAGGGGGTATTTATCTTCCCAAACTACACACTTTTGTCATAAAAATTACTAAAGTTGAGAAATCGAATGCCTTGTTGGATCTTGGCTGCCTAATTTCTGGAATCAACTTATTGGGTTGCAAGTGTTCTTGCAGTAAAAAACAGAGGCTGAGATTTATTTCCTCCCTTTATCTCTGGCTATGAAGCTACAATCTATTCTCCATACACTTAGTGTTCTTTTGCCTCTTCCATTCCATGTAGAATCACTGAGGTGAACTTAGTTTAGGGCTAACAGTGAGATTGGTTAGGAACATGAGCATCATATAGCTTTTCCTTATCTAGGAAGATTTTACATTACTTACTGAGAATTCCAGATTGTTTACTGTGGTTGAATTTAATTGTGGACATTCATGGTGCTTGTTTATAACACCTTTAATGATTTAGACTGAAAGTATCTTACAGGTCACCTTTTTTTACATTTCTTTAATTTGGCAGTTTGAAAATAAATTATTTGCTCAGGTTTCGAAGTTCCCACACATATTTTCCTGGGATTGAAGCAGAAAACACCTTTAAAAAGATCCTTTACTTTTAGAAGCACTCCTGTTTACTTTTTAGCAGCCCATACGTTTGTTGACCTTCAGAACAGAGCTGTATTAGTGATTTTTTTTTTTGGTTCAGTGGTTCAGACAGAAAAAAAAAAAAAAGTCATTTTGGGTCAACCTGAAATGAAAATTTGTTTGGTTGCTTCTTTCGAGCTCCTGGGAATCAAAATTGAAAATCATTTTGGATTGAAGGAAATACCTTACTTGACCCCAAATGATGTTGGATATATTTTATGCTGCTTTAGTAATGCAGAGGAAATTTGGGAGCAAAGTACTGAATTCATAAGGGAAACTCATTTAAAAGCAATGACTGTTCTTCTGTTTATTTCCTTTTTCTTGCCTCTTGAATCTCCATGCAGCAGTTTTTGGAGGAGTGGGGGATGCAGGTTCAAATGTCCCCTCTTTCTGACTTTAAATATAGATTTTCTATCTCTCTAGCATGCCTATTGGTGCATTTCAGTCTCACTTGCTGAAGCTGTTCCACTTTTTTGTAAATAATTGAGTATTCATTTTGACAGACAGGGAAATAAATGTGAAAGCCTGGTTCTTAAGCTTGGCGGTTATGACATTTTAGCTTAGAGGTATGAAAGTCAGTTGAAGTCCTTGCTTCAGTGACAGTTTAACTACTTCTGCTGCCTACAGGGGCTTAGAAAAGAGAGCTCATTCCTAGAAATATTGGAATGACTAATGGTAAGAGTACTTTCTGCTAATAAGGGAGACTCTGAGTTCAAGTTCTGATGCACACAAGGTAGTGGAGAAGTAGAAAAGAGCCTCTTGCCTTCCAGCTGCAAGTTCCTTCATAAGGGGCAGTACCACTCTGTACTATGTAGTTCTCATGGGGTTGCTGTACTGTTTTTGGAAAGTTTATGAAATGTTATATTTCTTTGCAAAATCAACAGTGTTTGTCTAAACTGACCTGAACCCACAGATAGGTGCAGCTGCTCCAGAATCCATTTGTTGGTAAAGAGACATCAAAGCAGTGCTAATTCAGAGCTTTTCCTAGATTTAACTCTATAGTTAGATTTTTTTTTTTTTTTATAGTTACTAATGGGTGAAGGAGACGCTATATAAGGAAATTATCAATGTGTGCAGCTTGAGGTTTTCTGTATAAGTAAATAACTGTGTGAATTAAAAATATGCTCATTTCAGTCTTGTTAGTCTTTGAGACAGTCGTCTTTTATAAATAGAAATAATAAATGTGATCAGAGAATTCGTATAAGCACTTTTGAGATGTGAAGTGCTAAAAAAAAACCCCGAAGAAAAAACATAAGGAGAAGTTCCAAGTTCATGTCAAAGAAAAGTCTCCAAACTTTTGACAGTTTGACAGGCATTTTCCATTCTGGGTGTTCCTGCAAGTGGTATTCCAGACTTTCTTTCAAAGACACACCAGGCAAATGCTAAGTCTGGATACCAGTAAATTTAGCTTAAATAAGGAAAGGATTTTAAAACTGACAGATAACAATCTCATGAACAATTATTTTGCAATAAATAACTGAATGCAAAATATTTTTAGGAGAACACATGTTCGGCATCCAGAGGATTGAAAAAGACTATATGGGTCACTGAGTCCACTCACTAACAATTATATTGAATAAAGAAATTATGCTATTGAGGCCAGAGCCAGAACCTATTTCACACATTCTTATACCAAAAACCACCTCCAAACACCTTTATAACACTTAAAGATCCTCCAGTTTATATGTATAGCATTCAGTAGGCCTTTCCCAGTGTTTTGCTTCTTAGGGACATCAGGACAGCTATATCTTGGCACTAAGGCCCATGCTTCAGAAGAAGGCAGAGACACCAGTGGTTCCTATCAACATAACATGAGGAGAAAAAAGTTGAAATCTGATGGTTAATTAATGTCTGAGAATGTGAATGGGACTACAGATCTAGAAAGCACTACTACCTTCCTGGACCTTGTTTTGTCACACTTTATTTTAGACATCTACTATGTAGAAGCCTACATTTGAGCTAGCCATAGAGACTACCTTAACAGAAAATGTACAAAAATAATCATTTCTAGAAGACTTCTGGTGGTTTAATATCTAACATTGATTGACATGGAAGTGACTGTAGAGGAAAAATTTGCTCTCAGCTGAAATGCAGACATCAGTATCACAGGCATCCAGGTTTGGACTGATGTACTCCACCCATTTTAATTAGGCTTAGATTATTACGTAGGAATGAGATGATGCCCACCTAAGATGTTTACCTGGTACAACTGAGCCATTATTCTTTGTATCAGAAGTGTCCTATCTTCATCCATTTTGCCTCCTTTATTTCTGCCAGGTCAGGTGATAGCAAGCTAGCAAGGCAGTAGAAGGGTTTGTTTTACAGGACGTTGATGCAAAGAAATTCTAAGGCAATGCAAAAAAGGAAAAAAAATAAGAGACAGAGAAGAAAATAGAAAGGGCAATAAGCAGTCTTCAGTGTAAAATGTCCTATTATGTCACTTAAGATTATAGAAAAATAATGATATTGAGGTGCAAAATGTACCATTTTGTTTTATTGCTGAGAAACCCCAAATATATCTGCTTTAGAGTTTAAAAAGTCAATTTTTTAATGAACAAGAAGCCCTGCTGGTGTTATATTCTCTCCCTTGTTTCTGAAGAGTTATATGCCAAGTTACTTTATTAAACTGAGAATGTAATACAACACTATTTAAAATTTTGGAAGCTTATTTTATTAAAGCTAACATTCAGAGGTTATTGGAACAATAAGAAGGCAATTGTTTCAATTGCATTAAGGTAACTGTAATGTTAATTTCAACTTCCTTTTTAATTCTTGCCTTACCAGAATATTATGCCAGTCAAAGAAAACTCATTAATCCAGTTAACAAGCATAACAACAGTTTTCTTGTGGAATCAAGTAGGCAGAACTCTGTTACACACTGTCCATTAGCGCAATGTCTTCTGTCTTTTTTTTAGGAGAGCTTTTAGCTCTGCTTGGTATAACATTTTCCTGTATTAATTTCATAAGGATCTGATCTTGCCCCATTGTGCAACACTGGGCCTTTGGAGTATTTCATATGGTGTCTCTGCTTTCTGTGTGCACAGATAGCATTCCTTTAATGTGTCTTTCAAGAACAGAAAGAAAAGAAAACCCCCAAGAAAAGATGTCAAAGGAGGAAAGGATGCAGAGAGGACAAGCAATTATTCTGTCTCCTCAAAACACCATCCAGATAGTCCGGCCAGCAGGGTATGGTTGCGTATGGTGTGTTTGTTGGAGGGCTGATATTTTTTGCATACCCTACAGGTATGTGAGAGATGGGCCTCCACTACTGTGAAGACTCCTCATCATTCAGGTACCGAGTTTCACCTTGAAACAGTAACTGAAAAATAAAAATGAAGATTCTGAAGTCCCTAAAGATGCAGGGATTCAATTCTCACTGGCTTGCAGTCAGGTACAGGTTGTTTTATGTAGAAGTCACCTTTTAAATTTTTTTTCTATGTGCTTATTTCTGGCAGAAAATTTATCCAGTTCCTCCAATTTATGCAGAAAATCTTCACAGATATACTATCCATCATCTGCAAATTTTTTCATTGTGACAAGCAAGGGCTTCTCAGACACACAAAGTAAGTGTTCTCTAACATCTACCATGACATGAAAACACTCTGCATTTTAACTAGATAGATAGGTCACACAATATGGCTGCAGAGGCTGATACTAGTGGTCTCCTCCTTCAATAGCTGAATAGTTGCTTAAAACTGAATGCAAGTGGTAAGTAAATTGTTGAGTATAGTGTCTCAGTGTTTGATAGATTCACATATTCACATTTCCATTAGTGTGTTTTTCCCCCAAAGATACTTGAATAATTGAATTCTATTGGCAGGAAAACAAATTCTGAAGTTGCAAAAACAATACTGAAATTCAAATACAGATGTACTCATGTCCAGAGTATACAAACACCCACCAAAACGGAAAAATTAAAGTCACATGCTTTACCAAAACAACTACAATGTACCAATGCAGATCATGTAGCAAGAACTGTGTATCAAAGGCTCACAGGGAACTTGTTCAGGTTCAGTTAAAATATTCACCCAAAGTGGTCAGATAATCTTGATTAACAAATAAACTAGAAAGTAAATTTGCTGGCAGATATTCAGCAAGCAGAAAATGAGGTTACATTCAGCAGATGAATTATTCATTGTGAATTATTTGTTCAGTTCTAATAATTACAGTGGGGAAAAATTAATGTTACAGCAAATACTTTAATTTTTGTAATAAAAAGATTGATCAATGAAATGAGTCTTAGAAAGAGATTTCTAAATGGAAGAAAAAATGAGACATGATCAAGAATAATATGAAGCTTCAGCATGAATAAGATTTACACCTATGAGTAATTTTACACAGACGTAAACTCATACAGATATAATTTCAATAAATTACTTGGATGTTTAAATAGTTTCTTACTTACTTTTGTTTGCATTATGTTTATGAGAAATGCCTTTTTCTTAACCGTGGTTTATAGATGTATTCACAGGAAAGTACCCTAACTGTATTAAGTACAGCTTTAGTTTTTATTATTTTACTGGTAACTTTATTGCAATTTCTTTGCTTCTTGGAGTCACAGTCCTAGAAGCTTTACTGAATTGAGGGATTCTCAGCAATGAAGCAACCATTAAATTAGGGTTGAAACTACTAAACTAACAGTATGGATCTCAGTGGAGATTATCAAGTACCTGCTGATGGGAAATCTTTGCAATGGCATAGAAGGAACATGCCCATCGAATCTTAAAGGGGAAAAAGGGAAAACAATGACAGAAAAGGCTTCTTTGTCTCAGCCACCCTCTTTACTGTTAAATCTTTTAAAACAATAAATAGATTGCATTAGAGAAAGAAATGTCTATGTGGGAACAATTTATAATGTGAGAAAGAATATTTAAGGGGAGGACATTTTAATTATTCTATCAACAGCCTTACAGAATGGTTATTCAGTTACAGAGATTAATTTATCAGAAACCTATTGTGTTGAGGCATTCACAACATTTATTGAACCAAAAGCTGACTTTTCATCAAATTGAAAATTTCCATAGTAAAATGTAGCAATTGCATTTTTTATGTTTTAATGATTTTTTTTTTTTCAATTTTAGCATCAAAAGGGGTTAAAAAAAAATGTTTTAGAAGAACGGTAATGATAATAAAATCTATTTAGTTTGGGTTTGCTGACTATTTTATGAGGTGCAAAATCTTTTCCTGACCATGTCCAACAGAATCCTCTGATAATTTCTGTAGATTGTTTAAAACTGGAATATAAAATGCGTTTTGCCCATGTAGGTGATTGAAAAGGATACATGTAATTCCTGTACTGTGCTGTTTAACTAACAGAAGTTCTGTGCCATAATATGTTATTAAACTCATAACTTAAACCTGTGTTCCAAAAGCACTTTGTGAAAACATGAGTTACCATCAGCATCCAGCTGCTTTAGAGCTGAGTAACTATTTTGTGGTTATGACTCAACAGGGTGAAAAGCAAAAGCAGCACCTGTCAACACGTGCAGCCAAAAGCTGTCCAAACAGTACAGTACTGGTAGTGGGATTAGAGGTCCACTGTGCTGAAACACCTAGAGATGCATAGCAAAGATGTCCCTACCCCAAAGATTTTTCCTGCTATGGTATAACCCAAAACCACAGCATCGTCACAAAATGGAGAGGCTCTGCAATGCAAGGCAGGGATAACATGGCCTTACAGGTGTAACCACACAAAATACTTACACACCTAGTTTCACAGCTTATGTTTAAAAAGTGGAAAATACATGAGAAACAAGGAACATTAAATATGTCAGTATCCCTACTGGCTACCTGCCTAAATGTTACTCAAAGCTCTTATTAACGCAACCTGAATTCAAAGACAGGCAAAAATCTGCTTGAAATCAGAGTTCAAACAAATGCATGGCAAAAGGGCTTTCTGCAGACTCCTTTTCCTTCTTCCCAGGGAAAGTCTGGCCCTTGGGTCCATCTGAATTTAGAATATGAGAAAGTCATAAAATTCTGGTTTTGGTTTTTTTTTTTTTTAATGTGTATTTCCTGGCTGCTGTCCCTTGTGGAGCAATTAGCCTCATCTGAGCCTTGCTACAGTTTCCCATGGCAGATCTCCACAGCAATCTCTGCAGTAGGTCAGACATCTGCTGAAGTTGCTCGCTTCTATGGTTTTTATTTAACCCTTTCTTTTGCTGCATGAGGCAGTCATACCATGGGGCACAAAGAGGAACCACAAGCAGGGGTGTTAATTCCACCCATCACAGCTCTTTGCAGAGCCTTAGATGTGATGTTTTAATCCTCTAAACCTCATTTACTGGGTATGCCGCATGGTAATTCATGTTTTCAGTTTGAAGATAGTGCTTGGGCTCGGCAGCTCTTTTAGCCTTTTGCCTTCCCCCCCCCTGCGCCAGCGTCCTCTGTCAGCAGCGTGTGCCCTGCTGGATCCCCTCCATGTTCTTGGGAAGCATGTTGAAAATATCTCTGTCTGACTACTACATTTTTCCTTTTCACATCTTCTTTTTCTGTTTCTAATCCAATTTTCCCTAGCCAGTAGCAGCTGCTGGATCTCTAATTGGCAGTGGAATACCTCTCAAATTACAAGACTGTACCACATATGAATTATCAGTGTTTCTGTAATACTGTGGCATGGCAACCAATACATTAACTAGGGGGGCTTTATGACATCAGGTGTTACAATTCATCATTTTAATTTTCCTTAAAAAACATCTGAAGAGGGAAGATTTTTCAATCACAAAGGTACATATTTAATTAGTATTCTCATTACAACTCATGCTATTTATTTATGGAGTGCTCAGGAGTGTGATAGATGCTATATGGCTCTGCAGACCTTAGGAGCAGATATGGCAAGGCAAGCAAGACCTGAACAATAGGTGAATCAGTCAATTTCTCTTTGTATTAATTGGATCTGTGAAGAAAACAGAAGGGTGGTGGAGGTGGGGGTAGGCATCTGTTATTCAAGCCATTCTAAAACTTCCACCAACTTTAATGGCATTAGTACTGAGGCCTTAATTACAGCCTCGTCATCTTTGAGTGGTGACAATTGAGTGGTGACAATAATTTCTCACTAAGGCTCTATAGAACCTCCTGCTTATTTTTCCTTTGCACACCTTTTCCAGTAAGATTTCTGCATCAGCTTCCCAAGTGTGCCCAGTGGGGAAAGCCTGATTTTCACTTTCGGTGGATTGCTGATGCCTAACTAACAGTAATAAAAGCCGTTTGTGTCCCTGAATCCTCCCAGGAACATTGCAGCCTGAATTGGGTGTTATGCATCGCAGCTCAGCTTTTTGGAAGCGCGTATGGAAACAGAGCACACCGACTTGTCAGCCGCTGCTCAATTCTTCAATTAAAATGTGAGCTGTCTCTTTTATAGTTCTGTGTTTTGTCTCCATTTCTTATTGCAGTACTTCTACCTGATGTGGGTTATTTTAACACTTGCTTACTGGCAGTCAGTTATATATTGAAGACTTTTTGTCCTCTAGGAAGTGTGCTCTGTTGTTTTGATTGATTTTCTCTCTTTTTATTACCTGCAAAATACTAGATTCTGAAAGTAATAGCAACCATCATTAAATAGTATAGGAAATAAAAGATACTTTGGTTGTCTTAAGGCTGTTTCAATCTCCTTTTCGCTTTCTACAGAGGCACATAAGTTTGTCTATGGCTTAGGAAGAAAAAGCCTTTTTCCAATGTAGAGATTTTTTTTGTCCTTTAAAGGTGAGCTTCAAAGGCTATACATTGTTTGAAAAGAATAAGAAAAATAAGCTAAGCTTCAAGAGTCTGCTTTATTCTGCCCACTACATTTATTCCTGCTGTTAGCAGGATTAAAATGTACTACTAGAGAGAGGCATAAATAAAGACATGTTCTTGGAAAATATACGCAAATGTGAACACACCTTTCAAAACCTCATTTGGCAGTTCAAATGCCTAAGTACCTGAGCTAGAAACTACTGTAAAATTGAGTGCAGGGTAGAGAAAATGCATACAAAATAAGCCAAAGGCAAAACAAGGCTCTACCCCAGGTCTATGCAGTACCAGCCCAGGACAGCATCCTCTACCTTGCCATGTATTTGCCCCAGTTATGTACGTAAGAGGGCATTTGTCTTGTCAGAATAGTCAAAATTTGCTGTCTGGGAAGCTCGATCTGAATTTTAGGGCGTAGTCCCCTCTTAGGATTTGCTGCCTGCCATCCTTCCCAACAGTGGTAAATAACCTTGCAGGATGTGCTAGGAAAAGTCATATTGCTGCTGGGAGAGGAGGGAGACAAAGGGCTAAAGCTGCTTCTGGGAAGGGCAGGAAGCAGGTTGACAGCATCATTTTCCATGTCTGGTCCCAGGGGAGGATACTAACTGAGGGAGGGCTGCAGAGTTTGCGTTTAGATTCCTCCAAAATCAATAATGTCTGTATTCAGAACTAGGATTTTCAGGGCAGGTAATTTAATATGTCTCTGAAATCTTCCTGTACAAATACCCCAGCTGTGATCATTTGAAAATTGCCTGACCTACTGGGCCTTGACACACAGCATTGTTGGGAGCAGATTCTCCAGTGACCACTTTGAATCACAGCCAGATAATTACCCCCCGAGGGCTGGGTGTGCCTTTATCACACAGAAATAGTGTGGGCACTCCACATCACTCCTGAGTCCTGCTGCTTGCCTCACTGGTAAGCAGAGACATGACTGAGAAACAGTGTGGTGTCTGGTGCGCCCTTTTAAGCAGATGCTTGATCTCTTTTCTGGGAAACTGGTGATACTAAAGGCCAGTGTAATTTAAAACAGGCTGTGGTCTGCTCAAACACGGGCCAAGGGGGTGCCTTTCACAGAGTGAGAGACCTTTTTGCACAACAGCCTCAACCTGTGCAATTTGATTGCACCTGAGGAGCCAACACTTTGAATGACAAAGGCAATGACCTGAACCTGGTTTAAAATAGACTGAAAGCTGGTTTTGATCCTCCTTAATTTCCACCCAGAATGATTTCTAATCAAAGGGGCTAACCTGTGAAAAGTGTAGCTAGTTAGCATATATTTCATTCTTCCCTATGTGTTTATCTGCATTGTTTTCCAGGCATGTGAATGAATGATGTGAAGAATGTGATTTGAATGCTTCAGTGACCGGGTCTTTTAAATAAAACCAAGAGGGGATTGATCAGTGTCATGAAAGAGCCAAAGGAACCCTTAAGCAGCAGCTCACATAACTGCGGATTGCATAATTCAAAGCTGTCCTGGGGCATCTTTAAAAGATGCATAGATTTTGTTTTTTTACATTACATTTTTAAGAGGAGAAAGTTAAACAAAAGTTTTGTATTGGCCACAGTGTCACTGGGAGATGCAAGTGTTATCCTTGAAAGAGAACATGCCTTGCCTTCCTGCTTGCTTAGACTAAGGGGGAAAATTAGTTCAGTAACGTTCAACAAGAGTCACTGTCTGAGCAATGATTTCTCCCTGGCTAATTAAGATATGGGTTGAACAGTTAATACAGGGAGACAATTTCAAGACTTTTAAAGTCACTGTTAGATGTTGTTAGTGAGGATTGTGTGAGTATTCCTGGTTTGCTGTCCAGGGGATTTGCAAACCAAATTGTGGTCTGGTGCAGGAGGACTGCCAGAGTCTCACAGAACTCACTGAACGCTGCTTTGTGCAACAAAGCCCGCAGTGCTGGGCATCAGATGGTGGAGACAGAAGGTACAGTGAAGGAATCTAAGGTAATGATTTTATTTGTTCAGGACATTTAGGGTTTTTAAGTTGGCAAATTAAGACAACATAATTAGTTGTGAGCAAACTGTATCTGCTCAGCCCACAAGTCTGAAGAAGAGGCATCATTAAAATGGCACGTTTGGGTTATGTTTAATTACCACATTTCTGAGATGGAGGTGTAAATTTTAATTTTCTGCCTTTTAAAACTGGAGTCAAAGTTTAACAAGTTGATATTTATGAGGAGATTTTAATTCATAGCATGAGCTCTCCTGGCGGGCAGCAGCAGCGATTTTTGCCCAGAAGCCACTAGATGGCACAGCCCACTTACAGTCGGAATCCAGCAACACCGGGGCTGGGGCTGCTGCAGTCGCGGCTGAGAGACCTGTGAAAACAAGCAGGAGAAACGGCCAGCGTGAAAAATGATGATGGAGGTAAGAAGACCCTTCAGGTATGGAGCTGCATTCTTGACTCCCGCTGGCAAACCGAAGTGGGACCTTGATGTAGAAAAGAAATAAATGGTCCTTGTAAGTGGTAGTGTTCGGTGAAGGGATGGAGGGAGAAGATGCCTGTGTGATCTTGCACCACTGTCCTAAGATATTGTATCTTGTGTGTCTGTGTGACTGGCGATACAGCATTCAGTCACTGACTTGTTTTCAGTCTGCAGCTCCCTTTGCAGTTGGTTTAGACATGTTGTAGGCGTTAATAAATCTCTGGGGCAAAAAAAAACCAAACCCAAGCTGTTGTGCGTAACACATCTTTTTGGCATGCTACAATACTGCAGCAAAGTGATACTGGTCATATAACGATCAGTTCTTGAATGCCATTTCTGTAATCACTTTGGGGCAGAGATTGGCTTTGTTTGTATTCAGGGCAGTGGTAATTGTGCTGGCAGTGGTTAAACAGCACGTGGCACTTCATAGCAGTGCCTAATTTTGAGTACACTTCAGTGATATGCTGCCAATAGATTAACATGAGGGATCCCACAAAATTATACCCTGTAGCTGATAATAAAATCCATTTTTCAAAGCAACATGAGTGAGAGGAGGGGATGGTAAATACACTTATTTGATTACCCATTTAAACAACAACAAAAAAAATCCTTTCAGAGCATGGAAAGGAACTTGGCAAGTGAACTGATGGGAAGGCCGGATTCCTCAGTGTGTAAGGGGATTTCTGCCCTGTGAAGGGGGCTACAGGTCCCATGTGGAGCATCCCTTGGATGCAAGGAATCTCTTGTATCTCCTCAGATACAGGGAATTTCTAGACACCTTTGCATCTTGGCGCTGCCTTAGGATACTACAGAGAGTACAAGGGAAGTAGCCAGGCAAACCCACGGTCTCTTGTAACAGTTGTTATGTCCCTGGCTGGATCTCACAACAGAAGCAGTGTGAAGGGGCTGTCAGGCAGCAGCTCTGAGAGAGTTTCTGCATAGCAAATTGCAAGGGTGATTGAGGCACTGATAAACTGGTTGTCTTCCTGGGGGGTTGGGGTTTACTGCCAGATTGAACAGCCTGGGTTGTGCATATCTGTCTTTCCTAAAACAAGTAATAGGGTATCATACTTGCACTGTTCCTTAGTGCCTGTCAGTACAGGATTTCATCCTGTATTTTCTGATCCTGAAGGCTGTACTGCAGGTGGGTTAGGTATATGTCAGGTACAGACAGCAAGACAGGATCCTGAAAGCAAGCTTTTTCCTCTTCTTCCTCAGAGACTCAGGGAAAATACAAACTCAGAGCTTGTGTATGTCTGAAGTGCAGCTGCTGGTACAATCCCCAACATCCCCACAGCTGTCAAATTTCAGGGTGACTGAGCACAAGGACTGAGCCTGGCACATGTGCATCTACACCCTACACAAACCTTCCACTTCGAGGGTATGAGGCACTCTGAAGTGAGGTCAGTCTTCACGCTTGAAGCTGTGTTATGGGCAGCCGAAGATGACAAGATCCCATGGGTCAGCAAGCAGAAAATATCATTGTGGTATGGCCCAGGCGTTACTGTACACACACAGGAGAGGCTGGTTTTGCATTGCAGGTATTCTTCAGGTTTTTGGTGTCTTTTTTTTTTATGCAGTGTCTCTTTCATGTAGAGTATGTGTTCAATTTTTCATCCTGTATCATGGACATTATGGCAACATGCCAGGAGCTCATTAGGCCATCCCTGGCAGGAATAAGCACAGCAGTATTCTGACGGGGAACAAATAACATCAGAAGCTAAAAACCACCTCAAACTTTCCATCAGTGTTGGAGCAGGACTGTAGCACAGAGCTACTTTGCTGGCAAAGCAAAGAACCCCATCATAAAAATACCAGTTGTAGACTATTGTACTTGGTTTGCACTCTCTCCTGAATGCAGAAACTTTAAAACATAAGACCTATGCAACAAAAATGCATGCAATCATACCCAGGGTTTTAAACAACTTTTGGAATTGGCAGAGTAAAATCAAAATAACTTTATTTATTTATAACAAGAAGACTGGGGATTAAAAAATTACTGAGACAAAGCAGAAAGAAAACCAAACTTCAGACTGTACCACAATCAATCATTTCAGTATAATTTAACTCAGAAAATATACATTCTCACTTGTACATTGGAATTTTGTTTATAGGGATATCACACTCACTAAGAAGTAGTTGCATTTTACTGTGTGGCTCCATGGTTTCACAGCACAACATACTGCATTGTAATTAAGGCTTTTTTTTTTTCTTTTTTCCTTTTTTTTTTTTTTTAACAGCCAAGCAAGTATTTTGTTCCTATCAGTATAGGATTTCAACTTGTATTTCTTGATCCTGAAAACAAACCATCCTGGGCAGCGTGAAAGGGTTAGGCATAGATCAGTTAGGAATTAACAGGATAGTTACTTTCAAGTGATTGAGCTTTAAACAGCATTTGGATTATCCCATGCAAAAGCACTTCAAGCTGTAAATCACAGTGGTAAAACACAGTGATTCCTGAGGGTATATCAATTACAAACCTTCCCTAATGATTTTAAAATCTCCCAAATGAATTGGTATATTGACACAACTCTGTCCACAGTAGGGAATATTTGTAGTTCAACAGCTATAAATCCTAGAACAGTTGAATAATATTACACTAAAACCAACTCTGTAAATGTTATCCACATCCACTGTATGTTCTCCAACCATATTAGCTTATTTAATAGCTCTAACAGAGAAATGCTGTCTATTACTGCTGTCTCTGCTGGCAGGCTTGGAACAAGATGGTGTGCATTTTGGGAAGCTGCAGCCATCCCACCCCATTCACAGACTGGGTACCAATGAGTCGTGTAGGTTCCCAGCTGTGAATGCTATATGAAGGTGCTGGGAGGTTCCTGTTCCAGCTCTGGCTGGGAAAGCAGGCATCAGTTTTGTATAAATATGTTGTTGATGCCATGCCTTGTGACAATTCACCTTTTCTGTGAGCTGTATGAGCTTTTTCATTTTTAACCTAGACTCTTTGATCTAAACATAATTTTGGAGGAAAAGAAAAGAAAAGAAAAGAAAAAAGAAAAGAAAGAAAAGAAAAGAAAAGAAAAGAAAAGAAAAGAAAAGAAAAGAAAAGAAAAGAAAAGAAAAGAAAAGAAAAGAAAGAAAAGAAAATAAAAGAAAAGAAAAGAAAAGGAAAAGAAAAGAAAAGGAAAAAAAAAAACCAAAAAAAGAAAAGGGAAAAGAAAAGGAGAAAAGAAACACACCATATAGTGACAGCTGTTAATTTATGCTATGTACAATAACCAAAGTGCAAATAGGTGCACCAAAAGTATTGACAGTATGAAAGAGTCCTGACATTGATAGTAAAAGGTCATATTTATGCTGGAGGTTTGGGTTCTCACAGTGCAGTATTCAGCTACGATATTCGTAAGTGTTGATAGATTTAAAAATGGCACCTTTCATAGTGTGAGTAAATGTAACAAGCTGCATATGGCTGTAAGAGAATATTTCTTCTAATGAAATTACATACATAATTAATGCTATGGACCTCATTATGCATGTGCAGTGGAATATTTCTGAACTATTTGAGACATCTGTCTAAACAAATCAATGAAAAGTCTTGATGATCTTTACTGAAGAAATCTCTTATCCTCCAAATGCAAGTTTTTCTTGTTACAAACAGTAATCCTGTTTCTGCTTTTAACTTTGACTTCTATACAGAGTGAATTAATGCACTAATGGCATCATCAAACTTCCCTGCATTGTAATTACAGAGATGTGGTAGGGGTATATCCTTTTTCTAAACAATGTGACATCATTTTATGCTGATCCCTGATCCCACTTTCAATATGTTGAGGATTACCGTACTGAAGAAGAGTACATAAAGCAAATATTCTCTGCAATCAATGCTATAAAGACCCATCTGAGTCAGCTGCAAATGCACTTTAGAAACTGCCTCTTCTTAAATCATGACATGGCATTGGAGATTAAACAAAACACTGAAGATGATACTCCTTGAATTTGCATCTCAGGGTTTCACAAAAGGGCATTTACAGTGGAAGACCCAGCAAAAACTCACATACCTTGCACTGTAAGAAAAAATGCAAAGTCTGTTTATTCATCCTTGTGCTCAAATAGCCTGATCCAAATCTCACTGATGCTAACAAAGAGACACTGACTCAGATTCTAATGGGTTTTGGATTACACATTTATTAAAATAAGTGTATTTCTATTTTTCTAATGTAATTTTTCTGTCTAAGCAATTACACCTACCAAGTCCTCAAGATGTTGAAATGCAATGGTATAATTGAGGTTTATGTGTTGTTTTGTCTTCTGCAAAGGTACTGGCATTCTTGTTGTGACTATCTGTGAGTTTTTACCACCAGTCTGTGGTCCATGTAAATAAAAGCCATCTGCATAGCAGACTTTCTCTACTATTTACATGTTACCATTAATAAATACAGAAGATACCTTGCTCTTTACTCACTTCTTCAGATTAATTCTTCAGCATCTTTTTTTACTACACAGGTAATAGCAAGAAATAAAATGAAATCTGTTGATTGGCTTCTGGAATTAAAAGACACAAATCTCACAAACGGTGCTAAACAGAAAGTAAAAACTGAGTGAACGTATATTAAAAACACGTGAACAATCTGAAATGAAGTGTGCATATCTTCGCTGAGGGCATTCATCCTTTACAGGAAATGGTTGCTTACATGTATAAATTTCTCACATTATCTAGCCCTGGTCAAAACATGGAGCTTTGCTCTTATGGGAAACTCCTTCATTTCAAACTGTGCATTGCAAAGTTGAAAGCTCAACATTATTTTTAGTGAAGGGAGTAAAACAGAAAACATTTGGTAAAGTACTACAAGCTTATCTCCCTGGACTTCTTCTTGAGAAGGGTTAATTTGCATGCCTAATATTCAGAGTGTAATTCCCTCCCCTGGGCTAGACTTTTGAATGCACTGACAGGCCTCTGCCTGTTGCTTTGCTTGGTGTCTTCACTCCCTATGCTTCTTGGGGGGATAAAGCTTAGTGGAGGATCCCAGGCAATAAAAGAAACAAAACATTGACACTCAAACTCTCATGAGGGGCAACAGGAGCCCAGACAAATGCAGCTTTATACGCATAACTCAGAGAGAAATACCTTGAATAACTTGTTTCGGGGTGATAAGTTGAAATACATTCAGCCTTCTTCCTCAAAAACCTCACATCTTTTGTGACTGTGCTCATTGTCTACCCATTCATCCTTCATTCATTTCCCTCAGAACAATAACTTGTAAGTTTTCTGGCAATGTCGATCTTCATACTAAAAATAAATAAATAAATGAATAAATAATAAAAATTAAGTCCCTACCTGTTTCTTGAGCAAAGGCAGCTATGCCAAGAAAGGGGGCCTTATGTCAGTGACCCAGAGAAGGATCCATCTTGCTGCAAGGATGCCCATCACAAACTCATCACTCAGAGTATACCAAAACCAGGGACCAAACTCCACAGACAGTTAAAGGTAGTGTAAGGATGAAGTGTTCTGAGTGACATTCTTTGAAGTTCAGAGGAGGAAGATCTTCAGTTTGCATAACAAAGGACTAGTCATAATTGATTGGTGTCAGCAGAAACAGGTAGACAGGCAGCACAAATGTGGAAAATAACTGAATAATAGCAACAATGTCCAGAATTCCAGGAGAGACAATATCTCACAAAAATTGATGCGAGATGTATGAGGAGATGCACTCCCCAAGCTCAGACATGAATCTACACAGGCACTGCTGCTATGTACCACTCCTACAAAAGCTGCAGTATGTTATCACTTCTGACCTACACCTGAAGAAGAAATAACATGTATCCCCAAAATTATAGCTCCATATGAGAAGAATATAAGTTATCTTGGCATTTATTTCTACCTTTGTTGCTGGACCAGCTGAATTTGTTACTGGTTACAGATCCACACAGCCTGGATTTTAATACTAGTCCAGGCACTGCAAAAAGCACCTGTCTCACCCTAAACCAGTCTTGCTTAAATTCTCTTTTTAGATCATATGCATTTATATAAGCTGATAGAAAACAAAACAGAAGGGCATCACACTCAACTGCAACTTTCTTATGATTTTTTCTCATATGAGTTTTATTTAAAAGAAAGTACAAAGTGTAAAAGAGATATTTGCTCAAAACATACTACATACTAATTCATAAATCTTCACTAATACCAGACAATAATCTTCACTAACACCAAGGCAATCTCCAATTACATACTTGTTTTCTCTGTTTTTGTTTTCATCTGAAAGTAATTAAACATTAATAAAAGTGAGAAATGCATCAGTCACAACCAGAGTAAAAGTTTTATTAAAAAAAAAAAATTTTCCATGGAATGTGCCCTCAGCAAGTTTGCCGATGACACCAAGCTGTGTGGTTCGGTTGATACGCTGGAGGAAGGAATGCCATCCAGAGGGACCTTGACACGCTTGTGAGGTGGGCTGATGCCAACCCTATGAAGTTTAACCATGACAAGTGCAACGTCCTACACCTGGGTGGGAGCAATCCCAGGCACAGTTACAGGTTGGGCAGAGAAGAGATTCAGAGCAGCCCTGTGGAGAAGGACTTGGGGGTGCTGGTTGATGAGAAAATGAACACAAGGTGGGCGCAGTGTGCACTTGCAGCCCAGAAAGCCAACCATATCCTGGGGTGCATCAAAAGTAGCATGACCAGCAGGTCGAAGGAGGTGATCCTGCCCCTCTACTCTGCTCTTGTGAGACTTCACCTGGAGTATTGTGTGCAGTTCTGGTGTCCTCAACATCAAAAGGACATGGAACTGTTGGAACAAGTCCAGAGGAGGACCATGAGGATGATCAGGGGACTGGAGCACCTCCTGTATGAAGACAGGCTGAGAAAGTTGGGGCTGTTCAGCCTGGAGAAGAGAAGGTTGCATGGAGACCTCATAGCAGCCTTCCAGTATGTGAAGGGGGCCTATAGGGATGCTGGGGAGGGACTCTTCATTAGGGACTGTAGTGATAGGACAAGAGGTAACGGGTTCAAACTTAAACAGGGGAAGTTTAGATTGGATATAAGGAGGAAATTCTTTCCTGTTAGGGTGATGAGGCAGTGGAATGGGTTGCCCAGGGAGGTTGTGAATGCTCCATCCCTGGCAGTGTTCAAGACCAGGTTGGACGAAGCCTTGGGTGACATGCTTTAGTGTGAGGTGTCCCTGCCCTAGTTGGAACTAGATGATCTTAAGGTCCTTTCCACCCCTAACTATTCTATGATTCTATGATTCTATGATCTCAAATATTATTGTGTAAGGGAAAAGTATCCTTTGGATTGCTTTTACTTCTTCAGCAATCATAGTAAATTCTTTAAATGTGTTATGAACTGCTTGTCTGATTAAATCCAATATAATTACACCAATTCACTAGCATTTTCAAATTTCAGTCTCTAATTTCCACTCAAATGGCTAAGATTTCAGTGCCTAGCTGCTCATTGGCTTTTCTTTTCTTATGTGGGAGTCACCTCTTAGCTCTCTGATGAGAAATATTCTGATGTTTCATGAGCATAGATAGTGTGGCTAGCATATGCTTTTGTGCATCAGATGATCATAACTAATGCCAGCACCAAACCATCCTATTGTCACCAACCACAGGGGAATGTCTTAAGAAATAATGGAGTCAAAGGTCTCAGTTACTTGCTCTGGATCTGCCTGTATGCACGCTCAGTCTTCATCCCTGTTTGCAGGGTCTTAATACAGGTATAAGCTACTTAGTCCAAGGCGCCTGCTATTGTCAGAGGATGTGGAGAAAAATAATTTCTCACACATGCTTTACTGGTATTGCCAGAGGCTTAACTCCCATTTAGTCTTCCTGTTATAACCACCTCAGAGAGAGAACACTGCACTCTTCACAGTCTCCACAGTCTTTCCTGTGGAGGACTTAAGCTTTATACAGATGTTTCATCTTCCCTTGGGTCTGACCTTAAATTGCCATCAGGTATGGATAGGTTAGGGCTGCAGAACCAAAATCCTTCTGAAGGTTTACAGTTTGTGCGGACTTAGAAATGAGGTCTGCAAAAGGTACTGAGACTTCACCATGTCTTCCATTCAGAACATGTCAATGGTTTCCAGCATTACTGTAATTTCACTGCTGGTCTAAAGCTGGAAGAAGACCAGAGTCCAGATTTCCTATCAATGCTTCTCTTGATGATACACTGACAGTCCAGAAATATCCTAAGTCCAAAAATGTGAGGTAGCTACCATTGAATGTGTCAATATTGTCATGAAGTCCATTATAACAGATTTATTCCCTGCTTTGCTTCACCCCGTGATTATCAGACCAGCTCTGCTTTGTGCCACCTCACCATGTGTTTGTCCCCTCACCACTGTACTGGTCATCACAATTCTAAAAAACAAGATAGCTTTGGACATAGTTCTTTCCTCACCTCCTAATTCACAAAACATAGCCCACTCCAACAAAATGTTGGAGCAGACCTGCTGTGTATGTTAGATTGGTTGATCCAAGGGGAGAACATGTGGGCAAGGGAAGAATCAGAGCAAGGGCAGGATTGAAACATGAACTGAGAGGAAGTCTTTGTAACTGTGTGTAACTTTCATACGTTTCCTTAACTGCCTGATCCATACAGACCTACTGCAGGGCAGAAGACCATCACCCCATTCAGAGCGTTCCAACACTCTACAGACCTCTTTGCCTAAAGGTTTACTGTGATCCCTGTCATTGTCAAGAATGTTTTTAGATATCATTATCTGCAGTAATATTGCCCATCATTTGCAATTCTTTCATAATTATTAGACTGCACATTTGGTATTACCTCGCCCCCCTGACTACTATGCTTACTATGCCAAATCAGTCCTTTTTGAAAAAATTGCTATGGCATTCAGCTGCAGTATCTATTATGGTCTGAAGGAATCTGAATGGTGTTACTTGTCATCAGAAATGTGTCCCGGATTTTCTAGGATTTGAGAGAGCTCGAATTTGAGGATCGGGTTTTGCCCATTAAAGTGATCCCTAGGTGCCAAAGGAAAAGCCTGAGTTTAGAGCTGCTGCTCTTCAGTTTGGCAGTATTTTAAGTGGATGTTTCAGGCCTAACTCTGCTTGTTATACTTCCCAAAGCTTTCCTGCCATTGTGCATTCTGTGCTATAATAACCAATGCTGTAGCACTCAACTGTGCTACTTATAATGCTCCCAATGCTACTTGACTCTGCTACTAAAAATGCACCTGATGATAATGCCACTTGCCCACTACTTCCTAATGCACCACCAGTTGGCTCATTACTGGATGCCTGGAGGCAAAGTGAACTGTCCCAGTCTTTCCCTCCACACTGGCAAAGATGAGGGTAGCATAATAAATACCACTCAGCCATTCAATTTCCCAGTTCCACTGAGTTCACACATTTGGAATAGGTTGTAAATTCTCTTGAACACAATCATCCATAGATTATCGCTGATGCACATACACTGAACTTTGTGCTTTTTATTTCAAAACAAGAGCTGTCTTCAGCAAAGCAGCTCAGCTAAGCTGCTTTCTAGTTTTCATGTGCAATAGATTGTATCTTTAACAAATTATTAATGTTCCTATTAAAAACTGATTTGATTTATATTTTTGCTGCTAGCAATGGTCTAATTATTTTCATATTAGTGTGTGGTCATAATGATAATTGTCCTCAATTTACACACTGACTAAGCATTTACTTTCACAGATTTGGAGATTGTGAGATTACTGATGAGAAAAAGCAGAGAACCCAGAATTTTAATATAATTAGTTGTAAGGGGAGTCTCTAATAAGGAACTATATAAACTGAATTTTCATTGAAAGGATCATTTTACATTGTATTGTTTTTGTGTTGTTTTGTGGGTGTTTTTTTTTTTTTTTCTCTTTCTTTTTTTTCTCCCCCAGGAGCAGAACAAGCTGATCTTACTGTCACAGGTATTTATTTGATCAGTCTATTCATATGCTCTTTGCGGGTTTTTGGTTTTTAACATCTGATGGAGGACTATGACATGCAAGATAACATGTAGAGGTTAATGCATTATATTAAGGACTGGGACGCCACTGTTCTGTACATTTTATAATATTTAAGGGAGGACAAGAAATACTGGCTCTGCCATCTTCAACACAGCCAGAATTTTGCCTTTGGATCAGCAAGATACACATATACGTATAAAACAGTCACCAGGGAGAAAGGGCGGAGATAACGAAATAAACAAATTATCACATGAGAAGTCTGGGCTTGCTAACAGCTTGTCCACTGTCAGTAAGCCCTGTAGGTTTCACAGGGGAGGCACGTTGTAATAATGATTTGACAGTAATTACCCGGATTTGTGAAGAAATGTTTGCCATGCATATTGAAGGTGGCAAGTTAAAGCCTGAGCTCATCACCCTGAGGTCTTTTTATAGTTAATAGAGAAACACAAACATCTGCAAAGAGGAATTAATTTGGTCTTTGCTAGATTTCTGTCTGAGGTTGAGTATCAGCTGGGAGATGTCTGCTGCTCTCCATTAGCTCTAAGGGAAGCAATAGAGAGAGCTAGACTATACTTAGACAACTAAATTTTAGATGCTTAATTTAGGCAAGATCAATCCCACTCATGAAGGGCTTATATTACCCATCTTCATTCTTAAAATAGGGGAAAAGAACTTTTTTTAATACTATAATAGTTAAAGATGAAAGTACTTTTTCAAATACTTCCCAAGCAAACAGTAAACATACTACTGGGGCTTTGAACAGTTCAGCTCTCTGTTCTGTCCTTATAAGGTGGAATTACAAAATAAAAAAACAAACAAACTTTTATGGAAATATTTATTCATTCTGTAGAAGAGGAGCGTTATTTCCACTACACAATACCTGCAGAAGAACCTGGACCTACGCATGGTTATGAACATTGTGCAGAAAAATATTAAAAATATTTCTGTAGTAAACCCAGCACTTTGTGCTTATTCTAACACATTTAGAAAATTTTTAATAGATTGGCTTGTGTTCACTCATAAATTTGTAATGGTAGATTTTCAAACCCTCAGATTTTTATCATGTGATATCAGAACCACAGTATTTAGGAAAACAGTGCAGTCTATGAAGAAACAAGGAGTCACTATAATGCAAATAACTCCATTAATTAGAAACCTAGTTTGACAAGTTATAACCCTTCTTCCTAATTTTAATTCTACCTAGCGGATCTGTACGAATGAGTTATTAATGCTGATATTCTGAAATGCCACTTAGGTCTTGTGTAATAAAAGATCTGTATTCTCTCAGAACACAAAGGAACCCCTAGTGTGAATTTGTAATTAACGTGCTGAAGGGGATGCTTCCACCCATGTACTGAATGAAGTTGTTTGGGCTAATGAACAAGCAAAATGGATTCATCCTTTCAACATGATCAAAGAATACATAAAGATACAGGCACACATAGTTTTGGGAAGTGTGAAGGCATTGCTTAGCATAAATTTATATCAGAAGAAGGATGTTGGATCTGTGTTTCTGGATATTAATAATTTCTAGAAGAGATATAAAAGCATCTTGCCTAGACTAGCAGGAAGATGCACCATATAGCATTAGGCAAAAGATAAGGCAGCACGTTTGGTAGAGGTGAAACCTGGCACCACTCTGTAGCCATGCTTGTATTCATAAAATCTGGGAAGACCCTGAACTAACAAACAGGACAATTTATAGCTAATGTAAATCTTATAGGAAGAGGGAATATCTTTTATCAAACGAACAAAACAGACAACTTTCCAGGTGCAATAGTCTTTCTTCAGGTCACTTTGGGTTTGTGAGTCCATCTGTTGTTTGGTAGTATGTTGGTTTTTTTAATGTATCAGTTGTTAATAAAAGATACTACCTCCACACAAGAAATTGCTTTGCCCATGCCCTTAAGACATCATGATTTTTATATATGCCACTCTAACGGCTGCCTTAAGCAAACTGACCAAAGGCATAACTTGATATATCCTAGTTATGTTCCTGTAAAAAGTCAAGTAGAAAAATCACTGAAAGCTTTATCAGGAGGTAAACCACAGTCAGGGGGTGCCCTTATTCAGTTATCTCACAGTAAGAGTACTATTGTACTTGTCTGCTAGATTTGTTAACAGGGTGGCTACTATAGTTAGCAGACATCTTTCTGACAGACATAATTACCATTTTTCAATGAAGATAAAGTCCAAAAGTTCTGATGTGAAGAAACCTATATTCATAACAGTCTGCTCCATTACTATAATCTCTACAACAGGGAAAAGTATTTACAACATATTTATTGCAGGTTAGAAACTGCTTAATAATCAGTGTTTAAACTTCAATCTAGGAACAAAATTGTGTTTAGACATATTTAGAAATGTGTGAGTAACCATACTGTTGAGGTTTCTGGTTATTTTTAATCTTCCTCCCATGGATACTTGACTATTGCCAACATTTGTAGACAATTTCCAGATTAAAAAAAAATGCAGTTTCTCCCCTTATGATAGAAAGCCAAGAATGTTCCAGGAGACACATTCAACACTTCAACTCTTGACCCTTGGGCCAGGGTGAAAGGATAGGAACTCTTTTTAGTAGTTATCAAAATAAGTATTTCAGTAGTTATCAAAATAAGATATCTAACCCAATACATACTGGGAAAAGAGAAGGTTGAGAAATTCTGCTCTTAACAATCAGTAAAGTCCTGAAAACTAAAAAAGTATTTGAAAACCTAAATAAACAGAAGCCTGAGCTATCTATCTCCCAGGAAACAAGCTAGATAGTGTCTTAGTTTTTTTTTCAATGAAGAGCCTATTTTCACAGAATATAAACACCCAACACTCTAAACAATGCACAGGCTGATGAAGCTGACAAAATGCTCACCTGGAACATTGTAAATCTTGCTACTTTGTGCTATGTTTGCACAGCCCATGCATGAATGCTGTCCCCATATTACTGAGATTTTGTTTGTTAAGATAGTGAAGATAAATGAGGAAATACATATTTTGTGACTTGAACTGAAAGTGCAGAAATATTTCCAGTGATGCACACTGCAATTTATTTTGTGTTTTTTAACATATAAAGGTTTATGGTAATGAAGATGAGTACATGGGCATTGCTTTGTCTGTTTTTTGAATCATATTTTATTTATTAATAATTATAAAATGTCACAAAGTTTCAGTTTGCTACATGTGACGTTACTTTTTCTGAAAAGAAAATCATGTGAATTGTTAAATTATCAACTCAATTGGTTTATCTTTGAAACTAAAGAGACCAGAAAGCAAAAAAGGAGCCTTGGGGAATTCATGGTGAATCTAATCAGATACAAAAGCATTTGTAAATCTCTGTGCATCTTCATGTTAGTTTTCTTTGTGGTAACTATATTTTCAGGAAAATGTTTGTGGTACACTGTTGCAAAACTAAGAATTATTCCTCGTTCTTTAATAGGAAATACTACATATGTATATACATAATCTGTATATGCTGTTCTCACTTTCTGAACAATACTCATTGCTTATTTTGGAGGATCCTGTAGTGGATTTTCTTAAGCAGAACTCACTCTGGAAGTTGTATTTAACTCCTGAAATTAAATGCAAAATTTGGAGCACAACATATAAAGGCAACAACTCTGACTTTGAAGACATCCAAATTCTGTATTTTTTTCAGTTTGGGGGACTATACCTGTTGCATAAAGTCTGGCTGGTGGGTGCCCCATGCTGCTCAGCTCCTCCATGCTCAGGCTATGAGGCTCGAACACCCCCACACCCTCCACTTCTTTGTTTTTTTCACTGCTCTCTGGCCCTCCCTCAGGCATCAGCAGTTATTTACCTCAGAGTCAACTTCACACCAGTGGAGAAGACGAATCTTCTTCAAACAGTTTGCCATCTGTGAGATCCATTTATACGTCGTTTGCCTCTGCTGTTCTAAACCCATCAGCAGTTATGCACATGGATAATTTTATGGCCTGGGCTAGATCCTTGAATGGGTATAGACACACTCTGACAGTTAGGCTACGTAAGTGCCAAGCTGTTTGCAGCAAGAAGGCTTTAGCCTTTAAGATATTCTGGTGGAGATTATGTATTATGGATGTTTTTTACATCTCCTAGTGCATGCCCTCCGTTTCACTGAGCCCCCTTCTTGCCCCATTTCATAAAGGTTCACCTGGCACAGGGATGGATACACCTCATTCAGAACCAAGTGAGCTTGGCACCAGGAGTATTTATATTATGGCCCACCCAATGAGCACAGGTACGATTAGAACAAATTCAGAAATTTTGGGTGAACACACAGAAAATGCAAGAGTTGGAGAATTCTCATTTGGCCCTGATATTCATGGGCAGGGAGTAAAAATCTGTGTCTGTTGCACTGGTGTTTATCAGTCTGGTCTGTTGCACCAGTTGCACTGGTGTTTATCAGCAAGGCATGTGTTTTTAAAATGAAGATTAAAAAATGGCATTGCCTTTTCATAATATCATGTCGATTCTATCTAGTTTTTTATGGTCTATGTAAATTATGTTTTGGATCTGATGTAATCTACAAAAATATGATTAAAATGTGCTTTTTTCTTCTGTTTATTTCATTCTATCATGCATGATAAGATGACATCCCTGAATTGAAAAGCCATATTCATTAATAAATAGTCCCAAATTTTCAATAACTGCTTTGGAAGAGATGGGTTTTATTCAAAAAGTGAAGTAAAAGCTTCAGCAGAGTTTCTTTTCTCCTCAAATGGGCAAGAAATCTTTGGAGTCTTCAGTCTCCTCTCAGTGCACACTATTTCCGCACAGCTCTCTTACCTCCTACAGAGCTTCACTCTTAGGACATGCCTTTCATCAGTTATTCTTTGCTCTGCATTTATCTTCCCTGTCTGTACTGACAGCACAGGGCTAGATCACTCACTCCAGAGGCAAACACCACATCTATAGGGTGAATCTCTAGCTGGGGTCACTACGCTGTGCTCCCAGCAGCTCTCCATGCAGCACAGTGCATGCAAAGGTCTATATTTTTTATGGCTGCCTGTTTGTGCTTGCTCGTAGGACCGGAGGTAGGGCAGGCTCCAGGGAAAAGTTAATGCAGCTTCCTTTTGCTGTTTCCTAGGAGATGCAATCCAGAGCAGTAAGGGTCGCTGAGCCTGTTTGGAAACGCTGGTCTCTTGATGACCCAGCAAGACCTGCTCATAGACACCTCGCCCTCCAAAACCCAGCACTTTTGTGGGAAATCTTGCTGCTCAGCATGGCCTGCTGAAACAACTGAGCTTGATGGGCTTGGACCAGAGGACCGTGTAGAAGGAAGGATGGCACACGGAAGCTGGTAGAATCTGCAAGAAGTGTCTCTAGCTTTTGCTAGAGCTACAGTGCACAGCTAGAGCAATACTGTACTCAGTGTTTCTGAGAAAGGGATTAGAAATGTCCCAACAAAACCCAGGAATCTTACATTGGTTGTATATGAAGCTTAAGTACAACTTTTCAATGATATATAAATATATGGAGATGAATGTAAAAGGGTATACAGTGGTCCACAAATTAGCTAGTGTATTGCATTTGACTGAACTTCTGTAACTGAGCTTGTCTGAGAGACTAATTTAGCATTTAATTTATTTGGATTCAATGCACAAAGAAAATGATTACATACTTGGAATAAAAAGTGAATTAGCACAAGATCACAGTGTGGGAACTAAAAGATAATGGTGCCAAAATAAAAATGGATTGTTGGCTGTAATTCCTCAAGAATCAGTATCAGCACCAATGATATGGAAAATATCAGCAAAGTAAAAATGGATTGTTGGCTGTAATTCCTCAAGAATCAGTATCAGCACCAATGATATGGAAAATATCAGCAAAATCTTGAGTACAAAGAATAGGAATGCGTTAATAATTTTTTTTTCAAGAAATACAAATGTAGCAGACATTAACAATATGGAAGATGATCAGGATATCACATGGGAAGAAATGGATAAGCCTGAGAACTGGGACAACGTATGTGATTTAATTAGTTTGAAATGCGAGGTAATGAACACAGGGAGCGATGAGAATTTCCTCAATCAGAACTTCTGCAATCATCCTAAGGCCCACTGGTTGAAACAGGAAGACTTAGGGGTATTAGTCAGTCAAAGAATTATTATGCACCACCTAGGTGCATGTAGAAGCAAAAAATGGAAATACAATTCTCAGTTGGATCTAGTGAGGCTTTCAGAAAACGAAAGCATTAAGTATTAATTATAAGTTGCACTTGGTGAGACATTATCTGGTGTAGAGTTTAGAATTCCAGTAGTAAAAACTCAATGAGTTAAACTCCTAATGGGGAGTTAATAGTGCTGCTATAGGAACAGAAAGCCTGTTTTGTGGACAAAGCTTGTAAATTTGTTTAAAGTAACAAAATAAACACCAAGGTCTGTTTGTATAAAGATACGATAAAAGTAGGCTGGAAAGAAAAAGAAGGCTCATTAAAGCTAAGGGACAATTTTGACATAAATACGGTATAATAAATGTGGCATAGAAATTGGAAAAAAGATTTTCTAAAAAATCTAAAAGCAGTGGTGGCAAGAAACTGAATCGGTTTCACTGCATAATATTTTCAGTGAAGCGGATTTGATAATGTGATTATGATGAAGGAGAGCTGGAATCAGTGATGCAGAATTGTCCCAAAGCCAGGGACCTCATGTTGTATCTGGGGAAATCAAGCCAAAAGGACCAAGACCCTGCTTTTAAAAGGACCTATATTCTCCAAATGCATACAGACTTAATCTGTTGAAATCAAAACAACCTTTAGCTGAACAAACCAACAAATACTGTACAACAATGAAACTAAAACTAGCAAAAGACTAAGCAATAGAAAGATAAAAAAATGCTGAAGAAGTTATTAATAGAATCATGGAATAGTTTGAGCTGGGAGGGACCTTAAAGATCACGTAGTTCTAGTCCCCCTGCCCTAGGCAGAGACACCTTCCACTAGACCAGGTTGCTCCAAACCCCATCCAGCCTGGACTTGAATGTTTCCAGGGATGGGGCATCTACAACTTCTCTGGGCAACCTCTGCTGGTGTCTCACTACCCTCATTCAATAGAAAATAGACACTCTACTCTGCTATGTTCTTATCAATAATACATATGAATGTATACCTATATGAATGTGTACCTTTAGATAGATATCTATCTATATTGATCTATCTGCCTATGTTAGTTGTCAGGGTCCCATGGACATCGCTTCCCATCCCGGGCCTATCGGCTGAGGGACAGTGTGCAGTGTAACTGTCTACCCATGTCCCTGTTTTCCTGAGCTGCCTGGGGCAAGCACAGGACTGTGTCCTTGTGGGGACAACACTGCTCCTTCCTGCCTCACCACCACCCACCCTCTGGATCCCCTTCTGCCCTGATATTAAGAAAAGCTGACATTAAACCCCTTTCATGATCTGGTGTTACTTCTTTAAGAGGAAAGATTTTTCTGCTCTGGGGACCTGGGAAGAGTTTGCTGTTGTTTCTTTCTAACCCAGAAGTCCAGGTTTGCTCATGGTGTCAAGGAGCAGCAGGATGGTAGTTGGCCAAGGAGTCTGGATCTGGGTGAGATGTGCAGAGAAGCCTGGCAGCTGGCAAGCACTCTGGAACTCTCTCTTTGGCAGCTGCCTGCAAGCCCAATACTGGATTTCATCTGTCAATACCAACCTGAAAAATATCTAAGCAAATGAAATCCAAATGGCTTCTTCCAAGAATGCAAGTGAACCAGTTAGAAACACTGAAGACTTCACAATACTATAAAACTCTTCCTGACATCCAGAAGTGCTGAAAACCTAGTCCTAGTGTTGATGAATTGCTGATGATATAGCAGGGTTAGCAGAGAACACTGCAATTCCTCTACAGTCCCAGGAGCAGTGGCATGTGTCTTGGGTATTTTAAATTTTGTTTTGGATGTTTCACATAGCTCTATTTCGTACAGACTCTCCTGCAGTAGCATTCTCATTTCAGCAAAACCAGTACAGACATGATTCACATTCCTAGGTAATTTCCCTCTGTGCTGCTGCACAGAGGAAGGAAAGGGAGTTCATTTTCCTTTGCAGTTACCAACACTAGAGACCAACAAACTTAAAACAGAGAGTTTTATTTTTTTTCTTCTTCTCTTTCTCTCTTTTCCCTCCTGGAGTGTAAAAAAGAAATTGTATTTGTGCAAATAAACAGCATGTTGCTTTAACACTTCCCCAGTCCCAAGCATTTTTCTCAGACTGCTTTCCTCTCCCTCTCTCCCTCTCCTCCCAGGAAGATCTACAGCTCTGTTCTGGTATATTAGAAACACCCCTCAGGATTCCTATATGTGGACCACATTAATAAGTTCCATGTAGACCATAGAATAATCTAACTATGAAGGAAATGCATTATCCAAAAGCAAAGATTCTTCTAAATAGAAAGTGACTGAATTCTCAGCCAAGTAACTTTTACAGCTCAACATGTTTCATTTTTCTGAATTCACAGTTGTTAGCATCTGTGTGTATTTTGCTGTTCTTACTTGAATGCACGCACTGATCATACGCTAGTATTTGATTTATGTTAATGAAGACAGTAATTGGATCATAATGAAAAAGGGAAAGAGGAACCAACATAGAAAAATGTTACGGGGAAGAAAACAACCAAGAGGGTTTGATCTATTTCTTTTTAAGGTCTTTGGAGTCTTTCCACTGATTTCACTGAGCTTGAGCTATTCTCCTTAGTAAAAAAAAGAGTGAGGTTCATTAACAGCTGTTATTAAATAAAAAATATTATCAAAAAAAGTACAAATTCCATTGTCCAGAGAGCTACGTGGAAAAAGAAAGCAGGAATTACTTGAAGGTTGTTCTTTGTTTGGCTGTTTTTTTTTTTAAATGCAATTACTTTGAAATTGAAGCTCTTTTCCCTGAGAAGTGCAGGAACACCTGCCCTGGACAGGGTTTCTTGGTTTCTTTACCTGGCTCAGAGGACCCTGTTAACTGAAGGAAGGACATGAAATCCTTTCTCTGCCTTGTGTACCTAATTTCATAGTTGGCATGATCCCTGCCATATTGCTTGGTTGAGAACATGGGCTCAGGCATGATCTGGAGCAGACCCAAATACGCAGCACAGTGTCATTTTCTAATAAATAAATTAGTTATTTTGAATTTACTGAAGAAAAATATGAATAGGGTAGAATGATGCAGACAGACAAAGAAGGATGAAAATGTAGAAAACTTTGGGAATACATACTGAAATAAATCGATTTTAGAATATCTTTTTGTTTGTAGTGTTACTTGAAAAATAGTGACAATCCTAGCCTTTCAACAAATACAGGAAAGTATACAAGCTATAAAATAACTGTGGACTTTTGATATCTTCTAGATGAATAGGTGGAGAAGGGCATCTGCATGAATGTGGAGTTTCAGGAGTGTAAAAAGAGGGACTCTGATCTAAGACCATTTTGATATCACACACTGTAGCATTCTAATGTATAGAGTTTAACTACTTGGCTTTTGGTTTGAGACTTACAACGTGAAGACCTCAGAGCTAAGAATTCCTTCAGTAACTTACAGTAGTTTTCCATCTGTCTTGCTATACACATCTTTGAGTAAATGAAAAGTGAACATCAAGTGTGGGGCAGAAAAATACATACACTATCATAGAGCTCTGTAAGTTAAGTTAAAATTCACCGCGTAAACCACTGCAACACTTAACTCCAGCAGCAATTCTATTTTGAGCATGTGGGTGCATACTAATTTGATGGTGGCTGTTACCTCTAATTTAGATTGCTGATGTCAAGACAACATGTTTGTAGGTGGAGCAAGAATGTGAGAAAAGGAGGTGTGGGTAGGCTACCAGATAGGAGATACCTGATTTATTAAATGCAGAAAAAATGAATACTGCTGCTTCTATGTTAAAGTTGTTGCAGAAGTAGTCTACATTTTCCAGGGTGTTCCAGAGGTAATGGAACTAATTTAAGTGTCCCATTGCTCTGTTGTACAGTCTGCATTTTAGAATTAAGCTGTAAGAATCAGGTACCTTAATATTGCCAACTAAGCAGCAAATTTTGTAGGACTTCTCAATGATGCTTAGTAAGGCCACATTTCAACAGTCTCTCCCACTCATTCAACAGACTTCTTAAAGAAGGTGAAAGGTGCCTAACACCTACTTTGGTCTCATTGAATTAATCCCTATTCCTCAAAGCCTTGGCCTCAGTTGGTTGGATACGTATGCTGTGCAGTTTTGTTAGGCAATGATCCAGTGCACTGCTGGATGACCTTGTCTCCCACTGGAGTCTGGGGTCCTGTACATACAGCAAGGTATTAATGTCTATGAGTAGTCTGAATACAGAGAAGTATAGGCATTATAGGCTTAGCCAGATTGAACACCTTGACTCCACAAGGGTAGAGAGTATCAGGTCCCTTGGACAACTCAGCCCTGAAAGCTTTGAATTGTTGATATTAATGCTGACTTACACTGGCCATGCTGGGGAAGGAAGGAAAGCTAAGGGGTTCAACACATCATGGTGCTAGAAGGAAGTCTATCATCTATTCCCAGCAAAGGGAACAACACTGCAGAAAGGTTATAAAGCAGCCTTCCATTTGCTGAAGTTAAAGTGACAGCCGTGCAATCCAGCTAAGCCAAGTGTTCTTAGGTCCCACTTCAAGGAAGGCAGACAATGATAAATTGAACAAAGCATGTGGGCTAGTGAGAGAGAACAATGGAAGAAACAATACGCAATGTGGCAGAGCTGTCTCTTTTTTCCAGAGGTCCCACTTAAGGAAGGACATGACTTAGCACTCAAGAGAGGCTGAGCATTATTTTGCAGAAATGTTTTTAAAATCCTTTCTGTTTTGGTTTTTCTTCTTTTTAATTTACCCCAGCCTTAAATTCTCAGTGATCTTTTAATATATGATGAAAATCAGTAAAGCATTTGCACTCATGTCAATCTAGCTTTCTTTGTGTTTTTTTTTTTAATTTATTTGTAGGTTGGTGGGGTTTTTTTCAGCTTTTTGCAGTATTATTTTATTGGTTTGTTTCTCTTTTAATCCCTCTTTGTTTCATTTGGCAGCTGCAACAATAGTTTCTAGCTTCTGGCCAGGAAAACAGATGAGCAAATATTCTCTGTCTTGGAAGTTAAATGCATCGCCCCAGCGACAGGCCTCTCTGGCTTTCCAGCTACCATGAATCCTGAGCCTACTCTTAAATTGGTAAGTCAGCAGCCATGCCAGCACAACACGTTGCCAGAATTGTTCAATCAGGCCAGTCGATATTGATTTATTTTTAAATGTATTCATCATCAGTTCCTCTGTTTTCTGTCAGTTAGCGATACTGTCACAAGCTTTGATTCACCACCCCTTCTACCGCAAATCCTATGAACACACTGTCAAGCAGCCAGTGCACCTCAGATTTGAAGCTGACAATACAGGATCAATGTCCCAGGGGTTCAACCCTGAATTTTAATAATTCAATTAAATTCCTTGAATACTGTATTCAGCCAATCGATTCCACATTGCTTGCACATTCATGTATGAGGCATCCTCCACAGAGAACCCATAGTCCCCTTGTTGGTGTATAAGGAAGGGAAAAGCAAAGATATTGAACGGGAGGAAAGACAATCAAGTGTTGAACCTGCTGAGCCTATTATGTGAAAAACTGTTCAGGAGGATGCTGCAGTAGCTGAAGCCACTGGAGGATACTGTGTGTAAAATTAGGGTTCTATTAAAAATGTATAAACATATCCAGGATTAGGTTTTAAAGCTATTGCTACAGGTATGAAATGAGCTTAACTGAAAACTACTGGGTTCCCCATAGACTAATTTACAGCTAACTGAGGGAAAAAATAAACTCTTTTATTACTTGAATAATTCTATGCTACCTATAACAGTAGTTAATAGTTAATAAGGATTTATGCCTCTCATAACTGAAAGGTGTATCTAGTTTCGGCAAGTGGGAAGGCTTATATTACACATATGAGCAATTCATCACCCCTTACTTTGTTCACAAACAATATAGGAAGGAAGAAAGAGAAAGAAAGAGTCTGTGCAAGCAAGTGTATGTGAAAGCACAGTTTATTACCATGTAGAGAGATTCCTTAAAGAATTTCCAGGCCCAACCCCAAATGTCTCTGGAGCTGTTTCTTTGGGCGCAGAAGTGTACAGTTGCATGGTGCCCCCCATGAATAGTTATTCATGGCAGGTGTAAATGTAACAGCCTCCTTCTCATCCAACAGCAGCTGCAAATCCATAACTGCAGGATGCTCTGAGTAGTGATAAACACTCCTCCTGCAGCTGGAAGCTCCTTGGGACCCTCATTACCTCTTGCTGGCTGTTTGCACAACACCCAGAATGAGAAATTATGGTTTTATTTTAAGAAATAGCTTCAGCCCTTGCTGTAATGAGAGAAGGTAAAACAGCAGTAATTGATAGTAATAAAACTTAAATCAACCACCCAGACGACAGAAAGATTGCCACAGCTAGAGAGCCTTTATATTTAGAAAAGGACATTTGTCCTTATGGTCTAATTCACAGGTCATTTTTCATTGACCACTAAGGGACAAGTCATTTCCCTTTTAGCAATTTTACTGGGACTTCAATTAAGAAAAATTCCAATTTTCCAATTGTTTCTAATTAAGCATTGCGGTTATTGAACATTAAAGCAAAACATCAAATAAGATTCTGTGGCAAATGGTCCATATAGGACATTTCATAATAATACTCTGGAAAGTAAGCATTTACAGGCCTTTCAGTATCAATACTTACCCTAGTATAACCAGCAACAGTGAACCAAAAGAACACTGTAATTTTAGAAGGAGTCTTTTTTCCTTTTCTTTTTTTTTTTTTTCTAAGTACAGCAATTTCAATTCCATAGGTTAGGTTCCTCTATGTTCTGGTTCCTGTTAATTTGTTATAGTAGCAGCAAGAGACACATTCTGAGCCAAGGCATTGTACAAACGCTTAGAAACTCACAAAAATATATTTCTAAAACATGAATGAGGATCAGTGAGAGTTGAAAAGGATAGAACTTGGAGTAAATACCATTATGAGATGGGTAAAAGCATTTCCATACACCAAAAATTTAACACATTGGGTAAGAACTGACTGGGTAATAGTCTCAGCTTAAAATGTTGTTAACGTGGTGAATGGGAGGAGGATAAATAAATGGCTATTGTGTTCTTTTCAAAATAAAAATAATTTTGTATTTATTTTTCAAAAATGTAGCCTGCTTTCTACTTAGGAAAAGCAGTCACATTTCTTTCTAAAAAGCTTTATTCCTTTTGTTGACATCTACTCAAGCCACAGTGAAAATTTCATTGACAATACCTCCAGGGACACCATTTTAATATTTTTTGACAGTGAGGATCTGCCCTCTGACTAGCTGGCTCATTGAGAGTAAGTCTCCCTTCTATACCATCATTCACCATACAGATCTTTCTTATTTCAATCATTAGTTCACTGGTGCAGGGACTCTTCAAAATTTGTGCATGTTACAGCATGTATCTGTTTTCTTATTTGTATCTCAAAAACTGAATTGCAATGATAGTGCTAATAATAATACTTGCTTGAATAATATTTCAGGATCAGTCCCCTAGTATACAAGTGCAGTGTTGGCTCATTATACAAATATGCTTGTGAAACAGACTTTTGTCCTTTGTGGCTGAAGCAGAGCTAATCCAATTAATTTGTTCATGAAAGACAAGCTGTTTTTAAAACAGGGTCTAGCACAAAGAGGAAAGGACAGATTTTGATTAACTTTCTCCCTTGTCTCAAGACATATTTATTGCTTTCTGCTCAACCAGAAATAATAAAAGCCTAAGAGTATGACCATTTGCATGAAAAATCTTAGAGCTCTTGTGTATGTGAATACATTGGTCTTTTGACTGAAAACACTATGCATTTCTTAAGGCTAAAACTTTAAGGATTTATAAAATGCCTAATTTGGAAAGATAACAGTATGTGCAAAAGCGTGACTTTCATAGTACATGGCAGCAACATTATTAATTAAAGAGGAGGACACTGCAAGGATATGTCAAAGCAAAATAACCTTCAGCTAGCAGAAACAGACTGAGCTATAGGTCAATTCTATTGCATTATAGAGCCAGACACTGTTTTTCACATTGTGTTACCAGAGATGGCAGTGAAATGCTCAAGACAGTTTTTTGCTAGAAAGAGAGACCACATAGAAAGCCTCAGCAGTGACATATAGAAGTTATGTGGTGAAACAGGAATCTTTTCTCTTCCTGTACCTGTAAAGACTCCTGCCAGTGGTAGCCTTTATGTATCTCCAAAATAGAAGTTGAGCATAGCAAAATGGAGTAAATTCACCATTTAAAAGGGTTAACATGCATTTACTCAGGCACTAAGGGACAGCCATGTATTGGCAGTTGCTCTGCTGGGGGACCTGTGAGTTGAGTTGCAGGCTCGCAGTCCCGGCAGCCACTCCCTTTCTGGGTGCTGAGCACATTTCTACTGGGCTGAGAACCTCCAGGAGAATGCTATTAATGAAAGAGACCTTTCTCAGTCCTAAATATAAAGATAGATTTATCTGAGTGGCAGAAAGTTGTTGCCCTCAAGATTCTGGCACTAATAGTCATTAACCAGTTTAAAAAGTTTTACATATGCTAGCAAGATAGCATGTACCAGTCACCTTAGAATATACTGAGGCAGAAGTTGAGGCAGTATTCTCAAACTTATTATTGCATTGAGAGATGAGGTCATGCTCAGAGAGTTTTATTGTCTGTCTAAAACACCTGCCTTGAGAAGTATTTGTCCAGTTATGAGAAAACTGGTTTCTCTAAGACCTGCGGTCCTCCTTGACCTTTATATATTGCAGCTATAAACAGGACAGATCTTCACCAGTCTTTATTTGTCATCGGTACACTGATACTCAAGCACTTTGAAAATTTTCACCAGGCAGCATCTGAACTTCTATTTAGCACATATTTCTTTCACACAAACAAGCTGCACTGAATTGTGCTGCAGCATGAACTAATAATACAGTCTGATCTAGAACAGTGTTAATTAGCAGCTGCTGAAAACATCTAATGGTCAATACATGGCTTTCAGGGAAAGTTTTTGCAAAACTACAATGCAGCCTGAAATATGCAATGTTTGGTTGCCTGGAATATGATTTGGAGTCAGGGCGCTTTCTCATTATGAGGTTTTGACTTGTATTTGGTACATTAAGTGAATATCATCAAAGATAATCCACACTGGAATAATCTTGTAGACTGTTATGTGGAATTCCACATTTTCAGCTGAGATCAGTAAGCTTTCAGAAAGTGGTTTGGCTTTTTTTTTTTTTTTTTTTTAACTTGGAGGTTACAATGGTAAACAATGGAAAACCAAAACACTGGATAGATCTCATTAGATTGCCTGTATCTGTACATGATACTCTGATTAAAACCAAACCAAACCAAGCTAACAAACAAACAAAAACAAAGAAAGGAAACAAAATAACACTTCTAGTTGAAAAAAAAAAAAATAAAATCTGTCGGTGGCATAAGAAAGTATTTAAACTGAAGAAGGGTAGATTTAGATTAAATATTAGGAAGAAATTCTTCCATTTCAGGGTGGTGAGGCACTGGAACAGGCTGTCCAGAGCTGTGGATGCCCCATCCCTGTAAGTGTTCGAGGCTAGGTTAGATGGGGGATTGAGCAACCTGGTCTAGTGCGAGATGTCCCTGACCATGGCTGCAGGGATTGAACTAAATGATGTTTAATGTCCCTTCCAACCCAACCTACTGCATGATTCCATGAATACAGAAGTTGAGAACAGCATCAGATATGCAAGCCTCCCACTTACCTCTGTGTGATGGTTCTGCATTTGCTTGATGACTGTCCACTGGTTGAAAAGACATAATCATCAGAAGAAGTTGGTCTTTTACAGGTGATCATTTCTGCACCTGTTGTGGGGATCACTTCAGCACCCATGCATATGTCCTCTGCTTAGCTGAAGTCAGTGTATTTTGGATAAAGTGTGTGGAAGAGTAAATGCTGTTCTTACTGTGCAAAATGTTATCAAACCCCACCATAGCATGCTGTGCAGAATCGGTCTTACATGTGATTCATTCTCTTGGTGCTCTGATCTGTGCCACTATTGCTTTTCACTTGCACTGCTAGCTGAGGGTCATCAGCCACTGGTGATTGTTGGTCAATCATTTTCTCTGTGCCTTCCACATCAGAAAAACTTGTCCAAAGCTTTAAAGCAATGAATTTTACAGCAAATGTGTCCCCTTCTCTCCTTCTATGGCCAGGATGGGCTTAAAAGAAAAAGTCCCTCTGCTGTTCGCTTTGTTTAGCACTGCAGACATGAACACTACAGTTTAGAGACTTTAGAAATGTTTAAATGGTTATCCTGGATGTACCTCATCATTGTTAACTGATGTCAATCTGTCTTACTTCAGGAAAGGTGCTCTCCTTTTTGCTTTCTTGCTTGTTTTCTTGGTACACTTTATGCATTTTTTTTTCTTTTAATTTACTTATAACGTCTTATATCCTTCACCTACAGATTTTTGTGAGCATAGAGGGGAAATTCAGGCTGGACATGTTTTTGTTCATGGTGCCACTGATAGTCAGAAATTCTTCCTCGACGTACACAATGTTTAAACCAAATCTTAACCTTTGCCATATACATTAACAGCACTGAGCACTAGGCTCATGGAAAACAGTCAGATTTTCCAAATTTGACATAGCACTTTTGGGTCTTTATTGAACATTTCCACTTTGTAAATATCCTTTTTTTTTTTTTGCAGGCCACAGACTTTTTTTGTTCTATTTTATTAACATTATTAATGGGTATATACAGTGAAATAATCAGTTTGTGTTTACTCTCAGTATAATTTTTCTTTCTGAATATGACTACTGCTTGGCTTTTTATGTATTCCATCATACAAGGGGCTCATGTTTGGAACATCATCTATTTATCACTTAAGAAACAGCACTTTTTCAAATACCATTCCCACTTCCTGATACTCTGACCTAAATCCCATTTTCACAGATGCTTGTCCTTAAATTTGATTGTTTTGAAAGGCATGATGCTCAGCCGGTCTAACCTCGCTAGGTGAAGTTGATTACTCTATAGAACTGACTTGTCCTTATCCTAATTTACCACTTCAATGATTTTGTGTAATTTAGAGACCTTACCAGCAATGATATTTTTTTCCAGATCATTGATAACAATATTGACTAGTGTGGAGCCAAGAAAAGACCATGGTGGGCTCTCACTAAAAGCATTCTTATTAGATGATGATTACCAGTTAGCAATTAGCTTAGCTATCATCCAGTTTTAAGCCACTGAATACCTATCTCATTGGTTTATATTTTTTTTAGAGCCAATTTATTAATCAGACTGTGATGAACTACTGGGTCAAATATGTGTTCATAGGTAAGTTTGTCGTTTGTCAGCCATGTTTTTAATCGTAACAGGATATAGTTCCTATCAGTGAGATCTGTTTCCCATTAAACCCTACTGATTAGCATTATCCTTACTGTGATCTCTTTTTTCATCCTGTGCATGTGGTGAACCTGAAACCCCTCTATCAATGTTCCCAAGTACCTCTTGGTGGGTAATAATATCTCTGCTCCAAGAAGCTGATTCTAGGTTGAGATCACATCTCCCTTGGGTGAGTTTGCAGTTGAGTTGTAACATTGAGTACAACTTCTGGGAAAAAAAAAAATTGTCAGCTATATCATAGCTGTTTGACAGCTATAGTGCAGACTTTAGTGAAAACATTCAATGCTTCTACATTTTTTTAACACCTCTCCACACTGTCAGCCCTAATTAGCACTAGATATTACAGACTCCAATAGATCTTTTTGAGTAAACAGTCTACAAGGAAACTAAATTGCACTCGTGTCTTAGAAGTCTGGTATGGATATTTTACAGTGGGCTCAGTAAAAACATTCAATTTTAAAGAGTATTGGCTTCCCCCACAGTCTTAATAATCTGGCCCCAAATATCACCACAAAAAGACATTTCTGGCTCAGGAAATCAGAGAGCCACATATTGCTGGAGGCTGAGAAACTGGCATTGTATGCTTGACCTATTTTATTCATTTCTATTGGCTTCTGTTGCTGATAATTTTTGGAGATGAATTGTTGGGTCTTTGGCTTAACCCAGTTTGTTGCTCTTGTGGTCTCCATTTCTCCAGTAGTTCATATATATATACATATATATATATATATGTATATATATATATGTGTATATATATACCGTCATGAGACAGGTTAGTTTTACCCTACTGATGATGTGTTGTTGCAGTACTAATCCTGCTCAGTATGAGAGGAACCACAGGTTCAGAACCCTGGTGTGTGAGCTTGGCTGAGGAGCCTCTGGCGCGAGGCTACCATCTGCGGGCTTATGACTGAACTCCTCTAAGTCGGAATTGTGCCTTGACGCTTGATGTTGTGCTGTTGCATCATCGGTCCCTTGAGATTGACACAGGAAATTACAGTTTTGCTCAGAATGTGTGGGTTAAAGCCCTTCCTGAATCTTCATTAGCAAAGATAGGCCTTCCTCATAGGAATAGGAAAACTCCTATCTTCAAACCTGGGGTGATGGAGCTCGTCTAGCCTTGTATGGTCTTCCATCGAAGAGAAGGACACTCTTACAAAACTTACGACCTGCGGACTTTGCTGTCACTGTCCTAGCTTGCTAGGCTGTGGCAGTTAAACCTCAGGTGTAAAGAGTGGGGCCAGTTCTGTGCAAGCTGTGCCTCACCTAAAAAATCCACTGCGCAGGCTGGAAGGGCTCACTCTCACTTGTCTGTATGGACGGGCAAGGGTTGAAACGGCAGGTGACAAAGTGCAAGGGAAGCTGCAGATCCAAACTTGCATGCGGGCGAACCAGGGCATGGGTCACTCAAGGTTGCCCCAGGAGATGACAGTCCTGGTCTGACACTTCCTGATTGACAAAGCTGCCTTTTTTCAACCAGATTTGCATATCCCACATGCCCTTGGTCATTGTGCTTGTAGTAAGCATGGGTAAAGCCCTTCCCAAATCTTCGCTCACGAAGCCAAGCCATCAATCAATATATATATTCTTTAGGAATACCAGCATACTAACTTCTTTCTTTTTGATCATTTAGGCTAAAACAAAGCAGCTATATATCACTCTGGTAAATGGTTGCATGATGAATATTTTCCCTTTTTTCTGGTGCTACAAATGCAGTGTTCATTAAATACAGGCATATTCTGTTTATATTTTATGTTTGAGAAATCACTGTAGTCTCAAATATACTTAAATTCTCTTCATGTTTCTGCCACAGAGAAGAGCTATCATTTGTTCCATATGTATATTTTCAGTGAACAGCAAAGTTATTTTTGGAAAAAAGAGCAACATAAAAGATAGAAGGAAGTGGTAGATGAGATTAATTTATATTAATGGAGGATACCATTAACCATCAGGCTTGTTAGATTGCAACCTGAATAAAACACATGCTACGGAGTTATAAAGGAGTAGCACTTATTATATTGCTTTTACTGTCCTTCAAAATCTATGATTTTCTCCAGCCCAAATTACTGTCTGATGGATGCATATAAGTGCAGTGATACCCTTAGATACAAGGCTTGATGGCACTTCTACATGTTGCCTATTAAGACAGTTTTAATAAAATTCAAGTGACCAAATGTCAGACTTTGATAAGATTCAGATGAAGAAAGACTTCAGTTTTCTTATTTCAGTAGTAGTAGACCCATCTGTTGCCTTTCACTATTGCTGTGCTAAAGCCAGCTGAAAACTTGAGCAAATTCAGTATAAATTAAAAGGATTAATTGGATAAACTAAATGATCATTCCTCTGGTTTCTATGTCACTTGATTGGAGATATCCAAGACATCAAGATATAACACACTTAGCAGGATAATCCACCAAATCAAGGAGTCACTTTAAAGGAAATACAGCACAGGCACTCTCTCATGAGTCCTTTGTAAAGGACTCATGGACTGTAGTCCATACTACTGGATTGCAATCATACCATTAGTACGCAGGCCTACTGAGGTAAGAGTGTAACATTGCAATGGATCTGTAGCTGCCCAGGTGAAGACTGTGACACAAAAAGATGCCCTATGACAGTGACAGGAACCAGAGTCATGAATTGAAATTGCTTTGTTTGATTGTTCCCCCTAGAGACAGGAATATGTTATATAAGTTCTTTCAGCATTCTATCAAAATATTTGTCTGCATGTTGCTTAAGAGTCAAGACTTTTCCATTTTCGACAGTTTGCATTCAAAAGCCAGAACGGAATGCTGGAAGTTCATTCACGCACACTGAAGGCAGCAGCAAAGTGATTTCTCCACAATATAAGTATGCAGCTCATGTCTCTGTTCCGTTCCCTTGCTCCAGTGCCCAGGCCATGCCATACTTTGCTTTCATGCAAACACTAATCATAAAATCATAGAATAGTTAGGGTTGGAAAGGACCTTAAGATCATCTAGTTCCAACCCCCCTTCCATGGGCAGGGACGCTTCACACTAGACCATGTTCCCCAAGGCCCCGTCCAACCTGGTCTTGAACACTGCCAAGAGGGGAAGTTTAGATTGGATATAAGGAAGAAGTTCTTTACTGTAAGGGTGGTGAGGCACTGGAATGGGTTGCCCAAGGAAGCTGTGAATGCTCCATCCCTGGCAGTGTTCAAGGCCAGGTTGGACAAAGTCTTGAGTGACATGGTTTAGTGTGAGGTGTCCCTGCCCATGACGGGGGGCTTGGAACTAGATGATCTTAAGTTCCTTTCTAACCCTAATTATTCTATGATTCTATGATTCTATGATTCCCAACTCCTTTGGGCAACCCATTCCAGTGCCTCATCACCCTGACAGGAAAGAACTTCTTCCTTATATCCAATCTAAACTTCCTCTGTTTAAGTTTGAACTCATTACCCCTTGTCCTATCACTACAGTACGTAATGAAGAGTCCTTCCCCATCATCCCTATAGGCCCCCTTCAGATACTGGAAGGCTGCTATGAGCTCTCCACACAGCCTTCTCTTCTCCAGGCTGAACAGCCCCAACTTTCTCAGCCTGTCTTCATAGGGGAGGTGCTCCAGTCCCCTGATCATCGTCGTGGCCCTCCTCTGGACTTGTTCCAACAGCCCCATGTCCTTCTTGTATTGATCACACCAGAACAGTACTCCACGTGGGGTCTCACCTGAGCAAAGCAGAGGGGGAGTATAGCCTTCTTCTGCTTGCTGGTCACACTCCTTTCGATGCAGCATATGGCTGGTTTCTGGACTGTGTGCACACACTGAAGACAGCTCATGTTCAGTTTCTCATCGACCAACACCCCAAGTCCTTCTCCACAGGGATGCTCTGAATCTGTTCTCTGCATATCTACATAAAGTCTCTGTTCTCTTATCGTTAACTGATCCGCCAGTTTACTTCTAGGTTAGAAGGAAAGAAATTAACAGAAGACGCCCATGAATGTGAAAGCAGAGGGCTTTTCTTTCTCATACAGAGTTAGAAGTGTGGCAGGAGGACAAGAATTTTTAGCACTGCTTAATGAAATTAAGATAAGTCAGACATAAATGTGAGCTGGCTGTCCTGCAAATTGTTTTATGCACATCAATAATTCCATAATTGTATATGAATATATATCTGGTGTGCATCAAACATTCAAGCTGCTTCACTGAAGACAGTGTGGATCTACTTGTGAGGGTAAGGTTCAGCTCTGCAGGTCCAGGGAGAAAGAATTATTCTGTATCTTTTATTGCTGGGAACCAAGATACAACTTTGTATTCTCAAAGTAGCCTTTGGAAGAAAAGCAGGATGAATCACTAGCCAACACCGGGCTTCTCTTTTACTTTCATCCCCCTCTCTTCCTCATCTCAAAAGCAGTAGGAGTAATCTTAATTTAGTGGACTACAAGAAAGAATGTTTATAACCTGGACATAGAGGCCCTTGCCTGCTGGTAGCAAGACAGATGCTATAAGTTCTTATTCATGGTTTTGAAAATAAGAAAATAATTTCAGTGAAAAAAGTTAGTTCTGAATCCAATACAAAAAAATTAAAGAGTTTCTGGTTATGATGCTGTCGTGGTTTAAACCCAGTCAGGTAACTCGTTCACTCACCCCCCCCCCCCCCCACTTCTTTCCCTCCCCCTACTCCCAGAGGGACGGAGAGGAGAATCGAAAAGAATGCAACTCCCACGGGTTGAGATAAGAACAGTTTAGTAACTAAGGTATAACACAAATCACTACTGCTACCACCAATGATAATAATGATAAAGGAAATAACAAGGGAAGAGAATACAACACCTCAGCACCAGCCAACCGATAACTCGCCCCCCCCATGCCCGACCAAGCTCCAACCGATACCTCCTCCAACCCTGCAGTCTCCCAGCCCTTCCGGCTAACTCCCAGTTACATCCTGGGCATGACGTGCTGTGGTATGGAATACCTCTTTGGTCAGTTTGGGTCAGGTGTCCTGTCTCTGCTTCCTCCTGGCTTCCCCTCCTCCCTGGCAGAGCATGAGGCTCACAAAGTCCTTGGCCAAACCAAAACATCCTTGTTATCAGCTCTGTTCCCGAGCTGAAAGTCAAAACACAGCACTGCACCAGCTACCAAGAAGGAGAAAAAAATGACTGCTACTGCTGAACCCAGGACAGATGCAAAAAGGATCTTGGCTCCCTGTTGCTGTCAGGGTGGTGTGTGCTGCTCCTGAAAGTATGGTTTCTTTTACAGTAAGGAATAATTTGGTCAGAAAACTACAATAAATCAGAAACTTAAAGATTAATTCTCCCCAGAGTTAAGCCCTTTGTCTGTAAGACTTGGGTCAGAATCTTTCTTCACATCTCTCTTTCCTTGCCTTTGGAACATTGCTTTCTTGATTTCCTAGGCGCTCAACTTCATCTACAAGTGGGCTAGAAACTATTCATGCAAAATACCATATGACTTGTCTATACACATCATGCAGGATTTCAACACACTCAGATCAAAATCTTACATAAACCTTTCTCACTTTTAGGGCATTTTTTGCAGTGAAAAAAACATTTTGTTTCTTAGTGTTTGCTTCCTTCTCAAAAATACAAGGATGTTACATTTATTTTGTGACCAGATATAAAAGTGTACTATTACAGAATATAAAGAGCAATTCCTAAAATGAGAATTTTAAACTGTAAGAGGTAATGTTTGCTTTGAATTACAGTAATTCACTTGTGGAAAAAATTTGCATCTGAGCTCTATGCCAACTTCTGCCATTCCCATTTCATAAACTAAATATTTGCCAGAAACAGCTGTAAATTCACATAAGAGCCACAAGTTAATTCTAATAAATGATAATTCTTTGTTTATTAATCCATAGATTGTTTTCATAATGTGTATCTAATACTCATTTAGGGGTCTGGTCACTGACCATATAATGCTAGAGTGAGTTTTACATTTAATGATCAGGATTCCAATCAAATCCACTGATTTATCTTGTCTTTCAAATGAGAACTCAAATTTCTTAATGGTGAAATGCGACATTTGAATTTGCCAGTTCATATACTTGCCACAAGAGTTGAACTAATATATGACTAGAATAAAAACTAAAAAGATATTACTCTCAGGTTTTCAGAAAAAAAACTCGTGAAAGACAATCGAGCACCTAATATTGAAAGTGCTTAACTCAGAAACCCAAATAAACACACAAAACATCTGGGCTTCAGTCATTTTCAGAGAAAATTCTAGGACTTCAATAGTTTGAGTTTGCTTTGTTATTGTCTTACTCTTGAAGATAGGTATGACTATTCAGTTGTCCCACTTTTTATACAAAAGGCTCCCAGAGGAACTGGGATTTGTCTTTTTCCCAGTGAGGATCTGAAAAAAGTAAAAATACAAAAATTTTTCAGTGTTTCTATAGAGCTGCAGTCACCACTGACCTTAACTGAAAAGAAAGAAACAAAGCACATCTGAAAATTTGGTCTTGCAATCTGAAGTTGGAAGCAAATCCAAATTTCGCGGACATTTCTGACAGTTTTAGCCCTTATTTGAACAGTAATAACATAATATCAAAGAAAGAGGGGGTTGTGTGTTTGGATTTTGTTGTGGTTTTGTTTGGTGGTTTTTTTTTTTTAAATCTCCATTTAGCAGCTACACTGAAAGATTTAAAAACAAGGAAACAATTGAGTAAAGTGCCTGAAGACAGACTACAAAGTAATTTCCATTAACTTCAATGGGATTTGGTGGAGTTTAGAACTTCTGAAAGTCAGATTATTTCCTTAGTGTAAAACTATGGTTTTGTGAACCTAACTTTAGGCTTGAACTTATGAAAAACTTGTACCAGATATGAAATTTACATTTTAAGGTAATTCTGTAATTTGAGGGGGAAAAAATTAAGAAAATTAGCCAACATAGGTCTCTCATCAGGCAGTTAAATTAAGCAGTCTTTTAAGATAACAGTTCCCTCAGAGGCAATGTTTTGTTACTTTTCCTTAACAAAAGGTCAAATATGTGAATTAGCAAACTGAAGATTTACCAACAATTTTAGACCTTTTTGTCTTTCCATCTTAGTGCAAGGCATTTCAGTTAACTCGCAAGGAGAATTAGGAGGCAGCGATATTGCAAGCTTGAGTTGCAGTCTAATTTTCACCATATGGTGTTTTTGTTTTTATCACCTTCTTTGGAACAAAGGGTAGAACTTCCTAACTTGTTTGGTTTTATGCTAATTTTGCTTTTTTTTCCAGAAGACCTAAATGATTGACTTAAATCCCATACGTTTCATTATTTTTTTCCCCTTTTCTTTTTTTTTTTTTTTTTTTTTTTTTTTTTTTTTTTTTTTTGGGGGGGGGGGGGGGGCAGCTTTCACATATTCAATATTGCATAAAGTACCCATTTGTAATTATGTTTAACCTTTGTAAAGCCTCTGGGTAAAGTCTACTCATTAATCTTTAACCTGACACCCCTTGGGGGTTGTGGAATTGGCTCAACCATGTATTAGAGGCTCAGCGACCACAGACTACAGGTACAAAAGGGGTAATTAAGAGCTAGTATGAAAGGAAATGGAACAAAGCTAAAGGGATAGGATGATATTTTGGTACTTGTCAGACAGGAGTAAGGACAATGAAATGCAGATTCCTATAGACACATAAAAAAATAAATGAGAGTGCATTTTTCAAAACAAAACAAATTTAATGATCTCCTGTTTTAGTCAAGCACAGATAACCTTCACTAAATTAGATCTCAAACATTGTAATAATCATACAGCATGGACACATGGTTAGTCTTTAATAGTGTGCCCCCATTTATCTTTCATTTGTTTTTAACAAACATGCTGCCTTTCAGTAACTGTAAAAGGCACAATTTAGAATATCTCAATATATCTCAGTAGAAAACAATGTCATCTGGACAAATGTCATCCTGTAACTAAGCTACAAGTCCAGCCCCTGGCAACCAGGCTATGAGTAGCACCTGGCTGCACAGCCACAGCTCTGTGCTCACTCCAACTCTCTATGGGCTCAAGCACAGGTGATCATCAAAGTGGTTTGGAAAGTCTGAGATGTGTGGCATCTGTGGGAAAGGAGTCAGAGCCAAGATTCAGAACACTCTGAAAGCTCTGATGAGGCTTTATGTGTTTTGAAACACCTCGGTAGGGAGTAACTTGAAATCATGGAAGCTACTCTCTGCTATTCCTAAAGGACAAGGTCCTGTCATCTTTTGGACTGCACACTAAGATAGGTGTCTAATTTTAAGGTCATGAATTATTCCAATGACCACAGTTAGACTCATTTGATTAGACACTTGCATTAGCATCCTTCTCAGCCTCATCTCCTCTGACCGGTCTCTAAAGTGGTGGCATTAAGTGTTGATTTCCCCCAGTCCTCTGCAAAAATCTTCATCATTTGGTTTCGATATTTAGACTTAGCTCCAGGGGCTGGGTTTCCCTTAAAGAAAATTTCATTTTATGCTTCTGTAAGCCTTCTGTGGATTAGTGAACAAAACAAGACTGTTGTGCATTCATAAGCTGATAACATAACCAGGAAGTCCCACACTGGGGAAGGAATGGGGTAAGATATAAAACCCAGTATTACAGACTTTTGGGGTTTTATATCCTCTTTTACAACTAGTTATGATTACTTTCCCCATATTTAAAGCTGCCTTTTAACAAGAGATTGCATGTGAACCTTCATTTTCATCAGAAATAAAAATAAATTTTAAAAAGTGCTATCTCTGGTCTTTCTGTTTTCATAGACTTGCAGCAGGTGTTCAGAAGACCCAGAATTGTCTTCTGTACCTCTGCCCCTGTGCATGGAAAGAAAAACCCCTATGATCTCCAGCATACTGAAGTTGCAGTTTTGACAGACCTTTCTTAAGGAAGGTCCTCACCTACATTCAGTGAGGTAGAGGCCTATTAGAAAAAAAAATCTGTATCTGAGAATGTTTCTGAGTGACTTAAGAACACAATACATTCAAAGTGATTGTATTGCAGGACTTTTATTTCTGCTTTATGGCTTTCAAGAACAGATGGCTAACTTACTAGTTGACAGAGGGCCAAATACTATCTTTTATTTTTTTTTTGTTAACAGTTGAAATAATCTCTCTGTTCCTTAAATTAAGGTATAGGCTTTTTTAAAGTGAGTTCTTGATACTTGTAAGGTCCAGATCTGAAATGTATATTAGTGAGGCATTCTTATTATGACCAATTAATGTGAAAAGATAGAATTATGAGGAAAAAAAAACAGATCTTGTATGGTCATGATTTTAAATTTCATTAAGGGTGTGTACCTCACATATTGAGAAATATCCAATTCCCTGGGTTTACATGAACTCCCAAGTTTATTGAGTTTAGTTACATTTAAAGAGTTAAATAAGAATGAAACCAATTTAATAACTTAGAAAATCATGCCCTGGCTTTTGAAAGCTAAGTGTAAATAGGAATAGCCCTTCTTCTCATTTCTTCCTTAACCCAGCACTTTCATTCCTTAATGAGTTAGAGAACATGTGTGGGTCCTACTTGTAGGATTTGCTTATCTTTCTCAGTACTTCAGGGCTCCCAAGAGGAACTAAATAAGATCTAATCAAACAAATTCTTACTAAATTTAACAAATAACTAGGAAATACCAAAGCCAGAGTAATAGATCCAACCAATATGTGAACTCAGGATAAAATTGTAAGACAATTATGGGAAAGAAAAATAGGTCAGGAAAAAAAAAGAAGGCAGAAAATGCTGTGTTTTGAATGCTGTATTTATTAGCTGCCTGGGTCAGCTACTTTATCTCTTTCTAATCATCTGTGTAAATAAGACTAACAATGTCATATTCTTTCATTCCTGCACTACACTGACAATTTTCATTGCTTAATGAGTTCGAATATTTCTAGGTTCTACATATGTATACTCATTTTCTTCAACCCTTCAGGGCATCTTCCTTCCTATGATGAAAAAAATCCTGAAAGAATAATAACCAGTTTGTAGTGAATTCAGCAAATAAGCAGGGTATGCATGCAGTGCTTTAAATTTTCAGTTATAATAAAATTACACTCAAAGCCCACTACACAAATCTTTGCTTGAGGTGTAGTATAGCATGAACTGCTGTACTGGTCACTTCCTCTGGAATCTACAGTATTGGCTATTGTTAGATACAGAATATTTGAGCTAATAAACATGTCTTGATTAACACAGTGATAAATACTGTGTTACCTTAAACATGAGCAATAGTTTTAGACAATCCTGTTGCTTATATTGATAAATGCTTACAGTGATGGCTTTTAAAATGGATAATCTGATGCAAAATATATCAATCCTCTTTCCCCTCTGGCCTTTTTCCACAGTCATGCAAAGCACTTTACACATAACTTCCTTATATTTGATTCTCTTGCCCTCCTTAAAGTAGTGGTCCCACGCATAGAGCAGCTCTTCTGAATCGCAATCTGAAGAACTGGTAGAAACATAAAATATACACCTAAACCAAGAATCTTTTCAAGAGTCTAGCATAATGGCTCCAGAACAAGCTTAATGTGAAGCCAACACATTATGTATTTGGGGAGGAAAAGAAAAATGGGGTGGAAAGGGAAAAATGAAGATCCAAAGGCAGATTAATATTATACAGAAACAAGTCAAAAAATACAGAAGCAGCAAGGCTGGGACCATTTAGAGTTGAACTTATGCTTTCTTTGATAGGCATAATCCTTAGGAGAAAGTAGGTTTGAGCAAATGTGAGAAGAACCCACTCTCCACAAGACATGAATATCAGCATCATGTGAATGATGATACTGGGAGCAGAGGAAGGAGAAAATGCTGCCTGCATTGGTCTTAGTCTAGCAGAGCAAACAAAACCTCTTATGAATCAAAGAAGACATACATAATACATTCACCTTTTCACTTCTAAATATTAATTCATGAAAAGTCACTATAACACTGTTAAATGCATTTGTGGGATTTTTTTCAGGAACAAATAACTTTCTGCCTTTGTGTCACCCATTTTAACCTACATATTGTACATTTTTAGGTATCCTAAACACTGTCATCAAAGGCTGACTGGATAATTTGAAAACTATCTAGAACATGAATGCCTTTTTACTGCAGTCTATCTTATTAATTTTTCTTTTCAATCATCTTTTGTTCACATAGATTGGTTAAATACATGAAAAGGGAATGATTTGTCTCTGATGATCCTCATTAACTTAATGCATATTTCATTATCACATTTTGTACGTGCTTTTTAAAGTGGTTTTACCCATTCAGAAGCTTAATGACTGTGACTCCTAGATCTTGACCTAACTCCTTACTCTGGGTTTGCCTCCCTCTGCTCAGTTTAGCAAAGTGACATGGAGTTCTGACATCTCTTTAGATTGCTGCCAATTTCAGCTTTACATGGCCATGTGTGATCTACTGTCCTGCTCTGTCACTGCTTTCACCCCTCCTCTTTTTCTTCTGTCACTGCCAACTCCATCATCACACTCCTGATCACTGAGCTAAATAAATAACCCATTTATTCCCTTTAACCCTTCCTTCTCTGTGGATTTGTACAGGCCCACTACTTACAAGTCCTATGTCTTTCTCATTCATAGTATTTTCAGAACATGGACTCCATTTTTTCTCCCTTTAAGAATTTTAAAGCTGAGCATCTAAGCCTGACCTACTGACCTTATAATCTTTTTATAATCACTAAGAGAAAAAGGCATGTACAGAAAGTGATTCACCTCACCTATCTTAAACATCTCTTTTAGGTTGAGATGAATTAACTTCAGATAGTATAAATTCCTCCCCATATACTTACAGGGAATGTTAGGTGATCTGTTTAAGTTTGGAAATCTCAAATGTCTAGATCTAGAGCATACGGCTCCTAATCCTGTTCAATTTGTTGCTCAGTATTGCTCATAAATTAATGGCCAGGTTTTTCTACTAAATAGCATAGCAAGACTAAGTATGACTTGCTACTAATAATTGGAAATACATTTGTGCTAGGTTATCAATATGGTTACTGTCCCATCTCAGCTCAACAGTCCCCTTTCTGTAACTACAGGATAATCTTTCTTGCTGTCACATTTCTTTCTAAATGCACCCTCTGATTTTGGCTCTTTGACTGTAACTGAGCCAGAATTATGTGTTGCCATGGTTGTGAGTGACAACATGAGTTCAGGGAGGTGGAAGCCGTAGCCAGTCAATAATATCTTTCATAACCTGGGCTTTTTCTGAACCTTTGATGCTGGTGGTCCTGGTAGACAATAAGATGGCCATGAGACAACAATGATCCCTTGCAACAAAGGCAGGTAACAGCCAGAAGGCCAACAGCTGTGTTAGGAGGAATGTTGCCAGCAGACCAAGAGTGGTGAGTTTTACCCTCTATTCAGCCTGTTTGGGGGTCCACAGTACGAGAGAGATAAGGACACAGTGTGGATAATTGAAGAAGGGGCTACTGAGGTGATTCAGGGTCTGCAGCATCTGCCACGTTAGGAGAAGCTGAGAGAGCTGGTATAGAGTAATCTGAAGATGAGAAGTCTCAGGGTGATCTTATCCATGTGTATGAATACCTGATGAGAGGGAATGAACAAGACATAGACTTCTTTTATTATACACAGTCATTATTATACACAGTCATGGGATAAAAGCAAATGAGAATAAATCAAAACACATGAACATCTTTATAAACACAAAAAAAAACCCTTTTTTGTTTACTGTGCTAGTGCTCAAGACTGGCACATATTGCCCAGAGACATTGTATAGTGTTCATCTTTGGAGATGTTCAAAACATTATTAGACATGATCTTGGGCAACCTCCTATAGATGACCCTTCTTTGAATGTCATGGGGGTTGGACTTTGTGATCTGCATAGGTTCCTCCCAACCTCAACCATCCTGTCATTCTTCAAAATCACAGTAGCATTTATTAACATTAAGGGTAATAAGTGTAATATCTCAGCTGCCATGGGGAAATAGGCCATCAAGTTATCATATACCAGTGTTATTTGGACATTTGATTTTTTTTTCAATTTAAATAATTACAAAGTGACTAAAACGGTGGGTTTTGAGCAAGTGTCACAGATAATGTAATGGTTTGTGCACTGCTACTTAGATAATTTCTTTTAATTATTGGATACTTAAGCTACTAAAAGAGTTATTGATCCACCTACTATTTTGAATTTGGGCTCATATCTTGTCCATTGTCACAAGAGAAATGAGTGTATGTGATTTATAGCTTTTATCAGAAGTGTGGAAATAAATCTATTTCTTTAAGGTATGCTTGTCTTATTCAGAAGATGTTACTGTGAGGAGGCATAGATGACAGCCTGGACAAAACCGTTAACCTTGTTCTAGCAAAGCAGAATTGGACTTTTTACTGAGAGTGTTATTTACCTGTAATACAGATATAGCTGCAATAGTGAAGCAAAGATTGTCCTTTCTGGACTAATCCACAGGGGATATTTCAAAATTATTCAAATCCCTCATGACAGGCTTGATGTTTACCATTAATCATGACCAAAGAAAATATATGCTTAAGTACAAGGTCATTTTGAAATCAGACCTATACATACTGCTAGTCTGTGACAATGCTCCTGGCCCTATGACCCTCACCTTCCTTCTCTTTGCTCTCCAACTACTTGCAACATTTCACAAATTAGATCCTGACTCCGTGACTTGACCCTTCCCCTGTCATTGGACAATGTCACTGAGTATTGTTATTCTGCACATGAATAGAAATATTAGACTGTTATATGTATGTGGCCCCTGATGTACAGCTGAAGAGTTCAGATTCTCTCTGAGGGAGGTTTCATGAGCTTTCTCTTTGTTTATGCTCTTTTACCCTTGTCTGTGTATCTTTATTCATGTCATTCAAAAGAGAAAGAGAGAAAGAAAAAGGAAAATGAGAAAAAGAGAGAAAGAGGCAAAGAGGCAAAGAGGGAAAGAGGGAAAGAAAGAGAAAGAGAAAGAGAGGGAGAAAAAGAGAAATAGAGGAAGAGAGAGAGAGAGAAAGAAAAAGAGAGAGAAAGGAAGAACGGACAGACATTTAGAGGAATATTACTACAGATTTAAAAGTTATGTGTGTGACGGGACATACAATCATATAAAACACTGATGGTTTTGTTAGTTAGAACTAACTTCATGCAAAAATATACCAAAAACTACTGAAAAGTTTCTGGCATTTATCTCTGAAACAATTGCTGCTAGAGACTACTAGAGCTTATCTGCTGGTTTAAACAAAATGTCAGTCTTTTTTTTTCATGGAAGTGTTTAAGAAGAAATGTTTAAGAACAGATACTTTATTCAGGTTTCAACTGTTGTGGCAAAAATGACAAATAAATTAAAACAAGTTTTTAGAGCAGTTTATAGTAGAACATTTTAGAAGAGAACCTTTTAGCATTGCTAGTTTTCTCCTTGACTGTCAAACCTGAGTGAGAAAAACCCCCATCAGCTAGCAGGTGTTCACAGAAGGATGTGGGTGCACAAAGCAGTATGTGGTGCTTATATTCCTTTCAGTTAATTTGAGGCAATACAAACTGTTGAAGTTTCATAACAAGCTGCATTGGCTTGGCAATTTTCCCTTCTTTCAATCATGCCTGAGACAAAAGTTGAAAAAAAAAAAAAATTAAAAGGGAAGGAAAACATTTTAAATGATGAGATTTACTAAAATGAAGCACACAGCTGTTTACAATGCTGTCACCACGTAATTTCCAAAGTACAGCATAAATAATATCTTTTTATTGGAGTTAGTCACAAATCATCTATTTCTTGTGCACACATAAGTAGCAGTTGGTGTTTTAATTTTGGCCATATGCAGTTAGTAGCGTGGCCAGCGTATATGTCAGGGAAAAAAAAGAAAAAAGTTTAGTTTATACATTCTGATAATTACAGGGTGTGGACTTCCTTGAAGAAAAAGAAGAAATGTTTCAGGGAATAAAGAGAAAAGTTTAAAAACATGAATAACAAGAAATGCTCCTACCAGAAAGTACTGTCAGAGTAGAGACAGGCGTCAAATGTTTCTTGTCTCTTACCTTTTACTGCATGGCTCAACTGTAATAAAATTATCGCAGTTGTGAAGCTCAGATTTATTACCATTATTTGTAAATGATTTAGCAGAACTACAGTGGTCTTTATAGCGGATCACCGCATACCACCAAGAATGCCTGAGGTCTTAGATAACTTCAGGTCTCTGATAATTATGCAGGCACATTTGTACTAGCTTACATGTCTGATCTAAAGGTCTAAACCTGAGTGGTTTGAATATCCTTCGTTGTCACTGGAAATGTTTTTTCATTAAAATTTATATCCAAAATGGAAATACAGAAAATCTAAGTCGATCCCAACTGGCCATATGCTGTATTTTCAGTGCTTTCTTTATTGTGCTGACAATATGTTACTAAGGCACATAAATAAATAATAAAAACAAAACTTGGTGAAAATGTTGTAAACTCAAAAAAGGTGAAAACCTATTGCAGTGTTTCCTTAAAAATTCTATATTGTTCAAATGCAGAAGGTGATGCTAGGGAGGTGTTAATCGAGCAGCTTATAAAACTTACACTGAAATAAAATGAAAATCACATGTAATTATTACCAAATATTCCTATTAATTACAGTAGACCTATGAAGTCTGTAGACAGAGCTATAAGTTTTTTGTTGTTTTGCACTGGTTTCAAGAAGTAGGAAGAAATCACTGGAATTCAGTAATATGTAAGACTAGAAAATGTAGGCCAGTCAAGTACAAGCAGCTGCCTCAGAGATTAAGCCTCAGAAATAGTTCAGGTGCCCTCTAGTCATATTGCATATTTCCATTTGGTGTGAACAACTGACTAATGGCAAGCCATGGCTAAATAACTTGTAGCCATGCTTGTCAATATGGTCCATTTCAGAAATTGATGGCATAAGACTGATGTTAAGAAAGAGGCTCATTAGATCATAGTCCTAACTAGGACTTCAGTTTTGAGCTGTTGGTTTGTTTTCACTAAGGACATCAATTTTTCAAATCATCCTTGGTATTCGGTGATAAGTTTTTTATGTTAGTCCTTAGTCCATGTATTTTGCATATTTGAAAATGTGATTTCAAGATTGCTGATAACCCACCAATTAACAACTAATTATCATATCAAGACACTCAACAGAAAAATATACTGAGGAAAAGATGGGAAAGATGGATTATGAAGAAAGAGTAAAAAATAACAGAGTGTGTACCACTGGCCAGACAAAGGTTACTAGAGGATGAAATATCTGCCTACAAGCATTTGAATTGTGCAGACACCTAGGAGGCATAGGATTTGTTTAGAGAGGTCCAAGGGAGCATAACTAGGAATAACAGAAAGAAAATGAGCTGAGAAAAATTCAGACTTTACATCAGAAAAACTTCCTGTGAGGTCTATTAGTCTGTAGTAATCTCCCTGAGGAAGTATTGGAAGCCCATCACTTGAATAATTTAATACTAGACTGGATAAAGCACTTGAGAATATACTGTAGGGAACAATCCTGTACTGACTTATTCCATCTTAGAGATGGACAAAGTACATGCCTACATTGCACAAAGCTCGCATGGATTTGACGGTCAGGCTTTTCAGTGTATGACAGGACTACACTCTAGAAGGCTACACCAACAATTCACCCTGTGGCAAAAGACTCTCTGGATCTCCATATGCATCCACCCGCTGTTTTTCCCCTCAGCATAATCTACAACAGGATAAATGTTATTCTTTTTGGATAAATTTTCTTCTTTTTTATTCTTTTTTCCTTGATAACTAAAGTGAAATTTAGTGTCGTGTCAGACTATTCATGCTCTTGACATGCTAACTGTTCTATGTCAGCTATGAACTACTGCTGATCTTCCAGAGTTCAGTAAAATCCAGGAAACCGGTATTTAAAAGATTTTTAGAATAAGGTGTCCCTGCCCACGGCAGGGGGGTTGGAACTAGATGATCTTAAGGTCCTTTCCAACCCTAACGATTCTATGATTCTATGATTCTATGAAACTTTGATAAAGTCCCAAGCTGTGTCCTGTATCTAATATTGACAACATTATGTGCTCACTGTGAAAATTTCCATATATTCTTATCATGTGGTATTTATTTTTATCATTATAATAAAAAGGTGTAGAATAAATGTAATTTACAGTCATTGCTTTCTACAGGCAGTACATATCCATAATGTTATTTTAATTTTAATGTCCATCAGCAACGATGTGTTTGGCCTTCAATGGTTTAACTTAAACTACAAGCACACTTACAAAATCTTGGTCTCAGTCTCGCTTTTAGCAGAATTAAGAGTTCAAGATATCTGACTTTGGAACATATGGTTCCAATAATACAATATTGCACTGTTAGAGAGTAATAGGATTAAAAATCATTTTTGTGTCCTCTTTTTTTGGCTACCACAGGGTCCTGCTTTTTTAGACTAACATGACCACTGAGGATCACATCAAGGATGTGTTCAGTGTTTCCCATTCCAGCAGTCCCAGGCTGCTGGAAGGGCCCTGAAAGTATGATGCAGCTGATGTGACTTTACGTAGGTGCAGGGAACTGTGACTGCTTTGATGGAGAGGTCAGGCCTTGAAACACTTGTCAAGAGATAAAACAAAACAAACAGAAGCACTACAAAAATGTTTAGAAATACTTCTGGGAAGCAGTTTAATCAGAATAAGAAGTATGTCTTCCACTCTCAAAAAGGAAAAGCTAAATATTGATTGCAGAGGGTACATTCAAAACCCCAGATACATTTTGGCTCCTTGGTATAGCAGTATCTGTGAGGTGGCTGACCGACATCCTTTTAGTTCTCAAGGAAAATTTGCTAATTCTTTTTACAGGCTGTTTCTCCTGGGTGTACTTTGCAAATGAAAGTAACAGCAATAATGGAAGAACAGATGAGTGGTTGCTGTCTAGCCTATGGAAAGAGAGATCTTCAGTTCCTTATAGGGTCATAGACTTGCTTGGTGATATTCAACGGGTCTGTCTGCTGTAGTTCTTTATCTATTAAATAAAGTAAAAAGTTCAGAGAGTTGTGTTGTGGTTTAACTCTGATGTGCTGCTTAGCCCCACACAGTCACTTGCTCACTCCCCACAAGTGGGATGGGCGAGAGAACCAGAATGACAAAAGCATAAAAACTTGTGGGTTGAGATAAGGACAGCTTAATAGGTAAAGCAAAACAAGTGAAGCCAAATAAGAACTTCATTCATCATTTCCCACCTACAGGCTGGTGTTTATCTAGCTGCAGGAAAAACAAGGCTCCAATACATATAAAGGTTACTTGGGAAGACATTGCCATCACTCCAAGCATCTTCCTCTTCCTCCTTTTTCCCTTCAGCTTTTATTGCCAAGCATGACATCATATGGCGTGGAATACCCTTTTGGTCAGTTGGGGTCAGCTTTCCTGGCTGTGTACCCTCACACAACTCGTTGTGCACCCCCAGCCTACTTGCTGTCAGTGAAGGTTGAGAAACTAAAAAGGCCTTGATGTTGTGTAAACACTGCTCAGCAATAGTTCAAACATCCCTATGTTATCAATACTATTTTCAACACAAATATGAAAAATAGCATGATATAAACTGCTATGAAGAAAATTACTTCTATCCAAGCCAAAATAATATATTATTATGTTAAATACGTTAACAGCTCTGAAGGATTTGAGCATTACAGTAATGGTAGTTATAACAAGAGACAAAGCCTTTCTCATAGTCTATGAGAATTACAGGAGCTAATCCTTCCAGAAAGTACTCTATATAGATTATAATTATTTTTCTCAACCTTCATCTTGTCCTGCAAAACTAGCTCTCACTAGATTATATAATTATTTTCAGGTGAGTCTGTAGCATGTTCAGAATGGTCAATAAACCATGACAAAGTTTCCCCAAGCTGGGCGATCTCTCTGCTTTTCGTCAGTTTGGCAAAACCAGTATATTTCAATAAGCAGTATGTTTCTCCAACTGCTGACAAATTTGGAAGTTCAATGATGTTCTCACTCAGGTTAATTTTCTATTACACAGGAAAACAGCACAAAGTTGAATGAGATGAACAAAACTGAAACTGCCTGTTTTAATAAAGCTTTCTCTTTGTTTAAGAGTAATTTATTGGATTCCTTTTCTTGGTAGATTGAAAAAGTTTTAGAAAATGAGATAGGAATTTCTTTGCCCTGGTTTCTTAAGTATTCTCTAGTGGTTACAGATTTACTTGCAAAACTCCTTCCTCATATGGCAAGAAAAGTGTATCTCTATGAGCAAGAGTTTGCAGGGTCAAGGCTTACAGTGGTAATAGAATACTCAGGCAGAACTAAATAACAAAGAATAAAGTGAAAAACACCAGTAAATTAAAATAAAGCTGGAATACACTCAATTAGCTAAATTACTATTGATATCTGTCATTATAAAGTACCCAGGGCTGTATAATTTTGTTCTAATCCCTAAATGCACAACTGAGCAAGTGGGAGAACATATATTCCTACAACCCCCAGTGGAGACATTGAGATTATGCATGCTCTCACTAATATAAAGAGGGACTTTCACACTGGGATACATTTTAAAAAGAGAACATTTAAATAAAAAGCAATTTGGTCTGCCTGTAATTGTATTCCCCTTGCTGTTATTGCTAATTATTGAAGATATTTGTGCTTGAATGCGTGAACTCCTTTTTTTTCAATTTTAAATAGCTCGGTTTCTACTTCTACTCAATCCTGCTGAAACCACAGGGTCAGAGTCTTCCTTTCATATTGCAGTTTACCAGTATCAGTGTCCTGGCTGGACACCAGGTGCCCACCAAAGCAGCTCCACCTCATCTGGACAAGGGAGAGAAAATAAAATGAAAGGTTCATTCATGGTCAAGATAAGCACAGAGAGAGATCACTCACCAATTACTATCACAGGCAAAACACTTGACTTGGGGAAATTAATTTATTACTAATCAAATTAGAGTAAGATAATGAGAAATCAAAAACTAAATCTCAGAACACCTTCCCCTTACCCCTCTCTTCTTTCCTGCTTAACTTTACTTCCGAATCCATGACATCCGCACTCCCAGCAGCACAGGGGGACGGGGAATGGGGGTTGTGGTCAGTTCATCTCATCACATCTTCTCTCTGCTGCTCCTTCCCCTCCATGGGGAGAACTCCCCATACTCTTACCCTGCTCCAGTGTGGGGTCCCTCCCATGGGAGACAGCCCTCCATGAACTGCTCCAACATGGGCCTTTCTCACAGGCTGCAGTTCACGAACTGCTCCAGTGTGGGTCCCTTCCATGGGGTGCAGTCCTTCAGGAACATGCTGCTCCAACATGGGTGCCTTCCATGGGTGCAGTCCTTCAGGAATAGACTGCTTCAGCATGGGTCCCCCATGGGGGGGGACCAACAAACCTGTTCCAGCGTGGGCTCCTCTCCACGGGGCCCCAGGTCTTGTCAGGAGCCTGGTCCAGCAGGCCTTCCCAAGGGTCACAGCCTTCTTCGGGCATCTCCCTGCATAGGGTCCTGTATGGGCTGCAGGGGGAAATAGCCTAACTGATCATAGTCTGTATCATGGGCTGCAGGAGAAGCTGCTCCAGCTCCTGGAGCATCTGCTCCCCTTCTTTTTTCACACTGTGAAGGTGTCTGCAGAGTGGTTTCTCACACATATTCTCACTTCTCTCTCTACTTGTAGTTGCACGTGGGCTTTTTCCCCTTCTTCAATATGTTAATCAGAGATGGCACCACTGTCACTTGTGTGCTTGTCCTTGGTCAATGGTGGCTCCATCTTTGAGCTGACTGGCATTGGTTCTATCGGACACCAGGGAAGTTTCTACCAGGTTCTCTCAGAAGCCATTCCTGTACAACCAAAACCTTGCCACACAAATCTAGTATAATCAGTCAAGAGGCAAAATCAGCATCCTCAGAGACAGTCATACAAATGCTTGGCTAAAATCTGGAGCAAATCTAGATCTAGCCATATTCAAATGAGAAATAAGATTAAAAGAATTAAAAGTTTGAACAATAGTAGTGATGAGCTCCTGGAACAAATTCTCAGAGATTTAGTGGATCCTTCCTCTCTCTCTCTATGCTCCCATATAAAGACTGGATTTTTTTTTTATCTTGATTGTAAACCAAGCTACATATCAGCTACATACAGACTACTGGGAGCAACAGAGAAGTAATGTGGTTATTTTTAAAGTATAGGAAGCTAATTATCTATTGGCTCTTCCCGACCTTTGAACAGGCTATTATCAACTTTCACCTTACTCCAGTGGAACTGAGAGAAGTGTGTAATGAGAAGTGCAGTAAAGATGATTAAACTTAGAAATACTAATCCTTATTTCATTCTGTAATTCTTTGAGGGAAAAATACCAGCCCCTCTTTCCATATAGAGCAGAATAACTAAAGGAAAGCCCTGTGATGAGTGTAGCACTGTGATAAGAGTGTGAGTTTGCTAGCATTCTGCAAAATGTTGACTGACTTCTTGTAGTAATTTTCTGTAATGTGGAGGCGCGAATATTCAACATGGTGGGCAACTGGTGACTCCTCAGAAGTTCAAGCAAAATTCCCATGCTGAGGGTACATTGCATAACTATCAACAGAGAAGTCTTGGTTCAAAGCTTCTGAGTGAATCAAAGTCCCAGCTGTTGGAGAGTGTGGGATACTCAGAGTTACTAGGCTACATGCGTCTCCTGTTGTATGATGGTCCAGTCATAGAAGACTTTATAATTCTTTGATGGCAAATTATTCACAGAGTGCCCTTATTATTATTCTGAAACATGGCATGGATCTTATATTTTTTCAGCCATATGAGGGTTCTCAAATGTGGTTAATAGGATCAGAGAGCCTGGCTGTCCTCCAAATTAATACATCTGAAGGCTGAATTTCAGAAAACCTATTTTGAATAAAATGTCCCAGATATTTCCTAGCTGAATTACCACATGTAGCAATGTGCTAGCATGCTTTTAAAGACACATTTTGCTTTGCAGGCAATTACAATGTTCTTTTAATAAATGCCATTATTTATCCTGATATGCTATACATATATTTACATGTTAAACAACTGAACACATTCTTAATATATTTTTGCAAACACTAATAATTTTTTAAATCACCTTGTTTAAGTAAAGATACCTCATCTGGCTTTCTGCTACATTAGTCTCAGATCTGGCCATTAGATTATCTCTTAATACTGCAGCTATTTTATACTTTTGGTTATGTGGCTTCTCAATTACATGAACAAGGTAAATGAACAAAAATTACTGAATGTGAAATGAAAAAAAATTGTGATGATAAATTTGAAACAGTGTAAAAAAGATGCTGCTAGTACAAGCCAGGATGAAACTGTAGATTTCCATGGCATGTTAGGATGCTCATATTAGATAGACTAGATATACTTAGACCATCATTTTCTGGCGCTGTGGCTTACTGGCAAGGAACAGCTAGTATTTGTACTAAACCTTTGTATCTTCCAAGACAGAGTAACTACATCCAAACTACCTATGGGAATGATTCTAGCTCGTGCCTAACTCCCAAATTGTGCCTGGGAAATTTTTAGAGAGCTCTAATTAGTACAAGCCAAAACTGTGCTAGGAAGCCTCATAACAGCTTAACAGATGGTCTAGTTCCAGTTTTGGAACTATTTCCTGACTGTTCAATTTCATACCACTGACAGCCTCCAGACTGTAAAACATAAATAGTTCAAAATAATGATCCAATTAATAGTAAAATTAAATAAATAATTAATATACATTCAAAGATACATACCAAGTAAGGACCACATATTATCTACAAAACCAGACAAGAAGTCTCTTTAAGCCACAAACAACTGAAGACTAGAAGAGTATCAATGAATGCTAACTTTATTCGTATATATGTCCCTGGGGATCTATTCTTGGCTATCACCAAGAACAGAATATTAGGGTGCACTAGGAAAGCTAAATTTTGGGTTTTATGATCAACAAATGCAGGGACAGATGTAAAAAGGGGTCAGACTGAAAGTCATTCCATGAAGGGACTTTTCCAGTATCAGGGCATCCGTTAGATAAGAGGACAGCATGGAATTTAACTTTGAAAAAAAGCAATCTATCCTAGACTCCTGGGAAGAAATTCTGCTTTATGTTGATTTATTGCATCCAGCATGTAAGACTGTGGAGCCAGTTAGATGCTACCACACAATGCTTGGGAAATGCTGCCACACAATGCTGGGGAAATGAATTGTACCTATGCCATAGGAACAGAGCAGGAGACAAGATGTAGTAGGTGGGGTATGAGAGGGGATTAAAATTTCATGGCAAATCTGCGCTTGGAGCTCTAGAAAAGCAATTACAGAGGTGAGCTGATCACTTCCCATTAGAGATGAACTGCTATAGCACATAACCCTGCCACTCTAATACTTTAAGAAGCAGCTGTATGGAAAATATGAGATAACAAGGATATCTGGTGACTGAAGATATATGAAAAATACCTGTATTTTCAAAATACTGACATTTACCACTCAATCCTTTGAAAATGTAGAAACTTTCAAAAGTGCATTCTCTCTCTGTCTGTATATACACATACATGTATATGTGTTCATATATATGTATATATAAAGGTACCTATTTGTCTCTCTCCAAAATGTGCCGCCAAAAGCAAAAAAGCCAATTGATGTCTTATAATACTGTGTGATGGAAAGACGGGATACTGTGCATCCTTCAGAATTGCAAAGACAATTCCAGATAAAATTCTTAAATAGAACAATTAACCTCTCTATCTGTTGGGTAAATATTACATTTTTTTGATATTAAAGATGTATTCCCTTTCAGATACGGTATGCTTTATTTTCATACCAATGTTCTCTTCCTTGTTAGCCATTTAGTTTTCTGATGAAAGAAAATATCCTTGTTTTCAGCCACAAACGTGTATTTTTGTGTCAAAAAAAGATTGCATGTAACAAAAACATCTTAGTGAGCAACTGAAACTGAAGGCTAGTCCATGCCACAGACCTGATTCCCCTCTGCCACTGGTGTAACACTATCAATCTCATTACAGCTGCACTAACCTAAAAATCTGGGCATTTGTGACCAGAACTAGATTCTTCAACAAACACTGCATCACTTTATGAATTACTGCAATATCAAAGGAATTTTCTTAGCTTCCTTGGTAAACAGCCAATGTATTTACTGCTGATACAAAGGAAAGAGGTGGCAGTTACAATCAGCAGAAGCAGACTTAACAAGTGGGACATTTTGCAGATTCCATAGTTATATCCTGTATTACTTCTTATATATCCAGTTATGGCCTATATGCTCTGTACCACATGGAATTAAAGTTTGCCTTTCCAGTTGTATCTCCCTTTTCAACACTGATGGAAAATTCTGCCCGCATTTCCCTTTACTTTTTAAGCCGATATGTTTGAACAGATAGTATGTTGCTGATCACGGACGGAAAGGTGTGACTAACCAGCCAGAGGAAAAAAAAACCACCGCTTTTAGACTGATCAATGTTAGCCTTCACCCTGATTGAGTGATCTAGGATGTTGCAAGAAAGCATCTGTAACCACTTTCAGAGGGAACACAGAACATTTATTAAATCTGAGACAGCAACATTACAATCAACTAGAACTTGAGATCTGCTGAACACTTGAAACTACAATTTCCAAATATCTTTCTTCTCTTTAATTGAGGTTTGTTCTGCTGGCAGACTAATGCACCCTCAGCTGAATTTGAACAGAACTACTGCAATAATCAGTGACTCTACTTGAATGAAAAACACGTAGCCTGGCTTTCTGTATGTCTAAGAACGTCTCTCAGACAGACCTGACTCCTACTTTTCTTAATTAAAACTGGTAATAACTGTTTTATGGGATCTAAATTACACTTTTATTTGACAAACTTAATTTAAAGTGTGACCTATCAACTTAATGACATTTTGAGGCTGGGCACAACTATACATAAATTAGAAGAGAGTGAGATGCTTTGCAATAGAGAGGTAAAGCGAAGAAAGAACAAAAAAACCCAAACAAAATACAAATGAAGGATAAAACCTCATCAAAACATTGTAGCTAATGAGATACATATATTGGAATTAAATCAGAGCCTAACTCTACAGAATATTGCTTACTAGGCTAATGGCTGAAATTAAATATATGGAACTCTGAAGTTCTGATAGGTGTGATTTGATTTCTTTGATATAAACGCAGGAAGATTTAGAAATGAATTTGAAAATAAAGAATGAAAAACTTGTCTTGTTTGCTGGTTTGTTGTTTTTTTGTTTTTTTTTATTTTAGCATGAAGGGTACCTCTGTTTTTTGGGTGCTTTTCATCCACAATTCTTTAAACACTTTAAGGAGACAGTTGAGCGCTATCATTCATTCTGGACACACATTGTCTAGATGAGGGAGCTACTGAGATTGTACTATGAACTTGATGAATTTTTGATGTGACACATAAGAAACTCATAATGTTACATCCCACGAAGGTGAGAGATACTTTATAGGGAGTGTCATTCATCACAGCTTCTCAGGAGCAGAGGACATCTTAGAATCATAGAATAGTTAGGGTTGGAAAGGATCTTAAGATCATCTAGTTCCAAAACCCCCCCGCCATGGGCAGGGACACCACACACTAAACCATGTCACCCAAGGCTCTGTCTAACCTGGCCTTGAACACAGATAGGGATGGAGCATTCACAGCTTCCCTGGGCAATCCATTCCAGTGCCTCACCAGCCTGACAGTAAAGAACTTCCTCCTTACATCCAATCTAAACTTCCCCTGTTTAAGTTTTAACCCGTTACCCCTTGTCCTATCACTACAGTCCCTAATGAAGAGTTCCTCCCCAGCATCCCTATAGGCCCCCCTTCAAATACTGGAAGGCTGCTATGAGGTCTCCAGGAAGCCTTCTCTTCTCCAGCCCCAACTTTCTCAGCCTATCTGCATACAGGAGGTGCTCCAGTCCCCTGATCATCGTCGTGGCCCTTCTCTGGACTTGCTCCAACAGTTCCATGGCCTTTTTACGTTGAGGACATGTCGTGGTTTAAACCCCGTCAGGTAACTCGTTCACTCACTCCCCCCCTTCTTTCCCTCTCCCTACTCCCGGAGGGACAGAGAGGAGAATCAAAAAGAATGCAACTCCCACGGGCTGAGATAAGAACAGTTTAGTAACTAAGGTATAACACAAATCACTACTGCTACTACCAATAATAACAATGATAAAGGAAATAACAAGGGAAGAGAATACAACACCTCAGCACCAGCCAACCGATAACTCGCCCCCCCATGCCCGACCAAGCTCTGACCGATACCTCCTCCAACCCCGCAGTCTCCCAGCCCTTCCGGCTAACTCCCAGTTACATCCTGGGCATGACGTGCTGTGGTATGGAATAGCTCTTTGGTCAGTTTGGGTCAGGTGTCCTGTCTCTGCTTCCTCCTGGCTTCGCCTCCTCCCTGGCAGAGCATGAGGCTCACAAAGTCCTTGGCCAAACCAATAACATCACCTGTTCCCAGGCCAAAAGTCAAAACACTGCACTACACCAGCTACCAAAGAGGAGAAAAATGTCTGCTACTGCTGAACCCACGACAGGACACCAGAACTGCACACAATACACCAGGTGAGGTCTCACAAGAGCAGAGTAGAGGGGCAGGATCACCTCTTTCGACTTGCTGGTCACATTCCTTTTGATGCAGCCCAGGATACAGTTAGCTTTCTGGGCTGCAAGTGCACACTGCCAGCTCATGTTCATTTTCTCATTGACCAGCACCCCCAAGTCCTTCTCCACAGGGCTGCTCTGAATCTCTTCTCTGCCCAAACTGTAGCTGTGCCTGGGAGTACTCTGACTCAGGTGTAGGACCTTGCACTTGGAATGGTTAAACTTCATGAGGTTGACATCAGCCCACCTCACAACCGTGTCAAGGTCCCTCTGGATGGCATTCCTTCCCTCCAACGTATCGACCAAACCACACAGCTTGGTGTCATCAGCAAACTTGCTGAAGGTGTACTCAATCCCACTTAACAAAGATGTTAAACAAGACCGGTCCCAACACCAATCCCTGAGGGACACCACTCATTACTGGTCTCCAGCCAGACATTGAGCCATTGACCACAACTCTTTGCGTGCAGCCATCCAGCCAGTTCTTTATCCACCGAGTGGTCCATCCATCAGATTGATGTCTCTCCAATTTAGAGACAAGGATGTTGTGTGGGACAGTGTTGGACGCTTTGCACAAGTCCAGGTAGATGACATCAACTGCTCTACCCCTGGACAGTTCTGTAGCCCCATCATAGAAGTCCACCAAATTGGTCAAGCAGGATTTCCCCTTAGTGAAGCCATGCTGGCTGTCACCAAGCACCTTGTTGTTTTTCATGTGTCTTAGCATGGTTTCCAGGAGAATCTGCTCCAAGATTTTGCCAGGCACAGAGGTGAGACTGACTGGTCGGTAGTTCCCCGGGTCATCCGTTTTCCCTTTCTTGAAAATGGGGGTTATATTTCCCTTTTTCCAGCCGTCGGGAACTTCACCTGACTGCTATGATTTTTCAGATATGATGGCCAGTGGCTTAGTAACTTCATTCACCAGCTCCTTCAAGATGCATGGATGGATTTCATCAGGTCCCATGGACTTGTGCACTTTCAGGTTCTTAAGATGGTCTCGAACCAGTTCCTCTCCTACAGTGGGCCCAAGGTCTTCATTCTCACAGTCCCTGCATCTACCTTCCAAGACTTTGGTGGTGCGGTCAGAGCCTTTGCCATCGAAGACCGAGGCAAAGAAGTCATTCAGAACCTCAGCCTTCTCCAAATCCTGTGTACTTAGCCCTCCTGAGAGCTTCCTGAGGGGGCCCGAGTTCTCCCTAGTCTGTTTTTTATTTGCTATATACCTGTATAATCCCTTCCTGTTATCCTTAGCATCCCTAGCCAAGTTCAATTCTAACTGGGCCTCAGCTTTCCTAACCTGGTCCCTAGCTTCCTGGACAACATCCCTGTACTCTTCCCAGGCCACCTGGCCTTGCTTCCACCTTTTATAAGCATCCTTTTTAATCTGAATTTTCCTCAGCAGCTCCTTATCCATCCAAGGAGGTCTCCTGGCCCTCCTGCTGCACTTCCTTCTAGTTGGGATGCAACACTCCTGAGCTTGTAGCAGGTGATCTTTGAAAATCAACCAAAAGTCTTGGGCCCCCCTGCCCTCTAGGGCTGTATCCCATGGAATCTTACTAAGCAGGTTCCTGAAGAGGCCAAAGTCTGCTCTTTTGAAGTCCAGGGCAGTGAGCTTGCTGCACACTCTTCTCACTGTCCTGAGGATCTCAAATTCGACCATCTCGTGATCGCTGCATCCAAGGCTGCCCTGAAGAGTCATATTTCCAACGAGCCCTTCCCTGTTGGTGAGCACGAGGTCAAGCATGGCATCTCTCCTTGTCAGCTCCTCTATTACTTGCAGAAGGAAGTTGTTTTCCACACAATCAAGAAACCTCCTGGATTGCTTGTGCTAGGCTATACTGTCCTTCCAACAGATGTCAGGGTGGTTGAAGTCTCCTATGAGAACAAGGGCCTGTGAGCGTGAGGCTTTTCCTATCTGTCTATGGAGTGCTTCATCTGCAGGCTCTCCTTGATCAGGCGGTCTGTAACAGATTCCCATAGTAATGTCTCCCATCACTGTTCTCCCTTTAACCCTGACCCACAAACTCTCTGTTAACTGATCACCTGTCACAGAGTTCCATACTCTCCAGCCTATCCCTAACATAAAGGACAACTCTCCCTACCTGCCTGCCTGGCCTGTCTTTTCTAAAAAGCCTGTAACTTCCCTTCCAACACTCCAATCATAGGAGCCATCCCACCATGTTTCTGTGATGTCTATTATATCATACCCCCGTACATGTGCACACATCCCTAATTCTTCTTGTTTGCTCCCCATGCTACTGGTGCTTGTATAGAGGCATCTGAGCCAAGCTCCAAATGAAGCCGGCTCATTGGCTGGAGGGGCTGGAATATACATTGCTCCAAGCATTTATTATAGGTGCTGGCAACTGACTGGGTGTGTTGGGATGGAATGATGCCCCCCTCACCCAACACATCTAGTTTAAAGCCTCCTTGACCAGTCTGGCAAGCCTCCTACCAAAACTACTCTTCCCCTTCTTCATCAGACCAGCTCCACCAGCCCCCACTAGACCTGGCCTACAAACTTGGGTCCTGTGTTCAAGGAACCCAAACCCCTGACTATGACACCACCCTTTTAACCATTTATTAACCTGGCCAATCCTCCTAGCTTTTTTTAGGTCCTCCCCTGTATCCTGGAGAATTGATGAAAAGACTATCTGAGCTCCAGAGCCCCTAACCACCTCCCCCAGGGCTCTGTAGTCCTTCTTTATGTTCCCCAGGCGACTACTATCTATATCCCTAACACCCACATGTATCACCAGAAGTGGGTAATAGCCAGTGGGACTTACTAGAGCAGGAAACCTCTCTGCAGCATCCCTGATCCTTGCCCCTGGTAGGCAACACACCTCCCTTGAGATGGGGTCTTGCCGGCAGATGAGTGCTTCTGTCCCTTTCAGTGTCGAGTCCCCTATTACTACAACCTGCCTCTTTTTCCTGACAGCACCAGTAGGGATATTCTTTACCAGGGCATCAGCTGGCTGTTTCTGGCTCGAGTGCGTTTCCTCATTAGCGCCCTGCAGGACAGCAAAGCGGTTCTGTGTGGGGACAACAGATTTAAGAGGAAGCCCCTTGCTTTTGGTTGTCCTTTTCCTCCTTTTTTCTTGCTTTTTTTTTTTTGTCACTAATTCCCAGCTTCCCAGCTTAACGGCCTCCTTCTTTCCTTCATGAGGTAGAGGTGAAGCTCGAGGCCCCTGCACAGTTTGGGCCTGGAGCAAGCATTCCTGCTTCCTCTCAGCTTCCCTGACATCTCGCAGCCTATTAACAGCATCCCGCAGCTCAGCCACCTGCTGCAGGAGGACCCCCACCAGGGAGCACCGAGGGCAGCCCTGCCCATTGCGCACCCTCCCCTCACCAGACCAGTGCAGGCACTCTCTACACTCCGAGCTCTGCACTGCAGCCTCCCCTCTCATCGGCTCTGGGTGCCTGCGCTGCCACCGCCGGGACAGCCAGAGCAGAGCTGCCGGACCGGGCCCTGCTCATACGGCGAGTGCTCACCATCCCGCTCTCCTGCCCGCGCGAACTGTCCTTGACCCGCTCTGTTTGCCCGCTCTGCTCGCCGCCCTCCGGATCCCTCGCGCTCCCCGGGGCAGGTTTTTACCCAGTCAGGGCTGGTGCCGCTGCTCCAGGCTCCGCCCCCTGTGAGTCAGCTGCTTACGTCAGCTGAGCTGCCGGCGCCTGGGCAAGTCCTGTCGAGGACGTGAAGCTCGTCGATGGCTCTCGCCGCTCTGAGGCTCCTGGACGCTGATTTCCCTCCTGCTCCGGTGTTGAAGGCGTCCTCTCTCGAGCTACTCACCTCAGCAGTTTTCTGCCTTAAGAGTTAAATCTATGAGAGGGATTCTGATTGCTGGTGTAAAAATATTCCTGATAACAGAAAGCCCCTCCACATCTGAAAGTAAGCTGTGAGACAGCAACAAATATTTGGAGAGTTTTTTTTTTTAATTTACGTTTTGTCAAAGTTCTAGGTTGAGTTTTTTTGTTTTTTTTTTTTTTTTTTTTCTTTTCAGGAAGTGCAGAATCATTGGAAGTAGTCATAGAAGTATCTCACTACATTCTGTGTTTCAAAGCAATTTGGTGAAAAAAAAAAGTTGAAATGATCCGACTGTGACATTTCAGTGTATTTTTTAAGTTTAAAGGAAAATTTTTTTTTTTATTTCTTCTGCAAAATGTAGCTTTATGTAAGATTAAAAATAATATAGGAAATAAGAAAGTATCCGAATTAAAATTTTCAAGTAGTTCAGCTGAAATTTTTGGTATGGCTGGATTCAGTTTGTTAAAAGCTTTTAGATTTTAAGATTTTTACTACTTGAAAAGGGAAGAGAAAAATGCTTACATTTCTAAATCACTATGCTTACATTTTTAAATCACTGAGATGGAACAGCCAATGTCAAATTGTAAGTCTAGATTGACATGATAATAAGAAATTGAACTGCTGTGTTTCAGCAAATAAACTTTTGTTGGAAGAACTATGGCCTGTGGTTGTACATTACTGTCACTTGTTATACTTGCAGTGATTCCAACAACATACTATGCATTGCCTCTGTCATAAACAGTGGTATTTCATTGTCCAAAAGGTGCCTTTGGAAATATAGAGACACATATTGAAGAGTGTTGGAAGAGAATGTCAGGATTTCATTTCTCCAAAAGTCAGTTCTCCACCTACACATTGGTACAGTGACACAGTTAGTGAATCTCTGAAGATACTCACCGAATGACAAAATCTGAGATTGGGCATCAGCTCTGGAAATCAACTAGCTCAATCCTTCAGCTCAGCAAGGCTTACCAAGACGACACTGCTCAGGACTGTTTCCAGTGGGGCTTCAAATGTCTCAAAGGAGACTTCACAATCTCTCTGTGCCAGAGCTCAGTCACCCCCCACAGTAAAAGGGTGTTTTGTTTTCATATGGAATTTAATGTGGTTTAGTTTGTGCTCATTTTCTCATGTCTTGAAGCAATGTCGTGAACTATCTCACCCATGAGCTCCCTTTTCTGCCCCCCCCCCCCCCCCCCCCCCCCCCCCCGCAATGGGAAGGGACACCTTGCACTAAACCATGTCACCCAAGGTTTCGTCCAACCTCGCCTTGAATACAGCCAGGCATGTAGAATTCACAGCTTCCCTGGGCAACCCATTCCAGTGTCTCACCACCCTGACAGTAAAGAACTTCTTCCTTATATCCAATCTAAACTTCCCCTGTTTAAGTTTGAACCTGTTACCCCTTTCCTATCACTACAGTCCATCCCCAGCATCCCTATAGCCCCCCTTCAGATACTGGAAGGCTGCTATGAGGTCTCCATGCAGCCTTCTCCAGGCTGAACAGCCCCAACTTTCTCAGCCTATCTTCATACAGGAGGTGCTCCAGTCCCCTGATCATCGTCGTGGCCCTCCTCTGGACTTGTTCCAACAGTTCCATGTCCTTTTTATATTGAGGACACCAGAACTGCACACAATACTTCAGGTGAGGTCTCACAAGAGCAGAGTAGTTGGGCAGGATCATCTCCTTTGACCTGCTGGTCACGCTCCTTTTGATGCAGCCCAGGATACGGTTGGCTTTCTGGGCTGCAAGCGCCCACTGCCAGCTCATGTTCATTTTCTCATTGACCAGCACCCCCAAGTCCTTCTCCGCAGGGCTGCTCTGAATCTCTTCTCTGCCCAACCTATAGCTGTACCTGGGATTGCTCTGACTCAGGTGTAGGACCTTGCTCTTGTCATGGTTAAACTTCATAAGGTTGGCATCAGCCTACCTCACAACCGTGTCAAGGTCCCTCTGGATGGCATTCCTCCAAGATTTTGCGAGGCACAGAGGCGAGACTGACTGGTCTGTAATTCCCCAGGTCATCCATTTTCCCCTTCTTGAAAAATGAGGGTAATATTTCCCTTTTTCCAGTTGTTGGGAACTTCACCTGACTGCCATGATTATCATGATTTTGATGATGACATCATACTGTTCAAGTTGTGTAGGCTTGTTTTCAAAGCATGGCCATATAAATCCTCTTCTAGTAGCAACAGTGTATACCAGTCATTTTGGCTTGGCTTAAGAGGAAACATAGTGAAAGGTTTAAGAAGTTATTGCTGTTAATAGCACTTATTACCCAAATTCAACATTATAAGAAAGTCTTTAGAAGCATTCAAAGGGCACCTGACAGGTGGGAAGTAAAAGAAGTCTGACTTCATAAGGGAAAAAGAATAGGTGAAATGAGGAGAGAGAATATAATGGGTTAAATTTGTTTTTAGTGGTGTGTTGTCACTTCCCTTTTACCTCCCTTAATGCAAGATCTAGTCTTCTCACAATCTTAAATCTGTATCTTCAAGATCCTCCTATGAAGAAAGTATTCTTCCCTGTGTTTTATAATGGACTAGTAAAACACAAAAGCTGTATATGTACTTTGATGCTTTGATAAGAGCAAAGCTGTGTTTTGGTAGAAGGAAATATTTATGCTCCCTCTTCCCATATGTAGCCTAGGCAATAGTTGTGATATCTTGGGAATGTAGCTTGTACTTTTGTGTGTCTGGAATCAGATCAAAATTAACCAAAGCTACAGATGTGGTAACAGACTGAAATAGTAGGTCTTTACAGGGGTGCTATTCTATTTCAATAAACCTAGTAAAATGAGAGAAATCCCTTGAAGACTGCTATTTCAGGCATCTCTGACAGAAAGAGGCATCTCATTCCATTCCTGACCTACTAAGGAGGCAAATTATATTTCTCTAAGCACATATGTGTGTATATATTCTTATTAATTACATATGTATATTCTTATTAATTACATATGTAAGTGTGGTTTATTCTGGCAAGTAATTCTTTTTTTTTATTTTGTTTCTTTCTTAAGTTTACAATCCAGACTAATTTCTATAAAATTTGTGAATGAAATCACCATGTGTGTGTGCATCTGTGTACGTACACATTTTAGGTGTTTCACAGTGCTAATAGGTACCTAGTAGAGTTGATGAGATCAATGAACATTAGTTTCCAGAAGAAACCATTCTTCCTATTTATTAAGCACTTTGTAATATCCATCCTGCAGAGCCTTGCAGTAATTCATTCAGTCATGTTCCTTTGATCACCATGGCAGCAATATGAAAATTTCTACCATGATGCAATATTTGCTTTGAGTTTTTGCCTTAAATTTTGCTACCATAGACAGATTTGTTTAGTGCCAATTCCTTCACACTTGTCATTGTTAAGCATGGCCTTGCCATTGCCATTTTAGTGCAGGCTGGGACAGATGCTCTGGTGTTTCTTCTTAGGTTTAAGAGCAATGAACAAAGAACAGGTATTCATGCTGTTACTAGTGAAGTATGTGACCTTGTATTTGCTAAAACCTTGCTTAAAGCTTTTTATGATTCAGGGCTTAAAGTCTTGGTATATTCCCAAACCAACAGACAAAATGTTGATTTTTTTGCATTTCTTTATCGAGAATTGCATCAACACATATGTTGAGAGACTTTTCTTAACCTTCTTACGCTTTTTTGCTCATTTCTCTTGCAAATCCAAGCTGTCTTGGTGTCACGCGTACTTTTGTAGATGTAGACCTCAAGGAAAGAAAAATGACAACTATCATATCTTTAATCATACAAAATCTGCAAGTTATTTGGTAGGGAGAGTCAACAGTGAAGAAAAAAGAAAAACACCTTAGCAAACTGAGGATTTGGCAGTGGGTTAGCCCATGCAGATACAGGTACTGCACTCAGAAAATGCTTAGACCAACAGTTACTTCAGTAGACAGAAAAGCCAGGGTTAACTGAACTTATTACAAAGAAATAGTATTTACAGTGAGATGGAGAAAAGCCAGGGTTAACTGAACTTATTATAAAGAAATAGTATTTACAGTGAGATGGGGAGATAAGTCCATGAGAGTACTATCAGCCTTTCCCATGTTTCATTGTTAATAGTGCTGCAGTGAACGAAGAAGAAAGAAAATACATTTTTTAGTTATTTTTCAGGGTTTTCACTGGGTTTTATACAAGGAAGGAAGTTGTCAGGGTCATGAAAGTTAAAGCAACTTGCTATACGGAGACATATAAATAATTCTAATGACAAAGAGGTTACAAAAGATCCTAATGCCTGTCTAAAATAGACTTATGCAAAATATTGACAACTGCAGAATTTCTTATTAGTAGGAAAGTTTTCACAAGACCTTGCTTAGGGCAGTAAGCATATTATTATTTCAGGACTTGGAGAAAGTCACACCTGAAAGAAGAACTAGAAATCTGCCTTTTCCCTGCGCTAAATCTTTTTGCAGGATTTCAGAGGAATGAATTTTTAAAATGCGATTTTTTTTTTTTCCCCATTGTCCTCGGTTCAGCAGTAGCCATCATGTTTCTCCTTCTTGGTAGCTGGTGCGGTGCAGTGTTTTGACTTTCGGCCTGGGGACAGAGCGGATAGCGATGTTTTGGTTTGGCCAAGGACTTTGTGAACCTCATGCTCTGCCAGGGAGGAGGGGAAGCCAGGAGGAAGCAGAGACAGGACACCTGACCCAAGCTAGCCAAGGAGGTATTCCATACCACAGCACGTCATGCCCAGGATGTAACTGGGAGTTAGCCGGAAGGGCTGGGAGTCTGCAGGGTTGGAGGAGGTATCAGTCAGAGCTTGGTCGGGCTGGGGGGGGGCGAGTTATCGGTTGGATGGTGATGAGATGTTGTATTCTCTTCCCTTGTTATTTCCTTTATCATTGTTATCATTGGTGGTAGCAGTAGTGATTTGTGTTATATCTTAGTTACTAAACTGGTCTTATCTCAACCCGTGGGAGTTGCATTCTTTTCGATTCTCCTCTCCATACCTCCAGGAATAGGGGGAGGGCAAGAAGGGGGGGGGAGTGAGCGAACGAATTACCTGACTGGGTTTAAACCACGACAGTTCTTTTTGGCGCCAAACGTGGGGCACGAGGGCTTGAGATAACGACAGATCTGACCGGATTAATAGTCACTCATCACAATGCTGATTTATTGGCTCTCAGAGTTGTTCTTGTTGATCTCACAGCTTCAGAATGTTGTAACTTACTTAGAGCCGGTATTTGCTGTGTTAGTGTTTATCAAGTGTGGGGCCTGGGCTAAGGTTCTTGTCTCACTGTGCTTTATGGCAATGGCTTGTAATACGGGCGGGCTCCAGCAGCAGGCCGGGACGGACGTGGCCGTGGACTTGTACCTGGCCGTCCAGCTGCTCTTCACCGTCCTGGCCCTGGCCCTCGCCCTCGCCTGCCTCCTCGTGAGGCCGCGGGGAGCCGAGGGGGAGCGGCCCCGGGAGCCGGCGGCTGCTGAAGCGGCCCGGGAGAACGACCCCGGGGACCAGGCGGCGGCGGGAGCAGGGCCGGAGTCCGCGGCGGGACGGCTGCCGGTGGAGGAGGTCGGGGCGGTCGAGGAGAGGAAGGAGGCGGCTGCCGAGCAGAGAGAGAAGGCGGCGGAGGAGCCGAGCCCGGCAGAGGAGCCGAGCCCCGCGGAGGAGCCGAGCCCTGCGACGGCCGAGAGCATTCCCCGGAAGCCGCCCGCCGAGCCCCAGGAGGACGCAGGAGAACACGCAGCATTTCCCAGCAAGGAAGAGGAGGAAGAGCTGGACTCAGGAAAAGAGAAGCTGGTGGTGGGAGAGCCGGCAAGCACAGCAGCTACACCAGCCCCAGTGACAAGTACAGCAGCATCAACTGAGAGTTCTGAAGGTTTTGAATGGCCTTTGGGTATCCTTGGGACCTGCCCGCTGAATCAGCATGTTGGCAACACACACGGACTGTGTTTTACCCACAACCATTTTGTCTGATCTCAAAAGTTAAGCAGAGTCAGGTTTGGGTCTTGCCTGGGGTTAGACGACGATGCAGGGGGACCAAGAGGTTTTCCCCAAGGCTGGACAGTCATGAGTGGCAGGGTGTGTGGGACAGTATGGGCAAGTACCTAGTCCACTGGCCCCCTCCAGTGCTTTGGAAGCATCGGAGATGGAAGGCAGCTGTATGGAGTCCCCAGCAACAAGCTGCAGAAACTGCTGAAGGGGACAGTGAATTATTTTGAGCCTGGTGGGCCCATGGCACTTCAGGCCATCAGAGCAGAGATGCAACATAGAGATGGACTCATGATCGAGGGGTGGACTTAGCAATGGACACTATTGCCCAGGTTGTTCATGAGTGTGAACACTGCACACAGTCCCTCCTGCTCTGCAAGACTGTTACAAGAGATGGAGCCTGGCATAATGGACCAGATGGACACAGCAGCTTTATAGCTACTGGTCCATGCACTTAGATAAGAGTGATGGTATATTGAAAATGTGGGATCTGAGCATGACATGAATGGTATGGAATAAGGGGTGAATAATGTCCTGGGTTCAACAGTAGCCGTCATGTTTCTCCTTCTTGGTAGCTGGTGCGGTGCAGTGTTTTGACTTTCGGCCTGGGAACAGAGCTGATAACAGTGATGTTTTGGTTTGGCCAAGGACTTTGTGAGGCTCATGCTCTGCCAGGGAGGAGGGGAAGCCAGGAGGAAGCAGAGACAGGACACCTGACCCAAACTGACCAAAGAGGTATTCCATACCACAGCACGTCATTCCCAGGATGTAACTGAGAGTTAGCCGGAAGGGCTGGGAGTCTGCAGGGTTGGAGGAGTTATCGGTCAGAACTTGGTCGGGCTTGGTGGGGGCAAGTTATCGGTTGGCTGGTGGTGAGGTGTTGTATTCTCTTCCCTTGTTATTTCCTTTATCATTATCATTGGTGGTAGCAGTAGTGATTTGTGTTATACCTTAGTTACTAAACTGTTCTTATCTCAACCCGTGGGAGTTGCATTCTTTTCAATTCTCCTCTCTATCCCTCCAGGAGTAGGGGGAGGGCAAGAAGGGGGGAAGTGAGTGAACAAGCTGTCTGACTGGGTTTAAACCAGGACACCCATATAGAAAAGGCTGTCAGTCTAAGTAGGATTTATGATTTATGTAATCACAGAATTACAGTATCATTTAGGTTGAAAAGGATCTCCAGAGGTTTTCTAGACTCATCCCCAATTCAAAGAAGATTCAACTAGACTTGATTGATCAGGGCCTTTTCTGTTTGTGTTTTGTTTATGTCTGAGGAAAGAGCTTCTACAACCAGCCTCTACAGGCATCTTGTTCCAGGGTTTCACCACTGGATTACAGTGATGGTTTTTTCCCACTCATATCTAATACTTGAGTTTCAAAAAATCAAAATGTATAGATTGGGGTGTGTGTTTGGTGCATATGTGTGTGTGCACAAGGGAGTGGTAAATCATGAAGAATATTTAATTCTTCTCTCTACTCTCAAACAACAGCTTAATGACAGTCACCAAAGCAAAATTATGACGTTTCATACTTACATTGCATAATACAACTATTTTTATAAATTTCCTGCTGAAATTCCACAAAAAGCTGTTACTACATTAAGACTGGGAGGGTCAATATTCAGGTGGTGCATTTGACCTTCATTGTGAGAAACTATGTATATGCAATTTGAGATTTTCTTTCACAAACCTGAACGTTATTTTCACCTGAAGTTGAATTAGTTTAAAATTGGTGGAAATGAGTTGAAACTTCACACAAATTGAGATCACTGTGAATGTTCATGTTATCTGTTTTGCTGGTGTACTTTTTTTTAAATAGTTGACACATAGAGACTGACTGTAGCTAATGATGAAACAATTATGATGATATTAAAACCCATTTCAAGTAAATACACAATGAAAGATGAAGATGAAGACAAGTAAATACACAATGAAAGATGAAGATGGCTTCTAAGGTACTCTTCAATCCCCTAGGGTATAAAAAAAATATATATACATATATATGAATGTAAGTTATTGTAACATGATATAGGAAGGGTCTTATAATTTCACTGTGGCATTTGAAATGCTCTGTGACGAGCATGCAGTGAAACTAAGACTTACTACATGTATTGCAGATATATTTTTCAGCTTAAACTATTGGACTATTGTATTATATTGTATTATAATAGGGTCAGTATAGCTATATGCATGTTCATGCATTTGTTGTATTTTATTTCAGAAGTCCTTTCCAACCCAAACCATTCTATGATTCAATGAAACCCAAACCTACCCACATCAATTTATCTAAACGAGTATCTTCAAAATACTTTTTCGGAAGTCCTAAGAAGACTTCTGCAACATGATGAAATTACCTTGTGTGTACAGCGTCTCTAAACGGCTTGCTTACCACCTCCATCAATTCTCTACCTCAGAAATGCCTTCCAGTCCTTTTGAGATTCATGAGAGTTCACTAAAGCTTGCTAAGAGTTACTTCTAGTGAAAATGTCAGTGGTTAGTATATAGCTATGTTAGGATAACTTATAGCAAGCTTGAAGCAATTTATGGCTTCTGTGTGAGCGGGTGATGTAGAATCTTATTATGTAAATTTGTTAAACCATATTTCACTTAGGAGTTTTTCCTCCTCCTATGACCAGCAGACTGAGCTAGAGAAAGCAGTACACCCCTTCCTGATGCACTTGAACGTGATGATCATATTGAACATTCAGCTATTTTAAAGTGCTCTTTCACAAAGAAGTAAATCCAAGAAGTGCAATGTGTGGTGAACAGATAGACTTTTAGCATATCTTATTTTCTTGAGTTTTTTTTTCTTTTTTTCTATTTTTTCTGTTTGTTTTATTTTTACTTTTTTTTTTTTTAATTTATTTTTCTGCCTGTGCTTCATTAAGAGTTTTATGCCTGCCATGACTCATCTGCAATATTTAATTGATTCTTTCAGTTGTCTGTTACTGCTGTGGGCATTCTAATCAATTAAGGATCTTCACTGAACTGTGGCCTCCTATTTTCCCTCCTCCACCTTTCTTCCATTAAGTCTCTTAAACGTGATTGTGTGCCTACTTTTTTTACATATGGATATGCTTGTTTGCTCTTTGAGCTTAAATCAGGTTCTTTCATTTTCTTTATCTTAATATTGCTTATCTCTGCCTGAATTTCCTCAAGATCCTGTATTCTGTAGGTCTCACTTTAATTTCCAGCTAACCAAAAAGCTGCTTGCACAGCATCCAAGATAATAAGCAGTATTTCTGAAGTGTTTATCAGGCAATCTTGTGATATTATTGCATTGATATATCTATAATGTTTCAGTGTCATAACCAATGTTATCATCAGGCAGCAAGCATCTAAATAATCCTCTAAGATCCCATAAAGTCTTTCAGTTTATTTAATTCTTTCTACATGTCTAAAATTCAATTGGATAGCTAAATTTCACAGGTTTTCTTCCTTCCTTGCAGACGGCTTTGATTTTTTTTTTTTTTTGGTTGGTTTTTCTTTTTTGTTTATTTGGTTGGGGTTTCTTTTGATATTTTGATTTAATCTGTGTGTACTCCAGATACGCAAAATTCTAATTGTTAATGTTTTTACTGCTGAAGTACTTTTTGTCTTTAACATTTGGTGTGCTGAATATTCAAAGTTGAGGAGTTAAGTGCCCAACTCTTGCCCCCTCATTTGAAAAGTTTTGCACTTCAGTAGTTATGAACCAGAATATGTTGCTTTACTACAGGGCTTTTAAGTAATTTGATGTTCTACTGTAAGATAATATAGTTGTTTGCCTTAACTCTGGCAGTAATATTTGCATTTTTGCTTGCAGGAAGGAAATAAAAAGAAAATGGCTCATACTGTTTCCTTTAACACCTGGAGTCACAAGAAAGGCTCGGCTCAGCTTCTGGAAACAGTGGGAGCTGCCTAAAGCTCTGTTATGGGGCCACATTTTTCTGTGTCATGTATTGTTCTACATGTTAATCTTGCACACCTGGTTTCTGGAAGTTTCCAGGCTGAAAGTATCTGAGGGGATTTATCTTGTACTGGAATTTGCATTGGGTCAAAGTCTTGGCATTCCTTACCATCACAACCACCATTATATCTGTTTTCTCCTTTAGCATCCCCAGGGAATCCTTAAAAAGTACTGTAATACCAACCTGCTGTCTCAGGCTTTGTAATTCTTGGAAGGATGGCATTGAAGCCTTTTCCCCATGGATTTCTGCAACTGCTAGCAATAAGAAAATTTTTGTATTTTTTTATTATTATTATTTTATTTCTTCCTTTGCTTTATAATTGCTAGTTTGGTAAGCAATGATTCTTCTTTTCTTCTGACTTAATTTTTCCCTCTGTTCTTTCTTTTGATAAAGTTACAAAGAACTCATGGAAGACATGAAAAGACCTAAAAGACTTAAATTATTTGACTGAAAAATATGTTGCCTTTTTATTCCTTCAGCATCTCAAGAAAAAATATAAATTTTACTTTTATGGAAGATAGCATGACACTGGATTAGGATGCTTTTCACATAAGTAAATTTGTGTCATTAATTGAATGAAGATCAAATTCATTTGCAAGCATAAATAAAATGCTCATTTAAAATGTATAAGTTTAGACAATAGCTGTTTTCTTTCAAATTCAACCAATTGTGGAATCCAAGCTTTTTGAGCATACATGGCAACCGAGAATAGACTTTGGCTGCACATGGCTTCAGTGAGCAGTTATTTATGGTGATTGCAAACACTGTGCTTATGGACTGCTACATTTCTGTTTTGTAGAGAGCAGAAATGATGAAAGAAATGCTATGACAGCTGTATATTTCCTGATATTCATCTTGTATGAAGACACAGTCTCAATATTTTGTGCAAACTACTATTATAGTGTTTTTGTGCCAGCTCAGCCTTGATACAGCCCCATATGTAGCCTCATGTTTCTTTAATTTGTCAGTATTTGCTTTGTCCTTCAAATGGCTTCAGAAGCATTAGAGCAAAGCAGTCACTCACAGACAGAGCTCACATGTATATCCATACAGGTAAGATTTAGGTGTACTGTCCTGGTGATTTTAAATCAGGATCAAAACCCCAAAACAAATCCCCAAAACCTCACCTAAGGCATATGAACATCTTAACACTTCCTGCATGGAGAAAAAGCGGAGGAAATGCAACCCTTTTTCAGATATGTTTCCTGCATTTGAAAGGGAAAGAACAATTCCCTGCTTATGTTAAGTTAGGTAACCTGTAGTAAGCAAGCCACCTAGAATAATTCCACAATCAGTAGACAAAGATAACCATTTCCAGGAATGTTGCATATCAAATCTAAACAATGGCATGACTAATCACCCCATAGAATCACCTGTCTATTCCTTTAGCATTAGAAGAAAATTTGAAAGTTAACTTGTTCTTGATGCCCAACTTTTAGTCAGATAATTTTAGATTATATTAATCCTACTGTTAGTTGTTATTCCAAATTAAAGCCAACTCCAGGTGCACAATATCAAATCCCACATTGTCACTTCAATGGCCTCCATGCACCTCATGAAAAAAGATGGTAGGGAGGATGAATAACTTTTCAATCAACAATTCAAATTAAAAAAAAAAAGTTCAAAGTACACAAACATTCTGTTTTCTTCTACAGAAAAAAATAATGAAAATTCCTTTGATATACCAAAAAAAAAAAAAATATTTCTGAACTGTTTAATTAACAACTTATAAAAGTATATACCTGAGACTGAATTGGGTAATAAGATGACACCTTTGTTCTATAAAAATATTTTGCTACTAGGAAAATTATTTTTAAAAGTGTAGTCAGAATCTGAACCAAACTATCATCTGCTGAAAACTTGCACTACTGATCTTCTGACATTAATAGTTAAGAAGGGCAAAATGTACCCATTTTACATTAATCAAAAATATAGTGGGTTTTATTTGTTATTGATTCTTAAGGTACCGTGAAGTGCTGCCTCTGGAGTGTACTTGCTGACATGGCAGATGGTCTTTATTACTCCTAAAGGTGTGGTTGGCTAATGGCACTCTAATTCTTTAGTATCTCCATCTATCTACCCTTTCCTTCCAATTAGAAATTGGTGACACATTTTTATGGCCTCTAAAGCAACATAAATTAGCATCAAGTATGGACACAATAATCTACTAATTACAATCTGATGTCTAACTTGAAGATACATGGATAACATACTGAAATACAAAGATCAGAGAGCTGCTGTGAATGTTATTCCTATGTGAAGAACATTTTCAGTAGAAAAAAATTTATAGATTTACATCCTTTCATGCAGGTAGTTAAAAAAAAATACTGGAAAAATAGTTTAACATACATCTGTTCAAATTTTGTCAGAAGTTTATATGTTGGTGGTCATATACAGGGATCCATTATAAGGAGGCATTTGCAGAAACACTGCCTTCATATGTTAAAATATACTTCATGAGCATCTAAGCAGAACCTGACACTAAGTATATTTAAGTTATTGCAGGAATCCACTGCCTGCAGGGGTGTTAGGTCATAGCTGTAAAGATTCTTTGAAGTCATTACACATAGTCCCATAAGGTTTCAAATCCAAGCATTTCCTCTCAGAACAAGCTACTTCTGAATTAACCTAATTAATTCAAACTAATGAGCTATAGCCATTTTATCATATTGATAGCTCTTTAGCTGTATCTAAATGTCATATTTTCACAAAGTTTAATTATGTCTTACTGGTATCCAGAAAAAAACAGTGAATTTAAGACTGTTACCCCCTTTCTTCAGATGAGAAAAAAGAGAGGAAGTGGATTTTATTCGAATATTGGCTAATGTGTAGTGCTTCTATTCTTGGCAGCTTTTGAAGTGAGCATTTAAAATCAGAGGGCACTCTCAAAAGCCTTAAGCCAAAAAGTGCTGTATGCCAAGTCTAGGACACACTTTCACAATTGTCTTTCTTTTGCTTCATCCATCAGATGATACTGTTATCAGATGAGCACTTGGTATCTCTGTCTCTTATTATAGATCACTGAGAGTGTATTCTTCCCCTGTAGTTTTCTTTGTTCCATGCTTTTGCCTAAACCTTCAAGACTGCCTGTTATTGAAGATGGGATAGTTGTCTAGAAGAAATTTTGATTTGACTGAGATTATGTCCTTAGCTGTGCTGCTCACAGTAAAGTGAACTGATGTGTGGATGACTACGTTCTTGTTCACCTTTTACATTGCTGTTTAGTCTTTGGCAGAAATTCCTTGTGACAATTAATATTCCTTCTGGTCTACATAGAAAATATTTGTGCAAACAAATAATACAAATACATCAACAGGTGCATAATTCTGCCACTGACACTGTTCAACTGCATAGTTTTAAGCTCTATCAGATAAATAGGACAGTTCCTTTTGTTTTGCTTTTATATAAGCTATCATTTGCTGTTCTAAATGAGTATGTGCCCTGTATTCAGACATTGCAAGGGTGGTACCACAATTCTAGGTATAAACAACATAATGTTTTTCGGGATAAGAAAAAAATTTACATGTTAATATGTGCATTTTTTTTGAGCACTATCCCTGTTGTGGTTTAAGCCCAGCTGACAACCCAGAACCACGCCAGCGCTTGCTCACTTCCTCCTCTTTCTCATCCCACTCCCAGAGATATGGGGAGGAGAATCAAAAGAATGTAACTCCCATGGGTTGAGATAAGAACAGTCCAGTAACTAAGGTATAACACAAATCACTGCTGCTACCAGCAATAATAATAATGGTAAGGGGAATAACAAGGGAAGAGAATACAATCGCTCACCACCTGCCAACCAATACCCAGCCTGACCCGAGCAGTGATCTTGCCCTTTCGGGTAACTGCCCCCAGTTTATACACTGGGCATGATGTGCTGTGGTATGGAATACCTCTTTGGTCAGTTTGGGTCAGGTGTCCTGTCTCTGCTTCCTCCTGGCTTCCCCTCCTCCCTGGCAGAGCATGAGGCTCACAAAGTCCTTGGTCAGAGTAAACATTATTGATCAGCAACTAAAACCATCAGTGTTATCAGTGCTGTTCCCAGGCTGAAAGTCAAAACCACAGCACTGCACCAGCTACTAAGAAGGAGAAAAGTGAATGCTACTGCTGAACCCAGGACAATCCTTTGATGAATCTCTAAATAATTGAGAAAAAAAAAACAAACCCACAAAAACCCCAACCTAAACAGTTTTTTGCTAACATTAAAAAAACCAAAGCAAACTAATTTCAAAGCCTTACATCAGTATCTATGTATGTTTATGTATCAGTTGTTTATATTCATAAAGATTAGTGTTCATGATTTTCATTGCTTTGTACTGCTCAAATTTTGTTAGACTAATTTCATGTGTCGCTTTAAAAGTGGATATATATTTGCTTAAAAAAGCTGACAATTTTGCTGTTATGTTTTTGAATAAAATAGTCATTCTCCCACCCTTGTCAGAAACACCAGCAAAAATTATCAGTTTCCTATGATTGCTCTGATTATTTCTTCAGATATTGCATATTAAAATTCAGCACAGTTAGAATTTGTAGGATTAAAAAAAAAAAAAAGGCCTGTCTGGATGGTATATGAGCTAGCTTATGGATGTCATTTAATACAATGATATTTTGAACAAATGGCAGGTGAAAGTCTTGGATTTCAAAGTATTTAGGCAGGGTGTCAATCATTTAATCTTTGCCAGTTGAAATGTATAGTCATCTAGGATATGTTTAAAGGATGCCCCTGACTTTTCATCAAAAATTCCTTCTTTCCCTATCTGATCTTGTGGGTCTTAATGATTTGAACTAAAAATGAGGGAACTAACAGCATATTTGAAAGGAAGACCTGGATAGCTACACTGATTTTTGTTACTATTATTCACCACCTCTTAAATTTATAGTGCAGTCTGACTCTTTTCCCCTCTCTACTTTTTAAATAAACAGAATTTCCTTGATTTTTCAACAGTCAACTTGGCCTTTTAAGTTAGAAAAAAAGAGCATCATTAAAGAACTAACAGAAGCTGCAGCGTAAAGGATAGTCATGGCAAGACGTTAATAGCATCCTAGAGAAAACATGTAGCCAATGGGAAGCATGGGACTAACTTTATAGACAGCATTTAAAATGGTGTTTGGAAAGTAACTTGGAATGAAAAATCAGTTTCTTTGTTTCAGCAATACCTACCACTATTTCAAATAGTCAAATGATGTTTATTTATTCAAGCACTGTTTTTTTTCTGAAGGCATTCTCGTATGTATTTGAAGTGTGAAATGCATAATGAAGGATCCAGTGTATAAAATCACAGAATTATTGAAATGTTTAGGTTGGAAGAGACCTTTAAGATTATCACGTCCAATCATTAACCAAAGACAGGTCTTTGATATGTTTCACTGCAGAAACTTTGCACTCTTTCCTGAATATCTGTGTCTTTCAAAGAGTTTTTTCTGCAGGAAAATTTAACTTCTTGAGTATTTAATTTACAAGTAGCACAAAAGGCAAAGAAACATGCTTCTTTTAATGTATTGCTGCATTCAAATAAGAATTCATAGGACATCCTGTGATTAGTGAACCGTCTGCATAACATAATGACTGAACAACAAAGTCTTCAAAATTCTGCATTTAGCCAAAAAATAATTCAGAAGTCTTCATCACGTCATATAAGCTTGTGATAAACTTACCCCTTTTTGGACATTTTTTTCCTAATGCCCACAGCTTCTCTACGTTGATATTTTTTTTGTTCATCTTTAGCAGGTGGGATCCACGAGCAAGAAGCAGACATTCTGCGTATAAATTTTCTAAAGTGTTTATTGTTTAGCCTATTTTACTTCCAATGAAAACACTGGAATTTACAGTACAATTAATTTACTGCAACTGGTGTTGGATGCTTTAGAAAATCCCATGATGTTGAAGATTCTCATCTCTTAAGGTTTTTATTGCACTTTAAGGAATTTTACATTATAATTTCAGTTGACATGGGACTGAGGAAAAATATTTTAAGATTAAACAGAGCATCCATAGGTCTCAAAATAAAAAAGTATTTCTCTACTCGTTCTGTGTGTCTCAAATTACTTGTATGAAATTCTGCATGAATCCTATTTTATGACATTTCTCTACCATGCCTTTATGCATTTACCCTTGTGAAAGTCTCATTTCTGGCAAAGAATGTAGAATTAACTTTCACATTAAGTGTCATGAACAGTAGCTAGAATTTAATATTGCACACTGACATTATTACATACTATTAAATGTTAATTTAAATCTACTTGGAGAAAAACAAGTCTTTTCCTCTTTTACATTCACACACTTCACTTAGTGCCTTTATGGAAATTAAGGTGCCCTAGAATCATTCTACTGTGCTGCTCTTATTGCACAGGCACTGTTCACAACAAATGTTATTTACCTAAGTATTTCTGCTGAAGTCTGTGAGACAACTCCATGCTGTAAAGTTGCATCCAAAGGGGAAGGTAAAATTGGGCGAACAGACTTTAATGATTACCAAGCACCCTAACTTAGAAAGCATGTAACTTAACTTAATTATGTAAATCAACAAGAGATTGACCCTACACTGAATTTTTAATACACTAATTGTCTGATAGAGAAATCAAATTAGACATTAGTAGTGAATCTTCAACTCAGCATGCAGAGTTACATCCCCAAATCTTGTTACTAATAGAGCTGCATATAATTCTTGAGACAGTATGAGAACAATTTAGGTTGGATTTTTTCACTCTATTTTCCCCTATAAGAGTGTTAATATCGAGCATAAGTCTGTCTTGGCTGTTCTGTATTGATTTTGAGAGTGGATCTCAGCTGTCCTTAAATATTATCTATAGTAGTCTCCTACAGCTTGTAAATTGGTTGTAAGACAAAATAGTAGAGAACTTTCTCACAAGGTAATTTTCCAGTAGAATAAAAAGCTGCTTTCACAGAGGAAAAAGTGTATGAAGCCAATGGAGAAAATACATCTTGAGAATAAATAGCTATTCTAAAATTCCATAAAAATTCTCCTGAAAGTTTCAAAATCACATTTTACATTCTTATTTTACAATTTGTCTTTAGTTATAACAGACATCTAAAATACTTCTGCTACAGCAATGTCACAATAATGAAATGTGCTATTTGTATAATCTTTTTTTTTGTAGCTACTACTGATGGAAGCATCATCTAGAGATCAAAATGTCTTCTGTTCTGAAAAAAGCTCCAAACTGCTGCTTGAAACTTTTCAAAAGTAACTTTTTGTAGATATTTGCTTTCATATACAATCTCAAAAGTATGTGGTTCTTTTTCTGAAACCCTGAAATTTTTAATTTAATTTTTATTTTTATGTCAGGTGTAGATATTCTGATTCTCAACCTCCTTTTTTGCTAATTACTTAATTTATGACTGAAATAAAAATATTAAGAAACATAATATTCTTAAAGTCATGAATTGGATGCAAAAAATCTTAAGTTATGTATAGCATAACAAAGTGTTTAAATAATAATTGCAGACGTTTAGGTTGGTTATTTTCTTTTTTCTGAAATACACAGATTAGAAATGTCTTTTCTAATTATTTGAAAGCTGAATTTTTATGACTGACTCTTGGAGGTAGAGATTTAATAAATTTTAAAAAATCAATACCATGAGAGATTTATTATTATTATTGTTGTTGTTGTTCTTGTTGTTGTTATTACTACAGCAATTATTAATTGTAGTTACACTGAAGCTGGGAAAAAGAACTTGCTCTAAGTTAGTTTTTATTTACCTGCTATCTGTCTCTGTTTAGTACTATTGTACCAGCTAGGTATCAATTACTATTGATTTCAGTGATACTACCTCTTAAAAAAGAACTCTAAGAGGAGATAATTATTAGAGTACAATTTCAAGTTACCTGTAAAACTTCAATTATTTACCACAATAAACACTTCTCTGAACATTATGGGGATTTATAAATAAGGTTATCAGCAACTCATCACACTTTTAAAATCTGGACTAAAATGTTTTCATAAACTTATCTATTTTTGTTCTGGTTTGGTATACTTTTACAAAAAATATTCTAAGATCTATTGCTATCAGTGTTATTTCACCTGTACCCTCAGTTCTCAAAAGAAACATGCAATTACTATGAAGCATAAACATCAATTGTAAATATCGTTTCCTTGCAGAAAGATTTAAAGTACACCTTCTTTCTTTCCACAGGATTAAAATATTAGAACTATTATCCTGAAGTAGCTTATGATTTAAACAATTAATTAGTAAATTGTCTCCCTGTCACAGAATTTGATTTAACCAACTCAGAATACATATAAAATAGTGTCTGTGATACTAAGTGGAATTGAACTGTAAACATTAATATTCAATCCAAAAATAAATCCACTTGATTATTTTCCTGTTTTCACTGAGCAAATGTTCTCTCGGTCACAGTCCATGCAAAATAATCAGTGTGGACTTCTGGCAGTTTCTGTTGCCTTTAGTAAAAGTGAAACAAGATTCTTTTCCCAGGAGAATCAGCAATGAGGACTTGGAGGCTCTTTCACTCCTCTTTCTTGCACTTTTATGATCTGGAGCTTTAGACAATCTCCAAGCAGTGTAGGAGTGGTGACTTACAAATTCAACAATTATTTTGACTTGTAAAGTCCTTTGACAAATATTCAGATGACAGTTACGGATCAGCTGTCAAATGAAGTGGCCGTGCTCTGGACTTGTTCCAACAGTTTCATGTCCTTTTTATGTTAAGGACACCAGAACTGCACACAATACTCCAGGTGAGGTCTCACGAGAGCAGAGTAGAGGGGCAGGATCACCTCTTTCGACTTGCTGGTCACGCAGCCCAGGACGTGGTTGGCTTTCTGAGCTGCAAGTGCACACTGTCTGCTCATGTTCATTTTCTCATCAACCAACATCCCCAAGTCCTCCTCCGCAGGGCTGCTCTGAATCTCTTCTCTGCCCAATGTGTAGCTGTGCCTGGGATTGCTCTGACCCAGGTTTAGGACCTTGCACTTGGCTTGGTTGAACTTGATAAGGTTGACATGGGCCCACCACACCAGTGTGTCAGGGTCCCTCTGGATGGCATTCCTTCCCTCCAGGTTATCAACCGAACCACACAGCTTGGTGTCATCGGCAAACTTGCTGTGGGTGCACTCAATCCCACTGTCCATGTCAGCGACAAAGATGTTGAACAAGACCGGTCCCAACACCGATCCCTGAGGGACACCACTCGTTACTGGTCTCCAGCCGGACATTGAGCCATTGACCACAACTCTTTAGTTGTGGCCATCCAGCCAGTTCTTTATCCACTGAGTGTTCCATCCATCAAATTGATGTCTCTCCAATTTAGAGACAAGGATGTCGTGTGGGACAGTGTCGAACGCTTTGCACAAGTCCAGGTAGATGATGTCAACTGCTTTGCCCCATCCATCAGTTCTGTAGCCCCATCATAGAAGGCCACCCAAAACCTTCATCTGAATTTCCTTTCCTTTTCCTTTGTAACATTTTTTAAAAGAAACTTAATTATTTTGACAGCTGAGTTGTTCGGGTTCTGTTAGTTAGTTAGTTTGTTTATTTGTTTTGCTTTTTTGCTGTTTTTATTCAGGACTTTTGAAAGATCATTTCCCTGCAGTAGAATTGAAATATCCTGTCGTTCAGCTTTGTATTGGAATATGAATGACAGCATGCAGTGTTCTGCATGACTATTCATTTTGTTTACATTTTTGACATCTTTTCTTCTCAAACTCCTTTGTTAGCCTAGAACTTGCCAGCATGATTTTATTGCTGCAATATACACCTTGTTTGCTCTGCTGTAGCTTTTTTCGTTTCTTTACATAGCAATGGTTCTTATTTAAACCCCAGGGTAGGTTGTTTGGGTTTTTTTTATTTCTTTAAATAGAGATTGTATCATTGCTGCTCAAAGTCTTAGAATAAATTATATTTTTTTCTTTATATTAAGGAAAACTGCGACATTTCTCCCATACCTTATTTAGTCAGAGCTCAGATTCTTTCCTGCTTCTCTACTCTTTGAAATTAGCATGTCGAAAGCATCTTCATGAAAACACGGGCTATTTACTGAGAAAAACTTTTCAGATCTGCAAAGGGCTTGCCCTGCAGGATGTTAAAAATTTCCAAAACCTTTCACAGGACTTCCTCATGAGGTAGATTTAGTCTTGTGTTCATATCCAGAAAACCTTAAAAACTCTGCTTGTATATCTAAATGTCAAGTGTTCTTGACCAAACTCGATTTAACCTAATCTAACTTTGAAGTTGGTGCCATTTTCTGCAAACACCATCTCGAGGTCCCTTCCAGCTCTAAATTACTCTGTGATTCTGTGACTGGTGCTCAACAAGTATGTAACTAGGGTAACATTAAAGAATAGCATTTTCATTATTACCTCTCTGACATTTGTCTTGACAATTTATTGTTACAATAAATGAAAACTGGAGTTTTCATGATATTAGTTGCATCAAAAGTCCTCTAAATACGAAAGCCTCTCTTTTAAAGAGAAAACGGAAATTCCCCCAGAAATCACAAGGTAGCCACTCAGCAATAAGCACATAAAATAAGGGCAAAAGTTCTGTGCTTGAACCCTACCTGCTTTAAGGATCTTGATCCACAATTAATGATTACAATAAAAGAAATAGCTACTAATAAAAGATGTGGTATAATATCAAATTGGATTTTGTGAAGCACATAAGGACATGATTTCTTTAATGTCATTATATAAAGCAAAGACGTTAGCTAATCTAATCTAATACATTCAAATATGCCTTCTCATGGACTACTGCTTAGGCAAGTCATTGCTTTTGGTCAGAATTCTTTGGTCAAAATTCTAAATAAGTATTCCTAGTCTAAACCAGCAAAATTGTTTATACTTGCTGTCAAAGACATAATGAATATTTTTCCTGAATTTATTTTTTATTCAAAATACTAGGGATAAGCATGGACAATATTGTCTCAGTGCAGAAAACTTGGTGCTATGTTGTTCATATTGCTGAGTAGCAGTCTAGTCATATCACTCAGACATCATGTTAAGAACATGAGAGAAATCATGAGCTTTTGAACTGTTTCTGCGGGGAGCAAGTCCCACAATTTTTGAATTTCTGCCAACGAACAGAGTGTTTCTTTTCCCAAACTTAATAACTGAACATTTTTAACTAGTGCATAACACACATTATTTGTGTGATAGATGTCTATGTTGTGTCTAGATACATATGTTTGTATGGCTAACTGTACTGTCACGACATTGTCAGTTATAAGATAAACTGATCATTTAATCCTGTTCAGGAAGCTAACTAAAAAGAAAAAAATTGAATGAAGATGTCCAAATGGAATGACTATCTAGAAGAAGCGCATTTATTTTCTTCACTATAATTTCTTTCCAGGACTTTTCTCCTTTTCCAAACTACCTTTGATGTATTTTGCTACTCTATATGGCATACATACTTTTTCCTTAGAACACCTTTGGAATTTCCAGCTCCATTTTCATTGATTCTTTTTCTTTTGTTTTCATGTTTGCTACAAGCTCCAAATTATTATAAATTGATGAGGCCTGTATCTGGGTTGCTTAAAATATTTTTACTGGGCTCCTTATGTATGACGTCTGCCTGTACAACTTTATTTCAGCACAGTCTCTCTATATATAATCTGTCTTCACTGCTATATCCCATAGGACTTCATCCAACCTTTACCTCAGTTCTTGCAGATCTCCATTCGATAACACTTCTTTTTCCATGTTATCTTTTTTTCTCTATAGAACTTTCCATTTCACAAATCTATGGCCTGCTTCTTTATGTTTTACTTGAGTTATTACAAACATACTTGAGAATTTTATTTTCACAACTACAATAAAGGAGCCTAATTAAGAGATTGAAAAGAATAAAAAAAAAAAAAAGGACTTCTGTAGTGCATCATACAGGACTGCACTAAACAGAAAAGATAGCAATATTTACTAATGATAAAACATATGATCTCCTTTTCCCTACTGTCCCAGAAAGTGCACTGAAATAATCTCCATAAAAGCAAGATTTATTTTTGCAGTAATTTTTGTATTGATCATGGCTATTAGTAACTGATCCATGTATATTAGAAACACAGTTAACTCAGAGAGGTGTTCTGTATACTGAAGTGCTTGTAGGATTGCATTAGAGAAACCTTCAGCTAATTCTCCAGCTTGCCTGTTTCAAAATCAGTACCTTTTCTGAGTATATACAAAATGCCTTTTTTCTTTCTTTCTCTCTTTTTTTTTTTAATTTTTTTTTTATTTTATTTTGTGCTTCAGACAGTGGAATAACAACCTTGTTTTAAAAAATGTTTATCCAAGGACATTCATAGATCCTCAACCTGAATTACTGTACCAGCACGCAGATTTTTTTTAAGGAGAAATGGTTTGCATTCACATGTTTTAAACGCATGACTTTATGTAAAGATTTCACAGAATTTACTCTATGTTTTCACAGAAACCTTCTGTCCATTGCTTGCATGCATGTTTGGCATGAGAACTACTCTTCTGGCCAGTGCACACATTTCCTGTGTGACAGGAGTGGCAAATGTAGGGCACAAAGCTGGACATACCCAGACTTATGTTTTCCAGGGAACACTGAACATCTCATGGATACCAATGACTCAGGCAGCAGCAGGCATATTATATATAAACCCTCTAGGTTATGGACAGTGAATCTAAAGCAGCACGTGGCAGTGGTCAGTTACAAATCCACTACTCAGGATTTAGAACCCTGAGTGTGGCATCTGGGCTCTGCAATTGCCAGCTCTACTCTCACATAGCCTCAAAGATTGACTCATCTGTAAAAACAGGCAGAGGAAAATGAAGGCCAAGGGATCTGTGTACGGCCTGTTCCTGCCAGTTACACGAAGAGGGAGTGCCAAATACAATTTTGGAGTGTTTTAGTCATGATTATGTTGATAAGGTCTAAGAATTTAAAAACACATTAGTGTCAGATGAAACTGTATGTGCTGGTTTTATTAAGACCGTATTAGGGATTATGTTTTCAAAATGCAGCAGGTTTGACATAATTTTCAAGGCTACCTTTTCTTTCTATCTGTCCCTGGCCAACTTTGTGATCAATCATTTCACTACTTAGAATAGATGTCAAGCAAGTCAGCAGAGATTCATGTCAAATTATCAATAAAGGACTGAAGATAGAGTCAAAGCAGTTGTGAATATAGAAGGAAATTCACTTAAATTCTGATCCCAGCTCCATTATCCTTTTCAAAAGCATATAAATTGCGTTGACATGAAGGAGTTAAAAGAAACCAAGCACAAAACAGAAAACAAACAAAAAAAAAAAAAAAAGGAAAAAAAACCCTACCCAGACCAAAACTAACCTGCTCTCTTTGTCCAAACCACCATCAAAAAATAACTAAAAGCAGTATTCTAGAGGCATGCCCCTTGAATTATGTCATTTCACACAGGGTCTTCCCTGTACCCAACTGCTAGCTTATTCAACAGAGAGAATACCTGCTCTCTTTATATAGGACTGGATGAGCTGGAATTACTGACTATGTTTTTGTAATGTCTCTGCAACTGGCAGGATTTTCTAGAACATGATTTGAGAGGAAGAAGGTGGAAAAGTTTTGCATTCTTAGAATCATAGAATCATAGAATAGTTAAGGGTTGGAGAGGACCTTAAGATCATCTAGTTCCAACCCCCCTGCCATGGGCAGGGACAACTTACACTAAACCATCTCACTTAAGGCTAAACCTTGACTAAACCTTATAGTACATTGCTTTTGTACATAATAATAAAATAAAAATATATGAGGAAATAAAAAAGACTTTCTATGGAATGCTAGAACAGAGACTTCCAATCCTACCTCAGACAAATGCAGTCATGGTCATTTGTAATGAGGAAGTTAGTCAATGATTAAAAGTGGATTAGGATTCAAAGTATTCAGGTCAAATTCCTCTACATGACCTGAAGAAAAGCAGTTAATCTTTTTCTGCCTCTTTCCAAAATCAGATTCAGACTTTTCTTCTTGTCATTACACACTAAAAATGATCTTCAGGCAAAGGATTCCCTTAACATGGACAGGCCCACTGCCCAGAGCTTTATTTCTTCCTCTTGCTGTCACTGATATATTGGTAGCTAATTCAAAAATTTATCTGAATAAAACATCTGGATAGACACTTTAGATTTTAGTTGAGTAAAATGGGAATTCCATTACTCAGACTTGAGATTCAGGCTAGTTGTCTAACCAGTGCAGAGATGCACTGTTCTGTGAGAAATTCAACTGTTTGATATAGACATCCCAGAACAGAATAAAACACTTTGTCAAGGTACTTTTGCACTGAATACATAAGCCCAGACTCTTGGCTTAGTCTAAAGGTCTTCCTTCCAGAGAGCCAACAACAGTTGGGATTCATTTTGTTTGTATAAGCTCACAATATACAAGGATGGTCTGGAAAGCACTGCAACACATACAATTTTGAGCTAGAAGTAGAAGTAGTGGAACAAGGTGTCTGCCCAAAAGCATATCTGAATTCAGAGTTCTGCACTGAGCTTTGCATCTCATATCCTCAGTAGAATTCATTCAATCAATGTGAAAAATCTGAGCTCTTTCCAGAAGGAAATAATTCATACTACAAGGTTGCTACCTCCAGCTATCATCAATCTCTATAGCATTTACTCACCAAAGAGTTTGACCTAAAAATTTCAGTTTTTGAATTGTTGATGAACTACCTAACTTAACATTAAATATTAAGTAAAGTTTGTCAACAAAATTATTAGAAATTCTGATGAAAAATGGTCCTTTTGTAAAACAACATTTTCCTGGAAATATATGCCAATTGAAAAAAAAACTATTCCTCAACCCTTATTATTCCCTTTTCTTTCTCTGTCACATTTTGTTGATGTCCAGTATAGAAAGGATGTGGAAGAAGATGAACACAAAATATTAATATTGGATGTTTATTTTAACATGTAAATATTAAACCCACAAATATTTCTAAATGCCGATGAAAATTAGAAATTGCTGAAGATGTACATTGCTATGACAAAATATATGGTGATTATAGATGGAAATCCAGTCTAAACAGGACTTCTGTGCTGTTCTTGTATAGGATCACAGCTCATGGCACAGAAAGACATACACATAGTATCAGGGAAGCCTCAGGCTCCTGAAGATGTCACTAAAAGCCTTCTAGATCTCGTGGTACATCCATGTTGTTATTTGAGTTAACTTTTTGTTTTATTAATAAATAACATGTGCCCAGTTGCCAGTAATTGTATTGTCAGCACATAGGTTTTGTCATTGTGATATTTTGATCATTCTGAGGGCCTGAATCAAATTAATAATTCTACTATCCAAGTAGTTTCCTGTTCAGTGTAAAAAGCAGTATTAGTTCCCAGTGATTTCCAGATCATGCATCTTTGGGCTTAGAAATCCATGTACCCATTTTGTACAACACTGCACAATTAATTAAGTACCTACTGTGGTCAAAGGTTTTACCATCCACTGAAGTATTAAGCATCAGATGCTACTGCATTCAGGAAGCTTACGGAACTTATGTTCTGATAAGACACGCCAGTGTCTTAACTCCCAGCTGCAAAGACAGAGCATCAGTGCTCACTCTTAAATTATGTGTTAGAAACTGCTTAAGATTTTCATTGCAAAAAAATGCATTTTTGTCATGCACTAGCATTGCAAATCATCTTACTTTGGATCTGAATATCCTTTAAAAATGACGTTGAAGGAAATACAGTTAGAGGAAATAGAAACACAGGAAGAACACAGAGAAGCTCAGTATGTTTCAAAGGGACTTTTTAGTGATGAACAGCCACCTGTTATTAAAAACTCAACCAGTTTAGTTTTGAAAGTATTTTTCCTTAGGTAACAGTGATGCCTAGGATGACAATTATCCCCTTTGAGTCCAGTTTCTAAATCCTCATTTCCATGTAATGTCTAGTTTCACAGATACCTTTTACAGATCGTATCTAAGATGTGGCTTTTGCTATCTGTCTGCTCAGCTGAAATATCTCACATCTTAGCTGCTGCAACACCCTTTTTTCTCTGACTTTGACAAATGTAATCTTGCTCAGCTGCTGCAAAGATCATTTTCTTGGTCTGTCATTTTGACCATTTCACCTATCCCTACACCTCCCTCCACTAGATACTCCTTTTCTGACACTTCACAGAATCACAGAATCACAGAATCTTAAGGGATGGAAGGGACCTCAAAAGATCATCTAGTCCAGGCCTCCTGCAAGAGCAGGGTAACCTACAGTACATCACACAGGAACTTGTCCAGGCGGGCCTTGAATATCTTCAATGTAGGAGACTCCACAACCCCCCTGCACAACCTGTTCCAGTGCTCTGTCACTCTCACAGTAAAGAAATTTTTCCTAATGTTCACATGGAACCTCCTATGCTCCAGTTTACACCCACTGCCCCTTGTCCTATCACTGGACATCACTGAAAAAAACCTAGCTCCATCATCCTGACACTCACCCTTTACATATTTGTAAACATTGATGAGGTCACCCCTCAGTCTCCTCCAAGCTAAAGAGTCCCAGCTCCCTCAGCCTCTCCTCATAAGGGAGATGTTCCATTCCCTTAATCACCTTTGTAGCTCTGCGCTGGACTCTTTCAAGCAATTCCCTGCCCTTCTTGAACTGAGGGGCCCAGAACTGGACACAATATTCCAGATGCGGCCTCACCAAGGCAGAGTAGAGGGGGAGGAGAACCTCTCTTGACCTACTAACCACACCCTTTCTAATGCACCCTAGGATGCCATTGGCCTTCTTGGCCACAAGGGCACATTGCTGGCTCATGGTCATCCTCCTACCCACCAGGACCCCCAGGTCCCTTTCCCCTTCAGTACTGTCCAGCAGGTCAGCCCCCAACCTGTACTGGTACATGGGGTTGTTCTTCCCCAGCTGCAAGATTCTACACTTGCCCTTGTTGAATTTCATCAAGTTCCTCTCCACCCAACTCTCCAGCCTGTCCAGGTCTCGCTGAATGGCAACACAGCCCTCTGGTGTGTCAGCCACTCCTCCCAGTTTAGTATCATCAACAAACTTGCTGAGGGTACACTCAGTTCCCTCATCCAGGTCGTTGATGCAAATATTAAACAGCACTGGTCCCAGCACTGACCCCTGAGGGACTCCACTAGTCACAGACCTCCAGCTAGATTCTGCCCCATTGGCCACAACTCTCTGCCTTCTTCCTTCCAACCAGTTCTTGATCCACCTCACTACCTGATCATCAAACCCACACTTCCTTAGCTTATCATCTATGAGGATGCTGTGGGAGACAGTATCAAATGCCTTACTGAAATCAAGAAAAACCACATCTACCGCTCTACCATCATCCGTCCATCTAGTTACTTTCTCATAGAAGGCTATAAGGTTGGTCAAACATGACTTCCCCTTGGTAAAGCCATGTTGGCTGCTCTTAATGACCCACTCATCCTTGATATGTCTAGAGATAGTGTCAAGAACAAGTTGTTCCATCACCTTTCCAGGGATGGAGGTAAGGCTGACCAATCTATAATTACCTGGGTCCTCCTTGCCCTTCTTATAGACCAGTGTGACATTTGCCATCCTCCAATCCTCAGGCACCTCACCTGTTTCCCACGACAAGCTTCTTGGCTTCACCTTCAAAGCTCTTTTACAACCCATCCCCACCCCACAAATGATTTTCATATTCAGTATAGTTTGCACCTGCTACCAATTGGCACACAAAGCCAGTCTCTTAACAGATTTTTAATCAACTGCCTGTCTGGTTTCTCCTACTGGTTTTAAGATTGAGATGCGCTTCCTGAAAACATTCCTCACATTTCCTTATTTCTCTCTTTTCAATTCAGTCATTAATATTTGCTTTGTCATGATGTTCAGAGAGAACTAAGGACAGGGAAGTGTCAGAGGTACAGTATTCTATTCCCCAATGTCACATTATTATCTCTCCCCATTTCTGTTTGCCTGAGTGTAAGTAATTTGCAAAAGGGATTCTGTGAGTTTGTATGTTTTTCCTACACTGTCATAATAGTCAATTATTTAGATTCTTATATGTGAAAGTATAAAATATGGCAGCAATCACCTGTGAGCTACTTAAGTGCTTTTCTACACTTTTTGCACTCAGAGTAATTTGAACAATACTTTTACATTTCCTGGACCTTCTGAAACTTGGGTGTTGCTATTGTTAGTCTGGGCTTCATCCTCCAGACTAAATATTCATCAGATCCATTTGGGACATCATAAGACTTCAGTCTCATCTCAGTATAATGATAACTGGCAGAGCTGAGCCTATCATCATTTTCACAGAATGGCTAGGTGCATCTTAAATGTAGAATCTTAGGCATAATGACTGTACCTGAAATGGATCGTACCTCAGAAGTGACACCATATGCATTGTAACTGGCTGGCTCCTTCTGTCTTTCATCATTGCTCAGATAAAAATGAAGTAGTTCAGGCGTTTTATGGGAAAGACATAAGGCCTATAAAAATTTGTTTCTTCACATGGTGAGAAAACACTCCAGGGTATACCAGCGAACAAACTTGCCTAGATCATGAGGAGCATAGCATATTTGTTGCAGGCCATTAAATTAGTGTTTTCTAAGATATCTAATCTGATGTAGCAGACAGCTTTGACTGTTGCAAGTAGTGGGTATTAATATTTGTTTGCTCTTCTTTCCCCCCTTCCTCTTGTGTTTTTTGATCATAATGTTAAAGCAATTTCTAAGTACCAGTTGCTGTCACATTGTGGCCCTTTCCTATGAGTAGAGCAGGAAAACAACAGAGTGCTGTGGTTGACTTGACTGTCATCCAGGATGTTTAGATCTATCATGTTTAATTATTGTCTTTTAAGCACCAGTGCTGAAGAAAATCAAATCTTTCTTTAGGTAATATGAAATAGAAGAATGGACTGAAACAAACAAAAAAACAAACCACAAAAAAAAAACAACAAACCAAACAAAAAAACAGAAACAAAACCAAAAAAGCACCAGGAACCAAAACCCACAAGGCAAAGCAAAAAACCTCACTCAAGCCACCAGAACATCCAGCTATCATGAAACAGTCTGAAGCCACTAGATGGATATGCATGTATTGACATAAATTTAATCTTAAATCTGATTCGAACTCACATAATGATTTTATGTGAATCGTTGACAGTAGTAATTGAAAACTGGTATGTACTGATGAGTATATACATTCACAAGTTTCTACAGTGGCTTGATTATGCTTTTTCCTGTAGAGCTACTGAGGTGAATAGGAAGGTGAATGGTGCTCTTTCAGCACACATAAATGAAAATTTTGTGTTGGATATAAAGTTCACTATAAGGAATGGACATTTTTTCAAACTGCATTAACATTTTCTGTTGCCTCATGCAGTACATCTTGGTGTTCTGGGCTTCTGATCTTGCAGATAAATGACCTCTAGTTTTGTTTCCATGCACGTATGTCTTCCATGGGAAAAAGAACAAGGCACAAAAAGGATGTTGTCTGTACATATTTACATCTATAGAAATTTAAGGCATAGCCTAGGAAGAGACTAGACTCAGGAACTAGAAAGCCCTTCTGACATCTTCAACATATATGCAACTTCAGCTCAGCAATGATGTCTGGCCCATTCATCTAGAGCATACTGACGCAGAAGGTGAAGCAACCATTACTCACTGCAGACTTTAAGATCAGTGTCATAATGCAGTTTTCTGCACAATATAACTTTATACTAAAAAAAAAAAAAAGCTTACCTTGTACTTGAAAGCTCTACTCCTTTATTACATGAAAAAAGGATCTCTTTTTTTTTAAACAAGTAGGTTTTGGCATTACAAAGTCAAGACAACTGTAAGGAAGTGAGTTTAATTATATTTTTGTTTGTGTATCTGTTGTATTCAGTCAACACCTTGTCCAGAATCTTTTCTCCTGTTGGTGATGCGTACTCAGAGTAGAACAACTTTTACATCTTGAGTAAATTATACCTGGAAGTCATCTTAAGTATAAACTTCCTGAGACACTGAAAGATAGGAAAGATGAGACTTCAGTATGAATATGTCAATATTATCTAGAGAACAGTTACAAGGGAAAAAAACCCACAAAAACTCAGTGAGAATGAGGCATTCAGTTGCTTAAAGCTGGACAGTTTTTCATTCAACTTCTGTTTCAGAAAGTTCAGACAGTGAACTGACAGTTTAACACACAAAATTATGAGTAAATATAGGATGGTAAGACTCTTGTCTAAGATTAGGAGTTTAGTGGGACTGAAGTATCACTGAATTACAAAATCGGAGACGTGAAAAGTTCTAAGAAATGCATGAATTTACTACATATGGTATAAACCATACTTCTTTTGTGTGAAAAAAAAATCTCATGAGATATAAACACAAAGATAAGTAGAAAGGGGAAGCTTTTTCATCATCCCAGTGAGATAGTGTTCTCTAACGCATACAGATCATCCTATTATCTACTGTGTGTTTAAAGTTATCACAAACACTCACATAATAAGATGTGTATCAGTGAGTGAGTGAAATTCACATTATCCAACTAAAGCCTAAGCAAAAACCTGTGTGAAACAGGTCACCTTTCTGCTGGAAATGCAACTGAAATTTTGATGAGGTGAAATCCAGCCTTTGATGTAGACCCAAAGTCTGAGCTGCATCTCAGCCTGCTTCTTCTCTGTAATCTGAATTATACAGAACACAACATAGTGTGTGGCGGTGCTTGGCATAAGTAGTAATAACCAGACGACCGGACTGATTTTTTTTTTTTTTTTTTTGTGCACTCCTGAAATACTTGGGGAAAGAAGTTAGCAAAGTTTTCACTTGAACTGCCTGTTGTTTGTTTTTGGTGGTTGGCTTCCTATACTGAACTGTATTTCCTTTGCTCTTTGATCTGGAGACTGAAGCATCAACAAAGAGACATGGATTCAAAGCAAAACACAAGCAGCTCCATGCACATTTATGCTGCAAACATGATACAACTTCTGCTCACAACAAATAAAGTTAGTCAGCTTTTCTGTGTGCTCCTTGCTATAGTAACTATATACACATACTTTGACAGAAATATTTTTTACATTTAGAATATAAATAGTTTTCATGTTTTGTTTTTTTTTCTTAATGAGAGAAAAAAAACCCTCTCTATATATGGTGTACAAATTAGCATGTTAGAGATGTGTCTGGGGGCCTATAAAATAAAGGAGGATGCTTTGACATTCGGAGACAACACAAAGTGATCTTTTGACCACCTAATTAAACATACTCAGGTTTTTTTGTACTTTGCTTCCTGTGCAATTTGTGAATTTGACTTGACAGCTGGCCAAGGTGGATGGCATGACACAGCTTGACAATCTGTGTCAGAACAGTAAGCATTGCATGGCACAAAAATGTGGACTGCTGTGGAGACAGCAACAATATTTGCAAAAATACTGAATTAAGTGTTTTTTTAAAGGTAATATCACAGATAATAACAGCTATAGAATAACACAAACCTTGTCCTGAGGTTTGTACCAGGTTTAAAAATATTACACTTTTCTGAGTAAAACACAAATACAGCTCATGAGAAGAGCCTTGCCAATTATTTGCTGCACTCATACCTTCAACATACCAAAGCATATTTATAGGATGGTCTTATTGGATGCTAAATGTACTGACAAATGTTAACATACTTGTATTCTAAGTGATATTTTCCTTCTTTTTCTGTAAACTGCTATACAGAAAGAAAAATAATTGTTCTGTAGTTACTCTCAGATTGAAAACCATCAAAATCTGCAGCATGAAAACCACTATTTATAAAATAGTGTTATTTAATTTTGAGATTGTTATGCAACTTAGAGACACTGCACAGAGATATATAGTCTAGAGATGCAGTTTTCTTGGACCAACATAAAAACTAATGTATACAACATTTGCTGGGGAGCACAGTTACAACAAAGGCTGTTTGAAGTATTTTTATTGTAATCTGGGGGAACATCCTTTTTCAACCTTTTCTGATTTTATCCATGACTGGAAAAATTCATATAATTAGAAAAAAAAAAAAAAGAAAAAGAAAAAACACGCCCCCCCCAACCCAAAAACTTTAAAAAGATCTAAAATGCAAAGCATGTGATTTGGGGAAATGCCACCTCAGTGTTTCACATGAGCCGTGACTGAGGTGTCTCAATTTCCTTCCTCTTTATAGCAGGCTTCATGGTTGGCAGAAATCTGACATGTCTCACAGTAGCGTCTCTACTTTTCTTTATTGACACAAAATGGTAGGAATCTAAAAGTCCTACTTGTACTCACACAATGGATACATCCAAAGTATGTCAGAAGTCTCTTTGATGGCATTCCTTGATTAGGAAAGCTTTTCTTGTGACTTTTGTCAAGTGCAACATATCCAAATAGCTATTATTCCATTTATTCATGTAGTCATGTCCATAGATGTTTTAATGTTACCCTATTTAAAAATGTTTTCTTCATGAAAAAGGGAACTAAATGAGGCGTAGGGGGAAAAACATGGACAAAACCATGAACTTGAGTCCTGTCCATACGCATGTATTTTTTCAAGACTGCACCAAAAATCAGAAGTATAGTCAATTTCATTATAGAAATTAAAACTGTTTTGCATGAACACTATGAACACTGCAAAGGATTTAGTTCACTGAACATATATGCAGCTCTTTTTTTGGCAGGGAGAAAGAGATGTGAAATATGGGGTTTGTCTTGATCACATTGTAGCAATTCTCTTTACTAACTAGAAGACCAATTTAATTTTAAAAGACTAGTTTAACAACATCCATTTTCTAAAAATCTGTTTGCTGGTGTTAATTATGCCTTCTATTAGTTATGACCTGAGTCATGCAACAGCTGGTTCAGTATTTCACCCACAAATTGGCCTGCCCATCATTACTTGTGTTGCCCTGTTTAGTGTCGTACAATATCATAATGTTAACTTTGCCTGGTCAGTGAACATGATGGAAGATCATGTCTCTTCAAACTGTTTTAAGTCAGGCTTTTGTGATTTATGAAGGAGGAAGCTATTATGACCAGTGAAAACTACATCTCTTTAAATATTCTTCTGGTGAACTTTATTTGTTAGTATGTATCTTACACTTTACAAATTTTAAAGTTTCAAAGTATATTCTGATGGATTCTTTAGCATCAAAACTAATCTAGTAATGAAAAATGCTATACTAGATCCCTTTTGCACCTATTGACTTGAAAAGAAACTGGTTTAATTTAAGGTGCATGGCTGAGTCCTCAGAAGTAATTTGCTAAGCTGAAAATAAGTTGCTAGTGAAACATAGAACAACTAAGTGCAAAGAAACCCTACATATGAAGCTGCTTAGAATGGATACAAATTACTTTCACACTCTCTTTTCCAGGCTTGATTATCTAGAGGCAAATATCACTGCTTTAACATTCTTCCCAAATTCATCTCCAGGGTTAACCATCCATGTTTAATCATTGCCGATAATGAGATTTGTAAACTTTCAAAAATCCCTTAACTAGAACTCTATGAATAGGTTTGTGCATAAAGCAGACTGGGAGGATTTTATTTTATTTTATTATTATTTGTTTTTTAATCTAAAGAGTTAGGAAGAATTGATTGACTTTTTTTTTTTAACATCTTGTACTTCTGAAAATTTCACTATGCAAAGAGCAAGCTTGATATGCCACAGTGAAAGCACTAAAAAAGAAGAACACAGAAGCTGTTCAGTTACCTTCAGTATCTGAATATTCTTGACATCACACTGATTTCTGCTGTGATGCTAGGCAGAGCACACATCTGTCCCAAAGTTTCTCAGACTGGCCACCCATACCCAATTTACATGAAGTAAATTAAATCCCTAAATCCTGCAGACTGACATTTCCAGATATCCCCTGGTCATTTTACCAAGAAAATCCCAAGATTTCTCCTGTTATAGTGACTCCCAAATTATCTTAAAAGAGGGCCCCAAAGCACGAAAACTGAAACAATAATGGATGAAATTCAAACCAAAGTTTAAAAAGTAATTAGCAAGAAAAATTACAATAGTAAATGGGAGGAGTTATGAGAGTGGCTGTACCTGCATAAGAAAAGTTTGAAATGGATGTGGAAAATGAACCAAAGCACTGTGAACACCAGAATAAGGAAATGTCAATAAATGAGCAGCTGGAAAGGGATATGAATTAATGGAACCATGAATTATTATCACTGCTTTCCTGGTGCTAAGAAACATGCAATCAAAATTAATATCCTGCACCCTGCTTCATATACTTATTTGGGGTTTTATCCACATGACTTGCAGAAGAAGAAATGAAGAAGACCTTCTCCTAAATCCTCCAAATAACCTAGCCACAAACTTTGAAAGTTTACCTGGGGCAACAAAGTGAAAAGTATTTGATCTCCAATGTTTAGTCACTCTCTTTTTCAGTTTTTGCTGTAGTCTTTTATGTATTCTGCTAATCCCAGTTACCTTGAGTAATTTCAGATTTCTTTTTAAGTAGCACTAGATCCAGATCAAAAGCCACCAGTTATCAGAAATAGCCTTGGACGTGCAGTTCTTTTGTAGCAAGTTATTCTGTGGTCACATACATTGAACAAAACCATATGTGAAAAATGCAGACAAATCACTCAAGCATGTTCAATTTCAATCATAATAACAATACCTTCTTTCCTTTGAGTTTTCAAACTATAGGAAAATCAAAACAAAACACTTCTGAGTTTGAATTCACTTGGATCTTGTCAATACAAAGTGTTGAGTATGTAGAAGTAGAGTGTCTCCTCTTTTAAAGGTATCTGGAGAAAGAAGACATAAGAACAGAGGCAAACCTGACTGACAAATGGTAAGGGAGGTTGTGGTAAAAACAAACCTGGTCATTCACATTACTTGGTCCAAATACCTGGAGTATGAGGATGTTTAATTTTTGGGAAGGTAGGGAAAGAAAAGGGAGGAAGACAAGCACACAGACATAAAATGTGACCAACTAGTATTAACACAGTATTTGGAAACAAACCTGGTCTGTTAAGGCAACTGATAGGCTATTGAGAAGATGTAGGCAAAAAGGAATTTCACAACTGATAAGGATAAAACCTGAAAATCCTGGGTGATGAGGGGGATCAGTGGTACTATGCCAAACAATGAGGCAATATGCCAGAGGAAGGGGAAGCTGGGAGGAACAAATAGGAGTAAACAGAAAGGAGTTTTAAAGGGGCTGGTCATGTGTAAAACAGGGCCCACCAGTATACTTGTATGGATGAGCCCTGTGCCTGATCAACCCTGTTTGTCTTGTCTTATGCCTTCTCACTGAATGGTTTCTCAGCTATGTCTCACTCTTTATACCATGTGTACACATGTTGAAAGGTCTAACTGAGACCTGTATGTGTTGGAGCAAAATCTTGTGCTTGCTACTGAAGTCAGACCTGAGGGGTGTTTATGAGCTTCTGTATGTTCCTAAAACTGCATGTGTTTGTAGGAGGGTTGTGCCTGTGTCTGTGTGTTTCTGGGATGTGCTCAACTCCACTTGCTGAACCTGCAAGCAGGAAAGTGGCAACCTGATCAGGAGAGAGTCCTGGGTTGAGGCAGCTGGAAAGGGCAAACACTTTCAGCATCCCTTAACACACACAAACACACACACACACACGCACACACATATATATGTATAAAATCTCATGATATATAAGCAGTTGATTAGTTGAAAGTATGGAGGTACACAGTTAATTCTGTGCTTGCTTTCCAAAGAATAGAAATATCATTGTTAATCTGAATACTTTGCTCAGCTGAGGACCCTGAAATAACAGTCTAGCCAAACAATACTTACCTAAAGGAAATACTGTCATCAACTTAATGAAATTTTGACCCAAGTGTTAAACAATTAGTTTTATATACCTTTACTAATCATTTGTTGTGACAGAAGAGTGACACAATGCAAACCTTTCAAAAAGATGATCATAGAAAGAAACAAATTTATTAATTCTTCTGATAAATCCAAATGACCAAAGCAGCAAGCATATATACCCATTCTCCTCATTGTCCAACAAGCCTGTTCTGACAAAGAAATTAGCTTTATTTTGTCACCTCATTTACCACAGAGAGAGAATTAAAAAGAAAAGAAGGCAGAGAAATACCATACCTTGCCCTAAGCCTTTTTCAACTAACTTGAAATTTTCATTAGAATTCTACTTTGGTGTCACTCAGTTTAGTGATCTGTTTCTCCTTTGCAGTTTCTAAACTTAATTACTACAGCTATATCTAAGACACAGAATTCTTCTGGAACAAAAGTCTTTTTTGGTACATTTGTTAGGTAGCATCACACTGCTTGTGCAGTAAAATGCCGGTTGCTCGCAGCTTCTGACGTGTGTTTTCTCTAGTAAACTTTTTTTCCTTTTCAAGCTAAAGTTTTAGAATATAAAGAACATTACTGCAGAATTTCTAGGCTGTTTTTAAGTTCTTCAAGCAGAGTCCTTTGTCAAAATAGTTGCAAGACTCTGTTACCAATGTCTCATGCTTTAGCCTGAGATCTGATCTGATACTAGTTGTATAATGTGACAAGACAGACAAGGCCCCCTTTTCTTTTACTTCATGAAAGACCTTGGGTTTCCCCTAACTTCCCATGACAATTGTCATTGCAAGGCACAGCCAAGTTCTCCCATTTATGTCCTCATCAATGACAAAATGGATGTATCTGACTCTAAGGAGATCTTACACGCTCCTGCCGAGGCACCCCATTATCCCTCTCCTCATGAAAAATGCTGGGTGAGGCAGTCAGCCCTCATGTCACTGGAGATCCTGCTCATGCCCAGCTGCAGGAGCTTCATTCCCCAGTCTATTTCTCTGTGCTCTTCTTGCAAGGTGTTTTACCTCTTCACGCACCATAATCCATCATTCTACATGCATAGCCTATAGCTGATTTATTTAAAATGTCACTGGGCAGCACTGTGGCTTGTATAACAATGTGGGTGATAAATGGGAAGTTTATTCCCAAAGTCTTTTCTTCTAGATTTATAGGCACTTTACATCTAGAAGTTAGGGGTTGACTCCCACCCTTCCATGGTACTTCTGCCTCTACCTTCCTCCCCAGGTCTCATAGCTCTGGGCGAAGTAGAAAGGAAAGTGAGAGGGAAACGCCTGAGTGGTGGGGATGGCTGCTGCTATCATAGTTATAACTGTCTGTTTTCCCTTCAGCTACCCTGCTTCCCAACCTAGGAATTGAGAGGACCTTACACTGTGGAGAGGATAGCTGTCCCATTCTGCTAGAGCAATGAGGATGTAGAGTCTCAGGGCTATCAAGTGCAAGACATAGGGAATGGCACATGGCAGGGGTAAGAGGGCAGTGAGAAGCAGGGACAGAGTTTGCTGTTGAAACAGTCCTGTTGCTGTCCTGAGTGCTGTTTTAGTATCCAGGGCCTGCACACCTAGATAATCCACATGTTATTTGAATGTATTTGGAGAGAGACAGTGCTTTTACAGATGCTATTTAAGGGCTAGGCCTATACCTAGGAAAATACAGTTGCTGGGTCTGCTTTAATGCAATTCATCCTTTGAAGAATGGTTCCAAAGTGGTTTCTGCTTGCAATCTAACTGCTTCTACCTGTTGAAATAATCCAACTCATTCAATCATTTGCAGTTGCTTTTTTTGTTCTGTTCTTGCTATCTCTAGTGATTATTCTCATTTCTCTGTGCTTCTACAAACCTTTCCCCAATCCCAAATTGGATCTTAAGTATACTTTTCTTCTAACTCATGTTACTTTTTCTCATAATCACGTTCTTCTATTACTTCTTTCATTTCCTTTCATTCCTCTCATCCTTTTAATCTTTCCTCTCTTTTTCTGCTGCTAATTCTACAGAAATTTCTCATTTCTCTCTTCTGCTTGCTTTTCTGAAACCTTCCTCTGCTTTTCCTGCTGTTGGTGACACTTCAGTACTTACTTGTATTGATCTGCTCATCTCCTTCCCAAACTTTTCTCATCTGCCGGTTACTATCCTCTGTTTCAAAATTAAGTAAGCCCTGCAACTTTTCCCTGCTCTCTTGCACCTCAGGAATGTCTACTCACTCCAGAATGTCACAAACTTACGACATTTAGCTCAATGTCTTTCACTCTTTGCTGCCTCCCCTTTGTGCAGATCCTACTCTTCCCCTACTCTGCTTCTCCTGGAGTCTCCTTATGTCTTTTCCTTTTTTCAGACCATAGCTGCTGCAAACTTATATGTTTGGTTGGTTGTTTTTTTTTCTCCTCTCATATATAATTCACTAGGGGAAAGTAGTACTTTCTACTTGCCTTGCAGTTGCATTCCGAATTAGTAGGTAGAGCACAAATGCTTAGAATTAGCACCTCTACAGGTTCCTAACAGAAATGTCATGATCTTTGCACTGGCTTTCTAATTCAAATTTAATTGTTCATTTATAAGACCCTGGATAGAATGAGTCCAGGCTTCCTTTCCTTTACAGTTGCTTATCTTCCCTGCAGCTAAGGCTACATAAAGCAAGGTTGCATCAACTTTGATACTTATATCAACCAATGTTATATTGTAGTTTAATTATTAAACTGTATTTTATATCAGCCTCAGGGTTTACATTCTTTTGATTCTCCTCTGTATTCCACCTGGGATGAGGGGAAATGGAGGTGAGCAAGTGGCTGTGTGGTATTGAATTACCAGCTGGTATGGCTTTTGTTTTGCAATAACCTCTTTTCACATTTTAAACATATTGGGATGACATATTATTTTCAAGGATTCTGGGTTTGGTTTAGTTGGCATTCACAGATATATGGCTAAATCTAATTCCTGTCCTATATTTTTGGAATCTCTGTAAGGGAAATAGCTCTTGTAACCCTGAATAAATTGGTTTAAGGTTCACCATGCTTAGAATAATCCCAGAAGTCATTCTTTGATAGTCTATCTACCAAAGTTTGTTATGTGGATGGGTCTTAAACCTTATAACTGGGGTATCAGGCAAATTCTCTTAACAACATCAAAGTGTTTAAAAAAAAAAGTAAATGAACTACAGGTTTCATAGGATTCTTGGAGAAAGAAAAAAGTACTTTACTGACAAAAAGCTTTTCTGTTTGTCAAAGAGCAGTTAAATGGGCGATTTTATTATCTTGTGCATTGACAAGAGCTCTCTCATGACAGATTGTTTGTCTTTCTGCACAAAAGACTTGATGAAACCAGCAGCTGGATGAGGTTGCTAACCAAATGCGGACTAGAAAAAGGGGCACATTTTTTTTAACGAAGGGAAAAAAACCTGTCAATTATATTGGAAAATTTCAGTTGCACGTAGGGTAACTTTTCTGTCAACAGTTCTTTAAATAAAAAATATTGTATCACCTCTGAAAGCTGATTTCTCCCTATTAACTGAAGAGACAGCAAGGCTCTTAATGATCTCTAAGTGTCCTAAGTTAGCTAAAATAAATCAGAAACTGTGAATATCCACTTAAAGAATAAAATATTCTTCAAATGTTGTAATTAAGACCAAATTTAGTTCCTTACATGCATCATCCACTAGATGTAAAACAGAAAGTAATTTATGGTCTGGATTTTAGAGGTATGTGTTGTGTTGAAGAACACCTATACAAATTCCCTGTGCCTCTTCTAGTGGTTAGCACTTCCCCAGTATGACTAAGAGCTTTGTGGTCTATCCTAAAGTTACTTAGACCATATTAAAACTCCACTCCTTACCTTTGCAGTATGATCTAGAAGTTTGGTTCTTTTTTTTTGTGCTGCCCCATGGTGCTCTATTTAACCAAGATCATAATTCAAATTCTCATTGACTGAATAGATAACAATCTGAAGAAGGGATTAGCAATTTTGTCTAAATTCCAAAGCATTGTACAAAGGATTTGGAGACGCTCTAGAGAGAGCCTCTTAACTTTCTCCACTATTAAACTTCAGATTTGCATGATAAAAGATATAAGTAAACTAAAAATAAACCCCCTTAGGTCTCAATGTAAAGTCAACACTGCTGGAAAAACAGCCCAGAAGAAAATAAATTAAAAAAAAAAAAAAAGAAAAAAGAAAAGAAAGAAAGAAAAACAGCACCACGAGATTACATACACATAAATGCATAAATTGAAGAAGTTAAGGGATCATAAATTTGGGATTGAGTGTGCCCTCAACAAGTTTGCCAAAGACAGCAAGCTGTGTGGTTCCGTTGATACTCTGGAAGGAAGGAATGCCATCCAGAGGGACTTCAACATGCTTGTGAGGTGGGCTGATGCCAACCTTATGAAGTTCAACCATGACAAGTGCAAGGTCCTACACCTGGGTCAGAGCAATCCCAGGCACAGCTACAGGTTGGGCAGAGAAGAGATTCAACCTGTCCTGGGTTCAGCAGTAGCAGTCATTTTTTTTCTCCTTCTTGGTAGCTGGACATTAGGTAGGTGGACATTATCCACCCCTTATTCCATACCATTCACGTCATGCTCAGTTCCCACATTTTCAATATACCATCACTCTTAGTGCACTCTTATCTTAGTGCATGGATCTGTCCCTATAAAGCTGCTGAGTCCATCTGGTCCATGATGTCAGGCTCCACCTCTTGTAACAGTCTTCCAGAGCAGGAGAGACTGTGTGCAGTGTTCACACTTGTGAATAACCTGGGCAATAGTGTCCATTGCTAAGTCCACCCCTCGATCATGAGTCCATCTCTATGTTGCATCCCTGCTCTGATGACCTGAAGTGCCATGGGCCCACCAGGCTTAAAATAATTCACTGTCCCCTTAAGCAGTTTCTGCAGCTTGTTGCTGGGGACTCCATACAGCTGCCTTCCATCTCCGATGCTTCCAAAGCACTGGAGGGGCCCAGTGGACTAGATACTTGCCCATACTGTCACACACACCCTGCCACTCATGACTGTCCTTCCCTGGGGAAAACCTCTTGGTCCCCCTATATTGTTGTCTAACCCCAGACAAGACCCATACCTGACTCTGCTTAACTTCTGAGATCAGACAAAATGATCTCCAACTCTCCATCTTCGTGAGGCTGCGGGGAGCTGAGGGGGAGCGGCCCCGGGAGCCGGCGGCAGCCGAACCGGCCCGGGAGAGCGGCCCCGGGGACCAAGCGGCGGCGGGACCGGGGCCCGAGGCCGCGAGGGGACGGCTGCCGGTGGAGGAGGTCGAGGAGCGCAAGAAGGCGGCTGCCGAGCAGCGGGAGAAGGCGGCGGAGGAGCCGAGCCCCGCGGAGGAGCCGAGCCCTGCGACGGCCGAGAGCATTCCCCGGAAGCCGCCCGCCGAGCCCCAGGAGGATGCAGGAGACCACGCAGCATTTCCCAGCAAGGCAGAGGAGGAAGAGCTGAACTCAGGAAAAGAGAAGCCGGTGGTGGGAGAGCCGGCAAGCACAGCAGCTACACCAGCCCCAGTGACAAGTACAGCAGCATCAACTGAGAGTTCTGAAGGTTTTGAATGGCCTTTGGGTATCCTTGGGACCTGCCTGCTGATTGTGCTGGGGATCAGCATGTTGGCACACACACAGACTGTGTTCTACCCACAACCATTTTGTCTGATCTCAGAAGTTAAGCAGAGTCAGGTATGGGTCTTGTCTGGGGTTAGACAACAATATAGGGGGACCAAGAGGTTTTCCCCAGGGAAGGACAGTCATGAGTGGCAGGGTGTGTGTGACAGTATGGGCAAGTATCTAGTCCACTGGGCCCCTCCAGTGCTTTGGAAGCATCGGAGATGGAAGGCAGCTGTATGGAGTCCCCAGCAACAAGCTGCAGAAACTGCTTAAGGGGACAGTGAATTATTTTAAGCCTGGTGGGCCCATGGCACTTCAGGTCATCAGAGCAGGGATGCAACATAGAGATGGACTCATGATCGAGGGGTGGACTTAGCAATGGACACTATTGCCCAGGTTGTTCACAAGTGTGAACACTGCACACAGTCTCTCCTGCTCTGGAAGACTGTTACAAGAGGTGGAGCCTGGCATAATGGACCAGATGGACTCAGCAGCTTTATAGGGACTGGTCCATGCACTAAGATAAGAGTGCACCGAGATAAGAGTGATGGTATATTGAAAATGTGGGATCTGAGCATGACGTGAATGGTATGGAATAAGGGGTGGATAATGTCCTGGGTTCAGCAGTAGCAGTCATTTTTTTTCTCCTTCTTGGTAGCTGGTGCAGTGCAGTGTTTTGACTTTCAGCTCGGGAACAGAGCTGATAACAAGGATGTTTTGGTTTGGCCAAGGACTTTGTGAGCCTCATGCTCTGCCAGGGAGGAGGGGAAGCCAGGAGGAAGCAGAGACAGGACACCTGACCCAAACTGACCAAAGAGCTATTCCATACCACAGCACGTCATGCCCAGGATGTAACTGGGAGTTAGCCGGAAGGGCTGGGAGACGGCAGGGTTGGAGGAGGTATCGGTCGGAGCTTGGTTGGGCTTGGGGGGCGAGTTATCGGTCAGCTGGTGCTGAGGTGTTGTATTCTCTTCCCTTGTTATTTCCTTTATCATTATTATCATTGGTGGTAGCAGTAGTGATCTGTGTTATACCTTAGTTACTAAACTGTTCTTATCTCAACCCGTGGGAGTTGCATTCTTTTCGATTCTCCTCTCCGTCCCTCCGAGAGCAGGGGGAGGGCAAGAAAAGGGGGGGAAGTGAGCGAACGAATTACCTGACTGGGTTTAAACCACGACAGCAGCCCTGCAGAGAAGGACTTGGGGGTGCTGGTTGATGAGAAAATGAACATGAGCCGGGCGCAAGGTGCACTTGCAGCCCAGAAAGCCAACTGTCTCCTGGGCTGCATCACAATGAGTGTGACCAGCAGGTCGAAGGAGGTGATCCTGCCCCTCTACTCTGCTCTCGTGAGACCTCACCTGGAGTATTGTGTGCAGTTCTGGTGTCCTCAACATAAAAAGGACATGGAACTGTTGGAACAAGTCCAGAGAAGGGCCACGAGGATGATCAGGGGACTGGAGCACCTCCTGTATGAAAACAGGCTGAGGAAGTTGGGTCTGTTCAGCCTGGAGAAGACAAGGCTGCTTGGAGACCTCATAGCAGACTTCCAGTATCTGAAGGGGGGCCTATAGGGATGCTGGGGAGGGACTCTTTATTAGAGACTAGTGATAAGACAGGGGGTAACAGGTTAAAACTTAAACAGGGGAAGTTTAGATTGGATATAAGGAGGAAGTTCTTTCCTGTCTGGGTGATGAGGCACTGGAATGGGTTGCCCAGGGAGGTTGTGAATGCTCTGTCCCTGGCAGTGTTCAAGGCCAGGTTGGACGAGGCCTTGGGTGACATTGTTTATTGTGAGGTGTCCCTGCCCATGGGGTGGGGAGGGTGGAACTAGATGATCTTAAGGTCCTTTCCAACCCTAACTATTCTATGATTCTATGATTCTATAATTCTAAGTTGATAGAGCACACCAGCAAATAAAAACTATCTTACAATGGCATTGTGTCCCAAAGAAAACAAATCAGTAACTGTCTTCAATTGGTGTTCATGAGGAAACATTTGTGGAACTATTTCTAGTCAGATAATCTCTTCTTCCACTTATTTAATGTACAAAAATTGATCTGTTCTTTATTTTGTTTTGAAACTGATACCAGAAAGAAATTATTTTCAACACTGGCTGGCACTTGGCAATGTTGAAAATTATTTGGGAGCAAACCCTGAGTAGTGAAAGGAAAATTATTTAGAAGTGATCGCGGTAATCCATAAGTGACTCAAAAAAGTGGAAACAAGTTATAAGACAGAAGCAATAAAAAAAATAGGACAAGCATTGGAGATAATAGCTGATCTGTGTTCTAAGATAGTATGTTGTATCCCTTGCTCTCCTCTTCTTTTTTTTTTCTCTTTCAATTTTCAGCACATCAAAATGCTAAGTTTAAGTTAGAAGTACAAATAATTTTATATCAGTTAAAATTTTTGGATGCTATAATAAGAGGTTTTCTTTTTTCTTTTCCCACCTCCTCCTGGCCCCAGTCTCTTCCGTGTGTGGTATCAAAAGTTCACTGAAGGAACAGAAAACAAATTTTTCAAAATACTTATTGTCTGTTCTGTACTCAATGGTAATATGTAAAACACAGGAACAGACAGATACTTATTTCTGGATGGAACTTCATCCAGGAAGAGGCCTCATGGCTCTTGCCTCTAAGGTTTTATGACAAGGCTTTGACCAAACCACCCAAGTCTTGGAAAGCAGATGCAGGGACTGTGAGAATGAAAACCTTAGGCCCACTGTAGAAGAGGAATTGGTTCGAGACCATCTTAAAAATCTGAACGTGCATAAGTCCATGGGACCGGATGGAATCCATCTGCAGGTCCTGAAGGAGCTGGCAAATGAAGTTGCTAAGCCGCTGGCCATCATATTTCAAAAATCATGGCAGTCAGGTGAAGTTCCCGATGACTGGAAAAAGGGAAATATAACCCCCATTTTCAAGAAGGGGAAAATGGATGACCCGGGGAATTACAGACCAGTCAGTCTCACCTTTGTGCCTGGCAAAATCTTGGAGCAGATTCTCCTGGAAACCATGCTAAGGCACATAAAAAACAACAAGGTGCTTGGTGACAGCCAGCATGGCTTCATTAAGGGGAAATCCTGCCTGACCAATTTGGTGGCCTTCTATGATGGGGCTATGGAACTGATGGACAGGGGTAGAGCAGTTGATGTCATCTACCTGGAGCCGTGTAAAGCATTTGACACTGTCCCACACGACATCCTTGTCTCTAAATTGGAGAGACATCAATTTGATGGATGGACCACTCGGTGGATAAAGAACTGGCTGGATGGCCGCACACAAAAAGTTGTGGTCAATGGCTCAATGTCTGGCTGGAGACCAGTAACGAGTGGTGTCCCTCAGGGATTGGTGTTGGGACCGGTCTTGTTCAACATCTTTGTCTCTGACATGGACAATGGGATTGAGTGCGGCCTCAGCAGGTTTGCCGATGACACCAGGCTGTGTGGTTCGGTTGATACGCTGGAAGGAAGGAATGCCATCCAGAGGGACTTCGACATGCTTGTGAGTTGGGCTGATGCCAACCTCATGAAGTTTAACCATGCTGAGTGCAAGGTCCTGTACCTGGGTTGGAGCAATCCCAGGCACAGCTACAGGTTGGGCAGAGAAGAGATTCAGAGCAGCCCTGCGGAGAAGGACTTGGGGGTGCTGGTCGATGAGAAAATGAACATGAGCCGCAATGTGTGCTTGCAACTGTCTCCTGGGCTGCCTCAAAAGGAGTGTGACCAGCAAGTCGAAAGAGGTGATCCTGCCCCTCTACTCTTCTTTTGTGAGACCTCACCTGGAGTATTGTGTCCAGTTCTGGTGTCCTCAACATTAAAAGGACATGGAACTGTTGGAACAAGTCCAGAGGAGGGCCATGAGGATGATCAGGGGACTGGACCACCTCCTGTATGAAGACAGGCTGAGGAAGTTAGGGCTGTTCAGCCTGGAGAAGAGAAGGCTGCGTGGAGACCTCACAGCAGCCTTCCAGTATCTGAAGGGGGCCTATAGTGATGCTGGGGAGGGACTCTTTGTTAGGGACTGTAGTGACAGGACAAGGGGTAACGGGTTCAAACTTAAACAGGGGAAGTTTAGATTGGATATAAGGAGGAAATTCTTTCCTGTTCGGGTGGTGAGGCACTGGAATAGGTTGCCCAGGGAGGTTGTGAATGCTCCATCCCTGGCAGTGTTCAAGGCCAGGTTGGACGAGGCCTTGGGTGGTATGGTTTAGCGTAAGGTGCCCTTGCCCACGGGAGAGGGGTTGGAACTAGATGATCTTAAGCTCCTTTCCAACCCTAATTATTCTATGATTCTATGATTCTATGACATAATTAAGGATATGGCACAACACAGCTGAAAGCAAACAATGAGGAGGGAAAGATGTGGAAACATTAGCAGCATAGAAAGATGCGAATTCCCAGAGTTCTCCTTCTTCAGACATCCAATGTATCATTTCTTTGAACTTTATTGAAATTCCTCTTTGGACAACTTAGCTGGGCTAAATACTAAGGAGGAGTAGCAGGATAATAAGTTAAGGGAGGGTTTTGCACCTGGGTTACAGATCTGAATCTGACACTGAACTGTAATACAGCAGATGTACATAACCAGGTTCAGGAACTCAGAAACTCTTTTGTGATCTGTACCTAGCCATAGATGACACTGAGGGCAACACAGCAGAAGTGAATCCTGTGGATGTGATAAGGAAATAAACACAGGTGGTTTTACAAAATAGAAAGGTTGTGTGAAGGAAAACAAGAAGGCACATTTGCAGCAAGTAACCAACAAAAGGTGAGGCCATTGCCAGTGGCAGAATGCCTGTGGAGCAGAAATAGTGGGAAAGACATGTTGAAAGACAAAAGCAAATTAAGAGGAACTACATAGGTAATTTTCGTCCCTATTGTCTTTGTTGTTTCTGCTGAGAAGAATGAGATCTAAACTAAGTTGATTTTAGACTACTGTTTACATAACCCCTCAGTGTATTAGACGTCGTCAGAATATGCTTAATCCAGGCCAGAAACGTTTGGCTTTGGTTACTTATGTTCACAAAGGCATCTGGAGATAGCAGTGCCCATTTTTTCATGATACCTTAGTATCTACATCAGTCACATTGGAGCTGATTCACATGTCATCTTCGGAGCCATTCACCTGGTGTTTACCTATGAGTAGATAAGAGCAGAAAACTCAAAACCCCTCGGACTAAGAAGGGCCTAGAGTTGGTGCTGGCTCTTTTTTTCAAAAAATGGTCTAAAGACTAGGAAAATGCATAAATGAAATGGATTGCTATTGTACAAGGCAAAGTACAACAACTGTCTTGTTTTACTCAAGACAAAACAGAAAACCAAGATCACCTCACTGGAGTATTGTTCCTATTTAAATTTTCATGCTAATTTCAGTAAGGCTTGCACTGTGCATTGTTAAACAACTGTATCCCACTAAAGAAAAAACAGCAGTTCAGTAATACGTCAAGGCGTTCCTGGGTATTGTATGCTGTTTGAACAATCCATATAGCATGCTAAGAAAGAGTATTGAAACCCATTTCCATGATAGGTGCTAGACAAAAGAATAACCTCTGTAATGAAATTAAAGTTTCTTTCAGATTAAAAGTGCTATATGAAAGTAAACCATGATTTTGGTGTTTTTATTCAGATTATTAATGCTTGGTGTACTACTTAATAATAATGCTTCTGATTGAATAGCAAAGTTATTCATGCATAATTTTACTGAAAGATAAATTTGGTATTTATCAGATTGCTTTATGAACAGCTAGGAAGAAAAACTGATGACTTTTTAACAGTATTTATGTCTGAAAATATTACATTCAGATGTGAGGACCACCTGTGCCAAATAATTTAAATGCTACACATTCCTTTTTTAGGACAGTCCTCTACAATTTCAGTGCCATCTCAGACAAAAACTGACAGGTGGCCATGTAATTAAAAAAAAAAAATAGTGGTAGCTGTGAGCCCTGATATAGATTTCTCTTCATTTTTCCTCCCAGATTTTCCCTTTACACAGATGGTACAATTTTACCTCTCAAAGTTTTACTTCTGGAAGCTATTTTTATTTTCCACAAGTGCACCTTCAGGTAAAAACAGCAGGGGGCCAAATCCTTTATTTTACTCTGTCAAGACCAGTATGCTCTGAGTTATTCACATCACTTTCTGAAGTGCCAGTCAATGACTTTGTGTGTGGAGCAGTACAATCCGCTGACTCAGAAAAAGCAGTCTCAGAACTGGTAGCATCAGAGTGGGTGTTAATATGGAAAGAAGAGGAAAGAAAAAAAAAAAAACAACACAAAAACTCCCAACATTCTTGTTTTGTTGATGCTGTCGAAAGTTTTCTATGAAGGGAGATGAATCAGGGGCTTTGTAATAACATGTGCCTGGCCAGTTAGCTGTAGCAGAAGATCCAGAATGAAGCTTACTCAGCACAAGCTTTGGACCTTTCAGACCTTATGTGTCATTTCTCATCTACTGAGCTTCTCATATTTGTACAAAATAAAAATGAGAATAAAAAAAAAAATCAATTTTTAAAAACAATTTTATTCCAAAAAGAATACAAGTATTCACCCATTAGATTTTTAGAAAAAAAAGTTGGCACATATTCTGACTTCTTGCCCACAAAGTGGTTGTCTTCAGAGTCATCAATTTTAAAGAATGATACTCCTTCATCCTTTTTTTTTTTCTTAAAAAAAATGGAGTTCAGCTCAAAGCAGCAAACAAGAGAAAGTGAAAGAGCAAACACTAAATAATGAGCCTGTAAAGGGAATAGCTGCCAAATTCTTCCACTGCATGCTGGAAGGCTGCTGAAACCTGAAACTGTTGTTATATTCCTAGCAGAGAGGCAACATTTCAGGTCTTCTGACAATGCAGAGGCCTCAAGACAACATTTCTAGAATTGTTACCGCAAAGTTTTGTAACCATAATAAAAGTGTTCAATTTTTATTTTTCTTTGAGGCCTGAAAAAACCCAACTTTGATTAGTAAAAAGGAGTAGTGAGAGAAGCTGAAAAACCTCTTCCAGCTGCCTCTTCTCTGAGAAATGTAACTTTCCTAAATCCTACCTTCAGGTTGAAGCTGACAAGAAAATCTGTGGAAAATTTACCTTTTTATCTAGGGAGCTGCAGTAGTTCAGTAGAATGTAATAGTTTTCGATATGAATTTACAGTACACCAGCCATCAGAGATAGATAACTTGGTAGAATTCTAGCCAGCTCAGTTATTTAGAGTGTCTGAAATATGAGAGGATGACAAAAGACAAGCAGAAACGTTCTATAAGTAACTTATGCTGACATGGTTTGCTTTCTTACTTTGAGTGAGACAATTTCCAGTTCCCAACTATAGCATTTTCAGAAGGTGGGTTAGTAGAAGAGTTCATGTCTCACAGTTACAGACTATTAGCCTGAGGTTGAAAGGTTTTCCTTGGTCAAAGCAGTTACCTGCTTTGCAAATGGTTACCTATTTGCAAAAGCAGGAGAAGAAAAAACCAAACACAACTGCATGAGAAGTATAGTGCTTTTTTTTTTATTTTCCTATTCCGTGTTATACAAATTGGTGTGCTGACTGTGATACTATCTGGATAAAGTATTTGGGATGATCCCCTAGAAGTTTTCTTTGCAGTTTAACCCATGTTGTGCTCAAGATCTCCTTGGCTTAGTCGTAAGCTGTAGAAGTCTGCTTTCATAAAGGAATCTGTAAGATTTGATCCTTCCTCTGCTATTGGGAGAGTCAAACCAATTCAGATTTAATATTTTCCAGTAAAATCTTGGATGCTATCATGCATAAGAATGTTGGATATTTTTTTACATATTTTTTTTAAGTATTAACATGAAGATTAGAAGGAACTTCAAAAATACAATGGAAGCTACTTTTGTATGGAATAGCAGAAGTTTTACTGCACAGATATTAAACTGTTCTTATCTCTTTTCTAGACTGCTATGCATTTGATAAAAAATAAAAGTTATCTATGGTCATAATTTTCTGGGGAAGGAAGTGCTGGAATGCTCTAAGCTGAAAGCACTTGTTGGCAGTCAGATCAGAAGTGATATTTTGCTGATGTTTTACAAATGACTGATAAAAGCAGTTATTCTAGATTTCCATCAAATTAGGCCTTCTCTTCTAGTTCATTTGGTATTGAATAAAATTTAAATATATTTTGAGTTCAGATGTTTGTACTAACAAAAATGGACATTTATATCATATATAAAGGTGTAAAAGAGGCATCTAGTAGGAAAAAATTCCAAATCCGCAAATGGCTTTGAGTTGCTCAGAAAAATCTAGGTTAATTATGTTTTTTCTAGGAATGAATTCATATTGCAGAAAAATAATCAGCTCTTTTTAGACAGTGTTTTTACTCATCAAAAGTACTGCTGAAATTAGGTTATACCGCATTCAGGAAAAGTAATAACAATGTACCCATTGATGTGACATTAATAAAAATCAGACACACTGGCACCAACTAAATCATTCATCATTATTCAGGAAAACACTTAGTCAGTACATTTCAAAACTATTGAAGACACTATTGCTTAAGTACATGGTTATCTTCTTTGTTACTATAGATCTGTGTCACATCCTCATTTATTCTTTGGTTACAGTTTTATCATAAGTTCAGTAAAAAAAACAGTAGTTAAATGTAAGATTTCATCTTAACATGAGTATAGCTCTCACTCAATATACTTTATTGTTTGGTCAGTAATTTTAAAGGATAAGGTTTAATCACGTTGAAGAACTGGGATTACAGAAGATGAAAAGTACCAGGTTAAAGAGAAATAATTCAAAGCTATCATACCTGAAGGTGCTGTGATAATGCTAATAGGAAGGAATATTGTTTGGATAAAAATTCTGCTATCTTCTGTAAAAGGTGATGCCTTGGCACTTGGTACTTGTATCATTAGCCTGGAGTTAAACATGAATATCAGAAGCAAAATCACATTGTCTGTTGGTTGAATTGAAGCTTTTGTTTTACTCAAAATGTTTATTCAACTTGGAGTTAGGGATGATTCTTCAAGAAGTCCTCAAGAACAATTAGTAGAAGAACTAATAAATATGGATAATCATCCTTACACTAAGGGAGATGGGGAAATAATTTACTGCACCCATTTTATTGGTTGCAAGAAGTGAAGAAATAAGTCCAACTCACTTATCCCTTGTTCTGAAATATGTGGCATTTTTAATTTTCAATGTTTCTGAGCTTTCTGGTACTGGAAACCACAAAATATTTGCTTACTTCAAAATGAAAACCTCTAAGGACTTGCTTGTGTAATGATTAATTGCAGCGTAAATGCAGGTCTGTATGTTACCTATAGATACAATGTTTGTTTCTAAATATCTAAAGAATGCAAAAATCCATATAGTTTCAATAAGGTAATCTGTCATGCAGTGATACTATGGCAAAGTAAAGTATCCCATCTTTTAATTGAAGATTTGATTGCATTGTTCTTCCTTAGAGTCCTTGATTATAATAATTGACTGTGATAATACAGATACTAAGTGAACCAACCCTAGTCACTGTTCTGTTTAACCATTTTGTTTTAATGCCAGGTGTTTACCTGGGTAACTATAGACCAGTCAGCCTCACCTCCATCCCTGGGAAAGTGATGGAACACCTTATCCTTATGCCATCTTAAGGCATATCAAGGATAAGAGTGTTATCAGGGGCAGTCAACATGGCTTCACCAAGGGGAAGTCATGCTTGACCAATCTCTTAGTCTTTTATGAGGAAATAACACGGTGGATGGATGATGGCAGAGCGGTGGATGTGGTCTACCTTGACTTCAGCAAAGCATTTGACACAGTCTCCCAGAGCATCCTCACAGCTAAATTGAGGAAGTGTGGTCTGGATGATAAATCAGGTAGTGAGGTGGACTGTGAACTGGCTGAAGGAGAGAAGCCAGAGAGTTGTAGTCTATGGGACGGAGTCTAGTTGGAGGCCTGTAACTAGTGGAGTGCCTCAAGGGTCAGTACTGGGACCAGTATTATTTAATATATTCATCAACGATTTAGATGAGGGAATTGAGTGTACTATCAGCAAGTTTGCTGATGACACTAAGCTGGGAGGAGTGGCTGACACACCAGAAGGCTGTGCTGCCATCCAGCGAGACCTGGACAGGCTGGAGAGTTGGGCAGGGAATAACTTGATGAAATATAACAAGGGAAAGTGTAGAGTCCTGCATCTGGGCAGGAACAACCCCAGGTTCCAGTATAGGTTGGGGAATGACCTGTTAGAGAGCAGTGTAGGGGAGAGGGATCTGGGGGTCCTAGTGGACGACAGGATGACCATGAGCCAGCAATGTGCCTTTGTGGCCAAGAAGGCCAATGGCATCCTGGGGTGTATTAGAAGGGGGGTGGTTAGTAGGTCAAGAGAGGTCCTTCTTTCCCTCTACTCTGCCCTGGTGAGACCGCATCTGGAATATTGTGTCCAGTTTTGGGCCCCTCAGTTCAAGGACAGGGACCTGCTGGAGAGAGTCCAGCGCAGGGCAACTAAGATGATTAGGGGAGTGGAGCATCTCCCTTATGAGGAAAGACTGAGGGAGCTGGGTCTCCATAGTTTGGAGAAGAGGAGACTGAGGGGTGACCTTATTAGTGTATATAAATATATAAAGGAGGAGTGTCACGAGGATGGAGCCAGGCTCTACTCAGTGGCAAACAATGATAGGACAAGGGGTAATGGGTACAAACTGGAACACAAGAGGTTCCACTTAAACTTGAGAAGAAACTTCTTCTCAGTGAGGGTGACAGAACACTGGAACAGGCTGCCCAGGGAGGTTGTGGAGTCTCCTTCCCTGGAGACATTCAAAACTCGCCTGGACACATTCCTGGGTAACATTATCTAGGTGTTCCTGCTCCGGCAGGGGGATTGGACTAGATGATCTTTTGATGTCCCTTCCAATCTCTAGCATACTGTGATACTGTGATACTGTGTGCAAGGTAAGTCATCTAGTTAAGTGGAAGTTTGATAACCTAATGTAACATCTTTGACCTCAGAGATCAGATGAAACCTTTTATGTGTCATTGGCTCACAAGAGTCTGCCTGGGCAGATGGTGTTGGTTTTATAAGACAGACATACTTTGCCTGGAGAGTTTCAGAGAAATATGGGCCTTGTTTTCCAATTCCAGTAAAGGAGAAAGGTGTCATTTCACTGGCAGCCCCAGAGAATATTTCCCTGTTATTGCATGCTTGACAGATGCCAGGAACAGATTGATGCATAGAGAAAGGAAAGGTATAAGGAGACCATGCATTAAAACATTACCTTTAGGTAGAAAAAATCTTTTGGGAGCAATGCTAGAGCTTTTTTTGATGTACAGTGAATGTTTAGCATTGTAGTATACGTGGTTTTTAATGTGTTGGGACTGCATTTTACATATCTGGTGTAAATCTGAATGAAAATGAAAACAGTGACAAGATAAACACAAGAGAAAATGCAGCAGTAAAATAAATCATAAAGAATCTGAAGGAGAATACAAGAGACATTTTTAATCCTCCTAATTCTTGATCCACAGGAAGTTATAGGTGTGGTATTTGGAGTGGATCGCTTGAAGTCCCATTATTAAGTTTCTCAGAAGGAAACGTTTACCCTTTTTTTAATAACATAACTCTTATTTATAAACAATAAGATCTGCTGCTCAGTCCAGCTAAACTCTTATGTGTAAGCTTAACAATTGCCACTGAACCAAAGGAGATGGAACCTTATTATCTGACTTTACCACAGAAACTAGCTCTCTGGCCAAACAGTTTATACACGTTGCCTCTCATCCCATTGACTCCTTCTTACAGATAGAGCAAAATCTAATATTAAAGCTTACGATTTACTTGATTTTTTTTTGTTTTGTTTTGTTTGTTTTAATCAGGTGTAAGAAGAGTACTATAAGACAAATACTGCAGTGGTTGATAAACACAGAAGCACTGCATTTTTAATATGGAATTAAAATTGCAATATTACATAGACATAACTATAATTACTTCATTATAAGAATCACTATTCCCAGCCATTGAATTGGGCATGGATTTGAGATGATTTTAGAGGATCTTGCATTTAGAAACAGCAAGGATTCACAAGGGAAGATATATGTGCATGTGAATTACATAGACATTCTTAATTTTGGTAGTTCTTCATCTAACACTTGACTTTTCAACCTTAATATTCTTTTAAGGTAGATCTCGTTAGGAATTTAATTTATATAATTCCTGTTTTGAAGTAAACAAATTTGATGGTAATTTCATACATGAAAACAAATTTTAAAAACTAAACAGTATAGCTGAAAGGAATGTTTGTAAGAAATTCTCTTTTCAATGCAAGTGGGACAGTGCTTAGTGAACTACAAGTGGGAAATACAAATAAATAATGGCATGGGCTTAGTGTATGAATATTTACTTATTCTATATCTTCATGTTAAGTTTGAAAAGATTTCTTTTACACAGGTAGAACTTAATTGTTTTATTACGGATGTGTAGGTATTAAATAATTGAGATAATCATGCATAATTCAAATAATTGCTTCCAGTAGATACGTGCCTGACAAATATCTGATGGAAATGCAGAATGAATGCTTTTCTCTGACATAAGGTTTTTTTTTTATTTTAAATTCACAGAATGTTGTGTGAATTTGCATAATGGCATAACTATGACGGCAGGTTACAGGTGATGACTTGACTGATGTTACCTGATGCAAAATGACCCACCTCTTGCTTCAGCTTCCAGGCTGCAGCTAATGGAATTCAAATCTATAAATATTGTGCAATTATATAGATGAAAAGAACCTATCTTGAAAGGTAATAGTCAATTAATACTCATTTTTCATTGTAATGAATGCAAATGCCTGGGTTAGATACTCAGGTTTCTGGTACAGAAATTTACCAAAAGCTGCTTTCAGTTTCTGAATAAGATCATTTACAGCCATCAAAATAATAGTTTGAATAACTTCCAGGAGTGAATCAAACAACACTGGCATTCTCTCTCTGCCCCTTCCCCCCACCCCCATCCCTCCTATCTCCTCAGAAGAAGGAACTGAACAAGCAGGAAAAAATGCATTTGGTAAGACATGCTGCTCTGTCTTACATGCATTAATTATATTTATGACAGAAAAGACAAGATCCTGCATTGTAAATAGTATTTTATCAGGTTTAAGGAGGCCCTAGTGCCTCTGGCATTTCACAGTCTCAGACTGCTTCCCTTCCTTTAGAAATATCCTGTAGTATGGGCTCAGCATGAGTCGGGCTTCTCAGTTAGCATAAGTAGAGCTTCAGTTAGCATAAGTAGAGCTTCAGTTAGCATAAGTAGAGCTTCTCTGTAAGTGGAAAAATACTAGGCCAGAGGGGAGGTTAGCCAGAGATAGCAGTGGAGGAAATGAAATTGCAACGTTCGCGAATGGAATTGCAACGTTAGCGATGTTAAGAACAAAAAACAGAATGTAAAACTGCAGTGTAAGAATGTTGAGGTTAGTGCTAAACATAGGTAACTGTTGTAACTTGCATTAAGCAACTGTGTAGAACCCAATCAGAAGCTTGTTGGCAAGGCATGTTAACCAATCAGCGTATAATCAATGTGTGGATTTGTGTGTAAAAGATCATGTCTGATGCGCAATAAATGGCAATTGCTTGATCACATTGATCGTCTCTGCGTTGTCCACACCTCCTGTGTCGACAATATCCTTTTCCCATGTGGTTAGTCTTCACCATATGGAGAAAATTTTTCCATGGTTAGGGTTTACAACTGAACCGCAGTCTTTCAGCTACACAGTGATACTGAATTAGCAGACAACATTAGATCATCTCAGATAAGAAGATCCCAGCTTATCTATGGCTGACAAGTGATTAAAAAGAAACAACTCACATTCTTCTTGTGGTTCTGCATTTCTGTCCCCTGAAGCTGGACCTTCTCCAGTTTCATCAGTCTGCACGACCCTCTTTTCCACTGACATACCCTTAAGAACACCATCACTACCCTCTTAGTCACCTTGCTTTTAAGTGTCTCTAAGAGATACCTTTTTCTTCTTCCTAACATGAAGAAATGCAGCTAGAAAAATAAGGTTTGTTGTTTCTGAAGTCTCTTATTTTCAGTCCTGATTAAGGAGGGAGAGGCAGAAGAAAGAAAAAAGAGGAAGCTGAGGAGGTGGTAGAAAACAGGATAGGATTGTTTTTTTTAGGAACTGAAAGCCCTTATAGAATTTTGTGAAATTGCCTGTGGTGTTATTTCAAGGTATACATTAAAGAATTACTTGTGGGGTGAATAAAGAGCTAGATATTCATCACAAGAGTTAAGGACATAGAAGGATTTGGATTTCCCTGACGCATTATTAATATTTATTCTACATGTGAGCATGAGTAGAAAAAACCCACAAAGCCTAAAAGCTCACAGGCCTGTGAAAAGTCTACCAAATTTAAGTATTCTGCATGGAATTGGAATCGTTAGCTAAATTTTGATTGCTTAAATGATTGAGGCAAGGTTTCAGTGACTTCTGAAACCTGTTCATCCCTCCATTTCTGAAACTAAAGAAGTGAAAAAGAACCAGAGGTGCTGAAGTAATTTCTTCTATACTCTGTTCAGTTTATACTTCATTGTACACATCTCTTGCCTAGACATGCAGATATTACTTTCCAGGAAATCCTGAGAGCTATATTAGATTTCAGATGCAGTTGTTGTCAGGAAATGCAAAGATAGCTAATTTGTAACAACCTAGTCTCCTAGTAGCTGTAGCAAATGAAATTCAGAAGGTTCCTAAGGTCTCTGTACAAAGTTTGTTTTTTTTTTTAACATAATTACAGTTGTATTTAATGAAGTATCAGAACTGTAAAGCTGTCAGAAAATGCTGTATCAACAACATTTCTTGAAGGAGCGTATTAAATAGCAATGATGTTAAACATCTGAAAGAACAAACAGACCTCGCATGCATAGTTTTCTAGTCATAGGAAATTAAAAAGGGGTTGGAATGTTGCCAGTTGACTGACTATAGGGAAAGAAGAGACCTATAATAAGCAACAGTTGTAGTTACAATATTTGCTGAAACCAATACACATTAAAAAATAATGAAAGCAACCATCTAAAAATGCTGGCAGACTATATGGAACAGCTGAGCTGAAGAATTTGCAAAAAGGATTTAAAAAAGAAGGAACTGGTATATCATAGAATCAGAAAAACACAAAATCATAAAATAGTTTGGGTTGGAAGAGACCTTAAAGATCATACAGTTCTACCCCACCGGCACTGGTAAGGACACCTTCCACTAGGTGAGGTTGCTCAAAACTCTGTCCTGCCTGCCTTTGAGCACTCCCAGGATGGGGCATCCACACCTTCTCTGGGCAACCTGTGCCAGTGCCTCACCACCCTCACAGTAAAGAATTTCTTCCTAATGTCTAATCTAAATCTACGTTCTGTCAGCTTAAAACCATTCTCACTTTTCCTGTCACTACAGGCCCTTGCGAAAAGCTCCTCTCCAGCTTTCATGTAGGCCCCCTTTAGGTACTGGAAGCTGCTCTAAGGTCTCCCTGGAGCCTTCTGTTCTCCAGGCTGAACAATCCTAGCTCTCTCAGCCTGTCTTCATAGGAGAGGTGCTCCAGACATCTGCCCATCTTTGTGGTCCTCCTCTGGACTAGCTCTAACAGGTCTATGCCCTACTTACGTTGGGAGCCCCCGAGTATATAGCCTGTATGCCAAAGAATAAAAAGCTTAATTGGAGATTAAATGTAGAGATAAAATTCAGACAAGTATTTATAAAACAACAAGTGTGAATGGGAAAGAGTTAATTCTTAGGCTGTATAAATGACAGAATATTAACCAATAAAACAATCTCTTCAAAGAAGAGCTTAAGTAGAATTCTAGGGCTTTTTTTTTTTTTTTTTTTTGTAAGTATTTTATTAGGAAAAGATGTGAACAAGGAAGACACAAGGTTAACACATTGAAATACATCATGGTGATGGTTTTGTACAAGAATCCTACATGAAATTATTTTTTAAATTTATGGAAGGCTTTAAATTTCTCTCTAGCCAAGAGGAGCTTTTCATCTTTACTCCCAAGAACTCAAACCTGACAACACTGGGATCTTGTGCTTGCTTGTAAGAATTCAAAGGGATATTCAAGAAACAGAATTAGCTAAGTATTTTTAAAAAGATTCTATATAGCAATAGAGGTGTTGAATAGGTCTTGTCTTTTTGGTTCTTATCATAGATATACTCTAGTGAAATATTAGACTATCATAGCCATTGGGAAGTCTCTTTTTCAGAGTTATAATAAGGCCAGATAAATCCATTAAAGTCACTGGAATATGACTGATAACAACACTACTCAAATTATTATTAAGCCTTATGATTACACACAGAATATACACTTCGATTAAAGAAAATATATGTTCGCTGTTAAAATGGAAATGGGGATTTGAAATGGATATTGAAGTGCAAAATGTAGATCCTCTCAATCCCTACTCTGCTGTTGTATAGTAATGGACCTGCCTAAATTTAGACAGTGCTTTGAAAGCAATTGACTGCTTCTCAGAAGCTTCATGTTCCATTCTGAACACATTTCCATCTTGGTACATTCCTCAGTCTCACAATTTAGCCCATTGGTACTCACACCCTGAGCTTTTCTCTATGGGAATTGCCTGTGGAGTCCAATGTACTAAGCATTCATAGAGAGACAAGGATGTTTCTGACCCTGGGAGAGACCTGGCTTCCCCTAAGACATCTATCAATGGTAGTACTTGCATGTCCCTGTTTGCAGATAATATTTAAATATTTTTGACTAGACAGAGCATAAACCAGAAGGGGCCGGTGGCCTCAGGTCTGAAGATATTTAGCTTTCAAACTCTGGTCTGGCAAAAACTTAACCTGAAGTGTTCCCTAGATATGTACAGGAACTTGCTCCTAATTTTGTTCCACTGGACTTTGAGCAGTCCAGTCTTCTTCACCTCATACTGTTCCAGGTATTGCAGAATTTGCAGTGCTCTGGTGCTCAGACCTCTGGTATGTAAGCTTCATTTGCAATCTGGTCTTTGCTGTTAATACTTACATTTATATTGCTTGATCTGAGGTTACTATAAAACACTTAGGACTCTCTACCCTGCCCATATATTAGTTGCATATATATATGTATAAACAAACACACATAGACCAAGCTCTCTTGTGTTCTTAATTCCTTAGAATGGACACAGGGGGGAATAATAGACAGTCTGAATAGTCATGGACCTGTTTCAAAAGACTGCATTACATGGCTTAGAAGATCAGCCCGAGGTCACTGAACATGACTAACAGAAGGTCCCCCGTATTCCCTGAAAAAACTAGCTTCTCTGTCTTTTCAGGGAGTCGAATCTGATATCTTTTAAATACTTACCTTTTATGAAAAGTTGCTCTGTACACCTTTATGCCCCATTTATAAGATTATATGATGCATGAAGCAAAGAACATAAAAAAGATTTCCATGTTTAAATCCTCTGTTAGCAGCCAAACTTCCTCTGAAAACCTTAAAGTTACTTGCAAAACCTTCTGAAGGTTAGGACAGACCTGCTTTGTTCTTCTTGGTGGTGGTAGAAGCTGGACCCATGCCTAGTGCAGGAAACACAGTGTAAATAGCGTTACTGCAAATTGTTACTGGATTGTTCAAAACATCAGATGGCTAGAATATGTTATTATCAACAAGCTGTTTACTGGCCAATCAATTAGAAATTCTGATGGAGCACTAGGCATTTTATTGTAGACTAGCCAAATGGATAGAGAAAACATATGTCAATGTCTCTGATACTTTAAGGGTCAAATTCTGCTCTACTTCTGCTTCAGTATGTTGCAAACCCTCCCACAATACAAACACACTGTTGTTGGTATGGAAGGATAGGATATATGATAGTGCTGTGAGAATCACTAGGACAATAGCGTTCTCAGATACTTAAGCAACTTTATGTCAACATATATTTGCATAATAAGAGTACAGCTGAGGCATCTGTGAGAAGTCCTTCCCTCAAAGGGGTTTTCAGTACATGACTGCAATGTAGAAACACTCAGGAACTGATGGGCTTTTCCATTTGTGTTAATTCTTACATGAAGTTTTAAGTCTTTTGTTCTCCTTCCTCTTATGTTTATTTTCTCCAAGTCTATAAGATTAAATAAGTCTATTATCTGAATCCCAAACTGGAAAATAATATCCAGGGTCAAATGTTTCAAGAGGAATTTTTCCAGTAGAGATAACAAGAAAAAAAAATGATATGTTTGCTCACAGTACCTTAATCAGTAATGTATCATTGCTACTTGAAATTTCCTTCCATTTTTATCTGGAGAGGGTTTGGTTGCAATGGGAAGCAGGATTTAGAAAAATAGAACACAGTCGTTATGAGAATAAGGAGAAAAAAATATTAATTTCCTTTGGAAAAAAATCTATGGTTATATTGGTGACAAGAACTTACATATATCCTGTCCAAATGACAAAGAGTAGAAGGAATGGGTCTCAGAAATTCACAGTCATTCAATAAAGTTGCTTATGTCTTACAAGCAGTAATGGCAGTCACTGGAGTTTCTCACCTGTTAAAATTCAAAGGTGATCCAAAATGATGTTCTGAGTTGGAAAGAAGGAGAGAAAGCTCTGCTTTTGAAATCCTATTAAATATTACATAAAATCTTTTGGGATTAAAAAAAAAGTTTAAATTTGTTCATCCTTCAGAAACGTATACTGAAAATGCTACATTAAGTGAGGGGCTCAGCAGGTAAAGAGATCTTTTTTTCTATCTTCTCTTGGCTTCAAACCCAGCAATGTGTTAACTCTGAAAATAGTATTAAAGGGAAACAATAATAAAAATTAAGAAGTGCACCTGATTGTTGTTTTTTTTTTTTTCCCCACGATCTCTGAAGGTGAGCAGTTAAGCCATTCCACAAGTTGTTCTTGAAAAGACCAAAAGGGAAAAGAATCTGGTCTGTAGTGAATACTGGGGACCAAGGATTGTCTATATTCAAAAGAAAGAAAGGCTATCTCCTGTGGAGAAGATGACCTATGGAAGAAAAAAATATTAAATGAAAGCATACCTGCATTACACTGAAAAACTGTTCATGAATGTGTCCTACAGTTAAAAATCCAAATCCTTGCCCCCCCCCAAATATATTTTTTGTTTAATTTGAGCAAGAAACAGCTAATACTTCATTTTTTCTCTTTCTTTTTTTTTCATTCAGAATAGCCTAAAATGGTGCTCCAGCTCTCAAGTTATTTGTAAATCATCACAATTCCGTTGGCTCTAACAGACCAAAACCAGAAAGGCGAGGAGTGCTGGACACAAGCAGAAGAAAAATCACTGACACTTAAACCATGCATCAGCAATGAAGAATTTTAAAATATGCACTTAGCCTCAATTAAATACTTTTCTTCAGAACAAAGCTGATGAAATTTACTTAAATACACCTTGAGCAGGTGGGAGGATATGAAAATTGTTGAGCTTCAAATGTATTTTTTCTCAGAGCAGAAATTAATTTGGGTGGGAGCAGAAATAAATTTTAGCTACAGTTGTTTTAAACAAATAAATTATGCGATGCAAGCAGGTCTACTTATGCTTGTAGACAAATATTAACATACACAAATCATAATTCATGATCTGTCAAAGTTGTGTTCCTTTCAAATGATATTTCTTTTCTCCAGCAATTATTATAGGGAGGGATGTATGCTGGGATTTCAGAAATATGCACAGTTTAAACACATGGGATAGTATATATGATGGGAAGGATGGAGAAGCAGGACTGGATTTTGGAGACCAGCTTTAGGTCACTGTTCACTGTTCTGAAAGACCTCAGCCGGTTCATCTATGAGATTGAACGCCTGATGCAAAATGTTTACTGTTCAGGCTACCTCTTTCTGAATGGTTACTTTTTCACAGGCATCATCATCTTCAGATGAATTGGAACCTGTAATGTCATTCAAGGGTGAAGGATGGAAAAGCATAGAGATGGTGAAGGTTAGTGGAGCAGGTTGTTAAACAAATGATAATAGGAGTCTGAAACAATGGGAAGAGAAGCAATGCATTGTGGAATGTGCTGTGCTGACAGCCACAGAGCCACAGAGGTGTTTAGGAGTGTGAGGAGGGTAGTTACTTGTGCAGCTGATAGAAGTTCAGGAAGTGGTATTAACATTTCTATCCTATCTTCAGAAATATACACAGAGCAGCTTGTTGCTTGATGTATGTATCTCTGAAGCAGCTGCTGTTCAATCTCTCATATTCAGTGAGACTTCTTATCAAACAGAGGATGGACTTGCATCTCTTCTTCCTCTGCTTCAGAAGTTTAAATGATAATTGACAACTACTACAGGTCATGCAAGACTTTATAGTGGGATGCATGTTCTAAATTTCCTTTTATCCCTGTCTTTATTATGACTCAGACAAAATCTGAGACTCTATGCAAAAGATATGCCAGCATGACCACAAGCAGGAGATAATATCTCGTGGTAAGCAGTAAATTCTACAATCTAATAAAAGTGTAGGGCAGATCCAGGAGCAAAACATTAGCTGATAACACTACGCAGCTGATTTTCTTTCTTGAACAGTTAGATGTTAATTAATGCTATCGAGAGGCATTCAAATTGAAATCAATGGGAGTTTCATTGTTCACTTCAATAGGAGTGGGATGAAGTTCTAAATACTAAATGGAGCAATGAAAATCTAAGAAAGCAAGAAGCATGCTAATGTGTGTTTTGTTTAAGAATTGTCTGTTTAACAAGCAATAGAAGGCAACATGCTTGGGGGTGTGTGAAAGTATGTGTGTCTCATGGGAAGGGAAGACTATACACCTTTCCACTAATGCTGGATGGAGACAAAATTAGAGGCAAATAATTCTGCCTGCACACAGAAGGTGTTGGAATGAGTGCCTTCTAAAGTTAAAAAAAAAAAAAAAAGAAAAGTGCATTAAGCGTTGTGTTTTACTAGCTTGGGTTTTTTTGGAACCATTAAATACAAATAGAATGAATAATTTAACATTTTACACAGTATGTGCATCTTGCACCACTGAGTTTCACACAGAGAAAATGTAGTGGGTGCTTGCTTTGCTGTTCTGTAATTTTACTTTGTTCTTATTTCAACTACATTTCAAAGCAAATACTCTTCCTAGTTGTGAGGTAAATTCTATTCTGGTGAGCTAGTTGAGGATTTGGGGGGGGGTATTTCTCTGGTTTAGAAATTCAAAATATGAGAAGTGAAGAACAGAATGAATGTATATAATGGTCTTAAGCTAAATGAACTCCTTTTCTCTGGTTATTCTTCTATCTAGATTCATTCACTCCCACATAATATAAAACCTAGCAGTGAAGGTGTGCTTACAGATACTTTGTCAATAGCCAGCCCGGATTTCTTATTTTTCACATCCTGCAGATTCTTTCTGCTCCTCCTCTTCACACTTGCACAATAAGCACCTTCGGAGTCTCATTTCCCCTTACTTTTGTCCTTGATGTATTCATAGAATCATAAAATGGCTTGAGTTGGAAGGGACCTTAAAGATCATCTAGTTCCAACCCCCCTGCCATGGGCATGGACACCTTCCACTAGACCAGGTTGCTCAAAACCCTGTCCTTCCCGGACTGCCTGCCAGGGATGGGGCAGCCACAGCTTCTCTGGGCAGCCTGTGCCAGCGCCTCACCACCCTCAAAGTAAAGAATTTCTCCCTAACATCTAATCTAAATCTCTTGTCTGTCAGCTCAGAGCTATTATTATTTTTATTTTTTTTTGCTTCTCAAAGCACATCTGCTTATCTGCACATTTTATTGAGAAATAAATCACTATGCTTAAAAAAAATACCTATTTACATAATCTCAGTATTATTTTCTTTCTGCCTCAAACACTTGAATCCTTGCATTGAAGGAAAAGTTTAAGTTGGATTTTACTGTGAAGCTGGGAGAAATGCTTTCACCCAGGGGAATATTGCTCTCATTGCTGTTCCACAACCTCTGAGTATTACAGTTTTAATCACTGAGACTTCTAAATAAGTAACATAACTGACACCAGGAAAAAAAAACCCTACCCTTTGTTCTGTCCAATTTGGCATTGAAACTCTTCTATTCAGCAGCAGCCACTTTTCAGACCTTGGTGTTTGGTACCTGTAAGGGATCAGTGTAAACTCTATTAGCTGTCAGCACTGAGGTAGGGTGGTACTGAATGTCAGACCTGCAGGTCTGAATAGAAGAGCAATCAGGTTTATGTTTACATGTTGTATTAAATGCATGCTTTTTGCCTAGCCAAGCTTCTCACCTGCTTTTGCATCTGCAGTTGAGTAATTTTTCTCTCACCTGGAAGACAATAACTACATGTTGTCCAACTCAGTGTAAGGCATAATATTTTACCTTTTATTTGCATAAGTAAAATGTAGGCTTGGCAGTTCAGCACTGCTATATAATGCTGTTCATCTTATACCAACATTTGGGCCAATGGCAAACTCAGTGGATACCATTTGTGGTATCTTTCATCTCCCAGCTGGGACCTGTGCTTCACCGTGGCTTGAATCAGTAACCTTGTTAAGTGAAAGGCCAGGAATAAGTTGAGCTTAATGAGTAATTAATGAGTAGGTAGGGACTGATCCAGACTTACTTTTGAAATGTTTTGATCCAGCCAAAGTGAATACAAGAGTAGAAAGCAATGAAAGCATCCAGCAAAGTTAATTGAACACTAACTACTATTAATAAGTGTTTGGAGAAAGCATTGGGCAGGAAAGTCCAGCACAAAGACTGAATTCACATGTAATTGTACTAGCAAAGATGACAGAGGACTGAGCACATGGCTGCAGCTCTTCTGAATCCGTTTACTGCTCTGAGGTCCTGTTTTAATTGCTGCTGGCAGGAAAGAGAGGGGGAGTGCAGCAGCAGAAACAGACAACATAAAACACCCATGGTGGGCTGTGTTAACCATAATGAAGGCAGTAGTTTACTTTTCAGCTATCAGTCCAGCTGGTTACAGTGGCAAATGCAAATCCATTGTTAACCAAAATAGCAAGATTAATTACTTTTGGACTCAAAGTATCTGAAATAACAGAAGCTGTAAATAGTCTGGCAGTCAGTGTCCTGCTACTAAATATGAATTCTATCTTCTGAAGTTGCTCTTTAGAGTTTAGCATTTATTGTTAGGCAGGTTATGATAAGAGTCTGCATGGAATGTTTTGTAAGAATTCAATTAGCTTGTGTTGTGAGTTAACACCATTTGCATGGTAATGAAATATTCTTTCAACAAAGTGTTGAAGGAAAACACACTAATTAGGTTTTTGAATAGCACCTGACATTCATAGGGCCCAATGGTGATGTTGGCTAAATGCCTGCATGACTGATGCCCCTATTTCAAAGTTGGCCAGAATTTTTCTGTCTATGAGTTTATGAGAAAAACAAGCAAACAAAATAACCTACCCAGTCCCACAACAGCTTCTTAAAATGATACAAAGCCAATTGAATGAAATTTGCCAGTCATCCCAGTCCTTCCTCTCTGTATCCCTTCTGCTGCCTTCTCTTTCTTTGATATGTCAAATGTTTCTTTTTGCTGTTACAGACCTACATTACTTTTCTTTCTCTAATATTTATTCTTCTGCATAAGATGTCTCCTACCATACACTATTCACCTGTAGCAATCATCATGGCAGCAAAATAGCTGCCAATTAGCTGCTCTCCCCTTTTTCCATGCAAGTAGCATCCAAATTGTTGTCCAGTGAGAGAAAATAAGTTACAACAAAAAATGAACTGGAACAGGTTACTTCCCCCATTGGGGTTCCTGAGAGCAGCACAGTTGTGTTAAGCTGTTCCTTAGGGAAGATAGGCAGGTGCCAACATGCTCCGCAATGAATAGCACAGCAGAAAAAATAAAGCAAAAATATTCTTTCAACTACTATCATATACTTTAATAATAGAAATAATAATAATAATGAAATCATATTCTGATAAAATTTTGCTCAGATTTGATCCTACAGTATTACTGACAGATTTGTCCATTTCTCTCATTCCCCCTTACAAAATGTTTGTTCAAAAGCAAAAGCTTGTGTTAACAAAAACTCTCACAAACTCAGTGAGAGAATTTATTCCACGTAAAATTATCATGCTGGAAATGGCTAGTTTGTATTTTTTTACTATCTTTCCTCTGCAACTATTTCTAATTTACAATCAGGAAATAGCTGTGAACAAGGTAACTGATGAAAAAATTGCAATTACTGCACTGTTACCTATGGTGGAAGGTTTGTGGCTTCATCTGAACAGGCATTTTTTTGCACATGTGATCTTTGTGTTACCTCACCATAACTAAGTGCTTCATAGATGCTTCGGGGTGGTGTGTACTAAGAGGAATTTCAACCTTTTTAATTCATGAGCATATAAGTGATAGCATTACTAAAAAAATTTTAGCAGTGCTAAAAAAATTGGCAACATCTAAATGCTTCATCCATAAAAATGTGTTTTGTTTTGTTTTCTCTTCTTTTAGTTTAAAGCCTTAATCCTGCAAACTGTTACACATGCACATGCACATGCACATACACATACACATACATATATATACTCCTGATATAAGAATAAGAATTTTACAGCTTCTCACAGCTTCACTTTTACAATTGAATTTTCTTTTTTGAACTGAAAATAAAAAATGGAAAAGCCTCATTGTCCTGACAAGCTCATTCAGGTATGGGTTTCTGGCTGTAAGTTGCCAGTATTAATTGGAGCATTCTGTTCTCACCCAAGAAAGAAAGGGCTGAACAGAACTTACTTAAGCTTTTTCTGCATCATGAATTAAGCCACATGAAAATACATATGTCTAACCTATATGTTCTGTTCATTTAGCAAACTGGTGTCTCAATTAATGCTGATGAAGACTACAAAGGATTGTGAATAATAGAGAAATTTGTGTTCATCTGTCCAAAGCATGATGTGTTCTTTTTATTCAGGATTTACAAAATCACCAAGACTACAGCTAGAAAATGAAGGAAAAATCAAGCGTCAAATAATTTTTATTTCAAAAAGAATAAGAAATTATAGAGCTTTTTTGACTGCACTTACAAGATGTCATATTTCACAGCAGGGATTTTGATGCTTCTGTAGAGTTGAATTTCTTACTGAAAGCCAAGCTAATGAAGGTGGATATAGCATCCTTGCAGGTAGGGTTATTATGTCACTGTTTAAAATCCCACAGTTGAAAATTTTGGGAGGATGAGCAGGAGCCTGTAAAATGTTTTATATGGTGGCTGAGGGAGTAGAGCTGCTGCAAGAATACAAAGCGACACACTCACTAACCTGGGGTAAGACCAGTGCAGAACAAGCCAGAAGAGATTTTTTTTGGCTCTCTGCATTCGCTTTACTTTTTGTGTATCACAGGCACTCATGAAAACAAGCAACATAGAACAGTATTACAAAAATCTTTGTAATAAACTGGCTTGACGCTACCTTAACTAGAAGGTTTGTGTGATTTCTCATGAGGCATTGACATACCACAAACAACAATTCAGGGCAACACGAGCTGTTGAGATACCAGATATCTAAATGATGCTTCAAAATCATTGGTATAATTTCAAAAGGCATTTGTGGTGTACCTGTGTTAATATATACTGCGATTCTTGACGTGGGCACATGCAGATGGAGAACATCTCTTGTAAGGACACTTTCTGTGTTCTGAAGTGCATTTAGAAACCTTTGTGAACTGTACTGTAATTACGTATCTACATAAAAACAGCAGCAGGGTCTGAGCTCTGCTGACTGAAGATAGAAAGGACATTAGTTAAATGTCTTCCTACTTGTTACAGCCAAAGAAATGGCCTAATACAGCAATAGACTTATCTGATCTGTCTCTATAATCTGATATCAGATTGAAATTGAACAATTAAAAAAACCCCAATAAAACAAAGCAAAATATAACCCAAGCCATAACAGGCAATTAGAGATGCTGAATACTGTCATTACTAATTTAAGTTTGGAGGTCTTTTTAGCTAAAAGTATGACCATGTTTTTAGAAATGTGGAGCAAAATCAGCTTGTATATTTACAGAAACATCACATTTAGTGTTTCAGAATCAAAATCCCATGCAAACAGCTTACAAAATTTAGCTTAAAAGAAAAATGGTATTTAAACCATAGTTGGTTGACCATGTACATTTTTATATAAAGTAGCATTTCTGTCTAGGGAATTATTGGTACTAAAACCATGCTCAGGATGCCTGGTTGCTGAATAAGATTACATCATAGTACTGAAGTCACTTGCTTTTTGCAAAACATTCAAAGGTTCATGAATGGAAAGCTATGTGAAGGAGTTATGCATTATCTTCATTATCTTACAGGAGGAACGTGGTTCTAAAAACTTTTCCTCTGCTTACTGGGAGCTCAAGATACTTTTAATTGCCTGTCTTTTTAAAATCTATTTCAGGACTGAAAAAAAGATAACTTAGTTAAAAATGAATGAATACAGAGGACAGTGTAAAGGTGAAATGGATAAGAAAGTTAATATAAAGTGACAATATGACTTAGGCATAAAAGATATTTTTTTCAAATAGCATTTTCTATCAAAATCTAGTGCTACCAAGTATACTCAGATTATTTAAAGTGAAATAATATCATGTCATTAAAAAGGGAAAATTGAAACACTTGTAGCAAATTCTGCCCTTAGAAATTCCTATACAGCTTATAAGGGCAGAATTCAGGAGGTGTTCTGTGGTGTTACAGCAAAACTTCCTTTTCAGTCAGGAAGGAAAATCAATATATCTGAGTTCAGGAATGAGTTACAGCAATGGTGAAGAATCTTTCTAACCTTGTGGTAGAATAAAGATGATGTGTTAGCTAGGAGTCTTTTCTGGAGGAGGTCTCATTTAAAATGAAACAACATAAAATTGGATTTCTCTGAAGAATTTCTCCCTCAAGTATTGTCTATGCTAAGGTTTGTTTGGTTACCTGGTATAGTTAGTCCTGAATGGCACTTTCTAAAGTGTGTGATGTGGGCCTTTGTGAAATTGAATAAACACAGTCTAACAATGCAGCTGGAAGTCTTGTCCAATACACCCTGAGTTTATTTGATGTGAAAGTTCTTACTGGACTATTTTTCACCTGACTCTCTGGATCAATGGTTCCCCCATAAGGGCATCTCTCCTCAGGCCAAACCTTCACAGCAGCAGCTGAGGAGGGCAGAGGACAGCAGTAGCTGAGAGACAGGGATTTCTCCCAGCGGCCTTGCACCAAGTGCTTCCTTGCCTCCTTGCACCTCCTCCTCGCTACCCCACTCTGCCTTGGGGTTGCAGCAGTGTTTTGATGGGTCTGAGAGGCCAGGTGTTGCTGGGAGGCAATAGTGAAAGACACAGTAGAGGAAAGAAGAATAAAAAGGATAATTTCAGAAGTTATTGGAAGCAAATATCCTGAATTCTCTCTCAGAACTGCTCTCATATGGTGCTGTAATGAGACCTCTGCTTTAGCCAGTCTTTTCAGGGTAATCCACTGCGAGGAGGAACAAGGTATCAGTCAAAACAAACTAACTAGCCATGTCATATTTCTTCTCAGGAAAATATCCAAGATTCATTATTTATTAAAGAATGTCATGAGACCTTGGCTGTAATAGCGTAAATACCACAAGTGGTTTTGGATCCTGACTGAAGTGAAATTAGAGGTCATCGCCCATAGAGCTGAATGACGATCAAGATTTTACTCCTGGTTATTTAGCTTTAATTAATTTTACTCCACCTACTGTACTGATTTTGAATATTGCTATGTATGAAACAGAAGATTTAATTAAAATATTTCTACTAGGGAAAATTAAGTAGCAAAAATTTTGAATGAAAGATGTTCACCAATATTTAACATTTGTGAGAAATATAAGAGAAACCTAGTAGTAACTTATCTTAGAAATAACAAGACATTTTAAACTAATTAATATCTTGTAAATCCCAAATTATCTTGAAGACAAAAACTATACCTCGAAGGTTACTCTTAGAATGCATATTGTACATCTGAGCATTAACCATGTCTATCTGTCATACACAACAATGTCATGCACATTTGTGTATGACAGATAGACAGCAAAAAGCTTTATAACTTACACAAAGGAAAAAATCAAAACCAGATGTTATAAAGTTGGATTAAAGTTCAGAAAAAAGAATATGTAGAAAAATACTTATTTCAAGACACAAGATTCGAACTCAAGTACCTACAGAAAGCTTTCTTGACAAGTACAGTTACAAAATGCACATAAAACACTGTCTGAATTATGCCAAACCTTCCTTGCTTATTTTGCCTAGTAATGGAAGCACAGTGCAATATTAAATGTGTCCTGAATGCACACTCATTTTGGATTACAAAGTGAAAAGTAACTTTTTTCATATTTAATTTTATATGGCAGCTTTAGCCCTAAATTCACATTTAAGTATCTAAACCAGAGCTTGGTTTTGAGAAATCAAATAAGACATTGCTTAAGCACATGTTTGTCCCATTGACTTTGCTGAAACTTCAGCATAAGCTTGAAAGCTCAAAAATTTGAATGCTATTTTGAATAAGAAACCTCAGATTGTTGGTTTAAAACCTAGAAGAGGACAAATAATTATCATTTCCTACAGCCAGTGTTTAACTGTTGCAAATATTTATTTGCTGACCACATCAAGATACCTGAGTTCACGAAGCAAACTGCAGATAGTTTCATATTTGTCAGTTTGTGTATACGCGTTTTGGAGGAAAATTACAAAGCAAAAGAAAATTGAAAGAGCTAAACAGACAAACAAATTGCTCACTTTATGACTTTAATTTCGCTGATAAAACTTTGAAGTTCACAACTTATTTAGATGAATGCTGTTTTGGGGAACTGTCAGAGCACACATGGTGAGATGAATGACATGGGGACGTGTGGGTTTACACATTTGTTGATTCTATTTGGTAGGCGACATTTTTTCTCCAAAGCTGGATTGATAGCACAAAAATGCCTTTGAGGAAAAAATGCGAAATAAAACTCTATTCTCAGATTTTCTTCTTTTACACCTTTTTGACAGTGTTAAAAGGTGTGAGAGTCAGTGAAAATAACAGAGAAAATTTGGGCTTGTTAATTACTACTGAGCATATTACTTGCTCTCCTGAGTAAATCCACTGGAATTGGGGTATAAATCACTGCAGTTGGTTCTAAACGTTTTCAAGACTGAGACGACTTTTGAGTCTCCTGGGATATTTTGCTCTGTGTGTGTGCCAATTACACTTTTACAACTCATCTCTCTCATGCGTGTTTTCCCAGCAGCATCTCCCTTACCTACTAAGTTATGCTGGCCCAGCAGGCCACAAGATGTGCCTATTAAGCAAGATGCCGATGGGTTATGCTCAGAAAGTTGTTTTTTTTTTTTTTTTGTCTTTCTTTTCTTTTTTTTTTTTTTTAAACGAAAAGCTGTAGAGGGTTGTGCAACAAAAACTCAGTTTTCCAACTCTGTCATAGCGAGTTTATTGACTAACCTTGCCACCTTAGAGTATGTAGAATCCTCTTTGAAGCAAATGCATGTAAAAAAATGCAGTGCCGGTTTATTACAGTTTTATGCAAGGACAAAGCTACAGGTTTAGGAATGGGATGCTGAGAGTACCTGACACTGTGTCTTTTTTGTTTCTGATTGTGTGTAATCATGTTAAAATGCTTTTAATTTACTCACATTGTTTAAAAAGAGAGAAAGTGGTCTCTTCTTTAGAGAAAAGAGCTCTCCAAAACCCACAGTGGGTATGAGATCATAAGTAAAAGTTTAAATTAAAAAAAAAAAAGACACCACAATTTAGGAAAAGTATGTCTGTGTTTATATGACTATATATATACTTCTTTTCAGTGCATATTTTTTATTATAAAACCAGAGAAAACACGTGAGTTTATGAACATTTTGCTGTTATTGTACCTTAGCAATGATATCTTCTAGCTGACCTGCACTCAAATAACTTTTCACTGAATAAATATATGCCTGTATGATGCCGAGTTTTTCTCTTATTACCCATCTCCTTTCCTAGCTTATATCCAGGATATATGCATTATGTTGTTTAAATGGGATACATCACTTGTTGGCAGATGCCACTTAGTAGCTGACTTCTGTTTCAGATGCATTTAATATAAGCTCTTCAGACCAAAATTAAACACTTGCTCCCTCTCTAGAAAAAAAAAAAAAAAAAAAAAGAAAATTCTCACAGGTACATCTGGCACTCAACAGTCTCATCAAGGACTGGAAAAAAATCTATTCATCATGAGAAAAATCATCTATTGTTAATAGAGTAAGCAATGGATTCCTGTTCTTATCTCACCTGGGAATGAAGCTGGCTTGTGTGTTTGAGCAGAGGTGACAAAAAACATTTTTTGATTTAATTTACAGAACATCTGCTTGCACAATCAATCCAGAATATCCTTATTCATAATACTAACTTGCTCTGGATTGAATAATTTTCCTGCATCCAATGCCAACAGAAATCATCTTTATGCTGACAGCCTATCACAGCATATAACATGAACTTGGGACGTATTTTTGTCTTCCTGAGTATCTTTATAGAGGACAGATGTCTTTTTATTTGTTTTTGAACATCTTTCTCTCTTTTTTTCAACTGAAACAAGATTCAGAAGTTAGATTTTCCATTTTTATTGAATTTATATGCTTTTGGTTTAACTACAAGACCAAATACACATTGAGGTTGGAAAAAAGGGTTTCTTAATAATTCATTTTTCTTCTTTTTCTTCTTTACTTTTCAAAAATATTTATTTTTATTTTCACTTGTGTGATAGTTTTGGATAGAGTAGAGTTAGTTTTCTTCATATGAGCTTGCATGGTGCTATATTTTGCATTTGTGATGAAAAGAGTGTTGATAACATCGGGACATTTTAATTATTGCGAACCAGTGCTTACACAGAGTCAAGGCCATTTCTGTTCCTCACACCACCTGTCGTGGTTTAAACCCTAGCCAGACAGCTTGTTCACTCACTCCCAATGAGTGGTGCCGGGCTGAGAGCAATCAAGGGTGTCCCGTCCTGTCCCGTCCCGTCCCCCCCCCCTCCCCAAGGGCTCTCCCCTTCCCCACTCCCGGAGGAACAGGGAGGAGGATCGAGAGAGTGAAGCTCCCACGGATTGAGACAAGAACAGTCCAGCAACCAATGTACAACACAAATCACTACCGCTACTACCAACTACAACAATGATAAGAAAAATAACAAGGGAAGAGAATACAATACCACCGGCCAAGAAACAAGTCCCACCCGGAAGCCCGTGTCCTTCCGGGTAACTCCCAGTTACCCCCCCCACCCTGGGCATGACGTGCTGTGGTATGGAATACCTCTTTGGCTAGCCTGGGTCAGGCGCCCCATCTCTGCTTCCTCCTGGCTTCCCCTCCTCCCTGACAGAGCATGAGCCTCACAAAGTCCTTGGTCAGAGTAAACATCACTTAGCAACAACCAAAAACATCGGTATCACCAACACTGTTCCCAGGCTGGAAGTCAAAACACAGCACTGCACCAGCTACCACGAAGAGAAACATGACTGCTACTGCTGAACCCAGGACACCACCTCACCAGAGACTCGGCTGGGGGTGCACAAGGAGGTGGAGAGGACACAACCAGGACCCCAACTGACCAAAGGGGTACCCCAGACTGTATCATGTCATTCTCAGCATATAAAGCCGGGGAAGAAGAAAGGAGAGGATGTTCGGAGTGATAGTGTTTGTCTTCCCAGGTCTGTTACATGTGATGGAGCCCTGCTTTCCTGGAGATGGTTGAAACCTTTTGTTGTTGTTATTGGCTTTTGCTTTACCTATTAAACTATCTTTATCTCAATGTAAGAGTTTTCTCATTTTTAATCTTCTCATTCTTTTCTTCATTTTGCTGTAAGAGAGTGAGCCAGTAGCTGTGTGGGGCTTAGCTGCTGGCTGAGGTTAAACCACAACTCCTTTATTGGAAAACCTACAGGGATTGCAAAAATTACAATCAGATCAAATATGAATTCAAAAGGTTTCCTGACCTGTCCAGCTTTTTGTTGCCACAGACTGTGATCTCCTGTGTCTTTTTACATCAAAGCCTTAGTTTGTTTTGCAGTGAAACTTAACAAGTAATTAACATTATTTGTAGATAAGTTGATGACTCAAAAATCAAAATGTACTGGGCCAGACCTGTAAACAAACCCTGGATTTCCTGAGTTTCTGTTTAATAATGTCTCCACTCTCTAATGCTTCTTGTAAGGTAATAAAATAGGTGTAGACTTGCACCCCCATCTTTTGTTTCATATTTTTTACTGTATGACATGAAAGTTGAAACATTCTCTGTAGGGCTCTCAGCTGTGCATGGTCTCATATCTAGGAATGCCTGTACATTTCTGCAGACAGCAGAGTGCTTGATTTTCAGTGAGACATCAGAGCACATAAATAGCTGGTAAGACACAAGGCACTGCCAGTGCCTGTAAATACCAGTGAAGCGTGCAATCAAGGTGACTACATGAATAACATAGATGCACTGTTTTGCAGGTGCAGTTTTGCAAAACCAGGTGAGGAAAAATGTCACAACACATGAATTATTTTAGCTCATGAGTATAACTCTGTGTTGTCAATTCTAGTTCTGTTTGTCATCAGGCAGACACTCAAGACAGTAAACCATTATAACTCTGCATTCTTCTATCCCCAAGCGGGCCTTTTTAAAGAGGCAAATTGATTTTTGCCACCAGACAGTGAGTCATGCATACAAACTAGGAGAATACTTATGAATCCCTATATTCATTTCCCTGTGGTGCTTGGTAAGATGAGTTGTTTGCTTCATTTGTTTAAGAACAGATTTGGGGAAAGAAGCAAAACAAAGCAAAACACAAAACCCTAATGTTTTTAACCCCTGCCTAAAGAAAACAAATGTTTTCTTTCCCTGTGGAGGGCTTAAATTTCTGGTTTACACAGAATTGATATGATCAAATGATTTGCTGTGTATAGAACTTTTCCAACAAATCTTAAGTTTACTATTTTCAAGGAGAAAAAGGAGAAAAAAGAAACAAAACCCAGGTAAAAGGGATTGATTCTGTTGCTTACACAGATGCACCTAATGCCTTTTGAGACACCCTGAGATCCAAGGTTTTCACTGGAGCTATGTAAGACCTGTATCCCTTTAGAGGAGCAATTAGAGCACAGGTAGCACACTACTTCCTACAGAACTATGTGGATGAGGCAAGAATTGAGCTCAGTCAAAGAAATTGAAAGCAGACTAGTCAATCTAAGCATACTTCTACTCAGAGACTAAAAGTGAATTTATCCTACTCTTCAAACTGAGGATTAATGGATTTTAATAATTTGCATTTCCTCAAAAAATAGTTTTACTTGACAAAATATCCTTTGTATTTTTGTGGTTTGTTTTTGTTTTTTTTATTGTTTAGTATTATTTTTTTTGTCATTTTATATAAATATATAACTTTAAAAAAACCTGACAGCCAGAGATAATTAAATGTTACTGAGATATCTGTAGCTTTCAAGTTAGGTTTGTAGACTTTCAGTGGTGCAAACAGAGTGAACAAAAAAAGCATCACCTACACTTGACAGACCTGTAGCATACATTAAAGGTTGTACCTCTTGACAGCAGACAGAGCAAAAGTTGGCTTTAGGAGAAGACAGGTAGAGGCTGGAGAGAATAAAACTCAATCTGCATACGGCTGAAACTGCTTTTGCTTTATTAGTTTATGCCACAAACTCTGCATGCCCTTCGTGTCTTCCTCTTTTCACCTTTTTTTTTCATCAATAATCACTGAATGTGGATAATGCTGTTATACATAAATAACGTATTTTAACTTTTTCATTCCTCTGTAGAGATTCGCATTCCATCCCAGTGCTGAATTTAGTTTTTAGCTAATGACTCTTTATTAAAGACGTATAAATTTTACCTAAATCTCCCAGCCTTTCATGTAAAAAATATTACTCCTCCAACATAAGTTTAACATATGTCTCTCTCCACCATCTTGCAATCCAGCTCACTCCTTGAAACCTGCCTTTACTCAATACACTTGCTGGACTTTATCAAACAGCTAAACTTGCCTGCCAATACCCACCCATGTTTGGTCAGAGATCTCTTCACTGCTCACCTCTATTGACTACATCTTCACTTTTTACTGTGTTTGGACTCTACAGCTCACACTTACAAACCCATCTTTCAGCCATCTGTCAGTCATCAGTAGCTGTATACTGTCCAATGTGTATACAGTGTGAAGTTGACTCTCAACCTTAATGTCTAAGGTTGGTGGAATAAGCACTAAAGCTAGTAAGAAAAAAAAAAATGTATAAAAATAAGAATAAATATTTTTGCTTTTGTACCTAAAATACCTTCTTACATTTCAGCTCATAGCATCACAATGAAAAACCTGAGCATGATTATTGTAACTCCCAGTTTATGCCTTGAACAACTACATTATCTTATACCTGTTTGAATGTCTCTAAATTCTGAAGTCATAAATAAAAAAAAGAAAAGATGACAAATAAAGTTAACTTTAATATATGGCTGAAATGCACCTTAACTAAAAATTATAAATATTGTGACAGGATACAAAAATATGAAAAATTCAATACGCCTTCTTCATATGCTATATAATAGGTTTATAGATGTGTATTGGACATATATATTGACCCAGATAAGAGTTAAAAAGAGTTCTTATTTAGACTGGGCACAGAAGGGGAGGTTTTCACCCACTTGGTGTGACTGGTAGAAAGTATTCAATTGTGGGGAAAGCAAGCTGCCTAGAGAAAAATTATTTAGCTGATGCAAAATATCACGGCCCTCTTGTCTTCAGCTGAGCCTCAATAGCTCAGCTGAAAGATTCATACCCAGATGTCATCTTGGGTAAATGGCTAAATCCAGCTAACAAACACAATGCCCTTAGTGTGACATAGGAATCACATTTCAAATGCCCTGCTATTATTTTATTTGTTTTTATAGGAAATGTACTTCACAGCATAGACATTTTGCCACAGAACAATGTAGTAGGAAGTGGGAGATGTATATCTAACATCAGAGTTTCCTGAAAATGCAAGACTTCCTGAAAATGCAAGTGCCTATTTTTCTTAAACTTTCTCTGCATAACACATTATCCAGGTCTTCTTTTTTCTTCTAGATATTTTATATTTATAGTCTTTCCTAAATACACAATGATCTTAAATATTTTGAAATATCCACAGGTCCTAAATCTCAACTAAATGCAAAACATAAAACAGCTACAAAAGTCAAAGGCACCTTTTTACACAAAGGCGGCAGACAGGGTTTCATATTTACAGGTATAATATTGGCCCTTGAGTTTAAGCAAACACAGGAATACTTCAAAAGATGACTGGCTGATGAAAAACACTGAAATGAGAAGGAGAAAAAAGGAAATAAATCTACAGACATCTATCATTGAGTTGTTTAAAAATACAGGGGAGCAAATGTGATGGAGAAGATATAGCTGGATGAAATTGAAATAGAGAAGGTGAAAAAAAAGCTGCTGCTGAGACATGGAAAGGAGTCAGAGGATGAAAAGATACAGAGAAGTCAAGACATTAGAAAATAATTAATGAAGAGGAAAAATATTCAGGCTGCACACTTCATTCTTATTAGAAAGGCACACCAATGATGTGATCAGGAGAAAATAAAAAACAAATCAATCTTCAGCCGCATTTATACCACACCTTTGAGAGTAGGTCGTATTTTCTATTTTCAGGATAAGGATACATTGTACAATTTTGATTAGGATTGGAATATGAAGCAGACTAGTAACAATACTCCAAGGAAAGTGCTTTTTTTTTTTTACCTCTCCTGGCATTTCTGAAGAGGTGGGAAGTATGCAAGCTATAAAAAGGAAATTAGCTATGGGATTGGATGTAGTTAATGTAACACTAAAGTGCTGCAAAAATACATAATACTTTGTATGAAATGTACTTTTTCTCAGTTGAGTTTCTAGTAAGAAATTGTCCATTTTAAGGTTATAAGTACCACATAGATCAAGAAACATATGAAAAATTTGTCCCTGATGAGAGTGCACCTCAGGTTTATCAGCCACTCCTTGGCATCCTAGAGACAGTTGAAATAGGTTGTCTTGCTGACGCATGTGCTGCACTAAGTCTAAATTTTTATAGTATTTTAGCCTGTAGTCTGTCCAAAAGCAAACCAGTTTCTAGTATGGTTGTTCAGTGAAACTTGCCCCTAGGATCTCTCTCATTTACTTCTTCTCAGAAAAATACTCAACCAAACTAAACCTCTTATATTCTTAACTGACATTAAATTTTTGCTCTCTGGTTACGGTGGTAACCTGACCTCTTCACACCAACTATAGGATGATTTATTGCTAAAGCCCACTTTTCACTAGACCATTCTAGGGAATATATATTGTCTTTTTTTTTCCCCAAAGAACTATGATCCTGAGGGTGGGAGTTATTGTGGTGAGTTGACCCTGGCCGGCAACTAAACAGCTATTCAGTCACTTGCTCCCCACCCTACAGTGGGATAGGGGTGAGAAGAACGAAACCTGAAAACTCATGGGTTGAGATGAAGACATTTCAGTAAGTGAAGCAAAGCTGTATGCACAAAGAAAGCAAAATAAAAGATTCCTTCAATACTTACCATTGGCAGGCAGCTATTTTGACACTTCCTAGAAAGCAGATACACAGCAAACACAACACCTACTTGGGAAGACAAATGCCATAATTCCAAACTTCCCCTCCCTCCTCTTGTCTGTTAGCTTTTATTGCTGAGTACGACCTTATACAATATGGTCAATTTGGGTCAATTTGGGTCATTAAGCTGGTTGTATCCCCTCCCAGTGTCTTGCTCACTCCCAGCCTTCCTGCTGGGTAGGAAGCTTGAGAAATAGAGGAAGCCTAGTGCTGCATTGTTCAGCAATAGCTAAAACATTGTTGTGTTGTCATCATTATTTTAGTCACATATCCACAATATAGCACCATATGGCTACTTTGAAGAAAGTTAACTCCATTCCAGCCAGTACAACTGGCTATATTCTGTTGTCACCTGTGCCAATATTTTACAAATTTTTCCTATCCAAATCTATAGGCAATTAATTTGGATTTATACAGATACAAATAGCAAGAGGAATAACTACTGGTTTTGACTGATAATGTCCAGTTAAGACAGGCAAAAATGAGAAGATAATTATGTATTTTTTTTATTTAAGATAGAAACTTTTAAATTAAGTTGCAAGACAAGAAACTGCTTTACAGAAACAGACTTAAAATATTTTCTATTGATTTTCTCATGTAGTTAGGGAATATTTTAACTTCTATTCAAGTTTTAGGAAAAAAAGGAAAGAGATTCCATGCTACTGTAGGTTAACAGCATATTTAATTCTAATACTCTGCATGTTTATTATAGCATTATTTAATCCAGAGAACCGCATCATCTTCTACTTAAATAGAGACAGATTACTGAGTTTTGCTAACTAACAAGGAAGCTAAATTTCAGGGGTTTGCTAAGAATGCAAGAGGCTTCTTTTCCTACCTTGGTATTGATGCAATTTATACTCAGTCCCTCAGTGAGACAACTGCCATTGTAACGGGTAGTAGTCATTCTTCTCTGCTGATCTTTCCCTCTCTTTTCCTACTCTGTGGTTTTAGTCCTTTACAAGCTGCAATCCTTTCCAGGTATAAGTGCTCTTGCATGGGATCAGCCGTATGCCATTTCCTCTATAGAGAAAATTTCCTTTGCATGGGTTTTTATAAGCTGGGGAGTGGCTGCTGTGCACCTCCTGCTCCTCTGCCCTTGGTGTTCGCCTTTTGTTCCTAATTTCCTCTTTCTCTCTTTCTCCAGTGTTTCCAGCTTTTTCTTAAATACATTTCTACAAAAGCACCTCTGACTTTGCTGATGGGATCAGCTATGTCCTGTGGTGGGTCCATTGAGAAACTGGCTGAAACTGGCTGGAACCGACTGTGTTCAACACAGGGCAGCCCTTGGCCCATTCTTATAGATAGAGGACACCACTGTAGCCTTCCCACTACCAAACCCTTACAACCCGCACGTAACACCATCAACCTCACCTCCCAGTTTTGATTCACCCACAAGCTTGCTTAGGGTACTTTCTGTCCTGTCATCCAGGCTGATAATGAAGATGTTACACACTATTGGCCCCAAGATTGCCCCCCCCTCCAAGTGGAGACATTACTAGTGACTGTCCACTTGTTGGACTTTGTGCCACTGATCTCAACTTTTTGAGTTTGGCAGTTCAGTTAGTCCACCCTGCTGTCCATCTGTGTAGTCTGCACTTTATTTTGTTAATAAGGAAGTTATGGGAGACAGTGCCAAAGACTTGTGCAGGTGCATCATAAGAAAAGACTTCTTTTCAAATCTAAATTGAAAAAAAAGGAGGGAAAATAGAAGAAAAAAGAAAAAGAAAAGGAATCTACTATCCCTATATCATGACTCAGAAGACATTAAGTAATTTTCCTAAAGCCTCTGAGGCCATCTATGACAGAGGAAGTCATTAAGCCCATGTCCCCTGAACCAGTTCTCACATTACAGAACTTTTTCATTTTGTAATAAGTTTTCTATTTATTACCTACTCTGCCTTGAAGCTGTTCTCACTCCACTGGGTTTTTTGAAACTGTCCTTATAACTGGTTAATCATATCTTGCATTTTTCACAGTTCTGGAAGAGCCTGTGTATCAGTCTTGCTGCTCTCTTCCCTATCACACACAAAGTGAACTGCAGTAGTTGTAAAGTACTGCTGAACTGACAGGTTGGAGCTGCTGCTGACACTGTAGAAAAAGACTTCCCAAAAGGTTAAACCCTACATTTCTATCAAAGAGAAAATCAATGGATTATTTGAACTGTTCTGTCTTGAAATACAGGTCTTTGAGATAACATATGGAATCACTTAATCCTTCTAAACTCATCTTATTTTAACTTTTACATAATCATCTGCTCATGCAAATCTTCATCACACTTTGGGAACTATTAGGGCTGGCAGTAAAATTGAGTGTGCTCACAGGCTAGGATATAGATTCAAGATTTAAGGCATAAGCAGAAGCCTTAAGACCAGGAAGAATATGTACTTATATTTTTATACTATTTGATTAACCTAAAACATACATTTCCAGAATAGGTTGGGTGTTTTTTTTTTAAAATAGTAAACATATTGGCTGAGCCCATCCTACGGAAAATGTTATAGTAGTAGTTGTGCCACAGAACTTTGACACAAATTAGACTTGACTGCTGTTCTCATGTGACACATTTAGTGGAGCAGATTGATCTGTTTTGTGCAAGGTAAGTACTTACAATTAAGTTTTGATTTTGTTATGTTACCAGTAGTGAAATAAAGGGGTAAGAAATGAGAAGTAACACCCTACTTTAAAGTATCAAAACCTTGTTAAAAGAATAAGACTTGTCATTTTATATATATAAATAAAAACTTCAGTCATAATGTAAGAAAACCTTATAAAAAGATGCTCTTTTTATTAATACATATATTTAAAAATGCTTACTCCCCCTGATGTAGGTAGTTAAAGAGTTGCTGGTCAAAAGGACATGCAATATATAAAAACCAGCAAAGCCAAATAAACTGTAATCTGGTAGTCACAAAATGCACTTCTTTCTTCCTAGCCTAAGGATTTGTCTGCACTTAAGCGCATTTGCAGCTACTTAGTGTCATGGCTTCTCCACAAAAGTCTGCTACAATGTTGGGCAAGGGTAGGGGCACAGTCCTGGCTTATGTATGAGAAGGAGCAAAAAGGTGTGTATGGTGGTATACTTCTTGATTGAGGCACATTCTACTAATAAGCAAATGCTCAGTCTCTTTACAGTTTCTAAAATAATTAATTTTTCTGTACATTTAGGGGCATTTCAAAAAAGGAAAATCTGATAAATAAATGTCACCTGTGTTAAGTAGCTACTCGGAAGAGGTTGCTTTCCTGTATATCCCAGGCTTTGAAAGATATGCTATGGGATATATGTTTTATTTCAGCAAGGGTAAAATGGAGCTGTCAATGGACACTCCCTTGAAAATACACTTTGGTTGTCTTTTTGTTGCACAAAGCAATTCTAGTTATATCAGCATTGTAGAGTTTGGATCATTGCATGCACCTTACGTGGAATATTGAATCTTATTGTATGTAAAAGCACTGCTTCACAAACATAGTATGTATCTTTCTCTACACTTTGATACGATCCATCCTTAGGAACCTATGAAGCAGGGAAAGCAAAACTGGCAGAAAAAAATAAAATATTTTAAAATAGCTTGAAACAGAATGAAACAACAATAATTGCAATGTGAGCTGAACCTGCAGAAAGTAACTGGCTAACCCTAATCGAATGTTGGCTTTTCATTATTAAAAAGGCTGGATTAAACATTTTCCACTTCTTCTACCTGAATCAGGACATGAATTGGTCTTCCTCTTAGTCAGTTACTAAGCACTTTTGCTAAAAATGACAGACAAGCTGTCAAGAGCTTCTGCTCTACAAATGTTCATTTTGAAGAAACAGGCTGTTTAAGTATAGATCTGATCTCCAAGAACTTTCTTATTTATAACTTTTATATTTATATTTATTTATATTTTATCTCTTTTATATATATTTATATATGTATTTAAATACATATATAACTTGTCATATTTATATATGTATTTAAATATACAGTGGTTAAATTGATTACCCACAGTACATGACAATCCTGTATTGGAATAAATAAGAAAGGGAAATGCCATTTTTCTTAAAGTTCAATTAAAAAAAGTTTCAAAATCAAGCAAGCTATTGCAAAGGACTGAACCCATTTGCTGCATGGATCAGATTCAAACACAGAACGATCTGCTTCTTCATCTTGTACTTGCAAAGGCACATGAGAAAATAAAGAAGACTTTTACACATTTCATTGAACTTTAGATTGGGTCCTGAGTCATGGAGTTACCTAGAACTGCATGAAATTCATTACATAGAATTCAAGTTTGCATTCAGGTCACAAGGCAATTGCCTTGCATTGGATGGATCCAGGCTTTAAACTTCCTTTGATATAAGTCAGGATACACCAGATTTGTCATGTGATAAAAGCTAAACAGCATACCACAAAGTAGCACAGAGAGACAATGGCAGGTGGAGGAACCCAAATGTGTGTTCTGTATATGTGTGCTTACTGGAAATACATCTCCACTCTTCCCACTGAGTGGCCCTGAGGACATGGAGCTGCAGCAGCAGCCTCCCCCCCCCCATTGTTTGATCTCGCATGGTATATTTTCCTCTAATAAAATACAAGAAAATTGACAGTGTAGTAGTGATGAAAGAGAGAATTCCATTATTTTGCCAAAAAAATCTCAATTATCCAATAATAGGTTTTGTTTTTTTTTTTTCTCTCTCTCTTTGATGATTAAAAGATAGTTTATACTTTTCCCACATTTCCAGCAGAACCATTTGAGAACAGCAGCTTTACTCAGGTCTGTATTCTGAAGATGCAGTTTCAACAAAGGCCAGTGAAAAGGAATCTGAAGGAAATACTAATTTTTAAACTTGAAATCTTGTCTAACTTCTTTTCTTGTCTAATGCTAAAAAGTTAACTTGCATTTATTATGTCTGGGATGGGAAGGATGTAGATGTACCTGTTTCTGCCTGAAGGAAGAGAGGTTAAGTCATGACTTCTGTATTCATTGCAACCCCATTCAGTTGGGGTATTTATTCTAACCCCATCATTGTGGTTAGAATAAATAACTTGGTTTTTTTTATTTATTTTTTTTATATCACCTAAAAATGAAATCCAGGTGATACAGCGAAGATTTGTATGGTCTCTGGGAGGAGCTTCAGAAAAAGATCTGGATTGTCCTGAAGCTAATGGGGTCCATTCTGCTGATTTAAACAGATATGAATCCCAGTAACCTAAGTTCTTCTCCAGTTTGTAAAACATGCTCAGTGTTTAGGGTAGAACCTCAGTTCAGATTTCATATCTAGCAGTGACATTTGTTAGGGTAAAGTAGAAATGGTTACAAATGGATGAAAAAAAACAAAACAAAACAAAAAAAGCCCAACTTTCAAGTTAAAGCAAAGCAGAACAAAACCTTGAAGATTATATGTTTAGGCAGAACTTATGTCTTCTTAGCAACAATACCACAGCATGGTGAAAAAGAAGAAAACAATTGTGATAATCACTTGTGTGCTCTGCCATAGTCCTTTAATGGAAGTATAATTGCTTTGTAGTTAATAATCTTAGGTGGCAGTGAAAAGTGCAATTTTATGGATAGCATAGTGATGATAGCAGTTGGAAAAAACATGTTGCCAAATGAGACAACCAAAAAGAAATATTACAGCCCAAATTGCACATAACTATTCTCTTTGTGCAATCAGAAATCAAATACAGTATAGCTATTTTCATCTTGGTATTTACAGTAAAATAAGAATAATAACTATATGATTCATAGCAGAGGCTGGTGACATAAAGTTACACACCTGGGGAGAGTAGAATATTATAATCCCACTGTGATTAAGAAGATGTATGCTTGCTGCTCTGCAATGAGGATGGATTGTTTACTTTTCCTATTAGGTCTGTAATCAATCACCCAGGTTTGATCTGTGTGGTGCCAAATGGATTTAGCATCCCACATTGCTTAAGGAGCATGTTGGTTTCTACAATGCCTATTGTATTAAGAGATGCCTCCGTAGAGCACAGTGGAATTTCTTTTTTTCTCACATAATCTCTATTTATTTGGACAGAGAATGACACTGCTGTGAATAGAAAACAATAACCAGAGAAAATATGCTTAGGAAAAAGAAATACAACCCATACATTTTAGTTACCATGCCTACATTGAACAAATAAGTTCCTTTTACATAACAGTTTTATATACTGTATTTTAAAGTGCTTTAAATAAGGACTAAACAAGTCTTAAATTAACAAAGAAGTTAAATTTTGCTTTCAATTGCAAGGAAAAAGAAATGGCTGGATCAAGTTACCTGCAACTCCATTTTGAAATAATACATCTCTGGCAGAGCAGTAAACAGAACTCATGACCAACTGGGCCTAAGGGCATGACTGCCTGTCAGAGTCCAATACTCTCTGACCAGGTTCAGACATTGGCTGTGGTTCTATCTATCTTGAGCACTGGCCTATACCATGAAATGGAGCAGTAGTTTTCCATAAATTATGGAAACTCTATTTCATGAACTGGACAAGGAGTATGATTATCATAATTAATCCTGACTCCTACTGTTTGAAGAAAATTGCAGACAGAGTGGCTAACTGTAGAAGGTATCTAGAGCCTGGGTGGCAGAGGAAGAAGTTGCCCATATAAGCAAAAGCCCAAATATTGAAACTGTGAGCAATTTTGGTTGCAAGGGTAGTTGTGTGGATATGGAGAAGAAAACGGCTGAGATTGATGTCCATTGGAGCTTTTTGAAAATAGTAAACCAATTGTCCATCAGATACAGACAACTGAGTAGCAGAAAGAGGATGCAAAGGAAAATCGTAAAAAGCTGAGACACATCCAATGAAATCCTGGGCATGTCTAAGGGCAATAAACTGCATAATTATGAAAATATAGGAATTTCTGAGGCTCAGTGAATCATTAAATATTCTTTCTATAACATTGTTTAAATCATCACAGATTATTTATCACATGCAAGAAGGTTAGAAAAGGTAGAAAGCAGGAAACACCTGGTCTTCATTTACTTTTGTTATCCACTTAGCACAACACTGTTTGCTGTGTGTATCTAAAGAATATGAAACTTGACTGGAATATTAGTTGGATTCTGTGTATATAACTATGCTAATACAGCTCAAATGGTGAGATCATCCTCAGAAAAACAGCGCTTTGACATTTGCTGGTTTTCAAACAATTACAACAAAGTAGAACAATTTTTTCTAAAGGAAAAATGTAAAAGAAAATTCTTTACTGAGCTTTTATTCCTTGTCTGTCTGCTGCCTTCGTGAAGGCATTAAATGTGAAGCCAGGGCCTTAGTCAAATGAAACTATGGTACATCAGCAATACAGTCAAATAAGACTTTGTTTACCATTCCAGCTGTTTAGTCCAGGCTCTTACCATTCAAATATCTCTCCCATGGCACATCCATAAATTTAAGAGAACAGTCTTCAGCAGATCCTTTTCCTTCCATGCCTTGCTTTACATGCAAAAGGAATCTGTGTGTTTCCCCTTAAAAGAAACATGTTCTTGGCAGGGTTGGATCAGGGGAAGCAGAACCCTGGGCTGTCTGTAGAGTTCAGGAAATGTCAATAGAAATACAGAGTAGGGTGCAGGAGAGGAGAGTTGAGTCACTGACTCCCAAGTCTCAGTGTTTGGATTCAGGGAGCAACATCCAAACAAAAGACTGCCTGAATGTGGGTGTATGTCCTAAAAGGATTTGTTTTGGTGAGTTGTTATCCCTGACGCTTAATAGTAATTTCAACACCAGCTCAAATGACATTTGAATTTCCTGTGTTAGGAAGGAGAGGAATGATCATTGATTTTCATGTATTTGTGTGAGGTAAGCTTCAGCTTGTTTCAAAAAGTGAGAGATCTTGGGGTTATCATTGATGCATATACTTTTCCTTAGCTGAAAATGAGGCAATCATCAAAATTAGCAACGGACATAAACTATGGGAACAAGATAGATCAGATTATGTTTATATAGAAATCAGTGTTGAATAGCTAAATGATATGGTTTGAAGAGCATCTCATTTCTGGCAACTTATGCACCAAATTAAGTTTGCAGGCCCACAAAGGCATAGATACACTATCCCTTTAGACTCATCCAATCTTTCTAGTATGGCTTTGCATAGTGTCAACATGTTTGAAGTAGAATTCCTGATTTGCTCACAAAGTGAAGGCAAGATGTAACTATGATATTGACATTTGCAAGTATAGAACAAGAACCTCGTACAGGCAGTCTTTTTTCACAAGGTGTTTGGGTAGCTGAAGTGAAAATTTCAAGTAGGCTTTCGAATATGGAGTTTCAGGGGAAGAGGGGGATTTCACTGATAGCAGAAATCTTAAGACAACATAATGTTAAAATACGTTATTGTCAGGAAAGTATTGAGGCCACTGCTAAACACCTTCAACATGAGCCATGGTGCTGTTAAATCTGCCACATTTTTCAGAAGGATTTAAATTTCAAGAAGTGGTAATAAAGTTACGCTGGCATCGGTGAAATGGACTGGCAGTGCATCTTCCTGCCAATACAAGAGTATTCTCTCTGGTACATTTTCTGGTGTTGACCAGTGTAGATTTTGAAATTTCCACAGAAATAACACTGTAACTTTATTTTGGGAGACTGTCAGCTACATAACAGGTCTCACTACCCAAATTAAATATATGATTAATATTTTAAATGTTTATATGCACATGTAAATATCACTTTTTTCATGTATAAATTTAAAGGTAGCAGTGGAGAAATAATTACTTTCCAATTTGCAGTAAGTATAGGAAATATTGAAAATATTCATAGTATGTTTAAATAGAAGATACTTTAGAGCTTCTTATTATCTGTAAGCTTTTATGCTACAATATGACTATATTATTGTTGACCTCTGTGAGTATGAGTCCTTCATTTCATTTGAAATGTTTTTGTATAGCCAACAAAATCCACTTGCATCTACTAATGTACCTTTTCCAACATTTATAGAAATATATTTAGGCATTTACAGAAGGGGAAAAGGAAGAATATTAAAGTTTTCTTTTAAACTTTAAATATAAATTAAAACAAGAATTCCTAGCTCTTTTTTTTGAAAATAGTTAATCTTTATTTCTTTCTGTGAGATTACTCTGCTGAATGCCTGCCACTGTTTTATGTTATCTGGAATTATCTTATGTTTGTATTTCAGTACAGGACCAATTAGATTCTGCTGGTGTTGACAATTTTTAACTCTACTTTTTTCATTATTCTTGTTATGTTCCTTGTGTTTTAGAGAAGTCTTTGCCAAATTGCAACATATGACTGGATTCCTCTATCTTTTTCTGTAATGATATGCATAATTTCATAACTTTGCATCAAAATAAAAGTTGTACAGTACTTATAATTTTCTGTTCTACAGTCAGTTGTGCACAGTTCGGGTGTCCTTGGGAAACAATAGAACAGATTTCTTGCAGGAAACTCAGTGAGCAGTTCACCTCAATCAAAGTAAACGCAGCAGCTTCAATTAGTACTACAGTTAAGGCAAAAATGGAAGTAAAGGAGTTCAGAAGTGAAATTTGGCAAGTTGGTTAAACTGGTAATTGAGCTTAAAGGTAAACTGTGAAAGGAGAAAACACCAAAAAAAACAAAACTCCAAAAAACCCCACATCATGACAAAAAAAAGTGGTGCTCTTCACTGCTTAATTTTTATGTTTAAAAAACCCCACAAAACTCCCAATCTTTAATCAGACCTCTATTTTCTCTTTTAAGTAGCAGAATTACTTCTCACTACTTCCTTGGGGATAGCAGAAAAAAAAAAATTGTTGGAGGATTTATGCAGTGCTAGCTGATGAAGCCTCATGAAGCTGTAATATGAGCATTGAAATTCTGGTCCATAGGAATATTAAATCTTTATTCTGCAAATGTATTGCTATAGGTAAGCAGTCAGTCCCACTGTCCTGCTGTCTTTAACCCATGGTGAGCTAGTTCAGATGAGTAAGTGTGATGTAATTCAGGTGTCTCAAGAAATTATTATCCCCACCCAAAAGTTACCACTCTAAGTGGAGGGCTCTGAGTGCTCTTACTCTATTTCAATGCCAGGTGCAACATATTGTTGTATACTACCTTTGCCCTTAGAAATTCAGCTGTAATGGTAATGCCTGACATGTTATTTGACTACAGTCAAGGCACAGTATAATTTTTGTGTGACTATTCACTCTGATATGCAGTTGGATATAATATAAAAACACTGAGAATACTTTGCAGGATTATGTTCTTTTAGTGTTGATTCTCTTTAAATTCATCTGAATAATCCACATTCACATTTTAAGTTGGTGTGCCCAAAAGTTCTTATGGGTATTTTATACATTTTTTTGTAACAAGGAAGATTTATTCAAATCCATGTACTTAGTTTGAATGTAATGTCAAAAAATTAAGTTTCAAATCAAGTCGTTGAACCAAAATCTTAGCTGTAGGAAATGTAGTAGGATCTATATTCAGAGATAGTCTTATTGACCCAGAAGAAGAACCCTAAAGAGTTCCTAATCCTCCTTGTTAAATACCTCTGCCTAAACTGCTGCTTTTCTACCTTTGTGTTTATAAGAACAGAAGTACCACTGACTATGTAAGCCATTATTTTCCTGGTTGTAAGAGTAACATGTATTTAAACGGAGGAAGAAATTATATCAAGATATGGGCCTATCCCTAATTTGATTAAAACAGCTTACATTTCAAATACAACATTTCAGAAGTTGATAAAATCCAAATACAAAACACAGGCAAACAAGTTACAGTCATTTCACAAATGGTCTGTCAAAAACTCACAGTAGAAATGGAGAGCTCACAAATGTTACCTGCTGAATTGTCTGCTCCTTGGTTTTGGATGGTGGTACCTCACAAGACCCCCAGTACCTGTAAGAATGCAATACCTGCCCATGATTTTGGCTAGTTCGGGTCAGCTGTCCTGGCTGTGCTCCCTCCCAGCTTCTTGTGCCCCTCCTCACTGGGCACATGCTGGAAGAGCATGAGAGACTGAAAAGTTCTTGATCAGGGTAAGCGCTACTTAGCAACAACTGGAACATGAGTGTGTTATCAGTATTCTTCTCAGACTAAATCAACAACACAGGACTGTACGAGCTACTAGGAAGGAAATTATCCCAGTCAAAACCAGGAAGTTCTACATAAAGAAAATCAGTTTTATGCTAATTTTGCTATCACTTACTGTCATTCTGGTAAGCACTCATGGTGGAAGCCTTCAGTTGCTAATGGAAGAGAGAGGAGGCATTTTTAATGTCTTGTGGGTCACCAGCTTTGTGTTGATCATTACTTGAATTCATAGATTTTCATGTTCAAAATAAATAGCTCTTTTATAAAAGGCTGCACAGCCATGCAGTTTTGCTGTGGCTTTTCCTACCCATTTCAGTTCCGTATATTATAAGGAAGCAAACCTGTTGTTCCTTAAGTCAAAAAATATCTGCAGGAATAAATCTACCCTGTTGCTGGTGCCAGGGTTGTGGGGGTACTGATGTGCTTAACTGTCCCTGCCCACTCCTTGATGGCTCCCCTGACCAAGTTATGGACCAGGACCTAGTTTCAGTCCCCCTGGGCCATGAGACCCTGCCCCAGTGATGTGACAACAAGTCTGCAGGTCCCCACAGCCCTGCACTGCCCATCCATGTGCCACCCTGAGCCAGACCACACAGAGGTCCATATCCCAGCCCAGCCTTGGCCTTTCTCTGTCCCTGGGGAGGAGCCTGACACCCGGTGTTGACCTGCTTCCCCCAGCTGCCCAGCTCCTGTCTGGGGTGGTGCAACACGTGGGGAGCACCCATGGGGAACCTCCACAGCACTTGGCCCCACAGAGACTATAGCCCATGTTGTGCCCTGACAGTTAGATGTTTACTAACCCACTACTAAGAAATAAGTTTACAAAATATAGTATTTCAACAAATAAAGCACTATGGGGGAGGTTTTCTGTTTCTGAGGGGAAGTGCTGTTGTCTGGCTGATGTCTATGATTCAGTTACCTCAGCTTCTAAAATGTGGTAGCTGTACCCAGACTGTGTGAATAGGAATATTCCTCTCTTATTTATGCTACTGTTAAACCATATGTTGTTGCTATCTGGGTGAACACTAGCTAGCCTGGACCCAAGATGCACAAGAAAACTGGCTGCACAGCAACAGTCTTAAACATTTTCTTTATTTATGTATTTGTTTTTCAGGCATTATCAATGTTGTGGTCTAGTTCTTGCTGGATATTAGAGCTGGATTGTTCTGAAGAAGTCAGTTAAAACAAAATAAGCCCACTAGCAACAAGTGCTTAATTCAGTGATGTAACTTCCAGCTTTAGAGGAAATCAACTGTTGAATTCCCCGGTAATGGTGTTAAGAGGGAACTATGAGCTGAAGCTTATAACTGTCTTCTAAGTACAGTAAAACTAACAGCAAGGTAGAAGAGTGTCCTGGGTTCAGCCGTAGCAATCATTTTTCTATTTTTTGGTAGCTGGTGCAGTGCTGTGTTTTTGACTTTCAGCCTCGGAACAGTGCTGATAACACCGATGTTTTTAGTTGCTGCTCAGTAATGTTTACTCTGACCAAGGACTTTGTGAGGCTCATGCTCTGCCAGGGAGGAGGGGAAACCGGGAGGAAGCAGAGACAGGACACTTGACACAAACTAGCCAAAGAGGTATTCCATACCACAGCACGTCATGCTCAGGATGTAACTGAGAGTTACCTGGAAGGGCTAGTTGTACTGTGGGGTTGGACAAGGTATCAGTCAGTGCTTATTGGGGTGGGGTGGGGTGAATTATTGCTCGGCTGGTGGTAAGCAGTGGCCCGGAAACATTAGATCACTGCTCAGGTCAGGCTGGATATAGGTTGGTGGGTGGTGAGTAGTTGTATTCTCTTCCCTTGTTATTTCCCTTATCATTATTATTATTGGTGGCAGCCGTAGTGGGTTTGTGTTATACCTTAGTTACTGGACTGTTCTTATCTCAACCCATGGGAGTTACATTCTTTCAATTCTCCTCCCCATCCCTCCGGGAGGAAGGGGGAGAGTAAGCGAGCGGCTCTGTGGTTGAGTTGCCTACTGGGCTTAAACCACGACAAAGAGAAAGTCGTATTACCTCAGGCAAGCTCCATCAGTCAATTCATGCACTAAGCTACTGGTCCCCCAGTATGCTGTACTGAAACATGCCTTTGAATGGCCTAACTAATCTTTAGCTAAAGGTTTTTATTCTTTTCTAGGACTTGGAACCCTTCAAAAGCTTTTCTACATCTACCATTACTCTTGTCATGTTCTGCTTACAGAATGAAAGACTCCTGAAGGAACCAGAGAAAAGGTGATGGATGGAAAGAGAAACATATCTGGACAGATCTACAGATAACACTTCTATGTCTCTGTGCTAGAAGTTCTTCTGCTTCCAGAAATGGAAGCAGAAGAAATCTATCCTACATGCTGAAAGGAAAACAGCAGAGAAATACTGGATAGGACATTCCTGCTTTCCAGACAATTAAAAAAAAAAAAAAAACCTAAAGAATCATAATGTTTCTGAAGCCAACATTTCTTTTAAAAATATGTCCTCTTTTCCCTTTTGACTCAAAGGGACTGTTGCTAAAAGACACTTGTAACTCCAGCTTCCTCTTATCACAGGAAATGCAAAGAAGAGATTCAGAGCAGCCCTGCGAAGAATCATAGAATCATAGAATAGTTAGGGTTGGAAAGGACCTTAAGATCACCTAGTTCCAACCTCCCTCCTGTGGGCAGGGACACCTCACATGAAACCATATCACCCAAGGCCTCGTCCAACCTTGTCTGGAACACCACCAGGTACAGAGCATTCACAACCTCCCTGGGCAACCCATTCCAGTGCCTCACCACCCGAACAGGAAAGAGTTTCCTTCTTATATCCAATCTAAACTTGCCCTGTTTAAGTTTTAACCCTTTACCCCTTGTCCTATCACTATAGTCCCTAATGAAGAGTCCCACCCCAGCATCCCTACAGTCCCCTTCAGATCCTGGAAGTCTGCTATGAGGTCTCCACGCAGCCTTCTCTTCTCCAGGCTGAACAGCCCCAACTTTCCCAGCCTATCTTCATACGGGAGGTGCTCCAGTCCCCTGATCATCCTCGTGGCCCTTCTCTGGACTTGTTCCAACAGTTCCATGTCCTTTTGATGTTGAGGACACCAGAACTGCGCACAATACTCCAGGTGAGGTCTCTCAAGAGCAGAGTAGAGGGGCAGGATCACGCTCCTTTTGATGCAGCCCAGGACATGGTTGGCTTTCTGGGCTGCAAGCACACACTGCCTGCCCACGTTCATTTTCTCATCAACCAACACCCCTAAGTCATTCTCCACAGGGCTGCTCTGAATTTCTTCTCTGCCCAAACTGTAGCTGTGACTGGGATTGCTCCGACCCAGGTGTAGGACCTTGCACTTGTCATGGTTAAACTTCATGAGGTTGGCATCAGCCCACCTCACAAGCGTGTCGAGGTCCCTCTGGATGGCATTCCTTCCCTCCAGGGTATCAACCAAACCACACAGCTTGGTGTCATCTGCAAAAAGAAGCACTTGGGGGTATTGGTAGATGAGAAAATGAACATGAGCTGGCTTCAGTGTGCACTCACAGTCCAGAAAGCCAACCGTATCCTGGGCTGCATCAAAAGGAGCTTGACCAGCAGGTCAAAGGAGGTGATCCTGCCCCTCTACTCTGCTCTTGTGAGACCTCACTTGGAGTATTGTGTACAGTTCTGGTGGACATGTAACTGTTGGAACAAGTCCAGAGGAGGTGCATGAGGATGATCAGGGGACTGGAGCACCTCGCCTATGAAGATAGGCTGAGAAAGTTGGGGCTGTTCAACCTGGAGAAGAGAAGGCTGAGTGGAGACCTCATGGCAGCATTCCAGTATCCGAAGGGGGGCTGTAGGGATGTTGGGGATGGACAATTCATTAGGGACTGTAGTGACAGGAAGGGGTAACTGGTTAAAACTTAAACAGGGGAAGTTTAGATTGGATATAAGGAAGAAGTTCTTTATTGTAAGGGTGATAAGGCACTGGAATGGTTTGCCCAGGGAGGTTGTGAATGCTCCAACCCTGGTGGTGTTCAAGGCCAGGTTGGACAAAGCCTTGGGTGGCATGGATTAGTGTGTGGTGTTCCTGGACATGGCAAGGGGGTTGGAAATTGATAATCTTAAGGTTCTTTCCAGCCCTAACTATTCTATGATTCTATGATTCTAATCCCGGAAAGACCATAGGAATGCTCTTGACAATTCCATGGTTGCGATCCAGTTTCTATTTGAGAAACAGAGAGAGTGTCTGTCATTTGATAGGTCAGCTTTCATTTGTAAGCAAGCATTTTGATGCCTAACTTTCTTTTCATCTTCCTTGACAACAGGTAAAGATTAAAGACAGACACCTGTTCAGGTGGGCATAATATTGCTGTTAAAAAAAAAATTTAGAAAGTTTTAAAACTCCATTGTAGGTCTTCAGGGTTTATTTTAGCAGGTTATCCAACCTGTTCTCAGGGAACCAGGATGGGTGATTCTTCCTGTCTTTCAAAGAATAGAAAAGCTGCAAAGTTTATTTTCACTATAACATATGAAATTATTAAAACCAATCACAAGGCTATATGACATCAATATGCAATATCTATTATGATTCTTGTCAATTTGTCAATGTTCAAAAGTCGAAGTAGGGAAGAAGCATTAGGCACACAGACAGAAGATGTCTGCAGTCTTTGTGGGAGTGAAATGTTCTTGCTCTTTTAATGCAAAATCACGAGATTGAAAGTTGAGGTGTAGGAGCCTACATAAGACAAGCATTTGACAACTAAGATATTCTGCCAATAAGCCGGAGCCTAAAAGTGTAGGTAATATGATTATCATCCATATAGCTTTTCTGGTTGCATGTACATATATTCATGTTTCCACATAAGTTTCCGATCATGTACAATTATGTTGATTAGCATGATAATGCTAACTGTTCACCAAAGATTTATTAAAACTAAAAACCCCAGGAAAATTAGACCTGGAGTCTTGTCAGTGTTCAGACACTTTCTGCTTGGCTTTTAAACCTCATTTCTTTTCACTTTTTAATTTAATGATGTCGTGGTTTAAACCCAGCCAGACAGCTTGTTCACTCACTCCCCCCCCCCCTTCCTCCCTCTTTCTTTCCTTCCCCCCCCATACACCCTTTCCCCGCTCCCGGAGGGATAGGGAGGAGAATCGAAAGAATGCAACTCCCACAGGTTCAGGCAAGAACAGTCCAGCAACCAATGTACAACACAAATCACCACCGCTACCACCAACTACAACAATGATAAGAGAAAATAACACAGGAAGAGAATACGATACCACCTGTCAAAAAACGAGTCCAACCCAGAAGACCCCGTGTCCTTCCACATTAACTCCCAGTTACCCCCCCCCGGCATGATGTGCTGTGGTATGGAATACCTCTTTGGCTAGTTTGGGTCAGGTGTCCTGTCTCTGCTTCCTCCCGGCTTCCCCTCCTCCCTGGCAGAGCATGAGCCTCACAAAGTCCTTGGTCAGAGTAAACATTACTGAGCAGCAACTAAAAACATCAGTGTTATCAGCACTGTTCCCAAGCTGAAAGTAAAAACACAACGCTGCACCAGCTACCAAGAAGGAGAAACATTGACTGCTACTGCTAAACCCAGGACAAATGACAAGGAAGAAAATGGAAGCTGTCATTAATGGGAGCATATTTAGTGTGAGCAAATGCCTTTTCTATATATGCATGAAAGAGGTAGGTTAAAATTGGAAACACAACTTATCATGTCTGGGTTGAGACACTCTTATCCTGTGTTTGCTTGACTTGTTGAACAGGCTGGGTTATATATTACCACCCTCTACACTGTGTGAGGCTTGAAAACTGATTTTCCAAAGAAGACTGTTTCTGATACAGCTGATACTTTATGTCACAATTTTATAGTATTCTGACAGGGAAAATTCAACAGCTGAGTTGCAGTGAATTTTACCCTGTATATATTTCAAGGTCAGGAATTTGAATATTTTTTAGGTTCAGAAACTTGAAGTTCATACACCACTATGTCTATACTGATCCTATTATTATAACCTGCTTCAAACTTTTCTCTATTATATCTCTTCAGTTCTTTAAATCCAAGGGTGTCTACTTAATTTGGGATGCAATTCACAGGAACAGCTGTCCTTGGGAGACTTATACCATTTTGACTCTTGGCAATAGCTGCCCTGTTAGTCTAATTAATTTTTCTAAAAGATAACCGAGAGCAATATGCAGCTTGATTTCTAAAGAATAGATCTTACCAGGCTCACTTTATTTGCTTTGTATTGCACAGAATTTTTAACTTTGTGAGCGAAGGGAAATGGCAGATGCACTGTAGTTTGATTTTGGTAAAGCTTTCAAATCTCTTGCACAATATCTCCCTCAGATTAATTCGTTGGGGCTTGGGTATGAATACCGGTGCATGGATTGAAAAGGGGCCAAAGAATGTTAAATGGAGGGTTTTTGTAAACAGCAAATAATAGAGCACCAAGGTGGATTCTAAGAGATTACCCAAAAGACATTCTGGGTCTGCATATCCAGTACTTTAGGGGTGGAAATCAGCTGTGGTCAGTGCAATGTCCAGATGACATTTAATCAATTATTATTGTTATTTTGGTAATCTAAGGACAGAAGAATATAAATTGATAACACAATTGAGTGGCAAATAAATAAATCAGACTAGATTAATTTCAAGATGCATGTTGATTCTACAGCCCAGGAAGTTAAGAAGAATCTTTGTATAGATAGTCTAATGTTATTCATGTGGAATATTGCCTAGAACTCTGGACATTGCATTAACAAAGAAATTTAAGGGTTGAAGGATATTCAAAGAGAAACAATAATAAGAAAATTACAGGAACTTCTATATAATGAAGTATTGATGTAGTTAAATTTTTTTAGTTTTCATAATTAGCAGCCATAGCAGAAGATTAATAAGCTACAGATATTTGAACTAGAATCATAGTCCTGAAATAAGAACTCCTTCAAAAACTTATAATTTTATAGTTCATTTCCTGTCCGAAGTTTGTGGCTTATTCTGTCTCTAGTCCAGAGGAGGAACACAAGATTGGGGATTATTATTTATGAAGATTTCTAGGTTGGGTTTTTTTGTTTGTTTGTTTGTTGTTTTTTTTTTGCAAACACAGTCTTTTTATGAACATAAGACTATATGGATGCAAACAGAAAATACTAATATAAGGTGAATTAGAAAGAAGTACAAATTGAATTATATGGATTCAAAAATTTAATCTTTGTTAGTTACAGTTGTGAGCACAAATGAATTGCTTGGAAATGTAGCAGGTGAAATCTTACTTTTAATTTACATAAGCAAACACTTTAGGAGATTACCTCCACCAGATGTGTGAAGTTTAGTCTTCCCTAAGATTAAATAAAATGCAAATACAGACAGCTTTCATCACATTCTGTAAACATTAAAATTAAGATAGCAGGAGCAGAAAAAAACAGAGTATTTATATTTTTGAGCACCTTCATTTTCAACCTGAGCCCAGGATGAGTGGCATTATGCCATCATGTGTCCTGCTTAAAGGGCTTTTGAATATAAAGAAGCGTGGTAACTCTGAAGTTTAACTGAAATACAGTCTCTCTTGAGGATGCAATCACCATCTTATTTAATGTTGCCTATTTAATCATATTATAAACTATGCCAACAAGATGCTTCTGTAATTGCCTTCTTAGTAGAAAAGGATAAAAAGCATACCTTGCAATTTTGGTTGCATTAAACAGGATATTACAGACCTATGAACACCAAAAGGTTTGTCAGCATTTCCATTATCAACCCCTATTTTCAGGATTTAAAAACATGCCCATAAAAGTATTCTACTGGCTGAAAATTCCCATATAGAGTCTCATTCTGTGAACAAGCTTCTGTTCTCCTCCTCTCCCTCCCAAGCTATTTCTTTTAATTTATAATTCAATATTTTTTGTGGGCCAAATCCAGGTTTTCCTGTTCATCTATATCTGCTATTATATTGAGCAGCAGCTACAAGACATAAAATTTTTCCTTTATGGATATCGCTAAGTGTATGTGCATAGCCTGATACTATTCATCTTTTCTTATAAAGAAGATGAAGTATTCAAGGGCATTTAGAAGAAGGTAAAATACTTATGAGTGGAGATGAATTTATTTAAAGTGTTGTTCAATAAGTTTAACTTCCTTAACCAGTAAGGACAAAACAAGTTACTCCTGTCTGAAAAAGAAAATTATTGGAGGCAACAATTTAATACACTTCCTTAGTTATTGGTTTATTGGTCCTGAATTCTTTTTTGCCTGGTTGCACATTATAATGAATGCCTGCTCTTGCTTGCTTCAGGTATGTGAAATGGTTACGATGATGATTACTAAGACATTTTTTACCAGAACACACAATGTTTTATGCTGCTGTATTTAATTAATTTCAGTTGACATTTCTTACAATTATGTTCTTTTTGTGATGTGGGAGGGGGAGTGAGGTAGCAATGAAGTGAGGAAAGAAAGAGAAGGTAGCAATGAGTCTTCAGAAACCCTGGAGAGAGGCTTTATTGAAAGAGACATCTCACATGCTTTGAGACATTTCCAGGCCTGGAAGGAGAGAATCCATGAATCTTTGAAAATATTTTGTCGGACACCTGGGGAAGATCTGGTTTTCTTTGACAAAATAAGTGTGGGAAGCTCTACTTCTTTTACTTGTCCTGAAGCAAATATTCTTGTTAGATTGTCTATTTTTCAAATCTACATTGTTATAAAAATATTAGTGCTCCCCTCTCCTGCCATCTGGAAAGACCTCGGACAATCCATCATATTTATGGAATATCATCCACTTGCCATGGACGTAAGGATGACATGACTCAATCAGATACTATTGCATTTTTCTTTCCTTACATTCAGCAAATGCATCTGACAAAGTTCTACTGCCTTTCCTATTGAATGTTTCTTCAAATGTAACTGATTTCAGCTTTCTCTTTCAGTAGTGAGTTGCTGCCTTCTTTTCAGGTCTCTCTGTGTATATATACCCAGCCTATACCTGACTGTGACAGTGTCTTAAAAGTCTGCAATGCTAAGTGACTGTTGAAAAGGTCTTGAAAAAGAAGGCATAAACCGCTTTTGTTTCTCCTTGCTTAATTCCCAGCAGTCATAGGATACACACAACTTTTGAACTGTTTCTTATTCTGTAAAGAGGCCCTCAATACTTCTAACATTGTCTTTGAATTAGTGTGCAAATATTAATTTAGTGTAAAATTTTCTCAGTGAAAAAAATCCTTTAAGACCAAACGGGGATTGAAGAATATCTTCTGTTTTCATGTTCTGCTTTCCTGGAAGTTGAAAGTGTTTGGCTTTGGTACAGACTCATGCTAACATGCATGTACCAAAGTGATATTCCCATAACCGTCTGAATAAAAGTACAGGTCTCCACAGTTCTGTAGTCCCCACCCCATTGGTTGCCTTGTCACTCTTTCTAATCCTTTATTCCTTTTATTCCTTTTTCTTTTCCTTTTCCTTTTTTTATATTCCTTTTTCTTTCTGATTGATTCATTATTTTTAAACTGGGGAACCTTCTGTATGCTCAGATCCTAAAACCAGTTTGATCTTTTCTTGAAATTTTTCAAGGCTTCTGATTTTTGTAGTTCTTCATTTCAAAAATAAGTTTGCTTTTAACTTAAGGTATCTATCCCCCTTTTCACCCTATCCCAAGACAAAGCCTAACAGAAGAAAACTTTTGTCCCCTCATCTGGGTGATGCAGATAGGTGCAATCATGTTTATGATAGCCTCTACATTCCTCTTTATGATAGCAAGAAATATCCTGACTTATGAAACAAGAAAATATTACATGTACTCCTCACTCTGACAGTCTGAATACGAACAGCCTGCCCCCATTCACCATTCACCTGTTATCCCCTTCATGTGTAAGGTAAGGTAAGAGAACTGGTTTTTGTTTGATTCAGATGTCGGGGTTTTTTTTGGTTGATGGAACTGTTTTTGTTTTTGTGTTTGTTTGTTGGGATTTGTTTGTTTGTTTTGGTTTTGGTTGGTTGGTTGTGGGTTTTGTGTTTTTTTTTTTGTTTGGTTTTGTGTTTTTTTTTTTTTTGTTTGTTTGTTTTTTCTGTTTGTTTATATTCAGTTTGATTTTCCTGAATTTTCTGTTTCATGTTCTGGACAGTCCTACTATCACTGCTCAAGCCTGCGCCATTTTTTTCTCCTTGAGATTTTGGAGATGCAGGTGGGAACAAAGTATCACTTCAGCTTCTCAGTCTTCTCCAATCTGTTTCATACAAGTTTTTTCTTACCTTTCTGTGTCAATCTGTGCACTCAGTAAAAAGATTCCTTCATATTGAAATAGAGACATTCATCCATAGAGACATTCCTTCATATAGGAATAGAGATCATTGTCCATGGTGATCTAGTGGAAAATCCAGCAAATTTTGTTCTGTTCCTAAGTGACATGAGGCTGTGGTAGGACTTTTTTTACACTGTCTTTCATTTCCATAACAAATATAGACTAAGGTGTCTTAGAAATTTTTCATCATCTGCTTCTAGATCTCAATCATAAATGTAAAGATGATTTTGTGAACAAGAACCTTTTCTCAACAGGTAGGTCTGACGTATATATTTTATCATACTTAGAACTCCATTGTACCACTGTCCTGGGTTTAGCAGTAGCAGTCAATTTTTCTCCTTCGTGGTAGCTGGTGCAGTGCTGTGTTTTGACTTTCAGCCTGGGAACAGTGCTGATAATACCAATGTTTTCAGTTGTTGCTAAGTAATGTTTACCCTGACCAAGGACTTTGTGAGGCTCATGCTCTGCCAGGGAGGAGGGGAAGCCAGGAGGAAGCAGAGACAGGATGCCTGACCCAAACTAGCCAAAGAGGTATTCCATACCACAGCACATCATGCCCGGAGGGGTAACTGGGAGGTACGAGGAAGGACACAGGGTCTTCTGGGTCGGACTCGTTTCTTGACAGGTGGTATCATATTCTCTTCCCTTGTTGTTTTCTCTTATCGTTGTTGGTGGTGGTAGCGGTGGTGATTTGTGTTGTACATTGGTTGCTGGACTGTTCTTGTCTGAACCCTTGGGAGTTGTATTCTTTCGATTCTCCTCCCCATCCCTCTGGGAGCGGGGAAGGGGAGAGCCCCCAGGGGGGACACGGGCCTTGATTGCTTCAGCCTGGTACCACTCACTGGGAGTGAGTGAACGAGCTGTCTGGCTAGGTTTAAACCACGACAACTCCACAGTCCATGAGACAGAAGGGAGAATAATGTCTCAGCATTACTGTCATGTTTAAAGAGCAAGAGTCACATAGTATGTGATAGAAAAAAAAATAAAATTAAATGTTGGTTTGGATCTTAGTCCTCAAGTGCTATTTATAGAGACAGCCTGATCCCTCTCCCCAGTTTATACCTGTAGATATGGTAGTGCTCAAAGCTTTATGAAACAACAGATACTATTACTTTAATGAAGCAACAATAATGTCATTACACTTTCTTATGTACTATTTTACAACATTTTATACATAATAGCTCTGAGAACTGTAACCTATCTACTTGGATACTACCACATTCTTAGTGTTGTGCTTGTGTTGTAGATGTGTTGTTTCATTTCCGCATGCTGCTAGAAGCACAGAAGACTGAGGTAAAGGGATTAAAAAGTGTCCATTGAAGAGATGACAATGTAAGATGAGAGGAGAACATGGATTAGCTGAGGATTTTACTCAGGTTTCCTGAATCCAAAATCAGTGCACTTCCTCGAAAGATGGAGCTGTTAAAACAACCTTTGCGACAAGTTACATCGTGAAACTAAACTCTGCAGCCTGCAAGCCAATAGAACATATGGCTGATTGAATTTAATGTGAGTTTTGAAGTTGAAAAACCTTCACAGAGCTTTGAAAATTTACTGCTACATGCCTGACTTACTTTTATTCATAAAAAGAAAGGTTAGAATTAAAGTTAATTCTCTGGTATACATTTATCCATAAGAATCCCTCAGTAATGTGTAGTTTACAAGCTAAAATTTGTAAGTCCAAAGTCTGCAAGCCAGCAAACTATTGCCTGCAAACCTCGTGTCAGAAACCTGCACACTAGCCAAAACCACCTGCTTTACATGCTTTGTGCTCTCATTGCTTGAGACATAAAACCAGTTCCATACTAAAAAGCCATAAACTGCAAATATAAAACAAAATGATTGTAGTCTGTGGAAGTCTAGGAGAAGTCAAAGTACACATGTACTATCCTGGAAAAGCCACTTCTGTCAATGGAAAAAATAGTTGAAGAAAGTTAGATCGGCTGTCAGTAGCTCTAAGTAATTGTTGCAAGAAATCCATTGTTCAGGATGGAAAAATGTAAATTCTGCAGTGGGTGATTAAGCAGGCAGAGGCCATGTACAAACACCATTAGGACTGTGGCCTTCCACTCAGGCTGTGGAGGGTTCAGAAAAACTGTGTTTCTATGAAGCAAGCCTTTCCTCTGTCACTGCTCCCAATGCAAAGGATGCCCTGCACTTAACCGACAGGTTTCAAATATCTTACCAGAGACAACACAGATGGCAGGTAGTGCATTAATAAAGATGGATTTTAATACCCATGCCTTAGTACTACTTGTTTTATCAGAGGATTATAAAGGAGTTTCCATGACATTAATCATAATTTCTTTCTTTTAGTCCTTTTTTTTCCTTCCCTGGTAGAAGCCCCTTTCTGTCTTCAATTGAAAATAAACAGGAAATATAATAAATGGTCTAATGAAATTTATTAATTTCTTCTTCAGAAGTCACATATTTAAACTGATGGAAAAGCTGTGTCAGTAACTGCGTTTAAGGATGAGCAGAATATAGTTCAATTCATTAGCCAAAGCAAGTGCTTTAGCTTTCTTTCTGTTCACTTAAGTTTTCATTTATTTCATTTTCAAACTTAAAAAAACCCTAGATTTACTCATCCATCTCTGCTGGATAACATGGTGTGGAGAGACAGTGGGAAAAATGAGTGTGTTCTACAGTCTTTGGGAGGTTAGTAGTTAGTTACTCTTTATATTAACATTAATGGGAATCAGGGATATGAATTGCTATATGTTGAGATAGATGAGTCTAATGAGAGAGAGAAAATAGTATGTTCCCTGAGCTCTTCAAATATTCCCACAAGGCACCCACCCCAAAAGACTCTTCTTCTGTTCTGCAAGTAATTTATTTTTAATTAAAGTAAATGTTTCAAAAAATATTTCAATTTTGAAATGCTTGCTCTCTTGTTTGTCTACTACTTAGGCAGTTGGAATTTAATTTCCAGATACTGAATTTTCCCTTAGGTTTCCAAATCTTTGGTATCCTTACCATCTTAACTTCCTGAGAACAGATTATTAGGCTTTCAAATCCTTCTTTCCCCCATAAAACCAAAAACAGCAAACATTTTTAACAATACATATTTGAAACTAACTCTCATTCTTTTGAATGCTGTAATAGTATTTCAGTTGTGGCTACTTTAATATCTAAATATACCAGTTAATTATAAAAAACTTCAGGATTTGAATTAATGTGTATTTTTTCTCCCTCTTGAAATGAGTTATTTTTCCAGATATGTAAAAAATGAATGCATGATCAGTGTATTTTTTTCCAGAGTCCTTCCTAAACCTAATTGGAAAAGGAAAGAAATTGTTCACTAATTTATTTCTAAGGTGGAAAATTAAAATTTGTAAGCTCTTTAGAGCAAGAAGCATATTTTTTTGCATTTTTAACACCTTCTTTGTTAGTTCCTTTAGGTATTATAGAAAGATAAATACAAAAGGATAATGCAGGTATGACAGCATTTAGCTGTAGGCAACTACATATTATTTCTGTGGAAGAAGGCCTTATCAGAAATGTGAATGCATGCATGCATTCTGTATTTTAAAATAAAGGTATTGTAGTGAATTTTGAAGGGCATATTCATTAAAACTTAGCAAGTGTTGGAGATAAGTGTATAGATTTTGATAAAAAAATGTTTTTTTTTTTCCTTTTTTTATGTTCCCCCTTTCTCTTTGCCTTTTACTTGAAAAAAAAACAAACCAAAAACAGAAGAAAAAAACCCCAAAACCCAGAATAGTCACAAGTTTGTAAATGAAAAGCAAAAAATGAAATGCTGCCTCTCAAGCTCTCATCAAAGACCAATTCACACCAAACAGTCTAATGAGAGGTAAATGAACAATGCATTAAAACGTGATAACAAATATGTGATGAACTAAGGACAGCATAAACCAATAATTGCACTCGAGCTCTGTGGAAATTGCACTGTCCTAGATTCTAGCCAGAGACAATTTGCTGCAGTATTTTGTGAACAGAGCTACCCTGTGGGATCAGGCTGCAGAGGACATTTCAGTGGGAGGAAGAGAGCAGTAGGAAGAGCAGTATGATTCATGTTCAGCATCTCAAGTGGAAGATAGAGCACAAGGACTGAATAATGAAACAAAGACGAGATATTCAGCATGCCAGGAAGGTTTCTGTTAGAGAGCTGTTAGAATTATTTAAAAAGGTTAGTCTATGAATAAACATGTTTCATCAAGGTCTCTTACACATGCAAAGGGAGATGCTAATGAATAATAAAAGTGTAATGGGGACTGGTGAAGAAATTAATGTTAATCTTATCCAAAGCAGATACAAATTAATATTGGAGAAACATTTTTGTAATCACTTCTCAAGGCAAAAATTCAATTAATGTGACTGAATCAATACTTCAAATCTCAGTCCCTTGAAAGTATACTTGTCTTTCTTCATATCAGCATGCTCTCCAGTGTGATCAGCTTGTGCTATTCAAGTTAATACTCGGGGAGACTTAACACTCTATTTTTGAGAAATCTGGTCCAGTTCTATAAAGTACAGTGCTGTATTTCAAGCTTGCTTCAGGGTATCTTTCTGCTAGGAGAGCTCAGTTTACATAGGGCAATTACTGTATAGAAAAATAGATATTTGTGCCAAGGATAGTTTTGTCTTGAGCTTCAGGGGTTTTATTTTTAATATTTTTTTTTCCAAGGATTGTCTAGTACTCTCTGTTCTCACAGGATGACATGTCAGTATATATGACGTTGCATTTCAGACTACATACAGAGAACAGCGTAATTTATAACAGCTAAAAAGACCCAGGACAGAAAAGAGAAAAATAAAACCCAGAATAAAAGAAAACAAAACTCTTCAGTTTACCAAAATAAAAATTGACTCTTCAAAAGAAACAACTGTATTTGCCTCAACTTTATTGCAGCATAGGTCACTTTACACATCTTTGATAGGCAACCTCTATCCTTGTTATAACTGAACTTGGACAGCAAAGGTATCGTTGCAGAGATCACAGGAATTACAACCTTACTGGTGCACTTCAAAAAATAACACAGCATGTCACAAAGCTGTTCCTGGCTTCCATTACTTTCGTTTCTCTCCTCATTTGTAAGGCAACTAGATAAGCTTTTTCACGCAGTAAGTGATCTTTCTTGTATACTATACAATATAAATGACTGTCATATTTTGTTTAAGGTGTCAGGGAATGGGAAAAAAAGTTTATGAAACTAAATGGACTCTTGAATAATAGTTTTGCAGCTCTGGTAGATTGTGCAGTTTATGTTGTAATGCCTTGACAGGTCTATACAATCAGAGGTTCCAAAGCTACCACCCTGTGATAGATTGGAATTGTTTGAAGCACGGTGCAGTTGAAAAACAGGCTTGTGTGCTCTTGTTTTTGAAACTAAATGGCAACCCACTCAGAATAATCCTATTAAAATAACTGCATGGACAATCTCACTTCTGTACTTCTAATAGCTAGAATATCATTCCCATAATGAAAGAAACATGAAATGGTTTCCATGCTGAATGAGCTCCCTAGAGATTCTGGGATTTGTCTCATTATATAAAGGTTTTCCATCACCACTGCAATGCCTCTTCTCATCTTTGCTTCTTCTCATCTTTGCTTCTCATCTGAGTGGAGAAATTTCTCTCAACAGCTTTAGTCTGACTAAACCAGCATAAGACTGAAAGGGTGATATGCAATAGATAAGATTACTTTTCTTTTTTTCCATTTATGTAAAAAATTGTACACAGTGTCCCTGCTTTAGAAAGGATTACTATATGATGTGGACAGCATTCTGGTCTCTCATTAGAAGAGGCAGACTATAATTTTATTTCTCTAAATAAGTCTGGGTTAGGCAAGGAGATCAGTAATTTTAATGCTGCTGCATTCACAATGGAAAAGAAATGAGCACTTGTGTATTCTTATCAGAAGCCTTAGGTAACTTCAGCATTCAGTACTGATCAGAATAGCTCCTTACATTCTGCAACCTACTACATGCCTCACTAATTTTATGTGTAGGAAGGAATAGTAAAATAATGAAGTAAAATGTTATTGAAATAATACTACTGAGAAGAAACCTTAAGAAAAAAGCAACCAAAAAACCACTAGGGAATCTGGGGAAAAAGCTTCCCCAAATACGTCCTGAATTTTCCTCTTTCTTTTCCCTTTCTGACACAGTTTTAAAACACCTTACAGGCTGGGTAAGACGAAACTTTTATGCCAGCATATTCCAGAGACTAAGACCTGATGTTGGAAACAGCTCCTGGCCATATTCGGACAGCCTTAGTAGAGCCAAGGGGGATCCCCAGGCTCCAAAAAAAAGCCAGAAACTGTAAACTTCTTTGGAAAAGAGCCGCAAGGACAGCTACCACATACATCTGTCCTGTCCTGCCTAGACTTCTGTACTTCTGTAAAACTAAGGTGAGTATGACATTGGGAACTTGTGCCTATGACAGTCTATAGTAGTAGGGTTGTGTATTTTCACTGCATAGATATGCAAAAGATATATTGGCATATCCAAAATATATGTTGGCAGCTAATTTTCTACAGATCACAGCATAAATTAAGCAACTAAAATCAGGTGCTAAATCACATAAATTAGAAATGCTTTCATTTTCTATCTTATCTACCCCTTAAGTACCTGATTTATGGATTCAAGCTTAAAACCTAGGAGTGTGGCTCCTTCCTGTCTCTGGGAACACTATTGGTGGGTCAGATTTTCCTGGCATCAATGACCTTCCAAAGCAATGTAACCGCATTTCTGATGACAATTTCTGCTCAAGGAGAATGTCATGCTGTGACAGTACAGAGAAATAACAAAGAAGCTATATAGGTGGAAATGGATTGGGAAGAGGAAACAAATATATAATTCAAATATTTTTTCATCTAAACCAGATGCAACCATTGGCCTCTAACAATTGCTGTTAAATTTAAAGGGAGTTATGACTCTAACACATCACAATCCAATATAGCCAAAATTTAGTGCGGTATTAAAGTATGCTACTCAGAAACCCATTCTGAATTTTAACATGTCGTCTTCTTTTTCTTAGCTGAGAATAATGATATGTCTTTCACTCCACAGCACTATTCGTCAGCTATTGTTATATATCATGCCACTGCATACTAAATTCCTATTTGGCTACTAAGAACAATTTGACCTAAGACATTTCCACAGCAACTATAATCAAGTCACAGGAACCATGAAAACTGTAACAGAGTTTTCATAGAAACATAGCAATTAATTCTATTTGGAATAATGAAAAATTCATTTGGAAATGTCTGAAAGAGAGTAATATGGAAATAGCTTATTTTGCAATATTTTAGAGGCCTCTCTGCTATTTGCTCTGATAATTTCACAGAAACAAAACTATTGAATATTACACAAAGAGTCTAGGCCCTCCCTTCAGTATCCAAATTAAACAGTATGATATCCTTGATTTATAAGTTTTTTCCTACTACTGTGAATTTATTACTCAGAGAAAAAAAAAGAAAAAAAAAAACAAAGCAAACAAAAAAAAACCCAAAACAACAAAAGAAAGTGAGCCATAACACAAAACAACAAACCAATAAAAAAAATCCAAACCAAACCCATAAATAAGGAAACAAAAGCAAAAGAAAAAAAAGAAAGAAAAGTAGGTTTTCATAGAAAATATTATAATGTCACTTAAATGATGAGTTGAAGTTATGTTAAACTTTTTTTTTGTCACTAAAGAGGTGTTGTGGTTTAAAACCAGTCAGGCAGCTCGTTCACTCACTCCCCCCCTTCCTCCCCCCCCTACTCCCAGAGACATGGAGAGGAGAATCGAAAAGAATGCAACTCCCAAGGGTTGAGATAAGAACAGTTTAGTAACTAAGGTATAACACAAATCACTACTGCTACCACCAATGGTAATAATGATAAAGGAAATAACAAGGGAAGAGGATATGACACCTCACCACCAGCTGAGCGATAACTCGCCCTACCCCGCCCCACCAAGCACTGACCGATACCTTGTCCAGCCCCACAGTACAGCTAGCCCTTCTGGGTAACTCTCAGTTACCTCCTGGGCATGACGTGCTGTGGTATGGAATACCTCTTTGGTCAGTTTGGGTCAGGTGTCCTGTCTCTGCTTCCTCCTGGCTTCCCCTCCTCCCTGGCAGAGCATGAGGCTCACAAAGTCCTTGGCCAGATCAAACATTTGAGCAGTAGCTAAAAACACCAGTGTTATCAGCACTGTTCCCAGGCCGAAAGTCAAAACACAGTGCTACACCAGCTACTAAGGAGAAAAATGTCTGCTACTGCTGAAACCAGGACAAAAGGGTAATTTGACTGGTCTATTTAACATTAATAAATGTTAGAAGAAATCTGTCTAGAAGAAGTAAGGAAATAAGGACTAATCTAAAGTAATGTTTTACCAGTTCTTTGAGAATTTGTCTTGATTTGCCTGAGTTCACCTGCCCCTCTAAGCTGGATGCATGATGTTAATATTCCTGAGGGACAGAGTGGGAGATGACTAACTTTACACATTTTCAGGAATCTTAACCAAGTTTCTTCCTGTTATCCTGGATAAATAGGACTATTGGAAGCTATTTATAATACTAGTCAGGTCTTTTTGACCCTTTTGCAACACCCCCCCCCCCCCCCCCCCCCCCCCCAAGACTTTAATTCATAGACTGAAAAGCAATAACTTTAGTACACTCTTTACTTCTATAATCAATGGAAGTACCATCAGTAGGTCTCAAAGTGTGATGTAACTTACTGTGAGGCAGTGCTAGAGACTCCTTGCACCTGTTTTTGAGCCAATGGTATAGAATCATTTCATCATTCGCAGACAGAAACACACATTTCCATTGTTTGGTTCTGCATAATCCACGTGTCTAAAGTAGAAGAACTTCATTACACTTGATACATTTCTTCTAATAATTGTAGAGGGAATCTAGACAGCTACCCAGTAAACATATTTTTGTAAGCTTTTGAACTTAGTCTAGAAACCACCATGTGGTAGGTTTCTCTGTAAATTGTGAGAAATGTGGCTTCCTTTTTAAGTACTGTGATCACTAAACGCAGGCTCCCAGAAGCACCTTTTTGTTTTTTATTAACTTTTTTAGCTAACCAAAGGAGCTTCATGAGCCAAGTTTAACCTTTCGTAGCTTCATGCATAACTGTTGATATGTTTGCACATTGAATTAGATGTCTGTATTAATCCCTTTGTTTGCAAATTGCAGACAGACTGAACAAACTTTTAGGAAAATATGACAAAAAAAATGTCCAACTTTTTAATGTTATTTTTCAAAGTTAAACAAACATGCCAACTGGGTTTTTCAAATATGAAAAATGAGACTGCTAATTCAACTAGATTTAGTTGCAACTAGATATTAGGGGACTATGGAGAAATGCCACTTGACAGGTTGTAATGAGAAATACAAAATTGCAATTCTAGAAAAAACACTAATATAAATATATACCAAAAATGGGAATTATAAAATAAGGAAAATAAATGGTTAAACCCAAAACATAACAGCCACATTTTGATTCATATCCAAAAGCATTTCTTAGTCCATTATCTTGTATTCTATTATAGCAACAGCAGAGGCAAGCTTCTTAAATATATTCCCTCAGCTCCTATCAATTACTACTGAAGGATTTTTGGAGTCAGAGAGTCAATCTTAATCTTAACTTTTGATAGGTCTTGATGGTTGGTTTTTTTTTTATTTTTTATCCTCCCACTCCCTTCCTCCAATCATGAATTTGTCTGTTCTCTTATTGAACTCCTGTGAATGTTCAGCATACCCAATATCTGGTAGTATACAGTTCCAAACATTTAATTAGCCATACTATGAAAAACTCCTTTACTCTAGCCTTCTGTGCTGCCTTTGTTTAAGATTCCTCAGATCTTACGCTGCCAGAGACAATGGAAAAACATTACAAGTCTATCTTCTTCATGCTGTGCATGGTTTTGCAGACCTTTGTTGTATTTTCCTTCAGTCATCTATTTTACAGCCTGAAGAATCCCACATTTTGGTCATCCTTGTTTCTTTTCTCTATTTGCTAGTTCTATTATATTCTTCTTAAGATGGGGAAATCACACAACACATAATATTCAAGATAAAATCACACAATGGATTTATACAATATCATAACAATTCTCTCAGCTTTGTACTGTATTTCTTTACCAACAGCTCCTACTATTTGGTTTGCTTTTTTTGAGCATTAAGTTGATACTTTCATAGAAATATTTATAGTAACTCAAGGTGTATTTTCTTAGGTAGCAATAGCTATCTCAGAACCCATCATTCTGTATGTTAGGTTAGGATTGTTTTCTCCCACATGCATCACTTTATCTACATAGGATTTATTAGATTAGTTTACACTGATTAGAAATGTGAAGTGAATGTTTAATCATAAATGAAAAAAAAGTGTGGGAGCTGTGAGAGTCAGATGAGGACTTAGGCACTCTCAACTGATTTACATAAGACTCTTCCTTCACTTACAAATATGTGCTCAAAAGTATTTACTAGAAAAACGGTAATAAAGAGCAATTACAAAATAAGACAGAATAACACCTTACGTATTAGTGCAGGGTTATGTCTTTACAGATGTTTGTGTATGTAAAAGTCCCACAAGTGTTAGAGCATCAGACTATTGATGGAATTCTGAATTTAACTTTGCCACTCTTTAAACATGATCAAAAGTGATTTTGGTGAGGTTGCTTTCTGTGAAAGGCATGAGCCTCTATGAATCACTTAAAAACAACTGATCCAAAAGGAAGTTCCAGATTCCCCACTGTCTGGGCTATTTCAAACTTTGAAATTAGAATGAATTACAATTAAATGTTTTTACTGGCTCTGACACAAACTGGGTCATCAAATTGACAGTTTCTGTGTCTAATTTGTGCCTTTCTATGAATTATCAGGCAGATATATCCAAGATGGTTGATCCTTCCTAGATCTATAAGACAAGTTTTATTTATTAAGATTCTATGAAAAGGTTGATGGAAAATCTGTCTTTACAGAAGCAGATCAAGCAAAATCTTCATTTTTGGCTTTAGGAGAGATGAAATACACCTTACAATACAGCTAGAAATTAATATTATACAATACTGCCCATACAAATTATCTCAAAGCACTTTATAATAAAAATAACTCAAACAAAAGCTTGGAACAGTTTTAGAGTAGAAATTGAGAAGTGAGTCTTAAAATTAAATTGAACAGTTCTCTTTTTTTCCCCAAAGAGCTGTGCTGACTTTACAGTTCTGATGTCTAATAGAAGTGAATCCCACAATCAAGGAGTGTAAAAAGCAAAAGACAAAACCAGGATTGAAAGGATTTAGCCTAAACTAAGGGTCAGCTGGCAACCCCTGAACAGAAAACCTCAGTGCAATGCAGAGGAGAATACTGATTCCTATAATTGAAAATGGATGAAAAACCAAGGCCACGAATTGCTTTAAAAAGTGATAGGGTAGTTTGATGAAGCGGAGAGGGCAAAAAGCAGATGGGAAAGGATCAAGGAAAAAGTTATCAAGAATGAAGTGAAACCAGAAGTCAACAGCACCCTTAAGTAGTTTTTAACTTGAATGGAACAGAATAGAAAAACATTACGTACTCTTTCAACTCCTTCCACCCCATCTTCAGTATTGGATAGTTGAGAGTAAAGGAATTTACTCACTTCTATTTAAAACAATCTCCCAGCTGTAACCACAAACAGGCAAATGCTTCCTATTTAAATATGTGACATCAAAGTTATGAACATTAGCAAATAAAACAGGGAATTAAAATTCAAAAAAGAAAAAAGAAAAAAGAGAGAGATAGGGATGGATGAGATAGATACTAAGAAAGCAGAACTATCTGAAGTCTTAAGGAAAGGTTTCATTTGGACGTAAAATAATTTGGACTTTACATCTATAACTCTTAAAATTACCAGAATATTTCTCTCTAGCAGTTGATACTGGCAAGGCAGCAACATCCATGAAAACTGGTGTATCTTGGCTATGTAGATCTCTGCAATGGTCTATTGAGAGGGGGGAAAGTAATGCAGAGAAGAAAGTATGTTCATCATCTGTTAGGTGTTTTCATGTCCTGTCTAAAGCTTGTCATCAAACTGATGTGATAGTGACTTTAGAAAAACTTGTGTTACTTTTCATAACTTATCTTGAGCCAGGCAGTTTATTTTTAAGGCACAAATTGACTTTGTGTTCTGAATCTGACTTTTCCAGAATGCGGCTTTTCATCACACTCTGTGTGTGTACTTTGCTTTGGACCTGAAATAAACTTGCCAGAGCATTACTGAATGAACCATGATGAGCAAATGTTAGGGGCAATAATCTGAGCACTCCTGTTGGTGGACAATATTTGAAGTTAAGGAAATCAGGGAGAAAGAGAATCTTTAAGCCAAATGCTTTGGAAGTTGTGAAAGTGTTTATAAAATACTTTCAAGCTGCTGCTGTTTAGCATCACTGAAAATCAGATTACTTTTTATGTATTTGTCTAAATATGAATTTAGCTAATGATTTGGGGGGTTTTACACACTCTGGGTACACAGTGTGATTAAGATGGTGAAGGCTTAGATATAATGTATGCATGCACAAATATTTTTCTGTGATAAATACATACAGAGAGCAGTGTAAGCCACACATAATTGGCAGGATGGGTAGAAAGTGTTCAGTTTATCCCAGGTCTGCAAACTGTAGTGGATTGAGCATGTTAATTACCAGTCTGCTTCTCTTTCCTGTCATGAAAGAACTGGGAAGGCGAATATACTTTAATGACAAGTCAGTCTTTACTTTGATTCTTCCTGACTCTATATTTAAATTGCTCAATTTGTACTTTTGCTCCCCTGAAAATGACAGTGCAGGTTTCTAGTTCTTTCAAAAATTTCCTCTAGAGGGGAGATAGGAAATCTTTTTTTTCTTCTGAACAGGATAGCCTTATCTGTTCTGCATATTGGGAACATTCCCTGTATCCTGCTATACCTTAAAATGTGCTTTCTGGAAGGGTTTTAGCTAGCATATGACCAAACTTGGACAGACAATTGAATTGTAATTACAAAGTATAGGTAATCATGTCCCAGGTTCAGCCTTGAATTCATGAACTGTCCAAGTTGGGCCTACTGTAATAGACATAGTAACAGTGTGCACATGCCTGTAGGGCACAGTAGCAGTTTTAATAGTGTTTCGGACTTAGCCACATATATGCTATCTGTATATCAATATAAGTGCCCAGAGGAGTCTTCAAATTATTCATTTGAACACCTTCACCTTAAGTTAAACACTATCTAGAGACATTAATATTATCATGAGGTAGTCTGGCTCTGTACTATAACAAATAATATGTAATATTTAAGGGATATGAGAAAAAGAGGAAGACTGTCTGAAGCCTAGAATAGCATAAAGATTACCTAAAAGCTGAGAACTATAGTCAGCACAAATAATATAGGGAAGACATATGCTCATGCACAGCCACTGCACAGTTCAGAAGAGCAAATTGAATTATCTGTGCTACCATAGAGCTGTGAAATGTGAGCTGAGTAGGAGCTGTCCAGTGTTTGTCTGTTTAGATAACACAGTACTGGAACACTGCAGAATTAGGAGATAGTGATGGATTAATCCTCCACACAATATGCATGTTGAATACATATAACTGCTCTATGTTCCAGATATACCACCACATTATACCTAAAAATCTATTTCCACCGTTTTTATTTTAGTTTTCTGGATAATGCAAACATATCCTCCATATTTTCTTTAAATGGAACATTGCTTCATAGAAACTTATCCAGTCATAGAATCTTAGAACAGTTTGGGTTGGAAAAGACCTTAAGATCACCTAGTTCTAACCCTCCTGCCATAAGCAGGGGTGCCTCACACTAGACCAAGGGTCTGTCCAACCTGGCTTTGAACACTGCCAGGGATGGAGCATTCACAGCTTCCTTGGCAACCTGTTCCAGTGCCTCACCACCCTCACAATAAAGTACTTCTTCCTTATATCTAACCTTAACTTCCCCTAAGCCTGAACCCATTACCCTTTGTCCTATTGCTAGTCACTGATGAAGAGTCCCTCCCCAGCATCCCTATAGGCCCCCTTCAGATACTGGAAGGCTGCTATGAGGTCTCCACGCAGCCTTCTCTTCTCCAGGCTGAACAGCCCCAACTTCCTCAGCCTGTCTTCATACGGGAGGTGCTCCAGTCCCCTGATCATCCTCGTGGTCCTCCTCTGGACTTGTTCCAACAGTTCCATGTCCTTTTGATGCTGAGGACACCAGAACTGCACACAATACTCCAAGTGAGGTCTCTCAAGAGCGGAGTAGAGGGGCAGGATCACCTCCTTCGACCTGCTGGTCACGCTCCTTTTGATGCAGCCCAGGATACAGTTGGCTTTCTGGGTTGCAAGAGCACACTGCCAGCTCATGTTCATTTTCTCATCAACCAACACCCCAAAGTCCTTCTCTGCAGGGCTGCTCTGAATCTCTTCTCTGCCCAATGTGTAGCTGTGCCTGGGATTGCTCCAACCCAGGTGTAGGACCTTGCACTTGGCATGGTTACTTCATAAGGCTGGCATCAGACCATCTTACAAGCATGTCAAGGTCTCTCTGGATGATATTCCTTCACTCCAGCTTATCAAAACAAACAGCTTGGTGTCGTCGTCAAACTTGCTGAGGGTGCACTCAATACCACCGTCCACCAACAAAGATGTTAAACAAGACCGGTCCCAACACTGATCCCCAAGGGACACCACTCGTTACTGGTCTCCAACTGAGCATTGAGCCATTGACCACAACTCTTTGTGTGCAGCCATCCAGCCAGTTCTCTATGCACTGAGTGGTCCGTCTACCAAATTGATGTCTCTCCAATTTAGAGACAAAGATGTCTTGCGGGACAGTGCTGAAAGCTTTACATAATTCCAGGTAGATGACATGAACAAATTTGCCACATCCATCATTTCCATAGACACGTCACAGAATGCCACCTACTTGGTCAGGCAGGATTTCCCTTTAGTGAAGCCATGCTGGCTGTCAACAAGTACCTTGGGTTTTTTTCATGTGCCTTAACATGCTTTCAGAAGAATCTGCTCCATGATCCTGCCAGGCACAGAGGTGAGACTGACTGGTCTGTAGCTCCCCTAGTCTTCCATTTTCCCCTTCTTGAACATGGGCGTTATATTACCCTTTTTCCAGACATCAGGAACTTCACCTAACTGCCATGATTTTTCAAATATGCTGGACAGTAGCATAGCAACTTCATTCACCAGCTCCTTCAGGACCTGAAGATGGATTTCAACAGGTCCCATGGACTTCTGCACATTCAACTTCCTGAGATGATCTCAAACCTGGTCACCTCCTACAGTGGGCCTAAGGTCTTTATTCTCCCAGGTCTTCTTTCTTGCAGTCCCTGCATTGCCTTACAAGACTTGGGTGGTGTGGACAGAGCACTTGCCAGTGAAGACTGAGGCAAAGAACTCACTGAGAACCTCAGCCTTCTCCAAATCCAGGGGAACCAGTTCTCCTGTTCCTTTTGTGAGAAGCCCCACATTACCCTTAGTCTGTGCTTTGTTTGATACATACCTATAGAAACCTGTCCTGTTATTTTTGACATCCCTTGACAGACTCAATTCCAGCTGGGCCTTACCTTTTCTGACCTGACCTCTAGGTTTCCAGACAATGTTCCTGTATTCTGCCCAGGCTGCCTGTCATCGCTTCCACCTTCCTTTTTCCCTCTGAGTTTTCTTAGCAGCTCCTTATCCATCTGTGGAGACATCCTGGCCTTCTTGTCCCATTTCTTTCTTGTTGGGGTGCAATACACCTGAGCTTGGAGCAGGTGATCCTTGATTACTAAGGGCTCCCCCTTCCCTCTAGGGCTTTATCCTATGGAATGCAAAGTTCAAGTCAGTGAGCTTGCTGTGTGCCCTTCTCACTGTCCTGAGGATCCTGAACTCCACCATCTCATGATCACTGCAGCCCAGACTGCCTTGGAGCAGGATTTCCCACCAGTCCCTCCCTGCTGGTGTTTTGCACTATCTTGCAGTGCTGTTCAGGAAAAAAAAAACATTAAACATTTAAAGTAAGTAAATAGATTTCCTTGATCTATTAGTTCAGACACATTGAGCTTCTCTAAAATGGCAAAAAAGCAGAGATCAGGTACTCTAAAAATATTTGAAGTCACATTTAGTGATACTTCCATAATTAAAAGAAAAGCAATTGGAATTGTAGCATACACAATAAAAGCAATGTAGTACTATGCTTTAAAATACCACAAATCAAATATTTTCCTTTAGCTAAAAAAATGAAAAAAAGTGGTTTATATTAAATAAAAGAAGGCAAGCTAGCAGCTTTCATTGGAATGATACCCTGGTATGCAAATAAAGTATACAGTGCTGATAAAAAGAAAAATTTACTGCTGAGACTGGTAATTCAATGGATGCTGAAGTCTGGGGAAGGTGCTTGCCTTTCTATAAGTGGGAAAAGTAACTTTAGGTTCAAAGATTTACCCACTTAGATGAAAGTTGTCCCTGTGAACATTGCATTTGTTAAGTCTTGAGGCATCACAGCCATTCAGGTCTCAGTGCCTGGCACATTGCAGGTATTTTTTGACTGCATCCTCTTTATCTGTTGTCCAAAAGCAAAGCACATTCCCACCTGTCTGCTAGAATCATAGAATTATTTAGCTTTGAAAAGACCTTTAAGATCACTGAGTCCAATTGTAAACCTGAAACTGCTAAGACTACCACTAAACTATGTCCCTAAGTGCCACATTTACACATCTAAATACCTCCAGAGATCAAACTCCACCACTTCCCAGGGCAGCCTGCTTGAATGCTTGGCAACCCACTTCTGTTGAAAACTTCCCTGGTCCAACTTGAGCCCATTTCCTGTCATGCTATCACTGGTTACTTGGGAGAAGACACTGACACCCACTTCACTACAACCTCCTTTCAGGTAGTTGTTGAGAGTGATAAAGGTGACTATACAACCTCTTTTTCCTCAGGTACTCCTCATAAGACTTCTAGACCCTTGAACAGCTTTGTTGTCCTTGGTTGGACACACCTTGGTGCCTTTCTTGTAGTGAGGGGCCTAAGACTGAACACAGTATTTGATATGCGGCTTCACGAGTGCAAAATACGGGGGGACAAACACTTCTCTAGTTCTGCTGGCCAGGCTATTTCTGATACAACTCAGGATTCTGTTGGCCTTCTTGGATACATGGCCATGCTGCTGGCTCATGTTCAGCCAGCTATTGACCAACACCTCCAGGTCCTTTTTTGAAAGGCAGCTTTCCAGCCACTCTTCCCCAAGCCTGCACCATTGCATGGGGTTGTTTTGACGCAAGTGCAGGACCTTTCATTGATCCTTGTTAAATTTTATACAACTGGACTCGGCCCATCAATCCAGCCTCTCCAGGTCCCTCTGTAGAGCCTTTCTACCCTCTGGCAGATCAAAGCTTCTGCCCAGCTTGGTGTTGTCTGCAAACTTACTGAGGGTGCACTCAATTCCCTCCTCAAACTCACTGATAGATGTTAAACAGAACTGTTCCCAATACTGAGCTGTGGCGAACTCCACTTGTGACCAGCCATCAACTGGATTTATCTCCATTCACAACTTTTTAAGCCTGGCCATCCAGCCGGTTTTTAACTCAGTGAAGAGAAGGCTTATCTAAGCCATAAGCAGCCAGTTTCTCCAGGAGAATGCTGTGGGAAACATTATCAAAGGCTTTTCTACAGTTTAGGTAGACAACATCCATAGCCTTTTCCTCATCTACGAAGTGTAACTTTCTGTTACATCTACCTTGTAACAGAAGGAGATCAGGTTGGCAAGCAGAAGCTGCCTTTCATAAACCCATGAAATTGAGCTGAACTTCAACTAAGCAGCAACTCAAGTACTTTCAGCTGATAAGAACAAGTTTTGTTAGACCTAGTGATATCCTTCAGTGCACCTCCAGGCTAGAAGAGAGCATAGGCAGAGAAAGAGAGGGAAACATGTATTTGAAACATTTTCTATATTTCTGTGCGTGCTCATCTATGTGCCCTGTATCCAAGTACCGCTATATACTTGTTACAAATAAAGCAATCTGTGGTCGTGAACACCTGACAAACATATCCACCATTTGCAAAAAATACCCACTCATATAACTGCATCATGAATCTGCTCATACAGTGTGTCAAAACAAAACATACCACATGAAGTACTACATTATATATTGTCAGGTCACTAAATATGAAGCAATGCAATATTAAAAAAAATATATTATAGTTATGATACTGGCTGCACAATTCAAAGAAATAGAATTATGTATCAGTGCAGTCCATGGCTAATAGGATGACACAAGTTTTACTTTTCTCAAAGAAAACCATTTTCTTTTCAATAATTGATGGATAATCCTTGTATCTACCTATGTCTCTCCCAAAAGAAAAATGATAAATATTTCCTAAAATCCTCTGTAAAGGTAGTATTGTTCAACAGTCTCTGCTATACAGTTTTCTGTATTTTAGGGTCAATTATGTGAGCAAGAGGACAATTAGAAGTCACAGATAATCTTACAGAGTCCCTTTATGAGCTACTGACATAAACAGAATCACAATCCCATCAGAAAGGTATTTTGCAATGAAGAAGTATCTGTCTATCTGCCTGTCTGTCTAGAAACATACTGGCATGACTAAGTGCTGAGCCTACTGTACTCTTTGGACATGACTTAGCCAGCACTTTCAGGGTCTCAGAAGACTTATGTGGTATATCTAGTGCACCCTGGAATTTCATGCTGCTGGTACTTACTTATGCACAGAATCTTGCTGTGGCTTTGTCACAGCTATGTTTTAGGTCTTGTAGGCTAAGCTTAACCCTGATTTAATGACTTGAGCAATTGCAGAGTAGTTGCCTTGATATGAGATATATTTTGCAGAAGGATGCATGCTCTCCCTTTTTCTTTCAAATCCCTCTTCTTAAGTTTTCCACCATTATGTGCTTTTCTCCCTCATGACTTACATGTTCTTACATTAAACCATCAGCATTGGCATGTCTCATTTACAACAGAACGAGACTCTTATTATCTTAGTGGTAGCACTTACCCCATCTTGCATTGCACATTCTTTTTTCTCTGCTCCTTATATATTGTTTGATGTGAACTTTGGGGTGGGAAGGTTTGGGTTTTTAAATCTCTGTGAAGCGTTATTGGATTTAAAGTGATACATACATATTTAATAAGAATATGCATAAAAATAATTACCAATATTCTTAACTGGTTTGAATGCAAGATGATATACTTTTAGATCTAAGCTCCTTTTCTCCTCTAAATATAAGCCTAGACATCTTCATCAATATTTTAAAAAGAGATTTGGAAGAGAATATCTCTAAAAAGCTCTTCCAAATAGAGATGTTTATTCATGGGAAAGGATTTTATTCCATCATGACTCAATCTCTCCTCACCTTTTGAAACTGAACAAATCCTGCTATGTAACAGAGTAGGCTGTATAAATGAAGGACAGCAGGTTTATTAGGGGCCATACAGCAATCTTGTACCTAGCTATTCCAGCTGGAATTATAAGTCTACAATCTTTTATGGTCAGGTATAGAAAAGCCTACCTGATGTCAAGTCAACCAGAAGCACTAAAGTCCAAGATGGAATAAAATTTCCTTATAATAAGCTTTGTTGTAAGATACTAAAGCAGGCTCAACACAGGGCTACCAAGTCTATACAACTTATGAGTGACTGTCAGATCAGAATGATCTCGTAACTCTCTGAGAAAGGAGCAATCTCAGTTTTGTTTTCCATATAGAACTATTTGGTGTCACTTCAGTCACCAGAACCCAGAGGGACTAAGTGAATAAAAATTTTGGTGGGCAAGAAGTTCTCAGATAAAGTATGATATTGCTGAATTGAGATACAGATCTAACAGAACAATATTATTCATAAAATAGTTCCTGTGAGGTTTTGTGGAGCTTTTCCACTTATTCTCCAAGAAATTTCCCTGGGATGATGCAGAATAAATGGGACAGGATTCTGGTCATAAGAAGATTTAGAAAAACATAAGCAAAGTGAAATCAATTAAGATAATGAGCATATTAAGGAAAGAAGACTAGAACTAGTTGAGAATTTCATTGCAAAAATTAAACCTTAAGGCCAAAAAAAGAACATAACCACCACTCCTCCCCCCCCCCAAAAAAAAAAAAAAATAGATCCCTACTGTGAAAATGAGATGAACACAGACAAGTAATTAAACAGAAAAGGTCAGAAAAAGGCCCAAAGATTTATATTACTGGTGGATGGATGGCTTCAGTTTCTAATCCTGCTTTGCAGCAGTTATATTCTGCCACTCTGAATCTGAGAAAAAAAGGAGGATAAAAGAATGGAAATAATTCTTGATGAATGTGATTGAGTAGGTAAATTTTCATACTAGCATTCTGAGGAGAACAGGATGAATGATATTCAGAAGATTGGTTACACTAGCTTAGCCTAAGGGTTTATCTAGTTCAATCCCCTGTCTCTAGGCCGATCACAGATTCATGCTGGGTAAGACTGAGTATATGTGTGCGTTTCTGATGATGTTTTTTTTACTTTAGGCAGCTGATGTTTGTCTTTCTAGTAAACTCCAATGGCTCTCTATTCCAAGTACTTGCTCAGTTTCCCTTTAAACCAGGGGAAGATTCTTGCATCTGCAATATCATTCTATCCTCACTGAAGAATTGCTTTCTTGGATTGTTTTGAGTTTTTTTGTTTGGTTGTTTCTTTTTATTTGAAACTTAATCCTCAAAGCTGCACTTAATGACTTCTCCATTTTGTATTGGAAGAGACAAGGAGCAGTTAAGGTCTACCAGTCCTCTCAATACATCTCATGTCTCTAACTCGTCTCCTGTTAATGCTGAATAGTCCCAGCCTACTTACGCATCTCTCTTGCAGATGTTATTCCACACCTTGTCATCTTTCTCTGCACCTTCTGTTTTATTGACCAGTCTGCCAGTATTGTGAGTCCTTCAGCTCTTCACAGTTTTCTTATATTCTTACTATCCTGGATAAAATAGTATTTTCAACACACTTCCAGCTTTTTTTCAGCCTTTCAGCTCCACTCTTGTCCTCTGGATGTGATAATTATTTGCATCCACAATCAAGGAATAGAAAAGTCAGTCCATAGTTGACACTCTTATTAAATTTACAAAGCAGAAGTTAGAGCGTTTTTTCATTAAGAAGCTGATAATTCTTCCAAGCATGCATCATTTTCCCCAACTGCATATTTGTCATAGTCTTACATAAATTTCCATTGCTCACTGCCTAAGACATTCACTCATGTACCTTGTTACTCTGGAGGTAGGTCACTTACAATGTGCTGGCTAGCCAGAATCTTTGAGAATCTGTTTTGTTGTCCCAGAACAGTGTTGCTTGAACAACCCTGTAAAGGAATTCTTTACAGTAAGGGAAATATTAGTTCTCCAATTGGAGATTTACTAGCCTCCCATTGAGAAGATTTCATCTTCTTATATATTCACCCCCTAAAAACAAAATAGTCTTTTGAGATACACTGCTGTCATTGTCACATAATAACCCAGCCATGTCCTGTTCGATCACAAGTTGATTGGAGGTAATCTTCAAGAATGAAATCTTAAAGACACAGGAGCAGACCATTCACATGTGCTGAAAGAGAAGCCAGAAGGGAAGAAGACTGGCCTGGCTGAACAGAGAGCTTTGGCTGAAACTCAGGAAAGTTAGTTTATGATCTTTGAAGATGGAGCAAGCAAGTCAGGTGGACCACAAAGATGTTGTGATATTATGCAGGGAGAAAATTGGAAGAACCGAAGCCCAACTAGAACTTAATCTGGTTACTGCCATAAAGGATAATAAAAAAAAAATATTATAAACGTATCCATTAGCAACAAAAAAGAGCTCTATCCTTTATGGGATGCAGGGAGAAGCACAGTGACAAAGGCTGATGTACTTAATGCCTTCTTTGCCTCAGACATTAATAATAAGACCAGTTTCTTTAAGTCGTGGGGTGTACGCTTAAGAGTGAGGCTGCACTTCAGATACAGTGTTTGGTTTTGGGACCCTCACAAGAAAGACATTGAGGTGCTGGAGTGTTTCTAAAGAAAGGCAACAAAGCTGGTGAAGGGTATAGAGCACAAGGCTTATGAGGAACAGGTGAGGGAACTGGGATTGTTTAATTTGGAGAAAAAGAGATTGAAGGAAGACCTTACCTCTCTCTACAGCTACCTGAAAGGAAGTTGTAGCGAGATGGGTCTTGGTCTCTTCTCCCACATAACAAGCCAAAGGGCAAGATGAAATCACCTCAAGTTGTGCCAGGTGAGGTTTAGAGTGGATATTAGAAAAAATTTCTTCACTGAAGTGTTTGTCAAGCATTAAAACAGGCTGTCCAGGGAAGTGGTTGAGTCCCCATGCCTGAAGATAATTAAGATATGTGTAGACACAGCACTAACGGACATAGTTTAGTGGTGGACTTGGGAGTGGTACATTAATGGTTGAACTTGATAATTTTCAAGTATTTTTCCAACCCTAATAATTCTGATTCATGAACTATGTGTGAGTCATATCTGCTTAAGTATTTAGGCTCCTAAGTCCAGCAAAACATCTATTTCCCTTTGATACATGTAAAAGCTGAGTACCTAAAGCACAATTTAGATTAAATTTAAGCATTCATATTCAGGAAAATCTGTCAAAACTATATGAGTTCCTGAAAAGACAAAACAGCTGTAGCTTTTGGCAATACTTTCCGTATTAGTGATTCTGTTGCACACGCCCAGTGATGACACTACCTTTAGTGAGCAGGCAGTCTGATCATCTAGGTCCCCATGTAAATGCTGTAAGGCTCAGTGTCGCAACATTTAGAATGGAGTTTCTACTGATTGCTGACTTGAGATTTCAAATTCAAGGATCTCAGCAACCGACTTAATTAAATGTTGGGATGTAAATAGGGAACACCAAAAAGCAGGAAAATTTTACACCCTTCCTGGGTTTAAGACTTCTCTTAAATAGTAGGTAGAAATCTCATTGAAGTGTGATTTTAAAACTGCATTTTATTGTTAGGTGCTGACATCAATATTTTTACTGACAATTCTGACAATAGGACCTGACTATTCTGTAATAACTTAGTATACTCAGTGAAGAAAAAGGAATCCTAAAAGTTAGCCTAAACTCTCCTCTCAAGGAGATCTAAAGCTCTATCACATTTTTATCTCTCACAAACCTATGGAGCATTGAAGATGAATGAATAGCCTACCTATTTAATTTGAGTCTTTGAGAAGGCAGAATTTCTGACTGAAAGGAGAATAAATAAGTCAGATCCTTTCTCAGTTCTTACTGTTCAACTATCTGCCTAGAAGGTGCTAAGCAAAAGAAAAATGGCTTGACTTTCACTTCTGGAGCTGTTTATGTATTTTACATGAGACAAATACTGAATCTTAATCTTTCAGTCAAAAGTTTTGTTTTTTTTTTAATTAGAGAATAATTTAGGATTTTTCATTCCATCTTTCACAAGTATATACAGGCAGTGCCTTGTAGATGATAATGAAGAAGACAAGCAAGAATAGTAGATGCACCTTTATGCTTGCTACCATCTGGCAGTATTACAGAGCATGTCCCGAACCTTGGTACCACCATTTTCCATATCACTGAGAAAGCTTTATGGTATATGAGATGCTTATCCAGGTTATTTTATTTTGAAATCAAGGTACAGGAAGCTGTCACTTCCCAGTGTGAATTCAGAGTGCAGTGAGGAAGTATACTTGGATGCAGCATGCCTGGGTTCTTTACTAGAAATGGCAGATACATGATTATTTTTCATCAGTTACAGAGTTATAGGAATTCCAGATCCTCAGCATGGTGTCTAGCCTATATTTAGGGCAAAATCCAGAAAATATGAGAGTGGTGGAATTTTCTTGGGCACTGATCATTCAGAAGTGTCAACTGACTGTGAAGTTTGAGGTATTTTGGCCATATTTGTCTTGCCCACCTCCTATCTGTCCTGCTAAATTACTGTGTTTCATGACTAAACACATTCCATGCTGAACCTGTAGCATAGGGATGAAGCTATGGTTTCATCTCACTGCTAGTCAGCATTTCTGTCAAGTTCATATAACAAATATGGAATTTTCATTATTAAATTTCAACTCTGGATCTGTGTCTAAAACAAGCAAGAGATTAAAGATGAACACATATTCTGTACTGAGATATGTCACAGTACATTTGGTCTTAATGTCACCCAAAATAAAAATACAAAGGATGCATCCTTAGCCTCAAGATTTTATCTTTCTAACAAAATGCATCCAAAGAATAAAAAAAAACAGCAAACAACCAAACACTAAAACCACCCCACAAACACTGAAATTGGATCTCTGGATTAGGGAATAAAACAACACACAATTTAAGAGTGAAAATGTATCTGCAGGTCCTTATAGTTCTCTTCACCCATGGAAGAAAATACAGTGTCATGATGTCTTTAAGTCAATACTAAGATTCTAAAACATTACCATAGAAAAAGTCAAATACATTAATCAAGTGATTATATGTATGAATCCATATGAAAAATGAAAAAAGTCAGAGGAAATCATTTAGGATGCCTGGGGGTGTAGGGAAAATTAATTAAGACTCCATCTTACCTGTTGATTTAAGATTTGATAGAATTATTTTATCTTCTGCTATATGTTTGCTCCTGGGACCTACTTGTCAACTTTGTGCCAATTTTTACATGCATTAAATACAAATACTAATGTAACTGAGAGCTTTAACTGAGTAATGATGGGAAATACTAAAAAATTTAAGAGCTGGCATGTACTGGCAGGCCAGACCTACAATAAGAGGTCAGAAAGATGTAGTGCCCTGTGGGGAAATTGAGCCAGGGAGTTTATTCCAGTGCACCTCACTCCAGTTTTGCTTTCTGCTATAGGAATATTAGATGCTCTAGTGCACTTAACCAATAACATAGAACTGCTCTCACTTTACTAAGCAGTAGGCTTGACTGTTCCATACCTGTCTACGTAAAGCAAACACAGAAATGCCAAGTCCCTACTTAATGCTTGCAGCATTTTCAAGCAATGATTTCAAAGAATTAAAGATTAAAAGAGAAGCTTTTGAGTAAACAAGACATTTAAATTGAAATGGGGATTAATAATTTTTAAAAAATCTTCAATTTAGGAGGTGCTTGGATATTTTAATAATGAATTTATTAAAAAGCACTGCATATATAAATAATCAGACTCTAAAAGTACTTAAGAAAACTAGACAATTAAACAACCCAGTGGCTGAAGATTATTGTAGGTGGAAGGTATGGGGCATTGGAATGAATCATGCAAGCTACTTCTACACATTGATGGATTTCTAATTAGCTGTAACCATTTAGGAAACCGATCTTGGTGTCACTGGAATAGTTAAATGAAAACCTCTGTTCAGTGCTCTGTAACCACCAAAGATACCTGAAAGACATACTACTGTTTGAGGACTAAAATATTGAATAGATACTGATGATGCACATTTCAGAAACTCAGTATTCATTGCTGCAGTATTCATTTTGATGTGAATAGATGCAGCAGAAGAGAAACAGTCCAAAGAAGGCAAATGAGAATCCTTATAGGTTTAGAAAACTTCTGTTGGAAGGAAGATCAAAAAGATTAAGTCAATTTAGTTTATAGACGAGATGAATAAAAGGTGGCAGGCTAGAGTTCTATATAAGAATAATAGTATAGTGAATGGCATCCCTTCTGGTCATACACCTGTCTCCCTTTCACATAATTTAAGAGCAAGGAAATACCTAATAGAACCAACAATGCCAGAATAATTTTGATGCCGCTTTTTAAGTATTCTTAGTGAACACTAAACTATTATTTTGACATATTTTTCTTTCAGATTTCAGTATTCTTCCTGACAGGGTCTTTTTGATTTAAGTGAAAATCTATTTTAACGTAAATTGTCTATTTTATCACCAGTAAGCATTGGCAATGAAATTTTAAATTTTGCATCTTGCAAATAGCAAATATTCAAAGATTTTATTTGTGACGGAAAACAAAAGTTAATGTCATCATAATCCTAAATAGATGAAGGAGTAGTGAAAAAAACTGCAGAGCAAATATGAAATTTAATAATGGCCCTCCAACAGCTTGCTCTCAAATTCTTAGGAATTCATTAAACAATGGTTGAGCAGAACAGACAAATAAATTATTTTCATACAACGTATCTATCCATATTGTAAATATTGCATACAACAATGCACATTTCCGAAGGGAAATAGTCAACAAATTTCATTTTAGAGAATCAGCAAGGGCCTTGATTTCAGCCTCCAGATATACCCTTCTTTGTTACCCAGGCAAAATAATAATAATAATGACAATAATTGGGATGCTGATGTATAAACAAAGTTAATAGTCAGAATCTTAAGAACATATTGTAACCTTTCAATAACTGTAGGCAAAAGCTTATGCCAGTCACTTGGCAGATATTTCAGATACACATTTTCTATACACTTATTAAAAAAAAGTTCAGGAAAGGCTGGTAAATGTTCATGGCAGCATTAAAAAAAAAAAAAAAACAATGAGATTAAAAGTCAGCCAAAACAAAGACAAACACAAGTAGAATTTACACTGATGTACATCATGATGTGGAATGAACACCAAAGAGTGTGAGAAATTTATCTTGTACTAACATTCAATCTTTTTGTCGTGTTTTGTAAATTTTGCACTTGACTTATGACTGATGGGCACTAATTGAAAAAGAATTTGGGAAAATAAAATTTCTGCTTTAGTGGGCACCTATAGACCACATATTTATTAGGAATTATCTAAGTCACTAAAAGTCACTGGAAAATATTAAAAAGCATATCTAAAATAGGTTTTAAGAGAATTCTGGATTCCTTTAAGATGAGAAACTGGAATACAAAAGACATTTTATGTCATGTTTAAGGCTAAAAAAAAAAAATGTGTTACATCAGTTTGTCATGAGAATTTTATCATGATTAGACTAATCATCGACAGCTGAGATCAAGATGACTAAAAAGAATACAAATAACATAGTAATACATTCAAAACACCTCTGAGATAATATGTTCCTAAATCAATGTTTAGTGAGGAAAAGCTGTGGGTAAAATGCAAATATGACTACTTTTCAGGTTTATATCTTTAGCCAGATAAACAGAGTCACGAACCAGACTATTGTCTAAACTCTGAGCTGTCTGGATTTTCTAGATAGTGTGTTTTAAAAACTTCAACTATTCTAAAATGGTTTTATCCAGGCTGACTTTGTTTTAAGTAGGAATATCATGTGCTTGTTCTGATATTTGAGTAAGTCTGCACTAGGTACAGAAATATGCATGCCAGCTGTGCAAATGTTGTCTGTACCAGTGATACATTCTCATTAAATAATAAAAAAATTGAAATGCATCTATACTCATCAAAGCTAGAGTGGACTGAGTAGGTGCAAGGCAGGTTGACATTTTTAACCTGGTTCAAGCAATGAAGAAATCCTCTCATCACTATGGCAAGGTGCAGGCCAAGTAATGGAAATAAGGTATGCTTTGTGCTCACAAGTCCCCTTGCTCTGCAGGGTGGCAAAGAGAAAGAAATATTATGTGTTCTGTTCAGGCATGTATTTGCTGGGGGTGCAGCAGGAGTGGGGCTGAGAAGGCATTTTCACCCTGTGAATTTATACTGCTTGGAGTGAAGCACATGCTCCCCCGCTGTGTGAGACAGCTGTCAATGTGTAGCCTGCCTCTCTGGCTGGACTTATAGGAAACTTTCATTCTTTTCAGTTACAGCATCTGGTCTTAAATCTTGGGTTATAGATTCTTTGTTTATCTACCAAGAGAGGAAGAAAAATGAGTGTAAAACCCCTTCTTCAGGACAATGAATCAGCAGACAAAGTATAAAGTTTATTCTTGACAGAAGTCAAAGGAAAAAAACATCTTAAATGTTACAGCTCTTGGACTACAGGCCTTCACAACTAGCCCACACATTCAATTTGGACTCTTGTAATGGATTTTCTCCAGAGGTCAAGGAAGTCTGGATAGCTAAGGAAGCTGGTCTTGCCAGTATAGGAAGGTTTAAAAACAATCATTAGGTCAGCACTCACTACTGAAAGTGTTGGAGCAGGTCCTTCCCTTCCTTCAGAAAAAAAAATCTCAAGGCTTCTGACACAAAGAATTATTTCAAAAACAATTTAGAGAGACATGTCATTAGTTAAATAAGTAAGGCAATAAAACAATGAAAGTATTTCAAATAACCAAATCTTGAGGAAATTTATTAGTGTTTTAGCATCAAAATAGAAGGACCAAGCAGGGTTCTTATTTGCGTAATGTTGTCATAAACATTTCATGCATGTATGGTGTGAATAAATGTATAGACTGCAAGATGTGTGAAGAAATCCTTCTGCCTTACTCATCAAAGTTACTGGTCGAGTACTGTATCCAGGCTTGGGCTATACACTTCAAAAAATGAGTTGTTTTTCCTGGACTTTTTTTGACATGAATATTCAGAGCTCTTGAAATCAGCTTCTGTGTAAAGGACTATGATGTCTCACGTCATTTAACTTGGAGATACAGAAACTTTAAGCTGTCAGGAGTAGGACATGATAGAACAATTAATTTCTGTCCAGTTAGAAGTGTTCAAGTGAAGATGACTGTTAACCCCCCAAATGCCACAACATTGGAACTAGGATGCTCAATGGTAGTAATAGGGGACCAGTTAAAAACATAAAGGAAGGAACATTTTTGCATGATGGAAGTGAATTTCTATAGGAGACTTTGGTGGCAGACAGGGTCCAAAGTTCAAGAAGGGATAGAACAAATTCTTGGATACCTAATACATAAAGTGCTGCTAAAAGGGCTAGGGAGGGTTTTTCCTTCTAGCATCCCTAATATATAATTTGTAGGTATTGAAGTACAAGAGGGATGGGCTGCAGAAAATGAGCAGGCTTACCATACTCTTTCTAAATAACCTTCGTCACTGCTATTGTCTGAGACAGAGTACTGGACTGGATGTATGATTAGTCTGATCCAGCAGAAAATTTCTTGCATTTTTAAGATAGGTCTACATTTTATCCATAGTAGGACAAAAAGAAATTTAAGCCTTCCTCCCTCTCCTTGGAAAACATAATATTGTCATGATTAAAGGATACCCTTGAACAATTTGGATTATGGGATATTCAGATACTCCTTCTGGATATATAAGCAGATACAATGATATTACTACTTCAGATGTAATTTGTTTGGACAGTTATATTTTGAGGGGTTTTAATTTTGTGGGTTAGGGCAAGTCAGACAAGGAACCTAATGTTCTTATTCTTTCAATATTATTTAAGGCTAGGCAAGCCTTGGAGGGTATTAATCTTCTGCAAGTCCCTGAGGGAAGAGAACACATTTTCCAGGCTACTGGTGGAATCCATCTATGTCTGCAGAGGAGAATTGTCATTGCCTGCTCACTGAACAGCCTAACAAGGAATGGAGTGGGCTGCAAAGCTATCGATGAATTCTGGAAGCATGCCTTGCCCAGAAATCACATTTGAGCATCTTATGATCCTCCTGCACAATAAAATAGAAAGTCCTACACTAGAGATTTTGATAAAAACCAAAGTGGTTTTAAACAAAGACATATAGGTCTGCAAACTGATCCCTCCCTCCTTTTCAGTATCCATACTGGACTACCTGACATAGCTGACATACGTAAGGAACTTTCCAGCTACTGCAGCAACTGGGACAGAGTCTGTAGTGATTTGTCCAATATTTTCACATTAATAGAAATGCAATGCATTAAACTAATGTAACAGAACTGTGAAAGGAAAGGTATTTACTGTTGTTCATGGGAAAGGCTACTGGCTTCCTACTTGAATACATGGAGAGTATTTATTTAACATCTTTCTCACTGCAGTTTCCAGAATTTCTCTTACCATTCCTAATTTTATAGCATGCTGTATTCTGCTATGACTGTGCTCTGATTCAGGGTGGAACTAGTAAAACCAAGATGCTTTAGTTATGGTGTGCGTACTTTTTGGAAAGGTCAACTGTGAGCAAATGTACTCAGGTTTGTGTACCCTGTGCTTAGGTTTGGCCTTCTTAGAAAGTAATTTCACTTATTCCAACTGGGGTGTAAGCAAATACATGTAGCCTGTGTGCTCAAGTCTTTTGGGTCAATGGCAAGCCAAAACTTGAACCTATTTGAAAATAACATTGTCCATCTCTGCTTGTGTTGTATTGCAATTAATTAAGCTTCTCTCACCTCCTAAAATTTTCCTCATGCAAACACAGACATGGTGTATTTTATGAATAAAATTCATCCCTTTAGAAGAAATGTTGAATTTTCTCTTCAGCTAATGTTAATAACAGCTGAGTGTTACCTGTCTCTCAGTGCTGTTTGGCACAGCTGGGACTTGGGCTCATGAAACAAGAACAGGGATGATGGAAGCAAACATACAAACACTAAACAAGTGATCACAGTCTGATAGATAACTTCTACTGAAGGCAAGGTGGTTGACCTTGCTTCCTATATGTTTTGGAGCTTATATGTTTTGATGGCAGTGAAGTGTGCTGAAGAGGCCAACCTGTATAATAAATTACCAGAAAATAAGAAGCAATATTCTCTGTTTACAGATGGATCCTGTTGTATTCTAGGAAAATGCTGGAGGTAGAAAGCTGCTGTATGGAGCCCTACGGGACAAATTCAAAAATTGTTGAAGGAAAAGGTCAAGTCAGTTTGCAGAAGTGAAAGTCATCTAGCTGGCTTTATACTGAGTGAGAAAAACGGCCATTACTCTATCTTTATACTGACTTGTGGATAGCAGCAAATGTTCTGTGAAGATGGCTACAGTAATAGAAGCAGACCAACTAGCAGTGCAGCAGTAAACACATCTGGGCTGCTGCATTTTTGCAAGATACAGCTGTGCAAGTAGAGAACCTTGTTTTAAAAGTAGGTCATGTAAATGCTCACATACCCAAGAGCTGTGCCAATGAGGAGCATCAAAACAACAAGCAAGTGGTCCATATGGCTAAAATAGGTTTAGGGGGATTTAGACTGGACACATAAGGATGACCTACTTATAAATTGATGGGTCCATGACACATCAGGACATCTAGGAAGAGATGAAACATACAGACAGGTTCTTGATCAGAGGGTGGACTTGACCACGGGCAGTGTTGCACAGGTTATCTGTGAATGGAAAACATGTGCCGTAATCAAACAAACCAGTAACACTACACGACACACTGCCTATCCTGTCCTGAGTGACCACCATAACAGGTGGAGCCCAAAGTCATGGATTGAAATAACTCCATGGGCATTTTGTTGATATTTGTGCACATTTATAGGCATTTTACACACATTTCACAAGTGTGGTCCATAGGCTGAAGGACTATCCATGAACTGTATTAAAGGATGGTTTGGGAGGCAGTGGTTAATAGCAATCAGTCATATAGTCTGGGACCTGAGCATGACATATATGGTATGGTGTAAGAAGTGAAGACTACTAATTTAGGCTAGGATAGGGATGAATTTCTTCACAGTAGTCTGTATGGGGTTATTGATATGCTGGAGGGAAGGAATGCCATCCAGAGGGACCTCGACATGCTTGTGAGGTGGGCTGATGCCAACCTCATGAAGTTTAACCATGCCAAGTGCAAGGTCCTACACCTAGAGAAAAGCAATCCCAGGCACAACTGCAGCTTGGGCAGAGAAGAGATTCAGAGCAGCCCTGCGGAGAAGGACTTGGGGGTGCTGGATGATGAGAAAATGAACGTGAGCTGGCTTCAGTGTGCGCTCGCAGCCCAGAAAGCCAACCGTATCCTGGGCTGCATCAAAAGGAACATGACCAGCAAGTCGAAGGAGGTGATCCTGCCCCTCTACTCTGTTCTCGTGAGACCTCTCTTGGAGTATTGTGTGCAGTTCTGGTGTCCTCAACATAAAAACATTCACAGACGCTTGCTCACTCTCCCCTAGTGGGGTGAAGGAGAGAATGGGATGTACAGAATCCAGCTCACTTAGATACTTGACCAACTTGAACACTGTAGATTATGAGACTTTTACTTTCTCAGATTATACTGCTGCTCCACAGAGATGGCTGTCATTTACATTAAAAACCCTTACGTTGCTAAAGCTATCTAAAATCCACATAAAACATGCTACACAGCTCCCAGTGAGGGTCATCAAAGTAATTTTATCATGAGGAAGAACTAACCTTATACAAATTTACTGCCAAGGAAACACCAAGCCCCATCAAACACAGACAACTACACACTTTGAGTGTAATTGTTTTAAACAAATCTGCAAATTCCCCTTCCCTAAGCCTGAGACCAAATTGACACCTGATTGCCAAGGAAAAACTGTCTCCAGGGAAATAAATACATTTATGATTTTTAAAGATCGTAGTTTTCAATTGTTTCTGGTTTCATTCTTATAAAGACCAAGATAAAGAAACAGGAAATTTCCCACTTGGTGATCCCATGAGTATGAAAACATTAATTTCTTTGGAATAACTGTTCTTGCATATTGCTAGGTGCAGCTACATCTTGGAAACAGGTATCAAAAGTGCATAGAAGAATGTTTGTACTTGCTTGAGGATATTCATCGTAGGTTATCAGAAAGCAGTAGGAGAGACTATTGCTTTATTAGAAATATATTTATACAAAATGTTAATGGTATGAGAGTAAAGTCTAAGCATTTCAAAGAACTGCTATGGAATATTTGCAGAGAAATGAAACTACCACAATGAAAAAAAAATAATCTTGTACGACTGAACAAATAGGAGCACGGTTTATTTTTTCAGACCCCACACCCACTCAAACAGCAATATAATGTAGGATTCACCTCTCCTAACTTTAATTTTCTACAGCGTAGATGTTGACTTTTGAATATATCACCTTCAGCTCTTTCCTTCTAGTAAATGTAAAGTAAAACACTTTTGGAGAACTCTCTGTTTCATCCTAAACCAGAAGTTTCATGCAGAGTGACTCTTTGTCACCAAATATCAGGCTTTATCAGAATGTACTTCTTGGGGTGCTAGCCCAGCAAGTAGTGCTCCACTGAGGAAGCTCACTTAATAGGCATCTACTACAACTTAGCCCTTGAGCAGTCCATCTGATAAGTCTGACGTGACAGGATTTTTTATATTTCTGCTTCCTGTGCAAGGCAGCTTCTCTTGTGGCAGACCTAAATGTGCCCTAAAGTCTGGGTTCTGAGATCTAAAGCTTACAGACCACAGAAGACTAAACATGATGACATCTGTGGTCTATGTCAAGGAGGTATGAGTACAAAAGCCCTCAAAGTCTTTTCTGAAAGTGGCTTTCAGCCTTGACTACGCTGTAAAATGCACAAAAGCCCTAAAAAAGCCTATTGCCTGTTGCAGAAACTGAAAGCTCTCAGCAAGAGTACCAGAAGTCTTAGCTCCTAGAAAAGGTCACCATTATATTCATTTTAGTAGGGTCACAAAAGTAGTGTTCTGGGTAAGTTGTCCTTCAAGTAAAAGAGACAAAAAACTAGAATACAAATGTTTCATTCTCTCATACAGCTATAGTCCAGGACTCTTTTCATGTAATTTCTTTGCCATATTGCAGACTGCAGGAGAAAAATGGCAGGGGAGTGGGATATAACTTTTGTTATTCTTTCTTTCTAATACCAGATCTGAAAAGTCACTCTAAGACTAGCTTTGTGAAATAAAGTGAAATTACTAGAAGTGTGCTCAAATATGAAATTACTATTTTCTATGTTGCAAACCATAAAACCAGAATTCCAAACATTGTATCTAATTGTCTTAAGGGGGAGGAGGGGTGGGAGATAAAAATCTACATTTACAGGTGATACTTTAAAATATATCAAAAAAGTATAAACTATATACAAAAATTGTTTTTAAAAGACATAGCAGTATGGGAGTCTGGAATGGCTCCAAAGAGATCTTAACTGATTCAGGTTTTGGCCATCAATGGGTTTCACCTAGACTAGAAGTATAGCTGAGGGTGAATTACTATGATTTTTTTATTGAATGTCACCACATTCAGCTCCACAGATGGGAATGGTGCTTCATGCCTTGGATTACTGCTTTGGTAATATGGGTCCAAAGGAAGTGCAAGGCCTCCCTGAACTGGCAGCAGTGATGACAGCTGGGGGGGGGGCATTTTTCCCTGGCAGCCAGTGGGATGGTGCCCCATGCTGTCCTTTGTTGTGGTGTGAATGATATCTACTGGAAGAGGGGGAAGCTCCTGAACACCTGTTATATGTTGATGAAATCATCCTTGTTGGGCAAAACAAGAAAGGAAGTGCCTGAGAAAGGGAAAAGAATAATGAAGAAATCTGGCTTTGTCATAAAATAAAAGTCAAAACACCTGCACAGGAGATCCATTTTTAAGGAATAAAATGGAAAGATGGGTGTCATCACATCCCAGTGGGTGTAATCAATAAAATAACAGCAATGACTCCACAAACTAATAAAAAAGCCTCACAAACACTCTTAGGGGTTGTGGAGTTTTGCAGAACGCATATTCCAGATTTAAGTCCTCTCTATTGAGTGACCTGGAAGATTGGCTTTGAATGGCATCCTGAGCAGCAACAAGCCTTTGAACAAATTAAACAGGAGACCGTTCACACAGTAGCACTTGGGTTAGTCCAGACCGAGCAAGATGTGAAAAATGTGCTTTACACTGCAGTCAGGGACCACAGCCCCACCTGGATCCTGCCTGCTGAGAGATTTCCTGAATATGAACATAGGTACATACTAACAACTTCATATGCCATACAATGGTATGAGCTCGACTCCGTACACAATGAAATATTAGATTCAACAGGAACATATGCATTGGTTTAGAGTATCTGTTTTTTTCTCTGGATGCGAGATGATCTAACCATTTCAGGCTAGACATTTTTAGCATTCACAGAACAGAAATAGTGTGAGAGTCTGAGGTGTCTAATACAAGTACTATAGAGAAAAAAGAGGGAGAGTTCAGTTCTAACTTGGATTCATCAAGCTTGGTTGCCTCTGCATAGGTGTCTAAATGGGAGATAGGTTTCTAAAATTTCATTAGATCCAGTGGAACAGGAATCAGTGGTATTGATGTGTGTCTTAGTTAATCTCTAGATGTTACTCTGAAATATAGAGAGCTTCTGTAGGTCCTGTATCACATCTTTCAGCTCTCTGCAGATGTTTTGAATATAATACGGTGCTGGGGGCTTTTGTTTAGATAACTGAATCTCACTTGGGGAGCTACTGAAAATATTCAAGATCTAGTGTTCTGCCATAAGGCTCATTTCAGTGAGTGAAACATAAGTTTCCACTGCAGTTTCAGAAGCCCTGGCGTATCCAAGACATCTGCACAGGGTTGACATATATAGCCCAGGACCAGTGGGAGATTCATGTCCTTCTGAAGTACCCATTAGAGTCTAGACAGGATATGACTGGTGTTTGAAATGACATAGACAGCTGTGCTTAGGCAATAGAATCAATCCCCTAAATGCAGATGTCTTAATCTCAGATTGAATTCCACCCAAATAGCATGTTTAGAAATTTAATTCAGGAAACTGATTTACAAAAGTTACTGAGGAACCAACTTTTTCTATTGAAGTCAGACTTGGATTCTGGAGACTGTGTGGGGGGAAGAATCTGATTAGTGAATACACATCTGAAGAGGAAAAAAAAAGAAAAAAAAGAAAAAAAATGCTTATCTAGATTTTTCTCCCTCTCTTAAAAAAAAAAAAATTAAAGATATCTTGAAATGCAATAAACATTTTTAGGGAAATTGCAGTTACAGTGAGAGACTACCCAGATTGCATGAATATTCACATTTGTAGATGGTTCTACTTTACCCATATTTGTGTCTCTTAACTAACTTGAATATCTTCAGGCAATAAAATTTAGCAGGCAGGATCACACACTAGCAAGTTTCAGTCACAAGTTTTTTCACTAGCTGATTGGCACACAGAGGGATTTCTTACAGAATGGCTTCCATGCTCATCCAAACACTAGCAGTGATGTGTAATTTTGTCTGACCTATGCTAGGGATTGAATTTTAAACATGAATAGCGATCCACACAGTAAAAGAATCTATCTAAAAATAATAATAATAATCATAACAGAAATCAAATTCCATTTAAATATTGCCAGTACGTTTACAGATATCACATGCACAGACCAGGTTACACTGATTTTTTATGGACTTTTTTTTCAAAATAGACACTATTCTGTGTTAGTAGCACACAGAGCTAATGACTACTGTGCAATGAATACAGTTCAAACTAGTTTGGGTGTACATGAAGAGTCAGATAGCAGGGTGGAAGAGTAAGGAGTTTGGGCTTCCAAAAGCTACATCTGGTAATGCAGAGTTAACAGTATATTTTGCATGTCACACAACAAAAGTAACCCCACGCACTGTACAAACACTCTTACCACCCCTCCTGACAGCTTCATTTAGCTCTGGGTGCTGAGGTAATACTGCTTTGCTTTCCTTGCTGGTGTGGCATCATGGCTCGAGGTTATGGTCAGCCAGTCTGCACCATTTTTCTCTTCCATGCTATCAGTCTCCACCTCTGTGTGGTGTTTTGGGACTTCACCACCTAGGTCTGTACTAGGAATAGCTGGCAGGGTTGAGGGGTGGGGTTGGCATGAATGGAGAAGTCTAGTTCTGTAGCCAGTCAGAAGACTTCATGGTGCTACGGCTCACACATCTTTACACAAGAATAGCAGCTGCTAGGAACAGGAGACATGGTGAGACACTTTTGGAGAAAAAGTGGGAAAAGGTGCTCAAGGGGACATGGGGAGGAGCTCTTGGAGGAGTCTTAAGGGAGAGGATCTTGGGAAGATACATAGGAAAGAGGTTCTTGGAAGATGCACAGGTGAGAGGCTTTTGGGGAAACATGCAGGGAGAGGGTTTTGGGAGACATACTCTTGGGGGCACACTTGGAAATAGGTTTTTGCAAAACACAGAGTATATCCTCTGAAGGATGCTCTTGGAAGCATGCAGATGGTAAGACTTCAGGAGCAGATGAGAGAAACTGCACGAATATATGAGAGACTCCAGGAATACCTGAGGGAGAACCCAGAAGGAGATCCAAAGAGATCAGAAGAAAGGACACCAAGTTGACTTCCAGGGGACCTCATGGTCTGGGCCCAGGACCATGCACTGCACAGCTGGGACCACCCAACTTTCCTCCTAGACCTTCCCATCTCTCCAGATGTAAGATAGAGATGATGTGTAATACTTAAAATGGTGCATATACCTGTAATTAAACTGTTTTGATATCCAAGTCCATTTAATTTACACATTAGTAATTTGGTCTTGGACTATGACAGGTTATTCTGCAATCTCTTTGTGTTAGTTTAGAACCAAAACCAAAATGCCTTTCTCTTTTTTGTTTTTTTTTTAATTTTTTTTTTTTTTCCAAAGAGACCATAGTTGAATTCCCTCTTTACACACTTTAAAGCCTATTGCTTTAACAAGCTTAGCTCAATGTACTCTTCTGCTTCTGTATGCAATTTATAGATGACCTTTTCTTGACAGCAGTGCCTACTGTCGCCTGTTCAATGAAAAACACCGCTAGGTCCTCTGACAGATCACATTACTCCTCATGGAAAAAATAATTCCCAGAAAGCCTCAGATGCTGAGTTTTCTTATGTTTGTCAGTCCTCCCAAAACTGCATGAGTGTTGAAAATATTTCCTCTGGAAACACGAAGTTCTTATACCTCCTTTGCCAGTACACTCTTCATATACACCAAAACTGGTTCAAATTCACTGCATTCTAGTCATTAGTCCAACTCTAGTTTTTTATAGCCTATGATTAGGTGGAAGACAGCTGAACAAATTCACAGTACAAACTTTCAGGAAATTTCAGTCCTTTTATTCTGGAGTAAAATGGGCAGTGGGTGATGACGATGAACTACACTGGGGTAGCAAAGATAAAAGGTGCAGCCAATACTGAGAATAGTGAGCTCTCTAGCATACGCTAAAACAACATGAAGGAAAACATTTCTAAAAGAACACATTACTTTGCTTATCAATGTATTTTTTTATAATATCACAGAACAAAGTGATCATTTTATCCTTCTTCACTGTTGCATTCTAATTCACATACTGCAGTTGGGTGCATCTTCTTTTTTTGCTTTACTGCTAAGCTAAGCTCACTATCTCTGCTCTACAGCCTAGCAATAATACTCCCAGACTTAAAAGTCACATAAGCTGGCATTAGTGTCCACCAGTAACTGTGGAACCTGATGCTTAATTATTTTGTTTATTTAGAAAACCTGACCTTGCATGTTTTGCATATTTAGATGCATCTTGCATATTTAGATGTGGTTAAACTCTAGTTTCTATCTTCTTACTAAGATTTTATTATTACATACTGCATATTCACACTTAACATTGTTTAATTACACCTCATGGTTGCATTGTTGAAAAGGTAGATTAAAGTGTATAGAATCATCGAAGAGTTTGGGTTGGAAGGGACCTTAAGATCACCTAGTTTCAACGCCCCTGCCAAGGGCAAGGACACTTCACCCTAGAACACGTCACCCAAGGCTCTGTCTGTATTTTTGGTTGTATATGATCTTTTGATAAAAAGCTATCAGAAACAGTGCCAGGTTAGCCTTTATCATGTTATCATACCCCTTCACTTGTCATCATTTGTGCTTCTTGTTTTTAAACTTCAAATTGTAATTGACTTTTATTCCACCATCATAAATCTACTTCCCCTTTCCAACCACCACCACATGATACTCCTGTCACTGACCTCATCTTTAACTGATCATTATTCTTTTCCAGCATCCCAAACAAATACAAACCACCCCCCTTTTATCTCTTTTATTCATACATTTTTGTTTCTAGGGGTAATTTATAAGACGATTTCTTCACCACAGAAAAACTAGGTAACTCTATTCCATTTTCAACATAATTTATAAGCCTGTTTCAAACATAGTAAATGAGTTCTTTATCTTGTCACTGGGTAACATTAGTGAAATTTAATGTCAATTCTATCTGTTAATTTTCCTATTATTGATTTGTCAAGTATAAGGTATCTATTTTATATAGCAGCATTTGATTTCTCTATTTGTTAAGCTCATCATCAGGAATAAGAATAGTGGAAAGATGTGGATTTTAGCTGGATTGCTCTTTGGCTCTACATATGCAGGAAGCTTTGCAAAGCATCCAGCTAGTAAGTTCAGTAACGTGTCTTTTCTACACATGTACTGTGAGATTTCATCTAAAAAATGCTGTTTGAGGTACAGTGCTTGAGCCACTAATTTAATGCTCTATCTATATATTTATTAGCCATATCATTCTGTGAGACCCTCCTAAAACAAATACATGTAATTGCTATATGTCTGAAGACCTTTCAAATGACTACCAGGTCTATTAAACCCAGGTGATAAGGAGCAATGCTGGGCAGTATATATCCACTTGGGTTGCAGTCTGCAATGGTGTCAAATGGGGCCGGATGAATTCTTAAAAAAGAAAATAGCTGCCATTTCAAGCCATTTGCAGTATACCCTAATGGTTAAAGCTTTTTCCTCATACATGGGTGGGCGCCGTTCTGTATCTCATTCAGTGCCTTAGAATTCACATCTCCTGTGTCAGAGGATCAAGAATTCAACTATCTGACCTTCCTTAGGGTAGAACTGCATTATCTATTTGCTCACTAAGATAGTGAAATTTCTGTAAGGATGGAGGGTCATCAATGTTGAACTCAGAAGGTGAATGTGGTATGAAAGAAAAGACAACAAAAAAATAAGTAAGCAATACTTTCAAAATAGAGCATGTTGACTGACATAGTTACAAACAGCAAATTGCCACTGTTATTCACTATGCCTAAGTTATGCACAGATAAAACCTCACATCATTACAGCTTCCATCACTGGGTTAATTAGGAGCTTAGAGATACATCTCAATTCTCAATTTGGAGCTTTAATTATAAGACTGCAATGACACTAAAATCAGTCATTGGCCACCATGGTAATTTCATGTCCATTAGGACATGTTTTTGCTCTTGATGAAATAATGATCATTCAGTGTATTTCTAGCCACCATTATTTGATTAATGAAGAAATGACAGTTTCCTTTTAACTAGCAATGTCAGTCTCTCTTAGAGTGGTTCAAATTATGAAAATCAAAATCAGTCCTTATTGAATACCAAAACACCACAAAATCATGTCATATTGCTGAAAAAGAAAATAAAAAATAATGTCACAAGGATAGGTGTTAAACAGATCCAGCTTATAGACACTTATCAATAACATATATTTCTAATTAGAGTGACATATATTTCAATTTAAGAGAACGGAACTGGGGTTTATATATATAATTAAGTGCCAGTTCTGACAAAACTTTTATTACTATTACAAATTTACTAGCTAAAAGCTTTAGGATGAAGTTAATGTTAATGTTAAAGTTGACAGTTAATGATTCTATGACACATTTTAATAACTTCTGTAACTGCTGCTCCAGAGGATCTTGTTACTCTTGTTACTCTTATATATCTTAAAAGCACATGTCACTTTTCAACTCTGTTTCCCCTTTACAGATTAAAGTTATGCGAAGGATTGGACACAGCTCAGCAGGGTCATTTACTTTTATAGAGCTCTTTGGAGAGGAGTATTTTTATACGTTAATGTACTATAAATTGTTATGCTGTTCCACATATTAAAGTAAAACTGGCATCAAAATATAACTACAGCAGGGATGGGATGGGCAATAGAACTGGGGAATGCAAATCTATGAGAAAGATTGCATCTGAGTATCTGGAACTCAAACCCACTGTTTATGTCTGTGCAATCTTGGTTTCATGAAAACTTCGGGTACCTTTAAAGACTTTTGAAACAAACTAAAACATAATTGCTTGTATCTCCCATTTCTCATGAGTTGTTTAGAAACAGTTGTCTGAGACATATTACTTGTAGTGATTTATGTTATTTTCCGTTGCTTGTTCTATAGATATATGCATGCAGGTAGAAGAAAGAAAGAATTACATATTGGAGATTAATCAGTGACAGCAACGTAACCAGTTACCTACTTGGAAATGGCTGGGTGTTTCTCTGGCAGTCTTCTTGAAGCAAGGCCACTGACTTCTGGTAGAATAGCCAGTCACATCAAACAGTTGCAGAATATTTGTAACACTCTACTCAGTGATTTTAGTAAGCAGCTATAAAAAGTAATTAAGTTGCCTTTTAGCTGTAGGTATAAAATAATGTTTTAATATTTTGTCATCTTTCATTCACTTCTGGGTGATGATCGATCACGTATTCATAGAATAGTTTGGGTTGGAAAGGACCTTAAAGCTCATCTAGTTCCAGCCCCTCTGTCACAGTCAGGGACACCTTCCACTAGACCAGGTTGTTCCAAGCCCCATCCAACCTGGCCTTGAACACTTCCAGGGATAGGGCAGCCACAGCTTCTCAGGAAAACCTGTTCCAGTGCCTCACTACCCTCAGAGTAAAGAATTTCTTCATAATATCTAATTAAAACCTGCCTTCTTTCAGTTTAAAGCCATTCACGCTTTTTCTCTTCCTACATGCCCTTGTAAATGTCCCTCTCCAAATTTCTTGGTAGACCTCCTCTAGGTACTGGAAAGCTACTGTAAGGTGTCCTTTCTCTTTTCCAGTCTGAAGAATCCCAAATCTCTCGATTTGTCCTCATAGGAGAGGTGCTCCAGCCCTCTGATCATCTTTACAGTCCTCCTTTGGACTTGTTCCAAACGGTCTGTGCCTTTCTTATGTTCTTGTGTTATCTTATCATGATTTAGTAAGACACAGTTTACTCATTCTGTAAATCACATGAATAATAGAAAAAGTAATTTGCAGCTGAGTACAATAGCTCATCAACCCCCTAAAAGTAGAACCATAAATTGCGTAATGATGGTCAAATCATCATCACAGAATCACCAAATCATACAATGGTTGAGGCTGGAAAAGTCCTATGGAGCGTATCTAGCCAAATCATCCTTCCCCATTTCAATAAAAGATGCAATGAGTTCAATAAAATGCAGTAGCTTTCAGTAAAATATGTAGCAGACAAAATTGTCAATGCAAAATTATGCCTGATAAGTCCCATTTCTGTGATCTCACCTTATGCACCTGTAAGTAGGCTATTCATTTTCTTTCAAATTCATCTTTTCACCTCCTGATTTTGTCTTGGACCAAGAGGTAGACTTTTGAAAGATTTCAGAAGTCCAGAAATATTGCACAATATTTCAGATTAATCTGCAAGGTTGAATTTGAGAAGATGCAATGGAACTAAGATGCAATACATAAAATGGAACTACTAAAGTTCCCTTGATTATTTCTTTCTTATTATCTTTGATACACATTTTGGTTTTGATCTAGTAGAGCAGGTGATCAAGCAGGCAGAGCACATTATTTTGGCATTCCCAGAGGGTGATTCACTTTATCCCAATGGGAAAAACTCAATCTCCCTCTTGATCTGATGTTGGGTAGGGGGGGGTGAGCACCAGTGTGTGGAGACTCCAGAGGACAGGTAGGCTCTTTGGTTGTTGGTTTTGTTGTTGTTGTTGTTTCTCTTTCTTGTCCTTATTGGCTTCAGAGGAGACCCAGACATTTATACTCTTAGCATAGGTGCTTCAGGTAGAAGCCTTCCGTGAAACAGGATTAATTTGGACTAAACAGTCTTCCACTCAGATGATCTGTGAATTTCTATTTTGCACTTTCTTTCAAACTGTTGCTTACATAGAGATGCCTGAATCTTTCCATGTGATTCCTTTCTCTTTTCCTTTTTAAATTTTTTTTTAAATTGCCTGACTTCTACCATTTCTCATGTGGGGGTTGAATCAGCACCCTTTTTTCCTCACAGTAAACTCAGCATAGATTGTGCTTGTCTCAGTTCATTTTGTGAAAACACATGCTGGTTAAACAAATAAAAATAAAACCAACCCAAACGCTAAGACAACAAAGGCAAAAATTTCACAAGTATCTAGTGAGTTTGTTCTAGCTTAGGCATTAGAAACTTTCTTAAATGGTTCTGAGTTTCAGTGTTGCTCGCTGAAAGTAATGTTGGTTTTCTTCACTCCCAACCCAAACATCTGTTGATGCTCCACTTTAATTGCTGCAAGAAGAGTTACACAGACTTTCCCACTCTCATTCCCTCTTCAGTACCCCTTCCCAGCCCTGAGCATCTCTTATGTACAGTAATGGGCACATACCCACCATCTTGGGAAAATTTAACCTAGTTCACATAAAAATGTCTTGCATGTTGGTTGTGAATGTTTTATTAGGCTAAGAGCATTATAGCCCCTGCACTTGTCATTAAAGATGTCACATTTTACCCCCCTTTTAACTGTTACAGCAGAGGGGTCTGCATTAATTGTATGGAAAGGATAACAACTATTTGTTGGTTGGGTTTTTCTTGGTGCATTTGTAATAACCTTTGTCTTTCTGTCTTGTGACTCTTTCCATCATTTGCTTGGTTTGGGTTTTGTTTTGTTTTTTTTTTTTTTTTTTTTTTTTTTTTTTTTTTTTTTTTTTCATTTGTTTACATAAAGGACTCTTCTCCTTTTCACCCAAAGGTTCTGTAGTGTCATGGGGTGTCTTAAGACATCAACTAAATGTGCTAATACTTTTTGACATTCCATGACCCCTGAGGAAAAATGTGGAAATGTATTCTGGTTTTACATTAGCTAAGACTTCAGTTTGTGCAAAACTAACAGACAAATTGAGTGTGATATCTAAGACAAATATAACTAGACACCTTATTTAATGAACTGACATTTCATTTGCCATCTCCATGGAAGAGGGTGATTCCAGCAGGAGAAACCTCTAAGTATGAAATTTTGCTTTTTCCTAGATAGAAGGCAGTACTGGGATTCAAGAGAATGCTTTTCAAACAAGGACATAAATTTATATAACACAAACTCCCATTCCTTTTCTGGTGATGACAGGACTGACAAGGAAATTCATTTAGTTGGGTATGGACTTAAAGTTCCTTGGGTTTCTTCTCTTCTGCATTGTAGCTTATGTAAATATTTGTACTTTTGAAGAAAAGGTATAAAATATTACCACTAAGAAAGGCACAGATTATTCACACAGGAAGAGTATGACTTACATTATCACAAAAAAAAGAAGTATCCAACCTCATAGTTCTTGAGGATTGCGTTTGACTGCATTGGCTGTGGAATGAAGTTAAATGACTCATTTAGACTAGGCTGCAGCTTTCAGATGGCTAACATAGTTATGGAGATTACTAATTCTAAAGTCTACCTAAAATGATATTTAAACCAAAGTTAGGTGAAGCAAATCCAATCCTAGGCTTTTAAGTCCCTTAGTTGCTTTTGAAGATCTTAGAATTAATCAGATTATTTTCAAAAAGTTAAAAGGGACTTGGATTTTGGCAGATCTCAGCATCTTTTATCTATAACCCTGAAGTATACAATGTGCCTGCAAAACATAAATGTGATATATTTCTAGCATTTCATATTACATTCCTAATTTTCACCTCAGGTAGGTGGATGTTTAAATATCTCCTTAAATTTATATCATCATATGAAATTTTCTGCTTTGTGGCTCTTCCTTAGCCTCAATTGTGAGATTTTTTGCCGACCCCTGTTCATTTGCAATTTTGTATTTGCCTGCTTCCATTTTCTCCTTGCTTGTGTAAAGGTTTTGAACTTTCAGTCACTCTTCTCATTAATAATGATGATATGACATATTATTAAAATGAAACTTTGTATATAAATGTTTCAAAATATTAAAAAATTACTCAAGGTTTGAGCAACTGAATATATTGTATAATATCACTACTCTGTCTCTCACCTTAATTCTAGCGTAATGCAGCTCCACAGGACAACTTCTTCAGCCTCTCAAATTGTGTTCTGAAGGAACTAGACATTTCAGTAAATAACAATTTAAAGTTAGAAGATTATTACTAAAACTGATCTATTGGAATTACTTATCTGAGCCAAAATAATTCAGGTGCAGTGAAACACTTCTAATTTTAAATTTAGGAGCATTGAACATTGAACAGATTCTTGGCATAGCACTTAGTTGCTACCACCCTCTCCTCCTCATTCTTTCTGCTTTCCAACTTCATCCTTTTATAAGTCCAAACCAAAGTTCTGATGGTGTTAGATAAGAATTGTACCAGTATATAATAATGAAAACAAACATATTTACTATTACATATTATAAAGCTATTAAAATGGACAAAGTATATATTATTTCTAAAATGCTGTAGTGAGTTACCATGGAACCTATATGTGATGCAAAGATTACTCTTGGAAAACTGTATAGGAAGGTGATAAACTCATCAAAAGACTGGTAAAGTTGGACTTCCAGGGATTTAGGGGTTGTCATTAAAGATGAATTTGAAAAGACTGAAGGAAGTAGACTATTGACCTATTCAAGCACAATAGGGGCAGGAGAAATGTAGACAGATTGTTTTAATATGGGCAGCCTGAGGGCTCATGCATTTATTTGTTTCTCAGGTACACTGGAAGAAGATAGGAACCTTTAATGGTGCTTTAATAGTGCTTGATGATTAAATTCTCCTAAGACTAATAATCCCAGTAAAATGCACATGAAAACATTCTGAGTTCCTTCACAATTGTCAGCAAGGCGCACAATACATTTACCATCATTCATTAAAGAGCTATTTGGAAAATTTTTAAAAATATAAGTATCCTTCATTTATGTGTTCTTACAGTCTAAGATTAAGGTAAAACAAGGTAAGGTATAAGCAATTTTTGAGAGTCACATTTCCCTACTCTTTATGAAACACTACAGAATGCAGTTATACCATATATTTATTATGCTGCATCTTCTCCAGTAGTGAAGTTCCTGAAGGACAGAAATTGAATTCTGAAAGATGTTTTTTTCATTAAAAAAAAAAAAACAACAAACAAACCAAAAAACCCCAAACAAACCAAAAAACACTGAGAAACACAATTCCTCTGCGCAGCCTGCATTTTCCGATTTTCAGCTCTAGTAATAACTGAAGATAGCCAAAGTTAAGGACATGATCATTATCATCAGCTAGTGTGTTGTTGCAAGGTGTAATGTTCAGATTGGGTCTACAACTGTCTTTTCCAAGAGTTTATCGCATACAACCAAATAGCCTCAGCAATATAAACAACAGTTTGATTAGGAAAAAAATAAAGTAAAAAAAAAAGACATTTGGTAATGCAATGAAGTTACTGGAATGTTTGCAGAGCTGCAGTGTGCAGAAATCAGACTTGATGATCCTTTAAACAAATGTGTAGTTTTGTACTTTGAGAATCCTCTCCACTGTAATACTGGGCAGACTCAGGAAAAGAGAATTTCATGATCCTTTTTACTTTTGGAAATTGAATATTGATCAGTAGAAATATTGACTGTTTGCATAGATGTACATCCAAGGCTGATACAAAAAAAAAAAAAATATATACATACACTTTTTAAAGAAAAACAAACTGAACCAAACAAAGCCAAATAAAAAAAATTCCGAGATGTCTTAAATGAATTCATCCTATCAAAGTAGTTAACCTTGTGCTGGACTATGGAGCAGACTTGCCTTAAGGACACTCTACAATCAGTGGATCGAAATAACCACCTCCAAAGAGATTCCTTCAGTTGCAAATTCCTTTTAGAGGAAAAATTAGGCAGGGTGCATTTCTGCTTTCTGTCTTTCTGAGAAGAATAAAAACTTAATTCCAAATTTCCACATAGAAATGTCTTCAAGTCTTAACCTCAGTGTTGGACTTTCTGGCTAACACAGTTTCAGGCAACAGGAAACTACATTTCTAGAGGTAAGTTAATAATATTGATAAATTTACTACAACTTTACTGAGGGGGTAGAATGTTGTAAAGGGCAATTGAAAATAATATTCTATGTACTGGCTGTTATTTTATGTAGCATTCTTGTTATAGAGGGCATGACTAACCTCTCTAAACATCCATTTTCTCAGACTTTGTTTCATAATTAATAAATAAAATTAGTAAGCGCCTCTCAAGCTGCTTTTTATAATGAAATATGACACAGCTTTGTAATGAGGGTTGACATTCATGAATGAGGGTGATTCATTTTAATCCTTTCTAAAATGGGCAAGGTCCACATGACATATAAATAAATATGTTTGAAGAAGCCTTAAACTGCAAAAATAGTTAAGGCCTTCAAGGTATTTTACAATTAATGTAGAATCTACCCAGTTTTTCATGAATAAAAAAGTGAATAGCTACATTAAGTACATGTAAACTATCACACAATGACTTATGCCTACCCTGGGTAACTCCTGCTTATGAGTTCTGCTCATTCAATTCTATAATACATTTTTAATAATAAATAACAAATTGAATAAATTTGGATGTCAGGTGTTGAAGTCAAGAACTTGTCTTTTTTATTTCTCAATGTTAATATCTTTTACACCTAGCAGGTAAAATCAGGGAGGAAACAAACATGAGATGAAAAATGCAAGGACTATAATAGAAAGAAATAAAAAGAAATTTAAAACACAGAATCAAACTGGAAGAAAGACTGAGATAAAAATGTTTGAATCCTGTAAATTTGTGAAGACTATCTAATAAAGGAAATAAATTAACAATGAAAAAAACAAACGAAACTAGAAACAACAAACAAACACACACAAAAAGAAAGAAAGAAAATGTGGTCTATTACTCAAAATCTTCTATTTAAAAGCACTTTGGCATCCCCAAGGAAAGACCTAACGACTAATAGGCAAACTCAGCAAAGAGAGTAATGATGATTTAAAAATATTCAAATGGATCATGATATATATTATTCTTTAACACAAATGAAAAGAAGTTACTGAAGTTTTTTCAATGATTTTGAAGATATAAGCTGGCAAATCTTGTAAAAATCCCTTTTTGGCATACAAATTATCAAAAAAGCAGAGAAATAAGTGGTGGAGTTACTGTGGAAGAAGAATGTGATCAGGATTAAAGTTAATGGCTCAAAACCTTAATAAATGCTTCATCTTGATTTTCAGTAAAGCTGAAAGTTGAGAATGGAGCAAAGACAATCTATCTAATGGGCTGGAGGATATGGAAAAGAGACTGTAATGCTGAAAGTGGAAGCCAAACTTGAAGACCATTGTGATTAAACTAGAAGTCATCCCAATGTCATGACACAATACATGGAATTATAAATTTAGCAATAAACATCTCAAAATAGAGGGGGCACCGTATGACAGAAAAAGAGAAACACATTATGCTTGTTTTAAAATGCTATCTGTAAAATGTTATCTGGGTAGCTAATGACTGTTAGACTGAAATTGGTTTGGGCAGAATCTTGACAAAAAGTATGAACAAACATGCAAAGGTAGACAGAAATTCGGATAAGACAGAATGTGTTATGCACCTCCCGTATGAAGACAAGCTGAGAAAGTTGGGGCTGTTCAGCCTGGAGAAGAGAAAGCTGCATGGAGACCTCATAGCAGTATTTTCATAGCAGATATTCCAGTATCTGAAGGGGGCCTACAAGGATGCTGGGGAAGAACTCTTCATTAGGGACTGTAGTGACAGGACAAGGGGTAATGGCTTCAAAATTAAACAGGTGAAGTTCAGGTCTGATATAAGGAAGAAGTTTTTTACTGCAAGGGTGGTGAGGCAGGGGAATGGTTGCCCAAGGAGGTTGTGAATGGTCCACCCCTGGCAGTGTTCAAGGTCAGGCTGGATGGAGTTACGTGACATGGTTTAATACGAGGTGTCTCTGCCCTTGGCAGGGGGGTTGGAACTAGATGATCTTGAGGTCCTTTCCAACCCTAACTATTCTACGATTCTATGATTCTAATTCAGATTGCACAGGACTAAAGTGATTTTTTTTAAAAGGTAAATTATTTCTGGACCAGCAGCTCCCTTAAATTAGTGAAATATTTGATACGGTAAAGTGGGATGAACCTACTTAATCTGGAATCTATAAGGAACTGGAGAAGAATTTTAAGGTGGATCGGTATTTAGCTGGAAATGATAAGGAACTTAAAGTGAAAAATTATCTACTAAGATGGAGGGAGTCTGTTAGTTAATTCCTTATCATGTGTCTCATAAACACTATTGTTTAACTTTTTTGAATAACCCTGGCTGTAACCAAAGTATAGCATTAATATGGGTTAAAACCACACAGCTGGAAGATTGTGTCAATGCAGATATGTTATAGGGAGAATAAAGCAACTCTGAGGCTTCAGCAGCAATAATATGACATGCCATAGTAAAATTTTAAGGCAATGAACTTAGAAAATGTCTGCCATGATAACTGTGGAAAAGGAAAACTTGTCATGTTTTTAGAAAAGAACTGGAAAAGCCAACTAGAAAAATGGAAATGTTTGTAAATACATCTAGGAGAGGGATAAACGTACAGGAATAATAAGAACTATTGCAGCTCAGGTACTACACTGGCACAGTGGCAAACAGACATATCCAGGTCTTGCATTTAACCTGGAAATTATCATTCCTGTCTTTCTGACAGATATTGCAGGGGAAGAAATTCTAGTTTAAGATAGATATTGGTCCACTAATGCATTTAATGATGTAATTTGGAAGTTTACAGTGTCAGAACTCTTCAGCCAGTGACATGAAGAGCCCCTTCTAGCCTCTCTAACAGAATAACATTTACAGTTTGTCCTCGTGTCTCCTTTTGCAAAACCAATCTCCTCTCTCTAGCTTTGAAAGAATTGCCCAGGGCCAGTGTACTGAAACACTCGGAATTTTAAAGAAAGTCTATTCCTCACATCTTTTCTTGTTTCACCTTCTTCTTGAATAATTTACATCTGTTAGCCTTGAGACTCCCTTACGTCTTCTTCTTTCAAGCAGTGTCATTACAATATTGTCATCTATCCATACACTGGGCACTCTATGGCTCTCTTCAAAAGGAATATGAAAACTGAGCTGTAGTGGTTCAAAAGGTATGAGGTGAAGCCTTGGTCTGAAATTTATTTCTCAAAGTATGTTCTATGAACTTTCGTACTTGTGAATGGTCAAAAAAAATTGAAAGGCATTAATAGCTGAAGCTGACAGCAGAACAATTCATTGTTTTCCTCCCTTCTCAGAAGGAGAAAGTTCTTGGAAACATCAATCCCACAAGAAAAGATGCATTTTTTCTATAGTATCAGACTAAAATATTTATGGCCTGGAAGATGCTGTAATCATATCTATGCTTTTGTCCTCTGTGTTGCTATTAATTAACTTAGGTTTCCCTGGCAGTATGTTAGCTGTAGTGAATCACATTCCCACGTCTTACTTCTCTGCCCATTGTATTTTCTGATGTCCTGCCAGGCCCTTATGAATCCCATTGGGTAGGTACTTATCTAAAATGCACACAAATATTGCTGCAGTCAATAGTATGAGGCCAAAGTCACTTCTGTACATCTATTCTTACACATCTTTGTTTAATTTTTCTAGACAAGTGTTCATGTCAGTAAAAGGATCTTGCAGGTATTTGTGCTATTCTATTTGTTGAACAGTCACCACTACTGCTTAATCCTTTCTATTTTGCAATGAACCTGGACTGTGATTTATATTAAGAAAATTGTTATAAAATTTTCTCTTCTGTTATCAGAAAACCTACATAGGAAATGATAAGGATAAAGTCATTATAGAATTTTAAATGGATTTGAGAGGTCTTGATAGAAATGACTGATAAAGAACTATCAAATTGAATCCATAATGACACATTTTCATAGGTTATTAGAGCCTTCCTGTAGTAATCCACAGAGAAAATATTCTGTGTCAAATCATATTGAGTTCTGCACACGTTTTATTTGATGGAGAGATAATATGATTTAGTAAGTGGAACAGAAAGGGAAAGAAAAAACTCTAAGTTTCACTGTATATCACAACAGTGATTTTTCACTGTATCTAACAAAAATATAGACTAAAAGAAAAAGAATGGGTTTTATTCCTCTTTAAGGGATTTTTTAAAACTTTGATCAAATGCTTTTGACTTTGTGACTTTAAAGTCACCTCACAAATTTCACATATTGTCACTGTAGACATGGTATACTTACATTTAAAATAGACACGTCTAGATGTCTGCTCAAAAAGTAATTTCCTAACTTTCTGAGTAATTTTCCATTGAGATTTGGTGATTTTCAGATGCTTGTGAAGATGCCAAAGTTGAAGTGTTATGTGAAGCTTCAGACTGCATACAAAATTTGTCAGATCATTGTGATAGGAAGGTATCAACATCTAGTTATATTGGTTCAGACCCTTTGGAATAAAAGAAACCAACAAAACTTGTTATTCTTATGATCACTTTATAGTGAGAAGAAAATATATATGAGTATTTTATAAATTAGAAAGGTTTTTGTCATGGCTGCCAGGCTATTAGAAGCATACAAAAGAATTATCTGCATTTGAAATTCACATTTAACTTATTCAGTCATTAGATTGATGAGATGACTAAGAAATCACAACCAAAGATGCAGAAACAAATTCATTTTTAATTGAGAGAAAATCAGAGCTCAAACCTGATTGAAATTAACCATATGAGCAATTTCCATTTAGCAAATAGTAAAGGAAAAAAACCAAACAAAAATGTAAATCATATTCTATCGATATTCTTTAGGAAATTTACCTGTATCTGTCTAGTGCATCAAAATGCATTTACTCGAGATCTGGGATACATGATCTGCAAATGACAGAATAATAGGAATAGAAAATCAGCCTTAACTTTTGCAAATATAGGCATGTCTCTGAATTATAAACATTTCATAATGACTAAGAATGAGGTAATTTTATGTGTAAGGAATTACAGTACTCATCTCTAATTAATAAAACAGACATTTCCATGGTTTTCCCAACAATGTTATGCATTGATCCTCTAAAGTGAGAATACAGCTAGCCCCATGCTGAGGGACTCTGGTTTAAAATTCTGATGAAAAATGTTCAGGTGGTGAAGAACAGTTAACCTCTTGTGTTATGATTGCCACGTGCTGGTTTCCTATAAAGAAAGATGATGCCAGGTATTGGAAGATTTTTCTTCTTTTTTGCCTGTGGGAAACAAGTAGTATGCATGGACCTAGAATCATTTGTGTGCTGTTTATGACAACTATGAAGTTGTGAGGCCCAGATTTATTTTGTGATTTGTTAAATTTGGAGCATTATTTTAAAACAGACATTTCAGAAACTGGGAGAAAGCACTCTTATTGAGAAATGGGTACAATAAATATCTGAATATATGACAATTTACCTTAATGTATGATTTATTACATTATCAAAGAACATTTGAAATAATAACTTCAGTAAAAGAAGATACTGAAAAATGTGCATTGTAATGCTATTTCAAAAATCTTAAAATCATTGGATACTAGAAAGAGAAAATAACCTACCAAAAGACAGAAATTTTAAAACGTGGCGTACAGTAACTACAAGCCTACATCTAAACAACTGTGTCCTGATGGAATCTTAGCAAACTACTCCAAACCCAAATTAAGCTTACTGCTAACTATAAAGCTGTGCAGTGAAGATGGTAATGGGGCATGACATAATGGCCAAAAGCACGGAGAATGAGATCTTTGCTAATGAAGCTTTTGCATTCTGAGAAACTTGATCATGTTTGAATTTACTACCCATAAAAAGAGATTTCTTGGAATAGTTCATTCTTTCCATAGTAACCCAAACATGTAGAATCATAAAGCGATATACAAGGTAATGTTGCTTGAAGACTGGTGTCAAAACAATTCACATATTTCAGTGTGACAAGACAGGCTTTCATATCTGCTAAATAAGTATGTAGCAGAAGCAATGCTTGTTGGCTATTTGGAAGTCATCTGGGGACCACAGGAGAATCTGTTACTACAGGAAAACTGTTAGTGGCAAAGCTGGGAAGACACTACTGTTTTGATTTCATTCTCTCTACAACAGTAATGCCTTGATACTCAAATCCTATACAAATTGCATTATTATTTTATAGTTGCTGTCATTTCATCAGAAATGTGAAGCTTTTCTTGGGAAAAAAAAAAAGAAAAAAATCCCACAAAAAAGAGGGAAATAAATAAATAATCCATGTTTAATTCACATATAGGAATACCGTTTACTTTAGACTCTATGAATAAACTTCACCAATCACGCTCAGAAAATAACTACTGGGAACACAATTATGCTTCCCTGTTGGGACTTGCCTAAAGACATGAACAGTTGGAAGGGCTCTCTCTAGGAGACATAAACAGTTGGTACGTGGTTTGTTTAAAATTATATTCATAAGGGTGGTGTCATGAAAGAACTGATATCTTGGCTTATAAGAAGAAAAAATAAGATAACAATGACAAAATCTCCTATCACTATTAGAAGTCAGTAGCAATATATTAATGAAGGAAGTAAGTTGTCCAGATAGACAATACTTTGTCTTTTTTGTTAAACATGCTTTATGACAGATTTAGATAACTGATGAGATCTCAGAGGTACAGCATAGCCTAAAGACAATAAGTTTTTTTTATCAGTCTTCATCTTTTGAATGAAGGCTTATAGCCCTTTAATACCTGTACAAAAGTAAGTGATTCTTTACATCTCTTATTGCATCAAGTCTTCTAAATGAATCAAGTTGTGACAAGGATTGCTGAAAGCATAAATGTCTGATATTTTGTGTGACTGTCATTATCAAAGTAGATGAACCTTCAACTTTTCTTTAGGGCAGCAGCTGGCTTTCTGCGTTCCTTGACATTCTCTCATGCGAGATGAGCAGGATTTATTCACATCTGTGGAAATCTAGCATATAAATGAGAAATATTTCTGCTGATGTTTAAATCTACTGGGGAAAACAGAAAAATCAATGGGAAATGCACATCAGGTTTGCTTAGGAAAGGCTGCTGTGGTGCACCCATGGAACAGAAAATAAATAGCTCTTTAGCCTGGAGATGTTGATCTTGAAATTTTTGAGCAATTTCTCCCTCAGCATGTATTCATTCCCAATCCCACTCAAGGGCTGGCACCTGGAGCTGTTGCTAAGTGGTGTATCTGCCACATGGTGGAAACATAATATTGATTTTTAGGAAAATCAATTCCCAGTTTTACAAGATCAAAACCAGAAGATAGCAAAAAAGAGACTGGACTTTATTTTATAATGATAATCATTATACTATACAGATTCTTGAAAGAGATGCATAGCTAAGAGACATCATATTGATTTACTGGTAATAACTCTGCCTGTTATGGTTCTAACTGAGCTGTTTGAATCTCTAGATATAACACTATTGATCACATGCAGCTAGTATCTTCTTATCTGTAAATAAAGAATTCCATCTATTTTTTCAGGACTTTCAAATTGGTGAACATGTGGAAAAGCACAAAAGGATAGCAGATGTCACTTCAACAGTTTATTTTTAGGAGGAAAATGAAGAGACTTTGAGTTTTTTCAAAACTAGGAGTATTCAAACCTGGAAATAGATCCTTTGGGCAACAATATTAAAAAAGCTAGCCTGACCACTTCTGGTCAATCCATAAGTTTGTGTAGGAGTCTAACATTTTATTACCATCATTTAACACCATTTTGGCACTTACAGAAACATGCCAAACTAGGCAAGCAATAGACATGCTTATGTACACCTATCTAAGTGCATTAAACCAATATAATTTGGTTTAAAATTGTTTTGACTCTTATATCAAATAAACTATCTTAATTCAGATTAAGAGCCTGATTCAAAGCTCACAGAATTATTTGAACTATTCTTACAGACATTAACAGGTTATGCATTGGTTCCAGATCAGTGTATGTTTGTAGTGTATTTTGAGCTTCCTGGATGAAAGGAGCCATCTAATCACAACCTGTAATCGTTTAATATAATATAGAATTATTCTTGGTTTTTTCCTCCCACCTTACTATAGAAGTATTATAATGTGCAAACATCATTGTTGCCTATTTTCAGATATGGATCAACAAAAATATCTAAAAGGGAAAAAGAAGTATAAAAAGTAATTGAAATTGTCAGCTTTTGTGCCTTTGGTACAATATGGAGATTGACAGAAGCAATATTTAAAAGTGCCTTTTTGTTTGTTTTGTTTTTTTGTTTTATTGAATACCAGTAATATGGTGCCTGACAGTAATTTTGATGCAGAAAATTCTAAATAGCAGTTTAGAACATATTGAGACTGATTTAAAGTTCTTACCTTTATAAAAATGCTGGCTAGTAAATAATGCCAAGATTACCAGTATATTTTACTTTTGCTACTCAATTCCAATATTTCTATCTCCATGCTATTTCATTTTCCTTTTGAAGAACTTGCATCTATCCCTGGGAGAATGATGATATGGGCCAGAGAACTGTGTATGTTCTGTGAAAAATTTCACTGGTCCTGTGTTAGATCCATCATGTATCACTAAATAACTTTTAGCAATATCCAGTCTAAAATTCTGTTGCTCACATTGACAACTGTTGTGTGAAGACTTCACAAAATTCACAAAGTCAGATCAGGTGACACATTTCAAATTGGTTTACTAATTTTGGTTATGGTAACTGGGCATCACAGAATTATTCAGGTTGAAAAAGACCTTTAAGAACCCTACCACTATCAAGTCCACCACTAAACCATGTCTTGAAGTGTCACGTCTATTCATCTTTCAAATGCCTCCAGGAATGGGGATTCTACCACTTCCCTGGGCAGCCTGTTCCAATGCTTCACAACTGTTTTGGTGAAAACATTTTTTCTAGTATCCAATCTAACCATCCTCTGGCACAACTTGAGGCTGTTTCTTCTTGTCCTAATACTTGTTACTTGGGAGAGGAGACCAACACCCAGCTCACTACAACCTCTTTTCAGGTAGTTGCAGAAAATGATGAGGTCTCCTCTGAGCCTCTTTTTCTCCAGGCTAAACCACCCCAGTTCCCTCAGCTTCTCCTCATATGACTTCTGCTCTAGACCCTTCAGCAGCTTTTTTTCTCTTCTTTGGACACACTCCAGCACCTCAATGTCTTTCTTGTAGTGAGGGGCTCAAAACTGAATACACATTCAACATGTGGCATCACCAGTGCCAAGTAAAGGAGGACAATTACTTCACTAGTCCTGCTGGACACACTATTTCTAATACAAGCCAGGATGCTGTTGGCCTTCTTGGCCACCTGGACACATTGCCAGATGGTGACCAACACCTCTAGGTCCTTTTCCAGGGGACAAATTTCCAGCCACTCTTCCCCAAGCCTGTAGCTTTGCATGGGGTTGTTGTCGCCCAAGTGCATGACCCAACGCTTAGGCTTGTTAAATTCCATACAATTGGCCTCAGCCCATCAATTCAGTTCCATGTCAAACAAAGTAAAACACATTGATTTATTGTTGGCCTTTGGACCAACCACGCATGTTATTGTTCCATGAAGCCCTACTTTCTGCTTGATGCAGGGCTGTAAATTCAGGAGCTGTTTGGACAAGTGTCTATGACTTCCTTGGGATTGCATTTAAGCATGCTAAGTGCACAAAAGGGCCATCTATACCAGTGTGTGGTAAAAACAAATCTGGGCCTCTCAGAGGACCTGCAAACTAAGGTCACTTTATAAAGAAATCACAGACTGGGGAGAAAAGATGTTCTATATTTGGATCTTGCTTCCCATGTATGATTTTGGGGAGTGGCTGCAGGTTATGCTTGAGTTCAAAAACCAGAAAGCAGTTCCGATTTTCACACTATGTATGTTTCTTCTACAATAATCTGCCTAATATGCAAGAAACCCATAGAAGGGAACAACTTGACACTTACAGTGAGCTGACAGTGGCTACAGTTCATGCTCCATGCAGAGGTACTGAAGTTCACCTATGTAGTAAGCAGTGTGAAACTGCACATATCTTACTGCAGTGGGTTTCACCTGAAGCAAATATCTTTATTGCTGATTCCTTTTCCAGAGTTTTAGACTACCCAGCACAGCTGGGAATATGATATCCACCTGCGTAATTAAAGTTCAAACACATATTACTGTTGTTGTTTATGTGTGCCTTTGAAGAAGTTTCCAAGTCACAGAGTTTATCAGCTTCCAGCATCAAAGTGATCTTTGCTGCTCAGTTTTACCTGTACAGGAAGAAAAACTAAGTGACAGCACAGACTTCATGTTTTGGGTTAGAGAAAAATTTCTTGTGCATTTACAAGTGTCTCTCTAGAGTACTGTTCCTGGAGGTAATCAGTTAATGATTCCCAGGTAAGAAGGGCTTAGTGCAGCTTCTGGTGAACCTGTGAGATGCCTTCCTTTGACTCAGAGGACAGTTTTTCTTCACAGACTATTAGCTAAATCCATTCTTGTCATAGGGAGGTGGAATTCCATCAAGTGGTACTCAATTTAGCTGGCAGCAAAGGTAATTTTCTGCAGGATACCACCTTACAATTGTATCTGGAGGATCAGGCCCTTCCTTGATAAGCCATGTAAATGGCTTATATATTAGGTTATTAATTAAGAATGGTTTGACTGCCTTAGATGAAATGCAGCAGAAGGATAAGGAACACTTGGTAATTACAGAAACCTGAGGGTGTGATCCAGCAATAAATGTAAGTAAGGAACTTGACAGCTGTGGTTTAGGTAGATGATCCTTAAAGAATGCATATGCAGTGCTGAAATTAACACTGCCTGGGAATTTTCTCAGGCATTGGAAGCTCAGCATGTATATTGCTAAATCATTACAACTTTCCCTGACACAGTCATTTTCTGTGCCAAATATGATCCTCACAGATTATTTCTAGGAATAGCTGATGACTGGGTGTGGAGGTGGAACCATTCCCTTTTTGCAGCCCAGTCACTATGACCTGGAGTATGGCTGCAGGCTGTCCCTTGCCAGATCAGAGTTAGAAAGAATCTCTCAGGCATGTCTAATGCCGGAGTACAGATGTAGGTGCAGAAAGCAGACTCCAGAATCCTGGATGTGGTGGCCAAGTGCTGGGAAAGAACAGCACCCAAGCCAGCCATCCTGAGCTGGCCAAGGTGGAGAGCTGAGAGGGCAGAAGTCCAAAATCCCTACTTTCCATAGTTTTGGTGTTGTATGATTCTTAAATGTCAGTGTGTGTTTTGAGGCCAGAACCCCAAAGCGCTGACTGAATATCTGAACATACAGAACCAAAATTTCTGCTTGAACATTTCCATTTTTATTTTCAAGGAACTAAGAAAGGTATATACTTTTCTCTTAAAACAACCACCACAGAAAAACTAACAAGAGCATGCTGGAAGGAAATCTATTTTCAACATACTCAACAAAAACTTTCCCTTCCCTGTTTCAGGACGCTGAGTTATGGTAGAAGGAGGGACTGCTTCACAGCACTGAAGAACTAAGCATGTAGAATTAAAAAGAAAGATTACAAAATGGTGTGTGAATAAATGATAAATGCAAAACTGATCCTAGGTGTATGACTTAGAGCTTCCGCTACCATTTTTGCAATAAGCTTAAAGTGGTCTTACTTAATAAGCCTTAATATAAATGTGTTGATTAGGTTTTATTGGACTGACACAAATGTCTTCCTCACTAATTTGTAATGTCTGAGTGTATTTTTAAATTCTTCTGTCTAACTCATGTCCTGCTGCTTGCTTATATATTGCTTGGGTTTCTACAGTGCCTAGAAGAAAATTACCCTGAAACATAAACTAAGACTATTAAATGTTGGATGATGGCAATAATGCTAATAATAAAAGTATCATTTGATTAATTATATCATTCTTTGCATGAAACAGGTTTACATTTCCTTCTGCATTTTAATAATACAGTAATGGTTATTGTAATGAACTCATTAAATCTGAGAGTCAATATTAACGGACTATGAGAAGGATCTTTATGAACTTCATTGGCAGGTTACAAATAGTGGATTAATATAAAGTACAGAATGAGTCAATTGGTTGTATAGTTAGAGTAATCAATTTATATTACTAAAAGTGCCTTAAGTTAGAAGCAAGCATTTCAAAATACTGGGCTGGATCCTTGTTAGATGTAAATCAATAAAGGGAGGTCAATTTAAACCAGCTGCAGTTTTGGAACAACATTTTAGCAAAGGAAATGTTGTTTGTATTGATAAAAATATTGTCAATACTAAATCATCAGGTAGCCCCCAGAATATAATGCTACTGTGTTGGTATAATATGATTTTAATGGATATATGTACATTATAATTGGTAGAACTGGGTATCTATATAATAATGTAATGCAATTTTAATTATTCTAGTTTCTGTCTGTGTATCTGCATATAGTTCAGGTACCATTTTCAATCATTTCACCAAGCTGCAAGAGTTAAACACTTATTTTGTTTTTACTTTATTATTTAGTATTATTTTAAATTACCACTGAGTTAATTTTGTTGTGTAATTGCTTGTGTTTAATAACTGTTGCAACAAAAATTATAAGAGCTGTATTAAAATTGGAAAAGCTGACAATGTGGCAGTAATTCAATTATGAAAATCCACACAAGAAAAGAACTGCTAATGCTTATGGAAAAGTTATCCTTCAAAATAAAGGTTTTCTTAGAAGAAGGAGTGTCATAAGTTGCTATAAAGTAGTTTTAAACCCTTTCTGTTATGTCCTTAGCTGGGATGCCCAGGTATTGCACAATGAGATTCTCTTTATGGTGGTGATGGCCAACAAGGCATTGAATTTGAACTTTGGTCATGCTGCCAGATGTTTTCATTTCCTGTTTTCTGCCTTCATTAGTGCTGATATTTTTGCAATACTGTTGTGTCCAGAGACATGACAAGGGTCCCAGGAGGCTGAAACAATGACCAAATCCTAGTACATGAGGCAGTAAGCCCTGTAAGTAGGGGAACAGTTTCCTTCTCCTGGGTTACTGGCGCATACTAACATGTGGTCTCTACCTGAAGTTTTACAAACTGAGGCCTTGTCACTGAATTTCTCTTATCTGAAGTCTTTCACATCTGGTAAGTACTGCACTTATCTCAAGACTTTTACCTTAGACTCCTCTTTCCCGCCTCCTGTTTTCATCTGAATTGGAGGACCTTAACAATCACCACTGAGACTTAAATCCCTCTGTTGAATTTGGCTGAATGTTAGCTGATAAATTAAAAGGTGGAGACACAGATACAAACCCCACCCACAAATAAGAGAAAGCAAATCTTGTTTCTTTATAATGTAAGGAAAAAGACAAAAGCAAATAGCATGCAAAAGGAAGTTTAGCTGGTTAATCCTTTCTCTCTTTTTCAGATTATATTACTGTTGGTTTATGCAATATATTTTTTTAAAAGCTTTGAAAAACAGTTCTTAATTTCACTTTTCTCAATCTAATTTGAACTAGAATAATTTTTTTCCCCTCCTCTCTCATCCTCTAAATTCAATAAGGACTAAGTGTAAGAGATTCTGATTGTTGGTCTCAGTCAGAGGTTCAAAGTGTTTGAATACAGAATTTTGATGTGAGCAAGAAAAGAAAAATACTGAAATTATCTTGGGATGTGCCTCAATGAGTGAATAACCCCAGATTTCGTGATTGTCTCTTTCTGTATCCTTGTCTTACTCAGCAGGTTTCACCTTGTTGAACCTATTTTTTACAGGCAAGTACTGGTTCAAAATGCACACATACACATTGTAGCTGCAACAGCAAGTCTCTGCTTGGAGGCAAGAAACAAGCAAACAAACAAAAAGAATGGATACCTCAACCCACTCACACAGATCTGTCTCTGGAGTATTGCATGTTTTTGTAATGTGGCTCAAGCAGAGAAAGAGAAGCAAAGTAAAAAATAACCCAGCTATAACCTACAGTGTTTTCTGACCTCAGGTATAGTCTTTTATCTTGGCAGTGTTCTGCCCTTTCACTTTTCTCCTGGACATTTGACCAACTGGCCAAACATATGAATCTCATTATTAAGACCCATTCTCATCTCATGGGCAGAAGAAACTTTCATAGTTGATATTTTCTGTGTTTTTTTCACAGCCATTCCAACATCTATGAAAATATATAAAAAAAAAGTAATAACTCATTCAATTTCCTAAAGTTTGGCTGTTGTTTTTATTGGGGTATTTTATTTGTTTGTTTGATTTTGGGTTTAGGATTGGGGTGTTTTTGGTTGGTTTGTTGGTTTTTTTTGTTGGTTTGATTTTATTTTTATTTTATTTTTTGTTTTTACTTGTGAAAATTTGACAAGGCACAGATTTACTAGTTTGAAAGATTTTTAAGTATATGAAACTTTACCTTCTACCAGCCACTGTGAAAAACTATGCTGATGCCAGCTAGTAAGATTATTTCCGTGTATTGCGACTAAAAGGTTTTATTATTAACATTTTAGAGTAGCAGAGGCTTAGAAAGTTGATAAATTCTCCAAAGATAGACTTGCAGTTGACAAAAGTTGAAGATTCAAGTTGCGGGAACCACAGTATCTCATGCCAGTAGTGGTCATTATTAAGACTAACTCTTGTGAATGCAAATAAAGTCTCTAGTTTTTAATTCAACACAAGCTATGCTAATCTTATAAAAAGAATTTATTATTTTCTTAACTGTAATATTAATGTTAAGTGGAATGTAGTAGATGTAGGACAAACAATGACTGAAGCTGAGGATGGGAGCAATTTCTTCTGGAGTCAGATTATAGCTCTGGTGTGAACTGCGTATGTTCTAGTTTAAGCTGGAAAATTGGATTCCCAGGGCTTACATATAGTGTATATTCCCCATGTAGGAGTGTTCATGTTTAGTATGGAACGTGGCACTGTGAGGTATGCCTAGATCTCAACATGACATGCAATTGAATTTTAGATGAATGGTGCACACGGACTAGATGACCACGTGCGATGGCCCTGTCCTCTACAGCTTTAAAATTGAGCATACATAACTGCAATTTTCCACTTTCAAATAAACTTCTATGTAGAGCAGTTAATGTGTTGATACACATCCTGTGGCCAAGCAGTAGTTATGATTGCTCCATTGTACTCTCAGCTTTGCTTCTAGTTATTCTGTCTTCCCATATAGCTGGTTTGTAGACCAGTGTGGATAGAATAAGATACACAAGCAGTGTGACACTGAGATCTGTGATTGAGAACCTATGTGAAAGGATAAATAGTCTCCTAAAGGTCTGCACAGCGTAGCAGTGGGCGCTCATGAGCACTGCCCTATTGGTCAGGGCCTGGAGCTCATCTCCCTTCTAGGAGCTCATCTCCCTTCTGGGAGATTAGTTGGCTGAGTCAAGGAGTTCAGCTGGTTGAGTCCAAGATCAGTTTCATTAATGCTAAGAGCTGTTGCAAAGGAGCTAGAAGTGAGGTCCTGCACCACCTTTCCCATGGGAGTTACTTTCAAGCTGTGGTGGTACCACCAGCCCACTCCAGGCAACATCACAGCTGTGTTGCAGATATATCTGCAATTGGGCTTGTGCCCCCTCAATCTGGACCTGGTGCTGAGTGATCACTGGACTGTTTCTCACCCTGGCTACTATCTGTTGCCCTGATCTTGACCTGGAATTCACTTCTTACAGTCAGGTTGCTGTTCTTGACTGCACTGTTATCCCCACTGATCCCAGCTCCCTTTCCTGGAGGAAAAACTGGCACTTGCAGCTCTCTGAAAGCTAAGGTCTGAAGCTAACTGGAGAGAGAAGGCCAATTATTTTGATTAACTGTACAAGAACTTCTCATTTAGCCTGGCTGCAAAGGTCTGCTGAAACCTCTAGCTCCAATGGATGGTGCTCTTCCCCAAACTGGGTGTTCAGTTCTCCACAGCCAATGTGACAGCTTGTCGTGGTTTAAACCCAGTCAGGTAACTTGTTCACTCACTCCCAGTGAGTGGTGCCGAGCTGACAACAATCAAGGCCCGTGTCTGTCTCCCCCCCCCCCCTGCACCGGGGCTCTCCCCTTCCCCGCTCCCGGAGGAACAGGGAGGAGGATTGAGAGAGTGCAACTCCTACGGGTTGAGACAAGAACAGTCCAGCAACAAATCACCACCGCTACTATCAGCTAAAACAATGATAAGGAAAAATAACAAGAGAAGAGAATACGATACCAACGGCCAAGAAAGCAAGTTCCACCCGGAAGCCCCTGTCCTTCCGGGTAACTCCCAGTTACCCCCCACCCCGGCCATGACGTGCTGTGGTATGGAATACCTCCCCGGCTAGCCCGGGTCAGGCGCCCCGTCTCTGCTTCCTCACAGCCTCCCCTCCTCCCTGGCAGAGCATGAGCCTCACAGAGTCCTTGGTCAGGGTAAACATCACTTAGCAACAACCGAAAACATCGGCTTCACCAACACTGTTCTAAAACTAGAAGTCAAAACACAGCACTGCACCAGCTAACACAAAGGAAAAACATGACTGCTACTGCTGAACCCAGGACACAGCTCTGAACAGGACACATTACTATTTTTTAAATATTGAACAGACAGCTTTGTGGCTGGTCAAGTTGGATACCTAACTGTACGATGTGTTTTCCTTTTATACACATAAAATGCCAGCTATTTTAATATTATATTCCTTTATTATCCTCTAACAGTGTGGAGCTACATTATTCCCTGCTGTAGAAAAAGCTATTAAAAATCAAGAAACAACATGAGTTTATCTTACTCTAGATTTCTGGCTTTTTTCCCTGAATAAATCTTCCTTTACTGATTTTGTTTTTCTTTATCCTATCTTTCAAGCTATCTTGGTACTACAGCTAATCCCTCATTCATATTTAAAATTCCTCCTCTCAGTGGGTGCAGGGCAGCAGACAACAGAGTAATGCTACCTTAAATGAGCTAAGAGCTAGTCTCAGTTGCTGGTACTGTGGGTTTTGTTTAGATTTTTTTCCTTTTTCATCCTGGTCCTCAGTACATGTGCAAAAGGTCATTACTGCATTTGCTGAAAAATGACCAAACCTTTTCAGACGTAATTATAGCTGCTTATCTGACATAGTCTTTTGGGGCATGTTTTTAGTTAGGGTGCACTGGAAAAGGATTATGATATATGATAACTAAAGAAATTAAATAATCTTCCACCCCCAACTCTCTCTTCATCTACAGTCTTCATGTTTTTGTTTTCTTTGCTGTGTATCTTCCCAGAGCTCTGGTGGTGAATATTAATGATCAAATGTTTGGTGTTAATCCAATCATTCTCAGAAAATTAATTCACACCCAATGTATACTTTAAACATGATCATATATTCCAACAAATCAATAATTATGATATATAAAGGAGCTCAAATTCTGATTAGTGAACATTTCATCTGGTCGATAAAGAATAGCAACTAATAGAAAAACAGGCTTGTAGAAGGCACAATAAGCACAAAATTCTGTTATTTCTTGTTGCTAAGAAAATCAGGTTAGAAAAAACTGAGCAAGGAACATGCCAGAGGAAAAAAAAAAAACAACTTCATGACTCTGCCATTTTAAAATGATGTTTTCCTAAGCAGTTCAGCATGAAGAAATGATAGCAGGTGATATTCCTTCTTAGTCAGAAGTGACAGAGCCATTTGATTTCATGAGCAGTAAACAGGACCTGCAACCTCAGTAAAAATAACAGCAACTAAATAGCAGATTCAGCAATAAAACTAGATTAACATATGAGGAAAGTACATTGGAACAAGGTGTGGAGATTTTTATTTCAGTTACTCTGGTGCATATCAAGGATTCAGCTGACATAATTAAAAAAAAAACAACACATACTTTAATGAATATAAGATGAGAATTTTGGGTCAAAGTTTTAATTACCGTGATCAAAAAAGTAGAGATCATTTAGAGATTATGTCTCAGTTTTCAATGATAAGAAGAATATTTTCCTGCCTAGAATTTGCAATTCCTTTCTCAGGTAAAGATTCTGTATTGTTTTCCACACTGATAAATCTTTACTCACTCCAAAACTTTTTGCTTTGCAGAGTGTTTCTCTTTAAGAACATTTTTTTTTTTAGTATGCTAATTATATGTTACATGCAAATTTTAGAAATTATTTGCTGCCCCAGACAGGTGGAACATACTATCAGTCTCTATACTGGTGTTAAATTTTACTAGCTTTGTCACTTAGTCCCTGTAGGAGAACAGAGACTGCTCGTGTCCACTGTTGATACAGCTACCCAAGGAGTCATAAACCTAACGCAGTGCGTTAAGTATATGACATTACTTAGACATGAAAATAGTAAGGAAAAGATAATATTTCTGAACTTATTCTCTCTGTCAGCACATCAAGGCCTATATTTTAAATTTTTGAATCAACCTAAGATTCAAGGAACAAATAATTATGGGAGTTCTGTCTAGTTTCCATAGCTCTGAGTTGGGCACATTGACAACAAAGGACAAAAGAAGTGTAGCAAAATTCAGAAGGAATTCAAGAAAGGGATGGAACAGATGGAGCAAGATGACTTTGATGGTGCATAATAGGGTTGTCACAGGTACTTGAAGAGAGATCAGGATATAATTCTGATTTTACCTTTTTTTTTGTGCTAAGTAATGCAGGAGCTGGGACAGTATCAGAAGTCTTGCTCTTTAACTCATCTTTCTTACCTCACACTAGATAATTTGATCCATTATTCTTGAAAATTTGTCTTTAATAGGAAACAATTACTAACAATTACGGCTTTTTCTGATGACTTAAGATCTTGGTGGATGGTATCAGTATACATTGGGAAATTTAAAATTCAAACAAATTTGAATCTGGTAAATTTAAAGTCTCACTTTTGCTGTTCATTGCAGAAGTCAAAATCCAAAATAACCTCCAAATTCTAAAAAAAAAAAAAAAAAAGGAGGTGTGTGTGCACACAATATTAGAGATCACTGTGGTTCACTATATGAAAGCCAGCATATATGGAAGTCTCTTGCCTTGGGGTATATAAAATCATAGAATCATACATCACTGACTCCTTTAAAAAGAAAGTTTCTCCCATTAAACATGAAGAACAAAAGTAAAATACTAAGTTACTCTCCCCATCTTCTTTCAGTTCAAGCCCTAAATAAAAGGAAGTATATTTGAATCATAGAAGTCTCCTACACACTTATGAAATGAGGGATTGTTCCCTTGTGTGGAGAGAGAACAATCATTCATTGCACAAAATGAACTGCCTTTTCATTCTGGAGGTTTATGATTCTATCATATGATTTTCTAAGTGCACTGTATTCTTGGGAACAAAAACAAGACTGCTGACCGAGAGAAATCAGTGAGTGAAAAGCTCTGTTGGTGATGAAGAAGTTCGGTACTGAGAAGTGGCTAGCAGTTCTTGCTTCCTCTGCTCATCTGTATAGCAGTCGGTGAATATCCAGACAAGGTTTAATGAACAGATGAACAGTTTAGAAGAAATATTAGGATTCAAAATGCCTTTAAGGTTTCCATTGCAACTATTTTTTTTTCACATAGTTTTGGTTATTCTTTCACACTGCGGTATCTTTGCGATTTTATTTCACTATTAATTAAGAAATTAACCTCCATATTTCTGAGAATGCATGTTGCATGGTGCAGCCCCACCTTCTTGGCTTAATGTTTATAACTGGACTGAAAGGCAATGGCAGAATATCTTATTATTGTTACTGCAGCATGCAAAAAGAAAGCAGTCTTGAGGAAACACCAATGTGTAGAAAGTAAATTATACTGGGCAAGCAGAAAACAGGGAAGGCAGAGATGATATGGTGATCTAAATTTAAGCCTCAGCAATTTTCAGTAAGACTTCTTTCTCTGAGGGAAAAATAATTTTAACAACCACCACGGCAGATCCCCAGCTCACAAAGTGTTCTGGCATCTCTGATCAGGAACTTCACATTTAAATATTAAATAATGGTTTTGATAATATGCTCTGAAGCCCTATGGTAACACTTCACTTAAGGTCACTACAGTCAAAGCTCCAGCTGCTCACTGATAGCCAAGAATGGATATGAATTAGTGAACTAAGTGAATATTTTCAAAAGTGTGTAAATGACCTGGTTTCTTAACAAGGTTTTCAAATGTGTCTGAGAAGTGAGGTGTTTAAACATGCAGATACCTGGTTATATTCCCCCCTCTCAGAAATGTCAGTGAACTTCTCTTGATTTCAGTGACATTAATTTCAATGAGAGGGGACTAGCAATACAAATTCAGAAAATCTTACCAAACATCTACATGAAACTTAAAGCCCCTAAATACCTTTGTAAATCTTTTTAAGTATAAAATACCTTTTATACTTAAAAATACTTAGAATCACAGTGAAGGGCACAGGGATTTGGACTTTGAATTACCTGTGACTTAGATAAATAGGTGTTTTTGGAAATCCTCAAACATGGGAATGAATTTGTTACTTTATATTCTACTGTGATATTTTCTTCCTTCAGTCCATTGACATGAACAAATAAAATATTCACGCATGGGGTTTACTTTAGGATAGTGAAGTAGGACATACATACTGCGGTAAAATAGTAAGAAACAAATGAAGGCTGTGGTTGATATTCATCCTGGCTGAATCTCAATAGAGAACAGGACAATAGAGGCAAATATACTTGAGAAGATATAAAAAATGAGATAGTAACAAAGGCTAAACTTTTTTTTTTTTTTTTTAACTGAGTACATTTTTTTCTGAGAGACTTGTACAGTATGAAATCCCCAGTAGTGCTGAGAAATGGCTGGCTGTTATTCCTGTTGGACACTAAGAATCTAACGCCATGAAATCCTTAAAAGAAAAAAGGTGGGGAAGAAAACATGCTTTTCTAACTGCCATAATTCACTGAAACAACTAAGGACTGATTTCATGAGTCTCAAAACTCCTAATACACAGAAGCCCTTTGGGAGGAGCTGGAACTCCATTCACTCAGCAGCATCTCAACAAAGCAACAAGGGATCACAGTCTTCAAGGTCCACAAGGGTCCAAGAAAACAAAGATTTTGCTGCCATTGATCTATGTATGCATGAGTTTATTTTTATAGGTTCTAGAGTAGATGAAATAATTTTGTTCTTTCTCCTGACCAATTTTGAAACATGACTATATGGATTGAGAATTTCCTGCCATGAAATACAATGCAAAGGAACATTTGCCTTATACAGAAATTATTATTGTTTCAGTGTCTCTTACAGTGACTTTTCTCATAGCTATTTCTTACTGTTTTGCCACTTGAATGGCAAATTAATTTTGTTGCCAACATAAGACTGAAATGGAAATGGCATGTACTATTCTTACAGTTGAGAGTATGTATTACTTTTACTGTTCTACTAGGATTTCCAAGGACATTTTCTCTCTTTCATATTCAGAATAAATTTCAAATTCAAACAAAAAATTCTTCAAAAGATTTTTTTTTTTAATTTTATTTTACCTAAACCTCCCAAAGGTATTTTGGCAATTGAGAACTGATATTGCATATATATATTTACTAGTTTGTTCATCTCTCAATAATCAATTCATCCCCCATAAAGTCAAATAAATTGTAATAAATATGTAAACATTTCATGTTCATCTTAAAGTATTTCCTGTAAGTAAAATTCTGTTTCCTGTGGAGAGATGACAATCTATCTGTATCTTTGTCCTTGTATGAATTCATTGCAGCTACTTTGAGATCCACACTGTCAGCTGTAGACCATCATGTCTTTATTTGCCACTTTCAAAATACTAGAAATGTCTCTAAATCCCTCTTTCTCTATATCAATGGCTTTCCAAAGGCACACCATGGATGTGCAACAAAATTTCAAAATCCCAGGGTGGATGGGATGGACTGTGGCAGAGGAATTATTAAAAATCAATCCAAAGAGTTGACCTTGCTGTGTAGGCAGGCCTGTGCCTGAGTCCAAACTATAGGTGTGCCATCTCAGCTACCCTCCATCCATATGCAGATGCCTTTAAAAATTTACTTAAGTCTGAAATTCATTATGAGTCGGCAGGCACCTAGTGCAGGTAGTCAGTAAGTCTGGGTAAGATCCAAAATTGATCTGATCTAACTCATCTGAATTTACATTTGATAAATAGGATCCTTAGGTCAGATTGATAAATATGTCCTTACAGGACCAGAATTTCCTTGACTGCATTGGGTTACAGCTTATTCAGCAAGCCATCTACAGGACTTAATAAGGGAACTAATGGCATGAATGCTAATCTTGCCCCCTTTTCTGCTACTAAGACTACGCAATATTTCTGATAGCAGGACATATACCTAGTAATTATCAGTAGAAACACTCATGAAACAAAATGATCACATGGGTGAATGACAACTGCATAAAGCTGCCTCTTAACCAGCAGTGAATTCCAGCTCCAGTTCTTTAACATCTACTCTTTCCAATGTTTCAGGTGAGCTGATTTTCTTCAGACTAAAACTTCACAAGGTAGATTTAGAATCATAGAATCATGGAGCAATCATTAAGTCTAATTTAAACTATTCAAGGTAGATTTGACACATCTGAGTTTAAATTAAACTCTGTTTCAAATAAAATAATATGTTTGGAAAAATTTGCAAGGGATATAGAACAAAAGGCAATGGCATGATGATAAGATCAAGGGTTTTTTTGGCTCGATTTTTCTTTCTTTTAAAACGAGAATAATAGTCTGAAAACTTAAACTTTTGCATTTATGAAAAATAACGTACAAATTGGGTGCAAATCACAGTTTATGGAAACTTTTGTTAAACCTACATATATTTAGCTTTGGAGCTCTATTTCTGAAAAGTACATAGCTTTACTTTAGCTTTGTTTTTTACTTTTTACCCTACCTGAGATTTTGCTTCAGATCTGATTTCCAGTTCTATATTGTTTTCTTAGGTTTTATTTCAGCAAATATGATTGATAATATTTTTAAATGCATCTGAAAAGAATTTATGAATTTAAGAATGTAGGATTGAACTCAGCTTATTTGATACATATGTACACACCATGGGGTGGGGGGAATATGAAAAAATATTTGCTCTAGAAAATCTTATAGGCAATGCAGAGAATGATCACATCTGCTTTCTTGTACCCTGTACAGCTCTGCAGGTTTCTGTAATGATACAACTATCTGCAGAGGTGATACCTCCATTTGTGCTTAACAGTAGCAGTCAATGTAAACTAAAAATTACCTATGCCACATCTACAGTCCTTTGGAATATTACCTACATTTTCCCAAAGCCCAACACAGAATCTAGAAAATTTGCATTTGAGTAGGACTACAAATTCTTTCAGCTCCAGTGACCAGTATTACAGGCAGTGTGTGTTTCTTGCCTAAGAGTGTGATACCTAAGGTACAACATTGTGCCTGCAGAATATCCATATACCTTATTTTAGAGAAAATGCAAAATGTTCCCTAGAAAGACAGATCTGAACCAGTTAAGTCTGCTTTGTGCAGATCTTCTACTATTACTGAACTACAATGCTGAATGTAAATTACTAGGTGGGGTGAGTCGTAGGTGGACTAATACTAATTAAAACGTACCAGTTCACTGTGTTTTCATTGGAGACAGGTAAGCAGATAATTTATGCAAGCAGAATTTCCCCTCCTCAGGCCCTTAAGAGTGCTTATAGATCTCCACATACTGTACACAACATTTGTGGTTTTACTTGCCAAAATCTTAACAGAGATGATGGCACAAGTTTCAGAGCAGCAGGTACAGGCTAGCTCAGACCCCAGGGTATTAGCCTGGGGCAATACATAGATCTATGATGCCATGAGTACTAGAAATAGTCCTATCCTCATCTCATTTGATGTTTATGGTACTAGAGATATTATGCAAAGTATGTGGAATCAATTTACATTTTGACTGTCACACTAAAGATTTTCAATATATTTTATTAAGAAGAAAATATTCTTAATTCTTGTAAGTGAATTCTGGATACAAATGTGGAAAGCAGTCTGTGATTTCTGATGCCTTAGATCACACAGAGTTGTGGTCAATGGTTCAATGCCCAGCTGGAGACCAGTAACGAGTGGTGTCCCTCAGGGATCGGTGTTGGGACCGGTCTTGTTTAACATCTTTGTCAGTGACATGGACAGTGGGATTGAGTGCTCCCTCAGAAAGCTTGCCAATGACACCAAGCTGTGTGGTTCGGTTGTTACGCTGGAGGGATGGAATGCCACCCAGAGGGACCCTGACACGCTTGTGAGGTGGGCTGATGCCAACCTCATGAAGTTTAACCATGCCAAGTTCAAGGTGCTACAGCTGGGTCAGAGCAATCCCAGGCACAGCTACAGGTTGGGCAGAGAAGAGATTCAGAGCAGCCCTGTGGAGAAAGACTTGGGGGTGCTGGTCGATGAGAAAATGAACATGAGCCAGCTGCAGTGTGCGCTCGCAGCCCAGAAAGCCAACTGTATCCTGGGCTGCATCAAAAGGAGTGTGACCAGCAGGTCGAAGGAGGTGATCCTGCCCCTCTACTCTGCTCTTGTGAGACCTCACCTGGAGTACTGTGTGCAGTTCTGGTGTCCTCAACATCAAAAGGACATGGAACTGTTGGAACAAGTCCAGAGGAGGGCCACGAGGATCAGGGGACTGGAGCACCTCCCATATGAAGATAGGCTGAGGAAGTTGGGGCTGTTCAGCCTGGAGAAGAGAAGGCTGCATGGAGACCTCATAGCAGCCTTCCAGTATCTGAAGGGGGCCTATAGGGCTGCTGTGGAGGGACTCTTCATTAGGGACTGTAGTGACAGGACAAGGGGTAACAGATTAAAACTTAAACAGGGGAAGTTTAGATTGGATATAAGGAGGAAATTCTGTCCTGTTAGGGTGGTGAGGCACTAGAATGGGTTGCCAAGGGAGGTTGTGAATGCTCCGTCCCTGGCAGTGTTCAAGACCAGGTTGAATGAAGCCTTGGGTGACATGATTTAGTGTGAGGTGTTCCTGCCCATGGCAGGGGGGTAGGAACTAGATGATCTAATAGTCCTTTCCAACCCTAATCATTCTATGATTCTATGATTCTATCTTTGTTATTACAGCTTAAATGTTTGGGGTTTTTTCAATGCCAAAGTACTCTAGTTAAATAAATACTAGGCTAAATATGTCCTTTTTTTTTTTTTTTTTGTACTTAACCCTCTGTGATTTTTTTTTTTTTATCTAGTAGGATTTTATGATGTTTATAAGCTAAAATTCTTCTATGTGATTTATCACAGTATCACAGTATCACAGTATGTTAGAGATTGGAAGGGACCTCGAAAGATCATCTAGTCCAATCCCCCTGCCGGATCAGGAACACCTAGATAATGTTACACAGGAATGCGTCCAGGCGGGTTTTGAATGTCTCCAGGGAAGGAGACTCCACAACCTCCCTGGGCAGCCTGTTCCAGTGTTCCGTCACCCTCACTGAGAAGAAGTTTCTTCTCAAGTTTAAGTGGAACCTCTTGTGTTCCAGTTTGTACCCATTACCCCTTGTCCTATCATTGTTTGCCACTGAGTAGAGCCTGGCTCCGTCCTCGTGACACTCCCCCTTTATATATTTATAGACACTGATAAGGTCACCCCTCAGTCTCCTCTTATGACTTGATTATTGGATTTGTCTTCTGAAATTATAGCAGTAATTGGTTTGGAAGCGAAAGAAAAATAAATTCGGGGCAAGTAATCCAAGGGTTTCTCCTATAATGTCAGGGTGCCTTACTCCAGACAGTAAGAAACTTCTCGAGTATAAATTGCTACATTTGCCACTCTAGCAAACTGTTTGCTGCAATAACTGTACAAACAATGACATATTCAATCTACTGGATGGCTTTGAGCAAGTACCACTATGACATTTATATTAAACCTCACCCAAGTTTCTCAGCAATCTTGCTCTCAAATGTCTTTAACAATATGTGGAACCACTGAATCCTCTGTGGTGGTGCGTGCTATACCTTCACCACGGCCCCTTCTGCCTAAAACTTTCCTTGGCAGTGTGAGCTGGAGTTTGTCTTATGGAGACAACCCATAATAAAGTTACAACACAGCTACAGAACTTCATGGACAGCTAAAGGAAAGAGCTACTGCTCATTATTTTACTTTTGCCTGGTTACTGTAGTGACTAGGGAGCAAGGGGACGGTAATTTACTGCTGGCAGACATACGCAGCAGCTTTCCACCACTTATACCTCCTCCCCTTCCCCCCCTAGAGCTGGAGCTCCACCCACTAGTGAGGACCAGTAAAGAAATAAACAGCTATACCGCATTTTTTTTTCTTATTTACTTTCAAGATATATGGAAAAATATAGGACATACTTACTTCCTGAATTCCAAGAGATACTTAAGAAAAAACATGACATACAGCAAAATCAGAAATAGAAAAATTGACACTTTTGTTCTTGCTTACAATACTGTTACCTCATTGGAGCTCTAGTCTCCTATTTTTAAGTATAATTCTTCAACAGAACCAATAATTGTGACTTCCAAAATGATAAAAGGAGGTTGGGACAAAAAAAGTGGAAGAGAACAACAGATATATAAAACAGAATGTAAGAACAGAATGTAAAAGCATAGTCTATTGAACGCAAAATTTTCCTGCATGTGCTATTCATATTTATTGAAAAGTTTCCCCTTTCTTTCACAGACACAGTAAAGGGAGTTATTAATATATATCTCTATAGAATTATAAGGAGGCTATAAGAGATTTTATATAAATATATATAAATATTTTATATTTATATGCAGATGGTCCTTGGTCTAAGATGCTTGAATAAAGTACCATTGTGCTTCCAATTAACTCTAAAATGACTATGCCAATTACTTTGCTATGTTTGAAACCTTCTGTTCTCTTATGTTTTGATGAGTTGTTTATTCACAAAAAATACTTGGATGTTTTGTTGTCCTCAAAGCAGCACTCAGAAAGGTACTGAAGTTGGCAGGATTAGCTTACACCCACTTGTCAGGCTAGCAGAATGCATTAACGAACTTCAGGAAGTGTTTCTTTAGACCTTCATTGATTGAAGGGTAAAGTCTATGACTGTAGCTTGTAAATATTTCCTGGCAGTAATTCAATATAGCTGGAGCTCACTGTTCTGTAATGAACTGCAACTCTAACTTCCTGTTAAACTAAGCTATCACCCATGTTTGTTACACAAGTCTTTACTAAATAAGGCTACCATGATCCTTACTCAACTCTTTAAAAGATTAGTAGTAAATTAAATGCTGACACACAAAGTAAATAAGAACATCAAACTATACTGGAATAATAAACTTTAAGCAGTGTACCAAATTATGTTCAGCTTGAAAAAGGGAAGATATGTAAATTAAGCCCAACGCACCAGGCAACCACTGTGTGTTTTACTGTGTGCAACGTAATGGGAGGTATGTGTATATATAGCTGGTTTGAAGTTATTTGACTGATTCCTACACAGGTAGCCTCCAGAAGTACATTAAGGCAAACATTGACATATGGTTTAGTCCTCCATTTGCAAACATATACTGCACAACCACACTAAAACAACATCTCACATATGTTTATTTACTGATGAGGTGCTTGGGAGAAAACAGTTTGTTTCTTGGATGTTACTTCACCTAGTTTAAAGGATGCTCAGGTGTACGCATGGATACCTCTGCTTTCTCTAGGCTTTCCAATGGCTTCTTGTGCTCCCTGCACATGCAAAACCTGTGACTTTTTGAAAGAAAGAGCTCTTATGTATGAATTATATGCAAGTAGAGAAAGGGTGAGTAGGGAGGTTAAGGGGAATCTTCTCTTATTTGCATGATAGAAGAATTAAACCCCATTCCCTCCCCATGTAACTGTGCACTGAAGTGCTAAGAGGTGCATATGAAGTATGTGGTTGAGCTTTAACTTAAACAGACTGCATAGACAAAGGTTGAAAGAAGAGTTGCATTTTACAGACAGAGAGTAAAGAAAAACAGTTCAGAAATGTATAAAGCAATATCCAGAACTGTATATTTTGGCAGTCATTTTGCCACAGTCATGCCTAATAGCAATCATTGGATTGCCAGCAGAGCAGTCCAAGCTGTTGGAGGGCATGTATGCAAATGAGGTTTGAGCTGAGGTCCTCTCTCCAATAAGATTTTCAAGTGCTGTGTATGAGTTTACTTGCATTGCATCTCACATGTTCTGTCCTGAATGTCCCCCACTGTATATCTATGTCCCTCACTGTATATCTGTAACAGGATTTATATTAATTTTAAAATGGGCATACTGAGCATGAAAACATACACAGTTCTTTTCTACCCTGTTCGAGGTGAATGCTTTCGCCTTTGGGCAGCAGAGGAGTGCTACCTCTTGCATACTTTTTCCCTTGGCCTCGTGATGTGCATTCCTCCCAAAACATCATCCTATTTTCAAAAAGAAAGGCTTGCAGCTCAGTGATTTTGATGAGATGTGGTTCAAACCCTGAGAGAATAAAGATATTTTAAAGACTACGTTTCTTAGCTGAATTCTTTTACTACTAAGCTAATACAAGCAGCGCTATATTTTTCTCTGCCCATGTTTTTTAATAAATTCAGTGGTACTGATATATGTTAGACAAAGTCTTGAGGACACTTTGTAAGACTGGCTGCTCAAAATTAGGCAGTCCACTCCTAAACCTGGTCAAAATTGAAGTGCTGCTGGACATGTTAAAGAGTATTCTTACACTCCGAAATAATATTCATTTGAAAATAGAAGGTTTATATGCAGAGATTTAGGATCCCTAAACCCCACCTTAAGAACCTATGTCCTTGCTCATATCTGATCATACTTATTTCCATTTATGTTTTAGTTCTGAACACCATCTTGAGCATAACACAGAATTATCAGGAAAGAGTCTCACCAGCTAGGTTTCTTTTTTTTGTTGTTGAAAAAAAAATATAAATCAGAATAATGTGATACTGAATAGCAAAAACATACTCTCTATAAAATACCAGAAGGCCATTCTCAGCTTAGAAATGTTCAAGAACAAATACACATTCTAAAACCAAACAAAACATAAAGTATGAGACATAAGCTTTCCTACTTGAGAAGGGGTAGCTGCCTTTCAATTTGCATTCAAGTTTATGACTAATATAATTATATTTTTTTATTCAAATTGACTGCAAAAAATAAGCTAGCCATTTCTATCAGTAAAAAAGCCTCAACCAACAAAAAATAAAAAGGAAAAAAAAAAGCATCATCTTAAATCCCTGTTTCTTAGCAATGTTTTATTACACTGCATATGGTATTTATATAAAAGATTTAAAAACGTATTAAACCGGAAATGCCTTCTTAATAGCTATTGCTTTGAGAGTGCTGCCCTGCACTAGTACAATCAATTTTCACATCATTTTCTTGTTGCTGCTGTATGTATACCTTATTTTAAATGCACAGTTTTGCTTTAAGGATAGGATATTGTTGCCATATGTAAGACAGCAGCTAGATATATGGGAACTCTGAAATCAGTTTAAAAATTCCTCAAGTCTCTTCCCAGTGTGATAATAATCCTCCTTGGTCCAAGATCTCTTTAACTGTTCAAGGGCTCTGTCTTGAATCTGGAAGAAAAGTTCACCATGGTGTTTCTAAGCAGTAACTCATCCATCACTCATGGTATGTTCTGTGAGTACTGATTGCACAATATAATTTTCTCTAGGTACTGAGAGTGCTTCACTTGTCAGAGGCCTTTGACGTAGTCAGTTTTTATCAATGGATCTTGACAACATGGAAAGAATGAGTCACCTGAAGGAAGCATAAGGCATGGAATTTCAGAAGTGATATTTACAGACTGATTATTCTTTGTCCTTGACACTTTGCCAAGGGCTAGATACACTGAACATTTGGGAAGTAATGGAGCCTACAAATCACTGGTTGCCTACAATCCTACTCAGACCACAAGAGGATAGCATGTGTGACTTCAGTTTTAATTACATGTTGTAAACTTTTGACTATTCTTATGTGTGTTGTCATTGAGGTGTCAAGAGTGGGCTCTGACAGGGTGTCTGACAGGATTGAGATCAACAATGCCCTGTTAAAGCCGAAAAAAAAAAACAAACCACTGTTGTGAGACTTCTTTTAATCAACCACAGTCAATAGGTGTGCCATATGGAAACAAAACATGGGGTTTTTGTCAGCATGTAGTAATGCTCTATGCAAGAGGAGACAGTGGGGGTACATACTGCCAAAATGTCCTGTGTTGTATGATGTTCTCTTTCTTGTTAAAGAAGCCTTTGTCCTGATGTATGCCCTGTTAGTCACTGCTTCAATATTTTAGACTCAAAGAGAAATCACCAAAAGGCTTAGCTGAGTATTGAGGAGGCTCCCTTGGTACTCTTTTAAAATCTTTTATAGTAGGTTCAGTATGCTATAGTTTTGGAATAATCTTCTGTAAAATTAGCAGTGCTAGAGATGAGCTTGTCCTGGGTAAGTGAGAATCTGGTATCAAGTATCTGTTTGGGGTTTTGTTCTCTCCATTTTAAAGGAAAGCATTTTGTCTTGTAAAAGCTAAAGGAGGTAACGAGAGCAGTGTTTCCACAGCAATCTGTGATTCTAAACAAAGAAAAAGAGGACCAATGAGGGTATAGTTTCCCAAAGCACGCTTCAGATTTTAATTACAGGTCTTTATGCGTGGGATGCCCACTCATAAATAGAAAGATGAGACCCTTAAGAAAATGACAACATATCCTTTGAACAAGATCTGCAAACAATACTGTTTCCTAGTTCTGTGTTCAAAGTTCTGGCAAGTCAAATGAAATATTACAACACACCTGATGTCTGAACCAAATGAGTGCATCTAGAAAATGCCTGTGCATGGGCACAGAGTCATTTCAGCACAGGCAGCTGAATTTGCAGGATGCAAACCAGCACAAATTTATTTTCCTCTCAATAGTGAAAGTCAAAGTTGCTTGTTTCGCCCTCCTTTTTTATTTTTCTTTAACCACCAAAGTACTCTAGAAGTTAAGAGTTTTTTTAATAACACTGATACAAAAAAAAATGTAAAAGGTTTTATAATCTCTGCACTATCGTTACCATTAACCTGCAGTACCATTTAGAAGGAAACCTTCAGATACTATTTATCTTACTGTGATCTATAAATCTTTGCAGCCGCTTAAAAATTGAACCAGTATTTATAGCTCTCTTGTTGAATAGAGACAAATAGCTCATTCTAATGTATAGGAAGGAAAGCAATAATTCACAGATTAAATAAAACTCTTTAAAGTTGCAGATGTTTTTGATCCTGACATAGTATAATGCCCTCTGAAATAACAGAACTATCATGTGAACCAGTTATTTATATTTCTATAGACTGAATAGGTTATAAAGTGTTGAGTTGGAAATTATTTCCCAACACCACTTCTATCTTTTAATAAGCAAAGTTTGACAAACTCAAGTATATTCTAGCACTGTGGCATTATAGGCATATTTTTTCAGTGATAAACATTCCCAGTAGTGGTTGTTTAATAGGCTGACAAAATTTTCTTGACCTTGTCTCGACACTTCCTAAAACCTTATGTTTTTGCATGGTGTAATACCCAGCATAGTTTGAAACCTCTCAAGTGAATGAGCTATCACTTAATTCTTTGGGTCAACACAATCTGAAAAATAAAACATTTGATAACTTTTCTGCAATATTTAGCCTGCATTTTCTTTAGTCAAATGTGCCTAGTTCCACATTTTTGACCTTTACAATATCACAACTCAACTTGCTTTTGCAGTTACATCCCTTCAATACTTGTACACGGGCAGTGTAACATACCTTTGACATAGATCATTAAGGTCAATACATCAAATTAAAATAAAAAATTGTGAAACAAGAAAATATTGCATTTATAAGAAAAAGACCATGTTATAATTTTGCAACTGACTTGTTATATTTTCTGCAAGCAAATAGAAAAGTAAAAAATGTAAACATGTTCCAAGGCTGGAATCAAAGTAACAGAATAAATCAGCATATAAGTTTTCCTGCAAATTATGTAACAATAATAAAATTAAGCAGTTGCCTAAATAATACAACATGAATATTAATAATAAAAAATCTGGCATGCCTGTGAAAAGATACAGATTTTTTTTACTTCAGAGGAAGTAGAACAGTGCGGAGTATGAGGTAAAACGTAACATAACCCACCTTGTATTGCAGCATTTGAATTTGTTCAGTCACAGGATCACAGTATGGTTGAGGTTGGCAGGGTGAGCTAGAGCAGATGGCTTAGGGCCATGTCCAGTTCGGTTTTGAGTACCTTTGAAGGTGGAGAATCCACAACCTCTCTGGCCAACTTGTTTTAAGTCCTTGGCCACCCTCTCAGTAAAAAAAGTATTTAAGCCGAAGTTGAATATCCCATACTTTAGTTTGCTCCTTCTTGTCCTGTCAGTGAACACCACTGAGAAGAGTCTGGTTCTGACTTCTTTACTCCCACCAATTAGATATTTATGCACATGGATAAGATCCCATCTGAGCCTTCCTTTCCCCAGGATAAACAATCTCCACTCTCTCAGCCCTTATTTGTAGGCTAGATGCTCCAGTCGCTTAACCATCTCTGCTGCCATTTGCTACGCTTGTTTCAATACATCCATGACTCACTTGTACTGGGGAGCCCAGAACTGAACCCAGCACTTCAGATGTGTCTCACAAGGGCTGAGCAGAGGACAAGAGCACCTTCCATGATATGCCAGCAATGCACAATGTTGAATTTAATGAGAATCCTTTCTGCCCATTTCTCCAGCTCATCTAGGTTCCTCTGAGTGGTGTCAAAACTATGTGGTATATCAACCTATCCTCCTGGCTTTGTATCTTCATCTTCTGCAGATTTGCTGGGAATGTACTTGGTTTCATCATCCATTTCATTAATTAAGAGATGTTGACCTCTTCTGGACCCAGGTATTGGCCACTGAATTACATCTGTGTAACTGTGTTGGATTTTGTGCTGCTAATCATATTCTTTCAATCCTGGAAGTTCAGCCTGTTTTCAATCCACCTCATCGTCTACTCATCTAGACCAGCCATCAGTGCGACAGTAAGAATTATATGACAGACGGTGTCAAAACCTTTACTAACGACAAGATAAACAGCATCAGCTGTTTTCACATTATCCACTGAGCTTGTAATTTTGTCATAGAAAGCTGTCAGGTTAACAAGGAATTATTTCCCTTTAATAAACCTATGTTCATCGCACCTGAGTACCTTCTTGTCCTGAATATGTTTTGAAATGCTTTCCAGGAGGATTTGCTTCACCATGTTCCCAGGCATTGAGGTGAGGCTAACCAGCTGGTAGTTTCTCAGGTTTTCCGTGTCCTTCTTGAAGACTGTAGTGACACCTTTTTCCCTTAACACTCAAGGAACCTTCCCCAATCCCCACTGCCTTTCAAACATGATTGAGGGTGGTCCCACAATGTTAACAGCCAGTTCCCTCAGCACTTGTGGGTACCTTCCATCAAGGCTTATGGAACTGTCTATGCCCAGTTTGCTTACAAGTTCACTAAAAAAATCCTTGCTCCAGACTTTCCCACTGGGACCTGGGATTGCTGATGGAAATTCTTACTAGTAAAGAGCAGGGTGAAGAAGGCACTGAGTGCATGGGGGTTTTCCACATTGACAGGTCCTCTGTCCACCTCAGCAGCCTACACATTCCCTAGTCTTTCTATTGTTGCTAATGCGTCTGTAGAAGCCTTTCTTGTTGCCTGTAAAATCACTCATCAGATTCAGCGCCAGGTGGGCTTGAGCTTTCCTAATCATATGGGATTTGGTTTTCCTAATCATATTTGTGTGGTTTCAGCCAGAGTATCTGTATTCCTTCTTGGTCAGTTCTTCCTGCTTCCATTTCTAGTACACTTGCTTTCTATTTTTTACTTCTGTTTGGATTTACTTGTTCATCTGCAGAGCTGTCCTACTACTTTTACTTTATTGACAAAACCCTGGGCTCTTCACTTGCTATCAGGGCACAGACCTTATAGAATCATAGAATCATAGAATAGTTAGGATTGGAAAGAACCTTAAGATCATCTGGTTCCAACCCCTGTGCCATGGGAAGGGGGGGGTGCATTTAAGTTTACATGTATTTCCCAAAAAATTTCTCCAGAAAAATGTTCTGTTGTCCAGCCTGTATTAGCCTTGAATTTGTATATACTCCTATTCATTTTGTCACACTGTTTCTCCCATTTGTAAAAATAAATTTGAATGTTTGAATCCTGCCCTTCAACATCATTCCAGATCCTCCCCGCTCTGGGCTATCATCCATCAATTAAGTCTTTTGTTAAATATTTCAATGGAACTGGGCACAGGATGAAATATCAACTTCCTTCCATTTTGACAAGGAACCGCTGATAACTAAAAGAGGCCTGCCGTTTTCAATAGTTTTACATATCTTAAGGGAATGCATTTGCAAGAATGCATTAATGTGGAACAATAAAAACTAAGCCAAAGCCTCACATTTAAATATAAATATATGTATTGTATGTAGATTTGAGATACTAGATTTGAATGAAATTATAGAACTGGGTTTTCTTAATATATTGTAATCTTTTAGCAAAAAAGCCCCAGTGTTTGCTGCTACAAAATCCTAATGTCTAAATCTGTATAAGAGTTTGTAAAAGTCTAATAAAACAAAAAAATCTGTTTTGGTTTTTGCAATGTTCTTCAGGTGAAATGCAACAGAAAGCAAAATGTAATAGACTTTCAGGTCAGGTTGTCTCTGTATCCTTCTACTTGTTATACAACAAAGATAATGACAGATGAGAATTTAATGGAAAATGAGTTTTCCTGTGAAAAGATATGGCTGAAAAGTCAACTTGTGCAATGCAATGGTAGCTTTTTCTTTTTAAGGAGTATTCTAATATAGTTTATTCCTGAACCTGGAAGAGGTTCAAGAGTTTTAAAGTTAGGATTCATCTCATATAACTTTAGCTATATAGAAGTCAGTTGTCTAATCAGAGTGAATTATTTAGGTGATCTCTGTCATTAATAGAAAGAGATAAGCATCTTTACTCCTTCCTAAAATAAGCAGGATTAATCTAACTTTGTTACTGTTGCTTATCACTTTCAATTGACTAGTGAATTTCTATAATCTATTTGAGACAGTACAGTGGAGTAAATTTTAGCTTCTGCAGAGGAAGAATATATTTTAAGAATTAGAATGAGCCATTCTCACTTTACAAAACAAGTATCCACCTTGAGCAATACAGGAAAAGTCAAAGTTTGAATATGAATTTCTAGTAAAGCTTATGATTTTGATTTTTGAATAGGTTTCTCTTTTAACAGCTTTTGTTTTCCCCCCACCCCCTTTATTAATGAAATGAAACTTTAAGATGTGTATTCAGTATTGTACTTTTCAGAGATACCAGAAAGGCCATATTTATCCTAAAGAAGCTACCGTCTCACCTACAATGAAACAATAAAATATTTCTGCCCATACCTGTAAATCAGTAATTTACAGCTAAAATCCTAGAGAGGTAGAGGACCCCATTGCCTCGATGCACAAACATGGTTTTAGATTAGTTTTCAGGACTTTTCATTCTGCACTAATTATGTTGTTTAAAAATAACAACATCCATGTCACTTACAGATATCGTTATATTGCAAAATAATCCCTATGTAGACCAGGCTTAAGCTAAAAGGAAGGAAAGAAAAAATGTGAGGGGAAATGTATAAGAATACCTAAATTTATATCTTCTTCTCGATAAATACTAATACACTTGCAGAACACAGCCTTTATGTAGTATGGCATATGAAATATAATTAGGTAACAGACCCTGTACTGTCCTTGAAATCTTCTCTGGCCCATTTTGGAAAGTTGGAAGGCAGCTTGACATTTACTTCAAGTATTTACTTGTCGCACCTTGGAAAGTCTTAAGGAAAAATTATACTTAATAGGCAGCTCATGGTGAAAGCGACTGAATTGCAGTGCATTGCTGTTGATAATATGTATCTATTTACCCAGTTCTTGGTTAGAAGGAGAAAGGGGGAGGGAGGGTGGTGCCTGGGAAGATTGTCTTCCTAAATGAAGCTTCTGAGATAGAAAGAATTCAAAAGGTCAGCAAGGCATCACGAGAAGTATTTGTAAGAGGGAAAAAACAAAGCAAAGAAAAAAATAGCTAGTGCAAGTGAGCTCAGAACTGTCAGACATTTATTTTAAAACAAGAAAAAGAAAATATGTCCAAGATAAGTACTTCTAGATAGGGAAAAGAGAGAAAAATTCTTGGCTGGTGAACACTAGGACTTCAGCGCATGCTGCACACATTACTAACAGGGGCTGTGGGACTTTTGGTGTGTTTCTTTTATCAAACTGAAAGATTAGTAAGAAAGTTTTGTCTATGACTAGTGTTGACAAGTAACTGTGCAAGGTTGTCACACTGCACGTGGATCGACCATGAGAATAGAATGAGATATGGATATTACCAGTGAACTGAATTATAAAGCTTTTTCTTAGATAGTACTGTTGAGACAAAAAAGTAACGGATGTAACTCCAGACTGAGGTGGGGAAATCATCCTAGTGATTTTAGACTCTCCTGAGCTTATTCCCTCAGTGTCCTCACTAGTCCCTCTCTGCTTAAATTCCTGATTTACACTGCTATAAATGTAAATATTTCTTTCTCCTGCCCTTGTTCCTTATTTCTGCCACAGTCTTGCCCCCACCTCACCCTCAACACAGTCTTCATTTTCTCTCCCTGTGCCAGCCCCTGCAAGCCCTAGTTTGTTTTTTCTCTGTCTCCCACTCCCTCCTTATAGTGTGTTCTGTTCCTGGATCCTGCTCTGACCATCTACCCCTACTTTCATAGAATCATAGAATAGGTAGGGTTGGAAAGGACCTTAAGATCATGCAATTCCAACCCCCCTGCCATGGGCAGGGACACCTCACACTAAACCACGTCACCCAAGGTTCTGCCCAACCTGACCTTGAACACCTTGCACTTGTCATGGTTAAACTTCATGAGCCTGGCATCAGCCCACCTCACAAGCATGTCAAGGTCCCTCTGGATGGCATTCCTTCCCTCCAGTGTATCAACTGAATCACACAGCTTGGTGTCATCAACAAACTAACCTCTAAACTAATTCCTCATAAACTAAACCTCTAACCTCAAACTATTTCCTCATACCTTCTCCACTTCCTCCACTTCATTTCTTCTCCCCTGCTGCAAGATTTTTTTTTTTTTGCTAGACTTCAAAACAAGGAGCTGTGAAAACATGAAGTTTCCCTACTCATAGCTGCTGCATGGGCTGTGACGTTGCAGCACGAGACCAATACCATGTGCAGAGGAATTGTGCTCTTTTGCTGAGCAGATGCAACATCTGCAGCCCAGCCCAGTGCAGCAGCTGACAGAGAGCACAGCCCTCATGGAATGGGGAGAAGGCTGCCAATCTGACCTCTTCCGTGCATAGCCAAACTGCATAAGCATCCAAAACCTACAGCTTGGCCATATTGAGGGGATATTTCTGTGCCCACAGTTACCAACATGTTCCTCAAACCACTACCATTGTCTTGCCTACTCTTGGTGGTCTAAGCTTCCTCTAAAACCTAGAGCTAAATAAAGTTGTAAAAGAATGAGAGCATCTCATTCACTGAATTACCATTTTAGGGGCTCTTTGGTATAAAAGAACTAACATATATCTAAGAAAGTGACAATGAAGACAACAACAAAGACCAGAACTCTTCAACTACCAGTTCATTAAATGCACTACTGAGAGATAGCATTGAAGAGGGTCATCCTGAACTTGTAACTGATAAGAAGGGAAAACTAAGATGATCATTATTATTACTTTTATAATAATAATTATTCTTATTATTATGGACTTGTGGTATTTTGTAAAACTTCTTATAGGTTGTTCAGGGAAAAGGCCAACAGTGGGTAAATGGAAGAATCACAGTGGTTTGGAAACAAGCACAGAAAAATAGAGAGAAGGGAGTTAAAAGGACCAGATGCCTATCTTATTAGATCTTTTTACTAACCATTTTTTTCTGTGTAAAAGCCAGAATATCACTCCCTATCCCTTTTGTGTGAATGCTGCAAGGTCTACATGCAGGTCAAAGGAGGTGATCCTGCCCCTCTACTCTGCTCTTGTGAGATCTCACCTGGAGTATTGTGTGCAGTTCTGGTGTCCTCAACATTAAAAGGACATGGAACTGCTGGAACAAGTCCACAGAAGGGCCAGAAGGATAATCAGGGGACTGGAGCACCTCCCATATGAAGACAGGCTGAGGAAGTTGGGGCTGTTCAGCCTGGAGAAGAGAAGGCTGTGTGGAGTCCTCATAGCAGCCTTCCAGTATCTGAAGGGGGCCTATAAGGATCCTGGGAAGGGATTCTTCATTAGGGACTGTAGTGATAGGACAAGGGGTAATGGGTTCAAACTTAAACAGGGGAAGTTTAGATTGGATATAAGGAGGAAGTTCTTTACCATAAGGGTGGTGAGGCACTGGAATGGGTTGCCCAGGGAGGTTGTGAATGCTCCATCCTTGGCTGCATTCAAGGCCTGGTTGGACAGAGCCTTGGGTGGCACCGTTTAGTATGAGGTGGCCCTGTCCATGGCAGGGGGTTTGGAACTAGATGATCTTAAGTTCCTTTCCAACCCTAACTATTCTATGATTCTATGCCAGTAGCAGGAAAAGGGCTTGGCTATGGTGGTGGGTGAACCTGCAAACAGCAACAGCAGCAGCAGCCTGCATCAGAGTGGGATGGAGAGACCCCCCAGTGTCCAAGAGTGCACTCAGGAGACAGGAATCAAGAAGTCTGCTGCATCTGGCTAGTCCACTATCTTCCTTAACAAAAGATTTTCAAAAAAAACCCATTCCATCTGTATGACAATTATTTCTTCATAGTAGGAAAATTAAAAAATAATCTCTAACAATATTAAGTGTTTGGTAAAACCTCAGAATGACATAATTCAGGTTAAATAGCTAAAATTAAACAAAGATATACAGAGTGAAAATAAGAAAGTACAAGAAAGCCTGTCTTTCCCCACTTATTCATTGTCTCGGAATGCAAAATGTATAAATTTTCCTTCAGATTCAACACAGACTAGTTACACTCTGTTACACCTGTTATGGTAACAGAGCATTAAGACACAAAGTTAATGATGATTTGAAAATTTCAGGCACACAGGATCACAGTAAAAGCAAACATCAAATATCTTTGCCTTCAATAAGCAATTCCCAGTACTTAGAAGTAACTGGACTATCTCATGAAGGTTTTTCTACGAAAGTTGTAACTGGAGATTTCCAGAACATGAAATTAATGCTCCTGCTAAAGTTTAGGGAGCTCTAATTGCTTCATGTTATGTTGACAAGGCAAATTATTTCTGAGAGAAAAAAATGCTGTATTATGGCTATTTCTAGAGGCAAAATAATGAATTCATATGTGGTGACTTCTGTCTGGTGTTCATGGTCTTTTTTTAATTGAGTGAGTGGCAGGAAGATTGATAATTTAGTCCCAGCAAAAAGCAGAAAAACAAGCAACATCACCCCATCCAGTGCATGAAACAAGTAGGTAGGGAGAAGAGGCATGTGAGAGAGGAACCAAGAACCAGCTTTGTAGGGTTACAGCTGTAAGAATTTCAAACACTTTGTTTTTTTACAGAAAGCCTAAGGCTGGCTTTCAGGTCGTGAAGAAGCACCATACGTTCTGTGCTATGCAGCACACAGCTTTTATTACTGGCACTAGTTTTATGTTGAGCAAATACCTCTCTCTCACCTTAAACTTTTGAAGATGCATTGCACTTATCAGATTTAATTCATTTCTTCCAAATGAGAGGTGTTATCGTCTAATCTTCTGTGCTAGCAGAGAAATGCCAAGAAATCTGACCCTTTTTTGGATTCCTTGCTTTACCTGCCTGCTGGGCTCTACTGTTGACAAGCTGCTTAAATTGCATTTTCTTTGGTTGGGAAAGTAACATACCGCTTATATCAGGGCTGTGACTGAAGCCCAGCACATCAGAGAAGCACAGCAGTGCTGTGAAAAAAATCATAGATAAAACCAGGACATATTTGTAAACAGGTTGTATGAGCTTCTTGAGTTTCATTCACCTGTGGAGGCAGAATGAATGCTTTATAAATAAAGCCAAAGGTGAAGATGCTAAACATCCCGTACTTGCTTTGTAAATATATGAATCCAAAAATTAATTTATTTGCATTTTTTCATGTTTAACTCTGTATTAGTACATCAAAATTACTTTCTACAGTAGCCTGAAAGTCAAATGAGTCAAAAAATGAGGGCAGCCTCTAAAGCAAAATACATTTTTTTTCAGCAGCAAGGTCCATGGTGAGTTTTCAGCATATGCATATCTGTGCCAGAGGAATTTTGCTGGTTTGTTTCAAGTGAAACAGAAAGGCATTATGTCTCCCTACCATATCTCCCATTTTCAGTTTATACACCTCAGACCCTCAGGAAAACAAGGCTGACTGAGATATTCCTACTCTGCTTTCTGCCCCTTAATGCACAACATATAAGTACCCTGCTCTGAAATTACCCATCAGAAAACCTGAAATTCAGTCCTGAGTAGGTGGCCTGCATGGCTCATGAACTTATGTGATGTGGTAAATAGAGACAGTATTGTTCTGGCCTCTGTGCCACTCCCAACAAGTAGATGCAGGTGAAATATCTGTAAAGTTCCTTCATTTTTCTGGAATTTGTCAGATTCAGCTGAACATACCTTGGTCTGTGATCACAGATAATTCCAGGGACCTTTGGCCTTTCTCTGCCCTGATGGCCCATCAGCCTCTTTCTGAGCAGTATGAGTGAGATCATTCTCCTTTTCCTTTTCCATCTCACAGCTGGATTGTCCTATTTAGTCAGGCTCCTACTAACAGGTACCAGTACAGAGTAATTAATTTTATTTATTTTGGTCAGTTACCTCAGAAGGGATGAACTGCCATAGGAGGCACATATGAAAGAAGCCTACATGACTAACTCAAATAAAATACACAGTTTTCAAATGGTCACAGTCATAACTCTCCTGCCACATGCGAAGTGAATCTGAAGAGCCCCACCTTGCTTCAGGAGCCATCTGGTTAAAGGAAGCCTCTGGAGAAGAAGAACAAAAAAATAAGCAAACAAAAACATTTTTCAGTAGGCTGTTGAAGTCTGAAAAAAACCTGTAGCAAGATAAATGCTTTTTTGTCATTACTCTAGTACTGCTGCTCTATTACGCTCTTCCTTTGTCCTATCCCCTTCCTTCCCACATTTCTCCTGAATCTTTCCTGGGATACATGGAGGGAAATTTACTACTGCATAATCCTTCTTGAAGAGCGATTGTTCCTTCTAGTCAGGAGAGGAAAATGAGATGATATCACCTTAGTGTTCACTCAGACTGAATTTTGAACAGGTTTTCCTAGGGACTAATGACACTGGCTGCAGCAGCCCCTTTGCCATTGCCTTCCTCTTGATCAGTTTTGGCAGGATTTTTGTCTGGTCAGATGAAAAGTCTTGAGATTCCCTTATGCCCATGTGCCTCACACTTTTTCCTGATACTTGAAGTTGTTGCAGCTGTTGTCTGGTGATAAGGAAGGGACAAAATATTACCTTAAAATAAATTTTAAAGTATCTCTGTAATAAACTTCACATAATTGTTTTGAGTTTTAAAAGAAGATTTTTTTGGCTATTCCTTTTAGTAATGTGTAAAAATGTGATTGTAGCAGAGGGTTCGTCATCTCTTCACAAAATAAATTATCATAATAGCCTCTTAGTAAATGCATTTTGCATTGTGTTATGGCAGAACCTCTTCTGAGATAACATGTTACGTGAATATGAGAAAAAACTACTGTGATTTAGGTTTTAGAGATTTAAATGTCAGCCTTTAGGAAAAGATGATTTTTAAAAGCTGAAAAAAAAAGCAACAGTCCCTTAAATGAAGTGACCTCAAAGTTCTTTCTAGAAAGGAAAAATATATGTTTTTAAATGTCAAAATAAAAGGAGTGAGTTGATCATATTTTAAAAGTCAGGGAGGTTTAAGTTATCAAATAAAATTATATATTATTTTCTATTGTACAGTCTGCATCAGGGACAATAGATAATGGTCCATGGTGAAACACACGAAGATAGAAAAGTACTGTTTGTCTGCTTTGGCTCCTCCCCGAAAAGTCCAGCTTTGGTTCCTCTCCAGAAAGTTCGGCTTTAGAACTCCCCGGAAAAGTCTCGACCCTTGGAGACCTTCCTAGATATTGCTGACCATTTTTTCCAATGCAGGCTGGCCCCTGAGTTAGAATGAGTGTGCATTTTTGTCAGTATAAAAGCCCAAGCCTTATGCGATGCAGGGGAGGCAGAACCTCCTACCACCCAGGTCAACGCTGCCTCCACAACAACGCCCGCTAAGGTTGAGCCTGCCACCTCACACTGCGATGATGATCATCAGAGCTGGTTTCCTGATCGTCTTCACAGGATCCTTGGGGTTGGTAAGACAACCAAATATCAGCAATATACTTTACTGTATCTGTTAATATCTCTATATTTTCCTATCTTAATGAACTAGTTGTGAGTTCTCTATTTATCTCTCATTGTCTCTCACCTGGAATCCTCAAGCTCTGGAACATACAGGCTCATAGCTTGTTTGTAATTATCAGTTATATCTACATACTGGTGGAATCAAAAGCAAAAAATTCTCTCAAAAAAATTATTAGCTTGATACAAGTAGTTTCCCAGTACTGTAAGAAAGGTTAGTAGTATAAGACATTGACTGTACTCAGATATTCCATATTTGACCAACCCTAAACATTTACAGTGCCCTCTGAAAATAACATGCTCTTGGGTCAAAGCTTTTCTCATGGGCCTTGAAGGGTTGTAAATGAGCCTATTTTCAAGCTGAACAATAGGGCTGGAATTGAGACTGGGTTTTCCTCTCAGGAGGCATGCTTTTTTTTTGCTTTGAATAGACAAACAACAACCACTTGGTCACTGGTGACTTAAATCTGTAAGGCCAGATTTGCCAGCTTGTCCTTTCCTATTTGTGTGTGACATAGGAGAATAGGTATACTAGTAAATAAGTAGGCAAGCCCACCTGCATGCAATACTGCACTCCATAGAACTTATCAGTGTTAAACATCATGTTTGAAAATGATCTAAAATCTCCATAAACAGAAATCTCTCATCCACACAAGCATTTGCGATGATAACCAGCAATGGTAGACAGGAGGCTGAGGCCTTTTCCAGTGTTCCTATCTGCTTGACAGCAAGTCTGTTACAGGATATGAGCCACTGAAAACAGAAAGCTGAGAGGATGCTACCTGCATTCCTTGTCACCAGCAATCAGTTCAAAGCTTTAGGACAAGAGTCTGGGTAAATGTAGAAAATGAACATGGAAGACATTGGGATGGCTAAGGGTAACGAATCTTCAAGATGCATGTATAGATCAACTGTTCTGCAGTGATTACAGCAATCTGTGGGCTTGTAATTTGCTTTCAGAGGACAGCCTCTCTCTCTTTTCTTCAAAATCACACAGATATTTTTGAAATCTCAGTAATTATCAAAGCAGAACAGTTCCTACTCCAGTTCTGTGTAGGGTGTTATGTCATAAAATGCAACATGCACATTTGTCATTTTATTTTTTGAGATATTTTCTCTTTGTATCAGATCTTCAGACAGGCTTGTAAATGTAAATGGTTCCCAAATGTAAATCTATATATGACACAAAGCATGATTGTGTCCTCGGGATCTTACACTCACAGGGAATGCTCCTCCCTGAAGATGTAGCTATATACATCTCCTCTCACTCACACAACTAGAGAAAGATACATGGTATTTCAGAACCAAGTTTGTAACTCTATTCTATTTCACTGGTTAGTTTTATTGATGTAATAATTGAAGATGTAAAATTAGCAAAATCAATGAAGATATTAGTGGATTTCCAAAGGGACTGTGCATGATGTTCCTTGTCTCTCTCAGGAGATCGAGGATATACAGCAAAGCTGATACCTCAAGTCCTCTCATAATAATATGTCTGTTTCTGTAGTATTAACAGCAGAAAGAAGTCCTGAGAGCTAATGACTGCCATGACTTTTGAATGCAGACAGTGCAGGCAAGTGGCTTTGTGAAGGCTGCCTCAACAGTCAATGGAGACTAAAACCATTACAATAGAGTATTCAGCTGACCTATTGTATGGAACAATTTCAGGGTGTGATGAATCCCCATGCATCTGTGCTCAGCTCTTCCTGATATTTGTGGTAGCTTAGATAATTTAGACTAAAATTTTAACTTTTCAATGGTTGCACTTAAGTGACTTGAAACCCACACAAAGCAAGTACTGTAGACCTGTTGAATTCAAGGAGAACGCTTACATCAGCATTTGACTGCTAATTCTTCCAGATGCGAATCAGACCTAGCTTTATGATATAGCATACTGTAGCATGTTTGAGAATACTTACAATTAAATGTCTCATATGAAGCCAACAAAGCCTTTGCTTTGACAATATGTCTCTATCTACATTTTATGGCAGTTTGTTATAATTTTGCCTGCCTATAGCATTTTATGATCACAATAAGATATTGAGGCATTTAACACCAGCTGTTTAAAATTTCAGAAAATCATGAATGCCAACCATACCATTAAAACAAAAACAGGTATAAAAATTTGGTGAGATGCAGATTCCTAACATTTTAAAAAAATAAAAACAGTGTTTTAACCACTGTATTGTAGCTGGCAGGCCAGCTACAGGCAGCTAAATAAGCTAAATAAGAAAAGGCCATATAAGAAAAAAAATCCCAAGTGAAATAAAAAAGTCCCACAAATTGTAAAATTACAAGATTTGTGACATCCTAAGATAAAAGGTTTACATGATCAACAAGAAATTACTCAAGTCTTATTTTTCCTACAGAAATGTTGAGTTGCATTCAGTAATGAAAAGCTAGAGTTTTCAAAATACTTTTCTCATTGAAATTTAATAAATCATATGACCAAAATATACCAGTCATGTACTGTGATTACTGTTTAGTAAGGCTAAGCTAGAATCTTTATGATTATATACAGAAATAGCTTGTTAATAACATTATGTATGTACATAATCAGAGCTATTAACACAGTGTATTACAGAACTGCAGGAGGTTGAGAGGTTTTCTGCCCCCTCCCCTTGCTCCCACCCCTACCTTAGAAATCTAGATGGATCATGACTTCTGTGAAATTATTTTATTCTGCACTCCAGTATAAGTTCTATCTTTCTTTATCACGTAACCTAGAAGATGAAGTGATCTGCAACAGAATTTGTAACTATACTATCGATCTATCCATGCAGAGGCTGATCTTAATGACAGCAGGGTTCCTACAAGTACATGTATGGATCATTTACTTTTACAGGTCTTTCACTTATTAGAAGCTTACAGTCATCATTACAGATGTGCTTGTGAGCAGGTACTTTCCCAGTTAACACACTGTCTCCCATGGAAGTACTACTGACTGTATAACACAAATGCATTTGGCTTGTCATCCAAACCCCCCCAAAAAATCCCACTGATTCAAGTAAGATCAAATGTGTGCTGGCCTTTTAATCTGTTTTTATAGAGAACAGATCTCCAAAAAGACTGTTTACAGAAACTATTAATTACTTTGAAAAGTAATAAGATTTAGAAACCTATCTCTTAACAGTTTGGAACATGAGCTTTTTAAACTCCATTCGAAGGCATATTATAAAGAGAGAAGATGATTACTGATATTCTGATAGACAGAATTAGGCAATACATTTTGTCTTTCATGCAGCAACTCCTATGTTGCTTTGCATTCATTAAGGAAATTGTTTCAGTCTATTTAGCCATAGCAGACTGAAGGTATCTAAACTTATAGTCCAGGTAAACATTGCAAACACCACATTACTGATTTAGCCAACAGTGTTGCCCTATCTACCCATTTCTGTGTCTTTGTGCAGATGGGGATGGTATGGGGACCAGGAGGAGAGACAGAAAAGGCACAGCTTATTCACTTGGAAACACAGTTAAAACTATTACTTTTTAAATAAATTTAGACATCTAATTCTATCTTCCAGAATCCAGTTGAATAGCAAGAATGTTTATTGTATATATATAAAATCATATATTGCATGTATCACTGCTGTGTTTCATGTTACAGAGCCAGGGGCAAAAAGTTACAATAGGAAAATCTCGATGTACTAATCTGCGAACAAAATGAATTTATCAAAATAAACAAATAAAATAGAGGCTTCAACTCTTTTAATCTTTTAATCAAAGTCTTAGTGGCACAATGCTATAATGAAGACCCCACAGTATCAAGTCTTCATTACATGAATGGTAAATTCATTAGTGTTACTATGAAGTTTCATAAATTATTTAAACTAGCCTTGTCAAAATAAATGAACAAAGTATGTTTTGTGATACTGTCTTCACTTTTTTTTTTTCTTTTTCCTTTTTCATTGCCTTCTTCACATTGCTTTTGCTTGATAGTTCACAGAATTGGTTTGATTCACACTGGAGACCTGCTTCAATGCCTATTAATGCTAGTTGGAGTCTTACAACTAAGTTTGGTGGGAGTCTGAGTGGGCACTGAGTGTCCCAGTATCAATGAAAGTAAGTCTTATTTTATTGTTACCTCTAATTAGCCGGAAGCACTACAGAGCAGGGCCTGGTTTTGACTCTGTGTTTATACAGAACTTAACACAATGGGGTCTCCATACTCATTCTAATATTTCCATTAATAAACTAGTTCTCTTGTGAATGCAACTATTTTAAATCTCTGCCATATGCCCAGGGTATTTTTTATTTAATTACTTGTTTTTCAGAAGTTCTGATCTGTGCAAGACTGAATAAATAAAATTTGTACTATAATTCTGTCAGGTAGCTGTTATCAGGAATTATGGTAATATTTCAAAAGCATTTTTAATAATAGTCAAATGGTGAGAACAGGAAAAAGTATAATTTTTGAGAGGGAATTTAATATACTTGCTTAATGCATACATACGTAAATATATAAATATATATAGGTATGTATTTCTGTTTATGCATTCTTACAGAAAAAAATGGGGTCCCAATTGTTATCTGCAGCTTCAACAGATCACCACCTGGCTGTGAGCGCCACCAGAAAGTGTTACTTTGCATGAAAATGATGCAGCAAATACCTAAAAAGGAGCAAGTAAAAAAAGATGGGAAAACATTGCATGGCTGAAAGAGTTGCAATGCACATCTGATACTAACTAAAAAAAGATAAATCGTATGACAGCTCTTCTTTTAAGGTAGTGTAGTTCTACTGTTGTCAACATGGGGTTCTGCCCAATTATCATACTAGGTGGAAACGGTAGGAGAGTTTTATTGCATAAGGCATAAATACTAAAGCTCAGCTCTAACCATTCCTGCAGAACGCTTGGTACTGCAAACCCTTTAGTTTCTATGCCATTCTCAGATAAGATAAAGAGAAAACTTAGTATCTGATCTGCAAGAAGGTAAAGTCAGATTTTATTAATCTCAGGGATGTACAGTACTCTTCTACTGGATTTATTCAGTTTTGGAATTTCATTGGATAATCATGCACTGAGCATGAGTCCTGGGGAAAGGGCAGTTCAATTAAATTATAGTGTCTATTTTATTCAGTTGGATAAATTCCTGTCAGTGCATGCATGTGTGTTTATGAGAGAAGCTGCTGATACTTTTCTCAGTTCTTCAGTAATCCTAGTGTCAAAGTCTCAGAAAATCTTAGTTATTGTTTTGGATTTTTTTTTGTTATAGTGATACAGCAAATACTGCTGGCCAAATTACTGTTCTTCACAGTCAAAATCCTATTGATGAGAAAGGAAAATGTTCCTCCTCTAGAATTAAATGCTCCACCCCCTCACCATTGCTCGAACACCTTCACAGTGCATAGGTATAAGCTCTAACCTGACCATGCACTTTATCAGCAAATTAAAGTCCTGTTTCATGGGGGCAGTAGGCCTCCACAGTCACAGTGCTAGATCCCAAAACAATTTTCTCTGCACCACAAAATGAATTTGTCAGGAGTTCCTTCATGTGCCCAAGCTCTTGAAAAATAGAATTGCAGCAATGTGTTTCAGGGGTTTTATTTGTGTTCCATGGTGAAGGGACAGTTGCTTCCCAAAAGCACTGTTTCAATCTATTTATTTGGAGACAGCCCTGCATTGCTACCTACCTGGAACACTCCATCCAAACAGTAAGAACACAAGATTTGTTTCTCATGAAAGTTTGTATTCTGCAGAAATAGATAAATACACCAGAGAAGACTGGCGTGGTGTAATGCCACATTCTGGCCCAGTTTGAACCCTTACATCAGGTAAATATGAAATGTCATACCAGATGTCTGCTTAAAATCCAAGGGCTCTGCTTGTGAATCTTATGTAAGGTTCAGCATTGCTTGTTCTCACAGTTGGCTGTGAAGTGGGTCTGGCTCCCAGCCCAGGTCTCTCACACAATAATTAACCTGAGACTACATGGCACCATCTGGTACTGTCTCAGGTAGGAAGCACATATAAATGACTGAACAGTTACACTTTTCCCTCTGTAAGCAAAGTATGAAGAATGGCACCTTTGTCTTTTCCCCAGAACTAACTGCCTCAAAATATTTCATGTACAGATAAAAATCTCAGCACTAAAACCCCTCTCTATTACCTTTCTGGAAGTCTTTGCCTCCTGCTTTCTTTTTTATATTGTCCTAACCTTCCTCCTTTCTTCTATCTGTCACATTTTCTGTTTTCAGCTAGAGAAAGTTCAGGAGTTTTTGGTAAGTCAGTAGGTGAAGTACATAATCAGCTCAGAAAGAGTGATGACTCTCAGCGCTGGCATGATGGACTCTGGAACTCAGAAAGCCATTCTCAACAGACAGGAGTTTCATAAAGCACCAGGATAGATAGAACAGTTCAAAACTTCTTAACCAAAAGTATATGTCTGTTTATATATAGGAAACTCTTACATTTATTGTTTTATTATTTTATTAGAAGTTTAAATTCCTCAGAAAGAGCTTTACCTTTACAGACAAAAAGCAAGTGTTAGGATGCTTACATCAAGATTACATCAAAATTACAAAGGTGCAAGGGGTTATGACTACATTTAATGGAATGAAATTAAGAACAGACAGATGTAGACTGAAAAACATCAAAAATGTCCTCACCCTAAATATGTCTGATAATATAGAAGAGACTCAAAGGGGAAGTTGTAAAAGAACCATCAGTGCTAAAAAATAGACTACAGTGATCAATTCTTCATTGGCAATGACATGAAGTAGGCAGCCCAACAGGGCTTTTCTATCCTTGGCTTCCATTATTCTATGGCAAAATTAGAAGACAAAGAAGCAGAGCTGTTCATGACAGCCTTATCTTTTGTTGCCAGCAGGAGAATCTCACTGTTACCCAAGCTAATCATGCTGCAGTGTAACTTCAACATTTTATATTGTATATTACTATAAGTACATATCACTATAACATAGTGCTTTCATTTTGAGCCCATCATGGTGCTGTAACAATTTTCTAGCAAAACACGTTAAAGGGGAAAATTGAGTAGGAAGTATAGTGAACAATTATGTCTACTGTGGCTTCTGTTTTAGGGGTTTTATCATAGACTTGGTTTTCATTACTAGTTCACAATAACAGCTGGGATTTACTTTGTGTGTGTGTCATTTTAGTTTGGGGATCTCCAGGGCTTTTAAATGCATTCAGCCTTTCCTATACTGTGGTATTTATTTTGCTTGCCTGCTTTTCTGTAGTTTTTAATTTTGTTGAAATTAATTGTTGTTTAGATCAATTATTTGCAAATGTGAGTATACTGATGGGATGCTGGGGAAAAGTTGTCATTGAGCTCTCATGAATTGTGGGGATACTTGCTACCTAAAAAATGTGTCATCACTAAAACTCAAGCAATTCCTTCGTTTCAGGTGGGAAAAAGAAACTTTTTAAACTTTGCATGTAGTATTAGGAAAAAGGTCTGTATTACACAGAATGAATAATGCTTAAGATAATCATTTTCCTTGGAATAAATGGATGCCTTGATGGAGTGAAAGACATCCTGGTTTTTTGACTGCTGCTTATTATGGGGGAAGAAATTAAAAAAATTATTTGCATAAAATGGAAGCTTTTGTTCATCAAGTAATTCATCCACCACTCTGAATATGCATCCATAACAACTAGACATGGGTCTCTGTCGGACTTTAAAATAATGAGAGCCTTGATATGTCCCTAAAAACTAAAGAAAAAAGAAAAAAAAAAGACATCATACATATTTCATAGAACATTAGAAGACATTAAAGATCATCCAGTTCCAACCCTTCTACCCACCACCACATGCCCTTGTAAAAAGTCCCTTTCCAGCTTTCTTGTAGTCCTCCTCCAGATACTGGAAGGCTGCTATGAGGTCTCCATGCAGCCTTCTCTTCTCCAAGCTGAACAGCCCCAACTTTCTTAGCCTGTCTTCATGCAGAGGCGCTCCCATCCCTGATCATCCTTGTGGCTCTCCTCTGGACTTGTTCTAACAGTCTTGTTCTTGTGCTGAGAGCCCCAGCAGTACTCCAGGTGGGGTCTCACAAGAGCAGAGTAGAGGGGAGAATCACCTCCTTCGACCTGCTGATCATGCTCTTTTTGATGCAGCCCAGCATACGGTTGGCTTTCTGGGCTGCCAGTACTCACTGCTGGCTCATGCTGAGCTTCTTGACAATCGACACCCCTAAGTCCTTCTCCTCAGGTCTGCTCTCAATCCATTCTTCCCACAGCCTGTAAATGTGCTTGGGCTTGCCCTGACCCACGCATAGGACCTTGCACTTGGTCTTGTTGAACTTCATGAGGTTTGCATTGGCCCACCTCACAAGCTTGTCAAGGTGCCTCTGGATGGCATACTTCCCTCCAGCGTGTCAAATGCACCACACAGCTTAGTGTCGTTGGCAAACTTGCTGAGGGCACACTCAATCCCACTGTCCATGTCACTGACGAAGACATTAAACAACTGTAAGCTAAAACCTAAGTTTAGCAGATTGTGGAGCAGAGCACTGAGATGCTCAGAAATATGAGCTCAGAAGTGCAGTTATAACCCTTCTTCCAGACGTACACGCATATATGTCCATTTCAAATATGTCAAGAAGGACTTTGCCAGCAAAAGCCTTTGTATTTCTCTGGGTCTCAAAGGATATCATTTCCATCTGAGTTGTTTTAGCCTCTCAATGTTTCATTAAAAATGTTTACCATGAAGGAACAGTAGAATCACTTTTCCTGTCCTAAAGGATGCAGTAGATATGCATAGATAAAACTAGGCAAGATCAGATTTTGAATTTTTTCTTCTCATAAATTTCTATATTCTACAGAATTTCTGTCACAATAAGCATGTCAGTTGGCCCTGCTACTCCAGAAACAAAGTGCTAATCTGAAATTCAGCTGTAATACAGTGCCAATAGATTTTAATTTCATTTAGTTGAATACCACGTTAGGGAAGTCCAGAAGGTGCACATGATAGCCTGTTCATCTTGTAATCACTGATAAATAATGTGAAGGTGACTGGAGGAAACTGCATCTACGTGTAAACAAGCTAGGACCTCTGTTTACTAGTCAATACGTTGTAACCCAAGGACTTTGACTTTCCTCCAGTACCTGAAGAAAGCTCTTCCATCACTGTATAATTTCAATGGTAGTACACCTGCGTTCTCTGAGAAAAACATGAGAAATCCACTACTTGTAATAGCACAAAATGAAATTTTAGAACAACAGTTTGGATTATATAAAATAACTTCAATTACTGTTTCTAGCACCTAGTACTTTTAACAAAAAAAATTCATCTGAAAAGTTCATAGTGATTCCTTATTCTTGTAAATGCTCTATTTTCTCCATCTCGGAAGAGGATGAAAAATTTTGTTACGATTCTGAATTAGATGAGAAAGATAGAACTGAGTATTAATTTTGTTTCTATTTATTCTACTAACATGTGTAGCTTATTGTATACTAGAGATAGCTAATGCTATCTGAAGTCTGTCTGTTGCGATTACCAGGGAAAGAACTATGCTATCAGAAATTATTGAGATACATAATTAAACTGTGATTTTTTTTATATTATAATCCAGAGAAAGCCATAATTTGAGAGTCTGGATCACCACTGTAATTTTTTCTCCTCCCAAAGCCTACTCCCTGCAAGCACCTGCAGATGTCTTAACCTTTGGTGTAGCAAGGGAAGAGTGTGTGGGGACAAGGAGAGGCCTCAAAGCCTGACTTCATTTTCCCCTTAGTCAAATATCTGCCTAGAGAGGTCTCAGAAATATGAAAGAGAAGTATGGAGGTTGAGTGGAGGAAAAAGTCATTATAGAGCTGTACAGAGCTGGCTACTACTGCTGTGCATAAACCTAGTTCAGGGGGAACTGAAGTTCGATGCTACTGACATAATAGCAAGCTTAATAACATTGACATTATTTAGCCTTGAATACAGTTAGAAGCATAATATTACCAAAGGTAAAAGCATATATGTATGTATACATATAGCTATATATATACACACACATCTTCATGGTTATAGCTGAATATGTGTAAATATACTCATCAAATATATACTCATAAAACCTCATATTCGTTTAAGTGCGGATAATAGGCCTGACATCTACAATAAACAGGAGTATTTCTCAATATGCACAACCTTAGCTGGTACTTTTTGTAACATGTTAAGTCCAACTGGATGGCAACACAAGAGAAAGGCTATATATCTGGGATCCACTGCCCTGTATCATCTCTCTAGCAACAGAATAGCAGTGTATCACAGCTTGCAAAAAAAAAAAAAAAAAAAATTACAAAGCGCAGAGAGTATTTGGAGAAAACATCAGCTAAGTCTTTCTTTTGAAATGTTACTACTTACAGGAAGTCACCAGTATGATAAAAATTTAAAAACCTATTAGGCAATTCTTTTTTTCCTGTAATTTGACATGAAAGTTTTTTATTAGTGACTTTCATATTGTATTAGCTATAAAGAGGGAATGAAGGATTAGGCTCTGGCTGCTAGCCATGTCTGAGATGCAGTGCTACCACAATACATTCCAGGGTAAATGGCAGATGCATGCAAATGAGCTAAGAACTCTGATGAGCAGACATGGCACAGACAAGCTGATAGGAAACTGCAACATTACCGTCCCATTTCTGCTATGACAAAAATGTTTGAAATTTGGGGGGCAGAACACTGGCCCAGAGCTGGATTTTATACTTTAGCCTCATAGATAGACACAAATGTTTCTTTAGCAAGTTGGACAAAGTCTGTTCCACCTTATGAAGGTTCATTGTTACACAAATCCTTTTCTCCATTCACGGATATAATACCAACTTCCCATTGTAATTTGCTTCAGGCGGCTTACTGTCTAATATTTCTATTTTCTTAGAAACCTCAAATATTTAGCAGAATAGTGTATCTCAATATCTTGCAATTCCTCTTTGTGTGTGGAGTTATAGAATAAAATGTGTCCATTGTCTAAACTAGGCTTCAGAACGAGGCATCTTCTTTTTAAGGAATAAACTGAAGGGGGAAATCAAAAGGTTATGATTCTAGTTAGTGCACCTATCTAGGGAAAGATCTAAATGGAAGAGAAAATCCATATCTAATTAAATTGAAAATTGCAGGGCAAATTATACACGAAGAATAAAGAAGTGATGAATGTGTATATTTACACATCCAATGCTTAATGGAAACATCTGGTCTTGGGTGGGGGTGGGTGTGTCTGTTTTCCTGGGGTTCTTTTTTTGGTGTGTGTGTTGCAGCACCTACAGCCTATAACAGAAATTCAAAGTTTAAATGGCATAATTAACAGATTTATGCAATTCATTTCTGATGTCACTAAACCTTAACATAAAATTATACTGCTGAAAGTGAAAAGAGCTCAGAGGAGACAGCAGCCAGTATTTATCCGGTAATCAAGGTACTGTACTGATAGTGCTATGAATGCATGATATAGGCCAAGTATTGCAAAACCGTTTCTTTGCTTTCAATATATTTAAAATAGCAGTGTATAGCAAAGAAATCAAAGAAGTATGCACACATATAACAATTTTTTTCTAAATCCTGTTTATTAGTGAGTTTTAATTTATTTTCTAGTTTACTATAAAATGGACTTGGGGTATAAAGATATCATCCTATCTAAAATTAAATTTTTGCAGTGTGTTTGAGTACGTGTTGCTGATGACTGAAAGTACTGACCTGGATGAAATTGACTTGCATCCTGTTCATGACTTTCCTGGTAATTAGCGTAGTGAACTGCAATTTTTTTCAAGTGCCTCAGTGTCCCCATGTCTAAAATAAGGATAGTTGTGCTCATGAAGATATTTTACTGAAAAGCACAACTGGAAGTCTGGTTATAACATGCACTTTCAGTGACGAAGGCTACTAGAAATGAGAAAGAAGAAAAAAAATTAGAATTATATTACCAAAACAAATTACTAATAGACTTGGATGAAATGCTGGTTAGTCACCGTCCTTTCTGATTTAACATCTGCAAGACCAGAACATTTATCTCAAATAATGTTAATTGACAGCTATGTGATCTAAACTGTTGATTGTAGTATTTCTTTAACATAGAAATACAAATACATTTAGAAATATGTATATGCTAGGGGGTAGCAAAAATTAACTATGAGAGATAACACTAAATAGAAGTATGGGGAAGGAGGGAAAATACATGGAAGAGAAAGCTCATGCCTCAAAATAAGACTGAACTTTATTCAAAGCATTTTAATATATATATTATTTTCCAAGACATGGAACTTCAAAGGCTCTGGTAAAAATGCAGATAAATAGATTATTTTTATGCTGCTGAAGTGACTCATCATTTCAACAACACTTGCGATGTCTTTATGGATCTCTACCTCAAATTACTTGAGTTCTGTCGTATAAAAGATATGTTCCTTTTATCTACATTATTTTTATCTTCCCACTGAACAGAAGAAAAAAAACCTACTTTATAATCACCTGCAGTATATTGTTTGATGTCATCACTAGACAACTCAACAAATGTAGAGAGGTATGCTTACTACAGTATATGAAAGACTGATGATAGTCACTACAATGACTGTTACTTATCTGAAAGAAAACAAAATATAAAAAGTAGAAAAAAGTCTTTAAAAAAATATTACAAACTTAGAACAAAATTGGAGGTTCCATATTTTGTTAGTTGGTTTGTTATTGCTTTGTGGTAGCTGTATGAATTGATTTTTACAACGTTTTTCTATTTGGAAGACACCTGGCAACCGTTCTCCTTTTCACTGTCCTAGAACTTGCTGTTTGGTGCTATGAATACCACATGACCCTTAATGCATGTTGAGATGCACTTTGAATTAACTAGAGAAGTTAACTGGCAGTTAACGTAAAAGGTAATACAGATCTGAGGCTTGAATCTGAAAGACCCACTAATTCAAGTTGAAATTGGGCAACTTGTCCCCTCTTGGCACTATTGGGATAAAGACACCTGAATAACTTTGAAGACCTGGCTTTGGGATTTTAGGGGAATACTTTCTTCTTTAAGACATGTAATCCCACATTCCATTAGGTTTTATGAAGCAATAAGGTGTGAAAACAATCACAACTTTATTTTTCTTTATTGTTTTGGATATTTTTGTGTGTCTGTTTAGATGGTGTTGCCATTGACTACATTGTATGATTTCTTGCCTAAATGATGTTTTATTGAAAGCATTCTGGGTTATTACAAGTATCTAAAATGTATCTCCAGATTGATTGCATCTTTCCGATACATTATAATCCTTCCAGGAGACAGCAAACATGAGAGCTAGCAGAAGCTTTCAAGCACACTATAAAAGATCTAAGTAATGACAGTTCTTTCAAAACATTTTTTTTCATTAAAAAACCTCTGTCCAGTTTATGGAGTATATTACATTCAGAACCACATTCCTCACCTCAAAAAACAGGCATCATCATGCCACTGGAGAGTACAACAAAATGGATATTTCCATAAAAATCAAACCAAACAAATAATGCACTCCAACACAGTGATTAAAAAAAAAATAAAAAAAATCCTCCTTTACTTTCCAAACATTTATCAAGGGAAGATATTCACATGTTTATTATCATTTCCTTCTAGGAATATGGATAAAGCCTCTTAAGAAATTTAATTCATATTGCTATTCTTCCATTCATAATAGGGGGAAAAAACTTCAATTACTTACTATTCATAACATTACCAAAATTTATAGCAAATGCATGGGTGAAATCTAGATCTAAATACGACATCCTGCCACAGTATACTACCTGCATCAAAAGTGTTTTTATTGATAGTTTCACTTGCTTTCTGGACTCATCTTCTCTTTATAATCTCAGAAAAATCCCCTCTGAAAAAAGAACAGTATAAAACCTTCTGAAAAATTAGTAAAATGCTCTGAGATAATCCATCTGCTTTAAAGCAGAAGATATACTAACATTTATATAATCAGCTTTCTGAGGGAAAACTTCAAAGCTTCCAATCTACCTGCAAAATAGCTCTGCCTGTAGCAGTGCGGTGAGGAGAAGGGGAGAGGATTGACAGGAAGAAAGACAGATGATAGGTGGGAAAAAGAATACAGGCATTTTCTGCTTAATAGTCAAACTTAGCAGTATTTACTATTTAAAAAAGTAAAGCAAAAGAAATGGATGCTGATGCTTTTATTGTAACTGTTTAACAAGGATGATGTGCTCTGAGCTGTTTGTGGATCTTGATGAAAAGGGTACAAGAAAATGGTTTTCACCACCTGCTCAACTTACAGTCCCCGTTTCAGCACAGCTGCAGTCTCCCTGCCCTACATAAAGGAAGAGTTTTATCCCAGAGAGCACTCTCTCTTATGCCCCAAGAAAGAGTCTTAATTTATCTCCCTTCCATATAGCACCTGCTGCATCTTGGTATAATGACTGCATTGTCTTTGGCGGGTGGAGAAGCAAAAGAAAGCATTGCCTCTTAGGGAGAAAAGGCGCCAATCCCCTAGAGCTCACTGGGAGGAAGGATGATCTGCTTTACATCTGTCTGGGGCCTCTGCCTTATATATACATTTTCCCTTTGTAAGTGAGCAGAGCTGGTGGTGAGGCAGACTTTATTTCAGAGATTTACCACTAAAAACACAATCATCACATAAGATTGCAGCTTTGAACAACGTGTGCAAAAACATCTTTTTACATTATGTGTTTTTGCAGCTGGTACTTACACAAAGAAATACGGAGAATATGAATACTTTTTGGTGATTTGTGTACTGGAGTATGTGTTCCTGGGGCAGGCTTCATAAAACACAGCCCAAGTGGGCATTATACCTACCTTTTATTATATACATATCTTTAACCTAGACATCTTTTTCTTCCTCTGCTGGTAAAACAAGGTCCATGTTTTGGGTGTGCTAAAATTTCTGAGCCAGTTCCTCAGCTGGCCTAGTTGAAGTCCATTTACATTAAGTCAATAGGGCCAAGCCAATTTGCACCAGCTGTGAAGCCAGTCCTCCCTGTATTTGTATTCCTAGGAATAAATGTCTGGTGCAGTTTCGATTGGTGATAGAATACTGTCAGGTCCTAAAACACTGGTTTCTCATTAATCACAGCAGAGATAATTATTACTTTAGGCTTGATTCAGGCTCTCATAAATCATTTCTAAATTGTAATTTGGTCAGATCTAGGCACTAAAAGGAGTGTCTGTACAGATAAGTGCAGTCAAATACGCATATTCTGCCCAGCTGAATTGGCTGGAAATGTCCAGATACATACTGTGTCCTGTATCATGTTTGGGCAGCATTTTACTCTACTTTGTAATCAGGTTGCACAAACCTACAGCATAGCTTCTGAACCACAGCTACTTTGTGCAGGCCAACTAAGGTGAAAATAGATTAAAAAGTGTCTATTTGCATTTTCCCTCAAGTATTTCAGACAAAGTTATGCGCAACCCAGTTACAAACATTTCCTAGTCCATGGATTCACCTAAAACTCTCATACTGTTGGCAATGAATCACAACTACCTACCTTACCCTTCAAATTTCTTGAATTTCAGGACATGTAACTTCTGCCTAGAGGTCTCCATTAACAGAACGCTCCCACACAATGCTGAGATCCCTCAGGAAATGCTAAACTCTCCAAGAAGCTCCTTATTACATAAGTCACATTCCTGAAAAAGCACAAAGTGTACTCAGGAGCCTGCTGAGTTTCCCAAATGTAGGAAGCGGGATCTTTCACCTTCAGCTTTAGAAACTTTTCTGAGTCTGTGGTACTACTGAGTTTCTTAATCACTCTCTCCTGATTCAAATGGTTTTCCTGCTGGCCGGAGGGCATTCCAGCAATACACTGATTGGTGTTAGTCTGTCTGTTGGGCCTTGCAGTTGCTCTGCTAATGAGGTTACAGTCAAGATTGGCATGAATGAGCTTGTGCTCTGCCTATCCTATTTAAACTGATTTTGTAAACAACCAGGAATGCGAGAGTTGAACTGGTAGGCAGAAATGAAAGACTAAACAGGCTGTCTGATTTTATTTTCTTTTGTTGTTGTTAATGCAGATATTGCTGCAATCATGAGATCAGCCTTGAAGAACTAATCAAATGTGCAACACTCCATTCAACAAAATTGAATGCAACATCCTTGGATCTGAGAGAAGGCTGCTTCCTCCCACAGTAGCCTCCTTCTTTATCTTAATGACACTGAGAACATTTACAATATTTGCATTATAAGCCTCTTCAGTCTGGCATGAAGCAGAGCATACTATTTTCATGCTTCATAGGCTACCTCATGCTGATGGTGTTGTATTCAATCTGTGAATTTAACAAACTTATTGAGGCACTGGATGTTAGAAACTTTGAGCTGATCTATACAATGCTCAACAATCGCCATTTTTCACTGTTACCCTGTGGTGACGTTGTCGAGTGGTTGCATATTAAGATTTGGTGCTGGAGGGAAAGATGCGTAAGCACTGGGTAAAGAGCTATGAAGTTGTAATTGATGCTTCCAAGATAGGAGATAAGCATTTATGTGTATGTGAGAATATTTGTTTCATCTGTTCAGTTTAAAACACAAGGAAGGAGAAAGAGGGATATAAACTTTAAAATTCTGCAGTTGTATTTGACTTCTAAGAGAATACAGAAAAGAAATTTAAGGATTAAGGGAAAAATACAAATGAGAATGAATCTATAAAGTCATCTTTGAGGCTGCGAAGCCTTACCAGAATTATCAGGTATGCTTGCAAAGGAAGTATTAGCATATGCACTGCAAAGGAGTGAAAGCGTAATTGTGATGACAGTTATGAGCCCATAAGGAATATACAGAGAAAGATAGGGCTTTGGGGGGAAATTCAGTTTTAGCACAGAGCAGCCTGGTTCCATCTCTAATACCAAGTTGGTGTTGTTTTGTTTTTTTTTAGCTAGTACATTTGGATTACGGCTTTCCCAACTCTTCAGCCTGCTTCCAGCCTCTGCAAAAATTACTATGGCTGTGGGGCTGATATAGTTTGCACCAGCTGGCAATGGGTTGCTGAAGAATCTGTCAGAGTTAAGCACATCAAGGGTACATTGTGTCCTGACTGCTCCTGCCCTGTCTCTGACATGTTTCTGAGATGTCTTTAAGGAAGGAAGGCAAGGAAAATTGTTGCTGGGAAAGCAGTGTGATGAGCTGCTGCCACTGCACCACATGCAGAAGAAGATTACAAGAGTAGGAAGCTGTACATTCTTGATTACACCTGCTAAAGGCAGTATGACTGGAGCACTGAAGGGATTTGGTCACCAGCATTGCAAAACCTGAAGACAAATGTGAATACATTTTATGCAGATTGGCAGGGACTTGAGTGAATCAGACAGGAAGCTCAACCCAAGACATACTGATAAAGAAGAAAGGCAAAGGTGCAGAAAAAAAGGGCTGGTATTCACTATGATCTCCTGAGATACTGAAGCTTATCTCAAATAAGCTGAAGAATGTAGTTTAGTTTGCTACCCAGGGTGTACTAGGCTCCTGTGCAAAATATACCTACAACAGGAGCCTTGTCCTGCTTGGACAACATATCAGACATACCCAAGAAAGGCAGAATACAGTGCCAGATAACAGCCCTGGGGAGCAGGTAGGTAGCAAGATGATCATCCCTTCCATGGTAGAAAAAAGAGCAAACCTTGATGTGCCTCTTGCAGCTAAAACACCCAGACAAATCATCAGTATATTTTGTGGATGGTATGGTCAGCTGGGTACTATCAGTCAGCGGTGAGACTTCAAAGACTAATTCTTTCTGTATATCTAGATTAGACATTACCTTGGGATATGGGTGGAAGGGTGAAATTGGATACTGTAATCTCCATCTCTACTACCTACTTTTACCTCCTAGTATTTCTTCTTTAGCTGCATTTTTACCAAGTGGTTGCTCTTGTTCACTCCTGGTCCTACCCTTGCACCCCCAGCTGCATTTTTCTTTGCCCTGGTTGCTCTGCTCCATATGCACAACTTGGCTGGAAACAAAACTAATAAGATTTTCAATCTACAAAGCACAGATGGCACTTTCCGTGCTTCAGAGACTGTCAATCTTGTTTGTCTCACTTACTGGTCATTAGCAGAGGGAAGGGAGGAATGGGAGGTGCAGCACATCTCCTGCTAGGCTAGGAAAGGAAAATATTACCTGTCAGCATTGCTGGGGAGTGACTATAGATGAGGAATAGGGAGAATAGAGAAGTAAGCCTTAGTACACAGTGAAGGAATCTGTTCTAATCACAATGTAGAAAAGAATACAAAACAGTATGAAAAGGATATGTGTTAAAAAGCAAATAAACCATATTTTAAATAGAGAGGCAGGATCACCTCCTTCGACCTGCTGGTCACGCTTCTTTTGATGCAGCCCAGGGTACGGTTGGCTTTCTGGGCTGCGAAAACACACTGAAGCCAGCTCATGTTCATTTTCTCATCTATCAACACCCCAAGTCCTTCTCAGCAGGGCTGCTCTCAATCTCTTCTCTGCCCAACCTGTAGCTGTGCCTGGGATTGCTATGACCCAGGTTTAGGACCTTGCACTTGGCATGGTTAAATGGCATGAGGCTGGCATCAGCCCACCTCACAAGTGCGTCAAGGTCCCTCTGGATGGCATTCCTTCCCTCCAGCTTATCAACCAAACCACAAAGCTTGGTGTCATCGGCAAACTTGCTGAGGGCGCACTCAATCCCACTGTCCATATTACTGTCAAAGATGTTGAACAAGACCGGTCCCAACACTAATCCCTAAAGGGACACCACTCGTTACTGGTCTCCAGCTGGACATTGAGCCATTTGCCACAACTCAATGCGCGCCGCCAGCCAGCCAGTTCTTTATCCACCAAGTGGTCCACTTACCAAATCGATGTCTCTCCAATTTAGAGACAAGGATGTCATGTGGGACAGTGTCGAATGCTTTACACAAGTCCAGGTAGATGATGTCAACTGCTCTACCCCTGTCCATCAGTTCTGTAGCCCTGTCATGGAAGGCCACCAAATTGGTCAGGCAGGATTTCCCCTTAGTGAAGCCATGCTGGCTGTCACCAAGCACCTTGTTGATCTTCATGTTCCTTAGCGTGCCTTCCAGGAGAATCTGCGCCAAGATTTTGCCAGGCACAGAGGTGAGACTGACTGGTCTGTAATTCCCCGGGTCATCCATTTTCCCCTTCTTGAAAATGGGGGTTATATTTCCCTTTTTCCAGTTGTCGGGAACTTCACCTGATTACCATGGTTTTTTAGATATGAAAATATACTTAGCTGAGTAAACTAGGTGGTTTTTTTTAAATTATTTCAAAACTAATTGGTACTAAACTAGTAGATAGGCAGATATATAAAATTAGTCATATTTCTTCAGAAAACTGAACTAAAGGAAAATGCACAGTATCTGTTCTTTCTACTCAGTACTGAATAGTCTGATAGCACTTGGCTTTTTGAGGGTTAACTCTGAAGGCAAGCGGGGTAGAATGAAAGCTTTCTGCAAACTAAATATAAAAAGTATGAGTACTGCAAGGTCAATTGCTGAGGTGAGTAGCTCAAGAGAGGACGCCTTCAACACCGGAGCAGGGGGGAGATCAGCGTCCAGGAACCTCAACTCAGAGCAGCAGGAGCCACCGGGGGAGCCTCAAGTCCTCGACAGGACCTGCCCAGGAGCCGGCAGCTCAGCTGGCGTGAGCAGCTGACTCACAGGGGGCGGAGCCTGGAGCAGCGGCACCAGCCCTGAGTGGTTAAAAACCTGCCCCAGGGAGCGCGAGGGATCAGGAGGGCGGCGAGCAGAGCGGGTGGAGGCAGTTGGCGCGAGCAGGAGAGCGGGATGGTGAGCACTCGTCGTGTGATCAGGGCCCGGTCCGGCAGCTCTGCTCTGGCTGCCCCGGCGGTGGCAGCGTAGGCACCCAGACAGAGCCGATGAGAGGGGAGGCTGCAGTGCAGAGCTCGGAGTGTAGAGAGTGCCTGCACTGGTCTGGTGAGGGGAGGGTGCGCAATGGGTAGGGCTGCACTCGGTGCTCCCTGGTGGAGGTCCTCCTGCAGCAGGGGCTGAGCTGCGGGATGCTGTTAATAGGCTGCGAGATGTCAGGGAAGCTGAGAGGAAGCAGGAATGCTTGCTCCAGGCCCAAACTGTGCAGGGGCCTCGAGCTTCACCTCTACCTCATGAAGGAAAGAAGGAGGCCGGAATTAGTGACAAAAAAAAAAAAACACAACAAAAAAAGGAGGAAAAGGACAACCAAAAGCGAGGGGCTTCCCCCTAAATCTGTTGTCCCCATGCTGAACTGCTTTGCTGTCTGCAGGGGGCTAATTATGAAACGCACTCGAGCCAGAAACAGCCAGCTGATGCACTGGTAAAGAAGATCTCTACTGGTGCTGCCAGGAAAAAGCAGCGGGTTGTAGTAGTAGGGGACTCTACTTTGAAAGGGACAGAAGCACTCATCTGTCGGCCTGACCCAGTCTCAAGGGAGGCATGTTGCCTACCAGGGGCACAGATCGGGGATGTTGCAGAGAGGCTGCCTGCTCTAGTAAGTCCCACAGACTACTACCCACTTCTGGTGATACATGTGGGTGCTAGGGATATAGATCGTAGTAGCAGCCTGGGGAACATAAAGAAGGACTGCAGAGCCCTGGGGGAGGTGGTTAGGTGCTCTGGAGCTCAGATAGTCTTTTCATCAATTCTCCAGGGTACAGGGGAGGACCTAAAAAAAGCTAGGAGGATTGGGCAAGTTAGAATGGTGGTGTCATAGTCAGGGGTTTGGGTGCCTTGAACATGGGACCCAAGTTTGTCGGCCAGGTCTAGTGGGGGCTGGTGGAGCTGGTCTGATAAAGAAGGGAAAGAGCAGTTTTGGTAGGAGGCTTGCCAGACTGGTCAAGGAGACTTTAAACTAGATGTGTTGGGGGAGGGGGGCATCATTCCATCCCAACACACCCAGTCAGTTGCCAGCACATATAATAAAAGCTCGGAACAATGTAGAGATATCCCAGCCACTCCAGCCAATGAGCCGGCTTCATTTGGAGCTTGGCTCAGATGCCTCTATACAAATACCTGTAGGATGGGGAACAAACAAGAGGAATTAGAGATGTGTGCACGTCTATGGGTGTATAATATAATAGGCATCGCAGAAACATGGGATGGCTCCTATGATTGGAGTATTGGAATGGAAGGTTATAGGCTCTTCAGAAAAGACAGGCCTGTCTAGACGGGGAGGGGGAGTTGCCCTTTATGTTAGGGATAGGCTGGAGAGTATGGAACTCTGTCTGGGGACAGGTGAGCAGTCAACAGAGAGTTTGTGGGTCAGGGTTAAAGGGAATATAGCTATGGGAGACATTACTGTGGGAATCTGTTACAGACTGCCTGATCAAGGAGAACCTGTGGATGAAGCACTCCATAGACAGATAGGAAAAGCCTAACGCTCACAGGCCCTTGTTCTCATGGGTGACTTCAACCACCCTGACTTCTGTTGGAGGATGGTACCGCCCGGCACAAGCAATCCAGGGGATTCCTCGACTGTGTGAAAGACAACTTCCTTCTGCAAGTAATAGAGGAGCGAACAAGGAGAGATGCCATGCTTGACCTCGTGCTCAGCAACAGGGAAGGGCTCATTGGAAATGTGACTCTCCAGGGCAGCCTTGGATGCAGCGATCACGAGATGGTCGAATTTGAGATCCTCAGTGAGAAGAGCGTGCAGCAAGCTCACTGCCCTGGACTTCAAAAGAGCAGACTTTGGCCTCTTCAGGAACCTGCTTAGTAAGGTTCCCTGGGATATAGCCCTAGAGGGCAGGGGGGCCCAAGACTTTTGGTTGATATTCAAGGATCACCTGCTACAAGCTCAGGAGTGTTGTGTCCCAACTAGAAGGAAGTGCAGCAGGTGGGCCAGGAGACCTCCTTGGATGGATAAGGAGCTCCTGAGGAAAATTCAAATGAAAAAAGAGGGTTATAATAGGTGGAAGCAAGGACAGGCGGCCTGGGAGGAGTACAGAGATGTTGTCTGGGAAGCTAGGGACCAGGTCAGGAAAGCTGAGGCCCAGTTAGAATTAAACTTGGCTAGGGGTATTAAGGATAACAGGAAGGTATTCTACAGGTACATAGCAAATAAAAAGCAGACAAGGGAGAACGTAGGCCCCCTCAGGAAGCTCTCGGCAGAACTGGCTACACAGGATTTGGAGAAGGCTGAGGTTCTGAATGACTTCTTTGCCTCGGTCTTCACTGGCAAAGGCTCTGACCAAACCACCCAAGTCTTGGAAGGCAGATGCAGGGACTGTGAGAATGAAGACCTTGCAACCACTGTAGGAGAGGATCTGGTTTGAGACCATCTTAAAAATCTGAATGTGCACAGCTCCATGGGTCCTGATGAGATCCATCCATGGGTCCTGAAGGAGCTGGCGAATGAAGTTTCTAAGCCACTGGCCATCATATTTGAGAAATCATGGCAATCAGGTGACGTTCCCGACAACTGGAAAAAGGGAAATATAACCCCCATTTTCAAGAAGGGGAAAATGGATGACCCGGGGAATTACAGACCAGTCAGTCTCACCTCTGTGCCTGGCAAAATCTTGGAGCAGATTCTCCTGGAAGGCATGCTAAGGAACATGAAGATCAACAAGGTGCTTGGTGACAGCCAGCATGGCTTCACTAAGGGGAAATCCTGCCTGACCAATTTGGTGGCCTTCCATGACGGGGCTACAGAACTGATGGACAGGGGTAGAGCAGTTGATGTCATCTACCTGGACTTGTGTAAAGCATTCGACACTGTCCCACATGACATCCTTGTCTCTAAATTGGAGAGACATCGATTTGGTAAGTGGACCACTTGGTGGATAAAGAACTGGCTGGCTGGCGCCTCGCAACAAGTTGTGGTAAATGGCTCAATGTCCAGCTGGAGACCAGTAATGAGTGGTGTCCCTCAGGGACTGGTGTTGGGACCAGTCTTGTTTAACATCTTTGTCGCTGACATGGACAGTGGGATTGAGTGCGCCCTCAGCAAGTTTGCCGATGACACCAAGCTTTGTGGTTTGGTTGATACGCTGGAGGGAAGGAATGCCATCCAGAGGGACCTCAACATGCTTGTGAGGTGGGCTGATGCCAAGCTCACAAAGTTTAACCATGCCAAGTGCAAGGTCCTACACCAGGCACAGCTACAGGTTGGGCAGAGAAGAGACTCAGAGCAGCCCTGCGGAGAAAGACTTGGGGGTGTTGATTGGTCAGAAAATGAACATGAACTGGCAGTGTGTGCTTGCAGCCCAGAAAGCCAACCATATTCTGGGCTGCATTGAAAGGAGCGTGACCAGCAGGTCGAAGGAGGTGATCCTGCCCCTCTACTCTGCTCATGTGAGATCTCACCTGGAGTATTGTGTGCAGTTCTGGTGTCCTCAACATAAAAAGGACATGGAACTGTTGGAACAAGTCCAGAGAAGGACCACGAGGATGATCAGGGGACTGGAGCACCTCCCATATGAAGACAGGCTGAGGAAGTTGGGGCTGTTCAGCCTGGAGAAGAGAAGGCTGTGTGGAGACCTCATAGCAGCCTTCCAGTATCTGAAGGGGGCCTATAGGGCTGCTGGGGAGGGACTCTTCATTAGGGACTGTAGTGACAGGACAAGGGGTAACAGGTTAAAACTTAAACAGGGGAAGTTTAGATTGGATATAAGGAAGAAATTCTTTCCTGTTTGGGTGGTGAGGCACTGGAATAGGTTGTCCAGGGAGGTTATGAATGCTCCATCCCTGGCAGTGTTCAAGACCAGGTTGGAGGAGGCTTTGGGTGGTATGGTTTAGTGTGAGGTGTCCCTGCCCATGGGAGGGGGGTTGGAACTAGATGATCTTAAGGTCCTTTCCAACCCTAGCTATTCTATGATTCTAAGATTGCTTTCTTGCTCTTTTAACTTCCATTAGACACTGATGTCAAGTATGAGCATGTCTGTGTTCTACTTTTTCAAATCTATGCAACTTTAAAAAGTGCTATATTCCTCCTCTCTTGTGGATGATTGATACTAAATCTGTAAATTTGAAAACTTTCAAAGATATGTAAGTTATTTTTTAATTCAGCATGCATTTAAAATTACAGTTAAACCCTCGCTTGTTTCCCACTGCATTAAATTACTCTTTCATAATTTCTAACTCCTCTTGATTCAGTATGTTATCACTGAGAAATACCTTCATCTATTCCCGGAAAAAATAATGTCTACTTAATATAGACAACATCCTCTAGTCTACAGTTTTTGTCATTTTTATTCTGCTCATTTTTACTGTTACACATAAATATTGATTTTTGTTGTGCTAAAAAACTTTAAAGAAGTATTTGATATTCCCCCCCCCAAAAAAAAAAAAATCACAAAATATAAAAGAAATTTCAGAAATGAGATTTGAGAAGAAATATCTGTAATTTGTGTAACATGAAATAGATTCAAGAATTGTAAGTACTTTGTTGGAACCAGTAGATTACAAAACATCTTCAGGATAAGAGAAATATAAAATATTTACATGGTTCAGCAAAATTTTCTTAGTCTGTGTTATAATATCTTAGTTGTGAGAGATTCCCTTTTTTAGAACAGTTAATAACTCATTGTTCAGACTGAATATCAGAGAAGTAATATGAGCATAAATTATTCTATCCCAAGTTTCTCAGCTGCCTATGACTCTTCTGGTCTAATAATTATTTAATTACAAAAAATGATTAGCTCCCAAAGGGGAGTCAGATAATGTCATATGCATTTCACCTAATTTTGGGTGAATATATTTCAGCTATTTTGCAGTCTCCAGTCAGTGAATTAAAATAGTTACTAGGAGGTCATGGCCTTATACCTTTGATCTGTCATAGAAGGCAAAGGAGGTTTTGATTTTATTCTAACACAAAATGACAGCAAATATTATAAGCACAAAAATGTTTTGTGAAATAGATAATCTTTTTTCCAAGCAAATCCAAACTTTAAATCAACTATATTAACCAAATAAATACTAGAATCAAGCGTATGTTAAGATGAACACAATTTGTCAATCTAACAGTTTTCCATCACGCATTCAACAGCTTCTTTCAGCTGTGTACTCCTTCTTCTGGCATCTTGGTGCTTGGAGATGAGGTTTTTGTACTTACCTAGTGATCTTCAATGTTCTGTCTGCTAGACTTAACACTCAAATGATTTTGGGGTGGTGTTGGTGTTTGTTTTCCTTATGTTTCATGTTATGCAATGTTCCTCTTGGCTTAGGCAAGTGTCCCAGCTGGAGCAACATTAGAAGTTTTCATCCTCAGTAGTGAGAGTGTCCTAGTGGAGATAGATCCCGTGGATGGAAATTGTCTTTGATGAGCCTAGTATATTTGTCTATTTCTTCACAATATGTCCTTAATCATTACACCTCTGGAAATCTTTTCCATTTTCCCGCAGACAACCAAGGGTAAACAAGAGTCTGAAAGGTATCTTCAGGCAAAAGAGAGAGACTTTCTCTTCTCTCTGTTTTAAATGTTACATTTTCCTTTTCAACCTGGATAACAGTAGCAAGTGGATTCTGGGCACAAGAGGATAATCTAATTAAATAGAACTGGCTAGGAATTTTTCAGTCAACTGTTCTCATTCAAAAATTGTTTCTTTACTGAAGTGAAATGGGCTGCTTGATTCACACATCTCCTTTCAAATCCATTTTGGAAAAATACTTTAGAAATGGTCAGTTATTCTGGCCCACAGATTTGAAAGTGAGCAAAACTGTACATAGTTTCAATTATTTTTGCTGAAGTTACATAGAATAAAATGTCGGTAACAGTCAAAAATAAAAATTAAATATTTAAAAATAGAAATCTGCACATATGTACTTAAAATGTACGTGTCTATGTATTAGAAGCACATTTACAAAACTAAGTAGAAATAAAATTTAACCTTTTAATTCAAAATTTATTATCTCAGATATTTTTATAAACCAGGGAAAAATAGTTACTGCACAAACACAAGCCTTAAATAGATTTCTTATTTTGTTTATTTATCTCATATAAAATTTTTATATAATTAAACATAATTAAAGAAAATTCACAGTCTATTAAGGCCAACGTTTATTTTACAATAGTGGAGTCTTCAGATCACCTGCTTTTGAGGAAGGGATAAATGCTCATTTAAAATTGTTCTGTATTATTGAACAGACTTCTCTGCAGTGCAGTTGTTTTCGTCAAGGACAGACTGAATTTTAAGCCTCTATGATTATTTATGGGAATAGATTCTGTTTTTTGCCTTGATTGTCATTCACATAGATGCAGAGTCATTGCTACGTGGGTGTAAAATACCGCCATTCTGAGCTGCTTGATATTTGTCCTACTTTGCACATACACACATCACTAGACTTAGAGCAAAACACTGCAGTATTAGACCAGCAGTTTTACAGATATTGTTAGAGGAACACTAAATTTATTTTTCACTGTGTTTTCATACTGATAAATACATGGCACTTTTTTAAAAGAGGTAACATGACTTTTTTCACTCTGTGAAAAAAAAAATCCCAAGCCCCTAAGACACCCAGCAACAGAAGCCCAAAGTGCATTGAGTTACTGTCTTTTAAATTCTTGCAGACAAAGTTTACAGACATCACACTAAATATCTTTTCATATCCCTCTGTAGCACCTTTCTTCTGTAGGGGTTAGGCATTCCCCCACTTCATCAGTGCAGCATGAGAGGGAATAAACCCAAAGGAAGGAAGAAAACAACACATCGATCATAGCCTTTTTTCACATTTTTATGAATTTCAGCCTTTAAAGGCTCAACTCACTTACTTAAAGACAGGAATCATAGAATATGTGAGATACCACACATGGTATCTATAAGAATAGGAAGAACACACAGAGCTGTAAGATAAAATACAAAACTATTCCTTACTGGAAGGGCATCTGAAGGACAGGCATGACAGCTTAGGTTATTGCAAATGCACCTATGTACTGATGCTTATGCAGCTCAAAACCACTCTAAGAGTTTCGGAAATACACACAAAAAGTAGTAGCATATGTTGTATTTTAAAGGGAAATGTTGCGTTAGAGTAATCCTGGTTCTCTGAAGCCAGATCAAAGACTTCCTTTGCTATAGAACTCATCTCACCCTATCAGGAGAGGTAAAAACATTAGCTTAAAGCATCTTTGTGTGTTTTGCTTCATAACTGCAACAGACTTTGAGGATACACAAAGACAGTTACCACAACTCAGCTGACAACCAGTCTTGATAACTCCATAAGGTGACCAAATCTCTAATAAAACTCTACTGTCCCATTTTGAAGCATGCAGGACATGAAGCACATTGGGATTTCAATAGCTGTGCTGAATAACAACTCATATAAGGTTGCTATTGATCAGTTTTTCTGCTAGGGAATGAAGCAGGATTAATGGAAAAGTCTCAGGGAAGGATATGATCAGATCTAAATCAATTTTTTTTGTCCTGCAGCTAGTACTGTAGCTTCCAATCAAGAGAGATCTCTCTCCATGGTATACCCAATGTATTTTTTCAGATTATTAATCATTTCTAAATAAAGATGAGGCCTGCTCTGAATTTGTATTACAAACCCAGCTGTACTTCCTCTTCCTCAATCTTAACACTGTACTATCTGGTAGAGGAGTGGCTGGAGAGCAGTCTAACAGAAAGAGATCTCTGGGTGCTGGTAGATAGCAGGCTCAATATTAGTCAGCAGCGTGCCCTGGTCCCCAGAAGAGCAAACTGCATTCTGGGGTGCACCAAACAGCATAAGGAACTGGCCAAAAGACATAATTATCCTGCTGTATTCAGTGTTTGTGTGGCCTCTTCTGGAGTACTATGTGCAGTTTTGGGCCCTATGATTTCAGAAGGATATGAAGATCCTCGAATGCATGCAAATGAGGGCAACAAAGCTGGTGACATGACTGGAAGGAATGTCTACCGAGGAGAGGTTGAGGACATCAGATTCGTCTAGTTTAGAGAAAAGGAGGCTAAGGCTGAACTCGTTGATCTCTACAGCTTTATTTACCTGCCAGAGTAAATAAGCAAAGTCCAGGGAAACAAATAACCCGTTCCCTCTGGCTTCTGCATCCTCTTCTTTTCTGCTCTACTCCAATTTTTCACCTGAAAATACTGATTTTGGTAAAATTACTTTTTTTTTTCCATTGGGAAAATTGAATTTAAATGTTCTGTGCCAGCTTGACATCCATTTGTGCTGGGTGAGATCCTTTGGAGCATCATGGGAGATGTAGCTTGTGCACTTTATGTCCTCTTCCTCCCCAACGGCCAGGCTACCTGCCTGAATCACATCTTCTATAAAGAGAAACCCAACACTGCTCCTTTCGATCAGTATGTGCCTCTGTATCTCCCTTGCTCTGTTTCTTTCTAGAGATATCTCATTTCTCCATTTCCCAGAATTTCTTTTTATCATTGAAAAAACACATTTTTTTCTGCTTCTGTCTAAGGTTTCTCAGCTTCACTGCTGTCAAGTCCACAAGAACTTTACCTTCACTAAATGTATTCTTCTGAAGGATACTTTGTTCTGGGCTTATAATGAGGACAGGCTTTGCTTAACAGATCTCCCTTTATACTTCAAATCTATCTCTTCCACTGCCACAGAATTGTTCAGTGTATCAAAGAAGGTTTGAAGGGGGATTGGATCACTTTTATATTGTACTTGAGATGTAGAACTTTTGTGGAAAAAAAGGGTTTTCACTTTTGAATAATTTGGGGTTTATGTATGCATCTGGAAAGTTATTTTGTTTGGTTGGTTTTCCTTTTAACAATTTTACTGAAGCCCTATATATGGCCACATCTGGGACTGGTATCTCTGGTGGCAGTGCTTCCACAACCACACAAGCATGGATAAACCAGCTGGCAGATGTGGTGTCAAGAGAATATTTTTCCCAGATTAGACTCACAGGGTTTGCTGTTTCCCTCTTTCTGCCATGCATGGCATGGTTTACTTTTGAGTCTCAGCTGTGATCTCCTTTTATGAATAAATGTGTATTCATATTCTGTTATAAGGTCCAAAAAATTGGGAATGCCCTTGTCCTTATTTTCTTTTTTCTTTATTTTCCTTTTTATATTTTTCTCCTTCCTTATTTTCTCTTTATATTCCTTTTTATGTATTTTTTTTCCTCTTTCTTTAATAACTGTCAGTGAATAAAGTCCCTCCTTTACCACCATATCCTGAAATTCCATTTCTGTCTCCAGAAATGCCCTGGATAAGGACATTTTGGATAAGGATGTACCAAAGGTCATTTAGTTTAGGTATGCTTAATTTCTTCTACTCTTGGTTATACAGTCCTTACTATTTTTATCAGATGAACTGGGCTTTAGATATTTGGATTTTGTTTGGCTTTTGTTTTTATTTCATTTTGGTGGGGGTTTCTTGTTTTGTTTTTTTTTGGGGGGTGGGGTTCTTTTTTTGGGGGGGGGTGTTGGTTTTTGGTTTGGTTTGGTTTGCTTTTGCTTTTTGGGGTGATTTCCTTTGTCAAACTGAATGGAGCCTGGTGACCACAGTGCATGAAATCTTTACAGAAAGAAGTTTATCCTCAATGGCACAGGATTAGCAGTGCAGTGGCTCTCCAAGCATTGGTTCAAAGCTAACAGTAATGAAGTCTATCTATTGTTTATGAGCACTGTAAGCCTTCTGTAAAGACTGTGGGATTTGGCCCTTAATTGCATAGCATGATTGTGGATAGGGAATGTGTTGCACTAAAAAAAGCAATTATTTGCAGTAAAGCAAAATATAACTGAAATTTATATAACTGAAATTTATAAAACATTTTTGTGGTTGTTCAAATAAAAATCATGTGTATTTTGGATAGTTTCTCCGTTCCCTTGTACCTTGAAAAAGTCGACTTTTAGCCTCTGGCTCACAATATTGACAGCACAAAACAAAACATCTCATAGCCCATTATTAACTGTGCTACATTCCTTAACATGGATTTTTCCAAGTTCAGTTGAAACAATTGATTTTAAAAAATTGAAACAAACTTCAAAAATTCAAAAAAATATTATACAATGTTGGTTAAAAAAAGTAGTACATTTTAGGTTGTTTCTTTTGTGAGGGAACAAAATTGCTTTTCTGAATCAAATATATTTTTACACTAAGGATAATACTTATGCTCAGCCTCTAAGTATGTGGTGTATGCACCTGGATGTTTTTGGAAATTGAAGAGAATTATATTTGAGTACTTATCTGGATGGCCACTCAGAACACGAAAGAGATCCAATCTGATCTCACAAATTACAGATTCATCATGAGGTCATCAGCTTTAACCTAATAACATTTAATGGTAAATAAGTAAAAGTGCAGGAGATGTGTCTTTAGTGTAGGTAGCACAGATTTTATGGTCTGTGTATTTATTATTTTTCTTCTGTGCAGAAGTGTGAGAAACTTCTGGAAAGGAGAGAGGGAGGGATGGATGGGCAGAGGAAAGAAGGGAGGGAGAAAAAAGATTTGTTCATAACTACATGACCCTAAGCTTCTTAATAACAGCAATGTGCTGTTGTGACCCTGGCTGGATTCCAGGAGCCCACCAAAGCCTATCACTCCACCTCCTCAGCTGGACAGGGGAGAGAAAATATAATTAAAGCCTTGCAGGTTATAATAAGGACAGGGAGAGATCACTCACCAATTACTGTCATGGGCAAAACAGACTCGACTTGTGAAAAAATAATTTGATTTATTACCAGTAAAATCAGAGTAGAATAAGAAGAAACAGAAAGTAAATCTTAAAACATCTTCCCTCCACCCCTCCCTTCTTCCTGGGCTTTACTCCTGATTTTCTCTACCTTCTCCCTCCAGCAGTGCTGGGGAACACAGAATGGGGGCTGTGGTCAGTTCACCACATGATGTTTCTGCTGCTCCTTCCTCAGTGGAGGACTCCTCACACTCTTCCCCTGCTCCCACAGGAGACAGCCTTCCATGAACTGCTCCAACATAGGCCCTTCACATGGGGTGCAGTCTTTGGGAACAGACTGCTCCAGCATGCGTCTCTTCCATGAGTGTAGCCCTTCAGGAACGGGGTGCTCCAGGATGGATTCCTCCCATGAGGTGCAGTCCTTCAGGAACAGGCTGTTCCAGGATGGGTCCTTTCCATAGGGTCCCAAGTGCTGCAGCAAACCTGCTGCAGCGTGGGCTCCTGTCTGCATTGGGTCACAGGTTCTGCCAGGAGCCTGCTTCAGTCTGGGCTTCCCATGGGGTCACAGCCTCTTTCAGGTACATCCCTGCTCCGAATGGGGTTCTCTAGGGTCTGCAAGTGGAGATCTGCTCCCTCATGGACCTCCATAGGCTGCAGGAGGACAGCTGCCTCACCATGATCTGCACCACAGGCTGCAGGGGAATCTCTCCTGTGCCTGAAACACCTCCTCCCCTCCTTCTGCTCTGACCTGGGTGTCTGTGGGGCTGTTTCTCTCACATATTCTTACTGCTTTCTCCAGCTGGAATTGTGCAGTTTATTTTTTTTCCCCATCTTTTTAACTATCCCAGGGCTGCTGACACTGTCACTGATGGGCTCAGCCTTGGCCAGCCGTGGGTCTATCTTGGAGCTTTCTGGCATTGGCGCTATCAGACAAGAGGGAAGCTTCTAGCAGCTTCTCACAGAAACCACCCTGTAGCCCCACAGCTACCAAAACCTTGCCGTGCAAACCTAGTACAAACAAAAACATCAGACTATGGTGAAAGGAAAAGGACGTGATTTTTTCATTGCTATCATTTCTCCTGCAATCATGTAGTATGATTACACATAGCAGCACAGAAAATACGTGAATAGACAAACCTTGTAATTCAAAAAACTCTTGCTACTAAAAACGACTTCTTTTGTTTTTCTTCTATTATGTTCATATGTTTATGCGTATGTGCAATGACATGACTGTTTTGTGAGCTAAAAATTTACCCGGATTCTCAGGGATAATCACATAAGCAGGTTGTCTCTCTCAGTGGAATAATGTATAGTGGAATAATGTATGTGAGGAAAGCAGGCTGTATGGTACTGCTGCTTTCATTCCTGCACAAGGGGACAATGGGAGAACAGAAAAAGGTAAGGAGACTGAAACTACAAAGCTCAGAGGTTGTCAGTATACAGGCGGAATTAATATACACCAGCAAATCCTGAGAATAGACAGTTGAAAAGTTACTTTTATCAGGAATAGGCAAAGACAATCAATTCTTAACTATGGTTCAAGACTGAGAGAGCGCAGACAAAAAATAGCACTTAAGGACAGATAAATCAGTACATGCTAGTGATTCATCCACCAATAAAATTACACTTATTGATTCAGATGAAATAATAAAGGAAATAATAATAGTAATAATTGTGGCATCGTGGAAAACAGGGATGTCTGAAAAAGTAAAAAGAATGCATTAATGCCATGCTCTGAAAGCACAAGGTCAAAGAATAATATTAAAGCAAAGCCAGAAAATATGCATGTTGTCTGACTGAAGCTTATGAAGTCTCAGCTGGATATAGTGAAGAAAAATATAGTTTGGAAAGGAGGTATTTGTAAATCCAGGTTAAAAGTCACTATTTGGATGTTATTCATTTCAGCGAACACATTTCAGTGGAAGTTCTACTCCTAAGATATTTCTGAGATTAATTGAGTAGATCTAAGAGAGCTAGAAAGTTTTCAGATTTTGTAATGGATGTTATTTTAATTTGGCTTAGAGAGTTTAAATTATGCAATGAGAGATTTTGGCAACGTTTTCACAGAGTAAGAAGTACACCGAAGACATAGATTAATCTAATAAATCTTCTATGCGTTAGACAGAGGGACTAATCCTTCACTGTTTTGTACCTTCAGTGTAACTTTTTGTAACTGCAAGAACTCTGCTTTCATAGCATCTGTGTTACACAGTTCCAAACAATTATACCAAATATGAGACAGACAAATACTGTCATATTCACATGCTGAATGTGAATCACTACTTAGAGATCCAGGCTGGATTTTACTCCACTACAGTTTCTTTGCAATGCCTTGCTGGTACAAAAAACATTACAGGTATTTTAACTATAATTGGGGGGGGGGGGGGGTGTGTGTAAGGAAATATCTATCTTTTCTTGTTTGAAATACAATTCATTTGTGTGGTAAACTGGAATGGAAAAATCTGGAGTACATCATTAAAATCCATTTAAAACTGCATGAATTCTAGACAGCAAACTAACAAAATGGTCTTTCCACAATTGGTTACAGAGAAATTATTTAAATAACTGCATGAGATGAGACAGCTCTATCTGTTAGAAAACAATTTCTTTTAAGTAAATATCAGAACAAATCTGATATTGCCATTTCAGCACCAAACTGCATCTTACCAGCTATTTACAGTGTAATTGCCATCCCAATTTCAGTGAAGTTCTGAAATATTTTTCTTTCATTCTGTTTCAAAGAGTTGTAGGGGTTTTACAAAACTTCAAACACAGCTGCATTTGGGAGTGTAGGGGATGAGAGGAAAGCAACCAGCACCATTGCCCAAGGACATAGGCCATAGGAGGCTATGAATAGAAGTACAGGCACTCCACCCTTGGATGGAAGGACAAAATGATCCTTCCTATTCAGGTCTCACTGAGTCAACCCTGTCCCTAATCTCCATTGGTTCTGCAAATCTGAGAAGAAATGTGTGATAAAAACCTTAGCATTAGAAAAGTAATTAAAAAGGCATTCGCTCTAATTTTTTATGTTACAAAATATAATTTAAATAAGAAATAAGTGAACTAATTGTTATGCATGGAAAAGAAATAGTTATCCACAATTCAGCACCATAAATATTCCAATTAACATTTTAGCATGAAGCATATGGTTAAGAGCTTAGGTTCAATTCAAGCAGAATGCCATTTGGGATTTAACGGATAGGTATTCAGTAAAACTCTACAGCATGTTTAGCAAACAGCAGCAACAAATGTGTAACCAATTTAATCAGCATGTGCATTGGGAGTGGCTATATATGTTTCTAATGAATACCCAACTACCCTTAAATCAACATTCATGTGCTAATTTCCCCCCACCCTCCACCTCCCCACCTGCCTTCTGAACCTTGCAGTCTGTGTGTGTTCACTGACAAAAAAAAAACAAAACAAGGAAACAAAAGCAAAACCTACACAGAAGGGCAAGGGAGGAGCTCTTGCAGTTGAGCAGTCTTACAGAAAGGAGGGAAGGTTGAGTGTTCACTGCCTTTGACTGGATCAACATACGTACACACATGCACACATACATTCATTTGTAAATAGCTGTGTATGGAGCAGCGTCAAAGCTTCTCTTCTGTGTTTTGCAAATCTTCATTCCAACCTGCAGATTAGACTGATGATGGGACAAGCATCATCAGGGAAAGGGTCCACAGGCTCTGACTGAGGCAAACAAGGTCAGAATATAGCTGTGATTCTACTGGGAGTGCAGAAAGGATAATGTCACCACTCTTTGTTGGATCTTTTCAGAAGAGGACACCTGACTGTAGCTTGATTTCCTACACTGACTATTGTGAAAGATTTGACCTAGATCTATTGCCGAGATGCCAACATGTACTGCAGTGTGTTTCTACAGTCTTGTTGATAGAGCAGTATTCTATTTACTCTGAATAGCAAAGTACCGTTTAGGAGGTCTTCTGTCTTAGTAATGGCACAGCAAAAGCTGGTGGTCCTTGAGTGGTTTCTGGCACTCAGAAAACACAGTATAACAGTTGCTGTATAGCTGCATGCTGGAGAAAGGAAAAGAGGACTAAGTAGCTGTTGAGGAATGAGACTGTGCTTTTCATATTCATTGACATTAAGCAAAATGTTCTTGCTCCAGAGAAGAACTTAATCAATCAAGAAATGATTTTAAGTACCTTTAAAAATGCTTGTCTCAATTCTGTATGCTAATGCCATGATTCATGTGGCTTCAGTACTGCAGGTTGCAATCAGTCTTTCCAGTAACTAAACACAATCCTTTTAACTACCATCCTGTAAAATCCACATTAAGAGGCTGCAAGCCTACTTCATTAATCTTTTCATTAATCTACAATTCACCCATCAGACAAGAGGGGTACTAGGCATCTGTGTGCCATTTTACAGATTTTACCCCTTAAATTTCTAGAACACATCATAGTAATAACTTGGTGTGCATTGTTGCGTGCATCTCTGACAGCATTTCTATCATCATCTGATCAGAAAAACAAATAAGACAACAAAGAGTTCTATTATGGGGATTGGTTTGTATCTAAAAATTTTCTCAAATATTTAAACCATTTTCTTGCAAAACCAAATATGAGCTATGGGTTGACAGCTTGTATGACGAGTTTTAACCCAATGGGATTTTAAAAAGCTGATAAATTAAGCCTGAAAATCCAGGTTTATAACAGAAAGCCTTATAGGCTCTTGCCTGCATTGCTAGAGAGCTGTTAGAATATAAACTTTTTTTTTTTAACCATTCAAAATGTTTTATTTTCAAAATTCAAACTTTAAAATAATTTGGAGGTAGCCAAATGACAAAGCTGCAGCACTGGGAAGGAGAAAAATTCCTCTATGAAATTTTTAGTAAAATCCATTTTATTAATCAAAAACATTTTTGAAATAGTTTCAAACTTTTTTTGAATAAAATTCTGCATTAAAAAAAAAGAAATCCTTTCACTTCTGTGCCTCAGTTCAGCTAAAGATCCTGAGAGGCTTTGCAAACGTTTGTGAATTTAAGTTCTCAACCAATTACTCTCCTTTTATGAATGGATATAAATTGAGTCACACAGTGAAAGTGGCTTAGGTCTTCCAGTTCTCCTCCTTCCCTGTTCAACTCCCACTGTGCATTTCAGTAGCTATTTATTCATCCCCACAGAATTCACATGAAAATGATTTATATTCCCATTCATCTAGGAGATTAATTAATCTACTACATTTATCTGGAAGATGTGGTCTCCTTTCTGTGTTTTAGGATGGAGGAAGGAATATACCATCCATAATAAACACTAGGAATCACTAATGTGTCTTTAGTAAACAGAGATTTCAATCAAGAAACATCAAAGACTGAGTTTCATTCCACCTTGCTTCTGCTATCCAAACTAGAAGCCTAAGTGTCCTGCGCTTCTGTAGATAGCAGAGGAAGATGATGATTCAAGTCACAAGGCGAGAAGGTCTTCAGCCACAAATTGAATGTTTAAAAGGAAAGGAGTTTCTTTGGTTTTCTTTTATTTCCCCCTGTTAGTTAGCTTAGGTAGCACCTCAGTGTGTGCTATAGTGCTGTGCCTTTCGGTTTAGCACGTTGGTTTTGTGGGTAGAATACTAAGATGCTTTTTCTCACTGGAAAGAAATGCAAAGAAGCATTTGGCTTTGACTCTGGTAGCTTTTGAATGTCACGTTTTCTTCCTACTCTTACTGGTGATATACTGTCTGCTCTCCATTTCAGCCCTTTCTGCCATTACATAATTTCCAAACAGTCTCAAAGACTCTGTCTTTACTACTAAATTAAAGGGAAATGACCACTTCAAGAGCCCTGACTCAGAAGACTTGGACATTCTTGTACCCTATAGGTACAAGTATAGCTAAAAGCAAAAACTCTGTGCATTCACACTGTCCAGAAAGGCAGCGCTGCTAGATTTATTCCATCTATAGACTGCAGAGCTATGCCCATGTTAAGTGAGTATTTGATTGTATTCAGCAATTGCTGCCTGATCATCAATGTCTCTGTATCTATTTGTGGCACCAGATAAAATTCTCCCCCACTACCAGCATTTCCAGCTATTGTAATTTCCCCAAAGAGATGCGAGATTTATTTTACCCAGCTACAGTACTTGAGAGATTTATAAATGCTGGACATTGTACAACTGCTAAATGACCCTCCTGGAATACATGACAAACCACATATTTTCTTTCTTTCTCCCTCTCTCTTTCCTTCCTTCCCTCCTTCTCTCCCTCCCTTCCTTAATTTATTTCTTTCTTCCTTCTTTCTCCCTTCTTCTCTTTCTTTTTTCTTTATTTTCTTTCTCTTTCTGCCTTTTTTCTTTCCTTCCTTCCTCTCTCTTCCCCCTCACCTCTCATTTTCTGATCTCATTTCTTCTTGAGAATGACTTAAGCAAAATGGAAGTATATGAGAGTCTAAATAATGTTCAAAGCATCACACTTGGTAGTTATGTTCTTTCAGTGCTCCATTGTGTTGACACTCAGGTGCATCTTGTCATTTACAGTGCACTTAGGCATTCAGTGGATCATATGATGATCTGAATCTCATGACTTACAGTCCATGTGTCAGTTGCTCCGGTTGACAGGGATTTTTTTTCTAAAGCAGAATGTCAGCCAGTGAGGGATGTCAAAGTGTTAGAAAGACTATGTCATTGTTCCAGCCACATTAAACAGAAATGTTTTCAGTTTCTGTGGCTCCTTTGCTGTCACCAGTCAGTATCTACCTGTCAAGTGGCAGAGAACTTGAGGAAGGCAAGATGAGAGCACAAAAAGAGAAAACATTTCTAAACATTGTGGGACTAGCATAATTGGTCATGACTGTTTAAAGGGACAATTTTTCATTTTCAGGTAATATTTTACCATTGTATGAGGGTTTCTCATTACCTAAAACATTACAGAGAAATAAAATACGTTCAGAAATCTAAATATATGCATTAAATATTCATTTTCAAAACCATGTGTGAAAAGGGCTTATCAGCAGTTTCCCATTAATGCACCTCTAAATTTTGAGAAACTTGTATTTGTGACTTTTTCAAAAGGAATATCATTATTTTACTCAGCACCCTTTCCTCTGTTATAAAATGCCACTTTTGCATCCCCTTTTTTCCAATGATTGTTTCCTACTGTCCAGAAAGTCTTCAAGCTGGTTTAAATTGATTTGCAAATGCAACTGATTGCTCACACTAGCTCTTTATATTATATGATATGCTCAAACTCTTGTTTTTGATCAAAGATGAAGCATACTTTACAAGTACATATATCAAGTCAAGAATTTATTGTTAATATAACTGATAATTTTAACACTGAAATTCAAGAATCATTTTTAGTCTAGGTCTAATTTTTCAGAAAAAAAGAAAGAAGAAATAATAATGCAGCTAGTATATGTGTATGGACTAAAAAGACTAAGTAATATTAATAATACTATTAAAATTACAAGTACTTCTTAATTTCAGACCCCTTTTCTGGTGTTATGGCTACCCTTCTGCTTTTGGGGATCTTAAACTACTGACTACTCAAAATAGCTCCTTAAATAGCTCTGGACTACTAGAGAGGGTAACACCACAACTTGTTAGCTTGTCCTCCTTGCTCTGGCAGGAATATGTTGTTGATGTTGGCTTATTCCTCTTTGTAGGATCAACTTGGGGTCATTTTTATATGTTTATTATCATGCTTTAACAGCTTTATTCTGTCTTCATTGGTCAGCAGCTCCATGTTATATCCAAATTTACTGTACATGGTAGATTTTATGTATTAGATACTATTTCTTTACGTCTGTTACCCCTTAACCATCTTTGCCCAGATCCAGATCTGCACTGCTGTACCTCACCATGGATGAGTTGCTAATAGCCATGAGATGTTTATTCCTGTGTCATTGTCAGTGCCAGCCTTTTCCCCCATCTCTTATCCAACGCCAGTGTACCTCTACAACTGACTTCCAAGGCTTTTGCCATTGTATCAGGACCATATTTCTCTACATCATTATGTTAAGGTCAAAAATCTCTTCTCCTACATAGAACAACTGCTCATTGCAGTTATCTATACACACCTAAGGATTTGTATCACAAAGATAAAGAAAAGTAAAACAAATTAGCCATAGACACCTGCCCAGCTACAGAAAGTGTGGTCACAGTTAACCAGGAGAAACAAGGTCAAGGCAGATCAAGAAAAGCTCAAGCAAAGCAGCTCTGGCAAGCCTCATTCCTACAAACCATGTGAACTCAGTGCAAAACGTACAGCCTGTTACTAGCAAAGATAATACCATATTGCAGGGCATACATGTTACATGTGACATATATCAGAGGATAGCAAGAGGAAGTCAGGCATTGTTTCAGGCAGATAAACTTGGGTGTCCAGCAACATAAAATAGGGCTAATCCTTCACCTGTTTCAGCCTCCACAAGGTGATGTTGCTGAGGAGTCTGATGGGGAATTTGCAGCTGATTCCGGTTAGCACAAAGATCAAAATTCCAAGTGCAATTCCTTTACAATTTTGCATGTGCTTAAAATCTTCCAATGAAAATGTAATGAAATCTTTTGTGAAACAAACTCTGAATCATTGATTTAAATGGTTCAACAATATTTTTATTTCTGCTTTGAATGAAAAGCACTGCTTCAAAATCTGGTACATTGTACCAGGCCTGTGATCTGATTGAAGAAGCCTCAGTTCTGGTCATTTTATATAGCATAATGATACCGTTATGTCAGAGGAACAGGGACCATCTGGTGGCATTTCAACTATGGAGGAACTGTCTTGTGCAAAATGGAATAAAATGTCTTTTTTTTTCTTTTTCCAATAATTATGAAAATGATGTGGGCTCTTTCTGTCTTCCTTCTTTCTCTTTTTTTGTCTCTCTTTCTGTCATTATCTTTTTCTTTCCTGAGTGCAGCATCTGATACAATAAATAATAAAATAACCTGTGGATTGGAAGATGGTCCTCTGCATCCATGGTTCCTGATGAAAAATTTATGTGTTTCTTATTTCTGCTTAGCATATGAATTCATCTTGATCCCTGATGAGATTCTATATAGCATAAAAACATCCATCTTAAATAAGGTTTTTATGAAAACAGTTTACATTTGCTATCCAGTAGTTGTTAGGTTTTATCCGTTATGACTGAGCTCCCTAAGGATGTAAACATATAACTTGAACTAATCTAATGCACTAAAAATGAATATTCCTTACTTATACATCCATCTCCGTCTCTGAATAAACCTATTATTACTTTTAGAGGTGACATGCATTGAGATTACCTCTTAAGATTAAATGAAACCTGCTATTTAATATTTAAATGCTTTTTCACAGTCTCATTCTGTGGGGGTTTTATTATTATTATTTTATTTTCATGTTACCTAAATTTGCAAAAATAGGAGGAAACAGCAAGAAGAGTATTATTCTTAAGCCTGGCAGAGGTGAATCAGCCAAATCAGAGGCTGAAATGACAAGCACATCAGTCACTGACACAAACCAGCTGCCAGGCCTCTTTATATGCAAGTCATTCAGTGAGATATCAGAACGTGGAAAATATAATACTCCTACCAACATTTCTTGTTGAATTAATGCCCAGGTGAGTTCTTCTGAAATGCTGCAGTTGTATCTCAGAAAAAACAAGGAGCAGTAAAGCATCATACTTATTAGGACGCAATTTGCCACAGCAGCAGTCAAGTGCTTCAGCCTCTCCCAGTGACAACGGGGAGGGAAGACTGGGGATAGGGAAACTTAGATTAAATTCATAGCGCAGTGCACATTTAGAATTCAGTATTGACAGCTCTAATTACACACACCTTTCCATCACAAGTTCATTATCTAAGAGGAAAACGCTAGAAACAGCAGTATCAACTTCTTGTGGAAATACATAAATAAGTAAGTTCAGAGCCAAGCACTTCAGAGTTTCTGACCTTTCCCCTTTCTTTCTGGCAAAACCCCACATGTTATCCCCTGCATTTTGTTTACCTTTAGATTGGAAGAAAAAACCCCAAACAAATAAAGCGGTCTGAATACTAAACCTTTGTTCAAAATATAACTGCAGAATGTTACAGTCAGGGTGTAGGGTATGATGTACTTTTAGGGTATTTGCTTTCCAGCAACTTTTTAAAAACAAGGAATCTCAGCTACTCTTCAGGCTTCCTCTAAAATAGATGAAATGAAATAAACACTTTGAGAAGGCAAATATTTTAGGCTAGGCTGAACTCTTTCATGGAAATAATTTTTTCCATCACCAAAAGAGAGAACTTAGATGGCCAAATGCTGGTTGAGGCGAATACTGCTTCTTCAAAAGATACCACTAAGAACACAAGTCCATTTCTCAGCACAAGATCAAAGGGTGACCTACCTGTAGGACATTAGACATACCTATGGCCTCTGTGTCATGCTTGTCTCAGCCATAGCCCAAATGCAGCACTCAGCAACACTGGAACAGGATGCTACTGTCAATTAATTTTAAATATGACTTCTACCAGCATAGAAGCTGATAGAAGTAATTCATCAGCACATCCCAAGTCAAGTAAGTGAGACAACTCACTAAGTCTAGTTACAGTTCGCAAGTTACGGATAATTAGGGATGGAGTTTTGTTGTATAAGATACTGTTCCATCATATTCACCATAAATTCTCCATAAGACCAGCTTATACATTGTACCAACCAACACAGTTTTTATAAGTGATTACATGTAGATAATTCTAAACCTCATCAGTGTAGATACAAGCCCCTGCCCTGCCTTTCCACTCTGAGTCTAGTTCTGTGTATTTAGTTTGGTAAAATTTGTTGTATTTTGAACCATTACAAAGTATGGATATCGCTTTTCTTTGAGCATCATGTCTCCAGAAATACTAAAACTGTATTTTGAGTAAGGCTATGAATTAACTACACCAAAATCTGGTTTGGTTCTAGCATCAGTTTGAGGGTATGTAATTCACATGAGTTGTAAGGTCACAGACAGTCCTCATGTAATAAATTACCTGTGATAAAGAAGTGTGTCAGGACGTTGGAGGAAAAGGTCACTGCTGCATCCTTCTCATGAGCATGTGAGACCATTGGTGGGAAGTTGTGAATGCTCCATCCCTGGCAGTGTTCAAGGCCAGGTTGGACGAGGCCTTGGGTGATATGATTTAGCGTAAGGTCTCCCTGCCCACGGCAGGGGGGTTGGAACTAGGTGATCTTAAGGTCCTTTCCAACCCTAACGATTCTATGATTCTATGATTCTGTGACTGACGCCTGCCTGGCCTAGGACAAGTTACAGAAAGGTGATCACACTCAGGAAAGAATTCCTTGTTTAAATTTACATTTTATAAATATTTATTCAAATTTTCATAAAATACTGAAGTATTCTAAAACGGTCATGGGTGATATCTCCAGTCATTCAAATTTTAAATAATTAGGCCACATGAATAATAGCAGGGCAAACAAGCTCCTTATTCACATTCATGGAAACCATGAAGCATTTTCCTTGTTCACTTTACAATATTATTTCTCCTGTGCATGAATGAGTTTGAAAGATTTGTTTAGTAACACTAGTAACATGAATAATGTCTTAAAAAGAGAAATATGAATCCTTATTGAGATGCAAATCAGTATTTTATCTACAGATATGGCATGAAATGTATATGACATTTTTCTCATTTACAAACAGTAGACTGTAGAACTTCTCACTCAAGCTAGCAGCAGTTTCTACCTTCATAAATGTCCAAGACTTTGCTATATCCTAAGAAAAAAAATAATCCTTTTATAGGCATTCTGAATATTTTAATATGCATATGATTCAGCTCAGCTCACAGCTAGCTGCAGGATTCAGCTGTTACTGTACAGATGGCTGTAAAGGTTACTTCAGTCTTTGTTGTATCTCCTACTGATGCTTTTTGGTTCTCATTCCAGATGTTATTCACTACAAAGCACATTTTCTCTATATGTGCATTAATGTTAGGACACGCCAAAGACTATTTGGTTAAGACAGTCTGGTACTTGGAGAAAGGATGGCATTTTTTTATTTAAAAGATAGAATATCACCTATCGATCAGGGTACCATATTTTGTTTATCTGCCAGTTTTTCTGTTATCTGAGAGACACAAAGTACTTTAAAAGGACCATTCCAACAGTTTTCATCAATGACTTCCCAAGTTAGGTTGCCTGGAATTGTATTTCTGTGGTTTTTTTGGGGGGGTTATTTTAGTAATCTTATCCATGAATGAATGTCTGACAGATAAGAAGCTGTTATATGTTCTGGCCATTTAAAAAAGCTCTTTCTAGGAACAGATAGTTAACAGAATTATGTCTTCAGTGTTCTATGTAAGTGCATGTATGGCTAGTCTAGTGCTGCTTGTTTCCAGAAAAAAAAAAAAAAAATCATCTTCTTTAATCAGTAAATTTCCCGTAGCACTGAAGTACAAGTTAGTATTTTTCAGATGAAAGCACTAGACATAATTTTCTTCTTTGAAGTAAGTGCAGCAGATCTAAAAACCCATGAGATTTCTTTAGCTCATATGTAATAATGAAAGTCCCTAAATGTTATACAGATAGCCTAACAGGGTTCTTCATGAGCATTTGCCAGTTCTGTTTTAAGTGAACATGGTAGCTTTGTGGTATGGAGCTGTTCTCTGGCGGGATGTCTTTGTCTCCAAAGTAAATAATAAGGTCATAGTTCAGAATTTATTTTAAGGAAGTATAGTTTAAAATGTCTGTTTTGAGTGAATTAAAACAAAATAAATTGAAATTCATAGCATAGAATTCATAGCCATAGAATCATAGAATCAGAGATAAGTTTGGGTTGGAACTTTAATGATCATCTAGTTCCATCCCCCTCCAGCCATGGTCAGAGACACCTCCCACTAGACCAGGTTGCTCAAAGCCCTGTCCAACCTGACCTTGAACAATTCCAGGGATGGCACATCCACAACTTCTCTGGGCAATTTGTGCCAGTGCCTCATACTTTCCTAGTGAAAAACTTCTTAATATCTAATCTACATCAACCCTCTTTTAGTTTAAAGCCATTCCTCCTTGTCCTATCACTACAGGCCTTTGTAAAAGGTCCCTCAGCAGCTTTCTTTTAAGCCTCCTTTAGGTACTGGAAGGCTACTATAAGGTCTACCTGAAGCCTCCTCTTATCCAGGCTGATAACCATCTGACCAGACAGGATGATCCAACCCCAACTCTCTCAGCCTCTCTTCATAGCAGAGGTGCTCAGGAGCTTTGATCTCAGAAGTGGGGTGAGGTCTCACAAGAGCAGAGTAGAAGGGCATAATCACTTTCCTTTTCCTGCTGGTCATGCTCTTTTACATGCAGACCAGAATATGGTTGGCTTTCTGGGCTGCAAGTACACACTTGCCAACTCATGTTGAGCTTTTCAACAACCAATACCCCCAAGTCTTTCTCCTCAAGGCTGCTCTCAATCCATTCTCCACTCAGCCTGTAGCTGTGTCTGGGATTGCCCTGGCACAGGTGCAGGGCCTTGCACTTGGCCTTGTTTAGTTTCATGAGGTCTGTGCTGGTCCACCTCTTGAGCCTCTCAAGGTCCCTGGGTAGCTGAATGGCATCCGTTCCCTCCAGCATGTTAAACGCACTACACAGCTTGGTGTTGTCATCAAACTTGCTGAGGGTGCGCTCAGTCTCACTGTCCGTGTTGTCACCAAAGGTGTTGTTTACTAGAATAGAAACACAAAACAGGTTTGCAAGTTTTTGTAATGCATTCAAAGAAAATATTTTTCTAATATTTACAATTTTGTTCATTTATATGTAATTTGACTTTTAAAGAAGTTATCTGTAGTGTGAACGAGTCCCAGACTCAAAGCTGCAGCAGCTTCATTTTTATCCCCAGGTTAGATTTTGTTTCAGCAAATCTTCACATGGTTTGTATGTGCTCTTATAATTACATCAGTAGTGCCTCTAAAAGCCACTTCCCCTTTTAAATATGCAAAATTTATCACTGATTAGTAAACATCTGTTACCAGGTGTGTTGTAGAATATTGTCTCTTCATCAAGCTAGAAGGATTGCATTTAATCTATTCCAGTAACTCAAAAGATTAAAGGTAAAAGAACTTTCAGAAAACATTTTTAGTTTTCTTGTTTACAAGTTTTTTCATCATGTAAAATAGTTCCTCGGTAGAGCAAATCTTCAAATGTTTAAATTAATATATTATATTGACAAATGTTAGCTGCCAATTCCTCTAAGTTTTCAATAACAGTTGAGTTGTGCTTTTACTCTCTGTACAAGAAAATAGTTAAGGTGAGAAAGGGTTCTAATGATCCTGTATTAGTAATACGTGATATAGTGTGTTTTCTGTGTCACAGGATGCCCTTACCATCTTGGCAAAACTACCCAGATTGTCAGCATTTTCTTAGAACTATGTGTCTGGCACAAATGCACAAACAGGTCTAAAAATTATAGTTTCAAAAGCTCTTTGTTGAAGGAGTAGAAGAATGCAAGACTGGATAAATTAATTCACATTGGTTGTTCTAGTGATACAGCCCAGCAGTAAATGCTGTTCAAATAAATTACTTGAATAGGCTTATAGTTGTTTAAGTGTGAACCTGCTCCCCACAATCACAGCATTTAAAGATTTGAAGTGAACCATATGTTGATAAATACTCAGATACTTATACTCTGCAGCATAACAGACACAGCAGCTGTATTGCTCCAATGAGGAACCCACATGTACCAATTTAGCTAAGCATTTAAGCACAGTCTTGCATCTTCTTTAAGCATTTTGTTGAATTTCAGTAATGAATTCAAAACTGAAATTTCCATCTGCCATGTGTGCACCCCTGGAGGCCCTAATAAAGTTAGAGGATTATTGTTGGGCTGCAGATTTCACACGAGTGGACTGTAACATCACCACCTCGATCTTTCTGAAGGACCTGTTTTTACAGATTGCTGCAGTTTAACTCCAGCTGGCAACCAAGCACCACACAGCAGCTCACTCACTCCCCCCATGGTGGCACAGGGGAGAGAACTGGAAGAGTAAAAGTGAAAAAAAATCATGGGTGGAGATAAAGACAGTTTAATAGGATAAAGCAAAAGCTAGGCATGCAAACAATGCAAAACAAGGAATTCATTCATGTCGTGGTTTAAACCCAGTCAGGTAATTCGTTCGCTAACTTCCCCCTCTTTTCTTGCCCTCCCCCTGCTCTTGGAGGGACGGAGAGGAGAATCAAAAAGAATGCAACTCCCACGGGTTGAGATAAGAGCAGTTTAGTAACCAAGGTATAACACAGATCACTACTGCTACCACCAATAATAATAATGATAAAGGAAATAACAAGGGAAGAGAATACAACACCTCAGCACCAGCCGACCGATAACTCGCCCCCCAAGCCCGACCAAGCACCGACCGATACCTCCTCCAACCCTGCAGTCTCCCAGCCCTTCCGGCTAACTCCCAGTTACATCCTGGGCATGACGTGCTGTGGTATGGAATAGCTCTTTGGTCAGTTTGGGTCAGGTGTCCTGTCTCTGCTTCCTCCTGGCTTCCCTTCCTCCCTGGCAGAGCATGAGGCTCACAAAGTCCTTGGCCAAACCAAAACATCGCTATCAGCTCTGTTCCCAGGCCGAAAGTCAAAACACTGCACTGCACCAGTTACCAAGAAGGGGAAAAAAGACTGCTACTGCTGAACCCAGGACATTATCCACCCCTTATTCCATACCATTCACGTCATGCTCAGATCCCACATTTTCAATATACCATCACTCTTATCTAAGTGCATGGACCAGTAGATATAAAGCTGCTGAGTCCATCTGGTCCATGATGTCAGGCTCCATCTCTTGTAACAGTCTTCCAGAGCAGGAGAGACTGTGCAGTGTTCACACTCGTGAATAACTAGAGCAATAGTGTCCATTGCTAAGTCCACCCCTTGATCATGAGTCCATCTCTGTGTTGCATCTCTGCCTTGATGGCCTGAAGTGCCATGGGCCCACCAGGCTCAAAATAATTCACTGTCCCCTTAAGCAGTTTCTGCAGCTTGTTGCTGGGGACTCCATACAGCTGCCTTCCATCTCCGATGCTTCCAAAGCACTGGAGGGGCCCAGTGGACTAGGTACTTGCCCATACTGTCCCACACACCCTGCCACTCATGACTGTCCAGCCTTGGGGAAAACCTCTTGGTCCCCCTGCATCGTCGTCTAACCCCAGGCAAGACCCAAACCTGACTCTGCTTAACTTTTGAGATCAGACAAAATGGTTGTGGGTAGAACACAGTCTGTGTGTGTGCCAACATGCTGATCCCCATCACAATCAGCAGGCAGGTCCCAAGGATACCCAAAGGCCATTCAAAACCTTCAGAACTCTCAGTTGATGCTGCCGTGCTTGTCACTGGGGCTGGTGTAGCTGCTGCGCTTGCCGGCTCTCCCACCGCCAGCTTCTCTTTTCCTGAGCCCAGCTCTTCCTCCTCTGCCTTGCTGGGAAATGCTGCGTGGTCTCCTGCATCCTCCTGGGGCTCGGCGGGCGGCTTCCGGGGAATGCTCTCGGCCGTCGCAGGGCTGGGCTCGACCGCGGGGCTCGGCTGGGCCGCGGGGCTCGGCTCCTCCGCCGCCTTCTCCCTCTGCTCGTCAGCCGCCTCCTTCTGCTCCTCGACCGCCCCGACCTCCTCCACCGGCAGCCGTCCCCGCACGGCCTCCGGCCCCGCTCCCGCCGCCGCTTGGTCCCCGGGGCCGCTCTCCTGAGCCGCTTCGGCTGCCGCCGGCAGCCGGGGCCGCTCCCCCTCGGCTCCCCCGCAGCCTCACGAAGATGGAGAGGAGGGCGAGGGCCAGGACGGTGAAGAGCAGCCGGACGGCCAGGTACAAGTCCACGGCCACGTCCGTCCCGCCCTGCTGCTGGAGCCCGCCCGTATTACAAGCCATTGCCATAAAGCACAGTGAGACAAGAACCTTAGCCCAAGCCCCACACTTGATAAACACTAACACAGCAAATACCGGCTCTAAGTAAGTTACAACGGTCTGAAGCTGTGAGATCAAGAGAAACAACTCTGAGAGCCAATAAATCAGCATTGTGGCGAGTGACTATTAATCCAGTCAAATCTGTCGTTATCTCAACCCTTCGTGCCCCGCGTTGGGCGCCAAAAAGAGAACTGTCGTGGTTTAAACCCAGTCAGGTAATTTGTTCGCTCACTTCCCCCTCTTTTCTTGCCCTCCCCCTGCTCTCGGAGGGACGGAGAGGAGAATCGAAAAGAATGCAACTCCCACCAGTTGAGATAAGAGCAGTTTAGTAACTAAGGTATAACACAAATCACTACTGCTACCACCAATAATAATAATGATAAAGGAAATAACAAGGGAAGAGAATACAACACCTCAGCACCAGCCGACCGATAACTCGCCCCCCAAGCCCGACCAAGCTCCGACCGATACCTCCTCCAACCCTGCAGTCTCCCAGCCCTTCCGGCTAACTCCCAGTTACATCCTGGGCATGACGTGCTGTGGTATGGAATAGCTCTTTGGTCAGTTTGGGTCAGGTGTCCTGTCTCTGCTTCCTCCTGGCTTCCCTTCCTCCCTGGCAGAGCATGAGGCTCACAAAGTCCTTGGACAAACCAAAACATCGCAATCAGCTCTGTTCCCAGGCCGAAAGTCAAAACACTGCACTGCACCAGTTACCAAGAAGGGGAAAAAAGGCTGCGACTGCTGAACCCACGACAATTCATCACTTCCCATGGTCAGGCAGGTGTTCAGCCATCTCCAGGAAAGCAGGGTTCCATCATGTGTAACAGTGATGTGGAAGTCAAACTCCATCACTTGAAAGTTCCCCCCTTTCCTTCTTCCCCATCTTCGTACATTCAGCATGATGCCATATATTATGGAATATCCCTTTGGTCAGTTGGGATCAACTGTCCTGACTGTGTCCCCTACCAGCTCCTTGTGCACCCCGAGCCTACTAGCCAGTGGTCTGGTGTGAGGAGCAGAAAAGGCCCTTGACTGTGTAAGCACTGCTCAGCAATAACACTGCTGAATTATCAACACTGTTTCCAGGAAAAATCCAGAATATAGCCACATTCTAGCTACTATGAAGAAAATTAACTCTGCCACAGCCAAAATGAGGACATAAACCCGTATAGCCATGGGATGTCCCAGTCTTAGGAGCCAAATTTATCTAGGATTTCTCGCACATTTAATACTTAAGTGGAAGCCAATATCACTCATTTAGATGAAGGTGATTGCACCCCAAAATTCCTGTAAAATATGATGTTTTTTCAATTTCTATGATTTGCTAAAGGTATTAGCATTTTCTTTTCATTCTAATACAGTAAATTTACTTCTTTCAACATTACATATACTTCCCATACAGTTTAAGGGTATGTGTGCATTGGTACATAAATGTAGCACAGTTATTTCTGCTTTCCTCAGGCTTCACTTTAAGGTCAAATTTCTTTCAGTCACTCCAATAGCAATCCCCATTTTCCTTGAGGAAATTATGTACATGTAATTATGTGTATTTTGATGGAATATACTTACCCTCAGTAATCTCTCTATTGCCGTGTGAAATAGAAATATCTTCTTTATTTTATTTTTTCCCCTAGGTGTGGCAATAATAAACAGAGGTTGATTCACTTTGGCTTCATCCATAATGTCTTTCTAATGCATGCCAGACAGCTAAATTTATCTCTGTCCTGAGAGGTATTGACTGAATGATATCTCAACATTTTGCTGTCTACAGGCTTTTAGAGATCTTCCAATTTTACTTCCAAGGTGACTAGATGATTCATTTGTACTTGAAAATCGAGAAAATAATATCCCATATGGTAGATAAAGTGACTAGGACTCTGGATAAAATCTGGCTGTTTGTGCATGAACAAAGCACATGAACAGTAACAAAACCTCTGTGATCTGTTTAGATTATAAAACTGAAGATTGTTTCTTGGGTTATAAGAAAGCAGTCATACCTGCATATTTTTTAGAGGGGTCTTATGCCTGCTAGTTAAATATTATTTTGAAAACACCAATTTAAATTTTCACATCCAAGAATTAAATCTGTAATCAATTTTAATTGTTTAAAGTTTAGAACTGGATTTGGCCATTTCATTCACCTTTATAAAAATTTCAACTTTATAACAACTAAAAAAAAAAATAAATAGAATATTTCCTTTGTGTCCCTGTGTAAATACATCAATTTAGAATACATTTAGCTGTGCTCATGTGAACACAAATTTATCTGACTTAGATTCAGCTTAATTTGCTTTCTCCTTCATTCTGAAAATGTCATCACCTTCTCTTATTAGTACACCACGAGCGTCTTCCTCTATGTTCTTTTCTTGAGGTCATGACAGGTCACTCATTTCCCTCGAAAGATAGGGTTGTCAAAACACCAGTCATCTAACAGAGATATGTTGGAACCATGGAACAACTCAAGTGTGTCACTGTCGTAACCCATTGATGAAGGTCACCAGCACCATGATTTGCCTTGTATCAAGATCGGAGTTCCTGAGTACTCCATTAGCAGTTGTGTGGTTCGGCTTTCACGGTCCTTGGCAGTGCACCTACTAACAATAATTAACTACTGGAAGACAGTCCCTTTGTATACTTTTACTTTAATGTTCAGATTGAGTAATATCAATAATTTTTCAGTTGATATTTAACAAGAAAGAAACTTTGCCTGAAACAGGCAGTATAAGATTATTCAGCTTCTTACTAAAGGTCATTTTGACCAATTATATTACAAAAAAATGGGGAAAGAATGAAATAGTACTTACTGTACATCCTAATTGTGGTTCATCATAAAGTAGGTTGCACGTGTGAATGTGTCATGGTTTAAACCCTAGCCAGACAGCTTCTTCACTCACTCCCGGTGAGTGGTGCCAGGCTGAGAGCAATTGAGGCAGAGCATGAGCCTCACAAAGTCCTTGGTCAGGGTAAACATCACTTAGCAACAACCGAAAACATCGGTATCACCAACACTGTTCCCAGGCTGGAAGTCAAAACACAGTGCTGCACCAGCTACCACGAAGGAGAAACATGACTGCTACTGCTGAACCCAGGAGAGAATGTCATTTTGCTTACTATCTTTGCTTATGAGAATGGTTTTATATGTGAAATTGTGCTCTTTCTCTATAACATATCCAGGTGCAAATGGGAATAATAGTAGCTAACTAGGTGTATTTTTATTGAGGCAATTAAGCATCTTTAAGTTGATTATTTTTTTCCTTCTTTCCTTCTTTTAAAAATTACAGATTTCAGGTTGTATTCTTCCTGAGTGTTATCCCAGTAAAAAGGATTTCAGCATGAATTTTTGCAAAAAGGGAAAGGTTTGTAGAAAATAGCAATCCGTGTGGATTGGTCAAATTTTGGATGAAAAATCTAGAAGAAAACACATCGAAAGAAAAGGTTGAATAATAAATTTTATGCTCAATTAATTGGGTGTTTCAGAGTAGAAAAATAAATCTTTTTGCTGAAAGAAATTATTCTAAATCAGGTATGAAAATAATATCTCCTAAACCTGTATTCTCTGAAGAGTTGATGATGCTTTTCCAGATAGTTTAAAAGCTATTCTTGCTTTTAACATATATGCCTAAAACATATAACAAATGTAGTCACTTTAGTTTGTGAACTTGTGTGTCTGTGTGGGGTAGTGAAAACTGGTGAGGGTTTATTGCAGTTCCTAGGGAGTTTTGTTTGTTCTTAAAAGGGAAAACATATTTCAAAACTGAGGCAAGTCAGCAGTGCGTGCATGAAAAGTGGAGGAGATGGAGGTGAAGATGATTTTTAGGTAGAACACTGCTGTATAGCCCACTGATGGTGAAGATGAAGAGTCCGACCAGCTCAGGTGCTCATCTGAAAATTGAAACTGTTTCTGGGCTTTTTTGTTACATAGAAGCTTGTGTTTCCTGTAGATATGTTAATAGCACAAAAAGTGAAAAGAGCGTTATCTTCAGTATGCCTTAGGAGAAAAACTTTCAGAGATAAAGTGTTCTAGGTAATAAATATTTCAGTCACTTTTAGACTGCAAATGCATCTTGCTGATATTTTGCTATTTTTCCCTTCTGCTTACTGAGTTCTGAGTTCTAAATCACTGTGAACAATATGTTGCGTTTGAGTTGGGAATGTGTGCATATATGCTATAGTGAGCATAACCCCTTTCTCTGATTATTTCTATAATGTACACGATCTGGGACTCAATCTGTAGACTCATATGGCAGCTTGGCCATGTTAGTGTAATTTTAGTGTACTGTATTCCAACAGAAACATTCAGAAATTTTTACTCCAATGTGAAGAAATCACAGTTTTTAGGATGCCTTTTTTTTTTTTTTAATTGGTAATTCATGTCTTTAAGCTCTCCCTCTACTGTAAAGGGTATGAATTTCCTTAACAAGAAATTAAAATTTAGCATCAGCTATAATCACTTGATTCCAGGAGCTGAGGTTATAAGCAAAAAACCCCAAATTTATACACCCACATGCTCCAACACCATTCCCTAAAAAACCTGTGAAAAAAGCTAAAGTTTCATAATAGAATATTCTGATTGCTGTTAGTGCCAGTCATAGAGTTTCACCTTGTTTTTCTGGGTTTCTCTGCTGCACCCTGCAAAACATTACACTATAAAACCATCCTTAAAGCCATAAGGGAACTTAAGGATTGTGTGTTTCTTATATCCTTATCCTTAAAACAAAGAATGAGAAAGAAAACCTGCTTCTGACAAAAAGTAGGTTTGATGCCTTACATCATTTTTAGGCCTTTTCACATATTAATATTAATGCATTACTGCAACACAAAACACTAACATAAAATAAATCATTTTTCCATACAGGAAGAGAGGAACTGAATAACACTTGGAATGAAAGTGGAGAACAATATAATTCTGTATCTTTTTCTTTCATGAGAAAACACTAGATGGGCCTAATTTAAAAAAAAAAAAAAAAAAAAAAAAATTATAAAGATCACCCTAATCTTCAGGATGCTTACAGTATAAAATGTTTCCCTTTTTCATGCTGGTTAAACAAATCCGTACTCACTTTTATTTTAAAAGAACTTACTTCAATAAAGTGATGTCTATACATCAGAACGTAAGATCACATTCCAGTTCCCTGGTCTCTCTGCCTGTGCTGGGCATGTCCTGAATCCATGCTAGGGTGGTGCCTTCATATTAATCAGTCCACTGTACCATGATTTCAACACAAAGAAAAAGTGTGCACAGGGATTAGCCTGTAACTATGATGTATAAGTGGCCATATTACCAATTAAAACTATTAGAAACCGCATCACCTAACTGAGGATTGTTTGATATCCATGCTACTTAAACCTAACCCCTTCTGTTAGCAGATGTGCTTTGGAGAAACATTCAAAACAGTGAGAAATCTCACAATTCAGCAGCAGGGATGAGTAAGGATCTATTGCTCAGATCCCCCCCCCATGGCCTGTTTCTGTTTAACGATGCAGGTGTACCCCTCTGCCTGTTTTGGATGGTCAGTGAACCCAAGATGGGTCACAGCAGGCATCAGCAAATATAGCCAAAGCTGAAGATGTGGATATACAGAAGAAGGAATAACAGTCTGGTTCAAAGTAAACAACAGAAATATAATTGGTTTGGATCTCAGCATGTGCAGAGAGAACACACAGTTTCTGTATTTTGTGTTGCATTCACATTTGAAAGTCTGGCTTAGATTTAGCCTGAATGACTAGCTACTGGCCTGCACCCCTGACACTTGCAGATAGGGGCATGTGACACTCATGGTGGGAGAAAAAGAGATGTGAGATGAGAGCTTGGAATCTTAAGGCATTCTTATTCTCACTTATCTTTAGGCATGTGTGGGACCTGAACTGTCAAGAAACCAAAATCATGGTCTCTGAAGAAATCAGACTGAGGTTGAACTACTCTGCATCTGCTTAAAACATACTCACATTTCAACAGCTCCACAAAATTCAAGGGAAAAAGTTCTCCTCCTGTGGGTAGCTACATGACTTGTTGAATTAATTTATTAAAATACTTTCAATGAGTCTGAATATTAGGTTTACAAGCCTGATCCATCAAATCTTTCTATCTGGCCTGGTTCTATGCAATTGGTGGTGTGATAGGTGGATGTTTTGGGAAATTGCAGGTTTGCTGAGCTTGCTGGCAGATCCCTGTCAGAATTTTTCCAACATGCTTCAGAGTTTTGCTTAGCTCTTGCCCACTTGTCTCTGTGCTTGTTACACTGTTTGGCAAATAAAAATGTTAAGGCAAGCTCTCTGGAAAACGGAGCCAAGGTACCCATTCCTGGACAAAAAATGATGTGTTATGTAAAGATGGCACCAGCATACTTCCTGACATTGCTCCTTTGCCCTGAGCAAAATGAGAGCATCTTGTAAACTCAGGGAAAAGCTGCTTCAAATTATCTGTTAAACTATGCTCTAAATTGCACACATTTATTAGATGTTGCTGGAGGCATGTTCTGCCTTCTGAGATATGATCTGAGCACAGGTCAGACAGACCTCAAGTCTCTTCCTATAAACTGAGCTCATCTTACTACAATCCCCTGCGTACTGAGTCAGCTAAATAGTTGTTTTCTTTAAAAATGTCAATGCTCTTCTGGTTTTGTTTTGAGGTTTGGTTGATTGGGTTTGTTTTCTTTTTCTCTAACTTATTTATAAATAAAGATAGCTAGTAATATTTAGGGTTTTTGCAATTCATGGGAAATTTCCTTGCTTGACTCATTCAGTTTTATTTTAAGCAACAGAGCAGTACTATGAAAGCTGAACTCAGTATAAATCAACATAGTTAATTTTCTGAGACACTTAAAGGAAGTAGTTACATTGCATGTAATCTCTATGCATATGTGTCAGCTGCGATTTTCAGTGCTTCTGTGTAAAACATTTCTGGGCTTAAATTTAGTCATTACTTTCCATAATAAAGTACTTTGAATTTACAGATGAGCTAAAGTCTGAATTTTTAGAACATAGGTTATACAATGGTAATGACTTACTTAAGAGTCTCTCTCTTAGCAATCTGGGATGTCTCCAGGCTAGGACGTCTCTTATCAAACTGAATCATCACAGCAGTGAGTCATTGAAGCCGTTCAGTGAGTAGCTCTGGACTCTCTAATGAAGCTGATACTATCTTGTGCTTACTACCTGCAAAACAGGGATTATTTGTTCGCAGATGGTTATAACATTAAAAGGCACAGGAACATCTTACAAGAAGAGGTATTTTTTTTTTTTACGCTACTATTCTGAAACACAATGTACTACTACTATTCTTGACTATATACAATGATCACTAGATATGATTTGAACTTTTTTTATCCTGAGCTTTCAAATTAAAATGCTTTCTCTGAAAGACAAATATAATCTCTGTTTTAATTTAAAGTCCTGGATGATATCATTAGGCCAAATAACAGCTGTGATTTCTTCAGGGAGAGTTTAATCGGTTTGTTGTGACATGGTACCAGGAACTCAATTGTGATTGATCACTACTGCTCAAGAACTGGCCAGGAGGGAATCTGAGCAAATCATTTCAACAGTGCCTTGAAGCTGCAGAACCTCAGACAATGAGGACCTCTTGAAGCTGGCAGAAATATTAGCAGGCTGCAGGAATGGAAAGCTTTCCAGTGATTCTGTAAATACTGCCTTCAGCATGGCCAGGGGAACTCCTGTTATCCTATTACTCAGTGTGTTGCTTCTCGAGATTGGATGAAAGGTAAAATAGATCACTCTCTGAGGATGCCTTACTACTAGTAGTAAAGTGTCAGTGAATTTTGGGGAAATTTTAAACACATGATTTCTATGAAAAATATTTTCTCTGTGTTTCTGATGGTCTGTAACAGGTTTTCTTTTCCCTTTTCATAGACTCAGATAACCAAAGAAGCCCTTATGCTCATTTATGTGTAAATAACATGTATCCTGGCCATAAAATTTCATTGATGATACTTATATTAAGTCAAAATGTTCTGACTGATGTACAGAACACCCTTTGAAACAACATTTAATCCAAGGCATCAAGTCATCGAGGAAAACAGTAGTATACCAAAACCCAAGGAAAAATATTTCAGTGACTATTTGCCTTTTTATTGGTTACATAGCAGATCCCACTTTCAGTTACTAGATCTGGTTACAATTTTGCCTTCTATATGATGCCTTTACTATAAGAAATCTTTATTGACTACTTATAAAAACCAACATCCCTGAAGGGCTTTTCTCTTGCTAGCACGTGCTAATATCTGTGCCATCATGCCCTAACCATTACTGTTACCAGTGCTGTAAAATAGTGTGCTGCGGGCTTTCTTTTGAGATGTTTATAATGTAAAATATCCTAATATGTAGAGAATCACAATATCAACATTTTCCTCATGCCCCTCAGAACCTCTTTGTGTCCCAATAAGTTGTCAGCACATACTACAGTCATGTTACAATTCTGCTGGCAAATCTGCCTTTTTCAGGTAATTTAACTGAATTGAACTCCCTTAATAACTGCTTGAAAACATGTTCTCCTGATCTCAAATACTTTTTTTTTCTAAATAAGTCTTAATTTTCACTTTCTACTTTTTTCTTTATTATTATTTTTAATGTGGACACTAGAATCACGTATTAGACTGGATTAAGATTTAGATTTTAGATTGGATATAAGGAAGAAACTTCTTCCTGTTAGGGTGGTGAGGCACTGGAATGGGTTGCCCAGGGAGGTTGTGAGTGCTCCGTCCTTGGCAGTGTTCAAGGACAGGCTGGATGTAGCCTTGGGTGGTACAGTTTAGTGGGAGGCGCCCTGGCCATGGCAGGGGGTTGGAACTAGATGATTTTAAGGTCCTTTTCAACCCTAACTATTCTATGATTCTATGATTCTATATAATATTCTACTGATAGCTTTTCTGATGCTGTAGAACAGTTTTCTACTTCTATTCAGTATTCCTTTGCTTATGCATCCAAGGATCACAGCTGCTTATCCAGATGTCATATTAAAGTAAGATCTCATCACCATGAGCTATTTAGTTTCCCAGTTATGCATTTCCCAAGTCATTTATTTCCAAAATATTATCCTTTATGATGTATATCCTTTGTCTTGAAATGGTAAGATGGAAACAAAGAAACAGATCACTAAAAAAAAAGAAATATTGAAAAATTTTAAAGGCCAGTTTGGAAAAAAAAAACAAAAAAAATTGTGTGGGGAAAGTGCTTTCATATGTAAGAGATAAAAATGCTCAGGAGATCACCTGTCCAAAAGATGGTAGCATGAATCTATATATTCACATTATTTCCCAAAATGACTTCGTGTAATTTTTTGGAAGTCTAAAAACCTAAAGGAGTAGGATGCATACAATCATCTATTCTATTTTCTGTGGAACGATTGTTTAGCTTCTTCTACAAATTTAAACTTCTCCAAGGTTGTTAATTTACATAAATTTGGGGGGTGTGTGTGTTATATATTTAAAATAGATAATTTAGTATATATTTTAAAACCTTACGCATCGGCAAACATTGAGACTGGTCTGAAATAAATTGCTCTCAATGTATTCCAGCCAGGTCTAACTGGAAAAGAGCAGTTTTCTAGCTCCCCACTGGAAGCACTTATACAAGCAGACAACAGAAGACAAGAGAAAACTGTAAGTTGAGAACTGCTGGCAGAAGATGTAAAACTGAAAACAGGATCAGGATTAAAGAAGATTCCTGAACCTTATTAGCACTTTTGTTGATGTACATTTAGTTTTGAGATGACTGTTCATAATCGTATGAAAAAAAAAACCAAATCAACAGGCATCAATGAGAGCATGCCAGGGACATGCTCAAAATGTTATTATTGCATTATATCACTAGAATAACAATATGGCACTCTGAATTGTGAAGTTATGATAACAAATGATCCAGAGAACTTTAGAGAGATACAGAGAGAAGAAGGAGAAGCAGGGGAAAAAAAGATAATTGCTAAATTTTTCAGTATATTTAAATTGAGATGAGAGAGAAAATGCAGAAAAAAATGATTAGGCTAGGAGAAGGACTGAAAAGTATCAGTATCACAGACATCTATTTTCATTAGACGAATCCAGTCCTTTTTTCTCCTGTTAAAATTGGATGCTACTTTGTTCACAGATTACTTTAGCTTTCTGTTCATTTATTTCCATGATATTAAAAATTCCATTTCTTGGAAGCTATTGATTAGATGACTCTGTGTTTCCTAACTGAATGAAGTAATACTTTTGATATGGGTTTGGTTAATGTAGAATTTGGTCTGTTATAGTTGGACAGGAAAATCTCACTTTTGAGAATGCTTATTTGAAAGTACCATACTGCTCCTAAAAAGTGAGCTCAACAGTTGATATAACCTTTTCCAGGTTGTGAGATAGCGATTGTGAAGACAGAAAAGAACAGAATTTGGCATATAGGTGAGTTTATGAGACAACATCCATGTGTTTGGCAGCTAACAAAAATACTGGCAATAGGAATCTGTAGCATAGTCCATATCAAAATTCAAATGAGTACCTAGGAAAATGTTTTCTGTTAGGGTAAGATCCAAAGCCCACTGAAGCTGCTCTGCTCTTGTGACACAGACCTAAGGAAGCAACTTATATGCTCAGTTTACTAAAAAATAAAGGTAATTTCTTGTGCAGCTAGATGTGATATGACACAGATGGTTTCAACACACTTTGGATCTACTTCAGATGAAAGGAGATAAGTAATCTACTGTCATTGATGTCATTACAATTAAGTTACTTGAATTAAGATTGGCAGCTTTTCAATAATTTGATTCTTAAGATATGCATTTCCTATACAAAACACAATAGAAGAGTAAGTGGCTAGCATGGGAGAGACATATAATAGAATATGTCATATATGAAGTCTTATAAGGAACTAAAGAAAATAGATTAGAAAAAAGAAGTAATTTTCTTTACTCCTACTGGAAGTGACTTGAACCAAAACAAAAGTTGTCAGGTTTCTGAGGAATTCAGATGTTTGGCAACCAACAAACATATTGGCAACAAGGACAACCCTGAAGCTAAGGCTGGCAAAGAGGAAGGAAAACAGATTAGCTCTTGGAAAAGAAGAGAAAAAGAAACTGAGCCTGTCACCTGGGAATGGACTGGTGGAGAAAGACACATCCATTATGTCAATGAGCAAGACTTGATGCCTGAAGGAGCAGGTATGGATTTGAAAGGACAAAAAGACATGGATAGATATACTTGATTAGAAAGATATGAAGCCTACAGTAAGGTATGGAGATTTGAGCAGAATAAGAAAGTTTGTCATTTTAAAGTAGCTAGCTAAGAAGTAGTTTGATGTAGAGCAAAACGGGACTATAACTCTTAACAAAAGGAAAATTTAACTGTGTAGGAAGAAGGGTACAAAGTCTGGTCAGAAGTAACAAGTGAAACAATGACAAAAGACTAAAAACTGTCAAACAGGAAAGGAAAGACCTGAAAACCAGAAACCAGAAAAAGAAATGAAAGCTAGGGGAAAACCTGAAAAGCTAAAGAACACTCTAATTTTATTACCTGTTGCTACACAACAAAATAGTTGGATAGCTCAAAAATAGAAAGAAACCCCAGGTAAAGATGCTGCAAGATACAGAATCTTGAACAGTTAGGTTAAGAAAGGCATGCCAGCCTAGGGAAGTGAGGAAATCCTCAGGATATAGTCAAAGTTGTAAAAGGAGAAAAAAATAGGAAACATCACAGTGACACACTCCATATACCATCACCAATCTGTTTTAGAATCTACTACAGAAATTGCAAAATGCCAGTAGCGTGATTTCAAGAAGACACCATGTCTCAAATGCTTTTCAGTTTCCTCAGATCTTTTATCCAATATCTGTTCTCCATAAAAAAGTAACCCTTTATGACTCAAATGCTAACTTTCTGTAGTCATCTATGTGTTATTAAAGTTCACCAAAGCAAACAGCTCTGGAGAATGCACATTCCACAGTGGACCAGGGGATTGGCATTTGGGGAGGTTTCCTGAAATGGGGGAATCCAGAGGAGTCCAAAGAGCTGCCACGAGCTGGCAGCTCACACAGGAGCAACTAACAAGGTTGCGGGGTGGCAGGAATAACATCAACCAGCCCCCACTCCCACAAACAGGGCAGCCTTGTGGAGCACTGTGACCGGGAGCACTGCAAGCAGTGATGGACATAGCTTGTCAGCCAAGTGTGTTGGCAGCTGGTGTGGCAGTTTGCATGGAAGGGTGCACAGGGAGGGTGCCTCTTCAAAGGAGAGGCATTCCACTGGCTGAGTGGAGAGGCTTGAAGTTCACATAACCCAGCAACTGTGATTCATTATGTGACCATATGCATAGGCCAAGGGCACTCATCTGACCTGACCCTCTACAGCAGAACAGCAGGCACTCCCCTGAGAGAAAAGGCTGCAGATCCAGCGGCAGGCCTGCAGCACATACCTCAGCAGTGGATGATGCCTCCACTGTGATGGAGCTGTCAAAAGGAGAGACTGCAGTGCAGACTTCAAACTACAGGAAGCGCTCAGACCTTCCTCCTGGGGCAGGGGCAGGCAGCAGACCTACTTGCAGAAGGTGTGCCCAGGTGGAGGATCTCCTCCAGCAGGTGGCTGAGCTGCAGAAGGCAGTGAAGAAGTTGTGAAGCATCATTGAGGCTGAGAAGAAGTTAGACACCTGGTTCTGAGCACAGTGTGCAGTAAACCCACAGCCAAATAGCCAAAACTCAACCACTGGCACACGCAGAAGGGGGGGAGGGGGGCAATAAAACAGAAGAATGGAAGCTTGCAATAGCAAGGACCAGCAGAGGAAAGAGGCTTCCTCCAAAGTCTGAGGTGCTTTTGCAGAGCTGCTTCAACACTGAAGGTGAAAGACCCGTCACACAGGAAATCTGCTGGAGCTGAGTGTGGCAGCCCAATCTGCTCTGTGTTTAACAACCAGCACAAACAAGAGAAGGTGACTGGTGACAGTAGTAGGCAACTCTCTTCTGAGACACCCATTTGCTCAGCTCTGGGGCTCCCAACACAAGAAGGACATGGACCTCTTGGAGCAAGTGCCACGAAGATGCTCAGAGGGATGGAACACTTTTATGAAGACAGGCTGAGAGAGTTGGGATTGGTCAGCCTGGATAAATGAAAGCTCTGGGGACACTTTAGAGCAGTCTTCCAGTACCTAAATGGGGCCTAATTGAAATCTGGAGAGGGACTTTTTACAAGGGCATGTAGGGATAAGGTTAGGGATAGAGGCTTTGAGGAATCTGGTCTAGTGAAAGGTGTCCCTGCCTGTAGCAAAGGGGTTGGAACTAGATGATCTTTAAAGTCCCTTCCAACACAAACCACTCTATGATGCTATGATTCTACGAGTTTAATTTTAATTTATGAGCCAGAATGTATTATTTATATCTCCCATGAGCACTGGGGAAAAATGTTCATACATATGAACATTGTGACTTAGAATACATCCAAAATTAGCTGGACTGAGGGCATGAAAGTACTAGTATGATTTATTGTACTCATAGTGAGACTGAGTTCTTGTGTATGTTATTCTTGCACCAAGTATTAAAGCATTTTTCCCACTGCATAATGACATGTACCTTTGCAGTCAGGATGAAGTGATTCCTAAGGAGCTTAGATTTAAGTGCTGCCTTTTGAGACTTGAGTAGCTACTTGGAATTTTGAAGGGACTTAAACAAACATTTCTTAAAGAAATCAGTTTAATGACAATCACTGTCTTTCCCCTGCTGTGTAACCATTCACACTCTTTCATCCGTATCAGGAGGGATGCAGAACACCTAACATATGCACCTCAACAGCTATCATGATCCACTGGAGACTCATGCTTTCCTAAAGTAGATGTTTGAGGGTGCGCATTTAAAATATTACCAGAATCTTTTATCTGAACAGATGAACTGCATCTCCTTTCAATAACCAGTGATCTCTGGAAAGCTGAAGATCTGACCAAGTCTAAATGACTGTGTTGGGTGGGCTGAGTAGCTCAGCAGTCTGTATTAACAGTAATTGTTAGATCTCCACTGTCTATAGCAGAATGCTAAATGTTATAGCTGACAAGTAGACTTTTATATTGGAACACATGAAATGTATAAAATCTGCAGATGAATCTGGAGAGTGCCCCACCACAGCATTGAATGCCCTTTGAGATATCCCAGCATATCCCAGCTGTGCTTCAGATTCTGTTTCAGAAAGTGACCTATGGGCATCTCTCATACACCTGATTTTCCATTTCTGTTCATTTTAGGGTGAATCTACATTAAAGTCTTAGCTTTGATTAGTAACGTACCTTTGGACCGTGTCTCCTAGTTGCGCCCACCTCCTGGTTTTGAGTTTGCATTAAGAAGTTGTCCTAGAGTACATGAACCTGTTTCCTTTTGTATTAAATTAAACCAGAATATGTATTCAGTAAGCAGATTTATTGTTTTCTAGCTGCAGATGTGAATCTTGTCATTAAACCTGAAAGGTATGCTCACCACCCACAGTTTCACTCTACAGAGCTGCACCTATAAGTTGGGACTGTATCCTGAGCTGCATCAAAATTGCGACCAGCAGGTCAAGGGAGATGATTCTGCCCCTCTACTCCACTCTTGTGTGATCCCACATGGAGTACTGTGTCCAGCTTTGGTGCCCCAGCACAAGATATGGACCTGTTAGAGCAGGTCCAGAGGAGGACCATAAAACTGCCTAAAATGTTGTCATAGGGATGGCAGACGTGACAGGAGGCCATCAAGAATGTCTGCTCCTTTCTGGAGGAGCAACTAGAGGCTGTAAAGGTAACTAGGAAATCTAAAGTGGCACTAGATGCTTCTTTTTATGTGAGAAAGTTTAAGATGAACAGGATCAGGCATTAATTGTTCAGGTCTCTGTATTTTCTTTCCCTCCTTATTTCCTTTTTAGTCATCTGCAATGACTTAATTACCCATTCTTTCTCCTCGGTTCATTGCATTGTGTTGACAGACAGATTAAAGCAATAATGCATATTTCTGCTACTGCTTCTTGTTATTCCTCCAACCATCATCAACTCATGCATTTCTACTGCAGCAACAAAAAATATATACAGTTTTCAGTGTAAGGAAACCTTCAACAAAGACCCTTTCTTATCATTTTCTTAACAAAAATTGCTTGTGTTACAATAATTAAGGCTTAAAGTGCAATTTTTTGATCATCAAATGCATATTTTCTTTGCTGGAGGTAATTTCTGTAGCCTTCTATTTCCTATCAGTATCTTGATTTTACAGAGTACTGAGAACCCACTACTAGAGAAAAGCAAAAGGAATTTTCATATAGTAGCTTTTCTTTCCTGTAAGTTTCCTACTTTTGAAGAAATAGTATGCTAGTACCCTTGCAGAGAAGTGTATTAGCAATTGAAAGCCAAACATATTCTAATGCTCACTTAATGCACAAGGTTTACACTACCTGAGTATTTTTGCTCTTCATAGACTCACTGTGTCTTCAGGCATTTAGTTCCATAGCGCAATGATGTTACAGCACTTTTGAGACACTGAATAACACAGGCAGAATAGCAAATGAAGTGAAAATATCATTTGGTATCTGGAGAAAAAAAATACAAAAAATGTTGGATTGCTTAGTGTTGTTTGCTGGGTGTTTTTTTGTTTGGTTTGTTTTTTATTTAATACCACCATTTTTTATTGAATATTTACTTTAGAAGTTAAAAAGGTCATTCACCACAGAATACCTTTGTTTCTCTACTAGTATAGCTTGTCACTAGGCAAAGGCAAAGACTTTGATCTTGACCTTTGAAAGTCTTACCTATATATGTAACTTTAGTGTGAAGTTAAGCATTTCATTGGTTTCAGTTTGCTTTTTAGACTGTATGTCTAAGGTGAGGGAAAAGCTAATCAAAGAGAAAAATAGTAATAAATAAGTTTGCAAACTGTACTGATGTCACCCTAGAACTTGGTTCTGTCCTCAGCTAGGGCTGTTGGCTGCCCTTGAGCAGCTTTTCCCTCTGCAAAACAAGGAAATGTCTCCTATGTTGCTGTACAAAGCAATTTTCAGTGAACTGCAAAAAAAAAAAAACAAAAAACATTATCTGTAAAAACTAGTCATTATCAAGTACATACATTTTGGCCATTTCCTAGTATACCCAGTCTCCACAATGCCCACAGATTTAGAAAAATTTTCAACAAGCAGCTATGTAGTCAGACTTGTACTTTACTTATTAACATGCATGCCTCTGCCCAACTTTACTCATTTGCATTATATAAACTGTTTCTTACAACTTATTTCTCCTTATTCACACAATAACCTTTGTAACAATGAAATACATTAGGAGGAAGAAAGTTATTTTATGACAGAAAGGACCATTTTTTTTTGTTTTTAGCAAGTGTATGACCAAGGATTTTTTCTCTTTTAATTCCTCACAAGTAAGTTATGCTTTTTTCTTATCTCAGCAATATTTTCTGCCTATACCAAAGTTGACAAAATTAAGTCTTTGCCAGTATATTTCAGACTTTTCAGGAGGTATAATAACATATGAAACACTGGATTTTATACTAATGGTTTTAGAAATATTTCCATACTGATTTGAACTTTGAGAAAGAATTGTGTATCTGTCTATATCAAAACATTTGTTTTGGGAATAATAGTTCATGATTAATTTACAGGAGGAGTATTCCTCCTTTGGTAACCAGATAAAGAAGCACAAAGTGGTTGTAAAAAAATCCTTTAACTGTTTAACTGACGAAATGGGAGGATTTCCCTCAATGACATTCCAGTAGTGTTTTGTCCATTTGTTAGCAGAAAAGAACTCAGGTTCTCTATTAAAAGAAATAAACACTTTCCCAGTAAAGAAGTAGCTGTACACTCATCCATTGAGAAAATACACTATTAGTGGTATATTATGTAAGTATATCTTCTGTTTTCCAGGTTCTTTCATGAGGATAATACCTATGCCTAGAAAAAAAGCCCCAGACAAACATACAAACTTGATTTAAGTATGGCATTTTAGTGTGGAGAGCTAAAGAACTTGCAGATTTCCAGGAAGCTCAAAGCTAAATTATTCCCTCCAATGTTAATATTTTGATTACAGCAACTGCATTTAAAAATACACATTAACCCAATTATATGACGGGTTTTATAGACTCTTAGAAAATATGACTGACATCAGTTGATGTTTATTATAATACTGTTGTGCCTCATTTAGATCCATAGTTACAAATCCTCTAAAGGATGCTGTAAGGTGAAACCTATTTGTATTAAGCTGTGAATTTTTCCCTAGCTAAGCTTACCTGAGAGTACATGCAGAAGAAAGCTATTTGGAATATGCTTGTGGATAATTTGTTTAAAAACTTTTAAACCAACCTAAAGCATTCATAATTTTAATATATTTTTAACATGAATTTTTATTTAAAAATTAATTCATCTTTTAGCAGGTAGTTCTGCCTTCCTGAACAGATCATCACTTGTTGGACAGTGACAAAGATATTGGTTTTGCACTTCCCTGCTTGTTTTTCTTGCATACAACATATTGTAAAAAAATTATAATAATGTAATCTGACAGAAAATGGCAGAGGATGTTGTGAGTAGACTGGATTATACTTGTTCACTCATATGGAGGAGAACGAAAAAGAAAACTGGAGAAATATCTCAGTAGTTCTCCTCTTAAAAAATTGCCATTGGCAAATTTATAATTTTCTCAGAGTAAATGCCAGTGAAAATCAGCATAATTTCAGCTCATTAAACGGTCAGATGAAGTTAGGCAGCTCCAAAACATCAAGTAGTGTAATAAAGTATTACCATTTAAATCTAAATTAGATCTAAATTGGAGATTGGCCCTGTTTTGAGCTGGTATTTGGACAATTTGGCTTTGAGCTCCCATACAATCTGAATTATTCTGCTAACAACCCACAACCCTAAAGTATATCACCTTGAAAGATGATTTTTTTTCTTTTGCTATTGTTTTTACTGTGCCACTAATTGTAATTTAGCTATGGTACCTGGAAAGTTCTAAGACAATGTACCTTCAGATGTACCTTCAGTAGGAGGCACATTAGATTCCTTCAATGCTATATCCATTTAAGAAATCACCTTTAAACTGAGTTCTGTTTTCACTAGTGACAAGTATGCTTTTCCACAAGAGGACTTACCACTGTGTGAAATCCTGTAGGAAAAAAGCAATATATTTTGTACATTGGGTGTAGCTGTTGTTCTAACTTTCACATAACTGAAGTATGTGTTCCCAACTCGTATTTGCAGGTAGATCTCTTGCAAACTGTGGAAGATTAGCATATTTTCTAATTGGTGTGAATTAATTGATGGGTCTGACATGAAAGTGCCCTAAAACGGGTTATACCTGTTTAGCTGAATCTGTCTCTAAACCACTTCAAGCTGTGTGATTTAACTGACATGAATTTTTTAAATTAAATTAGGGTATTTCCCATTATAGACATTCTAACAGACATTTTTGAGACTATATTAAACTGATATGTAATCTGCTTAGACTGATTTCAGTGAAAATTGTTCATTTTCTTATTATTCATTAAATTAAAAAAAAAGAAAAAGTGATGAAAACATTGTGATGTATTTTTATAGACCATAAAGGAGTAGAAAAGGAAAGAAAAATATTTTGGTGATTACCTCTAATAGAAGCAGGTCTGTGCAAAGCCTATGCTAAAAAACACAATGTAGAGAAAGGCAACTATACTTTTGTTCAGTGTTCTGAACAAAATATTAATCATATGACACCACATTCAACTGAGAACGTGTGAATCCTATACACATGTAGTTTTCTGTAATTTCAGAAATGATTTATTAGTTTCAGATAATTCAGATTAATGACATGCCTTCAAACAGAAAAATAGTAACTAGAGTCCTAGAAGAATGGGTACCCCATCCTTTTCCTCATTCACTTAGTAAATTGAATATTGTTCTGGAAGAATGAGAGATGCTGAGGCAGTCTGCAGGTTGAAGAACATAAACCCAAGTCCATCCCATGCAAGAGCTGCAGACATGAAGCTATCACTGGAGTTGGACATTTTGTCCTTCCTCTGCTCTTCTAAATGAAAGCTGACTGCAGCTTCCAGGTGTAGCACAGAGCCTTATATAGGCTCCTTGGATGTTTTAAACGCAAGGTCCTCATTATATTAGTCCTTAATGAAATGACTAGAAATTTGTCAGCCAAGTGGCACTTTGGAACAAGTGTAGTAACTAAACTTGAAAGAAGTTTGTTTCAGTAAAAATTTCACCACCAAAGACATCTAAGAAGGTTGTGGACAAACCAAAGCCTCTGTGACTAATATGATAAAGAATAATCTGTTGAAACACTGTCCAAGAAAGACACTAACCTTCCCAGACTTGAAATCTTGTATGATAAATACAGTCTCAAGACTAGTTTCCTCAAAATATTACTCCACCTCTCCTTGCCCCTGCTTACCCCTACCTTGCCCCTACTACTCAGCATCTTTGAGGAAGAATTGCTTATCTCCTTCCTGACATGCTCCACAGCTTAATCAAAGACACAGTTTGTAAATTAAACGTTCCAGCTCTCTGTAATAACTTCGAATTCACAACAAAGAGTTTTAATTTTTTTTAATTTTTTTTCTGGTTACCAGTTTCCTCTTTATCCAGTGTTGATCAGTCTCCTCAGGATCATTTACTGGATTAGCTTTGTTCTTCTAATCTCTGTGAATTTTCAAACACCTTACAAGTGCATGTGATTATTAAATCATGGGAAGGAGGTAGAGTTCTTTGGTTTTTATTTGTGTTTGGTTGTTTTTCTTTTTTTTTGACAAATGGATGAAAGCAGTAAAATGTTCCAGTGATTTCACTTGATATTCATTAATAATTCTGCTGCATTTTAGTATAAAGTAATCATCTCATTTCATATGGGCAATCCACATTTTGAATAAGCCTAAAGACTTGATACTTTTGATCAGTTTAACACACATCCTTCTTATCTGAAAATACTGTTAAAAACATTATTTGGATTATAAGCAAAGCTTTCATTTGTACAGCCCATGGCTGTCTGTGTCATAAATATGCACATATTTCTGCCTCAGCAAGACTTTTCTAAGCACATTTCATGGTACTTTTTATGTGCACTGGATTTGATTTGTTTCAGGGCATAATATAAATTCTTGCTGTGATACAGGATAAAATAAAAAAATCCTGTATGGAAACAGGCTTAGTTATAAGGCTGCTCTCATCCTACAGAACCCTAAGTTTTATTAACTGTCCAAATAACCTGTTATCATTGTCTATGCACAGAGCCGTCATTTGGTTCTGACTATCATATCTACCTTTTCTTAAAAAATCTTCAAGTCTATGCATTTGCCCTCAGCTACTATTGTGAATTCTTTCAGCAATAACGATAGCCGTTCTGAGCCATAAGCCCATGCTACATGCCACAGAATACAAATGCATACAAGGTGGTAGTTTCATTATCTTAGGGTCAATAGAATTTCAAGAACTCAAAAATTACCACTATCAGTGATGCAAGTGTCAACTTAGTTTCAATAAATCTCTGGAAACAGCCATAAGTTACTTCTAGGACATCTTCCCATTTCCAGAAATACATCATTCAGCTGCCAAACTTGCTATCAATTCGTAGCAAATAGAATTTCATCCATTAAATGCAAAGTCTCACTTCAGCTTCTGCACGCCATCACTCTATGATAGCTAAAGTGTGATTAACCTTAAGTTTAGCTGATATTGAGCCAAATGTGTGCCATTCATTTAAACTGGAACAAGGTCTTGAAAAATTGCATTTTCTGCAGCACATGCATAAGGAATGTTATATTTATCATACTTCTGATTATTCCACAGTACCCAATTCTGGATGCCATCAACATTGTGTAAAGAGACTTTGACAGCTTCCCAGTTTTCATTTATTCATTTTTTTTTTTTGCTTTTAAAAAGCTACACAAAAACATCATATCACACCAAAAAGAAAATTTAGCCTCCCATTAGTAGCAGAATCAAAATATAACATCTTGTTTGATGATAATAATCTTATATTGTATTATGCATTCAAGCAAAAATCCAACTGAAGGTAATAGGACATCTAGACTATTTGACTCAATGCTTGAAATAACAAAGTCTTTTTAGACCTGGTAGCTACACTAATTATCCTGACAACAGCTCAAGTAAAAAAAATATAACTGTACTTCTTTTGTAAATGTGAAAACTGATATGTATGGATATTCAGTAGTTTTCCTAAAATGATAGAGACAATCTGAAAAAAATCAAAACCAAAACTAACCAAATGAAAAAAAACCCCACAAACCAAACAGGCCTGATATGTCAAGTTGATGTACATAAGGAGATATTCTTATTACCTAATGAATTCTTTTTATGTAAAGTTAATTTATTTTGAAAAGACTGTCTTTTGGCCTGTTTAGAAGTTCCTGAAAACTGGGGGCAATCTTTGGGTAGTACTGTTTTCTAAATATATCAGGTCTAAAATATAAACAAAAGTTTCTACAGTTCTTTATGGTAAATAAAGTATGTCCATGTTTGTTTTTCTGTTTTCAGTGAGTATTGTCTTACTATATGTTGCACATATTTCTCAAACATTTTTATTACTTCTGTTGAGTAATTAATGACAATGAATATGTGGATCCCCAGAAGTCATGCAGTCCCACTTCCCTTTAAGTGGGAATATTGCTGGGAATAGATCACATCAACTGTAGCTTTGTTCAGCCAAATCTTGAAAACCTCTTAGTATGGAAATTCCACAGCCTCCTCAGGTAATATCTCATAACAGGTAATGTAAAACTGAAATTAATAATTATCTTTATTAGAGAGCAAAAATGCTTCACAAAATACATTATTTTCAATACTCTGTTGCAGTGTTTCATAATTAGAGATAGGAAAAAGTCAGAATTTGTAAACTCTGTTTATATTTTCAGTTAAACGTTGTATAAACTCAATGGACATGTTTTGACCTTGATTCATGATATTGAATATTATTGTAACTGTCAGGGATTTAAATAACAATATTTAAATTAATATGGTTTCTTATTCTATTTACTATGAACTTACAAATTGCTATTTTTAAGATTTTGTGATTATGCTAGGTCTACATTTACCTTTCCATAAATGATATATGTGAAGAATTTTTTTTTCAAGGAAAAAAATGTCTCAGTTTGGAATGACCAGAAGGGCAAATATTCAAGTTGTCAGACAGGTATTCCATGTTACCTTTTAAAGCTCTACATATTTTTATCTTACCTTCTTCATCCTTATCATGCCACTATTCCAGATTGTATAGAGGTGTGTGTCAGGCTTTGCCTTTCTTCCTCCTCTCTCTGTGAAGACTGCAACATATTAAACACCTCTAAGTAATCATTACCATCCTGGTTCAGAATGGAACTTAAGACAACATACAACCTCAAGAATAAAGCTAAACTGTCTCCAATATTTCCATGTTTTCTTATATAAAATTGCCCTTTGCTTCACAAGAAGCCTTAATAATCTTTCTACTGTATTTCTCTAGCATAATTTAATTACTTAGCAGTCATAGAACTATTTTATTGCTACTAAACTGTCTAATGTCAGAAAGGGCAGACTGCAGACTGCGTGTGGTCTATGAAAAATTTTAAGTAGCTTACAAAGAGACTTCTCGGTTGTGGTCCCTTCTGGTCAGAATCGGTTGATTGTTAACGTGGCAATAATTAGAGTACTCCTTTTAGCTCAGCTGCAATGAGCAGCTGTTCAGGTCCAAAAACTGCAGGAGCTGCCAATCACTCTGAGCTTGGGACTGTCTTTTGTCAGGGGATTTATCAGCCAGTGAAAGACCCCACTTCACAGTCCTTAACATGCTCTTCTGCCCTTCCATTTCAACCCACAGACTGGCCAAAAGCTTCTAAAATTACTATTTCAGCAGTGCAAAATTGCTGAAATCATAGGTAGATATATTTTGGACACTAGGGACATCAGAGCAAGTGTACTTTCATTATTAAGGATATGGAGAATTGCAGTTCTGAGGTATTCAAAGTCTAAACAGCTATTCTGTGAAAAAGAAAAACATAAAAATATGGATTGAGACTAAAGAACGATAACTACTCAGATATTGTGATGTTAATTTTGCGTGTGTATTTTTGGTGACATTTGATATTCATTTATGCCAGTTAAATGCAAAAGAAACAAAAGTTCTGCATGTTTGAAGTTATTGGTTTGGAGTTATATTTTAGTGGGTTTTTTATTACTTTGCAAGGCAAGTTACCAGGAGTCTTAATACATAATAATTTTAAATATCACCTAGTGAAAAGTAAAGATACTGGCAAATTCTGCTGAATTCTTCTTTGCTGTTTTAACTGAGGGAAGAATTATATGCAGTGTAATAAATTAGCTGTGATTTTAATTAGAGTTCCCTGACAAGAACTACTATAACATACACAGTTTTATATTTTTGACCTTTATATTAAATTACTGACTATCAAGAGCTGCAATAATGAAATATTAGTATCTTTCTGTTTCATTAACTGGAAAAATATAGGTGACCTATACTAAGAGTAAAATAATATATCTGTAAATTCTAAATAATTGCAAGCAAAGACTAGGAGTACTTATGTACGAATGTCTGTATCATAGCTGAAAGACAGCAGATTGTTCAAATTCTGTTAAGGTTGTAGTTATTAAAATTTGAGTGTCTCCATCAAGGCAATTACAGATTAATCCTTTCTACTTCTGTAAAGAAAAGAAATATCAGATTAGAACATTTCATATGTAAAGAAGCTAAACAAGAATATGATCTCCAGGACAATTTGAATAGGTTATATCTGTACTGTGCACAAAAGAATATTTAAAAAATATTGCCTGCCTGAAACTTCAGACTATCTTCCTTTATGAACTCTCCAAGAAGCTCAAGAAACTGATTCTTCCAGAATCTATATGTAACTGAAGGCAGCATTACCTTGTTATACTCTCCAGACTGAGTTCACAACCACGCGACAGATTATGCATTACAGTGGTCTGGAGTCAGTGTAAAAGTTGCAGTATAGGATAATTTTAGCAGACTGAAAAGCATCTATATCTTTACCTTTGTAGTGAGTTGACCTTGGCTAGCTGTCAGGTGCCCTCTAAGCTACTCTGTCATTCCCCTTCTCAGCAGGACAGGGAGAGAGAAAATACGACAAAAAGCTCATGACCTGAGATAAGGACAGAGAATAAGGATAGGGAATAAGGACAGTGATAAGAATAGTAGAAACATAAAATGGTTTGGGTTGAAAGATTTTAAAGATCATCTAGTTTCAACCCACCTACCATGGGCAGGACCCCAACGCTGTTTTTGGTACAAATCCAAAACATAGCCCCATGTTAGCTATTATAAAGAAAATTAACTCTATCCTAGCCAAAACCAACACATTCTCTACCCCTTATTCCACACTATTTATGTCATGTTCAGATCCCACACTATCCAACACATTACCTCATTATCCACCACCACCCTTCCCATCCTTTGATACAGTTCACAGATACCATTCCCTCAGTCTGTGGACCATCTCTACAAAATATCTGTAAAATTTCTATAAATGTCCACAGATTTCCACAAAATATCTACTGAGATCATTTAGGCCATGACTTTGGGCTCCGTCTGTTATGGTGGTCACTCAGGATAGGAGAGGTAGTGTGTTATGCGGGGTTATTGGGCACCAATGCCAGCTCAGGTATGGTCACTGCTGCACTTGGCCGTTCTGCTGTTTCTTTCAAGGGTTGTCCTCCATTGGTTCAGGTGGTTCCTCAGCAATTACTGTCATAGGTAGAAGATTAACCTTGAGAAAATTAATTTAATTTCTTGCTAATCGAAACCAGAGGATGAAAGGATGAGACACTGTTCATCCTAGAACAGAGGAGGCTCAGGGAATTTTATCATTGTGTCTAAATACCTGAAGAGGGGGTTGAAAGAAGATAGAGCCAGGCTCTTCTCACTGGTGCCCAGTGACAGGATCAGAGGCAATGGGTGCAAACTGGAACAAAGGAAGTTCTCCCTGAACATTAAGAAACATTCCTCCAGAGCTCCCTTCCAACCTCAAATAGTCTTTTATTCTATGATTTTCTGATTTATCCTTTCTGCCTAAATAAACAAGCCTAAGTATCCTGAATACGCTGGGAGGCTGTGTGACCAAGATATACAGTCTGCTTCATCTAATATGCCTCACTTTCTAATTAGTCAATTTTGTAATCTTTATGGTCAAATGAAATGATACCCAGTTATGATTGCTTAATATAAGTAGTATTGAAATAATTTGCTGACATTCTTGATCTTTTTGGTTTTGTTTATTTTAATTAACAGCACTTGCACAGCTTACATACTTTCTATGTGAGAGAAGGAAACACAATAATATAACTGAATTTATTATCTGTTATTAATTTATTGTCTGCCCAATAGTTCAGGTTTTACACATCAGAATAAATAGACTGTGATATTCTTAAATTGCCATTGCAATTGAAGGAGAAATTTCAGACTCTGTAGGGATAATGGAATTATCTTAGCTTTTGGGACAAGTAGCACACATCTACTGCAGGATAGACTTCAATGTACAGTGTATTTCGAAGCCTGGGCTTAAACCAGTTGCAAGGCAGTTTCATCTATGTGGGTCCGTGAACTAGTTAAAGGAAAGATAACTGAGGCATGTTTGGCCCTGTTTCATATTCGAGTGGTATGCAGATGTGCCCACAGGGAATTACGGACCTACTCTCTATCATCCTTACCATCTACAATAATTTCCAAACGTAACTAAGCAAATTACTTTCTTCTGTACTTACAAACCTTTATTCTTTTCTGCTTGTAGTCTCTGTATTTCTTGATGTGCTGGAAATCCATTCCAGAGTTTGAGAGTTCAATTCCATGGAAATTACATGGAAAAAAATATGGCTATTGTGTTGTCCAGTAAAAATAAGAAGCCAGAAGTCTAAAAGTTGCCATAACATGGATATCAGCTTATTTTGTATAAATATTTATTATTGTAATTAAATTACTTTTATTCTGATGAAGGATTTTGATATTTTTTATACTGCCATTTAGTAAACAAACAGGAAAAGTAACAAAATTTAAGCAGCAATGCCTGCTGCAGATAGTCAAATAGTTTTTAAACATGAATGATTTGTCCTCATAGTAGTTAATGCATGTGAATAGATTATCTGCTCTGCTTTAGGATTATTTAAATCCTACATAATGCGTTTGTCAAAGAGATCTCAAATGGAGTACAAACCAAGGGGGCTACTGCAGTAGCAGAACAGCATTCTTTGGAGTTTGCAAGTTTTAGCAGATCCTACCTGCCAGACTAATGTAACAAATACAGTTGTTATATCTGACAAACATAAATCTTCAAGTAAAGCACACCTTTAATTTGCTGCTAAGCAACAACAGAACACTGTGTCAGGAAATTTCATGATAGATTGAATTTAAAAATCATATTAAGGTTGGAAATACTTTAGGGTCTCAAAGATATTCCTTTAGGGGTAAATTTATGTTCTGGAATGCAGACACTTTACTGTATGAATTAACGTTGATTGTCTAACCTTGTGATGTGACTGGCAGAGCAGGGCAGGAGTGCTGTAATTCTCATGCACTACAGAAGGCATAGTGTTATCCAGATCCCAGTGGTATTCCACTGAATTGATGAAATGACCAGGAAGGCCTAATTAAAGCTGTTCAGCTCAAATGTATTGATGTATTACATCTATTATGGTTTGGTTCAATAGGTCTACCCTATGAATGCTGCCATGCCTGTAAAGCAGACTAAACAGACTGCATAAATAATGCTGGAAGGAAAAGAGGTGCCCATGGAATCAAAGCTGAATCATGCCAAATGCGACAGGCTGCCCTTTCATGTAATCTTATATAAATAAGAATATTGCTTATATTTTATCAAGCGAGAAAAGAGATAGTGCTTGAGACTGAAAACTGCTATGTGTTTGGCAAGCATGATATTTTTGACTCTGTTACTCAAATGTAATTTCTGAAAAATGAAAATGTTCTTCAGAGATAAATTCTCTTTCTACGATTAAAATATCCCTGAATAGTAAATCCATTATAGTGAACAAGAATTGTAGTTGTACAGTGTTTCATTTAGGTCTGATTTCTTTGGATAATAAGTTGTTAAAATCTTAAAATGTTTTAAACATTTCCACAGAAATATGTAACTTATTTATAGTTTAGCTGCTTATTTTTAGCAGAAAACTGATGTAGAAAATAAGTTGACATATTCTGCTGATGAGTAACGACTTCACCAAAATATATAGACTGAGAGGGTTCAGTAGTATTCATAAAATGAGAATGAATTCAGTTGCTTGTCTTTGTCCATAAGCTTCTGGATAAGCCTCATAAAAAATGTCAAATATCAAACATGGATTTAATATTTAGACTTCTAGAAATGTTAAAATATTTCTGCTTATTGTTTAAAACAAGAATGTGCAATTTTTATTCTTTATAATTTAGCAATGCATAGAAAAAAAAACAACAAACAAACTGGAAATGAGAAAAAAATAAACTACAAAGGGGAAAAAAAAAATTTTGTTTCAAACAGACCAGACTACGTGTATCACTTTCAGTCTTACTTTCTGTATGTGATAGCATAAAAGGTACATATATGAAAATTTTTCTGCTACATAAATTAGGTTTTCTTATTTTTTTTTGCCTGTAAAACTTAAAAATTCATTATTTCCCTAGATCTTCTGTACAGTGTGTTATAGAATTGTAAATGTGTATATTTATATCTAATTTAGATGAATTTGTAAGTCTGTCTTAGTGGCAGGATGCATAAATGTACCTGAGAAGAAATAAAAAAAATAAAAATAATAAAATGCACAATTTTTTTTTTCCTCCCTGCTGTCTGGCTTTCTTACATAACAAAGAAAGGTGTTGGAGCTGAGTTCTTGCGTCTTTGAGTGTTTGTATTTGGGCTAAAATGTAAGTTATACTAAAACCATGATGATAATACACTAGGACTACTTATTTTCCATAATACATTCCTACCTGTCATACATAGAAGTCATAGCCCTATATACTAGCAGTTTTGGATCACGTTATAGATATCAGAACATCACAAATTGGGGTCTATGAAAAACTAGTGATGTAGCAACATGGCTAGATTATATTTTTTTAGGAGCGCAAAGTAGTATGATAGCATTTTCTTGACCTCAAATGTAAAATATGGCCCCTTGGGAACACAGCGGGCCAGGATCATCCCCCTGTACTCAGCACTGGTGAGGCCACACCTTGAGTACTGTGTTCAGTTCTTGGCCCCTCACTACAAGGGCTACATTGTGGTGCTGGAGTGTGTCTAAAGAAGGGCAATGAAGTTGATTAAAGGTCTAGAGCACAAGTGTTATTAGGAGCAGCTTGAGGGAACTGGGATTGTTTAGTCTGGAGAAGAGAAGGCTCAGACGTGACCTTACCGCTGTCTACAGCTATCTGAAAGGAAGTTGTAGTGAGCTGGGTGTTGGTCTCTTCTCCCAAGAAACAATTAATAAGACAAGAGGAAACAGCCTCAAGTTGTGCCAGAAGAGGTTTAGACTGGATATGAGGAAAAATTCCTTCACTGAAAGGGTTGTCAAGCACTGGAACAGGCTGCCCAGGGAAGTGGGAGAGTCACCCTCTCTAGAGTTACGATTCTAAGAGTCATAAACATCACAGAAGTCAGATAAGAAAGAGACAAATTATATTGTTGGACAAAATCTAAACAGGATATCAGAAAGTCCAGGCTAAAGAAAAACCCATCTTTAACATATCTATAGAAGATATAAGGAATATTTTTAATGACTGTACTGAAAGTGAGCATGGAATAATAATGAATAGCCATGCCAATTTGCAGATATTGCAATGTGCACTCAGTATGTGTTTGAGCTGTATAGTCTTCTCAGACAAGACACCTCTTCCATATGTCTTCCATTTTAAGCAGAAGAACTTTAGAGCTCCTGTCACTCAAGTGGAAGGTAATTCTTTCCTTGTAGAACAGCAGATCCACCCTTTTAAAAGCCAGTAGGAGTCTTTAACTTTTTTTTCCTTTTCAATGATTGTGTCAAAATTACATTTCTTGTATATATAATGTAAGTTTAATTTTTAGTGGGCTATGGAAATTTATAAGGATATTAGTAGAATCATAGAATCATAGAATAGTTAGGGTTGGAAAGGACCTTAAGATCATCAAGTTCCAAACCCCCTGCCATGGGCAGGGACACCTCACGCTAAATCATATCACTCAAGGCCTTGTCCAACCTGGCCTTGGACACCACCAGGGATGGAGCATTCACAGCTTCCCTGGGCAACCCATTCCAGTGCCTCACCACCCTCACAATAAAGAATTTCCTCCTTATATCCAATCTAAACTTCCCCTGTTTAAGTTTTAACCCGTTACCCCTTGTCCTATCACTGCAGTCCCTAATGAAGAGTCCCTCCCCAGCATCTTATAAGCCCCCTTCAGATACTGGAAGGCTGCTATGAGGTCTCCACGCAGCCTTCTCTTCTCCAGGCTGAACAGCCCCAACTTTCTCAGCCTATCTTCATACAGGAGGTGCTCCAGTCCCCTGATCATCCTCGTGGCCCTTCTCTGGACTCGTTCCAACAGTTCCATGTCCTTTTAATGTTGAGGACACCAGAACTGCACACAATACTCCAGATGAGGTCTCACAAGAGCAGAGTAGAGGGGCAGGATCAACTCCTTCGACCTGCTGGTCATGCTCCTTTTGATGCAGCCCAGGATACGGTTGACTTTCTGGGCTGCGAGCACACACTGCCAGCTCATGTTCATTTTCTCATCGACCAGCACCCCAAATCCTTCTCCGCAGGGCTGCTCTGAATCTCTTCTATGATGTTGTTCGTAACATCTTCATCAACATGAAGCACTGGATCAGCCAAATCCCTAAGTCATGTGGACCAGGTGGCAGTGACCTGAGAGCCTTGAAAGGACCATTTCCAATCCTGCTAAGACAGTAAAGTCCATAAAAAAGGATAATATTGCTGAGCCCATACACATCCAATGGGAAAAAGACAACAAAACTTTAGTAAAGCAAAATACTGCCTTGCTACCTGCAGTGATTTCAGGGGGTGGAGGGAAAAGCTCACACTGAAGCCAGCTCATGTTCATTTTCTCATCAACCAACACCCCCAAGTCCTTCTCTGCAGGGCTGCTCTGAATCTCTTCTCTGCCCAACTTGTATCTGTGCCTGGGATTGCTCCGACCCAGGTGTAGGACCTTGCACTTGTCATTGGCATCAGCCCACCCCACAAGCGTGTCAAGGTCCCTCTGGATGGCATTCCTTCCCTCCAGTGTATCAACTGAACCACACAGCTTGGTGTCATTGGCAAATTTGCTGCGGGCGCACTCAATCCCACTGTCCATGTCACTGACAAAGATGTTGAACAAGACCGGTCCCAACACCGATCCCTGAGGGACACCACTCGTTACTGGTCTCCAGCCAGTAATACTTCCAGTATTGATGTATATCTTTATAGCCATGAAGAAGACTTAAAAGGGGCTAGCAATTTTGAGTTCTTCAACATTTGAGTACCCAAGCAAGCATTTAAAGGAACTGTCAGTTGAGATTGCTTGGAATATTTCTGGATAAAGGGCACCTTAATTTCCCTTCAAACTGGGATCAAGTTCATACACTACCTGTCCTCTAAAGAGCTTAAAATTTCAGTTGGCTCCCTCCTTCCTAACCTCTTTCTTCTCCTTCTTCGCCTCCTTTTAGAATGGCAGTGTTGGTGGTGAGCATTATTCCACTCTTGCAGTATCTAGTGGGCGTTTCCATATTAGAGTATTGCCTGTGTTATGAATAGAAATAATAACTTATTTTGTTTCAACATTCTTCTAGAAAACATGCGCTCTTTGTCACAACTTGACGGACCTGCTCTTCATTCAGCTGTTCATGCTTATAGCACATTTTGTTTTGAAAAGTTTCCTAAATGGCTCAGTAGGGGTCAGGGATCTTAGGATTTACACACATAATTATTAATAAAACTGATTACTAATTTTTCAGCTCTGTTAGCTGTATGTTATAATTGTATTTGTATCAATATTCAAGCTGTGCCAGTTCTGAACAATCCTACCTCCAGCTGAGATCAGAGAAAATGATGCACAATCTCAAGCTGGCATATTCTTCATCTCCATATCAAGTACAATAACACTACAGTACACACTAATGTAAAATTACTCAATACCTTTTCTGAAGGTACCACCTGCGTTTTCTTTAAACCTTTCAAGAAGTACTGGTACAGAAGGGTGACAGGGAGGGAAGAGGAGAGAGAAGGCAGAAGTAGAGTTTAATTTTATTCAAAAGGGGTTTCTTTTTTATTTCATTCAGAGGCTTTTCATTCTTCTAGCTGTGTCTAAAAAGCCACTCACCACATAACCCAGGTTTAATTCAAGCTATTCATTTAAGCTCTAATCAATATGTCACTTGGACGTGTTATGCTGTGATGTTGTTTATATATTCAGATTAAAATGTTTTTCACTTGTATGTCATAATGCTTGGAAAATAGGACTGCTTATGAACATCATAGCTGTCACCTGTTATGGACAAATAGCTTCCAAAGTGTGGTCTATTAGATTAATATTTATGTTTATCCACACTTATTAGTCTCATAAAAATAAAAAGAAAGTTGTTTCCTTTTGTGTTTTTCCTTCACAAAACAGGAGTCAGGAAGTCACTCTCATTGCCCAACTCTTCAGCTTATTCCCTAAGGATCCTCTTCAAGAAAGGGAAATGAAATGCTACTCCATCATGTGGAATAAACCACAAACACACTATGCAAAACTCTGATAAGAATGTCTTTCAATAACCACAGTTGCACAGAAAACATTCATTTTATGGTGACAGTGATTTGGTAATGATCACAGAACAAGAATTAACCTTGCTTGACAATCTTTTTCTCTGATTTACATTACAGGTCAGCAACTGAATGATACCTGTCAATCTGTATACAGTCACATCTGAGTAAATAATGATCTCTACATGGCAGGCTTTGCTTGACAGTATTTGTGTCTGAGAAATGCCAGCAGCAAAATGCCCATAAACTGCTTCCACCCACTGTTCTAAGATAATTATCTGTATCTTTGCTTTCTGGGGTGATGAGGAAGAGCAGGGACACAAGCCATTTGTTCTGGTTTTGTTACAGGCTTCACATTGCTGTGAGTTTCAGTTTGCTCAGCTACACCACATGGCAAAATGCAACCTAAGACATCAAAACATGTCATAGATTCATCTTGTTTAAGAAATACAAAATGAAAGGAACAATTTTTTGTTTATTGAAATAGGAAACAATTTCTTCATGATACAAAATTGAACTACAAAAGTAAATTAGAGAACAAAATCAAGACCTCTGAGTTTCCATCAACTGTGCTACTTTTTTTTTCTTATATTCTAAAGATGCTTAGTGCTAGAATAAGGATGAGAAATTGCTGGCTGCCTCGTCAGGGATGCTTCTATAAGTCTCACATTCATTAATAGACGATGTGTGCCTCTAGGTTACAGTAAATCCATGTGGAGAACAATTACATCCCTGTCACATTGGTAAAAGAATTTAGAGAATACATGTGAATTGCCAACAATTTCTCCAGAGGTTCATGTAACTTACTGAAATACTTAACACTAGTTCCTACAATGCATATTTATTTCTCCCTTTAAAATCTCATTCCCCACAGCAAATGCATTTAGGCACATTAGTAAGTGGCCAAAACCAGAACTGCTTATTCTACCAACTAATCATATGGATTTTACTGCAGTGGGATTTAGCCTTGTACCATCCATGATTAACATTTGGTTCTGCAACAGAAAACAACTCCACAACAAAACCATAAAAAAACAGTTGCCAAAGCTAATAGAAGCATAATTTAACTTTTTCTTCAGTCTCAAGTCATCGCAAGTAAATATTAAAATAAATAAAATTATTACATCTATCTTAGAAGAAGGTAGGTGGACCCGTGTTGCATGTAATTTTATGTAAAGTTGTGTCATTTAATTTATCTTCACAAAACTTCCCATTACATTGAACAATGCTTGGATCTGAAGTTAATGTCACTAAACCAAAGACATATATTGTTGTTTGGAATTTGGTCTTTTTCAGATATAGACTTCTTTGATATTTGTTTATAAATTTTTGTGTGCCAAACTGGACTTTGTGAATCAGGTGCTTTCTACTCACTGAAGCGCATGAGCCAGAATGGCACAAGAGACTGAAGTGCATGGGCCAGAATGGCACAAGACACGCCGGAGATTTATTTGGTTGTCCAAATACAAAGATACCTACTGCCCTTTGAAAGTCCCTGAGCTATCCCTCCTGGTCTCCAGCTGCTGCTCCAGGAATATCAATGTCAGCCTTGTATAAATGTCTCATACATGTACAAACGGGGATTCTGTACTTCCTGTGTCTTAATCACCAGTTCTCTGCATCTCTTGGATATCTTAGGACATCTCAGGTAGGTCAAGATGCCTGTGTTTCAAGAGATGACTCAAGTCATAGGTCTCCATTGTTTGTATTGGGAAGTTGAATACACAGGCCACATGAGGATACATAAAATGTGCATGTGTCTGAAATCGGTACTAACCCCCTATACTGTACATCTATCTGTACAGGACAGAGTATCCTTGTAAAGGTTATTGCAAAGAGATGTGAGGCTGAATGATGAAGGAAATGTACTGCCTTAACTCCCCAGCAGGAACTGTGGCACTGAGGTAGTATAGGTTATCTCTACTACAAACAAAAGCAACCATTTGGGAGTACTGGCAAATTTTTAATCTCACTTTGCAATGAATAATCTACATATGAATCTGGCAAATGATTGCATGGATCAAAGCATGGAAGAAAAAGATATATATATGGTAGATTTCTGCTTTTTCAGGAACACACAAAACCCCTCAGATTTGCAAATTTAGCCCAAAACTCAATCAGACTTGTATAGTTTGATTTAGACATGGCACACAGCACTTATTCTTGCTTTATTCTAAAGTTATTTGGGCCTTGATTTAGGAGAATACATAATCTTTTTAACAATTTTTTACATATGATTCAGTTAGTTGCTCAATTTAGGAATTTTAGATGAGTTTAATCCCATCTAACTGGCTACTGATGCAACATCTGAGTGTATGTATTCATGAAGTACAGGGTTATATAATACATACAGTTTGGTTCTAAACGCCCTTTATCATAGCATTATTTAGGTTGAGAAGAGAGACCTTTAAGATCATTGAGTCCAACTGTTAACCTAACACAGCCAAGTCCACCACTAAGATATGTTTCTAAGCACCACATCTACACATAAATTTGTGTCTCCTTACACTCAAGGGGAGTCTAAAACATGCTTTAATGAGCTAAAAAATTAGCATCTAAAGATGGTTGAGTTTTCCTAAATTACTTTGCTGGGCTACCAACTGCTTTTGAGAAGGTTAGTAGTCCTCTATATATTCTGTGTCTCATGAGCAGGTAATCTATAGACATCTCAGCTATTTGTGGGTATTTCAAGTAACAGTAGCTACTTACTTGCAGGCAAAAGAATAAGCAATCAGTTGAAAGAAGAAATCTGCAAAAGGTAACTATTTTACAGAAATAGTAATTAATAAATTGAAAATAATACGAAAGCCCTCCTATTTTACAGTGGGATTTATCACTCTTTGGAAACATCTGTATCTTGCTCTGGGTGTATGAGGAGCATAGACAGCTAACTTAACCTGAGATGGGAAAGCTTAGGTGACCTAGATCTCTCCCTTAGATTGTGAAAGATTATTTTTTTTTTTTTTTTTTTTAATGTGTGAAGGACTTTTGTTTTAAGGGACCAAATTGCTAGAGCAATTCATGAATAAGCATTAGTGCCATCTGTCAAGTTTTCAAGATGACTTGCTTTATTACACAATGTTTGCACTGGTTTTCAAACAGTGACCTGCATAGTGTAATTTTTGACTGAGCTTAAGTGAGCAGAAACTGTATACCAAAAGTTACATTACTTATTTAACTGAGAAAGCATTTTTATAAAGTGAGACAAGGTAATAACATTATATCATGATCTTAGGTTTGGTGCATTAGAAATAATTATAAAAAAAATGTTCTCTGACTCTAATTTAAACTGTTACATGGTATGAATTTCCTGATGCAACTGAAAAGGTGACTTATAGCATAAAACTTCTAAACTTTACCTGAGTAGATAAAGGGTTTTCTATAAATATCAGTGCACTAAACTTCAAATCAGCATTTTTTTTCTATGACAAATCATATTGTAGAAAGAAGAAATGGGATGATGAACTTAAGTAAAAATTATCGTTTCTTGAACAGAAAGAATAAAATTATTTAGCAATATAGTATATACCAACGAGCATGTGATCCATCAAATGTTGAACTCATAGGTACATCTCTATGAATAGGGTGGACAAGATCCTAGAGTATAAGAGAGAAATCATATTTTATCACTGCCTTTATCACAGCTGCTTTGATTTCACTGAACAAAAGAAAGATCTCTGGAGTCTTTAGACTCATCCTCTAGACTCTTATAGGATGACTGACCTGTGATTCATCTTATTTACTATGGTGTTAATGTGTTGGTTCCACTTCAGGGATGAGATACTACAGAAAGTTCCACTGTGTGCAGTGGGAGGTTTTGGTAGTTACATGTAAATACTGCATGAGAGTAAACCTCAATGTACACTGTTTGCAACTGTAACAACAAATCAAAGTTAATTGTGCCCATTTATTTTTAAATAAAAAGCATGGAGCATAAATACTTCAGTCAATGTTGTAGAAAGATACCATAGCAAGGATATAGCGACTTTCTGTAGAGTGCATTAGTAATAAAATGACCAGTCTGGATCAAATAAAGCCCTCAGCTATACTTCATGCTTAATTACACTCAAAGTGATTCAAAGCTATTTGCTATCTGTGTCTACTCTGATGTTCACAGGGCTGATGCAATGATAAAAGCCAGCTCATGCCGCTGAGCAGAATGACCAGCAGCAGCACCAGAAACTAGTTTGCTTTTCTGTATTTTACTTTCACCGACGGCAGTTAGCTAGTGTATGGCTTAGCTGTCAAACATCATAAGTCCTTTTGGTATACTTGCAGCAGAATGGAAGTGATGTGACTTGGAATAAATCAGCTGACATAAGGTGGAATTGTCTGTGAGAAGAAAGAGGTCATTATTGGCTAGTTTTGTTAAATGTCTCAGGAAGAGAAAGAAAAGCATCAGTCTCTGCATGGATCCTTACAGCTCCCTGGAATGGCAAGCCATTGACAATGACAAGGTGCCATCTGTTAAGAAGCTATCCTGGAAGAAAATCAGAGCTGCTGGAGTTTTTTGCTGCACCACAGTCAGTAAGTGGCACATTTGTTGTACCAGGACCCCATGGCTGTTTGCAGCCAAGCGTGCCCTTATACACACCAGCTTTCTGACTCAACTAGATAACAGGAATGGTCAATCAATTATAATTATTTCAGGAATTCTGGCAGTTATTCTAAATATAAATAGCTGTGTTAAAACAGTGACTCTAAATAGTGATCTCTACTTCTAAAAACTTCCAGGAGCAACACATTATTTCAGCTGGGAATATTTATAAAAAATCTCAGGCCTCTCTGCTGAGGGTGGTTGATTTAATACTTACTGCATGTGAATCTTCCCCCCCCCCCAAAAAAAAAAAAAGGTCACACTATCCAGCCAGTTAACATCTTATGTATTTCTTTTGGATATATTTCTGACAAATTTTCGTACAATCATGGTAAACTTTCAATATTAAACCTCAAGGAAATCTATTTTGTATATGTGAAACTTGGAAAAGGTCAGATAAATGGAATATGCTTGCCTAAACTAGTTGATGATTTGCAGATATATCTGCATATTGCTTACTGTATCTTATGAAACAACCTGTTATCCTTTTGTCTTTGATTATTTAAGTTTAAGGAAAATAGAAGTCAATAAAATCCAATTCTACCACTCGTATTACAAATATGTATTAAAGAAACCTGAGTTTCCTACAGAAAAAAGAAATAAATTCTGTAGAGTATGCTCATGAGCTTTTTATTAGGGCAGGTTTTGCATTTAAAGTATTCTGTGCAGTATGGATAATCAAACCAATGCAACGTAGACCAAGATGGAATGAATACGACTTTGAGACCCCATCTGGAGTACTGCATCCAGCTGTTGAGTCCTCAATACAGGAAGGATACAAACCTGTTGGACAGGTTTCAGAGAAGGGCCACAAAAATGATCAGAAGTATGGAGCACCTCTTCTATGAGGAACGGCTGAGAAACTCGAGATTGTTCAGCCTGGAGAAGACAAGACTCTAGAGAGACCTTACACAGGCATTTCAATTCTTAAAAGGGGCCTATAAGAAAGATAGAATCATAGAATCACAGAATCGTAGAATTGTAGAATCATAGAATCATAGAATCGTAGGATCATAGGATCATAGGATCATAGAATAGTTAGGGTTGGATAGGACATTAAGATCATATAGTTCTACTCCCACTGCCATGGGCAGGGACACCTCACACTAAACCATGTCACCCAAGGCTCTGTCCAACCTGGCCTTGAACACTGCCAGGGATGGAACATTCACAACTTCCCTGGGCAACCCATTCCAGTGCCTCACCACCCTCACAATAAAGAATTTCTTCCTTATATCCAATCTAAACTTCCCCTCTTGAAGTTTTAACCTGTTACCCCTTGTCCTACCACTACAGTCTCTACTGAATAGTCCCTCTCCATCATCCTTGTAGGCACCCTTCAGATACTGGAAGGCTGCTATGAGGTCTCCATGCAGCCTTCTCTTCTCTAGGCTGAACAGCCCCAACTTTCTCAGCCTGTCTTCAGCATGGTCTTTTGTGATAGTATGAGGGGCAATGGTTTTAAACTAAGACGGGAGACTCTGGTTGGATGTGAGGAAAAAAAATATTTACAAGGAGAGTGGTGAAGCACCGGCACAGCTTGCCCAGAGAGGTGGTGCATGCACTAACCCTGGAGATATCAAGGCCAGGCTGGATGTGGTTCTGGGCAACCTGACCTAACTGAAGATGTCCTTGCTCATTGCAACGGGGTTGAACTAGATGACCTCTGAAGGTCCAGTCCAGCCAAACTATTCTACGATTCTATGATTCTATGACTGCAATTAGGTACTCACTGATAATGATGTTCTAAAGTTGTTTCAAATTTGCATTGCGCAGTACTAGTACATAATAATATCATTAATAATTTCAAATTATGCTTTATTCCAAAAGGACTGGAATTGTTCTTAGCTGGAACTGTGTTGGTATTTTAACAGACCTCTCTAAACTTTCCACTGCTTCCTTTGAGGGTGAGGATTTCCCTCCATGTCTGAGTTTGCTAGTTTGTTTAGAGATCACAGATTCAAGAAACCCACAATTGCATTATCAAATCTCAGACCTGTCATCAGCACTTAATGTTGATTTTAGCAGACTGCAGTCAATCTGGATCTACACTTTATTTTTCACTCCATTGGGTTAAGATCCTCAGTTAAGGCTCAGACCTGCTTTTATTGAACTCAGATTAAATATTGTGCATAGATAACAGTGGGATCAGACCTAGACCCTCAGGCAATAGCTCGAAAGAAAAACCTCATTAATAGAGTGACAGGAATTCTCAGAGGTCAGCTGGACCATGTACAAATTACCGGTTGCATATGGAGATAATTAAACTGACTTCTCAACTGGACTTAGTATAGCTCCAGTCTCCCTTGGAGATATACTGATTTTCAAAAAACTGATGCTATGGCTACAGATGTCTGTTCACTAATGGAACTTTTCAATTATGCTCTACTCCAATGTCACTTTCACAATGGACATTTTCTATTATTTTATTCCTTTCCTACTCCCGGAAGATTCATTCCACTGGCCAGCAGTCTCTTGATATCCTGTTGACTCTGTTGAATGATCTGGGCGCACTTTATTGACATCCCATCCCAGGGTCTTATGTCTTTAAGTACAATTGTCACCTAGCTAAGAAATGTGGCTGACGAATTAACATTTTGTTCTCTTGCTATCAATTACTTAATTATATTTTATACATATAAAGCTCTTCAAAACCCAGAAGAATATGAAATATTGAAAAGATTTTTTTTTTTCCTGGCATATATATAGGCATATATATTTTTTTTGTGGCATATATATATATATATACACACACATAAATATGTTATATACCTATCCGAAATTTGATACCTTTCTAAATTTTGGTATTTTAATATTGAATATATGTACTTTTTTCCTAAATCTGGAGGAAAATTACTTAGATACTTATTCTTTATTTTTTATACATTAATATTAGTAATAATATTAATATATATAACAAGAACATCATCAACAAAATATGCAAAAAATCACTCATTTATTCTTATCCCTTGAGACATATAATAGTCTATATAATTTCAGAAACAGACAGATGGAGACAACAGAGAAGGGAAGAGAAAAGGAAGGAAAAAGGAAAAGAGGGTAAGAGGAAGGAATATAGAGATGGAGGGAGGGAGAAGATAGGGTCAATGTCCGCAGGCAGAGATTAAATCAATAAAGCTATTGTATTTCATATGACAACTGTGCTGGGATACTCTGCGCATGAGTTGTCTATTTTTAGAATGAAACAAAAATTTCATAAAAGCCTGACAAAGTGATCTGAGGGTTACTACTTAGCACACATTCAAAAGTATTTATTCAATGTATTCCATGGGTTAAAAAACAATCTTCACAAATTTTTGGAGAAAAGACACTCTTATTGAATATAGTTTAGATTTTTCGGTTCAACTCAACTAAATTCAGGTATTTATGGTATGGATACCTGCAAGTAAGCAAGGTAGCTCAGTTTATTTGCCCACATAAATATAGCTAACATCATTTGAGTGCGCCCAGCCTGGTCTGTAGCTGCCATTCTAGAGCAGTACATGCTTCCAAGAGATGTTATGCAACATATAACTGCCATTTCCATGTGCGTGTCATAGGTACTGCGTGGCATCTCAAATGACATTGCATTTAAGTGTGGACAGGTCAGTAGATCTTTAGATCCTCCTTGACTAAAATGGGGTTTAAGGAATCCATCCAGTGTGTAGACAGGTACATTGTTATAAGCTACATTAAGAAAGGTGAATCGGCGATTCAGTCACAGTTAAGGCATACCATTACTCCGTGTTTGCCTTTAAAGCCAATGAGGAGTTACAAAAAAAATAACTTTAAATAAAAGAAATGAGAAAACCGGGGGTAAAGAGGAAAACGGGACCAACAGTATTTAAGAAGCATGGACTAAAAAAGAAATACAACAGGAGAGACTGAAAGAAAAAGATTTTTACATTAAATATTTTTAATTAAAAAATCCCTACATTCAGTGCTAGAAGCCGGCAAGTTAAGCTGTGATTCAATAAAGTATACAAAGATATGCTTCAGATTCACAGAGACTTTTGCTGAATCTTACACAATAACATCTTTTCCACTTTGTCTAAGGAGGTTCATATGTTGTTGACTAACTGATAGTCTTAAACTATGTGTTGAAGCACAACTGGAACAAACCTGTAACTTTTATGCTAAAGGTATGAATAAAGATTTTGCTTAGCAATGTATGAAAGGTCTTAGAACTGCTTTAGCATAGCAGTTTTCAAGGAGCTTTGAAAAAACATTTAATCCCAAAGGTTACTTAGCATGAATATTTTACCCCAGGTATCGTGTTTTTCACAACCATCTGAGGTGCAAAACTGAGGAGTCCAATGATATTTAAATCAGCAAGTGCTCAGCTGTAGAACTTGTTAGACTCCACTGGTGATCTCTCAAGCAGGGGAATTGTCCTACTGAGCTGCTACTTAATTACTTTTACTTTATTATTCATATTTTCATTAAACTAGTAGGTTCTCTTTTCTGTAGTGTGTTCCATATCTTTTCTCTCTGGAACTGGGATTGTATTAAATTACTGTACTTTACCTCATGCAGAATGTTTTACAGTTGCCCTCTAATCACTTTAAGACAATTTATTTTTGCATAAACTTTTAATGGTACTGACATATTTTGTATCATATAGCACACATATATTAAATACATACTTTTGGGATAAGCTATTTGGAATCTTGTTCTGCTGCATACGCTCAATCAGTGGGACTAATCTTGTAACAGAATTCTCTTCAGGGGAATAACATCAGGTCTTTAAGTTGAAACCCTGAATTTCATAGAATGGGTAAACAGTTGATCAGGTTTTGCTGTTTATGGAACAAACTGAGGAATCCTAATATAACAGGATTACAAATAAATGTGCTTCACAACATATGAATAGGTAAACATGTATGTTTCTGATGATTTTAGAGCTTAGTTAGTTTCCCAATGAACAGTTAGGTAGACCTAGAATTTCTAAATTTTTTACAGGGAAACACCAAATTCCCCTATACTAATTCAGCAATGGAATGTCCTTCCTTATAGCCCTTACTCTACACAAGTCCAATCTTAGAACAGAACTGTTGTTACCAAAGACAATATTTAGCTGAATTATGCACTGGGACCTGGGTATTTATACTAGACAGAATAATTTTAAGGTTTCAGGTAGTTCTTTTCAATGCTGATGAAGCAGATATAAGAACAAGACATATTTGGACTCCTATCTTTGTCATTTTTTCCAGTTACCCAATGAACATTCACTGAGCATTCACAGAATCACAGAGCAGCTGAGGTTGGAAAAGACCTCTGGAGGCCATCTGCTCTAAATCCCGTGCTCAAAGCATCACCACCTAAAGCCAGTTGCCTAGGATCTTGTCAGAAAACTTTTGAATATCTCCAAGAATGGAGACTCCAAAACCAACCAGGGAAACATGTACCAGTTCTTGGTCACCCTCACCGTAAAAAAGTGTTTCCTTATGCTTGAGAAATGAAACTGTGCTTCAGTTTGTGCCCACTGCTTCTTGTCTGTCAATTACTTCTTCTCCTACCACTGGAACATTCTTTCCTGTGAGGGTAGTGAGGCACTGGTATAGATTTCCCAGAGAAGTTGTGGATGTGCCATCCCTGGCAGTGTTCAAGGCCGGGTTGGACAGGGCTTTGAGCAACCTAGTTTAGTGGAAAGTGTCCCTGCCCATATGTTTCTGTATATTAGCTGCTAGGGTATTCTGGACAACTGACTGGGGGATAATGTATACAGCATTGACAAAAAAATATTTCAGATGCAATGTATTCTTTTCTTGTTTACCCATAAGAGTTAATTCTGTTTTATAGGGGTGTTTGTTTCCCCTATATTGTTTTCCTGGAGACAGACAGTGTATTCTAGAATTTGTATGCACAAACGCAGTAATCAATGGATTCTGACTATTATGTTTGGGAGGGAAAATACTCTGCTAAAGTTGTGAAAATATGTTGGAAAATATAATTTTGTTGATGGGATGTAGTTGATTTCCATTCAGTAAGAAGAGTTGCCCAGGAGATTTTCTGTTTTCTTAATTGCATCAATTATTCTAACAATAGGTGCAACTGACCCACATTCGCCATGTCTCTAGACTTATATGACGAGAGCAGCAGCCCTACTGCTACACTGCTAATGGTATATTTGTTCAGCTATTGCCTTCAGAGGCATGTAGAAGGAGAAAATCACCTCTTCTAAGTGTGTCTGGTTAAGGACATTTCAATGCAAAGGGGTAAAATAAGAGAAGGAGGAAGCTGTAAACAAGAACATAGAGAGACACAAACCCAACTTACAAATTATAAGGGAGGAAGTCAGGCCTGGTCTGTCACACTAATTGATGAGGATTTGTGGGAGTCTGGTAATGCTTCTTCCAGCAAAGTTATCTGATTGAAGACCTTATCAAATGGGAAGCTAAGGAAAGGGGAAAACTAGAAACAAAATATACAGAGAAACAGACCTGACAGGTGAACATAATGAAGACAAAGACAAGAAACAAACTTGGTCAATCATGGTAACAGATGGGCCACTAGCAAACCAGGACTTTGCAACAGACAATGATGCAAGCCTAATGGCCCAGGTGTTGAAGAGGGCCAGTGAGACTATGCCAGCTGATGGGAAACATGCAGGGGAAGCAGATCAGGGAGGAACAAAGAAGAGATAGGCAGAAAAGGGTATGAAAATGGCATGAAAGGGCTCAGTGACATGTAAAATGGAGCTAGTCTGTCTGTCTGAGCTCTATACCTAGTCACCCCAGTCTGACGAGTGGGCAAGTAGGATGCCTCTAATCCAGGCAAGGGTATCAGGTGGGAGGGACATCTCTGTACTGGTATTCAGGGAGACCTATGAGTGGGGTGTGCCTGAGGGATGAGTGTGTGAGTGCTGCGCATGTGCAGAGGTGGATCAGCCATGGAGCTGGGGACCTGTGAAGCTGCTTAAGAGATTTGTGAAGGTTAGACAGAGCCTTGGGTGACATGGTCTAGTGTGAGGCATCCCTGCCTATGGCAGGGGAGTTGGAACTTGATGATCTTAAGATACTTTCCAACCTTAATTGTTCTATGATTCTAGTGAACTTCTGCTTCTCACAGCCAAAGAGGAAGAGGAGGAGGGGGAGGAGGAGATGTGGCTGGCTGTGCTTGTGTCTGTGGTGAGTCCTGAACGTGAGTGCTGCCAGAGGCAGCTCCTGGTCTGTGGCCTTCTGTGTGACTGGCTATGTGTGTGTCTGTGTGTCTCCAGGATATGTGTTCAACATTGCTACTGATGGAACACATGAAGGATAAAGCAGCAGCTACATTCCTCAGCCCCGTCAGAGACTGCAAGTCCCTGGGGATGGAGGAGGCAGCTGCTCCTAACATCGGTTATATAGCCACTCTTAAAGTAAATATGTCACACATCTTGAGGATGCCACAAGTTAAAAAAAAAAAAAAAGTTAAAAAAAAAAAAGAAGAAATAACTAAGATAGAAGGTAGGAAGTTTTTGATTATGACAATTTTTATTTTTTTTCTTTTATTGACAAAATAGCCTTATAGAATTACAGTAAGAATTCCAAACCTATAGAAAAATAATCTATAGATTAAAACTGTGTAAGATTACAGTTCCCTGTTATAACGTATGGACTAAAAGATGAATGTTTGTACCTTCAGTCAACTGATAAGCTTGAGCAACACCTGTATAAATATTCTGGCTCCATCTATCTTATCCGATTAATTATTACAGACCATTCTTGCTATGGGAACTTTTCTGAACTTGCTCATTTCACCCATACCATAAAATAATTATGGAAATGCAGGAGTACAAAGGAATTTATTTTCTGGATCAACATATCAATAAAGAAAAGCTGAGTGCTCCATTTATTCAGAAACCAATTGCCAAAAATATTTCCTGTTGCAAGTTTTCATGCATCAGCAATGAAGAAAGGACTCTTGTTTATTCAAATTTTAAGGGTAAAAATAATTTGTAGTAACTCCGATGAAAATAAACAGAAGATAAATGAAGTTCCTTTGATATATTTTGAAAGTTAAGCTTTGAAGGGAGGGGAAACAGTGTAACTCAGGCAAAGGATATGAGGATAGTAACAGATGGATCTGCATGGTGACCGAAAATCATACACTCATATAGGATACACTAACATAAGAACCCTAATATGCATATATGTCTACTTTATACCCTAAGGGCAATGAGTGCATTTTCAGCTATTATAAGAACATATACAGAGTTGTAGGAGTAATTTTACTAATAAAACATATTTTTTGTTATGTTTGAGACATTTTCACCCTCGGGAAACTATGTAATAATTCAGGGTGGCTTTTTCAAGGTGCTTTAACTAAGCACAGCTTCTTGGAAAAGTCTTGTGAATCAACAGCCCTAGGGCTACCGTTTCCTGCAGCCAGAACAATCGTGGGAAGATTTTTTCAGGTGCACCTCCCTGTAGATGGCAACAGACATCCTCTAAGACAAAGGCCAAATAAGAGGTCCTGTGAATTGGTAAAATGGACTGACATTTGCTGACACTAGTAACCAATTTATTACCCTTTGGCATATTCTGTGAAGAAAGAAAAGGTAGGCTGTGGTGCCTTTGGATCTGGGCACATACAACAACTGGGTGCCTTTAAGCTGTTGAGCATAGGCACTCTAGTTAGCTGAGCACTTCAGTTAACTATTGATAAATCCTGTTACACTTACCTTATGACTAATTAGTTCTTTAGCCTTCCAGCACACTGCAGATGAGTACATTCATTCTTGTTGTGTCTGATCAAATGCAAACATTGGTGAAAAGTAATCTGACACAAAATCAAAGGCTGTTTCCACTCAGTAGCAGACTGGAAAAGGAGGAAGGAAAGAATAACATTGCACATATAGGACACAATAAGGTGGCATAAACATTGAGAAACACTGTCAGGGTAGAATTCACCACTGCAGTGACAACCAGCAACAACTTCCCTGCCAAATCTAACACAGTGTTCTGAGTACAGATGAGCATATGGATATTTTGTCAGCAGTGCAGAGTGAGTCAGGCAAACTCCTATTGTGTACTAGCAGGAATGAATTTCTAGGGTCTGAAGCTACTTTAATATGTTGGTATGAGAGAAAAACAGACATGGCATGTTTTGAAAAATGTTCTTGCTCTTGACTTTCTCGACAGTATTTTCTCAGAAGCTACCTCTTCTGGTTGTTCTGACATCATGTTTTACACCATTTATTAAGAGTTAATATTAACTTTGTCTGCTAAAGAGTATTCACATTACCTCCCCATAATGTTGCCTTGAGTGATTTCATAGAATCATAGAATAGTTATGGTTACAAAGGACATTAAGATCATATAGTTGTACTCCCACTGCCATGGGCAGGGACACCTCACCCTAAACCATGTCACTCAAGACTCCATCTAACCTGGCCTTGAACACTGCCACAGTAGAGCATTCACAACTTCCTTGGGCAACCCATTCCAGTGCTCACCAATCTCACAGTAAAGAACTTTCTCCTTATATCTAACCAACACACCCAAGTCCTCTGCAGGGCTACTCTTAATCTCTTCTCTGCCCAACCTGCAGCTGTGACTGGGATTGCCCTGACCCAGGTGTAGGACCTTGCACTTGGTTTAATTGAACTTCATGAGGTTGGAATTAGCCCACCTCACAAGCGTGTCAAGGTCCCTCTGGATGGCAATATTTTACATTTTGTGTCCTATCCAAAATCTACTCAAGTCAACAGATTCCTTTAAATACAGCAGTTTCTCGACCAAGATTTTTTTTTCCCCTGGATGTTTAAAACATATTTGCTATACATATGTGCATGTTAAGTCTCTCCTTTTCAATTTGCTGCTTTTATCACCTCTAGGATTTCTAGTTATGCTCTCTCCACTTCTGTTTTCTGGTTCTTTGCGCTTATTAAATACAGCTAGTTACTGTACTCTGGGCAGAACTAAAGAGCTAGTGAAGAAATGGGAAGTAACTGAAATTTCCATATCCTGTTAGTCTGTAGGTGTGTCTTTCAGCTGCTTCCAAAGAGTCACATGCTAATTCTGGTTGCCAGTAAAGTAGGATTTAATTACAGAAAAATCATCCTTTAGAAAGGTGCATATGACCAGCAGACAGGAAGAGAGAGGTTTTTTTTTGATAGAGTTGGTAACCAGAAAAAGCCTAGGGTACATTTCATTTTACCCAGCTTTAATGTTACTAGGGGTGAGGGGCACAGATTACTCCCATGGAGATTCCAGCTGAACATAAGAAGAAAATTTTTCACAATGATAGCAATCTGCCATTGTAATAATCTCCCCAGGAAAGTGGTGGGTTCTCCAACATTACATATTCAACTGGATAAGGTGCTTTGACGTCTAGTCTAGGCCATGTTTTGCCTAGCAGGTTTGGCTACATGATACTTGAGCTCCCAACCTGGGTATTCTATGATTCTATGAATGTTAACATCCACATCATTTAGTCATATTATCACTTTCATAATTAATAGCTATAATAAAGTACCTTTGAAATCTATTTTGAAGTAGTTTATGAAATTGGCAGAAATGAGATCTCACTGTCTATAAAGGGGGCAGGGGACACAAAATGATTAGCTAAGATGTAGGTGCTCTAATCTGTAGGTACCTAACTGTAGGTGTCCAATGTAACATAGGTGGCTGATGTCAACAGATTTAATGGAAATGTAGTCAATAATGCCATAGAATCCTAGAACAGGTTGGTCTGGAAGATGAGCTTCTGGTGGTTGTCTAATCCAAGCCCCTCCTCAAAGCAAAGCTAACATTAAAGTTAGATCAGGCTGCTCAGATAAATTTGGGTGATTCCATAACAATTATGTTCCATTGAAAATCAAACAAAAAACCCTTTATGTACCTGTGTTCCCCTGAAGAAAAACTCTTGCACCTTTGATGCTTAATCACTAACTTTTTAATCTTTTTTGCTTATATATAGTCAGAATTTCTCTTACTGAAACTTGAGATCTTTTTTTTTGTTGTGCATTGCCAAGAACAAAACTAATCTTCCTCTCAGTTTTTAATTTTGAGGTTAATTAAACCTAATTCACTCAGCCTCTTCTAATATGTTACATGCTTTCATCCCCATCTTCCTGATGCCTTGCAACAGGTTCAGAACCTGGTGAAGTATTCCATATGCTGTCTCACAGGTCCTGAATGGAGGCGGTCACTTGCCTTGAATGGCTGGCTATGCCTGTAATAATGCAGATAGAAATACAGCAAGATTTTATAACTACAAAGGTGCACTGCTGACTTATGTTTAATATGTTCTCGTCTAGTATTCTCCATCCCCTTTCTGAAGATGTTGTCTCTATTCAGTCAGTCCCTAACCTTTGTAATCCTATGGAGTTATTCCAGTTCAGCTGCAAGACTTTGGATTCGTCTTGGTTGACTTTCATGAATGCTGTCAGTCCATTCCTCCAGCTTCTTGAGGCCATTGTGAATAGCATCCATCTTCCCAGCATATCATCTGCTTCCCCAGTTTGATTCATCTAGAGATATTTTACGTTCCATTCTGTGCCATCAGCAAGGCGTTTGGTGAGGCCATGTATCCATCCCCAATGAAAATTAATTTAATCTGATTACCAGATTGATCCATGGATCACTATCCTCTGAGTTCATCTTTCTGCAGTTTTTCATCCACTTTGTAGTCTACCCATCTGCAAAGGCCAAAACAGGGCCAATGAGATCTGAAGGGCCTGAGAACTCTAGTGCACCTTCTCAATAAGGAAAGAAGAGACTTCCTGAAGGGCTCCCCTACATGTAGAAAACGATCTCCAGTGAATCATTTAAAAACTAGGAGGAAGGGGTTCTGGCACTGAAGAAAAACATAGTAGCTCTGAATCTGACTCTGATCAGAAGACAGGAATAAAAATGAAAAACTTCTTACAATGCTAAGCAGTGCCTGAGTCACTTAACAATATGTTAAATACAAAGTAGCTTAAAGCCTGAAAGAAAACATGACTGAATTTAAACACAAAAACTGAACCTTTGTTTTGAAAAGTATTAGTTTGCTGGAACAGAGTGACAAATTCTAATGAATGTCCTTAATGATTTTACAGTGGGACAAATCATCTGTGAAAGTAAGGTGGTTATAAAAGACACTTACTGTGCAGTATGAATGCTAAATGAAATCAGACATCCCTATAATCAGCACCAATAAACGTACCATAACTAATTTTACTGCTTCAAAGAACAGCATAATAAAATGTACTAAAAGATAGAATCCATGGCCTAAAAATATTGCTCACATATACACATAAAGATGTGCATGTACATATGCATATTTACATTTTCAGTGTTGAGTAAAATACAGGGGTAAAATTAAGTTATTTACCAGATATTTTTATCCTATACATATTTATTTTTTTTGACCTTGGGGCAGGGGGCAAGGGAGGAAGGAGAGAAAGCACCCTTAAATAAATATAGAATAACTTACAGTAGATTTGGTATGATATCCAGAAGTTAAGTAAATCTATTCTTCATCCAAAAGTAATCCTTTCAGATTGCATAGTCCAAGAACACACCCCAAGTTTTACAGTTTATTAGAGATCTGCAGTATAGAAGGTCTATACTTAATAATGGCATAAAAAGGAAATGGTAAAGAATAGATAAATTGGAGCAAGAACGACTGTTTTTTTCTGAGTTTGAGCAAAGGTATTTTGAACAAGTGCTGCAGTGGGCTTTCAAGGTTTACTATGATACAAATCATACAAAGAATATATTGAGGGAAAGGAGATGGCTAAGGAGTACATTAGATGAATTCAATATTCAAACTTCTGATTGAATCATATCTCAGCATTTAAGTATCGGTTTGAGAAAAAATATTACTTTGGGGGGAAATGTATTGTGATTGTATCCAATAGAGAAAGAAGATATTCTGGCTTCTGTAAGGATGATAAATAAATGTTTTCTGATTTTTCAAAAATAGTTTTATCTCAAGTCTGAAAAAGAAGGATCCTCTTTTCCTTCTTCTTTAACCAAAAAATGTTGAAATGCATTTTTCACATTTTCTTCTGACAGTTATAAATGTATTCTCCTTTCAAATTACCTACCATCCCAAATTTAAAATTTGGGGTGTTACCTCGTCTCCTAAAATTCAGAAAGCACAGATATTTTCTGATATAACAAGGTACCATTTTATCAGTTCATAAAATGGTTAAGTGCCCATTTCTTCAGGAAATTCCAGACTTACTTCACATCACCGGAGTGGCAAGACCTGACAGTCACAAAACTAGCCAGTGCTTTCCTTAGTGAGAACATGTACATAACCCATGGAGGATGGTTCTGTAGGAGTGTGAGAACTGTTCAGAAATGTCACTGCACACATCTCGCCCTGAAAAAAGTAAAACAAGAGTGATTGTAGGGAGGGAAACAAGGGCGAATAAAGTCATGGCTTTACTCTTGATGGACTGAAGGTGAAAAAAACTGCTATAATTTTCTACAGACATATTTTAACAAAATTAAATTGCTTGCATCAGTTGGGAAAAGGTAGGGTAAGTAGTTCTATCTTGAGCCATAGTGGCTATTAGACACATCCCTGCAGAGATGTGTAATAGGCACATCCTTTAATCAAAACTGTATCTAGGTTACAATATCATTGTAGCATTGCAACAGTATCTTTAATGTTAAAATGAAACCCCTGTTGAGAAAGAGGTGAATTATTTTTAACTTGTTTCCTCAATTACAGTTTTTTCTCTCTATAATCTCTTAACACCATTTGTTGCTAGTTGAACAAATAGAGGAAATATGAATACAAATACAAAGAGTGAACCCTTCATGGATTTATATATATTTTTTAAGAGTCTTGTACCTTCTGAGTCATTTGAACATCCATCAGACTCATAAAATAGTGCAGAACAGGCTTTCCGAGGGAGGTATCCTGCTTTTGGCATCTCTCCAGGCCTCTTCAATGAAATACTAATTTCAAATAAATTTAATTACCACCTTTAGAGTTTTGGCTTTTGCTTAATTTGTATAAATACTTTGAGCATCTAATTAGCTCCCACTTTGTATCACATGAAATAATTGGGACTGATTTACCAGACAAATTCTTTTTTTCAAAATGGATTACTCAAATGCAAGTCCTTGTTCTTAGTTAATGAATTATATCACTTTCAGCTGCATCATCTCTTTTTCTAAAGCAGTCTGATGTTCATCAGTATGGACACTTCCTCCTATGCTGGTAGATACACAATTGAGTTACTAATGTCACAACAATATTCTAATCCAACTTCAGCTTTCCTGTGTCTTCCCTTCACCACTGCAGGATCTCAGTATCTCTCAATATACAATATTCTTTTTTTTTTTCTGGAAGTTTTATGTTCCGCAAAGGAGAAAAAGGAAAAAGGAAAAGGGAGCATGTTTGAGATGTTAATTTTAAAATTTAATATTATGTTATTTAAGAACAGTAGGCCGACTTAAACTAGTGGAGGGCTCTTCCTTACCATGTAACTCAGCTTCTCCAGCTAGAGAAGTCTGCAGAGCTTGAGAAGTGCGGGTAAAGAACACTTGGACCAGTTCTAGGAAGATCTAGGGATTCAGAGCTCATGCAGAGGCTGAGAAACTCCTGAGAGGAGCAGAAGCCTCAGGCAGCCTCAGGCAGAAATCAGGCTGTCAGGCCTCAAGCTGGTTCAGAAAGCCTTCCTGGGACTAATCAGGGCACAAAAGAGTTTATTGCTTCTAGGAAAGCACCTGACATTATTGCCATCTGTACTGGAGCAAAGACTTATTTGAAAAGAATGTGGCTGGCAGGAGAAAACTCTTTATAAACCCTTCTTCATTTGTATTAAGCCTTATGTAGTCAGTCCGTTCTTAATTCAGTTGCCATCAATGTTTAGTTCCATTTGAGACTCCATAATTGAGATATCACAAGACCTCCAGGATACTCCTAGGCTTATAGAGTGACAGAAAGGGCTAGGTAGAATACCCCAGAACATCTGAAATTAGACGAGACATCAATTCTTTTTCTTTCTTTTTTTTTTTTTTTCTTTTTTCCTTTTCCTTTGGTAATATTATAAGAGAAAGTCTAGGCAGAGCTCTGACCAACCCTGGGTGTTTTCATGGTGAAAGCCAGAATTTTAGGCATCAGTTTAAGTATTTAACACGATGATAAGAGCCTGGAGATATTCTCATAATCATAATATATACAAAAGGATTTAAGCATTTATAGTGGTCTCAGACAAACTTTGAGGGTTTGGTTCATTTTTTCCCACATAGACATCTACTGCCATTTGAAATGCACTGTGTTCTATCTAGCATGGATTCTAGTCTCTTTTTCACAAGAGCATTTTTGGGAGAATAAGTGTTGCATCATATCTACCTGATCTGTTCATCCTAAATGTCAATAGATATTTACTTATATCAAGAGAATCCAAGAGTGGGATTCTTGCAAATAAATGGAAGAGATCTGGATACTGTAGCTTGCTGGTGCCTAAACTTCTGAGAGGTCTGCAGTTCAGTTTATGTTATTTAGGACTGTTCCAGTGCTTCATATTATACAGTCACTAGATTAAACCACAGAAATAAATAAACCAGCATCTGAAAAGCAGAATTAGAAACAGAAAAGCTTTTCTGTTCCCACCTCCTTGTTGGATGAATTTCTTACATCTGTGTACTGATTACTAAAAAGAAATTACATATCTAGCAACTTTACTGTCAAACTGCCTCCATTTTGAAGTCACTGCCTTAATGCAATGAGCATTTTGCTGAAGTAAACAAATGACAAAGTTTACATGGTACCAGTTAAAACTATTAACATACTTGAAGCACATACATATATCATATTTTTCTCATGTAGCCGTGAAGGAGTCATCATTTCATTCAGAAATATGAAGGTGACAGTTACCATTGCTAGACCTTTGAGTGACATTTTCCAGCAGAAGACAGACATAAAGACCAGTAGAAATTTAATAGGGCTAGTCTGTGACTGCTGTAACATCACCTGATACTGTCCTTTGGAAAAATAAATCTAAATAAGAATCTAGGAGTGCACCAGAATCAGACAAGTATTTCTGACAGTGGTTAGAGCCAGATACTGCGCTGTGGGTTAGAAAATGTCTATAGCTGGCAAATTAAGCAACTAAATACCAGTGGTAAAAATCTTACTAATCCTAGGCCATTAGCAGCTGCCTTCTGTCTCAGAGCCAAAGTCAAAATTTATACCCCCTAGACATTTTTACCCCCGGCAGTATAAGTATAGATGTTATCAGAGTAAGAGAATTTAGGTAAATGTCAGCACTCATTCAGTTCCAACTTTCAAAGAGATGAAAATTTTGCAGTACTGAAATGTAAACTGTCACATCTTACATTCTATACATCTTCACCCAATCTCACCTTAATGAATACAGTCCTTTTTATCCTATTTCCTGCATCTTCTCAATATTGGCACACTAATAGTTCATCCTAGAGCTTTTTATGAGTCAGTTTCCACTGTATGTTTTCCAGAGACTGTTCTCTCAAGGCGAACACTTTCCTTTGTAATATACTAAAGGAGGCTTTGGGCTTATTACAGATCTCCTAGTCCGGTGATATTTCAGACTCTAGTTTGCAGTAATTCCTAAGTATCGTTAATAAGTATACAGTGTATGTCACACTGTATACTAATTATATACATTACATATACTATTATATATGCTGTATATTAATTATACACTATATACTAATTAATAAGTAAACAGTCTATGTCACAAAGAAATCATCTATTCATGTGCAACGTTATTGATCTTTCTATCTCCTGAAATGCCTGCTTTTCTTAACTCAACTTCTGGTGGGTTTTGCTTTTTTGTCATGTATCTATTTTTCCTTCACAGATTTAACCAAGTGTTGTTGGAGGATTCCTGTTACGATATTTATGAGATTACTAACTCCACATATTCTTGATGTTTTTAAATGAACAATACTTTGTGCATGCACAACAGGAAATACCCTGTAATTTTAATTTCATATAGAATTACAAGTGTTGCAGTCAAATTTATAGGTGCCCAATGGAAGGGTTGACGGGAAAAAAAAAAGTTGTGCTTAATGTAGAATTAGATAGATCTGTGGAATACTTTATGTTCCATGCTGCCTTGAAAACACTGAAATGGCCTTTTCCCACCTACAATGTCTCTCTTGGTTCTATAACCTTTTGGTTCTGGTAGATTTTTTCTTAACTAAATAAGCTAAAAAAAACCCAAACTGTTGTTTTAAATTAATAAGAATACATTTAAGCTCTCACATTTCCAGATATTGATCTGAAAAAAAAAAAAGAAATATCATAAAATTAAGACTATGGGTTCTTTAATTGTCTATAATCTGAAGCTCCTGATATTTATTTATTTTTTTTACAAACTTAAAAAAAATTATGTATAGGGGCAAATGTGGGAAGCATAAATGACACCCAAAATGCTCCAAAGAAAGTGCATCTCTGTAGGAAATGAAAGATTTACACTGCCTTTAATGTTCAAATATTAAAAGCACAATGCAAAATCCTCAGCATCAGTTCTCCCAAACTACACAAGTTTCAAAATTCACAGGCCTCTCAATAAAAAACATCCTCAGAATTGTCTCTTCCTTACAAAATAACATTGATGCCTTAGGGATGGTCTTTTGTTTGTACCTGAGGTAAAATGTGTTGATTATGTTAGAAGATATATACCACAGAAATAAAATCTATTATTCCCACTAAAAATCCCGTACTTTCCTTTTAATAATGGTATAAAAGCGACATGACCCATAGTGTCACAGATATTTTGGGAACAATTGTCTGCTTTACAAGCTATTATATACTTCCCACTTACTTTCAAGATTTCTGCTTTAATTGTATTGTAAACTCAGTATTTCACTGTTAAGAACTAGCCCAGTGTCAGTAAAATATCTTTATAATACTGAATTATTTGTTAAGGATTTAAGACTACAGCATCTGTTCGTGTTTGGTTTGATTATGACTAGATAATTAAATGGAGATATTAAACATAGGAAACACTATTTCTTATACACAAAATTAATTTCATGCATGAGAAGTTGCTTCTTGTTTTTGTCCACTTCTCTATGTCTCACTAAAGCAATAATTTTATTTGCAGAGATTTTTTAGATGACAGCTATTACTAGAGGTCTATATAGGCTATTATTTTTATACATAACATATTCCTCACAGATTACCTGTTGGCATTAACCTGCTTGGCTTCTAACAGTTAACAGGAAACAAAATTCTCCCGTAGATGGAAAGCTGTTTATAGGTCAGCATCTCAGACTTGTTTCCATTTAGTCTAGAATGTCTTGGATTTTTCATTTCAGTTCAGGATCTCATATCCAAGTTATCATACTAGAGGGTATAACGAAAAATAACATGCAAGAAACTAAACCTCCTGCCTAAGTGAGACAGTAAGTCTCTGCCCTGGAAAGGACAGGGTGACCTTCACCTTCTTACTGCAGTACCTTAGCTGCTTGAAACTAATAGTAGTTTGAAGTCTGTAAAGACTGTAGGATTAGGACTGTAATGAGAACTTCATTGTTTGCTTGTTTGGATTTATATATATAATATAAATACATCATTATATATAATATATAATTATTATAATATATAATTATCTCATGTATTCTATATAAAGTACAATATATATAATATATATAGTTATATATATATTTATACATATATGTATAAAGTTTAGCTTTGCAGGGAACATTTAGAATCAAATAGGTAGAACAATTTATGCTTCTCTTGTGCTTTTACATATATATACATATAATACATGCATACACATTTTTTCCTGTTTTTTTTGTCTTAATGGATAGTATGCACAGCAATTTGCTACAGAATGCCTAGAGTCACAGTGTACAACACAGTAAACAGTGAACAGTACTTTGTGTCTGGAGATAATAAACGTAACATTTATCTCATCTAGCTTTAGCCATGTAATAACTCAGTATCACATCCAAACAAGCCCAAAGAGTAGGGAAACTGCTATAGGAATTATCATCTCATCTAAACTGTCCTCAGGATGTGTCAATGCCTTTTCATCAGCTGGAGAGGGGTCCAGTATAGCTATCCTAGGTTCAGTGCACAGCTTTTGGGAACTAAAGTTAAATTAAATGAATCTTTTGAGACAACCACTAGTATTTTGTGTGAGGGATAAGCAATTATTGTGTGAGAAAGTACAGAAAAGATGTAATTTCCTTTGTAGTTGCTGCATGTGGATCTGCCCTTGCGCATAGACAACGGGAAAGGAGCCCAGTTCAACATCTTAAGATCAAAGTACTTATTTGAATCAGCAGAGTTTTATCCCACACATTCCGAATTTCTTTTACAGTAAGGAAGGGAAGGACTGAAGGGAGATAGGTTAAGTAGAAGAAAGATCATTATAGAACAGGAAGTTAAGAAAGAAAGTCTCTGTAAGGTCAACTAATATGCCCAAAGTTATTGGTACATACTCAAAACAAAACAAAGTCTTCTTCACCTTCCTTCGCTCCTCCCTGCAGCTGCAAAAAAAGCAACCAAACAAACCAAAGCCAACTTTTTTTCTCAGATAACACCTAGGAGAAAAGCAGAGCATTAAGAAAATTTGTTGAGCAGAGCCCAGCTACAGTACTTCTACTACCACACTTCTGAAGAATTATGCAGTTTCTGCGTAGTTTCCCTGGGGGAGCTGCAGAGTTCAAACTCTCTGCACTGTATATTAAACAGAATGGTTAGTTCGAAGCATTTGATGTATCTGTAAGAAACAGACTTCCTCACTGTACTTTTTTACATTTGATGAGCAATGAAAGAGAAAGAGTTCTTCAACAATCAGGTGAAGAACTATGATACAGTTAAGGGGAAGGACTATAACATATATACGGGAAGGAAATTCTACATTAATTTGCCATTCAAATATGCAGAAAGCAGAAAAAAAAGCAAAAAATCAAGAACATGTGATAATAGACTATGAATGGATTAAATAAGAAAGCTTTGTTTGCAGCAGCTAAATCATTAGGTATAGGATACAGCAGTGGCAGGAGAACGACAGCAAGAGACATCATTCTGACATGTACATATCCACACACCTTAGGACATATTGTGAAGAAAATCCTTTTTATAAAATGCTTGCAAAATGTCTATCATGACAATGACACTTGAAAGACAGAAAGCTGTTTAACAAAGACAGGGTGATAAAGTACAATGAGGAGTGAGGATGAGGAATAGGAGTGAGAAGAAGATGAAGAGAAACATGAAGAGAAACATACTTCTCTTGGGGAGAACTAGGAAAGTAAATGTACAAAAATATCTTACATCTGTAAATAAAAAGGAAGATAAAAATATGATCCTTCCACTCCACAGTTCTGTTTTATTTTACTCAGAAGTCCTTGTGATTATAAATTGGCATTAGTTATGACTCAAAGGAATATAATATAACCCAAGAACATTAACTAGTAAAAGCAACCTTTAATGCTTTGGAGTTAGATTACTCTTTAACTTACATCTTGTGGATTAGACCATACTGAACACTGTATTGGGTGCAGGTGATTAAATATTGAGACAGGTTTCCCAGACAGGTGGTTGAAGTCGCCATTCTTGGAGATGTTGAAAACCTGACTGGGAACAGTCCTGAGCAACCTGCCCAAGCTGATTCTGCTTGAGCATAGATATTAAAATAAACAATCTCCACAGGGCCTGACAACTTCAACCAGTCCTTGATTCTCTGAACATCACATCTCATCAAAGTGTGAAAGAAACAGGGACCGCTAAACTGCCTTAGGATATTAATTCTTCTTCCCAGTGAATTATTATGGAGCTTAGTATTACAATAAAAAATAGGTAGACAAGAAATCATAGCTATGCTTTGTTCTGTAGATTTTTTAAAATGAAATAAAAAATATAGTCTGGTGTCAGAAATTATATCACTTTTCTGCAAAATGACTTGCCTATTGAAAGCATGGTAAGACATTGTCTTCAGTCATATTTCTCAGTTCATAAATATAAGGAAATTGTTCTTATTACATTAATATATAGTTATTTTTTTTTTTGAGATGATGTGTCAGATCAGAGTTTTTATTGTTTGCAAGGTAATAATTTTTCTTCTCTATTTTAGTAGGGTTTGATTTGAGTTTTAATTTTGAAAGGAAACCCACTGAGATATATGAGTATATGAAGCAAATATTTTTTTTTTTTTTTTGGCTATTATTTAATTTCATATTGATTTTATTCTTGTGATACTTAGCTTTATTCTGTTCTCCTTTGTTTTCTTTGAGAAAAATATATGTCATGGTGTAGTTAATTTATTTTCCTAAATATGTGTCTTGTGTTTCTAGACTCACTATCTCATCTCCTTCTTAAGCTGCAAATACAATTCATTTGAGGATGCTTTCATCAAGAGAGATAATGTTCTCAAATGCTTTATTTCAGATGAACCTGTGACTACACGTTTGTTTAAGCAGCAGGTGGTGGCACATTTGTTGAAGTGGACCACTTCCTGTATTAATGAGACAAACAGAGGTATCTATTCATTACGTATAAGGTAATTCCTGTTCATGTCTACTGTTTAAATCCTGGCAGCCTTTGATTTGGAATCAAATCTGTAACATATGAAATATGACTTAGAAGATAAAGAGAGAAAAAAAAATGGAAGATGGACAATTTTGTTATCATTAAACAAACATAATTCACTGGAAGAATAGTTTTTTATGCTTTGTCTGTTCCAATATTTCTTTATCTTTGATGTGGTTTCTGCATAGTCACAAAAGGTAAAAAAAAAAGCAAGCCACTTCCTCCAAATGCTATGAAAATGCAGTAAAACAGCTGTGTGAGTTAGGTCAGTCATCAATGAAAGAGCTGGGATAGAGCTGTGCTGAATGCAACAAGACCTGCTGAGATGCAGTGGTACCTTGAGCACATTGCTTGATTAGAGAAACGGCTTCCTGGACTACAACTGTAATGATTCTAGTTAGCTTAGAGAAGTGAAAGTTTGAATCTGTCTTCACACATCTGTGTACACATGTTCATAAAAATGTATTTTTAACTGGGGTAGCCAGACAGAGGTGCTGGATAGCTACACAGTCATTCAAATTCAAGCACTCTGATAAATGGAAAGATTTTAGTAGCCAATCAGAACACAGGGTTTGAACAACAGAGATAGAAAACTGCAGTTGGGTTTCTGTATGTATGAGGTCTCAGAAAAATTTTGTCTTCCTTGCTATTTTGATCCATTCTTATATAAAATATATGCTCATGATTATCATAAGCCTAGAGATGTTAAACAGTCATAGCAAATATTAATCCCAATAAATGTCCGTTTTGCTACCACCAGACTAATGAATCAAACACAATTTCCATTTTTTAATTACCTTATTTCTGATCACCCAGATTAGTTTCACATGGCAAAATACTGCTGGTAAAATGGGAATTCCAATCTCCCTCTTACATACTAAGTATTTATTTGTAAACATTGAAAAGAATACTCTGCTTCAGGAGAAAAAAAATCAAAAACAAACAAACCAAAAGTTACATTGAAAAAGTAATTTAGTTCTCATCACATCTTGGCCATTTGGCATTAGTAAAGGTATGGGCTGGCCAGAACAAGGCTCAAACAATAGCTGGCATGATTTATGATATCCTTACCTCTAAATTTGCTCAAATGCACATTTGTTTAGTTGTATTAAGAGATGCAGTTTTATTTGGCAATCAATGTAGACAGGAAAGTCATGCAGTTTCTAAACTATGATTCCACTGTTTTTGTCAGCACACCTTCCCAGAATCATCTTTTAGAATCATAGAATTATAGAATAGTTAGGGTTGGAAAGGACCTTAAGATCATCTAGTTCCAACCCCCTGCCATGGGTAGGGACACCTCCCACTAAACCATGTTACCCAAGGCTCTGGCCAACCTGGCACTGAACACCGCCAGAGATGGAGCATTAACAAGTTCCCTGGGCAACCTATTCCAGTGCCTCACAACCCTAACAATAAGGAATTTCCTCCTTATATCCAATCTAAACTTCCCCTTTTGAAGTTTTAACCTGTTACCCCTTGTCCTGTCACTACAGTCCCTAATGAAGAGTCCCTCCCCAGCATCCCTGTAGGCCCCCATCAGATACTGGAAGGCTGCTATGAGGTCTCCACTCAGCCTTCTCTTCTCTAGGTTGAACAGCCCCAACTTTCTCATCCTTTTACCATAATTTATGTTTAACTAGCCTCTCAAAAATGTTTTCTAAGCTATACACTATAGTATTTGTGGTGTATCATAGGGAACAGGGAACAGAAGGGGAGCCCAAGAGATATCTGGAATCAAGAGGGAGCTTAAAATCATTATTATTGGGACGGTTTAATTTTATCCCATGGTACCAACCCAGGGTAACAAAACCCCCACATCCCATTAATCAGTCTGGAAACTTTTGAGCCTACACAACATGGATAAGTTACTAATTTTGTTAAATTAATGCAAGCTTTAAAAAAAAAATATCCTTTTATGTATTTGCTGGATAGGACAAAAATGGTACTTGGTTTTTCAAGCAATTAGTGTTAGGAAAAAAAAAAAAGCCCACCAAGAAACAAAACAAGAGAAAATGCATCTGTACCTAATCAGCATACAAAAATTCATAATTGAATCAAATTATTCATTCAGCTGATGAAGTTTCTAGAATAAATTTTTATTCTCCTTCCTTCACTTATACAGTGAACACCTGTTTTTTTTTTCAGTTTTAAAGAGAATTAAAATTAAAGTCTTCCACTCAAGACGATATTTTCTTAGTGACGTTTTATTTATGGAACCTTTTAAAATTGATTAAATCCAACCCCAGCAAAATTATGACCCGCACCCAGACTTATTTATTCAGCATCTGCATATTATATGCAAAAATCTAAAGTCAGTTGTGGCACAGAAGAGTTCCATTATTTTCAAATACTATCATAGGTTTGGTCTTACATTCTGGTAGTTATGACAGAAACATACATTAAAGTTATTTTTGTAAAACCTGTAACTAGATTTCTTTGCTCCTCTCTTCTCTCCTCCTTGAGTTCTCTTCCCCTGTATTTACAATGAAGTGTGGAAGATTAGCGAGGGTGGAATTAATAAAGTGGAAAATCATGCAAAGTGAGAGCAGAAGGAGTGAAACCATAAGGTTCTGGGTTTTCTCTTATTCCATAGCAGGTTAATGCACGTTAGATCAAAGAAAATGGAAAAACAGAGAAACCAACAGAAAACCAGTTTCCTCTTCCTCCCACCCAAAGCAGAGCTCTAGCAGCAGCTGATCATTCCACCCTGTATGAGCAAACAGAAAAATCTGTGAGAGCAAGAAACTTTTGGCTGACAAATGCCTAAAAGGAAAATTATATTTCCCACTGTCTTGATGCCCACTAGGGTATGTGATGTTATCCTCAAGCTATTTCTTCATACATATTCTATATATATAACATATATATGTTTTGTGAAACAAAATAAATCATTATATGGAAGCTACATATTTCAGAACCTTATAAATGTCAGGGCATGTCTAGGCTGCTGAACAAAAGAAAGCCAGGGAGTACATGTAATCACTTGATCCTCACTCATCCACCATGATTAACTGTCAGCTCATTCCCTCAGACTGCTTCAATTAACTCTCTCAAAGACAAATCCTGAGCATGCTTCCGGACATTGCTCATGTCAGAGACTACTCCTGGAAGCAGTAAGAATGATCTTCAACTAGAGTTAGCTCCCTTTTCCCTATTCAGTTTTTCAGTGTTACCCCAGTAGGCTTTGCATAACCTTATCTCCTAGGATATTTAACACACATTAATAGTTAACAGTTCATGCAATAGAATCACCTGTCCTGTATGATGCTGTACAGCCCTCTCATTATCTTTGACAATCTGAATTGGAAAAAAACACACCAGAAGTTCATGCTTAGCTCTTCAGGGGCATAGCTTGAGTCAGAAGGAAAAGAGAGACAATTACTGACTAGGTGGGGACTGCCAGTTTTCTCTATAGGGAACAAGTATGAGGAGAGTGTGAACATAATAAGGCAGTGTGGGTCACCCAGCCTCAGGAGTAGGGAACAGACTGTTCCTCTTCTAGTTAGCAGTGCTGGGTGATGATTTTCTCTCTCCTCACTGATAAACACAAGATAGCATGACAAAGACATCAGTGAATTCCTCAAACTACAGTACCATAATACTTTGCTATGTTACATTTATTAGGCTGCTATACCATCTAAGTTGGTCAGTTACAAGGTCAGTGGAAGGCAGTGCTGGTTGAATTTTATAGGTATTTTCTCAATAATGCAATGCTCTGTGAAGTAATCACTTTATTTTTTTTTTTCTGCTTGCCTATTTACTCCACTGTTTTTCATTCCTGTTTTCATTTTTTTCCTCCTCCAATTGATTGCTTGCCTTCTTAAATTCTGTCCTGTATGGTGAAGAAAAATTTCCAAGGTGCTCACCTCTGTCTCCATATTCCAATCCTCTGCCAGCATCTGGGAACCAATATTACATTATTTTAAAAGATTACAGTGATCAATTACTTCTCACTTCTTTGAAACCACATCTAAACCCACCTTTGAAGTTTGGCTGAGTAATGTGATCCTTGAGCAGTTGTGCTTTTCAGTTTGCATTGTCCAGCCAGAGACCTTGTAATATAGACACAACAAAACAAATATAATAGTGTTTTTTATTGTGCTGTTCATAGTCCTTTTGCTAGCACATGCTGCATTTCCCTTTACAGCTTAGAGACAGCACAAATAAAGAACCTTTAATCCATTCATCCTTTGAAGGTACTAGGCAGATCCCTATCTACCGGACCTCCCCCATGGTGACCCCTGTCATTCCATCTCCAAATTTTTTGAGAACAAAATGACATGAAACACACTACTTGGCTACATATTGACATGTTATGGAGAGTTATACATTATTTTTACATCATAGTTTTCAGTAGCATCAAGACCTTATTGTGGGCTCATTGCAAGTGCATGGGGGGGTGTAGTGCAAAGTTCCCAGTGAAGCTCATGATACAGGTGGAACAGTTTTTGTATGACGTCAAGCCACCCTTAAAGCTCTTGAAGATAAGAGGATGCACCATGCAGTTTGGAAATCCTCATCATCTACAAGAGGAATTTATTCCTTAAAGTCAAAATCTGTGTGGCCAAAGAATTTCTTCAAATCACCAGAATGATTCAATCACAGATTTGTCTGAGAGCAGAATTCAGTAGAAATGCTGTTCTTGCTTCCAGCTGTACAGAGCAGAGCAAACTGACAAATGAGTTACTGATGTACACAAATCTCATTACAAATAATTATTTTCTGAAGGAAGGATCTCACAGCACATGACTGTTTGGCTGAGATTAGTTCTATTCTAGAACCATCATTTAGCCGTACAGTCAGTACAGATTTGACCTGGAAGTCTCTGAATCCCACCCTGCTATTTTTGTAGTCAGTTTTCACACTATTTTTGTAGTATTTTTCAAAGACAACTTTGATTCTAATAAGTCATTTCAGACTTTCACAAATAACTTGTCTGTTTCAAAAATAATTTTGATTTAGGAAATAATTTCAGTGTTTTTTGAGACTTGGTTATTTCAACTAATAAAGATTTTTTTCCTTAGTTTCCAATTACCTTTTCTTTTGTACTATTAGAGACCTAAATAGTGCATATTAACATGTCAGCTACAAGACCATGTTAAGAGCTCACTTCAGCTACGAAAGTCACAATGCTTAGTGTCGTGGTTTAAACCCAGTCAGGTAACTTGTTCACTCACTCCCAGTGAGTGGTGCCGAGCTGACAACAATCGAGGTCCATGTCCCCCATCCACCGGGGTTCTCCCCCACTCCCGGAGGAACGGGGAGGAGGATCGAAAGAGTGCAACTCCTACGGGTTGAGACAAGAACAGTCCAGCAACCAATGTACACAAATCACCACCGCAACTATCAACTACAACAATGATAAGGGAAAATAACAAGGGAAGAGAATACGATACCACCGGCCAAGAAGACGAGTTCCACCCGGAAGCCCCTGTCCTTCCGGGTAACTCCCAGTCACCCCCCACCCCGGCCATGACATGCTGTGGTGTGGAATACCTCCCTGGCTAGCCCAGGTCAGGCGCCCCGTCTCTGCTTCCTCCCGGCTTCCCCTCCTCCCTGGCAGAGCATGAGCCTCACAAAGTCCTTGGTCAGGGTAAACATCACTTAGCAACAACTGAAAACATCGACTTCACCAACACTGTTCTCAGGCTGGAAGTCAAAACACAGCACTGTACCAGCTACCACAAAGGAAAAAAAAACATGACTGCTACTGCTGAACCCAGGACAGCTTAGTTTAAAAATTATTAGTGAATATAAAATAATAATTAAAACCAAATATGAATGTGGAAAGAAATCAGATTAGATGAGTACACATTTAACACCTAGAACATCCTCAACCAAAATCCTTCGTCATTTTTGTTTCTCTGAATGGTTGTTGGTCTTCTGTAACTAATTTCTACGTCGGCCACTTTGCAAAAGTTTCCAGTTATCTCTGGCAAAAAGTAATACTCCAAAGTCCAAAATGTGAACCATATCAAGAATAGAAGAAGTGTAAGTTTATTCATTTAGTTGTAATACATGGACATTTGCCTCCCTCTGAAAAGTTGTATGCCACAATTATTTATTAGCAAGCATAGGGTGGGTTTAGACTAGGTAGCCCAGCACTAATTAAAGTTTTGTTCCGAGATGAATCTGTGATTTTGAAATCAATGTGGTAATGGAGCTGAATAAAAATAAATTTCTTTTTCTTATCATTAATTTACAGCATCTAGCAAGAGTAAGACCATGGATATTACTTCCAAAAGTATTTCTGCTGTCAAAAGCAGAATTTTGCCTGTGAAAAGAAGTTGATGGTATTCCAATTTTAATTGAAAACACTTCTGTTAGTAAACTTTAATCTTGGGCCAAGTGAATTAAGTTTGGATACCATTGTTATAAAGTAATATTTTTACAGCATTCTTCAGGGTTTTTTTGACCATTTTAAAACTGAAAAAGGAGCACCCTGCCAGTGGAGAACCAGGCTCCATGACTCCTGCTCCTAGAACAGAAACTTTTTAATGAAAAAATAAAATATGCCAATGGAGATAATTTTAAGTGTGTTTAGTGAATTTATTTTCTGTTGGAAAGAAATGGAAGAGAAAGGAGAAAAGCATAGTATACAGAGACATAATATCAAGATTAGAATTTGGCTTTCACCATTTATGCTTGTGCATGCTATAAGCTTTTCAGAGGAATGTTGCTGCTTACTGAATTAAGATAGAAAAGATAAGGAGAGCAGAGATTTTTTTATTTTTATTTTTTTAATACAGGATTGCTTATCTAGTGAAGCCTATGTTTAATCCAAATAGGAGAATGTCTTGGCATGAAACCAATAATGTGTTTTTACTCATATGCCAATAGATAATAATTATTCAATAGTTAGAAATTCTTGGAGTCAAACAACCTTAAGTCTGTAGCCCAAATAATGAAAGCTTTAGAACTCTAAGACTGAATTCAAATGACTAGTTTAATATTTACCTGTAAAATTTCAGAAGAGCAAGCATCGGGAGCTTGCTGATGCTGTAGGTTGACATGCTACCTTTTAATTCCTTACAGACTCAGTTCAAATCCTGGTTGGATCACATGTGAAAATGAGACTCATAATTTTAGGCTAGTCAAGCCTAACTTTTTTCTGTTTTTTTCATACCAGCCAATGTGAAAGGGTTAGCAGCAGCCTGTCTTCAGAAGAAGTCCAGAACTGGAGAGACACACACCAAGCCAGGTATAAGGCAAATTGCCAGCAGTTCCGTTCTCTGGAGATATTTTCACACCTGCTCTTGTTATTTCAGGTTCAAGGCAGGATTATTAGCATTTCAATTTCCTGAGCACTATATTCACTTGTATATTATTGATAAAAGAAGAAAAGATGCATATATGTAGAGGGGCTTGAATTTCTTCAACATTACTAGCAATCTTGAAATGCTGCCTGGGACAATATAGGACAGATTCGAATAAGAAAATAAGGAGACAAAGTTTCAAAAAGGTGTCAGGATGGAGAAGAAAAAGTACACTTATAAAACATAGTAGAGAACCAGAGCATATACCAAGCTTGGAGCTGTGACGTATTACATTAGCTGCAAAACAGGTCCATTTGTTTAAGTCTAAACTGAAATACTTCTTGAAGTATGCTATTTTTATTCCTTTCTCCCCCCCCCCCCCTTTTTTTTTTATTCTTTCCTTCCAACGCTGAACCTAATTGTGGAAATATCTGGAATTTAATAAAAGGGAAGTTTAGAAAGGAAATGTAAAATTAGTGAGCTTGTTTGAAATACGTCTTGAAAAATAGGAAGTATTTTATCTCAAAGACTCTAATCTAAACGTTTAAACATATCAGGGACAGTATGTCTTTCACTTTATCTAGTGAAACACATAAGGAGTGGTAATGATTTTACATAAAATGGGTGATGTCAGTTTTCACTGGTAGTGCTCTATTATCACATAAAAGAGAATGTATTTCTTAAAAAAAAAAAAAATTCACCATGATAACACTCTATTTTTTTTTCATTCCGGCTGAACAAATACCTCTAGATAAAAGCCAACTTTTTGTATTATTTATATATTTGTATGACCATGTTTTACAGGAGCACTTAATAATCTGGAATCTGACTAAATGCTAAGTAAACACAAAACTGCAATATAGCTTAAATACCACCAAGATCACTAGATTGATGCAAAGACAATTATAAAATCGCAAAATCATAAAATCAGAGAATGGTTTGTGTTGGAAGGGACTTTAAAGATCTAGTTCTAACCTACCTGCCATGCTCAAAGTCCCTTCCAACCTGGCCCACAAAAGAAAGCAATAAATATTTTTGGTAAAGTTTTAGGTCCTGACCTGTAAACTGTGTTTCCTTCCCCCCCCCCTTTTTTTTTTTGTCCCCTCTGGTCACACTGGTGGGATTCTGCTGGCATCCTAGGGAAGCTACTCCTACTTTATGCTCTTATGTGTGGAGAAGACAACTTCCTACCAGATCCTTCTGCTGCTATTGTAGTAGTTTCTCTGTAGTCTCAATGCTAGTGATTCCAAATGTATAGGACAAGAAGACACTAATGAGAAACTGTAAAAAATAATTAAAAAGCCAATAAAGTTCCATTTATGCATATAAGAATATGGATTTTTTAATGAAGTACTCAGGAAGTAACTGAGCTAGTTATAAGTTTTATGTTCTAACATAAAAACAGAAATTGCAGCCTTTCACTAAAATAAAATTTCAATTTCTGCTTCTGATGGATCATGTGATTTTACAGCATTGAACTTTCTGATAGTAAGGGGATTCCTGCTACATTGTGCAACAAAGTAATTTTCAGTTTCCACATTTGAAAAAAGAGAATAGAATAAATTATTTTAATGAGGGATCTATTTAATGTTACCCTGAGAGTTTAATGCCAATAATAGTTTCATGGTGTATGGGTAGAATATGGGCCAGAAAGCAAAAGAAATTAAATGTATCATACTAGTATCACCTGTACATATGAGATATAGGTATGCTTATATATGTTCAAAAATCATTAAAATTATCATAAGGAATTGAATCAGTAGCTCATATCCACTTCTTTGAAATACTTGCCTCATCACTCAAAACTGTTTTGATTGCCTAAACCCTACACATCTACACAAAAACCTACACCAAGCAAATACTAATGAAAATGTGCCCAGCAGTCTGAGTTTGATGTAAGAAGGTGAACTGCTACTGTCATAGTTGAACAAAGCATATCTCTTCAAAGTATCCTTTCATCTATTGTCCTTGTTATGGTTCCTGGAAGCTCTTGATGAGGTTCTCTTTCCAAGAGATGTACAGTTTGCAGGAACAGGTAACAGAAAAAACAAGCAGTCTATCAGATGCAAAAGCTGAAACAAAGGCAGTAAAAAACAGGAGAAAACTTCAAGCTAAATCCAGGTTGGGAGCAAGTATTCTGTGTCTAACTTCATTATGTTAATTAGTGATAGTGTAGAGAGGAAAGAACAGTTAGCACCATGGCACAGGGAGTGGGAGTTAACAAGGGGGGCAGTGATAAGGTCATTAGCCCTTATGCAGCAGGGAGAAGAGACAAGCACTTATTGCCTGTGAAACAGCAATGCATTAGTATGAGCTGAGATGTAAATTCCAGGGAGGAATAAAACTAATGTTATGAGGATCTGATTTTTGTGTACAGAAGTGTATAACACAAGTCTGCATTTCCTTTTGTTGTCTGGTTACATGTGTGCATGAGCAAGGACCTTTACATTGACCACAGAATAGAAACAAGCACAGTTTTTATACAGTGAGTAAATCACTGCATTACCACGTAAAGAGATTTCATAAAACAGATGGTTCTATATTTCACAGGGAATATATTGTCTCCACCAAATTACTGCAAGTTACTTTCAAAACAAGTTTATCTCCCATTAATGAAACTGACTTAGTATATTTTGTATTTATGCTTGTTTTGGAAGACTCAACAGTTTTAAATATCCGAGTCATATATATATCTAAGTGTTAAAATATTATGATCTGCCCTCGGTGATAAAGTGAAGCAGTTTAAAAAGTAAATGGCATCTACAGCCACTCTAACAGTCAGCTAATACTATGAACATATTTGGGGGCATGGCATCATTTCCCAGAATATGACACAGAAGCACGATGTTCTCTTGGAGATCATAATCAGCTGTTTATTAGTGTTGGAACAGTGTGTAACAATGTGACTTTGTTTATTCCAGAAGTTCCTTTGTACTGTATGAGTACTGCATATAATTACTTGACAATGAAGAACCTAATATTTTTCCTAACTACAGCTAGAGAAATTTCAAATCAAAGTACTTAGCTCTTGAAAAATGAAAGAAAAGCAATGTGAATGATTCTGTTCTAATGAAGTGTAGGGCTTCTCTTGGGAATAAAAATATGATAAATCATATAACTGAAGCATTCCATGTAAATTGTCAGCTATTAAAATTAAAGAAGTAACTAATGAATAACTGCATGCAAGATTGCATGGTGATTAGCAGTACAATATTTAATATCAACTGATGTTATCAATCATTTCTCACTGTAATTACCCAAGGTGTTGAATAGAAAATTGTTTTTGAAGTACATTTCAGTATACGAAGTATTAATTATTACAGGTGTCTTGTAAAACAGAATGCTACCACATAGGCAGAATGTCGTGGTTTAAACCCAGTCAGGTAACTTGTTCACTCACTCCCAGTGAGTGGTGCCGAGCTGACAACAATCAAGGTCCGTGTCCGTCTCCCCCCCCCCTGCACCGGGGCTCTCCCCTTCCCCGCTCCCGGAGGAAAGGGGAGGAGGATCGAGAGAGTGCAACTCCCACGGGTTGAGACAAGAACAGTCCAGCAACAAATCACCACCGCTACTATCAGCTAAAACAATGATAAGGGAAAATAACAAGAGAAGAGAATACGATACCACCGGCCAAGAAAGCGAGTTCCACCCGGAAGCCCCTGTCCTTCCGGGTAACTCCCAGTTACCCCCACCCCGGGCATGACGTGCTGTGGTATGGAATACCTCCCCGGCTAGCCCGGGTCAGGCGCCCCGTCTCTGCTTCCTTACAGCCTCCCCTCCTCCCTGGCAGAGCATGAGCCTCACAGAGTCCTTGGTCAGGGTAAACATCACTTAGCAACAACCGAAAACATCGGCTTCACCAACACTGTTCTCAAACTAGAAGTCAAAACACAGCACTGCAACAGTTAACACAAAGGAAAAAACATGACTGCTACTGCTGAACTCAGGACACAGAAGTAGGAAAAAAAGTTTTCCAACCTTATGAATATTTTTAAAATTTTCTTTTTCTGTAGTAAAATGAAACAATTTTTTCTGAAAAAAATCATGTGCAAAGTGAGTGAGAAATACAAAGAGTAACAGCCCTGAAACTCACCAGGCACCTGACAGTTTGCGAATTTGTCAACAACGCACAGAAATGATGTCCATAGCCGCAGGCACATGGTCTGAACAACACAATATTCACTATCAAAGGTAGAATTGTGAACACTAGTTACAAGTACATTTACCCTTATTTTTGGCAATGCAATATTTAAGACTTCTTTTTTTAAACAAAAGTGTTATGTTCTCACTTAAAATAATGTGTTTACTTATTTATTTACTGATTTATTTATACAATCTGTGGTACTATGTTCTCTGATTATGTTATGCAGTTATTGCATTCTAATACACTTTTTAAGAAGATGAAAGATAATATTCACAGTAAAGAGAACAGGGTTACTTTTCATCATGTATTAGTAAAATGTAGAAGTACTTTTCTTGGAGTCTGTGCAATTATAGCGATGTAAGACTATTTGTATGATCTCTCTTGATTTTGTCTTCTGCAGGTGTTCCATTTGATTGAGTTAATCACTAATTAGAACTGGGACTTGAATCTGAGTTTCTTTTATCTCCAGTGTATGTAAGTGACCACCAGATTAATAGGTATTCTGAACTGGCAAAGTGGTAAGGGATATTTTTTTCTTTGGTTTTGAATAGAAATTTTACCCTGGAGCTAAGAGGTTTTTCACAATATAAATTTAAATCAAACAGATAGTTTTGCTTTAAGTTCCAGACTTGACAACCGTCTCCACATAAATAATTTTCTATAGATTTCATATTAACAGTAGATAGGGGTGAGGTGTGGAGGAGACCTCTAAATTAGTATAAAACCACTTTAGTGATTAATTTGCTTTTCATGACATTTCTGCAGAGCATGAAAGTTAATTCGACTCTATGTCCTTGGAATGTGCTATTTGTCTCTCAAACTAATTTAGTTTTAAAATTGCTGTCATAGAATCATAGAACATTTGAGGTTTCAAGGGATGCCTGTAGATTGTCTTGTCCAACACCCCTGCTCTAGGAGAGCCATCTAGAGCCAGTTGCCCAGGATCCTGACCAGATGGTTATCATAGAATCATAGAATAGTTAGGGTTGGAAAGGACCTTAAGATCATCGAGTTCCAACCCCCCTGCCGTGGGCAGGGACACCTCATACTAAACCATATCACCCAAGGCCTCATCCAACCTGGTCTTGAACACTGCCAGGGATGGAGCATTCACAACCTCCCTGGGCAACCTATTCCAGTGCCTCACCACTCTAACAGGAAAGAATTTCCTCCTTCTATCCAATCTAAACTTCCCCTGTTTAAGTTTCAACCCCTTACCCCTTGTCCTATCAATACAGTCCCTAATGAAGAGTCCCTCTCCAGCATCCCTATAGGTCCCCTTCAGATACTGGAAGGCTGCTATGAGGTCTCCAGGAAGTCTTCTCTTCTCCAGGCTGAACAGCCCCAACTTTCTCAGCCTATCTTCATACAGGAGGTGCTCCAGTCCCCTGATCATCCTCGTGGCCCTTCTCTGGACTTGTTCCAACAGTTCCACGTCCTTTTTATGTTGAGGACACCAGAACTGCACACAATACTCCAAGTGGGGTCTCACAAGAGCAGAGTAGAGGGGCAGGATCACCTCCTTCAACCTGCTGGTCACACTCCTTTTGATGCAGCCCAGGATACGGTTGGCTTTCTGGCCTGCTGTCGTGGTTTAAACCCAGTCAGGTAATTCGTTCGCTCACTTCCCCCGCCTTTTCTTGCCCTCCCCCTGCTCTCGGAGGGATGGAGAGGAGAATCGAAAAGAATGCAACTCCCACGGGTTGAGATAAGAACAGTTTAGTAACTAAGGTATAACACAAATCACTACTGCTACCACCAATGATAATAATAATAAAGGAAATAACAAGGGAAGAGAATACAACACCTCAGCACCAGCTGACCGATAACTCGCCCCCCAAGCCCGACCAAGCTCCGACCGATACCTCCTCCAACCCTGGAGTCCCCCAGCCCTTCCGGCTAACTCACAGTTACATCCTGGGCATGACGTGCTGTGGTATGGAATAGCTCTTTGGTCAGTTTGGGTCAGGTGTCCTGTCTCTGCTTCCTCCTGGCTTCCCCTCCTCCCTGGCAGAGCATGAGGCTCACAAAGTCCTTGGCCAAACCAAAACATCTCTATCAGCTCTGTTCCCGAGCCGAAAGTCAAAACACTGCACTGCACCAGCTACCAAGGAGGAGAAACATGACTGCTACTGCTGAACCCAGGACACCTGCGAGCACACACTGCCTGTTCATGTTCATTTTCTCATCGACCAACACCCCCAAGTACTTCTCTGCAGGGCTGCTCTGAATCTCTTCTCTGCCCAACCTCTAGCTGTGCCTGGGATTGCTCTGATCCAGGTGTAGGACCTTGCACTTGTCATGGTTAAACTTCATGAGGTTGGCATCAGCCCACCTCACAAGCGTGTCAAGGTCCCTCTGGATGGCATTCCTTCCCTCCAGGGTATCAACTGAACCACACAGCTTGGTGTCATCGTCAAACTTGCTGAGGGTGCACTCAATCCCACTGTCCATGTCAATGTTCATGAACATTTTTTTCACATATTTCTTCATTTATTTTACATTTTCTACTACTTTGAAATAAATCCTGGTGGCTTTAAGTGTTTTGGGCTTGTTGTTGGTTTGTTTTTTGTTTGTTTTTTTTTTTTCCTTTTTTTTGTGGTTTTTTTTTCCTTTTTTTTCCATTAGTAAGTCCAAGGTGAAGCAAACTTATGAATTAAGGATATGAAAGTGGAAGGAAGTTCATGGTTTACTATATCTTGTTGTGTTTCTTTTAAACGTCTTGACTATCTGTGAGAATAAGAAGGACACTAATGCTGGCTGTCTTCAAATATCTAACTCAAATTATGCCTAAGTAAAGAGGTGACTGCTTTCATGTTTCCTACATTGTCTCTGGAGAGGACAGGTAGAAGGAGTTTCAGAACAGGAGCCTAACTCACAAATTGTTATTGGAGAAGCTTTTTTCTTTCTCTGTGGGTTAAGAGAGATCTTACGAAGGCTACCATTCTAATATGCAAGTTTTAATTTGGTCCTTTTTTAAGTGAGAGTAATATCTTTTGTTGTGTTTGAGAAACTAACTTTTGGTTAGGACAGTATGAAAGGATCAATTTATGCCTGGCTTATTAATTACAATGACTGAAGTTAAAAAAAAAAAAATCAAAACAGAATATGTTAAGGATTCCTGGAAGCCTGATGTCATGCACAGGGGATGTCTCGTTCTGGAGTCTGCTGGAAAGAAGCTGGGAAAACTACAAGTTCAATCAGACTTGCAGTAAAGGAATATTCGGCATTTTTTGGCTACACTTTCCCCAAGCAGTTTGCTTCCAGATTATCTTCTTTTCCAATTTAAGCACACAAGTTTTTCATGAAGTGCTCAGAAATGTATTTTCAGAAGACTGTCATCTGAGCAGGAAGCCAGCTAAGCTAGCCAGGACTAGCACAGAATGTGAAAAAACATGGAGACTGCAGAGATTTAAGCTCATGTTCTTTATTCAGACCCAAGACTATACATTAATTTACAAGTCTCAGTTGGGAATCCTTTCCTGCAGTTAGGCATATAAACTAAATTGTTCATTACAGCAAATCATGCCCTAGTAGCTGAACAGCAGTCTTTATCCTGATGCAAGGATTGGCATAAAACAGAATTCTGACAGGCTCTGCTTATGCTGATTTATATAAAAAACAAAACAAAACCGAAAAACAAACAAATAAGCAAAACAAAAACAAAACCCACAAACATACAAAACAACAACAAAAAGAGCAGTATAGCTTGTCTTATATTTATAATACACTGTGCTAGCCTCTCCTATAGTATATTTGTCTTGGAGAGAGCTAAATGGTGTAAATCAAAAGAATTATGTGAACAAGCATTAGAATAAGGTTAATGATCAGAGATCCAGTGCATAGCTCCAGCTTAACTCATGGTCTTGTCTTTGTGGAGAAACATAATCAAAATGAACATGACTGCAAGGACTGAGTCGTGATAGCAATGAAGGTCACCCTTCATACCATTTGAAAATCTAGCTGTCAGACACCATGATTCAGAATAGGACTCTTGAAAAGCTTATGTCATGGTTTAAGTCCAGTCAGCCATGCAGCTTGCTTGCTCACTCACCCCTTCCTCCCCTCTGCTCCCAGAGGGATGGGGAGGTGGATCAGAAGAATGTAACTCCCATAGGTTGAGATAAGAACAGCCCAGTAACTAAGGAATAACACAAACCACTGCTGCTACCACCAATAACAATAACGATAAGGGAAATAACAAGGGAAGAGAATACAACCACTCACCACCTGCTGACCAATACCCAGCCCAACCCGAGCAGCGATCTAGCCCTTCCGGGTAACTGCCCCTAGTTTATATCCAGGGCATGACGTGCTGTGGTACGGAATAACTCTTTGGTTAGTTTGGGTCAGGTGTCCTGTCTCTGCTTCCTCCCGGCTTCCCCTCCTCCCTGGAGAGCATAAGACTCAGAAAGTCCTTGGTCAGAGTAAACATTACTGAGCAGCAGCTAAAAACATCAGTGTTATCAGTGCTGTTCCCAGGCTGAAAGTCAAAACCACAGCACTGCACCAGCTACTAAGGAGAAAAAAATGACTGCTACTGCTGAACCCAGGACAAACATGTTTCAGAGTAAATGAAATGTTTTCCTTTGTCCTGAAATGTATTCATGTTTATGAAGGCTGTGACTGCACTCTCCTTAAAGATCTGTCCTTCAATGATGTAAATAACAAGGAAATAGACAAAAAAAGTTTATAGTTCTCTAGGAATTATGGCTCTTAGTTAATAATAAATCAATAAAATGTTACAATACTAAATTAATACACAATTAATTAGTTAATTATTGATTGACTAATTAGGCTAGAAATTGGTGGGCTGAATTGGGTGTAGGAATAGCTTTTATTTTAATTTTCTTACTAGCACATATGGCAAACATAGTGAAATTTAAAATGGGTCATATTTGGCCCAGATGTCGTGGTTTAACCCCGGCCGATATGTTCTGTCTCTGCTTCTTCCTGGCTTCCTCTCCTCCCTGGCAGATCATGAGACTCAGAAAGTCCGTCGACAGAGTAAACATTACTGAGCAGCAGCTAAAACATTGATGTTATCAGCATTGTTCCCAGGCTGAAAGTCAAAACCACAGCACTGCACCAGCTACTAAGGAGAAAAATGACTGCTACTGCTGAACCCAGGACAGCTTGCTATCTGTTTAATAACTGTACTACATACAAGTTATTCAATTAAGCCATTGCAAAGAAAGCTGAACAACTCCAGCACCAGGATGCAATCTTCAGTTGTGAAAAACGCTGGCTAGAAATTAAGTTGCCTACAAGAAACAGGAAGATGCTGAGGGACTTTTAAGACTCCAGGCCTTCTGTTTCCTGCGGTTTGACCACAGAGACAAATGACAGACACCCTACTGCTAAGTGAATACTGTTCATGATTTTGCTGATGACCTCCTTGAAAACTAATGCAAAAATTAAAATAATTTTTCTTGATCAAAATTTACTCTTCATCAAATTAGAATAAAAGCTCAGACTAATTCTGAAACAGTGTCCTGGGTTCAGCAGTAGCAGTCATTTTTCTCCTCCTTGGTAGCTGGTGTAGTGCAGTGTTTTGACTTTCAGCTCGGGAACAGAGCTGATAGCGATGTTTTGGTTTGGCCAAGGACTTTGTGAGCCTCATGCTCTGCCAGGGGGGAGGGGAAGCCAGGAGGAAGCAGAGACAGGACACCTGACCCAAGCTGACCAAAGAGCTATTCCATACCACAGCACGTCATGCCCAGGATGTAACTGGGAGTTAGCCGGAAGGGATGGGAGACTGCAGGGTTGGAGGAGGTATCGGTCGGAGCTTGGTCGGGCTTGGGGGGCGAGTTGTCGGTCAGCTGGTGCTGAGGTGTTGTATTCTCTTCCCTTGTTATTTTCCTTTATCATTATTATCATTGGTGGTAGCAGTAGTGATTTGTGTTATACCTTAGTTACTAAACTGTTCTTATCTCAACCCGTGGGAGTTGCATTCTTTTCGATTCTCCTCTCCGTCCCTCCGGGAGTAGGGGGAGGGAAAGAAGGGGGGGGGGGTGAGTGAACGAGTTACCTGACTGGGTTTAAACCACGACAGTTCTTTTTGGCGCCCAACGTGGGGCACGAAGGGTTGAGATAACGACAGATTTGACTGGATTAATAGTCACTCGTCGCAATGCTGCTTTACTGGCTCTCAGAGTTGTTCTTGTTGATATCACAGCTTCAGACCGTTGTAACTTACTTAGAGCCGGTATTTGCTGTGTTAGTGTTTATCAAGTGTGGGGCCTGGGCTAAGGTTCTTGTCTCACTGTGCTTTATGGCAATGGCTTGTAATACGGGCGGGCTCCAGCAGCAGGGCGGGACGGACGTGGCCGTGGACTTGTACCTGGCCGTCCGGCTGCTCTTCACCGTCCTGGCCCTCGCCCTACTCTCCATCTTCGTGAGGCTGCGGGGAGCTGAGGGGGAGCGGCCCCGGGAGCCGGCGGCAGCCGAACCGGCCCGGGAGAGCGGCCCCGGGGACCGAGCGGCGGCGGGAGCGGGGCCGGAGGCCGCGAGGGGACGGTCTGCCGGTGGAGGAGGTCGGGGAGGTCGAGGAGCAGAAGGATAAGGCGGCGGAGGAGCCGAGCCCCGCGGCCGAGCCGAGCCCCGCTGCCGAGCCGAGCCCCGCGGAGGAGCCGAGGCCCGCGGAGGAGCCCAGCTCCCCGACGGCCGAGAGCATGCCCCGGAAGCCGCCTGCCGAGCCCCAGGAGGATGCAGGAGACCACGCAGCATTTCCCAGCAGGGCAGAGGAGGAAGATCTGGGCTCAGGAAAAGAGAAGCTGGTGGTGGGAGAGCCGGCAAGCACAGCAGCTACACCAGCCCCAGTGACAAGTACAGCAGCATCAACTGAGAGTTCTGAAGGTTTTGAATGGCCTTTGGGTATCCTTGGGACCTGCCTGCTGATTGTGATGGGGATCAGCATGTTGGCACACACACAGACTGTGTTTTACCCACAACCATTTTGTCTGATCTCAAAAGTTAAGCAGAGTCAGGTTTGGGTCTTGTCTGGGATTAGACGACAATATAGGGGGACCAAGAGGTTTTCCCCAAGGCTGGACAGTCATGAGTGGCAGGGTGTGTGTGACAGTATGGGCAAGTATCTAGTCCACTGGGCCCCTCCAGTGCTTTGGAAATGTCGGAGATGGAAGGCAGCTCTATGGAGTCCCCAGCAACAAGCTGCAGAAACTGCTTAAGGGGACAGTGAATTATTTTAAGCCTGGTGGGCCCATGGCACTTCAGGCCATCAGAGCAGAGATGCAACATACAGATGAACTCATGATCGAGGGGTGGATTTAGCAATGGACACTATTGCCCAGGTTATTCACAAGTGTGAACACTGCACACAGTCTCTCCTGCTCTGGAAGACTGTTACAAGAGGTGGAGCCTGACATCATGGACCAGATGGACTCAGCAGCTTTATAGGGACTGGTCCATGCACTAAGATAAGAGTGCACTGAGATAAGAGTGATGGTATATTGAAAATGTGGGATCTGAGCACGACGTGAATGGTATGGAATAAGGGGTGGATAATGTCGTGGGTTCAGCAGTAGCAGTCATTTTTCTCCTCCTTGGTAGCTGGTGTAGTGCAGTGTTTTGATTTTCAGCTCGGGAACAGAGCTGATAGCAATGTTTTGGTTTGGCCAAGGACTTTGTGAGCCTCATGCTCTGCCAGGGAGGAGGGGAAGCCAGGAGGAAGCAGAGACAGGACACCTGACCCAAACTGACCAAAGAGCTATTCCATACCACAGCACGTCATGCCCAGGATGTAACTGGGAGTGAGCCGGAAGGGCTGGGAGACTGCAGGGTTGGAGGAGGTATCGGTCGGAGCTTGGTCGGGCTTGGGGGCGAGTTATCGGTCAGCTGGTGCTGAGGTGTTGTATTCTCTTCCCTTGTTATTTCCTTTATCATTATTATCATTGGTGGTAGCAGTAGTGATTTGTGTTATACCTTAGTTACTAAACTGTTCTTATCTCAACCCGTGGGAGTTGCATTCTTTTCGATTTTCCTCTCCGTCCCTCCGGGAGTAGGGGGAGGGAAAGAAGGGGGGGGGGTGAGTGAACGAGTTACCTGACTGGGTTTAAACTACGACAAACAGATAAATGATCTTTCTATGAATGTAGTGCAACTCTTGGCAAGAACTGCTTTCATGTGTTCTGTTTCTAGGCATAACAAATGGAAATTGCATTATACCTTTCACTAAAAGTATGTATGAAAAGGGACGTTGTTTTTCAGTGCCTGACAAGCTGTTCTATAGCCTGCCTCCTCCCGTGCCACAGCAGATACTTGACTGTTTTTTAGTTGAAAAAGGTTTAACAAGTTTCTACCTCCCCTTCTACCTCCAGGCATTCTTCCCTCCTCCCTGAAGTAGCTCAGTGGCCCTTGTTATACTGAAATTCTTAGCAAATCTTTTCTACAAAATCCCAAAATGATCAGTTTTGAAATAAACTTTTTCTGTTTGGTTTTTTTTTGTTTGTTTTTTGTTTTTTCTTTTTTTGTTGTTTGTTTGGTCTTTCACGCAAATAATTTCAGTGAACTGATTTAAAGCATGTCTCTGCTGACAGTCACATGAACACAGCTAAGGCAGCAGCAAACTGAGATACTAAAGTGGAAGTAGTCAGGCAGAGGAGAAAAAACTGGGACTCTTGAAACAGAACTTTTGCTAGAGGAATTTTAAAACTGAAATTCACTCTTACTGCATTAAAACCCTAGGATGAGATAACACAGGGATGCTGAATGAATGGCTCAGAGAGCATATGCAAATACTCTGATCTGGTACATGAGGGATCACTTTACCTTTTGTAGTACAATGTATACTAATTCAGATCTAGTCAGTTGGTTTTGTAAACTGGAAAACAAAAGAAACAAAAAAACCTGCAAACAAAATAAACAAACAACAAAAAAAACCACCAAAATCCCATAGCTTCTAGTAGCAATTCTTGAAAAGACGGGGGAAAAAAAAATAATCCTAAATCTTCAGGGTAAGTTGTCAGTTTACATTGCAATCTTAATAAAAAAGAACAGTTGAAAGGAATCAGCCCTCAAAGTGATAAACATGTTAGACACTCACACACTGTAAACACATATCGCAGAATTATTTTGATTTGTGTTTTTAGTATAGATATAAATACCAAAGAGAGTATACAATGAAATTTTAGCAGAACAAATTCCAAGAATTTGGTCTCTCTACACTTAGCTACTCAGAAGTCTTACTGAAGAGGGCTATAAACCTTCTTTAATGGAAGTTCCTAATTTGCGTACTGTGTACGCAATTGTCACCTAATTGTTCTTTATGTTGATGTAATTGCTATGATAAAAGTAGTAAAATGGACTAAACTAGATTTTCAGAGCTATAGAATGATATCCTCATTAAATTAAGAGATGATCACTGAATTTAATCTGATTGGCTATTAAGACATTTCCCAATGTTAATTCTGCGTAATAAAACATGTTTTACATCGTGTAAAAGACAACATAGATAGAATGGTGCCAAAAATGAATAGAGCTGTTTGAAGTCTAATTATCCTGATGCATCCCTTTTTTACCATTTTCTGATATCTCTGTTCATAATTTTGGCTCTTTATAGGCAATTTCAGAATTGAACAGCTTGCAAGGAAAAGTCTGATGCTTACAGCAAAGTGGTGTGGAGAAGGAATACACAAATTCTATTAAGCATTTGAATAATTTGCAGTGTGTCTTTTGGTTACTAAACAGGTTCCTTCATACCAAATACTGAATTATATGTTGCAATAACAGTGATGAGAGGTAGAACAAGCTCTTAAGAAAAAGTTTAAAAAAAAAGGCCAGAATACTATAAAAGATACTAGAATTTATGAGAGGAAGACTTTGTTGTTATAAACAAACAAACAACAGTCTGAAAGATTAGCTAACAAGTACAAAAGTGGAAGAGTATACCAAGAAAGTACTTTTGTAGGTATGGGCATAAAATGACTAGAAATATTAAGATATTCAGATTCTGCTAACTGATTTTTGACGGCAACGTTCCAGTTTTGTATGGAAGATTAAAGACCTAGAATAAAAATACCAGCAGACAGTGTTGTTTGAAAAAATAAATTACTTTAAAAATAAATTTGTGTATTAGCATTCTATCAAGTTGCAAAATGACACACAAAAAAAAACAAATTAAAGATGCTAACATCTGTATGTACAGCTACAGGACCCTGGTCGTCCACCCTGATATCTGAGTCTTTTTTAAATCTTTCATTGTCTATTATCATTACTAATGATGGGGTTTTATTCTCTCTTGAGTGAGGGAACGGGCTTTGAGCTTTGCTTATAAAACAGGGACTAGTATTGAATTTTCTACACTTACCTTGTTGTGTAGAAGAGAATGTTCAAATTAGTGTGTGTGTTTGCAGAAACTGGTGCATTTGTATATAAAGAATTCAGGGCATTCCTTGTTGCCTCTGCACATTAACTCCAATACTACAGGGTCCTATGAGACAAAAGTACTACAAAAAGAATGCCACATGGATTCCTCTTTTAATTACTAGGAAAAGTGAAACCTGTTCACCTGGGATTCAGTAAGGTCTTGCAGGAAGGCCTGCTGAATCAACCACATATTTACCCTGTTCTCTTTTCCTCTGAGATTTGTTCTTTTAACCCATCTCACTGAAGTGTTCATTCAACACTACTTGCAATCCTATGGAAGTTCTGTACATAATTACAGTTACTTTTTCCTGTATGGGTTGTCAAATTCTTCCTCTGGTAACACCTGCGCTTTTCCTTTAAATTCAATGCAATGTCCCAAATGGCTCAGATGTCATTATGGCAATCATTGACCCCATATATTAATTGTGGCATAAATAGCTCTCTGACCTTAATATTTTGTGAGTGAAATGCATTTCTTCCTGACAGTTTACAATGAAATCAGACTTACCCATTTGTAATAATAGCTTTCTTTTAATAGAAAATAATAAGTTGAATTAGCATATTAAATAATACATATTTTGTTGATGAATATTTTTTCAAGCACTAATTAGGCATTCAGCACCTGGGTGTCTAGGTTATAACATTATTTTAAGGGAAAATGCATTTTTTTAAGTTTTATTAAAAACATTCTAACAACATTTCATTCAGTGTTCTCTTGCATTATTGAAATTTTCCACATTGAGAGAGAGGGAAAGGAGAAGGCAGATGAAGAGACAGACGGACAGTGAGAGGCAATTGCCCTTTCAGCACCAATCCAAGAAACATCTCAGGCTGTAAATTATAAAGATGCCAGACACTTGAGCACTGTAAAGACAACCAGAAACCAAATACAACCCACTAAATAGGATATATAAAAAAAAAAAAACAACAAAAGCATCAAAAATAAGACTAAATTTAGTGATAATGGCTGTAGATGCAAAGCCTTGCTTGTATGATTACTGCATGTCTATCTAATTCCAGCAATAAATAACAGCCATTAGCACAAAAAAAAGTCAGACCATATCAATTAGGTGCTTATTGTGCATTTCCGCAGCAAAAAATGCTTAATATAGATAAATTATAACGTGAATGCATGTTTGACATCTTTTGGTCCTTTTCTTTTTAACATGCACTTAAATGTTAATATTAGATTCCATAAACAAAAGGCACCAGCAAAAAAGATGAAAGAACATAAAAAAACAGAATTGACAGTATAAGTACCAAACCTGATAGAGCACAGCAGTTGTAGAAACATAAAACATGTTGAAAACATCATAATTATAGCTGGTTAGAGATCAAAGAGATATGTGCAATAAAAGCAAACATAAGCAATCAGATAAGACACATTAAAAAAAATTCTGCTGTGAACATGAATGATAGCTATGGGATAATATTTAGCTGATGCTCTTGAATTAAAGTGTTTTTATGACATTAATCTTTTATTTATTTTCTTGTTTCAGTTTTTAAAATTAAGATGTTATGCTTTGAGTATGAATATACATATTTTAGATGTATACACGTTTTATGCTTTGAATATATACGTGAATATACATACCTGTACATACATATGCATATATACACACACACAAACGCATACATATATACACATATTTGTAAGTATGCACATGCACAATTCTTAAGATTGTTTAAGGGGAGAGCTTATATGACATGCTATGAATACCTGATAACACCTGAGGGAAAATATTTCAAAATCAATCTTTACTATTTCATTATCTATCTCAGAAGGTATTAAACATCAAGGTGATGTCTTCTAACTTTAGACATACTTCTAAAGACAAAATCAGCTACATCAAATAAATGTCTGTTTACATCCACTGATTATAAAAAGTCAAGCCCAAGTCAATACTAGTGGCTAGTTTGGGTCAGGTCTCCGGTCTCTGCTTCCTCCTGGCTTCCTGTGCCAGAAGAAAGACCTGAAAAGGTACAAATTTCTTAATCATTCCTAACCTGAAATTAGGGTTTTAGGATTTCCCAATGCCAGATTATTTTCTTTTAATGTTGAATATTTCAGATTTCTATGCTGTGGCATGTAAATAAGTTAACATCTGTAGCAAAGCATGATAACTTAGAAAGCTTCCTCCTTTCCTGCCCCCCCCTTTTTTTTTTTTTCTCTCACTTCTACAATACTGGGATCTATTTCTTATATTTACAATGGATAATTCTGCTTGATGTGAAGATTTCAAACACATAAATACTTTGAAGTGCTACTACTATAGTTGCAAAAGATTATTTTTATGCCTTATCACACCTACTATTTTTTGTATCTTTGTTTTTCTTACAAAGCCCAAAATTTATGAAAAAACAATTGCTTGTCTCATTTTCTCTTTTCTTTAATCTGTCTCTCTTTTAACATATGTGCTATATCCCAGAAATGGATTGTGGGGACATTTTTTGTTTATGATGTAAATTGTCAAAGTTGCAGTGAAAGTCCCTGAAATATATGGTTATGTTGTATTTCATAGCCATAGAATCATAGAATGGTTATGGTTGGATAGGACCTTAAGGTCACCAAGTTCCAACCCCCTGACACCTCACGCTAGACCATGTTACCCAAGGCTCTGTCCAACCTGGCCTTGAACACTGCCAGGGATGGAGCATTTACCACTTCTTTAGGCAACCTGTTCCAGTGCCTCACCACCCTCACAGAAGGTGAAGAAGACACTATGAGAGCGACAAGCTGCAATGTAAAGCCTGCAGGAAAGGGGAACTATTTCAAAATCAAACCTAATTAACAGCCTCTGATTAGCCTTCAGAGTATTCAGCCACCTTCTATCACCCGCACGAACATAAACATAGGCATTAATCTCAGAAATGTATCAACTACAAGGTGTATAGCCGCTCATGAAATTCAAAGACAAAAAAGGAAGATTAAAGTTACATTGTGTATTTAATATATTGACATCAATGTGCATGGCGATAAAGGTACCAAGCATGCTCCTCTAATAACAATCCAGGGAAAAGGCCAGTAACAAGAAGATGAGATAAGGATGAGCATGATACAAAACTGGTAGGGGTGGCTGGTACACCAGGGGGTCTTGCTGCCATCCAGAGGGTCCTCAACAGGAACTTAATGGAGTTTAACAGTAAGAAGTGCAATGTCCTACACCTGGGGAGAAATAATCCCAGACACAAGTACATTCTAGAGAGACATGGACATACTGGAGACAGCCCACAACAGGGTCACAAAGATGATGAAAGTACTGGAACATGTCTTCTGCGAGGAAAGGCTGAGAGAATTGCAGATGTTCAGCTTAGAGCAGGGAAGGCTCAGGGAGATTTTATCACTGTATATAAATAGCCAAAGGGAGACTCGAAGACGGAGACAGGCTTTTCTCACTGATGCCCAGTGGCAGGATAAGAATCAATGGGCGCAAAATGAAACACAGGAAGTTCTTCCTGAAAAAGAGGAAACACATTTTTTTCACTGTGAGTGTGACTGTGTACTGGTCGAAGCTCCTGAGGAAAGTTGTGGATGCTCCAGCCTTGCCGATGTTCAAAAGCTATTTGCGCAAGATCCTGGGTAACTGGCTCTAGGCAGACCTGCTTGAGCAGAGGGTTGGAACACATGACCTTCAGTGGAGCCTTCCAACTTCAATCATTTTGTGATTCTGTGGTCTTTTAATTAGGTTTTCAGTAGTGTTCTCATTTAGGGTTCAGCTACTGTTTATGACATACTGTTTAATAAGAATTTTGTTGAGTGATAGGAGGAAGTTTCATGAAGAAGCGATTATATTTTTGAGACTATCAAATGTGCTCTAAGAAGAATATAGAATACAACATTACTGCTCTGGGATTCCACATCCAAGTAGTGATACTCTATGGTGCATGGTGTATCAATGATGGTGATAAAAACAGATTACACATCTTCAAAGTGCTTTCACTGAGAAGAAGATCAGTGGATGATTAATAAATAAATATTACAGCAAGATGATAGCAACTCTTGTGACTAGAAGCCCTCAGCAGCACTTAAGGAGACTCAGAGTTGAGCAAGTGAATATTATGCTTGCATTTGACGATGTATTTTTGAAAATTCTGCTAATGAGATCTGCTATTAAAAGGATTGAAAAAAATAGATAGTGTTATCAGGAATTATATATTTCTGTGAAATCTCTTGTTTGCTTAATTTGAAAGTGAGTGCTAGGATGGCAAATTGCTAGGAAAAAAGAATTATACAGAAAGCCCTTGTATCTGCCTAGTCTTTGAGATGAATGTGGTAGAAGGTAAAGGTTATGTAAAATGTATTTACAGATTTTAAGTTCAAAAGGAACCTGTTCAATCACCCAGTTTACTGGGGTTTTAGAGTAATCAGTGTAAATTTCTGCAGATAAGCACACCTTCCTCTATAACATGTAAAGAAAAAAATTCAAAATAAAAACTTGCCATTTTAAGAATATGAAATTTTTATATAAAATCTTTTCAAGTATAATTACTGTTATGTCTACTTTTGTATACTGTACCCATAAACTGATAGGAAATGAAATCAACTTGATAGTCCCCACAGTACCTGACTAAGCTGATTTTGTCTTGTTAAGTGCTCATGACACTTTGAAATTCTGAGGAACTTTTTCTGTTGGAAAAAATATCACAGAAGGTAAAAATTCAAATGAAAGAAAAGTAAGAACTAGAACCTAATGAACTTAAATTAGAACAAAATCTTTTATTGTAATGTGTAGTGTATTCTAAACAAAAATATTTAGTAAATTGCAGTTAGGAAGAGGATACAAATCACTATACTAATTATTTCATAATAGTGTAAAACAATAATAAGGAAATAATTGTTTTTCCATCATTATAAATTTATGCCTTTCAAATTCTGTCACAAGCTATCCAAGAAATGATAAGGAGATATAAGAGTCCTCAGAATTAGAAAATTAAAGCTAGAAATCTGGAACATTGTCATGGTTTAAACTCAGTCAGCCACGCAGTCTCTCTCTCACTCCCACCCCTTCTTTCCCCCTGCTCCCAGAGGGATGGGGAGGAGAATCAAAAGAATGTAACTCCCATGGGTTGAGATAAGAACAGTCCAGTAACTAAGGTATAACACAAACCACTGCTGCTACCACCAATAATAATAATGATAAGGGAAATAACAAGGGAAGAGAATACAACCACTCACCACCTGCCGACTGTAAGCGGCAAGGAGAAGCAAGACACACCAACCCAATATGGATGATAAGCAAACTTCTACTTTATTTGTGGTGCACTTTGCTTATATCCACGTGGTGTTTAGGCACACCTACTAGTCAGAACAGTATTGGTTAGTTCTACACAGCTTCCTTCACATTCTCCTCCCACATCCGGTTTCCGGTTACCTGTGGGGCCTACACCTTGTTTTGCTCGCACAAGGCCTCTAAGGATCCATGGCCTTGCTCTTAGAGCCATTCTGCAACAGCCGACCAATACCCAGCCCAACCCGAGCAGCGATCTAGCCCTTCCGGGTAACTGCCCCCAGTTTATATCCTGGGCATGATGTGCCGTGGTACGGAATAACTCTTTGGTTAGTTTGGGTCAGGTGTCCTGTCTCTGCTTTCTCCCGGCTTCCCCTCCTCCCTGGAGAGCATAAGACTCAGAAAGTCCTTGGTCAGAGTAAACATTACTGAGCAGCAGCTAAAAACATCAGTGTTATCAGCGCTGTTCCCAGGCTGAAAGTCAAAACCGCAGCACTGCACCAGGTACTAAGGAGAAAAAAATGACTGCTACTGCTGAACCCAGGACAAACATGTTTCAGAGTAACTGACAAAAATTAATTTCATTATCCTTTGTCCTGAAATGTATTCATGTTTATGAAGGCTGTAACTGCACTCTCCTTAAAGATCTGCCCTTCAATGATGTAAATAACAAGGAAATAGACAAAAAAAGTTTATAGTTCTCTAGGAATTATGGCTCTCTGATGAATTATTTAGTTAATAATAAATCAATAAAATGTTACAATACTAAATTAATAAACAATTAATTAGTTAATTATTGATTGACTAATTAGGCTAGAAATTGGTGGGCTGAATTGGGTGTAGGAATAGCTTTTATTTTAATTTTCTTACTAGCACATATGGCAAACATAGTGAAATTTAAAATGGGTCATATTTGGCCCAGATGTCGTGGTTTAACCCCAGCTGATAACTCAGCACCACACAGCTGGTTGGCCACAATCCCTCCCAGGGGAAATTAATTGCAAAAAAAAAAAAAAAAAAGTCCCCACTGTAGAGGTTCCCTTAACAGAACTTCCCTTTCATCCCTAGCTATTGGTGGTTAGCCCTCAAAAGCCAAGGTATTTAAATGCACTTCTTGCTAACACTGTTTCATTGCCATCACACGTGGGCAGGGACAACATCCTGAAACAGAACTTCCAGCTGATGCTACAAGAATGTTTTTCAGCCACATTAATCACTCTCCTGAAGTTTGGCTTGTGATACCTTGCATACAGCAAAATAAATAAAATCTCACATCAATAACTCATTCAACCACATGGAATTCTACTTGCCACATGACTGAAGATATTATTGATTTTAAGCTAAGAGCTATCCAGTTTTTTCATCAATCCAACTGTATTGGTTGCTCCTACTCTTTTCTCTGTTCTGGTTCTTTTTTCTCTTTTATCTTCAGTTCCCAAATTCATCCTTTTCCTTGATCCTTCCTGCTTATTTTTTACTGTAAAAGTCAAAACTGGTTGCTTTCCAGTGATAAGGATTTTTTTTTAGCTACTCTATCATTTAGAAGTCAGAAATGCCACACATGAGGCAACAGGTCTTTCTTATGGCATTCAAGATCACTAATCTGCAGTACAACGTAAAACATTTCCTCAAATTCAAATTAAAACTACCAATAATATTTTGCTGGAAACAAAGAATCATTGGAAGACATAATCCAAAGTAATGTTTCTTAACAGCAAAATTTTGTAGTTTAAGGGACAGAGTCCAGAAAAACACAGGAGTTTCCACTATTTATGTCACTTAAACTAGACTGACCAGCACACTGTAGACTGTACAGTAAGGAATAGCCTTGTGGTGGTGAAGAAATGGGACAGATATCTGAAAGAATTTCCTGTTTCCAATTTCTTTTTCTTTTTCTTTTTGTTTTTGCATGTTTGCAGCATGTGTAGAATTCATATGAAGCCAAATGAATGACTGACCAATTGTGTTAGAAAGAAGACAAGGAGAGAAACCTGATGTTTCAAGAGGCCTTGTAGAAAAGAGAGATTAGAAAATAAATGCAGACCTTGAGGTTAAAATCTTATTTTGTGAAGAAAAGCCCTGTAAGTATTTCTTTTCCAACTTGCTATTGAAGAAGCTTTATATAGTAAATATCATTGTATTTGGAGAGCTCTGCATCTGTTATTCTTTCATACTGATTAAAATACTCTAAATATCAGGACTCATGTGACCAAGACAGTATTAGCTTGAAACAAACCGTTGCTTTCTTGCTATTAGAAGAAAGCTTTTCAGTATTTAAAAAATAAGAAAGAAACTGATATTATTCCTGCAGGGTGAACAAATGGCAAATGGAACTATGCAAATGGTTTTTGTCAGAAGCATAAAATATGCAGTCCTTTAAGCATTTTTTTTAAATAATCTACAAAGATTAAATGTTAGAATCATGATATATTTAAGACATAGGAAGCATTTTTACAATCTTTTAGTTGTCAGCTTTTGACATTACAAATGCATTTAATTTTAGTTGCTTCTATACTTAATTTTTCCCCATCCAGCAATTTAAAACAGAAATCTAGTTGGTACAGTAAATCTATTTCAATCCTATGATATTTTCAGACTTTGTGCTTTTTTTTAGTAGGGGATACTTTTACCCTTATTGGGCAGATTTAATAAAGCAGTAAAGTATCTGTGATTAAACTAAAGCAGCCAAGTTGATCTGCCACAGAAGATAGGGAGAGTGATGCCTCTAAATCCTAGAACGGGCATCTTGTATTCTAATGGCTATACTTCCATGACAGAATCATAGACTCATAGAATCAACTAGGTTGAAAAAGACCTTTAAGATAATCAAGTCCAACCTTTACCCTTTACAGTGTCAAGTGCTTTACTGAACTCCAAACAGACAATTTCTGCTGCCTTTCCCTCATCAGCCAGACGGGTCACCTTATCATAGAACGAGATCAGGTTAGTCAAGCAGGACCTGCCCTTCATGAACCCATGCTGACTAGGCCTGATCCCTCCATTTTCCCACACAACCATTTAGGATTACGTGCTCCATGACTTTTCCCAGCACTGAGATCAGGCTCGCAGGCCTGTAGCTTCCAGGGTCCTCCTGCCTGCCTTTTTGTAGATAGGTGCCATGATGGTCAGCCTTCAATCCTCTGGTACGTGCTCACCAGGCCAGGACTGCTGATAAACGGAGGGTGGTTTAGTAAGCTCCTCTGACAGCTACTTCAGCACCCATTCGGCTCTATAGACTTGTGTATGTGTATGTGTGGCAATGAAGTATTATCCCTTAGTGTTTTTTTAAGCAGCACCTGTGTGAATGTATTTCACTGTGAAATCCTTTGGGCTACTTCAACTCTAGAACATATCAGCAAGAGGGTGGCCAGTTGCACCTGCTGTTTGCATTGATGTAGAAAGCAAGGTGTTTTACCACTCCTGTGCTTCAGGGCCAGAGTTGAACTCAAACTTTAGAAACAGCCACAATTGCAGATTGCTAGGGCAGTGCTCTGAATAGACACATCACTTCCACAATCTCCCCTATCTCCTTCCTAACAACTGGTGCAACTGGTACCCCATGCTGAATGACTTTCACCCACTGGGTGAAAGGGGTTTCTGGCTGTCCCGAAACACAGCATGTGGTTCTGGAAGGAACCTATTTCAAAAGACCTGTTCTCATAGTCTTGATTCTTTTAGATAGATTAAGAAAGTGCTCAGTAGAGAAAAATGGGACATGATTTAAAATTTAAGAAAGAAAATGAGAAAAAAAGTAGACTGATGGAAGCTGATTTAAGTTTTTATTTCCACAGCCTTTCTCTACCGTGCAGGGGAGAGAAACCTATGACATTGGGTATGAACAAGAGAGAAAGGGAGACTGACATGCGAATCTCTCTTGCAAGCAAAAGGGTGGAAAAGTGTCTAGAAAAGTGCAAGAAATGATAGAATCTTTGACCAGGAACAAAAGAAATAAACTGTTCTTTGAAAGGAAAGAGAACAGATCAAAAAAGGAAGCAAGCAGCCATGGCCGAGTCATTGTCTGTTTGCTAGTTTACTCCTGGGTTTTTACAGCTCTGAGTCAGAAACCCTAGTGAAATGTAAGAAATAAGGTTTTACAGAGCTTGCCCATACCCTGAATCATAGATATGCTTCTATGAACTACTGAATGCAGTAATGACAATCAAGTGCTGAAAATTTGCCAAAATATAAACGCACAACTGAAAGAAATCATTGAGGCAAATTTCCTTTCATTGTAATCAGAATTCAAATAAGATGAGTTAGGTTTACAGGCATCGTACAAACTGAATTTGAGATTTTTTATTTTAGAAATTGCTACATCATCTGATTCAGTGAGAACACGACAGTCTGCAAATATAACAAATGTCTATTTAGGCTGTATAAAGCATTGATGAAAGGCCCAGTTTAATTATGTATTTCATTATTTCTATTCCTTCTTTAAATGTTGTATTCTTCATGACGTTTTAAATAAAAGTGTTGAAATAAGTCAAAGGTCGATTTGAGTGCCCAAATATGATACCGAATACCCTAGGATATTTGAGATATGTGTGATATTGGCAGACACAACACAGGAAATGCAGGCAAGCCATGCCCTTATAGAGATGCAGTTGGAAGCCTGCAAGGATGTCAGAAGGTGCCTAGCCTGTCTGTAGTTACATACTTTTAGGAAACTGACTCCTATGTCAGCCCTGGATTACTGTCATTACGAAGGTTCCTGGGTTAGAATTTTTTTTGGACCAGAAGTTTAGCTGAAGTGATGTATGTGAAATGGTAAAGACTGTATTTGTGAAGATTTAGGTCATAAGGGACTTGACCTTCCAGAGGTTTATATGGTTTAACTAAGCAAGAATTGGACAGTAGTGTTTTTAGCCCATCACTTTTCAAACAGCTATCTACAACAAATCTTAGGTTGTTTGTTGAAATGCTTTTCTGGCTAGAGGAGATGGGACAAAACTGTGGCCAAAAAAATACAGGTAAGCAAGCTCTTTCTATTGTGTTTTACTTCTTATGGTTGATTGTTACCTATTACCATCCAATACCTTCAGTGCTGTCATGGTTTAACTCTGGTAGGCAGCTAAGTACCACATAACTACTTGCTCATGCCCTCCTCCCTTTGCACCCTGCTCTCCCCCTGCCAAAAAAAAACCCTAAACAATGGAAAACAAAACCAAGAAAAACAAGTGTAAGAAAATAAACAGTTGTTCACCACTAGCCAGCTGATGCCCAGCCAGTCCCCAAGCAATGGCAGTCCCCCCAAACCTCCCACCACATCCCAATTTTTACTGCTGAGCATGATGTCGTATGTTATGGAATATTCCTTTGGTCAGTTGGTGTCAGCTGTCCTGGCTGTGTCCCCTCCCAACTTGTGCACCCCCAGACTACTCAGTGGAGGGGCTATGTTAAGATCTGAAAAAGCTCTGAATCTGTGTAAGACCTGCTCAGCAATCATGAAAACATGGTGTCTTATGAATGCTGTTTTCACCACAAATACAAAAAATAGGCCCATGCTAACTACTATAAAAAAAATTAAATTTATTCCACCCAAACCAAATACAAGTACTTGTGGTACATGCACTGCACACCTGCATTCATTTATTGTTGCTAATATTATTTATACTGATTCTGAATTCGGAAGTAAAATGGTTTTCATGCCAAAAAAAAATGTTATCAAGTGTCTTTGTTTTTACTAGACACTTGATAGTAAAGTGTCTTCTTTTTCTCACTTGCTCACTGTTCTTTCTAGAATTTTAAAATTCCTGCAATTCTTTTTTTTCATTTCTCTTACACATATCAAGATTATTAATATTTATTGTTAGCACACTTTGGTCTCTGTTTCCCTGGCTGTGCAATACCGGAGTTAATTTTAATTGTTATTTCTTCCAGTATTTCAGTTTCAGTAGTGTATTTCCTAAATTTTATAAAACCTCATCTCAGTCAAAATTCCACCGAGCCCTTCACATTCCCTTAAAGTCAGACTTTGTGACATCAAGCCTAGTTTCTTTCTCTTCTAAGAAAGCTCATAAGTAAATTAAACCTAAAGTTTTTTTTGTTTGCTAGATACTGCATGTTCTCAGTATGAACCCTATTTATACCTGTCTCAAGTCACTGCATTATGCACAGAACTGCCTCAAACCGTGTAGGCTGCTTAGCAAAAAATAAAACCAAAAAACAACCCAAAACTGAAAGAATCAAAGCAAAAAAAACTTACCTCTCTTTCCCCATCATCTCCCTTCCAATAATTTATAATTCCTTGGGGAGGAAAAAAAAAAAGAATCCCCCTATGTTTTTGCCTAGTTTCTATCAAAATCAGTGTAATTACTTTTCCCTTGATAAAGATTAAAGCCAAGCACTAAAACGCCATGCTGAGTGTACTGCCATATCTGCTCTAACTGCCCAAGAGATCTGTAGCTACATCAGTGAATTACCTGACTGCCTTTATTACCCAAATTTCTATCAAAACTCTCTCTACTGTCATTCCAAGTATTTATGTCATTTTTTTTCAGCAGATTCTATTTCATTTCTCACTAAAGTTGCTATTCTTGCCTCCTGTTTTTCCTTAGATGTGCCTTATATCCTGACACTTTAAATCATCATGCTCTGTATTGATTCAGTAAAGTGCACTGTTCCACTCATTTCATGTTGTACATACAAGTGGAAATCAACCAAAATGTTTGTGGGAAGTGAGGACGACTGATAAATATGTCATTCTCAATACACAAGTTTTACACTGATTAATTGGTGAGCACTCAACAGTATGAGTAATGATTGCTGGTTTCACAACCGTCCATAGGTGCCTGACTGAACAGGATTTTGGTGCCTGAATCCCTAGTGAAATCAATGGAAGTTAGAACTGTGGCCCCTAAATATTCCTGTCACCTGTAATAACTACCAATAGAACAGATATAGCTTGCACAATGATGTTTAAATATGTGTGAAGAAAACACAGCAGCTTATAAATTTACAATGATTTATGAAATGAGAAAGCTTGTTTAGAGCCTGATCCTCCAAATTTTTATGCCTTTTCTGGTCTGTAATAATAGGCAAGCAGAAAAATGTATTGATTTTTGAACATAATCTTTCTTACTGTGCTTTGGACTCTTCACGTAGTGGATATCTTTCCAGGAAGATCTTTCCAAGTCATTGTACCACAGTGATGAACCAAAAGTTGCATAATTACAAGACTCAGAAGTCCTGCAATCTACAGTTCCTATGAGGAAATGCAGAACTTCAGTGGGTAAAGGATTAACATGATCCTGACCTGAAAGAAAACGTTATGTATACATTTACAGAAAAAAAAAAAAAAAGAAAAAAAAAAGCTGGAAATCTGACATTTACCTATGAAAAATGTCAACATAAAGGAAAACGTACATTCCACATTCAGCAGATTTTGATGGAAATTATCAACAATATATTATAACTTCCTTAAAAGGAAAGAGTAAAAGTTCCAACTAGATAGTTCTTTCAAAAAACAAAACAAAATAAAACAAAACCAGTAAATCACTAAATATACATGTATAGAACCAGAACAGTGTTTTACTATATCAAGTGATAAAATGGATTATTATCCAAATAGTTTTGGTTTTCTCATCCAACTTTAATTTACGTTTTTAATCTGTCAAAATAAAGTGCAAGAACTGACACCCACCCACCCCATTTTTCACTAAGTATTAATGGCATACTGCCAGTTTGCTTGTTTGTTATTTCACCAGAATAAGTACCTGTTGTTTGCAGTTTGTGAGGGGTTCTTAATTATTATTTTTAATATCTATTATAGTTGCATTTAGTTTTGGTCACTGTAGTGCTACGTATCATTTCATGCCTTGAACATCTGCAGCATATTTGACTGGGGGAGTAAAACAACAACCATAATATGTATGCTGATAAAGCAACATAGACGTATTACAGACTATTAAATAGAAACATTCACTCCCATAGTTACTGCATGGCATCTTACTTTCCACAGCTATTTATAATTCTATGTAAAAGGCCTTATAACTGTTGACTTTGAACATCATGTACTACCTTTTTCTGAGGTATGACAGCTACTTTCTTAGCAGAAAATATTTCCTAATCCTTTCTTATCCAGCTTCATAAAAAAAAAAACAAAACACAATGCTTCAAGACTTTTGTAGCAATGAAGCGTCTTTGTGAGATGCCTTTCTGTCTTCAATAAACAATAGCCCAATTTTTAAGTGGTCCTCAATCTAATACTGTCTTCTGAAGCACAGTAAATATTTCCTTAGCAGAAAATACATTATGTTGGTCTAATAATTTTGCAGTAGTCCTTAATAGCTTCATTTCAGTTCATTTAGTTCATTTTTGTTTGAGACTTGTGGCTGAAATGCACAGGCCATACCATCTTAATAAATCACATTCCTTGAATAATCTTCAGTTAACGTATGTGCACTCTTAATCTAGCCCACTGCAAGACAACGCAATTTCATATAAATTTTCTGTTGCAGGCAATCTGCATTACTTGGTGACTGGGCCAGGCCGGGAGCAAGTGGTTGAGCTGTACCTTAGCCTGTCATGTCTTCTTTACTCAACCACATGTGTTTGAGCCTTCTGTCTGCCCCTGGAAATGCCAAATACCCACCTAAAGTTCATGATCATAAAAAATATGTCAAATACATGTCAAATTCTCTAAGAAAATGATGCCTGCAAAATATACAGTTAAGCCTTCCATATTTCTTTCTCTGCCTTATTATTTCCATTTTCCTCCACTTATTTCCTGGAAATTTGTTTTCTTCATTAACGTAAGGGTTATACAAGTTTTAGATCATAAATAGTTAACTCGTTTCCTTAATATATTCCCTTCTCTCTTTTATCACCTCTCCTTACGGTCACTGGTCTTTATGTCAGCTCGCTTCTCTTATGCTATGCCTTTAATACACTTACCCTGCCACTTACATGACTGCTCATCTTCCTCTGTCACTTCTTCTAAGTCTAAAAACAGTCATGTGTGCCATCAGAGAAGCTCACATATTCATTTATCATTTGGAGGCAGGCTGTTATTTTTTTCTACAATCTGATCCCTTAGCACTACAGCCAACCAGAGCTTGCAGTAATCATTTCTCACATTCTCCCCTTTAAAGAGGATTAATCCTATCTTTAATACTTCGTTTCCCTTCCTCTGATAAAATGTGGGGGAAAAGACTGCTTTTGGTCAGCACTCCTCAGGCTGGCAGCTTTGCAATCTGATTCAGTTCCTCTTACCTTCTTTTAAAAGCACAGGTGCTATACTGTGGTCAGGTTCTACAAGTAATCAATTTCTTTTCAGCCAAATTGATGGTGGGAAATATTTTTTGTTGTGACATTTAGCTGGTAGTGAAGAAGCAGAGTATAAGTTGCTTGGTTTGTTGCAGATTTTTCTGTCTGACTGTGGGCAGCTCACCATTTCTCTGTATCTCAGTTCCAAGTAACACAGTAGAAAAATATTTTCTGCTTTTTATCTTTTCTCAGGATGTTCAGAGACAGAAACATTTTCTTTCTGACACTTTCAGTAAAATCAGACTTTACTATCAGTTAGGACTTGAACACAAGTATTAAATATTAATTACAATTATCTGGTTGTTTTTCACAGAGAATAGCAGCTATGGTCTTTTCTGCATTGTTTTCTTGAAGCATCTTTAGACTAATGGTTGTTATTCTTCCCTGTTTTTCGACACAGAAGAATTATATGAAGATGCTTCTTTCACACAACAGTCCTTACCCTTTTCCAAAAAAGAAAGAAAAAGCTTAAATAACCTTTTAAATGAAATATTGCAATACTCCAGCATTTTAAGGATGAAAGTGCAGTTTTCTAAAAGGTCACTTCGGTCCCTGAAAATGTTTTCAGTTTAGACATTACATTACAAACTCCGTGGAATCCAGTAGCAATTTTCAGCACCACTAACAATAGTAAGCAAATTCCAGTCATTCCCAGTAAGATGGCAATGTGGTGACATTTGATGCTTGACTATATGTGCTTTGTGCTCTTGCGAGAAACTGCCTGCTGATGGGAAAGAACCTTTCTCTAGTTAGCTGGATGAATTTTAGGTATCGGTGAAAAATAAAACCAGAACTGTTTATAAAGCGATTGCAAATCATCAGATGTGTGGCAGTTTCCCCCACCCTCATTTAGCAGATAAAAATTGAGATATATCAAATTAATAAATCCCAAAGAACCCATTAATCTTGCATTTTCTATACAATTGTATTTGATAAATGTTTCTATCTTTTGCTTCCAGTGAGCCACTACCATTATGTTTTATTTTCCAGATGTATGTCCTTGCTCTCTTAAAACTACAGCAGTTTCACTACGCAGTAAAGCAATAAATTTATAGAATGTTCTTCTCAAGTGCCTGCTTGTTTCATAATTCCACTTCCATATCTTTAGTTGCTCTAAAATATATTGAACCATTGATGTGAGGGGTCAGGAGATTAGAACACTTTGTAGTTTCTCTGCCAATGCCTTTGTTTAACTCGGAAAATAAGCTACACTACCAAGGGAGTGATGAAATCAAGGCTACATGGAGTCACAAAGGCATAAAAATGTTAAACACGGTATACTGCAGACATTTCTTAAGAGGGAAAGCAGTATTTCCATATCTATTTACTTTGGGTACCCACCAGAAAACTGTCTTTATTAAAACTTGCAAAGAATACAAAGCAGCATGTCAGAATTTTGCAATTAAAGAAGGAAAAATGAAAAAGTGTCTCTCTGCTCTCAGAGAATCACCTCATTTTTTGATCTTGAAATGTTACGCATGTTGTCTAAGCCTGGTTTATTGTCAGCTAGTTTAAATTTAATTTAATAATTTGCTTTTACCTAGAAATCAGAAAATCTCTTGGGGCTTACTGGGAATTTTGAGTCATTTCTTGGTTTTCCTTGAATATGGAAGAGCAAATTCCCTCTAATATTGACAGATAACATTGCATGTTTTCTTATCATTTCCTAGGACACAGACAGAATAAAAACAAGATGTCTTTCAGGACTGTAAAAACAATGAAAAACCATAGGATAATATTCATTAATATCAAAATTTGGGTTATTATTAAATAGATACTGACAGATAGAACACTGACCCATTTGAAGTAGAACAATTTTATGAACAGGGAAAATGAACTAGGAAGCCGAAATAGAGTTTGAAGACGACTGCTTTTGTTTGTGTGGGAAATCCAATGTTAACATATGTCAAAGAGAAACCATGCATGATGGGACTTGGTCAGGCCCAAGAGTTGAAGGTGTTAAAAGAGTCTGTAAAGTAAAACTGTGAACATTTCATCTAATGTTCAGGTGTATATATCTGTTTTATAACAAGCCAAGCCAAGCTCCACAAAACCTCCAAAATCACTACCTTAAGGTCCTGGAACTCCTTCTGGTTCACAGTTTAAATCTAAAAAATATTGGAGCTCTCACACCAAGTACATTGCCAGAGCTTAGGGGCAACCAAATCAAAATGTAATCATGGATATACTTATCAGACATCTGCCTCCACTACACCATACAAGGCATAGATAAAAGCTCATCTTAAACCACACCAGAACCTTCTGAAAATTGTACTCCACTTTGAAAGAAAACATCCAAGTCAGAATATGGAGAATCAGTAATGCCTTCCTCCATTTTTATGTAGGCTTGTGGTCAGCCTCCTTATGAGTGCTTATTGCACAACAGAAAGACATTTTCACTTTTTTACCTTAATTGTTAACTCCTCTTGTTGAAACGTTTATAAAACAATGAAAATTAAGGCTGAGAATTAGGAATCATACACAGAAAAAAGACCAGAGTAATGTTCCAATTAGCTTATTGGTTAGAAGCAATGTTCTAAGAGGAAGGGAAGAGGATGAAGCCAAGTTTTTACCTAAACTTGTCTCCCATTAGGACCTCTAGAAATCCTTATAAGATGCTTAAAAATAGCACACCTATTTTTTGACATGATGTTTCAAAGACACAGCCTGTTGAGTTTTTTTACATATTCTTCAGGTGACAAATACCTCGTGTGTAGATTATGATATAGTCCTTTTCACTCTGCATGACAGTTCGGTATTGCTATGAGCATATCCATTAAGAACCTTTCTGCAAAAGTACTAGTTCTAACCCACTGCTTTGATGAAGTTGTCTTGGAATCATACACTCAGCTCCTACCCCAGATCTGTCCACGGCACAATTTGTTCTCCTTCAGACAATCGTTTCTAGGCTTATTCTTGGCTTGTGCCTCACACCTAGCTGGAGGTCCTTGTAAAAATCCCTGTGATTGATATTTTCACTCTATTCAGTATAGATTCTCAAACCCTTCTTGTCTCTAGTATCTGAACACAGATGAATTATGAATAAAGAAATAAAGGTAAAATTTGTCACTTAAAGCTGAGCTTTGTATATTTGAGCTGACAAATGAGCTTTGCATGCTAGCACTGACAAATATATACGTGCTGAGAATAGTTTTGTATATTTTAAGACATTGATGAAACTGAAGATCTGGAAAGAAAGCATTTGAACTTTTCTGGTTACACTATGGGAAGCCAGCATAGTGAGAGGAGACAGGTTTGTACTGCAGTAATTTAATATTGTGCTTTACTCAGAAAGTTTTACAGTTTACACAGAAACTGCTGCAGGCACAATGAGTGTGCCTTGCAAACCAATCATTGCTCTCTAGGGTAGGTAATTCTGTATATTTGAAGAACAGAAAACTGTTCTTATTCACATTCGGATTTTAACATGGTTTTCAAATTGTCAGTTTTCATGCAATTAGAAAAGAATTGTGTCCTTACGTTATTTTTTTACCAGTTTTATACTGGACATCACAAGATAAACAAGCAAACAGATACACAAATAAAAAAGCCTTAGAAAAGTGCCTGGGATATTATTTTCTTTTAATATCCCCAACAGGAAATAACAACTCCAACACAGTGTAAGACAGATAGTTGTTACTACATAAGTGCACATAAAAAGGTTTTGAGTATTCCACTAGACACCTATCCAATATTACAGAATACTTCTGAGTCCATTTAAATATTGAGACAAAAAAGTTACGCCAAATAAAATCCTCAATTTAACCCTCAGGATTATATTCAGGCAGACAGGACAATGAATAAGGCTTTTCAAAGCCTAGAAAGTAACACAACTAATACTGCCCCAAAGGAAGAGAAATACTGACCAGGAGTTCATGTAGATTAAAAAAAAAATAGTACTCAAAAGAGACTTCTGATGCCTTATTAGAAAAAAAGGATCTAAAGGTATGTTGCCCAGTCACTAAAGCCCTTTGAGACCTCTTGCCTTCTGGATGAAAGGGAGAAAGAAAGAAAAGATGGGTCTTAGTTTCATCTGGACAAATAAGAATAATATATTATTTGATTGTGTGACCTTGGCTATGTATATTATTCAACTGTGTGACCTTATTTGGAAGAATAGGCAGCAGCAATCTGTGCATATAAAGAAGATGTCAAACTTTAGGCAATACTGAAATACTTTGGGATTTTTATATATTTAGGCTTCTAAATATGCAGATATTTAGCCACCAAGAATATTTTACAGTACCATGATTCCCACATCACACTCCCAAGAAGGTGAAAGTCTTCAAACATCTTCTGAAACGCTTGTTTTGGGACCTATAAGTAGTTTTATAAATCTGTTTCACTGAACATTATTTCCAAGACTGCAGTTCAGCTTTAATCTGGGTATTTATTTATCAGTAATCCGGATACTTGTTTATAAGCAATTATGTGAGACAAGGAAACCATACCATTTATTTACATATCTAATTACACTTACATAATTCAATGCCATCCATTAATATAAGCTTATCTTTTTCTACTTGAACGGAATAGATTTTAAAGAGAAGAAGATAATTGGTCTGATTTTTGATTCTGTTGCAGTTGCTTTGTTAAGTGGAATGCAATTAGTTTCCTTGTGTGTGCACAAAACCTTAAAAACAATTAAGACTCCTGTTCTGTATTTCTTTAATGTCCTTAAATAAACATTTTTTCCTTATCTGCCTGAAGTTTACCTTTAATTCGCTAAACCATTATATCAAGACATAACATATATTGGTCTTCTAGGTACCAGTAAGAAGCTTTCTGTATCTCTACAAGTAAGAAAAAAAAAGCAGATGAGGGTGGTGTCCTGATGTGACCCCTTGCCTAATATCTTGTCGTAGAACAAAGTTCAAGAAGAAATGTATGCTTGAGAGCTGTTAGTTATGCTGCTCATTCAAAGATGTGTAAAACTGGAATTATGAGGTAAATAAAGGTGGGAGATTTTGGTTTTGCAGTCTCTGAAAATCACTCTCTTCAAAGACTCAAGCTTGTAAAATACACCGATTCCATCTGAGATGGTGATCCTATTTGTTCATGAGGTTTATTGAACCCAGATTTTATTTATTTTTTTATATTATTGTAAGCTTAGATACTTTAGCATAATTATATGACACTGAAGCAATTTGAAACCATGTCTTTCATACAGCCTATGAGGGCAAATGAAATAATTCTCAATTTTAATCTTCATTTTGGAGTTGTTGGCAAATGTCATATGGTGTAAGAAATGACTGACAGTGAGACTACATCTATAGTAAGAAACAGGCCAGAAACCTGTTTTATAAATCAGCACAGTATAGACCATTGCTAATGGCTAGATGCTCTAACACTTAAATAATGTATCTGCAAACAAGCTGGTTACTGGGAAGTCTTTTACTTGAGCTAGCTCCCAAACTATACCTAGACATCACCTGAATTGGTCCAGGTTCACAGAGGAAAGAGCTGTGCTAACACAGGAAAGGCAACTGCAATGCTAGTGCCTGAGTCCATGCTCTGACCTTGCTAATTTTACTGTAAACCAGCATTGCATAAAAGCCATGAGAGTGTTCAACAAGAGTGCTCAACAAAAGTAAAGTATACAAGTTTTTGGAAGTCCAGTTAAATAACTTTGTGTTTAACGATGCCTACTCTAAACTGAACCTCTTCAGTTGACCTTTATTTATATCTTGGAGATTTTTCGCCTGTGTTTTTTGAAAATAGGAAATTTATCCAGGAGGCAAGATGACATTTCAGTTTCTTTAGAAAATAACAGATAACTAGAAAAAGAGAGAAAACATCATCTGTTTTTGTTGTACTTTTTTTAAGAAGGATGCGTTAGAAACCTTATCTTAGTAAAACAAATAACCTTCTCCTTCAGCTGTGAACAATAGCAACAAAAAACTACCACAGTCTTAAAATCTGCAGAACAGAAAACTCTTTTATAATCATAGAAAAATACTGTAGAGCTTTAGAAGATGCAATGACTGGAGCCCCAGCCCTTAGTGAATTATAACAAAAAGGAGAATGTCCTAGTGGCCAGCTTTAATTGTTCATGCACTTGAAAATGCCACGTGAATGTAAAAATCGAGTTACTCGATTTGCTATGTATGTTTGATAAAAGACACATCAATCATTACTAGGTATGAGATGTTTGCTTAAGAGGGCTTAAAAGGAAACTGAGATCAGTTCGTGTGCTGCAGACAGCATCCAACAAAGACTGCCATTAAGCTGGATGCAGAAATCTCAGACCTGCCTCTTGCTCAGCCTTTCTGAAAGGCTGTTTGTTTCCTTTGTGACAGATAAGGATGGGGGTCATTACTTTTAACAAGGAGGGAGGAAGAATGGGGTACAAATTTTGCTTATGTTGTTTGGTTTCTATTTAATCTTTCTCCCTTTGCTTTTAAATTCAAATTTTCTTCAGGTGCCCTAACTCTTCTCCAGTCTTGTTTCCCTGTACAAAATGGATAACAAGTTATACTGTAAGGAATGCTTCACTAATTCCCTTGAAGGTCAAAAAGGTAGAAGCAATGCTGTTACTGAGCTCTGGTAGAGAAGGGCAGTATCTTAGCCACCAATTTAGAAGATATTCAGAGGGAGCCATCTCTTCATTTGTCACATTGCATGGTATGCAAGGAGTTATTGAAAATTAAAGCTAAATAGTGAGTGAAAATTTAAAGTAAAATAATTGCTAAAGAATAGTTATTAATTTTGATTAAAGCCCAGCTCCAACAGAATTTCCAAGCCAAGTTGCAATGAATATTTATATGGTTTCTCTAAAGTCAAGAAGTACTGAAAATATCTCATGCCATCTTATGTTATAAAACTATTCAGGAAAGGCTATTCATTAGGTCCTTCTCTTGAATGATGTAGAGTCAAAACACCTCAGAGATTAGATTTAACTTGGGTCCATGACATCCTGGGTAAGTTCCTGAACTGCTAGATAAAATCTCTTTCAATGATTTTAGAAATCTTTATATATTCTAATCTTTCTTTTTTTTTTTTTTTTTTTTTTAGTTTGATACACCCCTTGAGGGAATCATCAAATTTCCCCTGCTCTTGGTGATGGTGACCTGAAGTATCTAACAGATACCGACTATATTTTACATTTATCTATATTTTGCATTTGGTTCTATTGGTGGAGGGTGAGGGGGAGGACAAAAGGAACATGCCTGGATTAACTTAGAACATTTATGCTTAAATGATCTTCATGTACAGACAGACATTCACATATGTAGCAACATTGTAATTGCTGTATCTTTCATTTCTCATCAATCACTGACAGTTCTGCTTTTAAAGGTACACACTCTGGATGAACATAACAGGGTTTTTTCATCCATTTTGACAGTTTCTGTGACAGCAAGATGTTATCTTTCTAAACCTGATTCTCGTTTTATTTGTATCGGCATGACACTGATTAACTCTACTTGCTTTTCTAGAATTAAATAAATAAATACTAATTTTTACCATTAAGAAATAGACTGAAGTTAAGATGAGAGTGCACAGATCCTGCATAATTGCATTAACCATACGCCTTTCCTGCATAGTTGAAGAAAAGGAAAAAATATATGCTAGAACTAGTTTGGGGGTGTTCGGTTTTTTGTTTGTTTTTTTTTTTTTTCCCCCAAATCACAGATTTCTGCTAGGCTTAGGTTCAGCTCCACAAGGAACAGGCAGGCAGGCAGGCAAGAAGGAGGGAAGGCAGGCAGGCGGGTAGGCAGGCAGGCAGGCAAGGAACGAAGGCAAGGAAGGCAGGAAAGAAGGAAGGCAGGCAGGCAAGGTGGCAGGAAGGCAGGCAGGCAGGCAAGGAAGGAAGGAAGGCAAGGAAGGCTGGGAGGAAGGCAGGAAAGCAGGCAGGAAGGAAGGCAGGAAGGCAGGCAGGCAGGCAAGAAGGAAGGAAGGAAGGGAGGGAGGGAGGGAGGGAGGGAGGGGGTGAGAGACAGAGAGAGGGATGGAGGATGGAGGGAGGGAGGGAGGGAAGAAGGAAGGCGAAAACCCCCAAAACCAAGAACAGCAAAAAATCTCTTATTCTCCTCTCATTTACACTTTATAGCTGCACAGAATTTACACCAGAATGGGAGAAGAATCAAGTTAAAGGCACTTTTAACTGTAAGTAATATTTGGCATGTGTGTGAACATGAGACACATGCAGGAACACACAATGTTCACATAATTCCTGTACAATATCAACAGCAATCTTGATATGTGGGGAGATATGTCTTCCAGACCTTTTTCTAAGACAGTAATGAGATGTTTGTGGTCTGAATCTTTAACTACGTGTAGACCCTTATATATAAGTGTGGAAAACCTTACACCCATAAACATTTTCAGTCTCAGGCACCCCTTCTCCTTTGGCTTCTTTGCCCTTGATGTAGATGAAATGTTTCTCCAGTCTCCTCTTTACCACAGCATAAAAACAGTTCCAAGGCTGTCCTGAAGTACATTTACTGAGGTTGTAAGAGGTACCCTGACATCCACCTGCTAACTATTAGGAGCTGCAGGACCCATATTTTTATGCTTTAAAGTTTTCTCATGAAATTCTATCCATTACCATTCTTTCAATTTGTGCAAAACTTTCATTATAGCTTTTTATTCCTGAAATAAGTTATTGATACATTTACAGAAATCTTTTATAATTTTAAAAGTATTGCTCTGATTTTAAGGTTTACCACAGGTTTGTAGTGTTGCAAATTTCCCAGTGTCTGATTTCACACCATTGGGGGTCAGTATGGCTCCCAGATACAATTCTTTTCATTTTCATATAAACTTGGCTATACCTTTTACAGCTACACCTGCTGACTAAACAATTTCTAGAACTTTCCTTAGTCTGTGAGAATACTGACTTCACCACGAACTGATAGTACTCAGGACCTATGAAAATTTAACTAATTTTATTTGAGCCTAAATAGGCTAGCCCCTTAAACTTCAAGGCTGTTGCTCTGAAATCAGGCTGCTTCTATGCATGTATTTTATCTTTAGCCTTGACCCTATCTCCCTGTGCTAAGGTATACAGAAAGGATTTCCAGGTGTGAGATTTTTTGTACATATGTAGGTGCATTGCTGAGGACTAACACAAAGATATAGTTTCTGAAATCAGCAAGGCTTGAAGTCAGCATGAGATCACCCTGTGGTCCTCTAGTGCTTTGGGATAAGGCTGTAGATCGGACTGTCTGAGGCACCTAAAGGACAATTGAACTCACTCTTAGGTAGACTTTTAAAGAGTGGTCCTTTGATTTGCTCTCCAGGCTTCGCTGGCTGTATTGATTAAATCTCTGTTAAGTACATAGGAAAAGTATCTATCTATTTTTATTTTAGACACCTACATTCAGGTAAATTAAATCCTGATCTAAATCCCATTCCCTTAAACTATTCTTACTAATATTATAACAATATAAGTATCGAGTATTATGATAACAAAATCTGCTGCCAAATCACTATTAAAATTAGGGCTGACTTAGCTTTTGTAATGTGAAGACACAAATAACTTCTATCCCTACGTGAGCCTCAAGCACATGGATAATCCCCTAGCTCTCTAGCATCTCTAGCAAAGAGATGTCAACTTTTCCTTACTTGTCTTTTTGTTTACTTTTCAGAAGGCATTCAAAACAGACACAGGGGAATGAACTTTTAAAACTTGGTTTCTTTTGAAATAAACTTCAAACTTCAGAGACAAAGTAGTTCCAGATGTTTGATTCCCATGCATGCTGAAGGCAAAAGCATGTTCTAAAGGAGTTGTTTGGTTTGGTTTTGTTTGTGTTGTTTTTTTTTATACAAATGGACACCTGAGCCCTCTTATCTCCTCAAAATATCTTATCTTTTAACTCTCTTTCTACTTGTCCTCACTGCCCAATTCATATGTACCGTTGTTCTGTCACTCCATGTGTTTTTCCTGCCCACCATACATCTTTGTGTCAGAGCAAGAAACAGAAGCTCAGAAATCTCTGGAGTACTAAAGCTGCCAGAGGAGCTAAAAGCAGATTTTGGAGACTGGTTTACCCAGAAGGTCTATATGTCACATAAGACTTCCAGCAGGTCTGCTGAAATGCACCTTTGTGGGAGTAAAAGAGCTGCTTTGGGAGCAATCAAGATCTCGGGTGAAAGCTCTTTCTGTTCAGACCAGCTGCTTGGTTAGTCATAGGGAACACACTGATGGGATTGCTTCAAGTTTTATGCACATTTGAGTAAGGCATCGGATGAGCACTTCTTTAAAGAGAAAAATTAATAACCAAATCACAAATTAAGAGACAAATGCAGTGGTGATTTTTTTGTGGGACCTCATCCCACCTGCACTTGGATGTATTTTTAGTTCACTACCAGTTGTCCTGACAAGGGAAGTCATAAAAAACCTGTAAAGGTAGGTGATAGACATAGGACACACAAAGGCCACTTTATATTGTGGAGTGAAAATGCCAGCAGCTCCCACACAAAATGTTTTTACAGTTCATGCCTGGGACTGCTGCTTTGTTTGACTAGTCCGTACTTCTGAAAACTTCCAGGTCAATAGTTTCTTTCTAGATTGTGGTTTCCCTGTACAGGAAGGTGAAAAAAAAAACAACATCCTTCCTTTCTCCTTTTACTGTTATTCATTTTTGAAGTTGTAGGATCTTGAAGGCAAGGACTTGTACATTCCTTAGTGAGCAGAAGTTTAGCCATACCTGCATGGCCCTTGCATTGTGATGTAAAAGGAAGAGCACACTGAAACTCTTCACACCACAGAAAATGAATAGTCTTTTATGCAACCCTGAACTGAAAAGTAAAAACCACATCCCATGGAATGCACCCAGCTGAATTTTGTATTTGAGCCTATGCAAGAATTATGTATGCAGCTAAATTTTAAAGTATTTTTCAAAGGCAGATTCAGTATATCCCTTTGGTATTTCTCCCTTCAGCTTTTTAGGAAGTTTAGTAAACAGATTTTAATTTTGACAGATTCTGCCAAGTACAGTCAAAGAACTAATGCTTTTTGTTTGGAAAAGGGAGAGGACAATTGTTTATAAAAGAATATATGCTAAACTTATTTTCAAAGACTGACATTTCAGAAATCTGTTTTTCTTCTGTGTTTGTCTCAGAGGACAAATCACTTAAAGAAAACCACTCATATTTTATTTTTAGTTTCAGTTATTCAACTTTTGTATCAGCCACAGGCTGGCATTTGAAGGAACATATGTCTTTACTCCAATAGTTTTCTAGCTGAAGCATATCAGTGAAAGGGTTCTTTGTTAAAACAAACAAATGAACAAAACCTAAAAAAAAAAAACAAAAGAAAAACCACCACAAAAAAGCAACCTTGCAAAACCCCCAGCAAATCAGCATGCAGCTAAATCTTAGAAGATACTTTTCCCTGTGCTTTTGCAGTGCTTGTCATGAGAAGCTTTATGGCATTGCAGTTTCTGTATTCACTAGATGCTTCTGTGTCTTTGAAATTGGGTGGTGGGGTTAGAAATGCTTCTCAGCTAGTCTGTCTCTTTGACAAAATTGGTCATCAGTGGCATTTTGCTAAAAGCACGTTGCTGTTTTTAGGTACTGCTTGTTTTTCTCAAGAGAAAGAAGAATCTGCAAGACTCACCGCCACACACCTGCTGTGTGACTGCACCTATGTAACTATTATGATAGTGTTCACTTTTGTACACCATAAACTTTTCAAGCAGTTTTCCTGTTTAAGGTAATTGTACAGAAAGCACTATCGAGGAAGCATGGCATTACATAAACACTGTCTGGGATCTTTCATGGAATTTTTTCTTGCTATCTTTCTTGTTCCCTGTCCTGTAACATGGAAGAGAATTCATTCTTCCTTTGGTATCACATACATACATCATGCTCACAAAGATGAGAGAAGATACAAAAGGAAGCCAGTATCCCTTTCCAGCCATGACTAATTTATACCATTCCTGGGACTCAAATCAGTTATTATTATCAGTTATCATTATATTTGTATGATAAATATTTATTGTTACATTCCTCATTATATTTATATCATATCATTATAAGCTATCATTATATTTATCTATAATGATATTTTATATCATTATTATAATCAGCTATCACTATATCAAGCTAGCCTAAATGGTTTTGTAGTAATTTGAATTTGCAGGGGAGTTCCAGTCCTCACAGTAAATTTGGACCTCTCTTCTATTCTGCTGAGTTTGCTTTTAGCTCAGAAACATAGCTGTGTATTTGTTTTGCAAGAAAGTATTGCTTCTGGCTGTAAAAGAGACAATTCAAACATTTTCTGTTCTGCCGGACATGTTTTGGTACTTTTTGTTTTGAAACAACCAAGAACTTAAGTACAGGAAGGTGTTGTTGCTGGAGGATGTTGCTTGTTGCATTTCTCTCTTTCCCATTCATGTCAAATGCTTCCCTTGTGGGAATAACCAAGGGAAACAAGAACAAGGAAAAAAAAGAAAGAGAAAATTAAGAGAATCATAAAACTAGACCACTCTATGATAGCAGATACTCTACATGAATCACTCACAGCTCAGTTCATTAGCACAAGGGAAAAAGGGGAAAAGTTGTTCATTTGTAATGGGAGAAGATGAAATATTAATCTCATAGTACATACAAATTTCCTCTAGCTTCAATTAAAAATGCTGCTATGCTGAATTGATAGAACCAGAAAAAAGAGGTAAAGATAAAATAAAGGTAAAATTGTCTCAAACCACAAAGGGATTTATAACTGAAGTACTAGTTGCTTTTAACTGAGGAAAACCTTGCTCCTATTAGGCATTCAGGCTGTGGCAGACAGTCTGTGGAAACAATTTGGCCTGTAGGAAAGACAGCACCTTAGCCCCTGATGCAGGTGGAGACTCAGCCACTGATGGAAGAAAGGGGTGCTTTTAAGGACAGAGAGTGAGTCAAGTAAGTTAGTCTTTGGTGGTTAGCTGTATATTCATTTTGACAGTTTTCTGTCATGAATGACAGCAAATCACACAGTCAGAGCTTGAGATGCCAGCAATACCACGGGAAGGTTAAACAACTTATAGTGAAATGCATAAAGCAAAACAAAAATTCATATCATTTACTGAAGACGTTAATATGAGATGTCACTGTTTGAGTGGTTACTGTGTCCATATTATATCTACAGATCTATCATATCTATATTATATATGCAATATAATATTCAGTTCAGCTATGGCATTGTCTAGTAGACATCAGTGTCCCATTCCTACCATACATAACTGCTTTGGAAAATATTCTGTGTCAATTCATTCATTGCTCGGAATTAGCACTTAGACATTTTTTGGAAAACAGTAGCTGAATTCATGACTATAGTTAAATTTTGCTCACCACTATTTTCTGAGCACTTATAAAACTGTATATAATGTACATTTGCTCAAGTTCACACACCAGTCCATGGAGGCTGTGCAATTCAGAGAGACTGCAGCATGTTCTATTTCTTCACTTCACACAAGTGAGATAGAACACGCTGTGGAGGTTGAAGAGGCACAACCTTCTTATTGCATTTATTCATCTGAAAACTGAAATGAACTAAATAACTAGGATGCAACCACACAGGGTTTTAACATGTAACACTGAATACACTGAACTGAGTCCACACCAGCTGGCAACCAGCAAAGAGGGCAAAACAGCAGTTAAGAAGAAATCAAAATTATTCCCATACAATTATGAACAGGCAATAATTCTGCATTTTTTAAACTGGACTGACACATTTTCTTGCCTTAATTCTGTTTGATAATTCTATATATTGTTTTACTTACCATTCTGCTGTTGAGTTGGGTAGATTACACATCTGAAGTGCATACTGAAAGAGGTTATATTAAAATAAATGAGCCTATTCATTTTCAGGAAGCTGCTCAGAGAAAAGTTTAAATACTCACAGCAGGTGGCAGTACCTTTTTCATTTCAAAATATTGCTAGGGAAAAGAAGAATCTAATACCTATCTGATGTGAGGAAAGGGTTATAACAAATATCACATTCAGCTTCGGACTTTCAAAGAAACCAGAAAGACACCAGTGTCTATTTCATTTACATGCAGAGCTAACTGGTAACCTATTCCCTTTTGTTTCCTGTGTCATCCTTCCATACCTCCAGCACCTCACGTCAAATATCCTTTCCAGGGTAAATGTCAGAAGAATAAGGGAGAATTTTCTTACTTGAAGAGTTCATTGCCTACTCTTCCCTAGTAATGAAATGTCAGCAGTTTTTCTTTCTGGTTAAGATAAGAAGAAATGCTACTTTGTGTGTACAAATTAAACACAGACTAGAAAGAATCACAGCTGTGAAATTACACTATAGATGGTTGGGATCTCTGTGTTTATGGGAACACTCTTAGATACATTTTGTCCTTACAAAGGTGACACACTGACCTCTCAGAAACAGTTTTACTTTTAAAAACTTTGTGTATAGAATATAGACAAGATGTGTTGCTACCCTGTGGCCCTGTAATAGAGTACTGCCATTTTAAGTGACAGGCCATAAGCTTTGTATTGAGATTGCAAAAACCTGAGGACTGACACTCATCAGGCCTGTTCTGCCTTAACTTGTCTTGACCTGCCTGCAGCGCTTTTTCACTCAGTTTAGCAGTAACAGACTCTTACTCTATAGTGTAGAGAAATGCAGGCCTGGTATGATAACCGAGTCCTAGAGAGGTGAGGATACAGGTTGCAGTGTGGAGGAGCACAAGAGTGGGATGATAAGGCATGAGGTGCAGACTGGCACTGGAGAACACAGAGCAATAAACAATTCATAGAAATACAGACCTGGAGCTGAGCAAAACTCTATTTAGAGGTGACAGACAGTAAATGCAGCTGTAGAGCAATGAAGAAAGAGAAAAGGTGTAAAAGCAAGTTAGCAAACATAGAAAAAATGACCCCAAGTGGACCCTAGAGTGAAGAGAAAGATGCCATTAACATGAGCACCACATTCCTCCTGGAAAAAGACTCCAGCTGCTGACTACTCGCTGTTATAGCTCTCCTCTCCATGTATGAAGCCACCAACTTTAAGACCTCAAGCAGCAGGGACAGGCTAAGCACACCACCAGGAAAAGGGCTAGAAACCAGACAGCACATATATAGCAATTCCAACTGTATTAGTATTCTTTCTTTTTCTTTAAAAATTAGATTTGGACTAACAATGATTAGATTGCTATCATTTCTGTTATGCTGACAAGAAATTACTGTCCTTACATGTGTGCTTCCTCTTTGCTCAAAAGAAAACTTCAAGCATTACAATATTTATGTATTGCATGACTTTTACATTTTCATCAAGCGCATGCTGAAGTGGCCATATGTGAATTTAGTAATTACAAAGAATGTCTCACATCCCTGCCAAGGAGAGTCCTCTCTCTTAACTGTGGAGAGAAAAGTCAAGCACCTTCCAAAATGCTAGTTCAGCTAAAGTGTCAATAATGCAGGTTTATGTTCTCTTTCCAGTGTGCTTCAATTCTGATTTGACAAGGATCATGTCAAGTGTGAAAGGTTATTGTAGTTTCCACAACCCATTCAGTAACTGATCTATTAGCATTACAGCCAACAAATGTGCTGATTATTGTGATATATTTCTATTAATTTCAGCATTAACTGAAAAATAACTGGACATAGCTAAATTTAAAAAAAAAAAAAAGTATATATCCTGGACATTCTGGAAGTACTGTGACTTGGGCATATAATAAAACTGAGCACTGGCTTAATCTAAATGCATCTTCTTAATGATGCAAATGAAAAGGTGCATGACTTTGGATATAAACATCTGGTTGATGACCAGTGAGGGACTGGCTACTAGTCATTTGTACCACTACCCACTAGGAGAGGGGGTCCAGACAACCCATTTCATCATGAACCTAGGCCACTGAAAGACACTTTTCCGCAGCTCCGTTCAGTGCAGTTTGTCCTTCTGGGTGGAATTTGATCTCTGCAGCTAATGTCACTGCGGTACTGCTGGTGACCACAAAGGGTAATGTGGCGTTATCTACAAACTGCTATGCAGGCAAAGATTTGCATGTTGTTTGCCCACTAATTCTCTGAAGGAACCTTACATAATCTTTGCTTCTGATGCCATTTTCCTCATTTCATTTTAAATAATAAACCAGGTTTTATGCTGGGAGGAGATGATTTCCATAATTTTAGCCAGAAGTGAAAATATGCATAGAACAAGGACAGAAACAAATCCTGCAAAATACCTATTGAGCCTCAGACCATGATTTTTTAAATCGCAATTGCTCATATTTGTTGGATTTTTTTTCTTCCCTCTCTCTCTTTTCTTTTAATTCTTTTTTTCATTTGGTCTCAACTCATTAGACCAGTTTGATGCTACGTGTAATTCTTCTCACACAATTATTTTTTTCATGTGCGAGAGCTTATTCCCACTGAAGACATTTGCTATTCCCCTGTTTTTAATGTAAGCAGGTTTTGACCCATTGAATACACAAGGGTTTAAACTGTCCATTTCATAAGACATTTTATCTTAGGCTGTGAAGCCCTGAGGTACTATGCCAAGGTTAGAAAGCTGTGCATAGCTATTTTTGTGCTTTATAAAATGTTTAACTTTTTTGGTGCATAAATCATTTTTAGCTTTACCTAATTTCAGAGCATAAAGGGCATGTCAAACTTTACTAAACCGAAGCCCCAGGAAACAGTCTATAACAATGATGGATTTTTATAATGATATAACCCTTAATGAATTATTGTAGTTTCTTAACAAGGTTTTAATAAGAAATTTCTTTTGCCAGCATGGTTATTAGTTCTCTTATCTGAATAGCCCTGGGCCTATCTGCCACAGAATTGTACAATATAATATTTCTTTCTGTGTCAATCATACAATACTGCAAAACTCCTAAGCCATGAATGAAACAAACTACATTTTTTTTTTTTTTAACTTTAAAGGTCATGGTTTTTAAATGTGTAGTTTGAAACGAAGATGTGTTGACTACAAGACAACTGTTACTCATATATAATGGAAGAATGCCCACTGCCATTCATTTTACTGTATGCTAAAGTGTCCTGGAGGAGTTCATTGCAATACACAATCTCATCATACTGAGGGGGTGCTGGTCTGTGACCTTATGTGCATTTTTATGGATAGGTTGTACTCTTTTCTTTTTCTTTAAGGCATTTCTGCATGTCTGAATAGTGTTTTGAATACTCTGATAGCCATTAGTCCTTTTTGTTTTAGTGACCATAATATACTTATGTGCGTTTATGTGTACACATATTTACTGAGATAATATAGCTGCATTTTTAAATCGTAACTATAAATACTAAACGACATTAACACTTCAGAGTTGAGCAGTGAGATGTTAGGAAATGCCTGCCCTATCTTTGTTCAAGCCTTCATACATACATGTTATGCTACACTAAACTAAAGCTGATGGCAAAGAGCTGCAGAAAAAAACTTATGAGGCTCTCTGATTGCATGATATAATGTAGTATAGAATTTCATGTCAACAAATAGAAAACCATCAGTATGGTTAAAACAGCAGTAAATGCTCAAACGCTCTAATGAACTCTAAATTCATGACTCCAATCTAAGAAAAGGATTTTGGAGTCATTGGATATTTCTGAAAAAAACATCAGATCAATACTCTGCAGTGGTCACAAAGGCAAGCAGAACGTTAGCAATTATTAAGGAAGGATTTGAGAAGAAAAGATGAAATACTATATAACTATAGAAATCCATAGAAATTCACTTTACGGTGGTGCTTACATCTTGAATACAATATACAGTTCTAATCCCTCATTTCAAAAAGATATATGAGGACTAAGAAAGGTACAGAGGATTGTGACAAGAATGATCAGAAGTAGAGAACAGCTTATTTCCAAGGACAATTTAAATGCACTAGGAGTCTTAGAGGGGAGAAAAAAGAAAAGAAAAAGGAAGCAAAATAAAGCAAAAGAATGACTGAGGAAGGCTGTAACAAAAAAAAAAAAAAAAAAAAAATCAAGTCAACAGCATCATGGAAAGGGGCAGTATTTCTCATTCCAGCAATCAGAATTACACACAGCAAGTGACAGAAGGACATATTTTTCATAGGTCATATAATTTCATTGTGGAACTGATTGCCACAGAATATTGTGGAGGCCACATGCATAAATAGGTTTTAAAAAGTGATTATATAAATTGATGAAAGAAAAGTCTATAGATAGAAAAGAGCTATTACACATGATGAAGTGATTCCCCAGCTTAGAAAATCCTTAAAGGATTTATTGCCAGAAGCTGGAAGACCGTAACAAAGACAGGGTTTACTCCAATTTAATACTGTAGGCTTTTGTTCTGTTTTGCTTTGGTTTAGGTGGTTATGTTTAAATTCTTTTCTTCAACATCCCTTACTAGCCACTTTGGCACAGACAGGATGCTTGGTTAGATAGACTTTGGTCTTAAACATTAGAGACATTTTTATCTTTATACATTCTTTTTACAGATTAGAATCTTCAGAGAATATATTATAATTGCCTCTGTGCTTTGAAACTGTAATCATAAAGTAGTGCTAGGCAGTGTTGACACAAGGAACAAAAATATGTTTGAACAAGGTATCTTACAGTGTATCTCTTTAAAGTCTGAAAAAGTATTTTCTGATTATATGGATGAGTTGATTTTTTCTTTTTTTTTTTATCTTATGTGACCTAGCCAAATTTGAAAAGATTTTAATTTAATAGCAAAAGGAAAAGCAAAAGTAATTTCTACCCTGCATTGCAGGCATTGACCTGAACCCTCAGTTAAGCCTAAACTTGCCTTTTGTCCACATTTTCGCTATTCCAGCCTGCATGCAAGAGTGGGTTTATGGTTGTCTTCGGGAAATATCAAAAGAGAAAACTCAGAATTCTTAGATTAGCACCCAATATGTATACAAAACCAGCATGGACAAATGTTCCTCTTTATACCCTAGCTTTTGTAGAAAGACAGTATGTCTGCAGGATTTTCTGTAGGAACTACTTTAGAAAGATGCCTGAGTAGAACCAAGTCTGGATGCAGGCTGCTGCCATTAATCTGCTGAAGTATTTTTCCCCATAATTTTTCTCCGAAATTATGTCATTCTTTTAACTATATCATTTCAAAATTCTGTTTAAGCAAAACATCCAGAAACTGGAGATCATGAAACAAATAATGAGTAGCAAAATTGTAAGGATGGAAGGTCTTAGAAAATTAGAGGGAGGTGTGATGGAATTCCTATATCACCAGCTCTGTATATAATTTACTCAGGAAATTGATAAAAATTTCCAAAGATTTAATTGAGCAGGACAACAATATCTTATTGCATTAATTGTCAAATGGGTAAATGAGCACTGAGAGCCTAATGGTGCTGCTAGTAATGACTGCATTAACGGTCTGAAATAAAGTCAGTTTGAGTATTTATTCTAATAATTTAACCACTGATGGTAATTTATAAGCAGATCTTTGTAGGCAGCATGAGACCCCAGGCTTCTGCACTGAGTGCAGCACAACCTATATGCAAATCAGCAGTTCAGGTTGAATAAAAGGAATAGCTCCCCAAGATACGATTTTGGACATTTTTCTTATAAAAGCATGTTCACCTTCTGACATGAAATCAGATGTTAAATACAAACATAGTATTTTCTAAGTTAATTTTCCAAATATTAGACTTTACTGGGTTGGGCATCGCTTGTGATCGAGACTTTACTATAGTATTGCTCTGTCCAGAAAGAAGCTTGTTTAAAAGTTGATGATGTCTTTGGTTTTGGTTTTCTCGGTTTGCTTAGTTTGGTTTTTGTTTGTGGTTTGTTATTGTTTTTCCTATGTATTTTCATGCTTAAATGTATGGCTGCTCCTGATGCAGCTGTATCTTATCACAGCAATCTCTTCCTTCATTGGGCAAAAAAACATCTCAGACTTAACACACACGGTTCACTGGGTAAAATAATACATGCATATACATGCATTGCTGTAAAACAATATGTACCAATAAACTATCCTGAGATGGAGGATACTGTGCACCTGAGTAATTCTGAGTATTTTGAAGAGGAAATAGGCACACCTCTAGGAAGAAGGCCTTCCTGTGGGATATGAATTTAAGTTCTCTGGCTGTCAGATGTCCACCCAGCAATGCTCTCAGTGTCTTTCCCCTACAGGGCAGGGGGGAGAAAATAAGATGAAAAGTGTCATGGGCTGAGATAAGGACAGAGAGATCATTCACCAATGACAATCACAGGTAAAACAGACTCAACCTGAGGAAAACTAATTTAATTTATGGACAATTAAAATAGACTTGGGTGGTGAGATACAAAAAGTAAAACATTCTCTCCCTACTTCTCCCTTTTCCCTGGCTCAAATTCATTGCTTCATTCCTGACTCCTCTCTCACATCACTGCTCCCTACATGTTGTAGAGGAATGTGAATAGGGGGATTCAAATCACCCTATAACAGCTCCTTGCTGCTGCTCCTTCTTTCTCACATTTTTCTCCCGTTCTAGTGTGGCCTTCAGATTACTCCAGAGAATATCCTCCTTCTGCAGTGTAGAGTCACGGAAATATGTTTCACCTTGGTGATCTCCCCAGGTTTCAGGGGACTCTCTGCTATGGCTTTTGAAGGACACCCTCCCCCTCCTTCTTCTCTCATCTTGGTGTCCACAGGGCTCTTTCTCACACTTTTGCCCTCACTCCTCACCTCCTTGCAGTGTTTTGCCCGTTCTTAAACTTGTTTTCCCAGAGATGCCACTATCTTCACTGAGGGGCCCAGCTGTGTCCTGCAGTGGGTCTGCTGGAGAGGGCTGAAACCAACTGGGGCAGCCTTAGCTGCTTCTTACAGAGGCCACCCCTGCAGCTCCTGCCTACTGATGCCTGGGCAGCGGCGCCTGATACAGTTTTATGGTTTTACAAGTGCCCCTGGCAGATACATGTAAATTTTATTAGCTTCTGTACTACTTCAGTTTAAATATAGTGACACTCTGTTTTCACTCTTCTATATGGATATGACCCATGAAACCTTGGGCTAAGTGACAACTGAGGAATGACTCTATGAATACATTTTTCATACTGAGTCTAGATGGGATGGAGTTAATGTCCTTCACAGTTGATTTTATGGTAATGGCATTTGGACTTGTGACCAAACCAGTCTTAAAGCACACTAATGTTTTAGCTTAACAGTGCTTAAACAGCATCAATACCTTCTCTGTTTCTTGCTTTGATGCCATAAGAGTAGGCTGAGGGTAGGCAAGAGGCTGAGGAGAGACACAACAGGACAAACAGCAACTGATCCAAGGGATATTCCGTACCATACAACACTGTGCCCAGCAATAAAACTGAGGGTGAGATTTTCCAACATGATCGATCATTGCTCATTGGTCTGCTGGTAGAAGGTAGTGAGGGACTGCCTTTGTACCAGCTGTTTCTTTTCTTCTTGTTTTTTTTCTCCCTTTATAAAACTTTTCCTACTTCTAAAACTGTCTTTGTCTCAACAAACATGATTTCTTTTTGCTCGTATTTTCCCTTCCAGTTCTCTACCCCATCCTGCTGGGGGGACTAAGTCACTGGGTATGGGCTTAGCTACCATCCAGGGTCAACACAGAACATTTCTGCTGAACTTAAGTATCAGAATTCAAACATCTTTGAAAATGTGGTTAGAAAATCGGTCAGATTTTCATGGAAGTAAAAAGCTGATGACATCTGAGATGGTTGTCTCTGCACTGGATGCTTTGTGCTTCCTTTACAGTGAATGGAAAGGAGAGACTGATCTGACAGAAATCATATGATTTATAAGATCAATGCAGGTAAGACTAATTCAGTAGTTATCATATTTGTAGGTTTATTTTGGTTATAGTTTCTGACTTGAGTGAAAATAGAAGAGCAGACATAATCTGTGGCTTAGGTAACTATATGTGCGAGATAAAGCAGAAATATAAGTATGTTAACAGTATTTTTTACTTTGAAAAAAATGTTCAGTTCCTGCTGTAGGCAGGCGTCCATATTGGCTTTTTTATGGTTCAGTAATCCTAGTAAGATGAAATTGTATTTGTATAATCAATTATATATAACAACCAGGGCTGAGCAAATAGATGTTATTTTACTTCAACAAGACGTCCCACCAAAAATCAATTCAAATCTTTCAATAATAACGTCTGTTCAACTATAAACTTTTCAAAGGGGAAAACTTGAAGGGGTAAATGCAGATTATTAAAGAGCATGATAAGAAATTACTAATACACACACGCAAGGATCAAGTATGTGTCACAAACATGAGACTTCATTTTATATTTTAGGTCTTTTTTGTATCTTATTTGGATCAAATTTATGTGAGAAATTTGCATAAGAGAGGCCTTTATTATATGATTCAATGTAACTCATTAGGGCTTTTTCTCCATATATTTAAATGAACTCTGCTGATGTAAAACACAAATGATTGCACTTAATTGACCCTGAAGTTATACATTCCTGACAAAAAAGGATGGAGCATCTTGAAAGCCATATGCCAATAGATGTAAAGGAGTTGAATTCCAATATAAATATGGTGATTATTACTGGTCAGCACTGTGAGCAGCAAATTTTAACAGTATGCAAGCAGAGAAGGTGAGGAGACAAGATTAAAAGGCAGGAATATTGATCTCATCCTGCAGCTTTGTGTTTCAGCACATCATTCACTTTCAGCTCTGTCTCGTTGGCAACCTGCTTGAACAGCTTGAACTTTTTTCTCTGTTACAGCTACTTTTCTGTATAGAGAGTTTTTTGCAAAGGATGATGGGGAAGAGACCTAACATCCCTTAAGGCAGCACAGAACCATGGCAGTTTTTTAAAGTATATTAATGTACCTGTTCTGGGTTCATCAGTAACAATCATTTTTCCCCTTCTTAGTAGCTGGTGCAGTGCTGTGGTTTTGACTTTCAGCCTGGGAACAGTGCTGATAACACCAATGTTTTTAGTTACTGCTCAGTAACTCTGACCAAGGACTTTCTGAGTCTCGTGATCTGCTAGGGAGGAGGGGAAGCCGGGAGGAAGCAGAGACAGGACACCTGACCCAAACTAGCCAAAGAGGTATTCCATACCACAGCACGTCATGCCCAGTGTATAAACTGGGGGCAGTTACCTGGAAGGGTTAGTTAGACCACTGCTTGGGTTGGGCTGTGTATCGGTTGGTGGGTAGTGAGCAGTTGTATTCTCTTCCCTTGTTATTTCCATTATTATTATTGGTGGCAATAGTAGTGCTTTTGTGTTATACTGTAGTTACTGGACTGTTCTTATCTCAACCACTGGGAGTTACATTCTTTCAGTTCTCCTCCCCATCCCTCCAGGAGCAGGGGGGGTGGGGGGGTAGAAGGAGGGAGTGAGGGAGCAGCTGCATGGTTCTGAGTTACTGGCTGGCCTTAAACCAGGATAGTACCTTCTTGATTAAATAAGTTTAGTCTGGTTCTACAGAGATTTATTTTAATGCTCATGGTTACAGTGATTTCCTATACCAATTTTTTTTCTGGACTTTTTTCAGCAATATTTACATAATGTATATAAATGCATATTTTTGCATACATATCTGTGTAAAATATAATATATATTTGTATATAAATATACTGAATAATGAAAATTATAAACCATAATAGCTGAGCAAAAGAAAAAGTGGAAATATGATTAATCTCTTAGGATCTTTACCAATAAATTATTAAGCATATTAGGCAAGCAGTGATGATCCCAGTTTGGATTAACTGCTTGGAGGAAGACCAGACTATGTGGCTTTATTTTCTGAGTACAATGTGCTAGCAATGTATTTGAGATCTGACCTGGACCTTTTGTATTTTGTCGGTACCATCTATCCCAGTTGAGTTAAAGAGATGTTTCCCATTGGCTGAGTCAGTAGGAGCTGTCATATGCATTTCTCAGTCAGCAGGAGTCATTCTTGAGCCAGTGGGAGCTGTCACAAACCATTCTGACATAACATGTATCATGCTGGAAGTGAGATTGACCTATCCAACCTCTCTTGCTATTATATGCAGGTAATCAGGTCACTCCACCCATCTGGTAGCTCAGCCGTTCAACCCCTGATATTAGCGGCCTGACTATTGTTTCAGCTGCAACAGTCATATACCTGTGAAACTTCAGACAAATCAGTGGGATTATACTAGTGTGAAGTTATTGTGGACTGAAGAATATGGTTGTTTATCTCACACCATTTTACCCTGCAAGCTGTTAAAGGGCAACTTTGGATAAGATTTGAAAAGACTGCAGGATAACAGCAGATGCTGTTATGTGCAAAGCATCTGATGCACTGTCAGGTTCTGAAAGCGCTCTGACTTTGGCAAGGCAGGGTTTTTGAGAGAGTCTTCTGTGCAAAAATCGTTTACTCTGTGGGAGGGTCAACTGTTGCAGAAAAGATTACTCAGTGGATGTTTTACTCTCTGCAGTAGGTGATGGGTAGTACTGGATAAATGGATGTATTTTACTGCTGCCTAAGTTTGTAACCATTAACTTTTCTGAAGGAAGTGACTAAGCTTTTTCTTTCAAAAAAGAATAGTGGTCACTACTTTTAAAGTAACTATTCATGTTACTTTGCTTTATCCACTAGTTCCTGGCTACACTATAGCTGAATGCTGAACATTCACACGGATTGTATGACGCTGTTGCCCTAAATTTCCTTTCTGATTCATGGGAATCAAATCCCACAAAGCTTATCTTGCAGATATGCTTCTACCTTAAAGTACTACCTGGGAGCAACATGAATATGGGTGGGGAGATTTTCTTCAGAGCTCCTCTAAAAGCTGCTTCCCTGTGCCATATATGTTTAAAGATTAATTACACACACAGGTACAGCCTGCCCTACTGGGACGACCTGAGCAGGGTTCACAGCTTTGAACTCTGTTTTAATTGTGATACTTATATATGCTTCAGCTCACAACAGACAGTCTGTGGAAGAGAGAGTTCTCTACCTTTTATCTAGTACTGAGTGGCTAGGGCATCTCCATGTGTAACATCTATGTCTCCCACATCAGAGCTCTGAAGATCAGTCTCTGGGACATCTATAGCAGGTCAGTCTCAACTTCTGTTGCTGAAGTAGCTCCAATTCATGTGTAGTGATTACAGAGTAAATGGTTCCTGAGAGAGTGTAAGAGTGTGTGTCGCTCTGTGACCTGATGGCAAGCCACAGTGTATATGATGAAGAGCAGATAGCCTCCTTTCATATACCTTTATCAATATATATATTTAGGGTAAGCTCTTTCTGGATCATGAATGATGACTCTGATCTCAGTCACATGGAAAGTTCAGATCCAGAAAGGCAAAAGGATAAATGATGGTCTCTGGTTTTCCACTTCCAGCATTACTGTTCTTACTATTATTGTTAACAGCTAAAAAGAAAGAGAATAGGAAGCTTTAGGGGATCTCTTTTGTGTGGTCCTTTTCAACATCAGCTATGTATATGACTGAAGACTGTGACAGATCCTTAGGAAAATACTGTTTGGCAGGTAAGTAAAGGGGGAAAAATAGGACAAAATGTTTTATTTAAAGGAAGAAACTGTATTTGAAGACACATAGTTACTCCTAGTCCTGCAGAAAGGAAGACCAGTACTACTTCTAATTAGTAGGGGATCCTCCTACTGTACCTGGAGGCATAGCCAGAACAAGGAGGACAGGGCATAATGGTGAGATGGGATTTTGAACTGAATTTATATAGAGATTCTGTGCATAACCCTCCTACTTCTAGTACTTGGTCATACAATGGTTTGTATTTTCTTGGTTTACTTGCTTGTAACTATTAGCATGTTCCAAGAAGTTTTACCACTGGCTTCTGTATCAGTATATTCACTCTAAATTGAACACTTCATCTCTTAATCCCATATGATGTCCAGGGTTCCCTCATATTGCCTAGCTAGAGCACTAAAAATCACATAAACATAAAAATAAACCAAACAAAACCTTGTCATCCTCTTCTGTGCCCCTATAACCTTCAAGTAGGTATACTTTATCCAGACTAGGCTCCTTCCATTTTTTAATATTAATTACTCAAAATACACTATGTAGATGGGAAAGGTGTGTTCAAGTACCACTGAACACTAAATTTTCTGAGTGCATTGCAATTACAGAACACCTGTGCTAAATGATTTGACTTGAAACACTGTGAAAATCTGTTATGTTCAGCAGCTTTGTACAAATCTTGATTCTTGCATATGCTACAATGGTAATAAATGCTTTCTTGGTTCAGTCATTGTGACTTCATGTGATCAACATGACCTTTGTGTCTCACCATCATGTGAAAATGCATTTTCCTTATTCTGTTTAATAGTCAAAACCTGTCCGTATTATAGATTTTCTATGGTGACATACAGCAGTAGCAAACTGATGTTTGAAAACCACATGTAGACACTTTTGTTGAGGTGACTGATGTGATGTTTACACAAGTTTACAGACATTTGCCCAGCCACAAAGACCACAAGAAGTCTATAGCTGAGGAATATCACATAGGACTCAATCCTCTTCCTTTCTTTGTTTTAAAAAACTGTTTTACTACTAAGTATGAAAGGATCTAACCTCTTGCCTATTCAACGTATATTTGTTACTGGACCAGAAAATTTTTCTTTTCAGCTACCTATTATAGCTCTTAACATCTCTTAATATTAGAATCCTGCTTTAACTGAGCTGAAATTTTCTGAGTTGCCCCACATACGAAAGTTACTTAGATCAGAATGTCACTAAATCATGAAAACTTGACAATCCAAATTAATGGCTCAATTTTGTGGCTCAGATCCATCCTATAATAATTTTTAGGTGCCTAAATTGCTACACAGGTGAATGAAATATCTCAGAAAAGCACTGTACATAAGGAAAAACCTTTTTTTTGTTTTACCTGCTGAATAGTTTCTACATTTCTGAATAATCTATCATTATTTAGTTATTTTCTAACACTATCCATTCTGATAGCCATCATATGTTATTAGATGAACATGCTTAGTTGTCCAGTATCTTGATGTTCTAAAAACATCTCATTACTTATAGAAAGCGGGGAATTAAATAAAAATAGTCATAGCATTGCAGATTGGTCTAAAAAGCATATAAATGTATAAAAATTAATTATAAGGTCTGGAAGATCAGTACATAGCAGGAGGTAAAAGGAACAAAGGCCTTCCTAGCACATGGAATAACACAAGTTTTGCAAACGATTGACAATAATAAATTTTAAAGTTATTTGCTAAGTGATTTAAAGCTTTATGCTTTCTTTCACTCATAAAGATTTAAAAATAATTCCTTTTCATCCTTTCAGGACACTGAAAAAAAAAAAAGTAAAAAAAGTATTTCTAAGCACAATCAAGTTCCGAGTATAATGGCTTTAGGCAGATCATCAGAAACCATACCACAAAAAAAATTCCCTGGTGATTGGTATGTAAAAGTTTAATACAATGTGCCCTGAATTTTGGCAGCATTGATGTAGACAATAAACACTTGAACTTATGGCTACACTTGGGCCAAGCACACGGAGTGCTGTAAACTGTGTTTCAGGACACCGTCATTTGGAATGCACCAGAGTTCCTCAGCACTTTCTTCAACTAGCACACTGGTGTCAATCATCCACATTTTGGTACATCAAGGTTTTCATTAGTTCTATAACTGCCTGACCTTGTGCCAGACTCCAGCAGACAGGTAGTTCATAACCCTTTACTGTCAGAATTAACATTCATGATACTACTTAAACTGCAGAACAAATTCAGAGTTCATTATTAAATGAGGCATATGTTACTACACTTATAACTGATTCAGTCTAGTTATTTTTAGTTTGACCTTTTCTGTATTCATCAAATCAGCTTTAGAATAGACATTGAGGTACCCTTTACTGTTTGCTAGTTACAAAAAATTCTTAGAGATTATTTTTTTTAATGGAGTTTTCTGGCAAACTCTCATATATCAGTACTTTAGTGATATACTAAGCACCTTTCTGTTAGCTTAAGTAAAACAAGATATGATGGTATCATGTCGATGTTAATGATCATATTCTTCAGCTATATCATCTGACTTTGCCTCTGCTGTTATGCCAATTAATTGAAAGGCTAGCATCGTCAGTTCAGTATAGGGCGGAAACTTCCACTAAGGATGGCAAAAAACGTGTGAAGGTGAAAGTATAAACATTATTAAAGTATATTTACTCCTAGCGTGTCTCCACAGATAAAATGTCCCATTTATTACTCTGATTTTCTGGATATACCATCCTCCTCCTCCTGAAGTAAGGCACTGAGAACACACTCTAAAATTCAAACTCACCGTAACATGACAGGTTTAAGAATGGTTTCTTGTCATTTTGCTTTAACTGTCTTGGATTTCTAAATTCTAATATGGAAAAGACTTGAAACTGAAAATATTTTTAAATTACATAAACTCACAATGCCTTCATTCTTAAAAATCTCTTTTTTGGCCTAAAAAGAATCCTGTAATTATCAATGAAAACCTCACTGAATGATTTTCACTAATGCAAAAAGATAAATGTTCTGATAATATACTAGAATATATATTTTTGAAAATACCATTATATTGATAAAACATAGTATTTACAAATATATTCATAACTGATCTATTTGTACATGTAAGAATAGAAAAAAAAATTCTGGTATACCCAGGTTTTAAATACATGTATTACTTTACGCTTCACCCAGAGTCCTAACAACATGTGACTGTTTACATGGGTAGAGACATGCAAATACTTAGAAACTTCATGAAGTGGGGTCAAAACCTTCATTCCTCTCATTCTTTTTTCCTTTTCTTTTTTCTTTTTTTTGTAAATAGTTATGCAACCAACCTTGTAATTAAAAAATGTGCAAGTATATTGGACAAAAGTTTTAATGGTATTTAAATATCCAGCTCCCACTGAAATAAATGGCATCTGATTAATACCTTTTAAAAGTATAACCTGTAATATCATTACCTTTATAAACCACTAAGAGATGAAAACTACTTCATTTTGGATTGAATTGAGAGTTAAAAACTGTATTCTCCTTTATTTCTGTTTTGGCAGGCTTAGGGCTCACTTATTGTCTCATAATAATTTCATACCCTACGAGGACAGTTATGCTATATAACTTCACACAAAACCATATTTCTGAATTAACCCTTTAGAGCACATGGAAAACAATGAATCACAGAACTGGTAAGAATTGTAACATCGAAGTGTCCTGACTGAACTTCAGGTTACTGTATGAGGCAACAGAAGTCCAATCCCCTAAAAAAATAAAAAATAAATAAAAATAAAATCTATATACCATATGCTTGTTTTCTGAAACATACAGATGAAGACTTCAGCTCATATCCAGCAAGATGGATTTAGAAACCTTTTGGTTGCCTTATTTCCGCTGCCACTTTTTTGCAGCTATTCAAGTACCCAATAAAGATGCTGCTGCCATGCTAACTAGAGGGAAGCAGGTTGATTTCTGGAGAAATAATTATTTTTGATACTTTTCTGTAGCTCTGTGCATATATTACATTCTAGATCCTGAAGACTACCTTTTCAGTTATTTACATCAGTAGGAAGCTCCAACAACACTTAAAGTGTCATAGTCAAAAATTAAGCAATACACAACATTCAGTATACAACATACCACAGTTTGATTTATTTCTTGACGATATCTGTATATGTTTTACTGAGTTTTCAGCCTTATAAATTGTTTCAACTTAATGGTATTTATTAAACTCCATAACCACTTGAAGACAAGCAAGAATTATTAGATTAACGCTGTCTATGGAGCTTTACTCAGATTTTTATTTCAATTCATTTCTATGGAAAGATCCATATATACAAAAAAAAAAAGTTATGAATATCAAAGATGGAAATGTGTAGGTACCCAGTGTACTTTGCTTAAACTTAAGGAACTCTGCCGTCACCGCAGCCCATAAAAGCACTCTGAGGTGCTTAATTTAAGCTTCTTCTCATTAATTCCTGAGGGTAAAGAGGAGAAATCTTGAAGGGTATACTCCAGACTCAGCCCCCCCTTCATTTGAGCATAAAGGCGCAGGTTTTCTGTCTGGTTCAGCTCTTTTCTTTGTTGCTCCTTTACATGGCATTTACATGTAATTTGGGCAAGCAAGTTCTCAGATCTAGAATGAGTCTGGATTTAGGTGGGAAGTAAATGCAGAACAGGCATTCTGAACATATTTATATTTAGGCATGCTGGGAAATCTCACACCAAGCCAAGGGATACATAAAATTAGGAGCTGTTTGAGAGCAGATGAATTCAATTGCTGCTTGGGTATTAAAGAGTCTGGAAAAAAGTCTCAAACATAAAACTTATGTGCAAGCCCCAGAAATATTTTTGATTTTTATGTGACACTTATGATGTGCAGCCAAGAAAACCAGAAAATTTCAAAGCTACAGATTTATTTTTTTTTATTTAGAAAATATTAAATTATGTGAGTTCTTCTGTACTCTAATTTTAAAGGACAACATATTTTCCCTTTATTTTAAAATAAAGAATGCAAATTAAAAAACACCCTACAAAACCAGATATGAATCCTGTAATAGAGTAAAAGCAACATGCATGCAAAAGCATTATGCATACTGCGTTCTGCAACAAAGGAGGAACTTTTTTTCATAAAAATTAGGAATACTGGCACTAATACTAAATTTCTAAATGAGATGCCACATCTGGTGTTTCAGGATGAAGTCCTTGCTTGTTCAAATTGATTATCCAAACTTATCCTCATAATACTAAAATAATCCCAAACAATAAGGAGTATTCATTGGTCATTTTAGGGACCAGGAAAAATCTGTGGGCACTTGAACTAGAGTCCTGACTACTGGTTACCTTTGTTAAATTGCCTACGTTATAATTATTTTTTTTTCAAAGCATCTGAATATTCAGCTAATATCAGCTAAATACCATAAAAAATACCTGCTTTTAATTTTGAAAATTGAAATTCAGACAGCCTTTTTACCACTGGCGTAATAATTTTATTTGACTAATGCTTACTTTCTCTAAATCTAGTCTTGACTTGCAAACATCAAAAAAACATTACCTCCACAGCAAAGAGGATTTATACCATATTCTGCTTGAACTTCACTCCAGACTTTTATCCATTACACTTCACATTCTTAACAAGGTCTTATATCTGGTAAGTCAGCTTTCTGTCATGAAGACAAAACAGAAAACATAGCTGTTTAAGTTTTTTTACTGTAAGATACTATATACAGTCCTTAATTTTATTTGAATGTTATCAAACAATTCTATAAATTCTTGATGCTGCTGTGGATTCTTTTAATTTTACTTTGTTATTTTGTGGAACATGTGGTTTATGAAAAAGAACTGTTGTCTTAGAAACCTCCTGAAATTATTTCCATTTTCTTCAGAAAAGGAGAAGGGAAAAAAACCCAAGGTGTTATATTTGTTTTCATCCAACACTGACCCATTTAGTTTTACCACACTGAAGAGAAAGAATTTTTGTCTATTCAGTTCAATGTCAACATATTTTCTCAAACTGCTCTGGTACCATGGTAGAGTCCTGTCCCTCCACCATGCCTCCATTTTCCTCTGGGGCTGGTTGCATTGCATCCTCCCTCACTCAGTGTAGCCTGCCTTCTCCCTGAACTGACATCATGCCACACGTATTCCATAAAGAAAGTCTGGTTTATCAAAAATATCAAAGCAGAGGACAACTGAACTTCAGCTCATAAGAGGAATAATAAATACTAGCTATGAGGTTGTTGTATGTATTTAGTTAGCATGAGTCGGGCTTCTCAGTTAGCATAAGTAGAGCTTCTCTGTAAGTGGAAAAATACTAGGCCAGAGGGGAGGTTAGCCAGGGATAACAGTGGGGGAAATGAAATTGCAACGTTAGCGAAAAAAACAGGACGTAAAACCGCAGTGTAAGAATGTTGAGGTTAGTGCTAAACATAAGTAGCTGTTGTAACTTGTATTAAGCAACATTGTGTAAAGCCCAATCAGAAGCTTGTTGGCAAGGCATGTTAACCAATCAGCGTATAATCAATGTGTGGATTTGTGTATAAAAGATCATGTCTGATGCTCAATAAACGGCAATGGCTTGATAGTATTGATCGTCTCTGCATTGTTCACAACTCCCGTGTCGACAAGTGGCGCCTGAACAGGGACCATCAGATCGGTACCTTGCAGAGCCGAGGCGGAAGGACCAACAGGACAAGAGGGGGCGGTGAGCAGGCCGAAAGCAGCGCTGCCCCGGCGCCAGAAGTCAGACATCTGCAGAACTTCTGGAATCTCGCCCTGTTCAGGTGAGTGGCCGGGGAGGAGATGGGGCACTCGCTATCCAAACAGGAACAGATGGTGGTGAAGCTATTCTCTCTAAGAGAGGCTTGTAATATGATAGTGCCAATTTTCTGCAGGAATTTGAAGTTCCAGAATGGGACCGGATTGGTCAAACGCTTAAAGGGTCCAAAGAGGCTCCATCCACATTGTGAAGGTTAGTCATAGACACTCTAAGAGACGTAAAATCAGAAAGGACTGCAGTTGCGTCCATGCTGATGGCTACGGCCCCAGAGGGTGCCTTTGCAATGGCCTTTGCACCTCCTGTCATAGCGTGGAGTGTCCTGAAAAGGACTGTGAGTGATTTTTCTAAAAAGGGCAAACAAGCCTGAAAACCTCCAAAACCCAATAAGAACGTGCAGAATGCCAAAAATATGCGGAAAGTTGCTGGTGCAGGAAACAAGGACAACCTGGAGTCTGAATTGGAACCAGATCCAGAATCACCTGAGGCAGAGCCAGACCTGTATCCTCCTCTTCCCGAGTTGCAGCACTCCATCGCTTTTGAAAAAAGCAGCTTTTGAAAAAACTCAAAGCTCTTGAGACACAAGAGACTGCTGTACCCACTGCGCCACCTTTTTGTTTTCCTCCTCCACACCAGGAAGTGGATTTGGAAAAGGGGGGTGATGGGAGCACTGGGGGTGTTAATCCAGCCTGAAAGTGGCGAGGGATGATTGAAAGCGCGGTGGTAACTGGGGGGTTTTCTGAAGGTCCTTCTCTTTTCCCTGTTTTTGATAACGTACAGGGGGGAAAGGACTGGGAAGCGTTTGATTTAAAAATAGTAAAGGAGGCCCGTCAAGCAGTAACAACCTATGGGTTAAAAGCGCCATATACTCAATCGATTATTGCTCATATTTTTTCTGCATATATCTTAACCCCATATGATATCAAAATGATTGTTCAAACATTGCTTCCCCCTAACTTGCAACTTTTGTTTTTGAATAAACGGGAGTTGGCTTGTATGGAAGAAGTGAATCAGCCCTGCCAACAAGGAGACCCACTGTTTGGGGCACCAGTAGATGCGTATTTGCGTCGAGGCCAATTTACCGATCCACAAAATCAAGCGAGGCTTTCTGCTCAGGTCTTGACCTGCTCCCAAGAATTGGGTCAGAGAGCCTGGCTTTTGCTTCCAAATGACAAGGCAACTCCTGGTTTTGGTCTCTAAAACAGGTACCTGGAGAATCTTATCCGCAGTTTATTGATCAGTTATTCGCTGTGTTGCAAGGCAACCTGGATATGAGTGATGATATGAAGGCAAAATTACTGGATATGCTTGCATTTGATGGGGCTAATGATCAGGTGAAACAACTTTTGAATACATTGACTAGAGGTACTTCGGTAGCTCAGATGCTGGAAGCTGTTGAGCGAATGGGTCATAAATAAAAGGCAGCCTACATGGCGGAGGCTGTAGGGGCTGCAGTTCGCCCGCTTGTACAAGGAAAAGGGAAAGGAAAGAGAGAACGAAAATGCTATAACTGTGGGAAATCAGGGCATTTTTGTTCTCAATGTAGGGCCCAAAATAGGAATCAGCCAGTTAGTCAGTGTAGTACGAAATGGTGTGTGCGCTGTAATAAACCAACTCACAACACACAGGAGTGTAAAGGGACGGGAAACGGCAGAGTGAGCGCTTGCCCTTGCACTCCGACACAAATGAAGGGTGCCTGGACCGCATTGCCTAAGCAACCATCGGCAGTGCAGGAGTGGACGTGGCAACCGCAGTAACGGTTATGTTGAATGACTCTCAAGAGCATTTGATAGAGTCACAATTATGGGGACGGGTGGGGCATGGACTTAGTGCCTTATTGATTGGGCGATCCTCTTTCTCCCATCAGGGTATCTTTGTAGTCCCAGGATTAATTGATGTGGACTTCCAAGGTAATATTAAAATAATGGTTTATACATTAACACCACCAATTTCAATACCAGCAGGGGAAAAAATAGCTCAGCTAATTCCATTTGAGGCAAAGATACCCAGGAGGGGGACACAGGACAGAGGCCACGGAAGCTTTGGATCAACAGGGCAACGGAATGTTTTATTTGCTATGAATATTACCATAGGGAAACCAACTGAGGTTGTAATATTAGCACACAAAAATGGGCAGACTATTAAAATCACAGCGATTTTAGATCCCGGAGCGGATGTTACTGTTGTTCCAATGCATCTTTGGCCTCCCTCCTGGCCATTGATACAGGCTCTTACTGGAGTCATGGGAGTGGGAGGCTGTCAACAGACTTTCATTAGTCAAGAAGTAGTCAATTGTTCTTTTGCAGATGGAGCCCTTGCCAATGTCAAACCTTATGTGCTGCACCTTCCCGTAACACTGATAGGAAGAGATGTCTTGAGTCAGCTCCATACAAAATTGATTACTTCACCTTTTTAGGGGTGGTCACTGAAGAGCAGCCACGTATACTGAAACTAACTTGGCTGACCGAAAAAACAGTTTGGGTTTCAGTGGCCACTTAAACTAGAAAGGCTGCAAAAATCAGAAGAATTAGTACAGGAACAGCTTCAGGCAGGAGTTGTCGTGCCGTCTACAAGCCCATGGAACACTCCAATTTTCACTATCCCAAAGAAGTCAGGAAAATGGAGATTATTGCACGATCTCCGAGCCATAAATGCTGTCATGCAGGAAATGGGAGCATTGCAGCCAGGGCTACCATCCCCTGCGATGCTCCCTGAGAATTGGGAATTGTTAATCATTGACTTGAAGGATTTTCACCATCCGTCTGCATCCAGAGGATTTTGAAAAATTTGCATTTACAGTACCTAGCATGAACAAGCAGGCTCCTGCAAAACGCTATCACTGGACAGTGTTACCCCAAGGGATGAAAAATTCCCCTACCATTTGTCAGGTATATGTGGCATGGGCATTGGAGCCGGTCAGATGAAGATATCGAGAGTTGATCATTTATCATTATATAGATGATATCTTAATAGCAGGAAAGAGTATTCCTGGTGACTTACTGGATGACCTGCAAGCCACCTTATCTGTCAAGGGGTTATGTATTGCCCCAGAAAAGATCTAACGAGTTGCCCCATGGAACTATTTGGGTTGGGTCATTTCAGGCAGCTGTATTCGACCCCAAAAGGTAACAATCTCTTCAAAAATTAACACTCACTGATGTGCAGAAACTCATGGGAGATATTCAGTGGGTTCAACATGTCTGTGGTATCACAAATGATGATCTTGCACCACTGATACCTCTATTAGGCCAGGAACACAAGGCAGACACCAAGCGACATCTAACCAGTGAGCAAAGTCAGGCATTGGATTGCATACCCCAAAAAATAGCTGCTGGTTATGCCTCCAGGTGTTTAGCAGACCAACCAGTCATTTTGATGATCATAAATTCTGGAGGGGATAGACAACACCCTTTGGCTTTAGTAGTTCAATTTCAAGCTGAATCATTGCAAATCCTTGAGTGGATCTTTTTGTCATATCAGCCTCACAAGACAGTAATTACCAGACCAGAGTTATTTGCCCGGTTAATCATGAAAGGGAGAAATAGAGTGATCAATATCTCAGGTTGTGACCCCTGTGAGATAATTTTACCTGTTGTCCCTAGTTATTTGGAGTGGCTTGAACATTTCTCAACAGAGTATCAAATTGCTATGACAGATTTTGCAGGAAAGGTGACCAATGTCTTCCCTAAAGCAAAAATCTTGCCACTATTATCAGGACAACACTGGGAGGAATGTCCTAAAAGGTCCGAGCGACCTGTACAAGGTTGCACTGTTTTTACCGATGCAGGCAAGAAGTCTAAAACTGCTGTTGCAACCTGGCACACTAACAATGGTTGGAAAAAACAATTAATTGAAGGAGAACCTGGCGATTCCCTTCAGACTTTGAAACTGAAGGCTGTGGCTTGGGTCTTTCTAAAGTGGCAAACAGAACCTCTTAATGTTATATCAGATTCTCTTTATGTTGTGGAAGTTGTTCAACGCCTTTAGCGGTCAATGATTAAGACATTGAACAATTCTATTTTACAAAAAAACCTTGCTACAATTGTTACAGGTCATTAATCAGCGAACTCATATAACACATATCCGTAGTCACCAAAGTTGTGATGGTCTTAGCATAGGGAATAACCATGCAGACAAACTTGTCACTGCTCCTGTATGGACAGGTCCCACACCTAATTTATTTGAGCAAGCACGTTTTTCCCATGATTTTTTCCATCAATCTGCAAAAATGCCTGTTCAAGAATTTGGCATTTCTGTAACGGATGCACAGGGCATAGTCCAGTCTTGTCCAGCTTGTCAATGTAGTCGTCTCAGTGTTGGCCTAGGGGTAAACCCTCGAGGCTTTATGGCCCTTCAGTTATGGCAAATGGATGTTACACATGTCCCTGAACTTGGTAGACCCAAATATGTCCATGTCTCTATTGATACCTTTTCACTAGCGCTTTGGGCTACTGTACAAACTGGTGAAACGGCTCGTCACGTTATTCACCACATGCACTCTGCCATTGCAGCCTTAGGGGTCCCTCTTCAAATTAAAATGGATAACGGGCTGCATATGTCTCCCGTAAGTTTCAGACTTTCTGTAATCAATGGGGTATTCGTCATGTCACAGGAATCCCTCACTCTCCAACTGGTCAAGCTATCGTGGAGCGTGCTCATGCAACTCTTAAGGAGCTTTTGCAAAAACAAAAAGGGGGAGCACCTCTCCCATCAGCTGAACGAAATGCAAAAGCTGTCTATGTCTTAAATTTTTTGCGGTTGACAGGAGACAGGACAGAGCCACCTATCGTGATACATAGCAATGCCTTAGCCGCAGGATGTGTTAAGGTGAATGGTGCTCGGGTGATTTATAGAGATCTGGGGAGAGGGGAATGGAAGGGCTCAGTTGAAGTCATAATGACTGGAAGGGGTTATGTTTGTGTTTCCACAGATTCCGGACCACTATGGGCGCGCAGCCGATGGGTCAGGCCAGATTGGCGAGGCTGCTCACTTTAATTGCTTGGATGAGTGCTGTAGCAAAAGGTCTGGAAGACCCACTCTTAAGCATGGCATTGCCTCGAGACAACATATGGGTAACATGGGCGAACAGAACCAACACTTCTAGTTTTTGTGTCTTTGACAGCCGTGTCTGACCCATTCCGCACTTGTTTAATTGGTATATCGTCTTTGGAGCCAGAAAGATTTGTGGGATATATAAGTAACATTTCATTAGCTAACCGAACCATATTGCAGCAGGAAGGAGACAAGGCTAGTGCGTCTGATAGCTGGTATCATGGAAATCAGACAGGCTGCCAGGCCAACAAACAGATTTGGTGTGGAGGTTGTATCCCTGGTAATATTGCAAACCGGACACTAGCTTGGATGTCCGTTATTTTGATTCAGCATTTGAATAAAGCTTTACCGTGGGATCCACAGGAAGTGCGGCTGGCAGGATCCATAAACAGAACTAAAGATGGCTTGTGCTTTGGCTTTAGTGCTAATATAATTGATACCTGAACTAAAACAAGGTGTGTAAGTTCTCATATTGGCATACTGTGTCATCCACTTGTCCACTTGTGTGGACAAATGTGTCTGGATCAGGTATGTATGGGATACGGGATGCTTCTGAGGCCCGAACATGGTGTGGGGGAGCTGTAGGACTAGAGGAATTTGGCCAGTATGAACTTTTTCCAAGCATGTCATTAGCTTTGCCTAAGGGATTTTTTTTGATTTGTGGGGATCGCGCCTGGCAAGGTATCCCAAAACATCCCCTTGGTGGACCATGTTATTTGGGACGCCTTAGTCTTGTAGCTCCATCGGTATCTCTGTTAAAAAAAAACTACTTTGGTTCGATCTCACAGATTTCTTGCTAAGCTGGAGAGCACCTGTAAGGACTCTAACGCTTCTGGGTAAAGTCGAAAATGCCTTAACAAGTATTTTTTGTCCTGGGTGTGCAACAACTATTTCTAATGATAATTTGCAAAAGCTTGCTTGTTGGGTTATGAAACAAGCCAATCTTACATCTGCAGTTTTAACAGACCTTATGAATGATACAGATAGTAGCCGTAAGGCTATATTACAGAATCGTGTGGCTATGGATTTTTTATTATTAGCTCATGGGCATGGCTGTAATGATTTTGAAGGCATGTGTTGTTTTAATCTAATTGATCATTCACGATCTATTCAGAAGCGGTTGCAGCAAATGCAAGAGCATGTAACTACAATTAAAGTGGAACAAGGTTTAGATGATTGGCTAGCTCAGTTGGGATTTAGCAGCTGGCTGCGACCTTTACTGTATAGCTTAGCACAATTGTTAATCACGTTGTTGGTGTTATTGCTTATTGGCTGTGGAATTTTTGCATGTGGGAAAGTGTTGTGTATGAGGTTCATTCTGAAGGTTTGGTTTGTTCAACAGCCACACATTGAATTGGGCCTCGGCACCAAATATGAAGAGATCACTGCGTTATATGAAGATATTGACTTAACGTGCTCGTCTCAAAAACAAAAAGGGGGAATTGTTGTATGTATTTAGTTAGCATGAGTCGGGCTTCTCAGTTAGCATAAGTAGAGCTTCTCTGTAAGTGGAAAAATACTAGGCCAGAGGGGAGGTTAGCCAGGGATAGCAGTGGGGGGAAATGAAATTGCAATGTTAGCGACAAAAACAGGACGTAAAACCGCAGTGTAAGAATGTTGAGGTTAGTGCTAAACATAAGTAGCTGTTGTAACGTGTATTAAGCAACTTTGTGTAAAGCCCAATCAGAAGCTTGTTGGCAAGGCATGTTAACCAATCAGCGTATAATCAATGTGTGGATTTGTGTATAAAAGATCATGTCCGATGCTCAATAAATGGCAATCGCTTGATCACATTGATCGTCTCTGCGTTGTTCACAACTCCCGTGTCGACATGAGGTGTGTGGAAGCTGAAACAATATAAAACAAAACATTCTGCTATTTCTTAAAGCTTATGTCAAAACTTAGTATGCTAATAACAACAGCAACAAAAAAAAAAATTATTTTCTTTCTGTGATGAAAACCATTTGAAATATTTATAGTAGGGGATCATGTATCATAGCTTTTTTTCACAGGTGTAGTGATAACAGCTTTACAATCTCAGGCTTTAGGTGTAGTTCTTTAAGTGAATTTGATCATGTGCTCAGAGAAGAGCTCCAAGAGCTGAAAATCACTCAGCAGAGGGAGGTAATGCAGCCAGCAAGGAGCTATCAGAAAATGCTTGCTACGAAGCTATCTTGAAGACAAGGCCCTCTTCAGCTTTCAAAGATCTCTCCTTTTTGTTTTTAAACACTGCCTTTTAACATGGATAAATATTAACATAGGTCGAAAGAATGCCAGAAGTATCTACTACAAAATCATCAGGTTTAGATCTATTCTTTCCTTTTTCCCTCCATCCTATGCAAGAGAGTTTGTTCCTGAGGAGGAGGAATGGAGGTGATCACATCTCCTTGGGGGCCACATCCAAACAGATCTCTATGGTTTGAGCTGAGGACAGAATAGCCTGAAGTAATTACGCATTCAGCTCAAACCTTGCTGACTTTACCAACAGATTCTTTAAAATTGGATTGAAGCCAGACTTCAAAGAGGAAGCTGAGTTAAAAAATGTAGGGTTTTTTGTTGTTTTTGTTGTCTTTTTTTTCTTAAGTGGAGTTTTAAAGTTTACCTGATCTGAAGCAGTGCGGTTTTTTTATGACATCAGTTTCACTTTTAAGTCCAGATTCTAGACAAGGCACATTGATTTCAAAGTGTCCACAGGCATAGGAAGAGCTGAGTGGGCTTGAAATATCAGGATGTAGGTGAGATGAATGCTACACATGCCTACATGGGGTTTTTTGTTTGTTTTTATCATCATTGGATAGAAACGTGATTTTTAAGGCAAAGAAGTATTAGCACCAGAAGAGCTAGAATAATCAGATAACTTTAAGAACAGAAGATTAGAAGAAAATTATCTTTGGCACCCCTAAATGTGATAGCCACTTTTCATCTGTGACTATATTAATTTCTTGGAATTATTAAAAGAGACATTAATTTAAAAGACCTAAAAAATTATTTATATTCGCTTGTATAAAATTCTTGCTTCAACTGACAGAATAGATTCATAAAAGATTATTCATTCTAATAGCAAATCTTTCAAGTCTGGAAGTCAGAAACAAAAATAAACTTAACTGGGTACTCACGAGGTGAAATTATGTCCCAGTGATATCTCTGGCAAACTACCACACCATCAACTGCATGCATTCTTATGCAACTGATTGTATCAGTATATGAAAAAAGTGAACAGAAGATTTCTTACTTTTATTTTGTGTATCAGTACATGAGGGTCAAGGGCAGGAAGGGAGGAATAGCATATTCATTTTCTATTTACACATAAATGTAAAAAATGGGTGTCTAATTGTGTCTTTGACAGAAAATTTAAAACATACAGATACTGTGTTTGTTTCCATAAACAAGAAAAGAAGAATAAGGTAACAATGAAAGTAAAAGATGTAAAACAAAAAAAAAAAACAACAAATCAAAACCAAAAACCCAACAAAACTCATTATTAGGTACTTTAAGGATAAAAATGGTGGAGTAGTGGGGACAACTAGTACCCTTATTTGATGACAGAAGTCTATGGCAGAATCATCACCAGTTTATTACCTTTTTTCAAAGGAAGACCATAAAATCAGAAAATTTTGATTTGTAGAGATCACTGTAGGTCTTCTGATCTAACCATCTGGTCAAAACAAACTCAGCCTCAAAATTAGATCAAGTTTTTGGGGGTCTTGTTCAACCAAATTTTTAATATCTCAAAAGATGCAAATTCCTTAGCCATTTTGAGTGACCTGTGCCAATATTTGTCCACTGTTATGGTGAAGAAGGTTATTTTTTGCACCTCATCTGTATATTCCATATTAAAACATGTGTCTTTTATCTTCTGTTCTTCCACCCTGCACCTCTGAGAAAAGTCTGGCTTCATAGGTAGCTACAGACAGCTTCAAGATCTTTCCTCATCTCACTCTTCTGAAGTCTGAGCAAGCTCCCTCAGACTCTCCTAATTCCTGACCTTCCTGCTTGCCCTCCTCTGGGCTTGCAAATGCCTTTTTGCTCCAGGGGTGCAAAACTGAACATATTTCTCCACATGTGGTCTCACAAGTGCTGAACAGAGGGAATGATTACTTCCCTTGACTTGCTGGCTATGCTCATTTATACATCCTTTCACAAGTCTTTGTGATATACACAATGCAGAGTATTACTGTGTGGTGGCTGTAACAATGATTTCTCATACTAAAATAAGAGTTTATCTGTATCTCAGTCTCATTAAATCTGTAAAGTTCAAAGAGGTAGGAAAGATTACTGGTTTGTTCTGCCTCTGCTCATAGCATATTCAGAACAGAACTAGTTCTCTGAACTTACAGCCCAGTTCTCTGCTGTGCCGTACCTAAATCGAATGGGATGTCAATATTTTAGCTTTAGCAAAGTATAGAAGATATCAGAGTGGCTGCTCTATCCAGCCTAACTTTAACTGATTTTTCAGGGAAGATTTTGATAGATGAGGTAAAATAATTTCATAAATTAAAGCTTTATTACATCTGGCGTATTCCCTTCATACTTTTGCTCTGTAATTTCAGTCACAGGAATGATCAAGTTTATGCAGCAAGATTTTTTTTTTTAAGAACAGAAAGATTATTTCTCATGGTTCCATTTTCTCAATTCCATTTCCAAAAAATCTTCTTTCTTGTCCTCTCTTATACTGCAAGAAAAAAGTATTTTTTTTTCTGACCATTGTTCCCAAGTCAGGATAGCCCTAGTGAGACAAGAGGACACTGTGAGACTCATTTTCCACAGATTAGGTGGAGACATGATGCAATCAGCATCCAGGATTATAAATGTGTCATTCTGAGTTTCTCTCTTACACTGCGTGAGAATGAGTTTAAACCAGAGACGTGCTTGAAGTATGAATTTCAGATCAAGATTCAAATGCAGTTCTTGAGGATGCTCATAGGAAAGATTCAAGACTTTTTAAGTACAGGCTTTTCAAGCTGTATATGAGATAAAATAATCTGGTTTCAGATTTTGTTAATGATGCAGTGGTTTGGTTTTTTTTCATAATATTTTAATCTCAAGATCAAATATGAGCATTTCAGAAAAATAAAAACTGAAGCCTTCAAAGAAAACAAAAAACGTTACTCTTTTTATTCTGTATTATTTCTACGCACGAACAAAGTAGCACAAAAAAAGAATTTGTGTGATGCATTTAAATTGTGCTTTTGACCAGACATTGAAGAGATAATTTAGAATAATGTCAGACTCTCTAAGCCCTCAGACCTAATTTCACATGTAACTCTCTAGGAAGTAACTCACACCATATCGCGCAGTGGAGGTATTCTAGATACCGCAAGGTGTCACAATTGGAACAAGGCACTGATGTTTAGGCATTTGAGTGCCCATGCTGAACTTTGTGCTCTCTGGAATATTTAGCCTGTTTCTCTCTTGATTTTGATATGTGGGAAACAGGGAAATGGAGCTTAACTTTCCAAAGCTTTGTAGAGATCTGGAACCAGAAAGTTCTGTTTATAAGGTCAGAATTTTAACTATTTTCTACTCCTCTTAAGATCAGTTAGAGAGAGAATTTTTCTTTTTCCATCCGCAACTATGTTATGGGAAATTTGCACCTATTCACTTGCTCTGTTGAAGGAGATCCTGCTTATCACACTTGTATATTGAATAGTTCTGGAATTTCCACTCAGATTTCTCTAATATTTTGAAAACACAAGGAAGAAACTCTCACTTATTCCCACAAAACTGAATTTATTTCTAGTAATGCCTCTGAGCAGTTGGTCCAGAATTTAAATTTTACGAAGTTGAAAAAATTAAAAACAGAGATTTTAAAATAGATGTTGAGAATACCTAAATAATTAACCTATTAACAAGTAAAGAAAGAGTTTGAAATTAGTAGTCTCAGATCAATCCAACTTTCTTGGCAGCTGCTTCCACTTTTCCTCCCAGCGATGAAAAGCTATAGATAAAATTGAATTTTTTAACAGAACTGAGATATTTGTAAATCAAACTGCATGTTATGAAATACCCTAGTATTTCATAAATTTGATTTTTTTAAGGGATCACTATCATTATTTACTGTGGAGTTTCTTCACTGGTTCCACTTCAGAATGGTACTAGGAAATGCAGAGTAAGCACACATAAAATAAAACCCCCCCCAAAAATTCCTTCAGGGAAAATGAATTCCTCATTATGAAAGCTGTATGACCATAATCCATTCTGCAAAAATGATCACACATTTCAGGCCTTTGAGTTTTACTCAAAGATTGACTTTTTGAATTGAGAAAAGTTTTACATATGTTCTCATTTAAAACAATTTCACTCACCTTGGATTGGAAATGTTCACTTCCACATTTTATTAGCACACTAAAAGTTGTACATTCATACAGAAAACTACCAGACCTGTTGTGTTGGTTGAGACAGATCCACTACTCAGGTGCTGAATGTTTATGAATAGTTTATACATGTATAATATGTAGCCATATATAAGTCATACAAGCAGAAACACTTTCTGTTGAACCAATATTTCTGAGTTAAAAGTAAAGAAACCATGTGATTCTGAATTAGGTGCCAATACACTTCTTTCTACTTGTAAATACAACAAAGTACAGTTTCTATTGATGCTCACCACCATGCTGCTGACTTTCCTACTGGGCAGACCAACCATTTAGGAAGAAAGCTTTCTATTCCTCCCTCAAGCATTGCTTTCTTCACACTGGTTCAGTCACTTCATTCCTTCTCTACCTACAGTTATCTTCCCCATTCTCCTTCTCACCTTTACTTTTTGAACTTTTTCCTTTTTCAGTATTTCCTCTCTCCCTTTTATTGTCAGCTCTACAGCATTTATTCTACAGGCCGTCTCTTATTTCAGTAGTTTTCCACACACTCTTCTTCCCCTGATTAATAATACCTTAACAGGACTGTTTCCAGAAGCAAGTCTGAACCTTCACATGTGAAAACTCTGTCATTCCTCTGATACATTCTTCAGTCACCCTTCCCCCCTGCCAGCTCTCTGTTGTCAAACCTTTCTGATACTAAGCGTTCACTGTAGTCCCTCTCTCAACAGTTACCCTTACTCTAAACATGAGAAACTCAGTGTATTCTTTGTGGCGGTTATTTGAATGTGTGCATTTACTTGAAGTATTGCACATGATATAATCCTATTAAACAGCATGGGGCCATACCATTATCATAAACAACCTCTGCCTACAAGCACAAAATCCAGTGTTAATTTCCAACGCTTAACTGCTAAATATACTTGTGACTTGCAATTTAACTGATCTCTAAGAAAAGCAGCACTAAAATAGGCTCTGACCATAAGTAAGGTTGATAAAGTGTTCTGTTTTAATTACTCTTCAGCCATAAATTGGGCTTTATTAAAGGAGATTTCTGCCCTCTCTAGATATCTACAGGTTTTGGCCAGAAAAAAAGCATGTTATCTGCAATTAGAGTTTCATTATTTCAGATTAACACAGGTATCATAAAGATATCTGAACGTACACAAGTCCATGGGACCTGATGAAATCCATCTGCGGATCCTGAAGGAGCTGGCGAATGAAGTTGATAAGACACTGTCCATCGTAGTTGAAAAATCATGGCAGTCAGGTGAAGTTCCCGGCAACTGGAAAGAGGGACATATAGCGCCCATTTTCAAGAAGGGGAAAATGGATGACCCAGGGAATTACAGACCAGTCAGTCTCATCTCTGTGCCTGGCAAAATCTTGGAGCAGATTCTCCTGGAAGGCATGCTAAGGCACATGAAAAACAACAAGGTGCTTGGTGACAGCCAGCATGGCTTCACTAAGGGGAAATCTGCCTGACCAATTTGGTGGCCTTCCATGACAGGGCTACAGAACTGATGGACAGGGGTAGAGCAGTTGATATCATCTACCTGGACTTGTGTAAAGCGTTCAACACTGCCCCACATGACATCCTTGTCTCTAAATTGGAGATACATCAATTTGATAAGTGGATAAAGAACTGGCTGGATGGCCACACACAAAGAGCTGTGGTCAATGGCTCAATGTCCAGCTGGAGACCAGTAACAAGTGGTGTCCCTCAGGGATTGGTGTTGGGACCGGTCTTGTTCAACATCTTTGTCAGTGACATGGACAGTGGGATTGAGTGTGCCCTCAGCAAGTCTGCTGATGACACCAAGCTGTGTGGTTCGTTTGATACGCTGGAGGGAAGGAATGCCATTCAGAGGGACCTCAACATGCTTGTGGGGTGGACTGATGCCAACTTTATGAAGTTTAACCATGCCAAGTGCAAGGTCCTACACCTGGGTCAGAGCAATCCCAGGCACAGCTACAGGCTGGGCAAAGATGAGATTGAGAGCAGCCCTGTGGAGAATGACTTGGGGGTGTTGGTTGATGAGAAAATGAACATGAGCTGGCAGTGCACGCTCGCAGCCCAGAAAGCCAACCGTATCCTGGGCTGCTGAAAGCGGCGAGGAGAAGCAGACAGGCCAACCCAATATGGGTGATAAGCAACTTCTACTTTATTTGTGATGCAGTTAACACATATATAGGAGTGGTATTCAGCCACTCCTTCTTGGCACAACAGCATTGGTTAGCCCCACACAGCTTCCTCCACATTCTCCTCCCATGTCCGGTCTCCGGTTACCTGTGGGGGCCACCCCCTGCCTTGCTCGCACAGTCCTCCAGGGCTCTATGGTCCTGCTCTTAGAGTCATTCTGCAACAATTCCCCCTTTTTTCTTTGTGCGAGCAAGGCATTGTGGGTTATTCTGTTCACCTGTTGTATCACACAACTATAAGCAAGTCTAATAGCTACGATGATTAACCTAACAATGATACATAAGTGCAATATTTTAAACCGCAGTGTTTGACTCAACCTGTAATGCCCCGTGAAGACAACCTTCTAGTTATTCTTAGGATATTGCTCATTTACTATTGCTGGGTAAGCTGAGCCAGGGTTCTCAGCTGTGCGTGCATCGAATTAGCATAATCAGAGAGACTCATACAACACATTCCATCAAACTCTTCACATCCATGTCCCTGTTCCAACAACAAAAGGTTCTGCAGTGTTGCATGTCTTACAGAGTCAACATTAAAACAAATCAGGAATTGCCTTCGATGTAGAATTGTCTGCTTAGCAACTCAGCAACCCAGTCTGCTTAGTTGAGCCAAGGCCCTGGCTGAAGCACTTACAGTGATTTGGCATATTATGATTGGATACGTGTTTTGAAGACCCTTAGTGACTAACATATAATTGGTTAAACACAGGTGTGAGAACTCAACCTTGAAAGCTTGCCAACAGTCCACAGTTCTCATTAACTTGGTGAATTCCAGCCTCTTATCTCGCTTGCTTAAGCTTCTTCGGGCCTCCCATGGCCTTGCTGTATCTTTCAGGACTATTCAAAGTTTATGTACCAATTATGCATTCTCCTGTGAGAACACTGTCTCCACATCTTCCCCCTTTATGTTTTATATACGGTTTGGGTGGCCCTACTTGAGCAGGGGATCTGGGCTAGATTATATTTCCAACATATGCCAACTAGAGGCTGCCTGGGCCTGCCCCTTTTTTCTGCTGTATGGCTCTCTGATAACAGGCTGTATAGCTCTCTGATCCTTCACATCAAGGTCTGGCATGGCATGTGTCCCCACCCCTCCATGCCTGCTGGGTTGCAGCCAACAGCAGAGCTAAAGGTTCTTCTTGGTGGCAAACACAGAAGCCAACTCAGTCTTGCCCTTGATTGTGGTAGCAGGCATTTGGTCAGCCTCAGTCCTTGCACCTTGTTGTCAATGCACAGTTTCACCTGCTTCATCCAGTAACAAGTCGCTACTACAGCAAAGCACACACAGATTTACATTAGCAGAGTAACTATTACAGGGTGCATCAGCATGGTGAAGATGCTGATGGCAGTGAGGGACTAGCCAAAGAAATTTTTTACCAGTGGGATTCTTCCCCCCTCTTAAATTTGTTCCATCACCTGCTTTATAACACTACCATTGTATTAAAATTTTTCTAGCTTTTGCCTTAGCATTTTCTAGCAGCTACTGCAAATTTCCATACTCTAACATCTTTTTTACAAGTGACAAATCTATACAAGGTGCAGTTTCTTATTAGAAACTAGCTAGTAAATACAGGTGGTTTTATACACAAAATCACAACCTCTAATAATAGCTACTTTACAAGCACACATATTCAGGATGTTACTTTTCATCTGCCCCCAAGTGATGTTTTGCAGTCATTCGTTTTTCTCTTCCTCTATCTCAGTCTGCTTGGGGTATTCACGGTCAGCTCCTGTAGCTGAGGCATCAGGTTTATCCATTCGTCTGTCCAGCTCATGGCAAGGCTTGACAAACTTTGCAGGCAGTCGCCATGGACCTGTAGGCAGGAGGACACAAATATACCCCCTCCCCCAGGTTATCAGTTCTTCAGTTCTTGAGAAGTAGACAGGTTAGACAGGTTAAGTGCAGCATCATTACTCTCTCTCCCCCCCCCCTTTTTTCTTTTCTTTTTTTTTTTTTTTTTAGTCCCTGCAAAAGCCATCATTACTCCCACTACAGTCCCACGTACAGAACGTGGCACAAGGACCCTGTGGAGACTAACAGCAAACCAGCTCCGAGAAGCATCATTGCAGTGCGAGGTGGCAGGCTCAACCTCAGCGGGTATCCCTGCAGAGGCTCTGCCTCCCCCACATCGTATGAGGCTTGGGCTTTTATACTGACCAAAATGCACACTCATTCCGACACAGGTGGCCAGCCTGTGCTGGAAGAAGTGGCCAGCAGTATCTACAGAGGTCTCCAAGGGTTGATAGAAACCTGGACATACTTATATTTACCAACTTCTAGTACATGAGTATCACAGAGAAACTGTATGGGCTCCCCCTGTCAATTGCAAGAAAAAATCATAACATATACAGCTTGAGTATAAGAGGATTTTAACGCATACGTGGTCACTGTTTGTCAGGCCTCCTTAACTATTTTGAGATCAAGAGCTTCCCACTCTTTAGCCCCCTGCTGTGTAGTAAACACAGGATATGCACAGATGCCCATTGCAGAAAATTCCCCAGTAATGTTTGCATCCTTGGTTACCCATTGTTACAACTGAGAGTCTCCAGGGCCAGTAAGTCTGAGCAGACCGAGCCGGGAGACGAAGAGTCAGGGTCTGGAAGCAGACGATATAAATCTGGATCGGATTCAGGGGATTCGGGGGCTGATCCTGTGCCGAACTCGGGGTCTCCGTTGCTCGCAGCTGTGTCTTTCTTATCAGATGTCTCTCGTTCGGTATGTGGCCATCTGCAGACCTGGCTCCTCCGTGACTGAGTTAATTTTTTTTTTTTCACTCTAGGGCATAGCAGGTTGGAGAGGCTCGCGGTTCCCTTAAATCTCCCGCTAGCGCATGATCCCTATTTTCTACTGCGTGCTTCAAAATGGCGCCGCAATCGATCTGGCGCCGAGGCACCGCCCTCTTTCTTTCGGATTCCTTGACATTTATCATACGTATACCTTCTAATATACTTTCTCTGTCCTTTTCAAAATCCCTACTTTCGGAACTGGGGTGGTGGGGGAGCAGGGGGTTACACCTCCTCCGCGGCACCTTCTGATGGAGGGGGAGAAAAGGAAGGGGGTGGGGGGAAACCCTGTGCTCCCGCGAGTTGCGGGAAATGAGTTGTAATCTTCCCCCGGTTTCAACCGACCGGGGACGTCTGTTCCTAGTTTCTCCGTTGCTACCGCGGCAGTTTTCTTTTCCGCCTTGTAACTTTTTATACAGTTTATGACTTCTCTCCGTGGTTTACCGAGTTTCTTTGCGGTTTTATCATCATTAAGCATTGAGTCAAATAGTTCTTCACCAAACTTTCGCCACTCACTCTCCTCAAATATTGTATTAGGATCAGCAAAAAATCCCTTAGCCTTCCCTACAGCCACTAGACCTGCTAGCTGCTTTAGAGTCTCAGGCTCAATTCCCCGCTTTTATAAAAAGCGCTGTAAAAAGTTCAGGGCTCAGTTCCCCGCTTTTATAAAAAGCACTGTAATAAGTCCAGGGCTACCTCTCGGTCCATTTTCATGGCCAGCCTTTTCCGGATCATCTTCTTCTGGGTCGTCCTGTAACCTCGGTCTCCGGATCGGCCTCCCGACGCAGCAGTGTCTGGCTCCCCCCAGCGGCGGACTCCTTTCGGTTAGTCCAAGCACTCGGGTCCGTCACGCCACCGCAGCATTGCCCGCGCTTCCCGGCCGCTGCCGCCAGCGCCGCTCACTCGCCGTTCCGGGTCCCCGTTAGCCAGGGCCTGTATCCGGCTCCCCGTTAAACCGGGGCCCTGTATCTGGGTCCCCATCGACCGGGGCCCTGTATCCCGGGGCCCCGCTACTCGGGGACCTGTATTCCTGGTCCCCGCTACTCGGGGCCCTGTAATCTGGGTCCCCGCTAGTCGGGGCCCTGTAATCCAGGTCCCCAGCAACCAGGGCCCTGTAGTCCGTGTCCCTGTTCGGGCGCCATTTGTAAGCGGTGAGGAGAAGCAGACAGACCAACCCAATATGGGTGATAAGCAACTTCTACTTTATTTGTGACGCAGTTCACACATATATAGGAGTGTTATTCAGCCACTCCTTCTTGGCACAACAGTATTGGTTAGCCCCACACAGCTTCCTCCACATTCTCCTCCCATGTCCGGTCTCCGGTTACCTGTGGGGGCCACCCCCTGCCTTGCTCACACAGTCCCCCAGGGCTCTATGGTCCTGCTCTTAGAGTCATTCTGCAACAGGCTGCATCAAAAGGAGCGTGACCAGCAGGTCGAAGGAGGCAATCCTGCCCCTCTGCTCTTGTGAGGCCTCACTTGGAATATTGTGTACAGTTCTGGTGTCCTCAACATAAAAAGAGCATGGAACTGTTAGAACAAGTCCAGAGAAGGGCCACGAGGATGATCAGGGGACTGGAGCACCTCCCCTGTGAAGACAGGCTGAGAAAGTTGGGGCTGTTCAGCCTGGAGAAGAGAAGGCTGCGTGGAGACTTCATAGCATCCTTCCAGCATCTGAAGGGGTACTATAGGGATGCTGGGGATGGACTATTCATTACAGACTGTAGTGACAGGACAAGGGGTAACGGCTTCAAACTTAAACAGGGGAAGTTTAGATTACATATAAGGAAGAAATTATTTCCCGATAGGGTGGTGTGGCACTGGAATGGGTTGCCCAGGGAGGTTGTGTATGCTCCATCCCTGGCGGCGTTCAGTGCCAGGTTGGACGAAGCCTTGTGTGGCATGTTTTAGTGTGAGGTGTCCCTGCCCATGGCAGGGGGGTTGGAAGTAGATGATCTTAAGGTCCTTTCCAACCCTAACTATTCCATGATTCTGTATGTTGCCCTTTGCTGCCTGACTGAAATACTCGTATTTCTATTTCCATTCTATATGATGGACATCCTTCAAGATTCTCAGCATTATGATTCCCTGTAACCAAAAAGTACCCTTTAAAAAAAAACACAACAAAACAAAAACAACACAAAAAAAAAAACACAAACCCCAACCTCCCCCTCCCCCAAAAAACCAAACAGAAAACCAACCAAAAAAGAAAAAAAGAACAAAACAAAAGCAAAAACACAAAACAAAAATTAAAACCATGAAGCAACAGTATTATGATGCTTAGAAAATACATGAAAACACAGAGGTATTTGTGGTAACGTCAATCAAAACATTTTTGGTGATGTTATATGGTGAGGTAGATTGTTCATTTCATAGAATCATAGAACAGGTGGAAGGGACCTTGAAAGATTGTTTGGTCCAGTCTTTCAGGAGAAAGGGATCCTAGATGAGATTATCTAGTGCCTTGTCATATCACACCTTGAAAAACCTCCTATGGTGAGGACACTGCCATGTCCCTGAGGAGATTGTTCTAGTGAATAATTGAACTCAATATAAAAAAAATTCTTTCTCATGTCGAGATTAAACCTTTGCCACTGAAGCTTGCACTCTTTGTCCCTTGTCTTCTCCATTAGCTCCTTATGAAGAGAAAGCCTCCATCATCTCTCTAGTCTCCCTTCAAGCACTGGAATACTGTGATGAGGTCCTTCCTGAGCCTTCTCCAGGGAGAAAAGACCTGACTCCTTTAATCTTTCCTCAAAGGTCAGGTTCTGCAGCCCTTTGAACATTGTTGTGGCCTTCCTTTACACCCTCTGCAGTCTGTCTGCATCTTTCTTGAACTGTGGGGACCAGAACTGGGCATGGTACTCCAGCTGCAGCCTGACAAGCACTGAGTCATTCTGAGGTAATGTAAATGGTTGTTGTAAATTATATGTCTGCATTTATCAGAGAATGGTAGGATGAAATTGAATCTGGAAAAGAAAACAGTATAAAATAAAAGACCTAGAGTTGAACAAATAAAAATTCCATATTTTACTTTAGGTTTTTTTATATGCTCCTGATCATTGCATTTTCCTTGATGCATCTCTGACCTTACATCCTCAGAAATATGATTTTTCATGTGCTTATTTTATAATTTTATATGAACCTTCATGTTTCATTATTTGATCAAAATACATTGTGGGATTGTTGCTTCATAAATAAATATAATAATAAAGTAACAGCAGTATCTATAAAGAATGGATCTACTTTGTCCTTTACAAAGGTATATAAATGTAAGTGTTGAAATGGATACGTGTGGGGAAACTTAAGTAAGGATTTGGGTATTGCTAGTGTTTTATAACTATTAAACCAAATAATAAATTAAAAAAACAAACAAACAAAAAAAAACCCAGAAAAATAGGTGTATAATGGTATCCTTCAGAGGATACATTAGGAAAGCTAGAACAGCAGGGGCATTAAAGCACAGTAGTTTAGATAATGAAGTCAAACAAATTGCCTTCACTGCTTCATTGTCACCAAAGTACACTGTGATAAATGAAACAGACTTATCTGATGGAAATCATAAACATCCATATTTAATAAACAGGTATTAACACTTTTATAACTTTGCTGGATTATGTTCATTACATGCTCATTGCATTACAGCAAGTTTATTTCCTGTTTCATTTCTCTGCTGTCATTGTGTATTGCAAACCTGTGCAAGACAGGTATATTTTTTATGCTCTACTGTACAGCATGCAAGTAACGTTCAGATCTTAATGGAAGTGTCACATCATTTCCAGAACAAATTATCTAGTTTTAACAGCTAAAGGGAATCAAATTAATTAGAATAAAAAACAGAATACAAACCTATACAAATGTTGTGGTTCCCAAAATGTCGCCTGAAACACATGGAGGTCATGTTCGTCAGTTATCACATTAAATGGAAGGCATAGGCTTACCTGAATGCTTGATTAGTTGTCATCAGCATCCTATATTGGGAGCATACATAAAGGCTTAATTTAAACTGCTAGGAAAGTGTGTGGCTCAAGTGAATTTAATTGCACAAATAGTACCTGGATTTTTAGGTGTTAGGTTTTAAGTTTCTTAGATAATGAGACACAGGAGCACACAGAAGCCCAGAATATTTACTCTGATTTATAGGTAATCTTTGCCTTTGAAGTTATCAAAGTCCTCGTTTTGGCTGGAATCTCCAACAAAACAGAATCAACATTTTTGAAGAATCGGGACAATTGCCAGGCTGTTGCCCTTATTTCTTTATCTATTTTTCTAATCTTCCCTCTATGTGACTAAGCTATATTAGTCTCAGACTGATATATCAGACTGCCCTTACTTCCTTTTCCCACTTTGCCACCTGTTGCATCTTGTTATAAAGCTCAACGGAAATTTCTCTTAAATTTTCAAATTACTCTTTTGTGCAGGAACTAATAAAAAACTGGGGTCTTTTTCTTCATGGAGTTCCAGATCAAGAAATATTGTTTGCATCCAGCACAGTTTGCTGTACATGACATTAATGATTATATTCTACCTTGATACAATTTTTTTTAACGCATACTTCAGTGTATAAAAGTGTAATAATTCCTACCTCACACAGTTTCTGGTCTTTACCTACTTTCAAGTTTCAGAAAGTTATCACTTCCATTTCAGATTTGCTCTCAGTGTTAATTGCTTAAAAATTTTCCTTTTGTCCCCTGTGAAATTGTCTGTCTTCAGCTTCCAACCATTAGTCTCAGCCATGTCTTTTTTAACTCATCTGAAAGTGCTTTCCATCCAGAACTGGGACAATGGACGGAATCAAACATTTTAAAAAGTCATCCTTTCCCCCAAAGCCTATACCACATGGGCAGGAATTCCTCAGGCTCAACATTTATGCTACAAAAACACACTAACAGTGGACTGCATTGCTCACTAAAGTAGAAGCAGGCTATATTATCCAGATTCCTTTGCAGCTGAAGGAGAAATGAAGGAACCTCTAAAACCAAGAACTTTGTTTGGCTGAATCACCCTTTGATTTTGTTGAAAGTGCCTAGTGGAAGTACTTGAGGATAAACTGGGGCATATCCAGGATTTAACTACCTTCAAATCTAATTGCACATATAAGACAACATTAATGCATTTTATCATGCAGTATATGACATTTTTATCATAAAGTAGTGTGACAAATTCCTCATAAACATCTTAATATCTGAATCAGAGCAATTGCATTTTCCAAGAAAACAACATTGATTTTCAGATTCATTATCTTCCTAACCTCTACTACAAATATAAATATGCACACCATCTCAGATTATTTTTCTATTACTTGCTTAAAATTTTTTGTTGTGATAACTAGCTTACTCTTACTGGTCATTCCACTTTTTCTAAACACTGAAACAGCATTAATATTTTGCTAGGATTTATCTCATATTCAAATATTAAAATTAATACCTTAAGATTTTCTCAGCCCATTCCTGGATTGAAGACAAGGTGAAAATTTTCAGATGTCTGCTGATTTAGTGTGGATTATCCAAAGATGTTTTCTAATGATTCCTTTGGAATGGGAAATACACCATTATCTCCAGGTGAGGTGTATATACATATATATATATGTATACCTTTTATATAACTTTTTTACAATATGCAAAGTAAAAATTCTTAATATTTGTTCATTTTCTTCATCACTATTAACAGACTGCCTTCTCTAACTAGAAATGGGCTTACAGATTTGTCAGACTTTTTTCATGGGCATACTTACTTAAATTTAGGAAACATATTAATAAGTAACACTTGTCCTCATAATTGTTTTACTCGGCACAGAGTTGACATTTTAAAATAATTCAGTTGGCCATTTTCAATCTTGTTATTTTCAGTCTTGTTTAAGTTGAAACAACAGCATTAACTGTGCAGATCTTTAAGTTTCCCTCTGTAGGCATTATAACTGTTATTTACTAATGATTGTAAAACATATGGTGTAACCAATACAGTTCTCTTTAAATACAGCAATTCTATCAAGTGCCAACAATAATGAAGGTACAAAAACTGTTCCCACCACTGCTGTTTATGGCTTCATAAAGAAGCTATAGTGCATAGAATCAAATGTCAGTTCAGCAGTATAGACTTTGAGCTTACACCTAAGAGTCCTAGGCAGTCCTAGGCATACTGGCCGTATGCTGGTTTTCCACAAAAAGAAGAAAAACAAAACAAAACAAGCACAGGGAAAATACAAGCAAAATAAGGCAAATGTACAAACACAATTGCTGAGGTGAGCAGCTCCAGAGAGGACGCCTTCAACACCGGAGCGGGGGGAAGCTCAGTGTCCAGGAGTCACAACTCCGAGCGACAAGAGCCACCGAGAAACCTCAAGTCCTCTACAGCACTCGCCGAGGAGACGGCAGCTCAGCTGACACGAGCAGCTGACTCACGGGGGAGGAGCCAGGAGGAACGGCGGCAGAATTAAACCGGGCATCATCGACCACTGCCGGTCAATTGCTGCGGTGAGTAGCTCGAGAGAGGACGCCTTCAACACCGGAGCGGGGGGGGGGGGGGAGAGAGAGATCAGCGTCCAGGAGCCTCCACTCAGAGCGGCGAGAGCCACCGAGGGAGCCTCAAGTCCTCGACAGGACCTGCCCAGGAGCCGGCAGCTCAGCTGACTTGAGCGAGCAGCTGACTCACACGGGGCGGAGCCAGGAGCACCGGCACCAGCCCTGACTGGGTAAAAACCTGCCACAGGGAGCGCGAGGGATCAGGAGGGCGGCCAGGCGGTTTCTGCGGGATGGTAAGCACTTGCCTTATGAGCAGGGCCCGCTCTGGGAGCTCTGCTCTGGCTGCCCCGGCGGTGGCAGCGTAGGCACCCAGACAGAGCCGATGAGAGGGGAGGCTGCAGTGCAGAGCTCGGAGTGTAGAGAGTGCCTTCACGGGTCTCGTGAGGGGAGGGTGCACAATGGGCAGGGCTGCGCTCGGTGCTCCCTGGTGGAGGTCCTCCTGCAGCAGGGGCTGAGCTGCGGGATGCTGTTAATAGGCTGCGAGATGTCAGGGAAGCTGAGAGGAAGCAGCACTGCTTGCTCCAGGCCCAAACTGTGCAGGGGCCTCAAGCATCCACTGTAGCTCATGGAGGGAAGAAGGAGGCTGCTAACCCAGGAAGCTGGGAAATAGCAACAAAAAAAAAAAAAGGAGGAAGAGGACAGTTAAAAGCAAGGGGCTTCCTCTTAAACCTGTTGTCCCCACTCAGAACCACTTTGCAGTTCTGCAGGAGGCTAATATGGAAACATGCTCGCACCAGAAACAACTAGCTGATGCACTGATAAAGAAGATCACTACTGGTGCTGGCAGGAAAAAGCAGTGGGTCATAGTAGTAGGGGACTCTACTTTGAAAGGAACAGAGGCACCCATCTGTCAGCCTGACCCAGTCTCAAGGGAGGTGTGCTGCCTACCAGGGGTATGGGTCAGGGATGCTGCAGAGAGGCTGCCTGCTCTAGTAAGTCCCACTGACTATTACCCACTTCTAGTGATCCATGTGGGTGCTAGTGATATAGATAGCAGTAGCCTGGAGAACATAAAGAAGGACTACATAGCCCTGGGAGAGAGCTATGTTCCAATGGTTTCAAATTTCAGATCTTTTCTTCCTTAAAATACACTAGACAAGTCTCCTTGTCAGTCATCAGTTACTGAAAGATTCTCTATTCTCCAGTATGATACTAGCTCTCAAGCCAGCACTTGCAACTGGAAGTTGTAATATATTATCTTTTAGCTACTAGAAAGAACATGCTGGAGCATTTTGACACTTATTAAGGTGTCCTAACACTCTAATGCTTAGCTTGGGGCATTCTTGTGTCAAAGATCCCTGGTTAACTGGTTGGTTTGACTTAAACTTTAGGCAAATAGGAGAAAAGCAAATAAAAATATTAATTTCCAGCATCCAAAATTGAAAAAGTGGCTACATTTTTTTTTAAGGAAAGAAGAAAATAGAACAGAAAAGATTAAATGTTCTTGATCTATTTATACTGTAATTAACTTACTCTGAAAATTTCACTTCCTGCAGCCAGATGACTACCAGAAGTCTTTTCCTTCCACATATTTATCCAGATTTTTTTTCCTTTTTGAGTACTCTGTGCTTCAGATTACACAACAAAGAGAGGTTTTTTTTGCTTCTACATATTGCATTTAGAGCTAGCATTCTTTTATTTTTTTTCCAGGATAATCCATCTTCTCATTTTCTTCTCCCCCTCCACACCCATCCTCTCATCCCACCGTTTCTTTAACATCAATATACTGATTAAGTTAATTTGTGCTTTGAAGTATAAATTAATACCTTCTTTTCTTTGGATATGCATATACTGCTTTGAAAGCCATCTGTATTTGGCTGGTCAATTAGCTCTATGACTAAAGGATAAATTAGTATTTTGTAAATTTCAGTATGAATTGTTTCTGTCTAGTGAATCATAGAATAACTTTGGCTGGGAACGAGCTTTAGAAGTGATACAATCCAGTCACTTGCTCAAAGCAGAACTAGCCTCATAGATCATGTTGCTCAGGCCCTTGTCAAAGCATGTTTTAAAAGTCTCTAGGTTCAGAGACTGGACAGCCTCTCTGGTCTTCTTGTTCCCATTTTTAATCTCTCTCATTTGAAAAATTTTTTTCCTTAGATTTAGTTGGACTTGTCCTTGCTGCAACTTGAGATTGTTGCATCCAGTCCCTTCACCACACACTTTTGGGAAGAATCTTCCTGTGTCTTCTCTGAAACTGCCACCTCCAGAAGGCTGAAGACAGAAAATACACTTTCCCCTCCCCTTAGGTTCAAGCCTAGTTCTCTCAGCCTTTCCCTGTGCATTGCCCGCTCCAGCTCATTATCTGTGCACTTTAAGAAACATCTAAAGTCTACAGGAAATTAGTGCATTTCTTGCATGAAATTTATTTAGTAGTGTAACTTCACGGTCTTCTTTAGATTCTTCTGTAATACACCCAGTCCTTGAAGATATTAGATCTAGTTGAAAAATTTCTGTTCAAAACATTTTTGAACCCTAGAAAAAAAAATATTTACTACAGAGTATTTCTATTAAAAATACCTATATTCCCTAGGACAATTTCAGTTTTCATAGAAGCATCAAACACATAAAAGGGAAAATATTGTTATTTGGGAAAAAAAAAAAAATGGAGAGCATATCCCCAGTCTCTTCCACTGACTAGGATCCTCAAGCAGACAGCTTTTCATCTTGCAGAGATATCCAAGTATCCCATGATACATCATTCCCATTACAAAGAGATGACACTGTGATGCTTGTTCAGAGCTGTTGTAGTTCAAACTATTTGAGAAAAGGCAGTCTAAAGCATGAAAACTTAAATTTACAGGACATATTTTCTGATTTCTTCTATTCTGTCTTTAGATTTTTTTTTCCTCTCTTGACAAATTCCAAGATCTTCCTTTAGGAAACACTCCTATTTTCGGATCGAAGTAACCCTGATGTACAATACAAGTTTGACTAAGCACTCAATTACATTTTGAACGGTCACAACTCCTTTAAAAGGAATCATAAATTCCACCTTATGATAATTTTATTATCCCCAGACTGTTACTAATGTATTCATGATCACAGCTCTTTAAATATGACCAGCTTACTCATCAGCTTCTAACATACTCTTGCCTAAAACCAACAAATTTTTGAAATATTTACCAAAGACTAATGAGGACTTCAAGCCTAAGCCTTTTTGGCAGCAAATGTGTAGGCTTCTGTTCCAAAAATAAATGTAAACAAAAAAAAAAGAATTCTTAAATATCTTATTAAAGTGATGATATTTGGTAGAAATGTTTTTCTAAATAGAAATCTTTGATATCTTCTTTGAGGTATTTACTAATACAAAACCTTTAAATAAAAATACCTCTGGATTTTTTTCATTATTTTTTAGAAAGAAACAGAGTTGCAGACCTCTTAATGTGACAATTTAAAAATATTTAACATTAAATAATTTTTGCATGTCAGTAATATGTACTTTCTATTTTTGATCACTTCTTGTGATAGCATTGTAAGGTAAATTTCTTATGCAGATTTTGTATATGTAAAATAGGTTACATATAGGTAGAATTCACATGGTACTTCATGTATTATTCATACATCTCATGAGGGTGAATTTTTTTGAGTGAATAAGAAGTTTAAGAATTATATCTTTTAAAAGGGTAAACTAACTTGCTTTTTGAAGCTTTAATATATAATGCAAGTGAAATGAAAGAAAAAAATAAAAAATACAGTTACCTTAAAAATCTTAAAAGGGCAAAAGGCAGAAAGTTTCATAGATCTTCTTAAGATTGTGCATTCATTTGCTCATAACATTGCAAAGTTCTCCCTCTGTGACCTGTAATTCTGGAGGAATTTTCCATCTATGTTTTTGCTATTCACTTGGTTGGGAAGAAAAAAAAAAGATTTTAAAATCTATTCAACCAGCATATTGACATGCTAACAACACAGAAGGAGAACATGCAGAATTTTAGAAGATGACTTCAGGGTAAGTTCTTCACCAGAACAGAAAAAACGGGAAAGAAGACAGGATGCAGAACCTGATACTACTCTTAAGTGTGTTTTGAAAGAAGCTGGTTTCATATGAATTGTTTCTTTTGGAAATTTAGGGGATGAATACAAATACAACTCAAAGTGACAATGCAATTCAGATGGACACCTAAAAGTAGTATAAAATATTTTAAAAATTGAAGCCAGGTGCTAAATACCTGTATTAGTAAACAAAATTCAACACAGGAAGAGTATAAGCACCAAATCCACTGAGGAAAAAACTCTTCATAATGGGCTTGTTGAAGTGAACAAATGTGATAGACTGGAGGCTTGAGCAGGTATACTACCTGGCCAGAGTAGAGCAGCTACCACTGACAAAGGACACAATTCAGTTGCATATGGTCCAAAACATAACCCATGTTTTCATTGACTATCACTGTTGCTCAGGGAGAGATTAAATTGCAGGAACATATTGTCATTCCAGGTGTAGGTCTCTTATGTAAAGATGTATGCTCAGATATTAAATTCTGAGAAGAAATGACTAAAAATGGAAAAAGCCAAATATAACAGCTTATGTCCTGGATGTGATAGCTGCACTGGCTCTCCACCAGATATCCACCTTACCAATGAGAAATTATATTATTTCAGTCCTGGTCTGTCAAAGTTCCGAAGGCATATTGCAGTGCATAAAACAAAAAATGCCAGTAATCAAGGTTCACCAGTTTTAATTAAAGTGAAGAATAAACAAACATTCAGTTGACAAAGGACACTCTTTGGAAAGAAAAGGAAGTAATTTGTCAAGCCAACAAGACTGAAAACAATGAAGGGATTCATAGAAAAAGCTTGGACTACTTTTAATTAAAAAAGTCAAATATATTCTGGTGGTTTTTTTTTTAACCCTGACAAACAAAGTGTTTAAAAGGCAAGGCTTCATATCCGTTTTCTGAATAAGAACTACAGACATGAGGTTGGGTGGTAACAAAGAACTGCAAAAGTAGACATATCAGTAAAGAACCTTTAGTTTGTGTTTTTTACTTCAAAGGAACTAGCCATGTGTAAGGTAGGTATTTAGAATTGGAATAAATTGTGGGTTTATGTGAGTACTTGCTATAGTTTGAAGCCAAGGATTCACTAAGAAATAAAAAAATCATTTAGGAAAAGTTCAAATAAGTGAATAATTTCACATTATACATTAACTATTCTGTAAAAGCATGAATATCAAAGCAATATTCTATCAAAATAATATAGCAAAGCAATTGATGTCTTAACCATCTTTAAAAAAAAAAAAAACTTAGAAAAAGGATTACTATTTGGAAATTCTTTGCCTCAGATCTTCCCTAGTTTTCAGTGTTTCCAATACATGGAAGCAACCTTAATCCTTTGCATTTCATAATTTTTGATGATTTGATTTTTTTCCCATTTCCTGATGACAAAGTAGGAACACAAAAATTGCATCATCTGATATTATCTAGAATCATAGATTAGTTAGAGTTGAAAAGAACCTTATGACCATCTAGTTCCAAACCCCCTGCCATGGGCAGGGACACTTCACCTCCAACTCTCTCCAGCCTGGCACTGAACACCGCCATGGATGGAGCATTCACAAATTCCTTGGGCAACCCATTCCAGTGCCTCACAACCCTCACAGTAAAGAATTTCTTCCTTATATCTAATCTAAACTTCCCCTGTTTAAGTTTTAACCTCTTACCCCTTCTTCTATCAATACAATAAAGAGTCCCTCCCCAGCATCCCTGTAGGCCCCTTCAGATACTGGAAGACTGCTATGAGGTCTCCATGCAGCCTTCTCTTCTCCAGGCTGAACAGCCCCAACTTTCTCAGCCTGTCTTCACAGGGGAGATGCACCAGTCCCCTGACCATCCTCATGACCCTTCTCTGGACTTGTTCTAACAGTTCCATGTCTTATTTATGTCAAGGACACCACAACTGCACACAATACTCCAAGTGAGGTCTCAAGAGAGCAGAGGGGCAGAATCACCACCTTCAATCTGCTGGTCACATGCCTTTTGATGCAGCCCAGGATATGCTTGGCTTTCTGGGCTGTGAGTGCACACCGCCAGCTGATCTTCATTTTCTCATCAACCAACACCCCCAAGTCATTCTCCACAGGGCTGCTCTGAATCTCATCTTTGCCCAGCCTGTAGCTGTGCCTGGGATTGCTCCCACCCAGGTGTAGGTCCTTGCACTTGTCATGGTTAAATTTCATCAGCTCACCTCACAAGCATGTCAAGGTCCCTCTGGATGGCATTCCTTCCCTCCAGCGCATTAACTTGGTGGCATTGGCAAACTTGCTGAGGGCACACTCAAATCCCACTGTCCATGTCACTGACAAAGATGTTGAACAAGACCAGTCCCAACACCAATCCCTGAGGGACACCACTTGTTACTGGTCTCCAGCTGGACATTGAGCCATTGACCACACCTCTTTACTTGCCGCCATCCAGCCAGTTCTTTATCCAAGTGGTCCACTTATCAAATCGATATATCACAGTATCACAGTGTCACAGTATGTTAGAGATTGGAAGGGACCTCGAAAGATCATCTAGTCCAATCCCCCTGCCGGAGCAGGAACACCTAGATAATGTTACACAGGAATGCGTCCAGGCGGGTTTTGAATGTCTCCAGGGAAGGAGACTCCACAACCTCCCTGGGCAGCCTGTTCCAGTGTTCCGTCACCCTCACTGAGAAGAAGTTTCTTCTCAAGTTTAAGTGGAACCTCTTGTGTTCCAGTTTGTACCCATTACCCCTTGTCCTATCATTGTTTGCCACTGAGTAGAGCCTGGCTCCGTCCTCGTGACACTCCCCCTTTATATATTTATAGACACTGATAAGGTCACCCCTCAGTCTCCTCTTCTCCAAACTATAGAGACCCAGCTCCCTCAGTCTTTCCTCATAAGGGAGATGCTCCACTCCCTTAATCATCTTTGTTGCCCTGCGCTGGACTCTCTCCAGCAGCTCCCTGTCCTTCTTGAACTGAGGGGCCCAGAACTGGACACAATACTCCAGATGCGGTCTCACCAGGGCAGAGTAGAGGGGAAGGAGGACCTCTCTCGACCTACTAACCACCGCCCTTCTAATACACCCCAGGATGCCATTGGCCTTCTTAGCCACAAGGGCACAGTGTTGGCTCATGGTCATCCTGTCTTCCACTAGGACCCCCAGGTCCCTCTCCCCTACACTGCTCTCCAACTTAGAGACAAGGATGTCATGTGGGACAGTGTCGTATGCTTTGCACAAGTCCTGGTGGATGACATCAACTGCTCTACCCCTGTCCATCAGTTCTGTAGCCCTGTCATGGAAGGCCACCAAATTGGTCAGGCAGGATTTCCCCTTAGTGAAGCCATGCTGGCTGTCACCAAGCACCTTGTTGTTTTTTATGTGCCTTAGCATGCCATCCAGGAGAATCTGCTCCAAGATTTTGCCAGGCACAGAGATGAGACTTACTGGTCTGTAATTCCCTGGGTCATCCATTTTCCCCTTCTTGAAAATGGGCGCTATATGTCCCTCTTTCCAGTTGCCGGGAACTTCACCTGACTGCCATGATTTTTCAGCTACGATGGACAGTGTCTTATCAACTTCATTTGCCAGCTCCTTCAGGATCCACAGATGGATTTCGGCAGGTCCCATAGACTTGTGCACGTTCAGATTTTTAAGATGGTCTTGAACCAGATCCTCTCCTACAGTGGGCCCAAGGTCTTCATTCTCACAGTCCCTGTGTCTGCCTTCCAGGACTTGGGTGGTGTGGTCAGAGCCTTTGCCAGTGAAGACCGAGGCAAAGAGGTCATTAAGAACCTCAGCCTTCTCCAAATCCAGGGTAGCCAGTTCTCCTGATAGCTTCCGTTAAGGGCCTATGTTTTCACTAGTCTGTCTTTTATTCACTATGTACCTATAGAATCCTTTCCTGTTATCTTTCACATTGCTAGACAAGTTTAATTCTAACTGGGCCTTAGCTTTCCTAACCTGGTCCTTAGTTTCCCAGACAACATCTCTGTACTCCTCCCAGGCCACCTGTCCTTGCTTCCACCTATTATAAGCCTCTTTTTTCTTTTGAATTTTCCTCAGGAGCTCCTTATCCATTCAAGGGGGTCTCCTGGCCCTCCTGCTGCACTTCCTTCTAGTTGGGACACAACATTCCTGAGATTGCAGTAGGTGAGCCTTCAATATCAACCAACAGTCTTGGGCATCCCTGCCTTCTAGGGCTTCATCCCATGGAGCCTTACTAAACAGGTTCCTGAGGAGGCCAAAGTCTACTCTTTTGAAGTCCAGGGCAGTGAGCTTGCTGCATGCTCTTCTCACTGTCCTGAGGATCTCAAATTCGACCATCTCATGATTGCTGCAACCAAGGCTGCCCTGGAGCATCACACTTCCAACCAGCCCTTCCCTGTTGGTGAGCACGAGGTCAAGCATGGCACCTCTCCTTGTCCGCTCCTCTATTACTTGCAGAAGGAAGTTATCTTCCACACAGTTAAGGAACCTCCTGGATTGCTTGTGCCAGGCTGTACTGTCCCTCCAAGACATATCAGGGTGGTTGAAGTCCCCCATGATAACAAAGGCCTGTGAGCATGAGGCTATTCTTATCGGTCTATAGAGTGCTTCATCCACAGAGTCTTCTTGATCAGGCGGTCTGTAACAGATCCCCACAGTCTCCCATCACTGTTTTCCCTTTAACCCTGACCCACAAACTCTCTATTGACTGCTTACCTGTCCCCAGACAGAGTTCCATACTCTCCAGCAGATATCCCTAACATAAATAGCAACTCCCTTTCCCCCCCTGCCAGGCCTGTCTTTTCTAAAGAGCCTGTAACCTTCCATTCCAACACTTAAGTCACAGGAGCCATCTCACCATGTTTCTGTGATGCCTATTATATCATACCCCTGCAGACGTGCCCACATCTCTAATTCCTCTTGTTTGTTCCCCATGCCTTAATTGTTTGTATAGGGGCATCTGAGCCGAGCTCCAAATGAAGCTGGCTCATTTGCTGGAGCAGCTGGAATATCTCTATATTGCTCCGAGCATTTATTATAGGTGCTGGCAACTGACTAGGTTTGTTGGGGTGGAATGATGCCCCCCTCACCCAACACATCTAGTTTAAAGCCTCCTTGACCAGTCTGGCAAGCCTCCTACCAAAATCGCTGTTCCCCTTAAACCACCTCCACCAGCCCCCAGTAGACCTGGCCTACTAAATTGAGACCTATGTTCTAGATACCCAACCCCCTGACTATGGCACCACACTTCTAACCATTTATTAACCTTGCCAATCCTCATAGCCTTTTTAAGTTCCTCCCCTTTATCCTGGAGAATTGATGAAAAGACAATCTGAACTCCAGAGCCCCTAACCACCTCTCCCAGGGCTATGTAGTTCTTCTTTATGTTCTCCAGGCTACTGCTATCTATATCACTAGCACCCACATGGATCACTAGAAGTGGGTAATAGTCAGTGGGACTTACTAGAGCAGGCAGCCTCTCTGTAGCATCCCTGACCCATGCCCCTGGTAGGCAGCACACCTCCCTTGAGACTGGGTCAGGCTGACAGATGGGTGCCTCTGTTCCTTTCAAAGTAGAGTCCCCTACTACTATGACCCACTGCTTTTTCCTGCCAGCACCAGTAGTGATCTTCTTTATCAGTGCATCAGCTAGTTGTTTCTGGTGCGAGCATGTTTCCATATTAGCCTCCTGCAGAACTGCAAAGTGGTTCTGAGTGGGGACAACAGGTTTAAGAGGAAGCCCCTTGCTTTTAACTGTCCTCTTCCTCCTTTTTTTTTTGTTGCTATTTCCCAGCTTCCTGGGTTAACAGCCTCCTTCTTCCCTCCATGAGCTACAGTGGATACTTGAGGCCCCTGCACAGTTTGGGCCTGGAGCAAGCAGTGCTGCTTCCTCTCAGCTTCCCTGACATCTCGCAGCCTATTAACAGCATCCCGCAGCTCAGCCCCTGCTGCAGGAGGACCTCCACCAGGGAGCACAGAGCGCAGCACTGCCCATTGTGCACCCTCCCCTCACGAGACCAGTGCAGGCACTCTCTACACTCCGAGCTCTGCACTGCAGCCTCCCCTCTCATCGGCTCTGTCTGGGTGCCTACGCTGCCACCGCCGGGGCAGCCAGAGCAGAGCTCCCAGAGCGGGCCCTGCTCATAAGGCAAGTGCTTACCATCCCGCAGAAACCGCCTTGCCGCCCTCCTGATCCCTCGCGCTCCCTGGGGCAGGTTTTTACCCAGTCAGGGCTGGTGCCGGTGCTCCTGGCTCCGCCCCGTGTGAGTCAGCTGCTCGCTCACGTCAGCTGAGCTGCCGGCTCCTGGGCAGGTCCTGTCGAGGACTTGAGGCTCCCTCGGTGGCTCTCGCCGCTCTCAGTTGAGGCTCCTGGACTCTGAGCTTCCCCCCGCTCCGGTGTTGAAGGCGTCCTCTCTCGAGCTACTCACCTCAGCAACTTCATTTTTAATCAACAGTATAAGAGATATTACACCTCTTAGTGTCTATTAAGTAGTATAAGAGTATCTTAGTTCATACTAATGCCTTCTATGCCTACATTGCTAAAAGAGGGAGAAAACCTTACTTCCAAACCTTGTTCTCTGCAGAGCTGTTTCTCTCACATACTCCTCTCTCATAGCTGCTATTGCTCTTGGGTTTTCACCCTTTCTTAAAATACAGTGTCACAGTGGTGCTACCAGCATCACTTGCCCAGTGGCAGGCCCATCTTGGAACCTGCTGACATTGACTCTATTTAGCATGGTGGCAACTTCTGTCATGTTACAGAAGACACCCTTGCAGCTCCCCCAATACCAAAAGCTTGCCATGCAAACCCAAAACAAAGACTAATAATTTATTAGACATTTTAAAAGGATGTATGCAAGGCACAAAGCTGAACTAGGTACCGAATTAGTATACATTATACCTGATATTTTTATGCTATTAAATCGCATGCGCAAAATGTTCCGAAGTACATGGTATGTGCCTTTAGACTATGGCAGGTAGCATCCTTTAAAACTTATGTAACAGTTGTGCTTGTATTAATGATATGATCTTGGGTTTCTTGTTCTCAGCACTTTGGTTGAAAGGCAGTTCCAGAGACTTAGTAGTTTAATGTTAAAAGCATTCTTCTAATTATGAACCTAAATGCATTGATGGTCTATCTGTATAAAGTGATTCATGATATAACAATCACTTTTTGAGTGCCTACTTTATGCTACCTGATTTTTCAAGATGATGCATACAAACTCAATGATGTATAATGTATAATGAATGCAGGCTAAAAGAAGAACGCTGAAGATTAATTATAGACCGCAATAAGTAGTCTATCTCTTCCTTCTCTAACTTCGATTCTTCAAGAAATTCCTTTTTAAAAAAATAATTGTTTCTCAAATATGACAGTACCCCAAGTTAACAATCAAGGAAAGATTCAGTTAAGGGCAACCGTCTCCATATACTCTTTATTTTGTTGATTTTTCATTCTGAGAAAAAATAATCAACTGGTTTAACATTAAATATTTTAAAAAAATTTAACTGTGTCTCCCTTTCTAGGTTAAAATGTCAATGTGCTAATCTCAGTGATACTGTGATCTCTCCTGAAAATGTTGAGTTGTGGGAGTTTTTTAAAGGATTTTTTTTTTCAGATTAGTAGCAAGTGACAGCAAAGTGTTTGTTCTGTATGAAAACATATGTTTGAATTTCAATGATTGATAGATTGTATATCATTTTAACCCAACAATTTTATATAAATTACAGAAAATATCATTTTATACCAAATCAAATTCATATGCTCAGTGCAATAAAGAAAAATAATAATTAAAAAAATCCAATCCATGGGTTAATGTATTATTGCCTGCCCACTAGAAGCATATCCGTTGTATGTATCAATTGCCTTCAGTTTTGAGAGTGTTTTGATATGCCATGACTCAGAAAAAGATGAGACTAATACTCTGCATCCATCCATAGTACATTAAATTCTGATATCAGTAAAGAATAGGATAGATACAGTTAGAAAAAGCAAATATTCAAAAAGTTGAAAATTAAAAGTTTGGCTATTGGCTGAGTTTATACTAGGACACTAGTGTTCTCTAAAGGTGCTTTGAAACAGAATAACTGTAATGCAAAGGGCAACAGTTAATTTCAGCAAGAAGTTGCTGGTGATGCTATTTATTTTCCCAGATTTTTTTCATATTTAGTAACATTAGTACAAATGCATTAATTTAATGAAGTGACTAAAAAAGTAGCAATTTTACAGAACTATTTTTTTATATATACAGTTTAAGAATAACATAATTGGCTCTGTTACTTCATGAGTAAATATGCCTCAGGATATGCCTGAGAGTTGAAAAGATTGACCTTCTTCATAGTGATTCATAGACATGGATCATTGGTTGCTGGTGAGAAGGAAACTGAAAATTTTAGGATGTGGTCCGTGGTCCTGCATATAATTTGGGTAAGTAGTTTTGTTGGAATTTTTAGCAAAGAACTATTTTTATTATTAGAAATTAAACAAAACAGATGGAAATGGGTGTGAAAAAATTGTGGAAGATATGGTAACAGTTTATTGTAAAAAGCAATGGTAAGCAACATCTTCTTGATTGGTCAGATGATCTGTACTCAAAGCTCACAACAAATCACAAGATTTGTAAATGTCTGCCACGATGCAACCAACATATACGCAGAAGTGAGTATATGTTGCTTTACTTACTTTTTCTTATCTTGATGTGCATGGAAAAAAAAATTAATAAATAAAAACTGGTTCTCAACTTACTTTTAAAGAAAAAAGTATTTTCTAGATTTTAATCTTGCTATAGAAATTTTTATTTTTCCTTATAGGAGATCGCACTTATTTTTCTTTCAATTAAGCTATAAAACTTGGTTCTTCTGCCAAGTCTTATGGCTCTGCATAAATTTGAGAATCAGATTTGATATATTTACTGCACACTGTACAAAGGTTTATAGCATTATCACCTGCAGTCAAGGTCTTCACACTTCTGTGGTTTCAAATGTTTTCTGGTTTAACCTGCACTTTTTAGATACTAGTAAAATTAAAATAGAGCACAGTCATTTTATAATGATCTCCATTAACTGACATACCCAGACAGGCAAACTTACTTTCATAATACTGGAATGCCAGATAGAAAAAAACTGTCCGGTTTCATGTTTGGTTTTTCATAAAGTGTAGTAAAGTGGGACTACAGTTTCTGAAATCACTTTGTAAATTTCAAAAATAAACACCTGACATCAGATTTGATGTTTAATAGATATGATTCTATGATTCTGTGTTTTCCTAGAAACACTAAATATTTACTAATTTAAATAACTTCAATTAATTTACTTTTTTCTTTTTTTCTTTTTTTTTAATATGTGCTTTTGAAATATTCAAAGAAAAGGAAAATGGTACATTGCCTTCAAGAGATGAAAAACAAATCCATTCTTCAAAACACAAAACTTGTTTCCTAGAGACTAAAAAAGACTACTTTCCTAGGTAGATTTTTCCACAATAACATGTAGAAACACTGGTGTTTGAATTTAAATTTTCATTAGTAATACACACAAAATATAAGTATATTCTATATCTATCCTATCAATGTAATTTTAGCACAGCCTTATTGTGTTTTTACCTTTCCCTGGCTAGCAGTCCTACCCAGGCTTGGACCTAGAAATGTTTCCCTATTAACCGCACCTTAGTGAGCTATTTAAACTGCTGGACCTTCTGTGACACTGTCATCAGCCTCTTCAACCCACAGAGAATGGTCTAGTGGACATCAACCCAGTGGTGACTAGGGCCCCTCAATATGTGGTGGAAGACGATTTTGATGGGGGAATTAGACTCTGGAATTACAGGGATCCACAATTACATTGGCTTTACTCGCCAAACTAAATGATTTCTACAATTAGTTTTTACTCTGATTTATTTTTAATTTATATAATAACAAAACTGTTACAGGCAGAAAGTGTGCATATATATTTGTATCTATACATGTATATAATCTACACAATATATATAATTTTTATGTTTTAATTTCCATGTTGTTGGTACTTGTGAGGACAGCATGAGACAGAAGTGTAAATGCAATAAAAAAGATTTGACGTTTTATTTCCTTTTCTAATTGTACTCATACAGTGCCTGTATTCAATAGTGTCATAAATTGCTTCATTCCGGTGACTTAATTTCTACCTGAAATAATACATTTTCACAAATTCCAGGAATAGTTTGATGGGTAGATGAGTTAGGTAAGTAAAAGGGTGGGAGCAAAAGGCACTGTAGTGAGATGTAGGCTAGAAAGTTCAGACAGTCTAAATAGTAATTAGAATAGAACTACAGGCAGGTATATAAACACTTAATAGCTATTTAATACCTTCTCATCTGTCCTTTTTCCCTTAGATTTATCCATATTTCATTCAGCAATATACCATATCTCTACATCTGCTTTTCAGATATGTTCTAAAATCCATATTCAGAGCATTTTTCATGGGCATCTTAAGGCCTCTTGGATCTAGGCTACACATTATTCTATTTACTGTAATGTATCTGACTTACAGATTGGTGATTATCTGAAAGCACAAATCATGAACACTAATTCAACCAACAAACAATGAAACAAAATGTAAAACCAATTAAAAAAAGAAAAAAAACAAAGGAAAAAGGAGAAAAAACATAACCAACCAATAACTAATTTGTATTACAAAGCTTTGTATTTCCCTGTAGTACACCTAATTGTATTACAGTGTTCTCTACCAAAGTACATTTTCCATATTGAAATGTTCCCACATCTCAAAATAACAAAACAAAAAAGTGTTCACTAGTGTGGAAATTTATAAGTAAAAATTCCAATTAAAAGATCTAATTGTTAAATCCAGCTTAATAGTTAAAAATCTTGTCTAAATCAAATCCCTTTTTCAACTCTGTGACCTTTTGCTGGACTTGCTCCACTATGTCCTTTGTGTCTTTTGTACCCTGAACTGGGCACATCACTCCAGATGTGTGAGTGTGAAAAAATAGTAAGGACTATCCCCCTCTACCTGCTGGTAACATAATGAAACCATGGAGGCTGCCAGTTTTAGTTGCAAGGGTAAACTGCTGGCCCATGGTCAAGCTGTTGTAGACCAGGACCCCTAAGTCCTTTTCTTGAAAAGTTGCTTTCTAGCCTGTAGTGATGCATGAGTGTGAGTTATTTCTCCCCATGTGCCAGACTTTGGATTTCCCTAATAAACTCAAAATATAACTCAATCAGTGTATCACTCAATGAAGCTAAACATTTAATACAATATAGTCTGGGCTGAAATATTTTATTTTGTCTTCATTAAATAATAGTCCATCTGAACAGTTTAAATTTGATTGTGCATTTGCACTGCAGAACAAAACCAAAGTTCAAAGCTGCTGTTGTTTCCCAGCAAAGCAGAAATGACTGAAATTATACAGGCCTCAGAGAACTGGTGATTTCACAAGTTTTTTTTATTTGTTTGATTCTTTGTTAATATGAACCGAATGACCCCCTTCTTTCTCACACCACCCAAAGGATTTCAGGTGCCTTGCTTAATGTGCTCTCGTAGCTAGCTCATGAGGCAAGCTGTTTTGACAATCCCTACTCAGCCCTCTGCTTGGGTCCAAGGAGTTCAGCCCTTAACACTTCAGCTTTACATGTGATTCGAGTCCTGCATTATTAAGGCAGCTGATAGAAAAGGTGTTGTTTATTCAGCTGCTGAAGCTGGGAAACCAATGGTGGAGAACCAGCATACTGAGACCTATCTGTCTGCTCTTGCAATATGGTACTTGCTTTTTAATGCTGAAGCACTGTTGTTGCTGTTGGCAACCACTGCCTGCTATTAACTTGGAGCCATTGTGTTGCAGAAGTATTGAACACCAGATGAAAGTGCTATTTGGTGGTAGTTTGTAAACAATACACAGCATGAGCAGCACTAAGTAAGTTTTTTTTTTGAGAGAAAAGAAGGATTCAGATGCCAAAACCATTCTAGACATCACCGGGCTTAAATCGTCAGATGTACAAACACACACACAGGAAAAATATTTTAATATGTAGAATTTTTAGAAATTCACCAAGAGCCTCAAGCATCCAAACCTAATTTTATCATTTAACTTTGGATTAATTAGACACCAACAAAATTATCTCAAGTAACTGCTATGAAATGTTCTTTAATAATTCTCATGGTATAGGTAGTCACATCATAACTGAATGTCAACACATTATTAGGGACTGGAAAAAAAAGTAATTTTCCTAATAGAAAAATTAACTAAAATGCCACACAGTGTTATTGGGAATTTTTAAGTGATCATGTTGAAGTCATTGATTGTACAAAACCAGCCTCAGCGGGATAGAGAAAGGTTGATAAATTTTTCAGTAACAATATCACATAAACTGCCTTTAAATCTGGGGAAAATAACTTTTAATCCATGGTAACAGACAGAAGTCTAAACCACTAACAAAATACATGTTTTGAGGGGTTTAGAATAATTGCGACAATGATAGAATGGCAGAATGTCAATGAGTTGAGACATCTATAGCACTTCAAGTCTAGGGTAACAACTGAACATACCAGAACATTTTGCTGTATTTCAAAAATAAAAAAAATAAAAATACTTTGGCCAGTTGCTCTTATTACATAATTCCGCATACTGATCAGATTTCCTGTGATTTTTGAATATTATTCTCCTGTTAAGTGTAATTTTGTGAGATAAAGACCAACTTTAAGAGATCCATTACGTACATTTCTGAAACATTAAACATCTGAGGTCAGAAAAATCCAAAAGACAGTGCAACTTATCTGTCCTTAGGTGGGAACCAGGGCTTTTGGCAGCTAAGTAATTATCTTTAATTCCTCTCTCTTACCTCCATATTTCCCAGACTTCTGCTGATACTCACTCAGGGCTTGTAACTGAATCATATTAGAAACTTCAGGAATAGGTTCAAAACAGAATAGCCAAGATGATACATGACTGAACTTCCTATTTGTGTCTAACTTGCAAAGCTTTGTCAGTGTGCAACATAGCAGCTTTGTGACCTCCTCTGTCCTGGACTCACTCCTCAGTGTGTCTCTGAGGGTACATGTGACCCCTAAAGTCAGTTTCTTGGTCAGACTCCCTGCAATATATGGGGATATTTCTTCATTGCTATCAGATAATCCTTGGTGTTTTCACACATTCTTCTATTGAGTTGATGTTCCCAGAATACTGTAGGTCATATAAGCACATCCTTCAGAATTTCCCAAATATACCACAAAGTATTTTTCACAGTTGTGGACCCATGTCGTGAAAATGTTGCCGCTCTGGAGTGATTGGTTTTGTAGAGCAAATCTGGAGAAAAGTTCGTAGGGTCCGTGCACAGAATTTGTAGCTCCCTCCCAGTCTGGACTTAGCACCTTATGACTGTTTTCCTCAGTAAGAAGTAAAGCATCTGTCAAACTCTCTCTGAATGTGACTATCCTTACAGTCCAGGTAACAGCACGCCAATTACAGCTACTAAAACTGGTTGGTTCAGACAAAATTGATGTGGCCTAAGGAATGCAGAGCATTGAGAAAGAGGATGCAGTTCTCAAAAGACAAGTGTAAAAAAATTTTCCTGTCAATTTCTATATGTCAATGAATATTTTATTTCAGGATCACTCTGTTACATGTCTTTTTAGATAGGTCTGGCTTTCTGGTCTTTAGCTGAATGAAGATTAGGTAAATCAAGCTTTCGTATTCAGATTATGTGTTTGAGATTAGCTATTTGAAGAATATCTTGTTGATGTTATTAAATCATATAATCATAGAGTAGCTCAGATTGAAAAGTTTCTTGAAAGATAATCTGGTCAAAGTTTTTTGTGGAAAAAGAGTTTATCTACCACCCTGTCCAACTGCATCATGAAAACCTCCAGTGATGGAACTCTACCACAGACCTGTTGAGACTGAGACCAGCAGCTCCAGAGTCCCATGGTGCAAGGATATATCTGTTCGCTATTTACTCCAAACTTTGATAGTAGCCAGGGGATAGTACAGAAAATAGCATTACCTGAGTGGTGCATGAAAGAGAGAATTTTGCACTCTCTCTTGCAGGGCTGCTTGCTATGAGCTAGTTTTTCACTGTGCATTCTAGTCAAGGTGTTTGTCAGGAAAAAGTGAGCATGTGAAATTGTAGTCTGATAGGAGTTACGTATAGACAACTAAAAGAGGGAACATTTCAATTGATTTTGTAACAAATGGACAACCAGGAGAATTGACCACAGTGCTCATATAATGAGATGAAGTTGTGAAGCTTTGAAATTATAGAACGCTATAGAGAAAGCAGATTCAAATTTAAAATGGATTAGAGATAAAGGTATTGTTTAAGGTTTCAGCAGGTGCATAGTCATGAAAATAGAAGATAAACCATGCAGTGATGACACAGATAAATCCATGAAACAATATAGGGCCAAAAAAAATATACAAAGGTTAGAAAAATATGAAAGCTGATAGGAGAATATCACCAGAACAAAACCACAAAATACTGAAATGTGATTTACTGTGTTCTTTGATACCAAAACATAATGATATTATATTTTTAGCTGATACCAGAAATACCAAATGAGGGCAAAGTGTTTAGCTCTAAAGGGAATATCTTTAGTTATTTGGAAAACTAAAGAAAATATATAAATCTCTGATGATAAAATTCTCATTATATTGCCTTCTTTCACTTTAGACTGTTAAAGATGTTTTTTCTACAGTCTCTGAAAAGAAAAAAAGGAAATTCATAATGGGATTGAATGCAGCATGGATTCACAGAAATTTGCTGAAAATATAAAAGCAATAGACCAAGATAACTTATTCACTTTTATAAATTATTTTCCAGACAAGAAAATTGCATTGAGTTTCGTATATTTGGACTTTAAGAAACAGAAACTCTACTTGATGGAAATTATCAGCACTGCAAAGAAAATAAAGATTTGTGCTATGATAATAGATTATGTAAATAAATGTTTGAAATATTGTTGTCAATGTTTAATGACAAAGAGGAAACTATCAAAATTTAATGAGGCTAACTTTGGAATTCTTGAAGAACAAGAAAATGATACACAGCTACTATTTAATGGGTTTATATTTTGTTTGTTGTGGTTTATTTTTACTGAATTACATCTGTTGACATCTTTAAGTTGGAAGACCATTGTGGAAACCAAGGCCTAATGAAATACATCAGAAAAAAATGTGAATACTCTTGAGCAAATCAGATTAAATTTAAGAGCATGAACTCAAAATGCTCTGAAAATTGGAGTTCACTTACAGATATTGATATTTTCAATTGGAAATGAAGAAGAGGACTTCCCATCACTTAGTATAGAGTGGAATTCAGCTTAGCTAATGTCAGATGACTACATTTTAATTGTTTATATCAGAGTTGATAATCCCAAACTCCTTTTGCAGTCAGCAAAGAGAAATAGGCAGTTTTAGGAAATGAGTACTGCAAACAGTTTTGGACATCGGCTTTGGGAGGAGATGAATTGTGCCCTGAGGCATGCTTTCCTCTGTGAAGGTAGTATAAGCGTCTGCCTAAACTGTAAAAAAAAGAAAGTAACATTCTTCCAGTCAGGAGAATACTGCCTTGGTTGACTACAACACACCAGCATATGTGACAATGAAAACAGCAGATAAAATCTTAGGAAGCATTGAATGAGGCAATACAAACAAGGCAATATACTGAACTTCTTAAATACAGAGATGGGATTTTTTCTGGAATACTCTAGACAGGGTTAGCGTGATAAGAATGTATCACAAAGCATCCATGTATAGGAAAAAAGATACATAAAACAATACTGGCATATAGAACCATAAATTGATGATGCATATTTTTAGGGTGGAGATTAGAAGGGTATTCCTAACTATCAGAAGAGTGAAGTATACAATGTTTTGAAGCAAAACCTTGTTTCGGAACAAACTAATATGAAACTTTATCAGAATTTGAAACTGATTATAGCATGTAGCTGTGGGAAAAACAGGCACTTGGCTTCATAGTCCAAGGAATTCGATACTGTAAAAGTCTCTGATATTTTATTGAGGAAACTATTGTTTTGTGAAATATTTCAGGAATATTTCAGCAAGGACAAATCTGTGCCTGCAGAGACAATGTTGAAAAAAAAAAGAATCAAATGTTAATGTTTCATGAAGAAAGGACTTAAGTAGGGAAAAAGGCATAAAACTGGTTAAAAACTAAAAACTTATCAAATTTTTGGAGCATTCACACCTGAAAGAAAAATGAAAGTAAAGCTTTATAACTTAGTTCCAGGCCTAAATAAAAAACATGTTTACTGTCTTTTATAATGTAAAGCTAATTTCATATGGAATTTTTTTTTTACCCTATGTTAAAATACTAGTTAGTAAATGTTGAACATATTTATTAATAAGTAGGATTTTCAGTTTACATTTTAATAGAATCATAGAATGGTTAGGATTGGAAAGGACCTTTAGATCATCTAGTTCCAACCCCCCTGCCATGGGCAGGGACACCTCACACTAAACCATACCACCCAAGGCCTCATCCAACCTGGTCTTGAACACTGCCAGGGATGGAGCATTCACAGCCTCCCTGGGCAACCCATTCCAGTGCCTCAACACCCTAACAGGAAAGAATTTCCTCCTTCTATCCAATCTAAACTTTCCCTGTTTAAGTTTTAACCCGTTACCCCTTGTCCTGTCACTACAGTCTCTAATGAAGAGTTCCTCTCCAGCATCCCTATAGGCCCCCTTCAGATGCTGGAAGGCTGCTATGAGGTCTCCAAGCAGCCTTCTCTTCTCCAGGCTGAACAGCCCCAACTTCCTCAGCCTGTCTTCATACAGGAGGTACTCCAGTCCCGCGAGCATCCCCGTGGCCCTTCTCTGGACTTGTTCTAACAGTTCCATGTCCTTTTTATGTGAAGGACACCACAACTGCACACAGTACTCCAAGTGAGGTCTCACGAGAGCAGAATAGAGGGGCAGGATCACCCCCTTCGAGCTGCTGGTCATGTACCTTTTGATGCAGCCCAGGATATGGCTGGCTTTCTGGGCTGTGAGTACACACTGCTGGCTCATGTTGATCTTCTCATTGACCAACACCCACAAGTCTTTCTCCACAGGGTTGTTTTGAATAGCTTCTTAGCCCAACCTGTAGCTGTGCCTGGGATTGCTCCGACCCAGGTGTAGGTCCTTGCACTTGTCATGGTTAAATTTCATCAGCCCACCTCACAAGCATGTCAAGGTCCCTCTGGAATTCCTTCCCTCCAGCGTATCAACCGAACCACACAGCTTGGTGTCACCAGCAAACTTGCTGAGGGCGCACTCAATCCCACTGTCCTTGTCAGTGACAAAGATGTTAAACAAGACCGGTCCCAACACCTATCCCTGAGGGACACCTTTTTTATTTCATACTGTAATTCAATTACAAACATGAATTATGTGCAATAATTAGTAACATTGAGAGCTGGTATAGCACATTAAAATTTGTTTTACTGAAATTTGCCACTTAAAAGTAGAGTATAGAAGGTGGATTCTGTGCCACACTTTGGGGTCCTAAATTTAGGCAGTAAATGAACCCAGCACGATAGTGTTCAAGTTCAGAATACCTATATTTAGGTGTTTATATGTAAATTCCATATAAAAGCTAGTTGTCTAAGTTGCCATGGTGACATGTGGAGATCTAATCACTGCAGTGAATGGATCCTAAAGAGCTAATAAGCTCAAAGCCTTTAGGAGTGCCACCCCTAACCCACATATAAGAGTAGTGCCATTTAAGAAACCTTAGATCATCTGATAAGATGTGGAGCAGCAGCTATATGGAATAAGCTGAGGCATTTCAAATGCCGTTGTTTGAGCATAAGAATTGAGCCTTTAGGGTAGCTTGTGAGTCAGACAGGGTCATTTTCTGGAGGTGCCTGTCTCTCTCTGTCCCTATGGAGGGGAATAGAGATTACCTATATGGTGGAAGGAGATGATAGGATGGGATGGGATGGGTTGGAGGGGATAGGATGGGGTGGGAGGGGTTGGGATGGGATGGGAAAGGAGGGCAAGGCAGGGTAAGGCAAGGAGAAAAGACTGCAGACTAGTTGGGGAGTCTTCCAAGAATGTTCTGAAGAAATGTGAAAAAGAAGAATTAGGAAGGATTTCTTATGTTTTCAGAGTGAAATACTGTGATGGACTCACTGAACTTATCAGATCAGCAGTGTTTAAAAACAAATGAGGCTTTCTTTGTGACACACATACAAGATATTTATGCAAAGTATTTATTGCCACAGGAGGCAAGAAGCCAAAACAGACTGAAGAAATTAATGGAAGAAAGCCACTTGTCAGTTAATAAGTAGTAAGTATTAGAATGTCCAACTAGATAAGCCTCCTGTCCTACAGTAACTAAGAGCACACTGAACTTTCACTGCTGTTCTTCAGATGAATTACTACTTGCATGTTATACCAGCTCTTAATCCACTGATGCATGTTATGCCAGCCTTTCATCTTATCCCAAAGGCTGCTTTCCAGAACTGAGGCAGTACCTCAGCCTTACTTTCTGTTGAATCCATTTGGCCATGTGACATCACTCACTGGAGATACTCTGAGAAGACAACAATCCATCCTGTCATTTCTTCACCTTTTTTATTTCAGTTTTAATTCTTACAATGTATATCACCTGTTTTCACTTTGTAGCTGCTGTCGGTGTAATTTCTAATCTACAGTTCTGTTTCACTGTACCCCTCACACTCTAAACACATACACACGTGCACACACAGACACAGAAGCATAGGCATAGGTCATTGCTTTTCCATTTTCTTTCCTCTCTGTACTTATACCATATCGTCCTTGCTGATCGAAAAAGGAGAAACAAATCAGGCAAAGAGCATTGCCATCAAGTTGTGTATAAAATGAACCTAAGTAACCATGTAATTATTCTCAGTCTATTGCTGCTGCTCTTTATTGTTCTCACTTATTGTGTCATCTTTCATATTGTAAGACTGTAGGCTCCTTGGGGAGGGGACCACATCATTTATTTTCTCTTTGAAGTACCTTCACCACCTTAGGCACTTTGCAAGTAACAAATAATAACAGTAACCATTAATCAGGTAACAGTATCAGTAGAAAACACCACTCATTGGCAATTAAAATCTTAGCTAAAGTAGGCAGGTTCTTACTTCAGAATTTAGAAAGTCTTTTCTTTCTGTTCCTTTCTAATTAAGGAGCCAACTTTCTTTATCCAGCATAAAATACAGGACCCCTCAAATGGCCTTTATTTGTCTTTACTTTTAGAGTTTTTCCCTTCAGACTGAAAGGATGAGTGAAATCTACAATCCCTATGTTTTAAGTGGCCTATGGCTTATATATCTCTTTTCTGATCATTCCAAATAGCAAAGGTGATTAAAGGTGAGGTTATTGGCTTAGCTGAGAACACACTGAAATTGCTGGAGCTAAAGGTTTACATTATCAGAGTAGGTGAAAGAATTTGATTTCATTAGATGCTATTGAAATCCAATGAGTTTTAAACACATAGCTAGTATAATCAATGATGACTGAACCCAAGATGACACAGCATTTTTATGCAGCTGGTAGCAAGAAGTTGTTTTGTACTGCAGCTTGTCTGGACTGGTGGAACCAGACAAATAAATGCACTTTTTCTTCCTTTTTTTTTTTTTTTTGGAGTCTTTTGCTTACAAAGGGAAAAAAAATGTTTTCAACACTATTTGCAAACAACCAGTTGATGTTAAGATACTTTTTTTTGCCTTGACTTGAAATGGCTAAGTGTGCAGTGTATTTCTGCTTATTATCCATTAACATCTTACTCTATTTGTATCTATATACAAAGCTTTCATATAATTATTCTTTACAGCTTTGATTGTGGCAAGACACCATATAATGTTGATGAAAGGCCTTCAATTTCAGTTCTAAGACTGAGAATAATCTTCGGAATAAATGGTAGAAAATGTTCTCTTTATTGCAACAAATAAAGTATCTTAATTGAAAATATTGATAAGCGATGTACTTTAAGCGCAAATCATTATGTAATTCTAATGAATACGTCAGTTTAATCTCGGAGTACTTCCCATTTTCCCCAAAGCCCATTTTTTTTCCTCCCCAGTTCTATCATTCCTTCCTGCATAACCTAAAGGCTTATTATACTTGCCCTTAGGTGTCTGTTTTCTTCCCCCTGACCTTTCTATTCATATTTTTAACGCTAAATATGTATGCATATTAATATTTCTAACACAAAATTAATAAGATACTTCATATCTTCTAGTTGGTCCTAAATTAAGGTCATGTCCCTTTTTTACCTGGTTTTATATGTAAGCTCATAAAAGGCATATGCACATAGCTTCTATATATTTATATATAGAATCATAGAATCATAGAATAATTAGGGTTGGAAAGGACCTTAAGATCATCTAGTTCCAACTCCCCTGCCATGGGCAGGGACACCTTACGCTAAATCATATCACCCAAGGCCTCTTCCAACCTGGTCCCTTGCCAGGGATGGAGCATTCACAACCTCCCTGGGCAACCTATTCCAGTGCCTCACCACTCTAACAGGAAAGAATTTCCTCCTTCTATCCAATCTAAACTTCCCCTGTTTAAGTTTTAACCCGTTACCCCTTGTCCTTTCACTACAGTCTCTAATGAAGAGTCCCTCTCCAGCATCCCTATTGGCCCCCTTCAGATACTATCAGTAGATAGTATTGATACTTCAGATACTATCAACAGATAAACCTAAGTGGCATATATAAATAATTTATGAAAACTCATTTCTCCAGTGCGCCAAGGTTTACAGGAGATAAGTAAAAAAGCAAAGCAGGTGAAAGAGGTGGGAGGATGATGATAAGTGAAATCTAATTTTACAGGTATATATATTTATACCCATATATAAAAAATCCCATGGAGATACAAACATCTCATATGTTCTGCTCTTGCTATTATTATATTATTATTATTGTTATTATTATTATTATTGTCCAGTAACTAATTTATAAATTGGATTATAACCTCCTTGGGAGACAAGCCATTTTTTGTTTCTACTGTGAGATGCTCAGCATACCTTTAGGGATTTGACACTAAAACCCATGGGGATGGCTTCATTTCTGTGTTCATATTTCACATGCTGTCCCAGCTATTTCCTTCCACAGCACGTACCTTGGCGCAGGATGCTGTATTCCATGTCTTTAAATTGCCAGCACAGCTGCTGAAAGGTGTGGTTTAGAGCATGTGATAGCATACTTGTGATATTTTAATTAATATAGAATAGGTAAGAGTAGGAACAAAGTCCTTTCTCAGTGATTTTATAAAAATTATGAATCACAGTTTGTACATGGGGATCCTAGAGAGTGTCCACTTCTCCAGCATGAGTGGTTCGTGCCATTCAAGGTTATTGGTGTTACCTATGACAGTAACTGGATCAGCATATTTTGATTCTGCCCTTTTAGAATCGAAGAATCATAGGATAGTTAGGGTTGAAAAAGACCTGAAGCTCATCTATTTCCAAACCCCCTGCTGTAGGCAGGGACACCTCACACAAAACCATGTCACCCAAAGCTTTGTCCAGCCTGGCCTTAAACACTGCCAGGGATGGAGTATTCACAACTGCCTTGGGCAACCCATTCCAGTGCCTCACCACTTTCACAGTAAAGAATTTCTTCTTTATATCCAACCTAAATCTCCCCTGTTTAAGTTTGATCCCATTACCCCTTGTCCTACCACTACAGTTCTTGATGAAGAGTCCCTTCCCAGCATTCCTGTAGGCCCCCTTCAGATACTGGAAGGCTGCTGTGAGGTCTCCAAGCAGCCTTCTCTTCTCCAGGCTGAACTTTCTCAGCCTATCTTCATATGGGAGGTGCTCCAGCCCCCTTGTTATCCTCCTGGCCTTCCTCTGGACTTGCACCAACAGCAGCAGTATGTCCTTCTCATGTTTAGGACATGAGAACTGCACACAGTACTCCAAGTGAGGTCTCACGAGAGCAGAATAGAGGGGCAGGATCACCCCCTTCGAGCTGCTGGTCATGTACCTTTTGATGCAGCCCAGGATATGGCTGGCTTTCTGGGCTGTGAGTACACACTGCTGGCTCATGTTGATCTTCTCATTGACCAACACCCACAAGTCTTTCTCCACAGGGTTGTTCTGAATAGCTTCTCAGCCCAACCTGTAGCTGTGCCTGGGATTGCTCTGACCCAGGTGTAGGACCTTGCACTTCGCTTTGTTGAACTTTGTGGAGTTTGCATTGACCCATTAAGAGTGTCAAGGTCCCACTGGATGGCATGATTTTTGCCATAGTTTTTGCCATGCTTTTTGCTGAATGTAATGATAGAATGTTCCCACATTCAACTGTATAATCATTAGAATATCTTCTTTCATCCATTCACCACAAAATATCAGCGAAGTGCAGGGGTGGGAGGAAGTGGTGGTAATGTGTTTTTGCGTTAGTTTCCACAAAGGTAGCATGTGAATCATGCATAAAAGTTATTCCTAAACTAACTGATACAGCAAGACCGGGTGTAGACTTATGGAAAGAATCCAGTGGGGAAGGGTTATACAGTAGCATAGCTTTCCCTTTATTATTTAACAGGGATCACACTTTTGACAGGTGTTGCTTATGGAAAAAATAAGAGGGAAAAGTTAAAGCTCAGCAGTTAATCCATTGACTGCACTGTAACCCTGAATTACTATTGTAATTCATACTGTTGTTCTTGATATTGGCTGTTTTCCTTTCCTACCCTTGTTCCAAGGGTAATTGTTGTGACACATCCTGTCGTGTATGTTGGCACTCAGCTGCTGAAGACTGTATCCACCACATTGTCACTACATTGCTGGGAGTGTGCTGCAAGCCTTCTGTGATCAGCGCTGGTAACTGGTGGTGTTCTCGCTTGTTGGCTGTGTTATACACTCACCCCTTTCTATATTAACCCACTCACCAAGCAGCTAAACCATAACAATATTTGAAAACAAGGAATGCCTTTCTTTCAGCTGAACAAATGCTGTGTTTTTATTTTGTTATGCTGCTTGAACTTGATATATTACAGGGCTTCATAGCATTTGATTTACAACATTACAACCAGGATACACTGTTAACATGAAGTGGTGCTGTTGCAGGTACTGGTTTCACATACATTGCACTGTACCATTTAGTTGTGACAGATTTTTGTGCTATGCCACTCAATGACTGGGCATATTTGAGCAAAATCACTGAGCCAGGTTTTATAAACACATAACTGATGATTACATTTCTTTACTCAGCCTCATCTGCAGAGTCTCATGCTTTGCAGTTCACTGTCTTTAACGAGCATGTGTCTCTGATAATTGGTTTTCTTCTGGCATCATCTCTGGAGCTAGCGTTGAGTGGGAGTGAGGTGCAGACTGTTCTTGTCCTTTCATGTGAGGTACTGTGATTTCAGCCACAACCCTAGCAGTTAGCTTCTGAACTGCCCAAATCTGCTTCTTCCATTAGCCTTTAAAAAAGGACTATGTTCTGAGTTTATGGCTGGTAGTTACTTCACTGCCTGTTATGCTGTGTGGGCCAGCACCACCAGGGGTCTTGCACTGTGTCCTGCCTGCAGAACATCAGTTCATGTTTTGTGAGGCTTTCTTTGATCATTCAGCTGCATCCACGGGAGAAGCAGTGACTGTGGGGAGGAAAAAGGAGGCGAGGAAACGCCCGTTGGATCAGAAGTTGTTAGGAGTCTCAGTATTTGTCTCCTCTCCCCTCTAATGACTGGAGGATACCTACTTACTCTTGCCAGTCCTTTGAAAAATCTTATTTCCCCTGCCTGGCTCTGTGTTAGAGTGCTATCTGAAAAAAACATTGTCCAGCTCTTGACTTGAAAATGGACTTTGGCATTATCCTTATGGGTTCTGACTCTGGACAGTAGTCTTGTAATTTCTTGTCCACTCAAGGAATATTTGTCCTGCGAGCCCTGCAACCATTCTTATTCCTTCAAGATTTCTTTTGAGTATGTTCTTCTTCGTGGTTGCCTGGGAATTTTGATCCCGACATGAGTGTACTAGATGACATCTTCAGACAAATGACAGGGAATAATGTACCTTTCAGAATATTTAGTGCAAGACTTTAATATACCTTAGGAACAGCAAAGGGTCAGAAAATGGGGGAATTACCCTTTCATCTTGCTTCTTGTGTCCAGCTGTTTTCTAAAATGGACCTAGATCCCTGATGTACTAAAAATATATCATCTAGCTATAGCTCGTCTGGTAGATCTTAGAATATTAGCTAGTGTAAGGTAACCTTAAAGATAACTTTACATCAGTACAGATAGCAGCTTACAAGGCATAATAAAAATGATAGAAAATATATGAACAGATTGACTTTAGTTGCAGTTAAGTAACTGGGACATGTTAGAAGACTCACAAATGAGAAATGAGCCAAACAGAGGTCAACAGACAAACTCAGTTATATATCAGACAGCTTTTTTTCTTTTTTGACATAACATTATTGACAAGCACACATTTGCCATATACAAATTTGAATAACTTCATCTATTAATAATATCTAATTATTTTATATAGAACAATGGAATTTTATATTAGCAGTAAGATAATAATTGAGAGGTTTAAACCAAGATTATGTTCCCATGTTGCAGAACTTGTATTGAAGCCAAAGTTCCCATCTGTAGATGTCCTAAGAACATCACTGGAAAACAGTCTTTGAAGTTAGGGAAATTAGGCAAGACTTCATCCCTAATGTATCAATCACATTTAAATGGTCTTCATGATAAAAATATAAAGATTTAAGTATAAGCATCTGTTTTATTTTGTTAGGCCTTTTATTATTACTATTTTTATACACTATTGCTATAATCACAGATTTCATAAGCTGTTTTATCTATCTATAATGATATATATATAAGGCACTGTGTTTTCTCTAAACATAGTTGTTATTTATTTGTTCATTCTGTGCTTCAGATTTTAAATTCAAACATGGAGGAGGAGGAGTGTTATTTGTTATTTTGCCAATCTGTTTTTCCTTAAATTCCCTGGGTTCTTAGCTTGTGCCTGAGTGTCAGTAGAATCCTAGGGCACCAGTATTGTTTGGTCTCAGCAGTGATAAACTTAGTGACTATTCATCAGTAACTGATAGATTTGGCAACGAGGCAGAACGTTCACTTTGACAGTGGATGTCTCCAAGAAAAAGCCATTTTGAGCATCTTCATTCTTTGATTGCCCTGAGGCTTCAGTGACAGAGCTGTGACATCTAGGTTTTTCTTGGGGTTCATTTTCAGTTTTCACTCACTTGTTCCTATAGTAGTCCTGTAGTATATTCCTTTCTGGTTTTAATACCTTTTAAAGGGCCTGCAGCTGCTGTTCATCCTCCTATTGCTGCATGATGATCCTGTTCTGGAGATAAAAAGGAATCTCTTTTTCCTCCTACAAAAGCATCTAATAATTTTTTTCTCTACATACAGTTGGAAAGTTTTACTGTTGATTTCCATATGCCTGTGATAAAGCGTTAAATAAATTCTGCTATGGATTTTAGAGTCAGCTCAACATTTTTTCTTTCATCTGGCACATTTTCATGCATGGGTTAATTAGTTTGTATAGGGTGAGCTCAGGCAACAATTCATGGTGCTGTGCATAAGACTGTCAATCCAGTCATGCGTCTAATATTAAATACCTCTGCTGCTAATGCGAAAAAGAAAAACTGATCCCTGCCCTTGGAGAAAAATGGCACTTCTTTATGTCCTTGATTCTTAAGAATAGACCCTTTAACATTGCCTTTTCTGAGGGTCAGAGAATAAGCTATCCTCTTGCTCCCTTGCCTTCATTCATTTACCAATATAAACATTCTCTTTAAGACTCCCTTTGCTACTGTATCCAAGAGGGAAACACACTACTGAGGAGAATATCTTTCTTGCTCTTCTTGATAGTCCTCTCTGTAGGTGTTCAGCCCTTTGTGGATAACCTTCCAATACCTATGTTTGAGAAGAGAACTGTGGAAGGTCTTTACAAATGCTGAGAGTTGTTTTGGACCTGGGGTTTTCAAATCTCTTCATACAACTTTTGCCCGTTGAACTGGTTTAACAGGGACAGAGTCTAGTAGAGGATATATCCTACTAGTGAAATACTCAGCCCAGTGAAAGGTTTGCTCAGTTCCTTATATTACAGAGGGGTAATACTCTGAAGACCACTCCTGAAGACCCAATTTTCTCACAAATGCAGTACGATGAGTTCTGAAGGGTCATATCCTTAGTTATCTGTTTTTTTTAGATGATATTTCTTTGTGGGTTTTTTTTTCTAAATTTCTTAGAAATCTGCAGTGCTCTCTCCTGTTTTATCTTGATGTGCTTTAAGCAGCCTCAATATAATTAACCATTGTGCTTCATCTTAGTTCAAAATGCCTCCTATATGTTTAAAATTTGTTTACATTCTTGTATACACATAAGAAAAGCATGAACATGACTTATGAATTTCCTTTAATTTATTCATAGATGTAAATTTCGACAAGGATAAGCATATTATCCTGAATATTTTACATTATCCTTACATTAATTTCTCTCTACATTTGTAAATTCTTTTCCTCTTTGTGTTCTTATGTTTTTCAGTTTTTAAGACTAAACATATTTTTAAAATATCTTTGTCTAAACTGTGCTCTGCAACTTGCAAAATTCTCTTGAAAATAACATGATCATTCTGGAAGCTAAATTTCATTATAGATGCTGAAATTACCCTTACCTTTGCATAAGATTTTTACCTGAGACATATTTACCATTATGTGAATCAAATGACATGACACTTGATGATTAAAAGAATTAGATGTGCATAAGATGTTGTCACTCTCAGTTGAAAAGCTCGTACAAAAGCCTCATGGAAAGTCATCCTCTAAAGTTAAATAGTCTATACTAGACATATCTTTTTAATATATTGTAAACAATGTGAAAATAGTTAATATGCCTTGTGTTCTGTTACACAAAGGAGCTGGCTGCTACATTTTTCTTTGCAAATGTTTCTATTAAGACTTTGATTGTAAAGGGACAAAGCAGATCAATTTTATTAATTCTTAAAATAATTGGATGATATAATAGAAACATTGTTAAATATCCTCTTAAATTAACAGTTTCAGCAGTCATAATTTCCTTCACAGAAAGGGAAATTAAAAAACACATATGCAGCATGTTTCTGAAATTAAGTTTTTAGCCAGTGTGACAGTGGTAATCAAAAGAGCTGAATTTGTTTCACCAGCATCTAATAGATTTCCAATTTATGCATTATTTTACTCCCATATAAATTACCCAACATATTAAGTACTTTTTTATTATAAAATCAATATGATATTCTAAAAATTGCATTTTATTAGTCTACAAAATTACTTGAATGTTTCAGCACTATTTAACAATCACCCATTTAGCACTTTGATTTGAAATCAATCATTAAAGATTCATTTTGTCTCACTACAACTATCTGTAAACATTATCCTCTCTCTTCTTGTGTCTTCATTAGCATCTTGTCATCCTCACGTTATTTTGTAACCTATTAGAGTCACTCTAAGCTTCAGCAACAGACCTTTTATTAGACTCCCACTGATAAAGTTAACCATCAGGTAACAACTGAGGTAACTGGTCACAATAAAATGAATCACTGAAGAGGCGCAAACACTGTGACTTGTTTCTCTCCCTTTCCTGCAATCAGGGGTAAGTGGTCAGTACCCAGCCATGTAATTGAGACAGATAATCATTTGAGATAATCGCTGGTAAATCTATCAATAACATTTGTTAGTAAATAGATGTAGGTAAATTCGGCAAATAATTTTCTGCTAATATCCCATTTCAAAATGCTTTACATGTATAGTCTGGTTGAAGGAAAAGTGTCAAATTTATAAGGAGTGCACCATTATCATATGCCCACTCATTGGCATCAATAACCTGGAATGCATCTGTAGATCCAAATGAAGTCGCCTGTACAATACCCATGTGGCAGAAATTTAAACAGAATAAGGTCAAAGGAACTGCACAGGAGATTAAATTTTGGGGAATAAAATAGCAAGATGGATGCCACTAGATCCCACAGATGCAATCAACAAGATAACAGCAATGTCTCCACCAGCTAATAAGAAAGAAAGCTGCAAGGGAGACTCCATGTCGACCCCTTGGCTTTTGGAGTCGGGGATACAGAATATCTGAGGCCAGCTGTACCCCAACTGAGAAAGAGATATTATGAAGAGGTTCGAGCTGCTTTAGAAGCGAGTGGCACTGAAGCACAGCTCTTTCTGGCACCCCAGTTGCCCATGCTGGGCTGGATGTTCAAAGGCAGGGTCTTCGCTACACATCATGCAACTGATGCTCCGTGGAGTAAGTGGGCTGCAGTAATTACACAATGAGCTCGAACAGGAAATCCCAGTTGTCCAGGAATTCTAGAAGTCATCATGGACTGGCCAGAGGGCAAAGATTTTGGAATGTCACCAGAAGAGGAGGTGATGCATGCTCAAGAGGCCCCACCATATAATAAACTGTCAGAAAGTGAAAAGCAGTATGCCTTGTTTACTGATGGGTCTTGTCGTATTGTGGGAAAGCATCGGAGATGGAAGGCAGCTGTATGGAGTCCCCAACGACAAGTTGCAGAAACTGCTGAAGGAGAGGGTGAATCGAGTCAGTTTGCCGAGGTGAAAGCCATCCAGCTGGCCCTGGACATTGCTGAACGAGAAAAGTGGTCAGTACTTTATATTGACTCATGGATGGTGGCAAATGCCCTGTGGGGGTGGTTGAAGCAATGGAAGCAGAGCAACTGGCAATGCAGATGTAAACCCATCTGGGCTGCTGCACTGCGGCAAGATATCACTACCCGAATGCAGAACCTGGTGGTGAAGGTATGCCATGTAGATGCTCATACACATGTACAAGAGTCGGGCCACTGAGGAACACCAGAACAACCAACAGGTGGATAAAGCTCCTAAGATTGAAGTGACTCAGATGGACTTAGATTGGCAACATAAAGGTGAATTATTTTTGGCCTGGTGGGCCCATGACACTTCAGGCCATCAGGGCAGAGATGCAACATACAGATGGGCTTGTGATTAAAGGGTGGATTTAACAATGGACACTATTGCCCAGGTTATTAATGAGTGTGAAACATGTGCTGCAATTAAGAAAGCCAAACGGTTAAAGCCTCTTTGGTATGGAGGACGATGGCTGAAGTACAAATATGGGGAAGCCTGGCAGATTGATTATATCACACTCCCAGCAACCCACCAAGGCAAGCGCCATGTACTTGCCATGGTGGTAGCAACCACCAGATGGCTGGAAACATACGCTGTGCCCCATGCCACTGCTCGGAACACTATCCTGGGCCTTGAGAAACAGATTATGTGGCGACATGGCACCCCAGAGAGAACTGAGTCAGACAATGGGACTCATTTCCAGAACAACCTTATAGACACTTGGGCATTGAGTGGGTATATCGCATCCCCTACCATGCACCAGCCTCTGGGAAAATCGAACGGTACAATGGGCTGTTAAAAACTACACTGAGAGCAATGGGTGGTGGGACTTTCAAATATTGGGATACACATTTACCAAAAATCACCTGGTTGGTCAACATCAGAGGATCTACCAACAGGGCTGGCCCAGCCCAGTCAGAACTTTTACATACTGTAGAAGGGAATAAAGTTCCTCTGGTGAACATAAAGAATTTGCTGAGGAAGACAGTCTGGGTTATTCCTGCTTCAGGTAAAGATAAACCCGCTTGTGGGATTGCTTTTGCTTAGGGACTCTGATATACTTGGTGGGTAATGTGGGAAGATAGGGAAGTCCAATGTGTAAATCAAGGGGATTTGATTTTAGGGGAAACAGCCAATGAACTCAATTGTATGCTGTTCCCTGCTATGTAGCAATTTTATAGCCCACCAACTAGATGTCTTCAGGTCACCAGTGACTGGCCCTGACTTTCCTCCGACCATCATCCCAACAAAGACTGAACTTTGATGAAACTAGATGAGTTCTGCGGTACCATCAGCAGGCAACTATCCAACACTGCACACAGCCTCTCCTGCTCTGAAAGAGTGTTACAAGAGATGGAGCCTGACATCATGGACCAGATGGACTCAGCATCTTTATAGGGATTAGTCCATGCACTAAGGAATATCTCTCTCTCTTTGTGTGCATGTGGATGTGTGCATATATATATATATATATAAGAGTAATGGTATATTGAAAATGTGGGATCTGAGCATGACGTGAATGGTATGGAATAACGGGTGGATACTGTCCTGGGTTCAGCAGTAGCAGTCATTTTTCTCCTTCTTAGTAGCTGGTGCAGTGCTGTGGTTTTGATTTTCAGCCTGGGAACAGTGCTGATAACACCAATGCTTTTAATTACTGCTCAGTAATGTTTACTCTGACCAAGGACTTTCTGAGTCTCATGCTCTGCCAGGGAGGAGGGAAAGCTGGGAGGAAGCAGAGACAGGACACCTGGCCCAAACTAACCAAAGAGTTATTCCATACCACAGCACGTCATGCCCAGTGTATAAACTGGGGGCAATTACCCTGAAGGGCTAGATCACTGCTCGGGTTGGGCTGTGTGTCAGTTGGTGAGTGGTGAGCGGTTGTATTCTCTTCACTTGTCACTTCCCTTATCATTATTATTATTGGTGGTAGCAGCAGTGGTTTGTGTTACTCCTTAGTTACTGGACTGTTCTTATCTCAACCCATGGGAGTTACATTCTTTCTATTCTCCTCCCCATCCCTCTGGGAGCAGGGGAAGAGGAAGGGGGGGGGGGGGAGTGAGCGAGTGGCTGCGTAGTTCTGGGTTGTTGGCTGGGCTTAAACCACGACAAGTACCTTTTTCCTTAGCTCGTATAGTATCTAGCATAAGCAAGCTCTGACAGCTACCATCATCCAAACCAGTTGTCCCACAAGCAGAGGACCAGCAAAGTCTAGCTCCCTGAGGATCTGTGTCCTGGCTCTCTAAAGAGTTTTACTCTGCTACTTACAAATCCTTTGTTAGTTCCTTTTAAAAAAAAAACTTACTGCAGTCGCTCCTGTCTTCCTTAGCTTCACCAAACCCACAATGCTTTCCTCTCAATTTAATGTCTCTTGCATGCTTTACAATAACACCAGAACTTTTCCTATGGGGGTTCATAAGCCTTCAAACAATATCATAAATTTATTTTCATGTCTGCAGATAGATGGCCGAATGAAAGCACATTCTACTTCTGGTTAAGAGCTACAGCTGTTGTGGCTGACTAGCAAATAACACAGCTCGTGAATTCCCAGCCGTCCCTTACAGAAGACATTCATATATTCTTTACCCATCTCTTGATTTTTTCTCAAAATTCATAGAAACATAACCTCTTCCAGATCTCTACTCCTTTGTGAAATTTGCTTGGAACTGACCAATTATGTCTAAGGCTTTTACAAGTGGGAGGCAACAGGTAGAGAAAAGATACTAATTTCCTCGGGAGAATGGCTTAAGAATAAACATATCCAATGTATCTGTTTACCAGCATGGCAGTTGACATAAACACCTTATGTTCTGAGTAACAAATGGAAAAGACTGTGCTTTGGTCGACAGTGGATTAAGTGTGGGCACTCACAGAAACAGGTTCTTTTTGTGGTTAAAATAGAGCATGTCTGAGCCATCAAATGACACTGTATGGAGATGACATTGGCATCACTTGAGCACAAGCCAGCTGTATTTGTTAATGTTTTGATTTTAATGGAAAGAAAACCTGCATGTGCACTCAAATGTGACATGACCTCATGTGCAAGAAAGTTCATGATGCACACAAACTCTTCTCTATTACATTCCAACATTAAAAGAATAAAAATAAAATAAAATAATAAAATAAAATAAAATGAGATCATAGGCTGCAAACGAGATACCACAGCCCCATGGGTCAGGCTCCCAGTCAGGACTATCTGTAGATCAAGGCATCTGATAGCAGTATCAACGAAAAGGGAAATTACGGACAATTATTGCCATGTAAGAGAGAAGAGAAACAGTCTGGGTTTTTTTTCCTCCCAGAAGGCTGAAGTACAGGATAACACATGAATGTTTTCTTGCTTGCAGCCCAGAAAGCCAACCGTATCCTGGGCTGCATCAAAAGGAGCGTGACCAGCAGGTCGAAGGAGGTGATCCTGACCCTCTACTCTACTCTTGTGAGACCTCACCTGGAGTATTGTATGCGGTTCTGGTGTCCTCAACATAAAAGTCCAGAGAAGGGCCACGAGGATGCTCACGGGACTGGAGTACCTCCTGTATGAAGACAGGCTGAGGAAGTTGGGGCTGTTCAGCCTGGAGAAGAGAAGGCTGCTTGGAGACCTCATAGCAGCCTTCCAGTATCTGAAGGGGGCCTATAGGGGTGCTGGAGAGGGACTCTTTATTAGAGACTGTAGTGATAGGACAAGGGGTGATGGGTTAAAACTTAAACAGGGGAAGTTTAGATTGGATATAAGGAGGAAGTTCTTTCCTGTTCGGGTGGTGAGGCACTGGAATGGGTTGCCCAGGGAGGTTGTGAATTCTCCATCCCTGACAGTGTTCAAGACCAGGTTGGAAGAGGCCTTGGGTGATATGATTTAGTGTAAGGTGTCCTTGCCCACGGAGGGGGAGGTGGAACTTGATGATATTAAGGTCCTTTCCAACCCTAATTATTCTATGATTCTGTGATTCTATGTTAATTTTCCTTGCCATATTGTAAGTACCCTTAAAAAATGGCAAACAAAATACATAATTTACTGCATTTTTTTTCCTACTCAATTTACATCTTAATTGAAAACCAAATTCCTTAAATTCTACAATCATCCAGATTTAGCATAGCCTAGGAAAGGCTTATTTTGACAATGATTACACCCATGCTATGAAGACTGGAAAAACACTTTGTAGAGGTTAAACAGCTGGAGGGAAACCCTGAGTTTGCAGAAGTTAACAAGAGCTTTTCCACAGACTTCTATCAGGTCAAAATTTCACCCCCACCATGCTGTGAACTTTGCTTATCACACTTTTCATAACTATCCCATTGTGACTTCTCTTCCTTTCTCTTTCCGTCATCCCCTGTGTCTTATCTTTTGGTCTGATTAGAGGACTGTTACTGAGCAGCACTGTGTTTACAACACTTTGCCTTGATCTCTGAGTTTTGGTGTTACATACAGCTGCAGAACCAGAATTTATGAAGATTTATTTAATATTTATCTATTAAATACTCCCTTTACTCAGTATGATTGTCTGTTTAATATTTTTAAATAAACACTTTTGAAGAGACCTGGAGGTTGTATTTCGTCTAAGCAAAATAAAGGACAATGATCTTCTGAACACAGAGATGTTGCCTTTGCTAAGACGGAACCATAGTTGATATGAAGGAAGAAAAAAGTGTGGTTGCTGATTGCTTTATGTCTTATACCCGTCTCACGTATTTTTTACATTGTTCTCTTTTAAGTGGAAACTCCCATGGATTTATAGCTTATGCTTACCATTTCATCATTTAAACTAATGGACAAAGACTGAACGGTAGCGTATGAACAACAGCATTGCATGGGCAGTGTGTAACAGCTAAGCATCCCCACATGCAACACTAGCTGATTTAGTCTTTTAAGTCTTTTAATCTTTTTTTGCACTGGGGTGATAATATCTGTTACAATGGAGACTGCTTTTCAAACAAGCGACCTTCTCTAATAATGTTCTCTGATGCATTCACAGTTCTACCTCACACCTTGACAAAGGCTGTGTGGACAGCAGACTCCTGTTGCAGAATAGCACTGGGGCTTCCATTTCTCTCTGATGCAAAATGTCAAATGGATCTGGGTCAGTAAATCGCAAAGCAAGCTAATTAGATGGTACTTGAACGCAAATGCTCAGCAATAGCAAGCCACCGATATTGGTAAGAGTTATGATCTTGCCCTCCACTATTTGCTAGAGCCCTACTTTTTGGCGGGGGCAGGAGAGGAAGGGGAGTGAAGACCTCATCTCTTTTCTGTAGAATAATATTGTGCTTGTCCTTTCGTAGCTTCATAACACTAGACCTTCACTTCCTTTTCAATTCTTCGTTTCTCCAGCCATAATGAATGTTGTGTTTAATATTTGTATTTGTGAAAGTTCCTCTGCAAGTGACTTTTTTTTTTTTTTGTAGAAGAGAATTTTTTTACTTATGTTTATATCCCTACCTCACCTAACTTTCATCCAAAATAAATTTGGTTGCTAATAACCTGTATGTACAACAGGGCCAGGGAGTTTTAACTGAAACTCTGCATCAATCACCAAGTATAATGAGAGAACTGATAGCCTGATCCATCTGTACTTAAACAAGCTAAAAATAGAAGGTATATAATGCTATTAGAATATTTTGATGAGTAACTTCTGCACAATGTTTTATTCAATAGATTTCAGATGGGCATAACCTTCCTACACCTACATAATACAATACTGTTAGCATATTCATTACTGTGCTCAGCTTCCTTCATTCACTCTGTGATGCAAATTTTCTGATTGCTCTGCACACTAGTATGAGAGAAGTTTGAACACAATGGTTCTACAAACCTTTACATTTTCTTGTGTCACTTAAACTGACTTCTTTTCTGACTCCTGCTGAATGTCTTCTATATTCTAACCTCATATGTCTAGTATACTTCTCATTGAAGATCATTATTCTACATATTTATATTTCACTGCCCTAGACTTAATTTTTTTCTTACTCAGACAAATGAAAGTCAGTTACAGAGTGTTTAACAGCTTGGGTTTATTCTTGTTCTATGCCTGCTCAAAATTTGAAAGGGAGACTTTACTGTTCTTATGTGTCCATAGCTTTCCCACTACACTGAAACAGAATAATAAAGGTTTTCCCAGGCTATTTATTCAACTGTAGTAGACGGCATGTAATTTTTTAGGACAAACTTAATTATTACATGGATTTGAATATTTTACTAAAGAAGGTATATTTTTAATGTCTTTGAAAGTAAAGTTACCAAAAGAAAAACACACCCGAAATCCAAATTGACATCCATTACCATAAATAATATATTGTTGGTTTCCTTTGTGGTTAATAATGGAAACCAAGTATGTAATCATAAGATTAATACTAAATCATGATGGGAAGCAAAATTACCATTTACAGTAATGATCAGCTCCCATCATGACATAACAACAAACTAAAGAGTAATTGAACAGGATTATTAGCAATATCATGCTAGTATTAATCAACAACTTTTATTGATTGTAGAAATGCAGCATAATCCTTGACAGTTTTGTTAGTCAGTTGACCACTTCATATAATAAATTCAACCAAGGTGATCTTTTTAGGTCACCCATGTGAAGGAGATTACAGTGGTTCTGTAAACTGCTATGATGACTTTTGCATGCCGATTTACTTAATATAGGAATCCTGTATGATATTCTACTCCTAAAGAAAATACATTCTCCATGTACGTATTTTTTTTTCTTGTAGAAATTTTAGGCTTACCTCATTAGAAATGGCCAGGATTTATTATTCTCCAGATGGAAACATACATTTTAGGGTCTAGCCATAGACAGAATTCCTTATCTTATTGTCATGAAATGAGGTGGATGTGATCAAACAGGTATCATAGTTATCTCTCTTGTTCCAAATAGTAATGGTAAAGTTCTAAGTCCATGACCAATAAACTGTTTTATGTATATGGTGGCATACCACCATACACTCTGATTTCTACCTTGAGGAAACATTTTTCCTAAATTTGTGGGTGTATTGCCTCTAATTTGCTGTCATTATATTTTGGACATACAACAGGATGCTACAAGTTCTTGGGACAAACATATAAAATAAGAAGTTGGGAAGTAGAACCTTTTTAAATCAGAGCTCTAGGACTGATATTGAATAATCCTAATTCTGCTATTTTTTAGTATTGCTTGACCAGCACAATACTGAGAACAGTACAAGTGAGTTAAGATCTGAGAATAGGAAGGCAGGAGCCATGTAGGTTTGTTTCACAGTAATGTTTCTTTTACTTACAGAAAGGTAGAGCAGAAAACAATGGTGTCAGTAAAGTGGGTAAACATGTGAGCATCTGCAATTCTCCCAGTTCCTTTATGAAGGTTGGTTGAAAGTGTTGGATAGAAGTTGCCACATGGGTTACAAACTCCATGACAGACAGGCTACCATATGAATGAAGTTATGTCAGACTGGGTTATAAGAGTTGAACACTGGAAAATAAAATGTGTTGGGCAACAGGCCTACCAGGAGAAAGACATCATAGGACCCCCGTACTGGACATCTGCAGCATGGTTTTGGTGATGAGATAGGGATGCTGGAGGAGTAACCTTTGTGAGGAAAGGCTGGGATTGACCCGTGACAGATACAGCCGCCTCTGGACGGCTCCAACCAACCCACCACAGGGCACAGCTGAGCCCCACAGACAAGGGGGTAACACCTTGTGGAAAGTATAATTAAGGTAGGGCAGAAAGTGCTGAGTGGAAAGAGGAGGATGCAACAGAGAGTGAGAAACAGAAGAGGGAACACCAAGCTGGGAGAAGAAGGAGGGGGAGGAGGTGCTCCAAGCAATGGAGCAGAGATTCCTTTACAGCCCATAAAGAAGATCATTCTGCAGAAGATTTTTCCTGACAGAAACTTTATGGAAAGATCATACCAGAGAAGAGTGTTTTTTCCATTTTGCAGTTTCAGAAGCTGCTTATTCTGCCTTCAGAATAATAAATGAAATATCAGGGAAAACACAACTGGCAAAAAAAAAGAAAATTTGCAAGTTCTACTTTGAATGCAAATATTTTTCCAAAGATTTATCTTGTCTATGTAGAAGCAAAGTGTTTTTCCATGTTTTTAAAAGAATCATTAACAGGTTTTTTTTATTATTTTCACATTCCAGAGGATCTGAAATATGTAACAGAAGGGCAACCATCAGACTCACACTCAGTAAAGAGCTGTTGACTTTAAGAATAAAGAAATGAACTAAAGAACTGTGCTATCATGTACAGTACAGACCTCAATTCAGCCTAACACAAGCAAATCCTCTTTGGAAAAAGTTATATTGTACCTCAGGTAATGTCAAATGGAAATAACTTTTAGAAGCTTTGGTAATAGAATTTTTGAGGAGCCTATGCTCACAACAGAGACAAAAGCATAACTTGCATCCTTACAGAGTGACATACAAGAATGCAGTCTAAACTTTCTTTTGTACATACTTGTATATGAGATTGCTATGTAAAAGTAACAAGTCACGTACCTGAAGTGCAGATAAACATGCAACTCCATGACACTGGACTTACAATACTTGCAAGTTTGCCTTTCTTTTCTATAAAAATGCACATGAAAAATGTTGAGCACCTTCTTAACAGAGCAAAAATTTTCATTAACCTGCATTATATCTTTAATATTAGTGACAATGTTAAAATTACATTTTTTTGCCAGCAGGCCTCAGCTTTTCTACACCAGGAATGGAGCAGAAGAGAAAAGAAAGGAAAGATGTTTACTGGACAAACTTTCTGAGAAATTCAGAGGAAACACAATATGAAGCATTGGCACACCTCACCCTTTCTTTTCCTCCAAACCACTTTTAGACCTGCAATCCATTTTCAACTTAATAAAACTCCACAAACCAACCCACATTGAGGAAATCACATATCCACACACACTGTACACTTAATCACCTGGATGCTTGGAATTTGGTTGGATGATTGGGTGGGTGGTTGGCTGGGTTTTACCTTATAATTCAACTACATTACTAAGAACAAGAGATTTCTGTCTCATTTTGAGAACAATATTCTTCTGATATTCTTCTGTGGTTTTGAAAAGATAAATAGACATGCAGAAGAAATTCTAACTCATGTTACAACTATTTGGAATATAATATACTAAAATATATTGTAATATACTATACAATAATGTAATATACTATACTATACTATATATGTATATATATATTGATCTCTTACTATGATCTCTTTAAGTTACTGCTTGCCATAGAGCAACTTCACTGTTTCAACCTTATTTGTTTTTTATAACAAGTCTAATATTAATTAGACAATTATTAATTAGACATTAATTAATACAAAAAAGTTATTTTGTATTTTTGGCACCAAGTAAACATAACTGAATATTAAGAATTTTTGTGTTGAAGACCTGGAGATTACTTTCAATGCTAATGCAATCCAGCAGATGTCTAATTTGCCCAGAGATTTTTGGGTTTCCTTTGGCTTAACCTGATGAGACAGTGATCATAAGAAGATAGTTGACCTCTCAGGTAAAACATGTACATGAGCTTGTGTGTTGCATATGGGCAAATAATCTAGATAACAGCAAAGAATTTACAGTTTGGTTTCTGATTTTGGAATTTTACAAGTGTCACCTCAAACACAGTGTCCTCACGGAGCAGGACTGTGTTAATTGCTGACATACTGTCGTGTATCTGAGTAATATCTTACTGAAAATGAAATTCAAGTAACAGTCTTTTATGAATTTGTATAATATAATGTCTTCTACTAATTAGCTTCCCAAGTAGTTCATCTGTTATCACTAAATTCTGCACTAAGTGAAAAATGGAAAACCATAATATATTGGCCTGTAATTTCATCATAAATTCATGCGTGCTATAGAGTCAATGACATTCAGAAACTGTGTTAACCTTTGGAATGAAGTGAATCATCAAGGCAGGAACAGCTGAGGCATATCTATCAGCTCTACCTGCCAAGGTATGGAAAATGCTCTCTCCTTCTAAGCCAAAGTAATATAGCAAAACATTTCAATTATCAGTAACAGGGCATGTGTGTTCTGCAACATCAAACACATGCAGGTAAATCTTAAGCACTTACACCTACATTCAAAACAAATTTTGTGCACTATTTGAACAAAGAAGAAAACTAACAAGTTCTGGAAGAACCACAGAAAGAAACTGGCTCATAACCATCTAGGTCTATGTGTTAATGTAGTGAAGACAGATGGCGTAGATTTGGTAGGATATTTGCTGTGGTAGTATATTTGCTATGGTAGTATATTTGCTATGACAATTATTGCAGGGCCACTTCTACTTTCTTCTTGGCTAATAAACTGTCTTTGAGTATAACTGTAAAACATCAGTCGGGAGAAATAACATTACTTATAGGCAGTAGTGTGCACAATTTTTTTTGTCAGGAAAAAAATAGTCAATAAAGAACTGAGATAGTAATGGGGAAGAATTAAGTAAATTAGTTGCTGCCAGCTTCTTCTGGTAGTTGTCCTTTACAGAATCTGGTATCAAAGAAGATGGAAACACCCCAAAACGCTGACATTCTGAATGGAGTTAGGACAAAGCATTAAGGAAACCAAGGAAAAATCATTGAATTTCCTAGTGTTTGATACAGCAGGGTGGTAACCTCTCCTCCATAGCAGCTCCACTGTCTGAAAGACTAACAATTATCTGATCTAGCTGAAAGGGCAACGTCTGGTATCTTTCTTCCAGAAAGGTGAGACAATGAGGGAAAGAAACAGAATTGAATTTATTGTTGAGTAGCCTTCCCAGATGAGAGAAGAGAGTTGATTCCTAAACAAGTCAGATTTTTTTCTTCTTTTAAAGGTGTGATAGCTATTTCTTTCTTTGCAGGGACAATGATTATAGCACACCATAACCACTTCTTTGTCTTTTGCAAAAAGAAAAACCCTACAGTATTTAGTGTTATATTTTCAGTACAGAAAAAAAAGCAATTCTCACAGACTATCCAGGTTTTAAATGCTTACATATATGATGTCAGACCACTGGGTCAAGTTAAGTATGTGTTTGCATATTGTAAATGCAAGTGTCTGTTCAGCTTTTTTAGATATATATAACTGTATGGCTTTCTCACCCATGGCCACTGCATCCTGTTGAGCAACAACAATAAACTGTTTCTCAGATCTTATTCACCAATATTTTTCTGGCTAGCACAGAATAAAGACTTAGTCAGAGTCTAAAAATTATTAAGAAATCCAGAATTTATTAAGAAAAATGAAAGATATCTAATGTTCACCCTATTACACAGCTATAGCTTTTTTAAATAATCCCTGTTTCATGATATTTGGCTAATTCCAGTTATAAGACAAAAAGCCCACAAATAAATATTAAAAGTTAATGCAAAATTATACCTGTATCTTTTTTTCTTCTATTTGGCATATTACTTGACTTTTGCATAAACTAGTGAATGATTTACTGAATATTTTCATCAGGTTATTGGTTGAAGGTGTTGGTTGAAGGCAAATATTATAAAATTCTTTAATTAGGCGCATCCTACAGCAGGAAATCGCTAGCAGCAAATAACAAGAATTATGGAAAAAATACATCAACTAATTAACTGGAAGACAATGATTACTCATCTAACTCTAAAATATGGGTAAGGAAACAGCATACGCATCAAATAATTAAAATATTGCAAAGCTGTTCCAATACATTATTCAATGGTAAAATGAATCAGGTCTATGTAATCACTCTAAATGGCCTTGGATATTATTATTAGGTTAGGTTAGACTGCCTTTTGCCATTTAGATGTAGCCTCTGCCTTGTGCAGAGATACATATTTTGCCTCAGTGAGCAAATATCCTAGCATGTGTAGACAGCAAAGAAGAATTTGAGGTAGTCTTTTCCCATCTACCCCAAACATATTCCAGTCCTTGAATACTCAGTAAGAGACAGGTGCAATTCTATTTGATGATTTTCAAGAAAAGGAGCTAGTCATGCATCAAGGTCACACAAAACGCTGAGAGAAAACACTAATTTGACAGGATTTTGATCCTGTACATGCTATTGAGAAGTGAGATGTGACACAGATACTTTTAATTTATTGCATCATACATATACATCGCATACAGGAGGTCCTGGGAAAGAAAAGAAATGAAAGTTAAATGGGAACAAGAAACTGGAGAGCTGGTACTAGAAGAGGATGAAAGAAATGCCTCTTAAGACACTCCCTACTCTATTGTTATCTCTTACTATTCTGTAGAGCAATATTTCCAGAAAACTTAATACAATCTAGCAATTATAAGGAATATAATCCCAATGCACAACTTTCATTTGAGGAAGAAACAAAACAATTGGATAAAAGAGTTCCCTAGCCAACTCCAAATCAATTCCCTCTTTTTCTTTTTCAGTTTCAGAAGATTAGTTTCCCCAACAGTCTTACCTTTTTGTTTCAAACAAGAATTTTTGGTTAAGCTTTCATCTTCAACAGTACTTATCAAATAATAGTGAAGACAAAATGAATTTTTGAGAACTATTAAATAGAACTAGTGTCATCATCATCATCTTTCATCTATGTCTGAGTAATTCCACAGAATATGGACACTTTTTTTCCTTACACTTTTGCATTTATTTCTTTGCATCTCACTTATACTTACGCTTTATTTGCCCTTTTACACCTACAATATTTTTAAGTGAGAAATAGTGACTCATATATAGGACATTTTTACTAATTAGTGACAATAATATTAAATTTTATATTAAATGCAGTATAGTCCTAAGGAAAGTCATAGAATCATAGACTGTTTTGGGTTGGAAGGGACCTTAAAGTTCATCTAGTTCTAACCACCCTGCCACAGGCAAGGGCACTTTCCACTAGACCAGGTTGCTCAAAGCCCCATCCAGCCTGGCTTGATAATATAAAAGTTTACATTATAAAAAGTTTTGTAGAGGGCAAAATTAATCTTACTAATACTGAGTTCAATTTCCAAGGCTTATCAAAGCAAAGAGTAACACTATATGTGCAAAACCAATTACTTTTATGTCAAATCCTGGACAGAAACTATGATATGTCTATTGTCAACACAAAAGATAAACAAGCAAAGTGAAATGTGATAATCATGCAGACTCACAAGTTCCAAAAGTCTAAGAAAGAGCAAAACCAAAAAAACCCCAAGCTTCTTCCCCTAAAAAGTGTTTCATAGTGCATTTGAAATTCAGATCCAGCTGGAGCATGGACATTTCTCAAACTTATCTTAAAAAAAAAAAAAGAAAACTCAAGGAATCTTGGACAACATGGTACCAGAAGAGATTGACTTTTTATTTTAGAAAAGGGAGACAAAATTGGAGCTGTGCACAGCAGAACAAGTGGTTAAGGTTGTGGAAAATAAGATAACAAAAAGAAGAGAAGAGGGAAATAAAAAAATTACTCAACATTCTCTCTCTTAACACATGCTCTTAGAATGGTAAAATATTCATAATCCCTTGTTTTCTACTTCAACACATATATATGCCTTTTTAATTCCCCCTCAATTTCCTAGAAAGGAGATGAGGTCTAATTTCAATCCAAATTATACAGATGCGTTCTGCTAATATTTAAGGAAACTTCATGGAAGGACATTCTGTAACAGTGAACCCCAATGGGGGCTCATCTCTTTGGTAATCCAGAAAGGTTTCTTATATACCTACCTATAATAATTTTAATTCAGTTTTAATACACATTAAGTTGTTGTATTTTTCAAGAGTAACAAAGTGACATTTTAAAATGAAGTCATACTGTCTGAAATCCTTAAACCAAGTTAAGGGGAAACTACCAGTGATTCTTTTCTGCCGAGAAAGTGAACTTGGTTTCCCTCCTTTAACCTCATTTCTAACAGGAAAAACAACCTTTACTGTTACAACTTACTTTCTTTACTGAGTTTGATACTGCTAAGGACTTTTTCAAACTCTAAATGTATTATTTTCATCCCTTTCTCTTATCCATTTGTTCTTCAAAACCTCCTCAAACACCCATAGGTATTTGGAGGTGATTTCCTTTTACAGAAGCCCTTCTGATTCTTTTCTAACAGACTATGCTGATCCATGTTTTCATGAATTCACTGATTTTTATCTTTTATTACTGATTCTGCCAGATGGATTCTTGGGAAAGAAGCCAGGCTCACTTCTCTGCTTTTCTTAGGACTCCCCTCAGAGCCCATCCCATATCTAAGTGTCATGCTACATTGATGACCTGCCAGTCCTCTGGCACACCTGCAGTTTGTGATGACAAGTTACATATTTTGACCTCTACAACTTCACATTTGGTTCCTTCAAAATTCTGTGGTGAATGTTAAGCAGTCCTAGTGACACATTAACATTGAACTTATTTACTTGTTCTAACACTTCCTTAAAATTCATTTGGCACTTCCGACTTACTTCCTATAAAGAAAGTATCAGGTATGGAAATCACCCAACACCCAGTTTTCTGCATAGTTTTTCTTTTAAATACTCCTCTATTACTTTTTAAGTTCTAAGTGACTTGTTCCATTTTGATTAAGGGACTCTTTGTTCTTCCTGTGCAGTTTCTTTTGATCCTCTTCCTAACACCCTAAATGTCTTATTTTTCCAGCATGATCTCATCCACGCATTCAAGACATTTGTTTCCTGGTTGCCTCCTGGGCTTCCCTATTGGGATTGAAATATTTCAGAGTGCCCTGTGGTGGAGCTCCAGGATGCTGGTCTCCTGGATTGCAGCTTGAATTTAGCTTCTAGAATATTTTTTCTACACTCTCCTATATTGTTAATGATACGGATCATAGACCATATCAGCCAGCTGCTTTTCTGAGCATCTTGTGAAGTTCACTGAGCAAGCAGGTTACCATCCAGTTTTCTCAGATTTCACAAACCCATCTCTCTATATCTAATAGTCAAATCTCCCACTACCATCACACAGTTGAAGTACTCTTCTGATATGAAAGATTGCCTGTGTGATAAAAAAAAAAACAAACAAAAAACTGTCCTATGAATGCAGAATGGAATATTTATGCTGTAATCAATCAGAAAAAACTTTGGGAATTTCTCACTGAAAGTTTTTTGATCAGTGATACTTTCATGAGAAGTGGTATGGCAGCAAACTTTAAGAATGGGTACCTAAGGGTTGCTAGTACACTAATAAAGGACAGTATGAACACTGAAAACTTCAGGAAGAAACTATAGGTCAAATTCTCCCAGGTACATAAAATACGTAAATCCCCATAAGTTATTTAGTCCTTATAAGCATGGGGTTAATGGTTCTAAAAAAAACCTTAAGGGGATCTTTAGACCCTCAAAACTAAGATTTTGATAATTACTGTCAGTATTTTTTGTTGATTTGATTTTTTTTTTGTGTTTTGCTTTTGCATAGCTAAGAAATTTTATCTGCCTTGCATTTCTTTGGAATAAAGTTTTCATGTTAACCACATAGCTGAATGTAAAGACTGAGAAGTTGATAATGACAGTTGAGAAATAAGTAGAAATTATTCATTCAGAAAAATATTTCTTAAAAGAAAATCAATACTAGCTACTACATTTTCACTCTTGTAAAAGTACTGGAGCTGCTGTAGAGTTGGTTATCATCTATAGATGGCTATAGTGGCACAAGTTGTAGAGTTCTTGGAACCCACAGGGCTTTAAGAAGTCTGTGAAAGATCATTAGATTATTGCAAGATACTTTTAGTGTTCAAGAACAGTAAATCATTTGTTCTTCCTCTACAAAAGTCATATAGACTTTTGCAAGTAATAGTGGAAAAGAAATTTTTAAGGCATGATTTAATAATGTTTAATGATCAGGTATGACAAATATTTTTAAAAAATCCTTACCAAAAATAACTAAGTGGTGTTAATCATATGAATTCTGGGCTAGTATATAGTTGTGTGTTAAGCCCAGTAAGCAGTTAACACCTTAGTGTTTTATTAGCGTTGTTTTGGTCACACATCTAAAGCACTTCATCATATGAGATGCTATGAAGAAAATTAACTCCATCCTAGCCAGACCCAATATAGACATAGATATGTACGTATGTATGTTTATCCAGAACCATGTATATTAAGAAATATTCAAAATTATGAAATTTAGGGAATCTACAGAGGTTTGTTTGGACTAGAATTCAGAATTATTTAGGAACATTATATAAAAACTCTTTTATGCTTACAAGTATTTACATGTTTATAAAAATACTTATTAGATACTAAAATTTTGCAATAATGTTCTTGTGCAAGACTAAACACTTATCTCAGTAAATTGAATTTTTCAACTTCTTCTATCACCATAGCCATGAAAGTTGTATTCATCAAGTCTAGAATATATACTACAGTGCCATGGATGTAACTGAATTTAATGATTTAATATTACTCTCATACTAAAACATATTCACATTAATTTTTTATAACAGCATAAGTTGTTTATATATTTCAAAATTAGATCTAGTCACAGGTAATTCTTTAGTAAAATGAAAGCTGAATGCATCAAATATGTTCATGTCTTTGTGAACAATCCCCTGAGTTTTACAAAGATACAGCCACTGTTTCTTTCTACCAGATTTCTATCTGTTGGTATACTTAACTCTAAGAAGAAAGTTGCAATAATGTGTATGGCCTACTTTTTAAGTTGCTTAATATTAAAGTAGCTGTGGCTTAGTCTCATTGCTTTGTCCGGGCCACAGATGCTAATGAATTTTCATCTAGCACAAATCTAATTAGAAATGCACTAGGTAAAGGAGATTGATCTCTGAAATAGTTAACGAAACTGGTCTGAAGAACAGATAAAAACTGCTGGAGTTCCAGTTTTTGCTGCCCAGACTGTTTCTCACCCTTGGAAGACCACCTCAGTTACCATGTGCATGACTGATGTAGTATCATGAACCACCTTTATCTGGGAATAAAGGTTATGAAGATCAGGATGCAATGAGACTTCGGGATATTTTCACAACTCTTTAACATTATTTTATTACTAACTGTAACACAGCAATCTACCTTTTATGAATATTGACACAGCAATTATATTTTCAACTTTTTTTACCTGTAGTTTTATTGTCAAAACAAAATATATTTAGTGAAGCTTGGCTAATAACTAAAAGCAGTATTAAAAATCTAATTGTGATACATCAAAAAAGCAACAGCTAAAAAGAATTCTAAAAGCAAAATCATATGTAGCAATAGTATTATTCATCTCTAATAATGCAAACCTCTTGTACATGTTCCAGAGGCAGAGGTAGAAAACAAGCAAACAAGAAACAGCAAAGTACTAAAGGGGAGAAATAATGTCTCACAGCAATTTATTTGGCAATCAATAGAAAGCATAGGCCTTACCCTGTTTTAACAACAAATGAAATATTAATTTAAAGTGCCCAGAGACAAAGAAATTTCAAATGCTACCGGAGGTTGACAAGAAGTAAAGTGAAGGTTTCTGCATTTCTAAGGTTGTTCATTCAAACAGAAAGGTAGTTTTAAGGCAGTAATTCATTCAAAGGGTTCAATGGACACCATAACTCACAAAAATTTTGAAATGTCAGGTGAGATGAATTGCCACCTTAAAGCAATCTCTAATTATTCATTATAGATAGCCTAAATGAAAAAAAAAAAGCAAGAATTAAAAAAAAGTTATTAGTGTCAACTCTGTTCTATTTATAATACTGAATACTGTACCATCTGTTATGCACATATATCAAATAGTACAAGGAAAAGTGTTTCTTCTAACTGGTCTAAAATTGCTCACTCATCAATTTCTTAAAATTTTAAGACTGGATTTCATTATACTTCCTCTTTCTACAGATTTGATAAAGTATTTCAGTTAAGGATTTTATTTTCATATCTATTTTGCAACTCTTTGGCAGTACAGAAAGGCACTTGAGTGGGGGTTAATTATATAAGTTTCTTTAAAGACTATTTAAAGTAGCAAGACTGCTGTAAAGTGGTCTGTGTGTTAATGTGAATCTGACCTAACACACTAACCTTTGTAACTTACAGAAAGCTGTCCACACTAAGACTGACAGGTCCTTGTGGGACTCCATAACAATAACATATGGACTGCAAACAATAACATGCAGAAAGAGTCTGGTTTTCAGAAGAATGAAATATATGGACAAAAAAAAAAAAAAAAAAAGAAACAATAATATCACAGATTTCAGGATAAGCAATTTGTTTAATTGCTTTTAGCTGTTCCTTACATGAGTTTAGGTATAGAAGTCTGATGTTAACATGCTTACATACCTCTAATGCACTCTGTTGGGTTGTCTGACTGCACCATATAAATTTGTCACTTTGTGAGTGTTTGTTAGGTTTTGATTGGAAGACTTTTGAAGGAGCCTACTCATCCCCTGACACCCAGGAGGATATCTGGGAATCTGATGAAATCCTGGCCTATCCATCAGGAGATGCTGGTCCTCTCTGCCAGCCCTCATCCAGCAACACTGTTTTTCCTGGCAGTTTAACTCCAAGAACCACACTACCTAAACAAGTGATTATATTTATATTGTGTAGAAAGTTGTGTATATTGTGTAGTACTCTGTTGACAGAGAAATACAGTTTGTTTTTTTTTGTTTTTGTGTTTGTGTTGTGTTGTTTTGTTTTGTTTGTTTTCTTTAAAATTTAGGCATGGAACAGATTATAAACAGTGTATGTTCTCTATTAAAAATATCACTTTTCTTTTTTCAATGTTAGTTATGCAGTGTGAAGAAACAAAGGAAATTACGTTACAGGTCAGCATATATCCCTCACCCTTTGGAGGTTCTACCCTTCTCTGTTATGTATTCATATATCTTGGGTTCAGCAATAGCAGTCATTTTTCTCCTTCTTAGTAGCTGGTGCAGTGCTGTGGTTTTGACTTTCAGCCCGGGAACAGGGCTGATAATGCTTATGGTTTTAGTTACTGCTCAAATGTTTGGTCTGGCCAAGGACTTTGTGAGCCTCATGCTCTGCCAGGGAGGAGGGGAAGCCAGGAGGAAGCAGAGACAGGACACCTGACCCAAACTGACCAAAGAGGTATTCCATACCACAGCACGTCATGCCCAGGATGTAACTGAGAGTTACCTGGAAGGGCTAGGGCACTTCAGGGTTGGATAAGGTGCTCGGTTGGGCGGGGTGAGGTGAGTTATCGGTCAGCTGGTGGTAAGATGTATTTACTTCCCTTGAAGAGCAGGGGGAGGGCAAGAAGGGGGGGGTGGGGAGTGAGAGAGCAACTGTGTGATTTATGGCTGACTGGGTTTAAATCACGACATCACATGAAAGAAATTGTATATTCCTAATTCACATGAGATATAGAACACAATATGGGAGGAAATCCATACGTAATCTGAAAAAAAATATTTTTTTATTTTATTTTTTATATGACTGAAGTGTACTTTTAAATGTACCTTATCCAGCTGGTTATCTGCTCTCAGTACTTTGATTACTGTCTTTTCATTATAGGTGTATTAATTACCTTTTGTTTACCCATGTCATTTCCAAACTAACAAAAGAAAAACCCTCTCAAAAATTAGTGCTGTTGGCAGAGCTTGGGCTAAACAAGAAAGATACTTTGTAATCAGAAATTCTGCATTGTCCTCTGAAAGTATGCTCGCCACAGCAAGTCTTTTTGTAATGTCAAAAGGAGGAAAGAAGGTGTTAGGGATGCTTTACAGTTTTCTCATATTTAAGCAATGGGATGGAACATACAGGCCATTTAGCTCAAAATAAATTTTTATTTCTGGGTGTGTTTTTACAATGATGTCAGAAATCACTTTAGTAGCTTGCATAAATAATGCTTAGATTTCAATGTGATAAGGTACTTTCTATATTTATAAAAAAAATAATTATTATGATGAACTGAACAGCATCACTGAACTGCTTATACTCATGATCACAGAAATAAGATGCAAAGAAGCTTTTGTAGTAACAAATAATATTAGTCATGTTAATTTTTTTTTTCCATTCAAAAGCATCACAGAAACAAATCAAATTAATGTTGTGTCCCCCCTCTCCAAGAGGTTTATAAAGCAAAGCCTGAATTTATTTCATTTAAATGTATGGTTTTGCTTTAGGATCTGTAAGGCTGTTGTCTCTCCCCATAATCATTGAGCACCTCAGGTCTCAGTTCTTCTTTGAAGCATCCTTGTAGCCTGAAGGCACTTTATTCCTAAATTTAATGCCTCAGATCTCTAAAGTTTGGTGGGATGAATCTGGAGCTTGGTTTTTGCAGTTGGGGTTGTCAGTACTGTGACAGCACTGTGCAGGATCAGACTCTCAGCTTTAGCCTGTATGAAGTCAGTGGAGCTTCATAGGGTTTTAACAGTTTGCCCACAGGCTGCTTGTTTAAAACTGGGGCCTGAATGTTATCTTATCTCAAATCAGTGGGGCTCTGTGTTGGTTCATTAGCTCAAAATGTGCTGCCTATTTGAGCACTAGGATTTTAATTGGAACTTATTTACAAGCTAAATTGCTGATGGAACTTTTATTATTGCTCTTTTTTCTTTTGTTTTGTTTTATTTGGGGACTGTAGGGAGAATAATGATAAAGAACATAGAATTTTTAAAGACAAGACTGTAATGAGTGAATTCCTGTTTGTTAATCAAATCTTGCTTGCTTAGGAGTTACTTCCTTAGAGTTACTTGCTTGCTTATAGTTACTGGAAAATTACGGTGCTTTGACATGTTGCTTATAGACCGCCGGTACCCGTTAAAGTAAGCGATGTATGGGGAAGGCGATAAAGAGCCTTCCTCCCCACACCCACCGGGAGACAGAATGAGACCCCGAAGGAGATAAGGAGCCTTCCTCCCCACACCCACCGGAAGACAGAATGAGTCCCCTTATCTACAGGTCACATAGACGCAGAGGACGCCAGGAGGCGACACGTATATCAGATGAAGAAGAGTATAAAACCAGTAACTTTGGGGAAGTGGGGTGCGTGCCATTGGCAGAGCGGAGACTCCCCAGCCGTCCAGCGCTGTTTTGCTTGCTGTCGCTTGCTCAATAAACCGATTTGATTCATTGGTCTGGCTCTTGTCAATTTATTTGAGACACATTTTATAACAAGACTGTGATGAAAGAGAAAAACTGGAGAGAAGAAAAGTCAGTCTTTTCTTCTCCTGTAGCAGCCCTTTCCATTTATCTACCCTTTCTTTTTTTCTACCTACTTATTTGTGTTATGCAGGAAGGAGGGGCAAAAAATATTATCAGAACATCCTCAAACAATAAAAACAGATGTTGCAATTCAAGCTATAGCAGCTGCTCTTCCTTACACTACCTCAGCCACCAACTCAGTTTAATTTTTCTTGATTCAAGAGATTCAGTATCTCACATTTAAGTAGCCTACCAGCCGACCAGCATCAGGTATATTCAGATCACTCATTAAAGTAACTTCCATCAAGGAGCTTCTTTGTGATGATACTTAGCTATGTATCATCAATCAAGGGCTGTCAGTCTGTGTCCGCTTCAGCCCCTGTGCTGACTTACGTTACCGATACTAGATGGAGTGAAGGTGCCATAAGCATGCACCACGCACCTCAAGATTATAATCTGGTAAAACCTGTTGTCTGAAGCCTAAGACTGTTCAGGATTCTGTCTCAAGCAGAAACCGGGAGCCGTAATGAGGTAAAAAGGCACAAGTGTTTTTTGTTGTTGCCCTGGTTTTCTTTATTACCCCTAATCAAGCAGGAGTTCAACTTTTATGGAGCCAAAAAGAATATGAGGAACAAACTTCTAGCACACCTAGAAGGAAAACTAAGCTGAAAAATGTTAAATGTCTCTCTTCTTCAATTAATATATTATTTTAATTGACTAATACTAAAAAAAATAAATTAAAAATAAAAACATATTTCCACCAGGTTGCTACAAATCTCAGATTGTGAGGCAGATGAAAAGTTTTTTACACCCCTCCTCCCCAGGCCATAGACAACCAAGCGGGTTAGTCATTTACTAAAAAGAAAAGAGAAAAGCTGTTTGAGATTGGATGTCCTTAGGAAGAGAAGGGTATTGAAGTCTGACATTTATATTGTTTACAAGAGCTTCATACCCTGTCTGGTTATAAGAAAGACAAGTTTCACAAAAAGATTGTATGCCTCAGGTTTCTTGTGTTCTGGAGAAGGACTGTATCTAGCTTCCTTGAGTATAACTTATCCAACAGGAAAGGCATTCTAACCACCTCCTGATTACAAATGTAAACCTGATATTTCTTAAATATTAAAATATTTTATTTTTTAGTAATTATAATGCATTTGAAAATAAAATTATTTAATATAATAAGGCTAATTAATTATTTAAACAACAGTAAGAACCAAAAAACCAAAATGGCATTGACATAAAGTGTGAGAAATTTCTAGAGGGACACCAAAAGATGTGCAAAATTAATGTTCTGTTCATTCTTCATTTGTGCTGCTTTTAGCTGCACACACTTTTAGTTAGGCCTGGAATACCTCTTGTGTTCATGTTCCATTCTGCCTTGTGGTTTTCTAACCAGATTAGTATGGTCTACAATGAGCTCTAATCAATATCAAACAGCTGCACTCCCAAAACCATTTTTATCAGGCAGGGTTAACAAAAAAAAAAAAAAAGTGGGAAAGTCAATCCTATTGTTGTTGTGCTCCTATTATTATATCTTGCTGCATAAATCATCATAAAAGAGGTAAGGGCTTCTTTTCCTCTCTTTTACATTGTTGCAATAGTGCTGAGGAGAAAATTCAAGAATATGCGTATTTAAGCACTGTATTTATAATTTTGTAGAGCTATCTAATAAGCTAGGTATCTTTCCCTTGAAAGTCACAAATAGGGGCCAAATTAATTAAGTGTTCTGAGGCAACAAGCCAAGGGTGGTGAGTTCTGCGGAACTTAATAAGACGAATTGGATTAGAAGCGCTGGCAAACCTGCTAACATCATTTTCTTGTATCTACCTACTCCGATATAGAATACATGAAGACCCATTTCCAAACAGAATCCAGTGGCTGAAGCTGGGCACACAGGTGTATTTTTAGGAGCTGCATCTAATATATGTATGCTTCTATACAGATTTCTAGATACTCATGTTAGGTTCCTCTGTTTTGAAATTGAGTTGTGTGTTGTGTGTTAAAACCAGATGTATAACATTCTGTTAATTTAGTTAATTACTTTGATTATTTTATTGGACCCAATATACAGCTGTTATTCTGCGATTGTCACAATTCTTTCTAAGATGGTTACACACAAACTTTCCTTTTTGAGGTATGAATACAAAATTAAAATTTTTATTTAGAGGGTTTTTCCTTAAGACTTCTTTTAAATTTGAATTATTTATAATTTACGTATTAAACATTTTTCAAATTAACAGATAAGCAGCAATTATTAGTTTTCATAGCAGCTTTGCAGTTATTTCTGACGGCAGTGATATTTTATACACACAGCAGCCAATTAACGAGACACTCAAAATATTTGGCAACTTAAAATATCTTGCAGCAGATATTGCAGGTTAACAGGCATACATGAAATATGTGTTCTATTAAAAGGTAGCTGATAAGTAAATAAACACATTGAATTAACCAGGGGTGAGAGATCCTGCTGGAGTTTGGATAAAAGAACTTTGCTACACCACTGCCCCTCTCTATCAGTGATAAAGACCTTTGACTAGGCTATGGGGTGAGAAAAATTTACTGTTTGAAATAGAACAGAGATATAAAGACTGTTAAAGTACGTTAATTCAATTCCTATGTATTTGCCTTCAGCTGGTCACTGCAACACCCCTTTCAGTGTGGGAGAACTAGACTTTTTTTCTCCTCCTGAATAACCCATTTATGTAAAAAACTCCATGTGAAACACGTCAATGAGGATCGAGTATTTTTTTAAAATCTCTAATACAGTCTTAGAACTTCTAATCTAGGCTGCATTGTTGTAGACCAAGAGCAACTTCACTGAATTCAGTGATTCTGATTCCCCTTTCACTGACGATTGATGAGTGTCAGCAGTTAGATCACAATCATGGCCTTAGTCTGAGAGACTTTAAATGTAACTAAAATGTGCCCTTGTGGCTGTCTAATCTGTCTAGCCTGTCTCTTTGCTTCTAATATGCCATCCTTACATTCATTTCTCTTCTAATAATGTGCTGTCTCTTGTCTAGCTTTTGCAGTTCTCTCCAGAAAGCTGTCCTTGGAATGAAACTATCAAAAAATGTGGGAAAACTAGGATGCTTCTGAGCACTATGCTATCCTTCGCAACTAGCTAACAGTGCTTCTTCTGTTACTAGCATGTGAGCTTATGCCAGAAAAGACATTGATCAGCCAAAATCAAAAATGATTCCTCTGCTCCTTCCTCTGGACAGCTAGCATGCAATTTACATATGCCATTACTTACTGCGCATCAAAATATATGCAAAGCAATCTGTATTGCAGCAATAACTGTCCTACCTGGGATAGTCAAGAGAATAAACTGAAGGGGAAATTGACAAATTATGATGGTAGTTCTTGGCAGGAGCAGATATGGGCTGGCAAGTGTATGATAAAAGCTTTGTACATGTCTCCTTATACATGAACAAAAACACTGCATGTAAAATCAATGTATATAAAATGTAAAGCAATCCTCAAACCATGAAAACTTGTTCCTACAGGATAATAGTCACCAGCAATGCTACCATTAAAGCTCTCTGTATTCTGCTTTTAAATGTGCAGCTAATAAAAGCAAGTACTGATCTGTGGAAAAATGTTTTTGCCTTTCTTCAGCCTCTAAGGATAATAGAATTATATAAACCCCATGAGCATAACTTGGAAGCTTGTTTCTGTGACTTTTTCTAGTATGCTTTGACTGATGTATATGGCTACATATGCATGTATTATTTTGTGTACCTGGCTGACTAAGTAAACCCACAGCATTTCCAGAATGTTTCAAAATGCAAGACGATCACCAGAAGCATCTTAAGTATTGCATACTGTGAAATACAAGAAATAGTTAAATACATACATTATGACTGTTAATACATTTTCATTGAATTAAAATATTATATGTAGTATAAATTACTGAAAATATAGCAAAAATTATGGATATGGAGGATTTATGTTGTTCATTATTTGGGTATCAATATTTCTTGAGTCAATACTTGCATACTGATGTATATTTGGCTCCATGGGATGGGAAGCACAAGAGATGTGGAAAATTAAAGTTTCCAATAATTTACAGAGAATCACAGAATAGTTTGGGTTGAAAGGCATATCTTTCACAAGATCAGGATGCTCAAAGTCCTGTCCAACTTGACTTTGAACACTTCCAGGGATCGGGCATCTACAACTTAACTGGGCAACCTGTCACAACCTGTCGTAAAAAAATGTCTCCCTTCTATCCAATATAAACCTACCCTCTTTCAGTTGCCCTTGTCCTGCCACTACAGGCTCTGGTAAAAAAATCTCTCTCCATCTTATAAGCTGTATTTATATATTGGAAAACTGCTATAAATTTTCCTCTCATCCTTCTTTTGTCCAGGCTGAACAGTTCCATCTCTCTCAGCCTTTTTTCATAGAAGTGCTCTAGCTTTCTGATCATCTTTTAGGGCCTCCTCTGGGAAGAGTCTGCGGGTCCATGCCTTTCCTGTGCTGACAGCCCCAGAGCTGAATGCAGTACTTCAGATGGCTTCTCACAAGAGCAGAATATAGGGGTAGAATCACCTCCCTTGACTTGCTTGTCATGCTTCTTTTGAGGCCCAGGATGTGGTTGGCTTTCTGGGCTGTAAGCACACAAATAATTTTTCAGGTACCAGTTCTTCTGTGCAGGGCTGCTCTCAACCCATTCATCTCCCAGTCTGTATTGATATTGGTGGTTGCCCTGACCCATGTGCAGGATGTTGCACTTGTCTTTGTTGAACTTCATGAGGTTTGCATAGGCCCACAGACATAGGCCTATGAAGGACCCTTTAGGCAGCACCTCCTCCCTCTAACATGTTGTCTGTACCACTCACCTTGCTGAAGGTGCATTCAATCCCATCTATATAATTACTGAAGATATTAAATGGTATGGGTCCCAATATGGACCCTGGATGGTCACAACTCATCCCTGGTTTCCACTTGGATGCTGAGCCATTGACAGATACATCCTGATTAAATGGAAACTTAGGTGCAACATACATTTCTTTAAGCCATTTTCAGTTGCTATATTAACTTTCACTTTCCTCTGGCATAGTCAGCTAAGCAATTCCCTTTATTTCACCTAAGGAAGGATTGAATTAACTTGTAAATGTCTCAAAGGTGCAAGTTACTACTTCAGGGGTTTTTAAAGGTACAGAGGAAATGTCACAGAACTGCAAAGCATGACTGTTATTTGTGCAGTCATCCAGACCAGTGTTTAGAAACACTTGGGAACATTTGAATAGTTCAGTGAATGCTTTCCAGTGATATCCATGGATGAGCGACTCTACTTTGGCAGAATAACTAATCATTTCAGTATATTTTTTTTCTAGTATTAGGCCAAAATGCATTACTGTCCTATCACAATTCTGACAGTCCTTTGCACAAATCTAGATGAGAACATTTTTGACGTAACCTTGGGAGCTGATGTTAAATTATATTCAGGCAAATGCTTTACCTTTCCAGTTTGTGTGCTTCAATAAAGGTTTCAAACAGCCGATTAGAAAATATTTCTTTGACAAGTACTGTGTATTATCTGTTTTCTTACAGCAAGACTTCAAAAGGATTTTGCAGTGGTGTTTCTAGACTTAAAGATGTGGACTATGTATAAAATGAGGCCAGTGAACAACCCCACCCTCACGTCACCCTGCCCAAGCACAAACCAAACAACCAAAAAAATTATGTACCTGTTCCTGTCACGGTTTAACACCAGGCAGTAACTCAGCACCACACAGCCATTTGCTCACCCCCTCAATTCTTCCTTCCCCAGGCAGGATGGAGAGGAGGATCGAAAGAATGTAAACCCAATGGGTTCAGATAAGAACAATTTAATAACCAAAGTGAGTAAAATACTACTACTATTAATAAAAATGATAAGGGAAATAACAAGGAGACAGATATAAAACCAAAAGGAGAAAAAGAAAGAAAGAAAGAAAGAAAGAAAGAAAGAAAGAAAGAAAGAAAGAAAGAAAGAAAGAAAGAAAGAAAGAAAGAAAGAAAGAAAGAAAGAAAGAAAGAAAGAAAGAAAGAAAGAAAGAAAGAAAGAAAGAAAGAAAGAAAGAAAGAAAGAAAGAAAGAAAGAAAGAAAGAAAGAAAGAAAGAAAGAAAGAAAGAAAGAAAGAAAGAAAGAAAGAAAGAAAGAAAGGAATCTCATAGAGAGAAAAAAATGCCCAACAACCTTAACTATAAGCAAGCATCTCTCTTAAACAGTTTCATCATGAAAAAACCTCACAAGGTTTTCATCAAACTGAGTAGGCTTTTTGATTTTGCAGTCTCACAAAGAAAGACTTGTCTGATTAATGTCTAGAATGGAACTTAAGTTGTTACATCTGTGACCCAGGTCAGGATTATTCTTAATAATTATAATAAATTTCTACAGAGCAGCTTTTCTACAGCAACAATAGCTTTTCCTTTAAATAGCTATCTACATTTTGGCAAGCAAGTGCAAACAGAACTGTATTATGTTTCATTTGAGTTACAGCATGAAAACTAGGAGCAGAGTCAGTCCTAATGATCAGCTTTTGTGTTATTTTCCTCTGTGACAGATATTTTGCTTGGATTTATGTCTTCCTCTCTGAAGACCTTTTAATAACTTGGGCCACATAATCCTCCCAAAGTCATGAGTTTTCTCGTCATTTTCAATGGGAACATTTTCAAACTATTAAAGATAAGCGGAGATTATATGGCAGGTGTTTTACTGTTTGGTTTTTTTTAGTTGCTTCATGTTTGGGAAAATCTTGCAACATGAGTTCAGTAATTAACTAGCAACTAAAATCCCATTGGATCTGAGGTTGGAATTCTTAAAACATGTAGATCCCTGCAGAATCTCAGTTGATCACTGTGAGCCCTCTTCATAGTCCATAGTAATATTAATTTTCAGGTACAATGCACATCAGCAGCAGTGAATATATGTTTATTTATATGAACTGTGTCATACTATTTCCATCCACTGACTACAACGGATACTGTACAGGGATGGAGCATGACTAGCTCAGACATAGTAAGTTAGCTGAGATGAATCCCATCCCGAATGTTAAGAGCATTCTTAATTGGAAAATTATGTCAAATTGTACATGATTGAATATAAAATGGTCAAAGAAATGGACTGATTTTGATTCTGCCTTCTGTCCAATTCTGTATGAAGCTGGCACTGTTGCATTTTATAATAAAATACTTATACCAGATTTGCTAAATGCAGCTCTGTCATATGCTTGCTTCTAGTATGTGGGTGGAATGAACTGTAGACATCTCAAAATCTGATGTCTAATTCTCATCTAATAATCCTAGGCTTTGTTTATAGTTAACAAACACCAATAGCTTCCTTCAAAGAATGATTCATCACATCTATTTCAATGACTACAAAGGAAATACAGAGTGACTATCTTTTAGAAGCCCAATTTAGGAAAAATAGATCACAAGGTAGTCAAGTTAATGGGATAAGAACAACATTATTAGATATTACTGAGCTGCATTATAACATTCTGTACTGAAGAATGAAGCTCTTTCCAGCTAGAATATGTGCTTTCTGTCTATTGGTGAAAATCCAGTGAGCATCCTCTATTCCTATTAGCCAGTCTCACTCCAGATGGATGCCCTATCACTACAGACTCTAGTTGAGCACCACTGTAATCACTGCTCTTCAATACAGGAAGTCAAAGAGCCAAAACTCTTTCTTGGTCTTTGTGTAGTGTAGATATAGTCTATATATCTATATGTCTATATGTATATACTATACATAATTGGGTAGACAAAATAATGCCTACTAAAATAAATAGATACATAAATGAGAAGATAGATTAGTAGATAGGTCAGTTGTTTGAAAGATTAACCTAAGAGAGGCTTCAGTCTGTCGATTTATAGTTTAAAGTTTAAATTAGAATTAAAAAGTAGAAGTTGGCAGGACAACCTCTCTCTCTAGATCTTCTTTTCCTGTCCTTTCACTCACATGTTTACCTGTGATTTTAGCTCTGAACATATTTCCATAGTTTCTCTCCAGTTTACCTTCTGTCGTTTTGTTTAATACTTGAAGATTATTATAATTGGATTACTAATCTGCTAATGTATTTTTCACAATACATCTGTGAATTGGTTATATGAGTGGTCAACAACAAAAACAAACATAACCCTCTAACAAGCAAGCTTTACTGGATATATTTGCAATTTGTCGAAAACTAAGCAGCAGTACATAAGATACCTTATCTACTGACCAAACACGCCGGGACTGTTGAAGTTTGGAGACAGTATACTGCAGCAGTCTTTGTAGTTTCAGCATCTTGAAGTAGAAAGTACACATTGTTCACACAACCAAAGTTTTTGTCTATCCTTTGTTCTTGTCACGTTTTATCAGTTTTCCAGTTCTTTCTTTGTGTCTTCAGTATCTCTACCTGTTACTTTTGAGCTGCTGCCAATATCCCTGAGATATTTCCTCATGTATATAATTCATTTAGGAAACACACAAAAGTCTAACTCTTTTTTCCTTCTTGTCATACCTTGTATATTTTATATTTTAAAGTTTTGCTTTACTTACTAGGATTAACACTTAGGAACGTATTATTAAGTCACCAGTAGCAATCTTTCCCCCTGAAAATAAATTAATATTGTCGATCTCTGTTGGTCACAGTATAAAATAAAAGTAATGACTTGAGTTTTACATAAATTGTATTCAGAATAGTACACAATATTTCTCTTCTTCATAGTCGATTTTTATTTCTCACAGTCAAAAATTTGCTTCACTTTTGCATCTTAAAATTTTATTAAATCTCTCTCATGCATATCTGGTAGGCATTGATCACACTACCACAATGTCTAGTACTGACAGATCAGATGATATTTTTGCAGTGATCATAGAAGCATGTATACAATTGCTAACTGTCTTTGTCCTCAGTTTATTTATGAGGAATGCGAGCAATTTTCAATGTTGAAGTCATCAAGAATCATGTCCTACTCTTAGGCTTTTGATGTGTAAATAATTTTTTCTTCTTACTGAAGTACTTTTCATGCCTTTATGTTCCCATTGCAACCCATAGGAGTTGCACTTTTTTTTGATCCTCCTCCCCGTTCCTCCGGGAGTGGGGAAGGGGAGAACCCCGGTGGGGGGGGGACACGGACCTCGATTGTTGTCAGCTCGGCACCACTTACTGGGAGTGAGTGAACAAGTTACCTGACTGGGTTTAAACCACGACAGTTGTACTGGAGCTTTATCTCAGTAGTGAGCAATGACTATTACCTATTTTGCTTTGCTTTTCCTAAGTTTTGTATATGTGTGGTATAACACATATTGCTAGGAAAAAGGAAAACATACAAACTATTAAGCTTTTGTGTTTTGTAAGAAAAAAATATTTCTGCATTGTTGCTGAGATGCAATGAGAAAGACAACTGAGCCAGGATAAAATCAGACTTCTTGAGGGTGTTGCTTACCTGAAACTACCAACCTCAGGACCCAGAGAACCCTGAAAACAAAAGGTGCTACAAAGTATTTCTAGCATAATGGCTTTCAGCTGTAGCACTGTTAATGAGGTATGTTTTGTATTTTAGACTGAGACAGTGATAGTATCATTGTAACTAATAATAATGGCTCTACTGTATTTTTGTTATGGTATAAAAGGTCTCAATTGGACTAAACTACTTTTTTTGTTTTTTTTTGTTTACCCTTTACTGTGTGCTTTCCTCTTTTCCCATAAAAAGATTGTGGTCAGTTTTCCACTAAAAAGTAAATTACCTAAAGTTTTAGGGAGATTTGTGTAATATATTCAAATCCTTGCCAAAACTAACAGTGGAAGTATCAGATCGAATGTCAGTCTATTAGACACATATTTTGCATCAACTTGTTGCTACTGTTCAACAGTTGCCTTCCCATCCACTTGTCAATGCCATGTGAGAAAAGAAAGGGAAGGAAGACCACGGGAAGAAGAGAGAACACTAGTACTCAAGTCTAAATCTTATTTCCCTAACTTGTATGAAGTTAGCAATTTTAACACTGATATAGGGGAGATATAGGTTAGGTATAAGGAAGAAAATATTTGCTGTGAAAGTGGTGAGGCACTGGAAAGAGGTTGTCCAAAGAAGTGGCAAATGCTCCTTCCCTGGCAGTGTTCAAGGCCAGGTTAGACAGGGCTTTGGGCTACATGGTCTAGGGGCTGCAAGTAGATAATCTTAATGTCCTTTCCAACCCTAAAGATTCTTTTATTCTATGAAATTTGTCTTTATTATTATTTGTGAGGTCCTTCATATGAAATACAGAATGTTAAAAACAATTTTAAGAAAAAAAATGGACTGGATATGAAGTTTAAACCACTATAATAAGTTGCTGTCCAAAAGCATCCCATAAAACAAACTAAATCTGGCTGATTCCTTCCCTGATCATCTGACTTTCACACATGGAAGGACTTCACCTCTATCTGAAGAGGATAGCTGTACTTTTTCTTTGTGTGCTGGATGAAGGTGCCCAGGTGTTGGCAGCAGGGGCTGCAAGTGTGGCTCTGTGACACACAGCTAGCTCCTGGCAGCTCCAACCAACCCACTGCAGAACACAGCTGAGCCCATTGGCCAAGATGGTGGCTTCTCAGAGAAAACATATTTGAGAAAGTGCAGAAAATGCCAGGTGGAGAGAACAAGAGAGAGTGAGAAACAGCAGAGGAAGCACCAAGGTGGGAAAAGAAAGTAGCTGGTAAGCGATCTCCCTGTCCTTTTCTCATCCAGGTTTCTCTTCTTTTGCCAAGGCTGTTCTGAGCCTGGCCCTCCTCCAAAATTAATCCACCACACTCTGTTCTCAAGGGAAAGAGTATAAGGCACAAAAACATATATAAAAATATAAAAGGGGGTAAAGAGAGCAAAAGCTTTTCATTGCTCTCAGAGGGGGGCACTAAGTCACTGAAACTGTGTGTAGCAGCTCCATTTCTGAAGCCAGGTGCACAAAAGGTGACCAAATGTTTAGTATGACATTTTCTTTAACTTCAAGACAAAATTACAAATGAATCAGCCAGAAGCAATCTTCAACAAGATAAAAAGCGCAACAGTGAAACACAGACTTCTGGATGTGTAATAGGAGGCATTAACCACCCTATCACAAGTTTCCACAAGCTAAAGCACAGATTGATATTATCATTAGCTTTCCTGTAAAATATTGTGTTATTCTGTAGAAGTTTTTCTACTGTAAGATAAACTTTACCTAAGGTGTTTTCCCATTTTAGCAGATGTCATTATACCTTCTGCAAACAAGCAAGAGATTTTGGCTAAAATCTATTCCCTTCTACATCTTCAAAAGATTGCACTTTCTACGAAGTCTGGCTGGGATGGAGTTAATATTTTTTCATAGCAGCCCATATGGTTCAGTGCTGTGCATTTGTGGCTGACCCAAAATGACCAAAGGGATATTCCATACCATTTGACCTTCACTTTCGGCAATATAACTTCAGAGAAAGATAGAGGGAAGGGTAATGTTCGTGGTTATGGCATTTGTCTTAAGTAACCATTAGACATGCTAAGGATCTGATTCCCAGGACATAGATGGAGCTCTGCCTACTGATGGAAAGCAGCAAAAAGCTTTGTCTTTTGGCTTTTTTTTTTCTGTTATGCTTTTATTACTTCTGTCACTGAGACTTCTCTCCTTCCTTTCTCCTGTGGGAGAGGAGAATGAACAAAATGAAGGTATTTAACGGCTGCTGGCTGGAGTCAACCTACCACGTGTATACTGCAGGTAGTAGTAGGATCAACACCAGCTTATTTCTACAGCAAGAACATATAAAGTAAATCTTTCTTTACTGCTTTCTAGTACCTGAGATAAGGTCTGTAATTAGTTGAACAATTCATCTACAACTCAACTCTGCATTTAAATTACTCTGAGCTCCTTCAGGAAAGGTCACACAAATTAGCTTGAATGGCAAGATTTGGCTATATTTCTTTTTTTCCAGAAACCATTAAATATCTTCCCAGATAAAGAGTACTATTGTAAATCCATTGTCCAACATAACTTTTTCATAGTTTATGAATTTAACTTCAAGAATGGGAGGAAAATCAGCTTTCAAGCTAAAGTCAGTAACTCTCAAATTATTTTGAAGTTTCAATGGAAGGACACAGGAATTAAAATCATAGTTTTTCAGAACCTGTAAGAATGCAAGAAGTCTGATCAGTCCTCAAGGTATAGACTTCAAAATGTTCTCTTTAGTTCTTAATTAATTTTCGTTTGTTTTAAATTTGTCAGCATTTATGATCGCAATGTATGTGATCTGTAGGTTTCTGCTGCGTGTCCTTCCAGGATGCCTGTTTTTCCCCTTTGTCCCATAAAGAACTTAGTTTACCAGTAGTGTGTTCTGTGGTTCAAACTTAAAGAGACTCTAAATATGGGGGTCCTTACACATGATTAATAACAGCATTCTGGAACATCACTAATAAAACGAAAAACCCACAAAACCCTTTTTTTTTAGGAACTTATGACTTATGTGTGTTTAAATTACTACTCTCTAAACATATCTATGTGCATCCTATAATAAAGCTGACATAAAGTACTTCAAAGGCTATGGTGGGCGAAAGTAGAAAGGAAAAAAGGACAAATTCATTTTGTAGGCATAAAAAGTCAGGTGTATGTAATGTCTAGTCAGCTGAGACAATGCTGACATTTTATGTATACAACTTCTGATGCCTTAAGCCAAATATTGGGAAGAATGAAGCATCCACAATTCCAAATGATATTTCCATAATAAGGGATCAGGACTGTTGCAGTCCTAGAGATGGCTGCATTTGCTGTAATGTAGAACTGTCTCTGATTTGTACAATGTAGAAAAAGAAAGAATCTAGTCTTCACTAAAATATCAAAATTTGCCAACAGGGTACTTGCTATACTAAAGTGATATTTTCCTTGGGAAAACAAAATGAAACAAAACAAACAAAAAAAACCAAACACCACAAAAAACTCAAAAAGCAAAACAAACAAAAAACCCACAACAAAACCAAAGCCAACAACAAAACAAACAAACAAAAAAATATCAAAATAACCCCCATAACTGTCATATATATAGAATCATAGAATAGTTAGGGTTGGAAAGGACCTTAAGATCATCTAGTTCCAACCCCCCTGTCATGGGCAGGGACACCTCACACTAAACCATGTCACCCAAGGCTTTGTTGAGCCTGGTCTTGAACACTGCCAGGGATGGAGCATTCACAGCTTCCCTGGTCAACCCACTCCAGTGCCTCACCACCCTCATAGTAAAGAATTTCTTCCTTATCTTTAATCTAAACTTCCCTGTTTAAGTTTGAACCCATGTCCCCTTGTCCTATCACTACAGTCTGTAATGAATAGTCCATTCCCATCATCCTTATAAGCCCCCTTCAGATACTGGAAGGCTGCTATGAGGTCTCCAAGCAGCCTTCTCTTCTCCAGGCTTTTCTCTGCTCTGTCCTTTTTATGTTGAGGACACCAGAACTGCACACAATACTCCAAGTGAGGTCTCGTGAGAGCAGAGTAGAGAGGCAGGATCACCTCCTTTGACCTGCTGGTCACGCTTCTTTTGATGAATCCCAGGATACACTTGGCTCTCTGGGCTGTGAGTACACACTGCTGGCTCATGTTCATTTTCTCGTCGACCAACATCCTCGAGTCCTTCTCCACAGGGCTGCTCTGAATATTTTCTCTGCCCAATCTTTGGCTGTGCCTGGGATTGCTCCGACCCAGGTGTAGGACCTGGCACTTGTCATGATTAAACTTCATAAGGATGGCATCAAGGCCACTTCACAAGTGTGTCAAGGTCCCTCTGGATGGCATTCCTTCCCTCCAGCACACCAACCGAACCACACAGCTTGGTGTCATTGGAAAACTTGCTGAGGGCGCATTCAGTCCCACTGTCCATGTCAGTAACGAATATGTTGAACAAGACCAGTCCCAACACCGATCCCTGAAGGACACCACACATTACTGGTCTCCAGCTGGATATTGAGTCACTGACCACAACTCTTTGCATGTGGCCATCCAGCCAGTTCTTTATCTACCACATGGTCCACTTATCAAATTGATGTCTCTCCAATTCAGAGAGAAGGATGTCGTGTGGGACAGCATTGAATGCTTTGCGCAAGTCTAGGCAGATGACATCAACTGCTCTACCCTTGTCCATCAGTTCCGTACCCCATCATAGAAGGCTACCAAATTGGTCAGGCAGGATTTCCCCTTAGTGAAGCCATGCTGGCTGTCAACAAGCACCTTGTTGATTTTCATGTGCCTTAACATGCCTTCCAGGAGAATCTGCTCCAGGATTTTACCAGGCACAGAGGTGAGACTGACTGGTCTGTAATTCCCTGGATCATCCATTTTCCCCTTCTTGAAAATGGGGGTTATGTTTCCCTTTTTCCAGTCGTCGGGAACTTCACCTGACTGCCATGATTTTTTAACTATGATGGACAGTGTCTTAGCAACTTCATTCACCAGCTCCTTCAGGACCCATGGATGGATTTCACCAAGTCCGATGGACTTGTGCATATTCAGATTCTTAAGATCCAGATCCTCTCCTACAGTGGGCCCAAGGTCTTCATTCTCACAGTCCTTATATATATAAACCTTATGTATAAGTTTATATATAACAACTATACAAACTGAAAATTCAACTATGACCACTGTACTAATGTTTTATAGGCAGATGCCAAATCCTTTTAATTTTGAAGAAGGGATGATACCTTCTGTGAGTCAAAGTGAGTGCAATGAAAATCAAAAGCAGGTGCTAGAGTCAACCAAGGATATGTTAAGTTTGGTTTGTTAAAGCAAAAAGAAACAATAAAAAAAAAATAAAAGGTTTAAAAGCAAACTGTGGGAAGAAATAAAGACATGTCTTGCTATTGTATAATAACAGTAGTGACCTGCGAACTAGGTCAGGGTCTAACCAATGTTAGTGGAGAACAATTGGAGGAAAATAACTTTTGGATGTTTCTGAACAAACAGCAAACAGCTGATGAAGCGATTCAAACAACCGCATCATCAGCTCTCTGTGGACTTCACCTTGGAAACAGATCTATTGGCCCCATCTGACCTTATCTTCTTCTTTATCTTCTATGACAGTTTGGCAATCAAAAATGAGCCTTTACCTTGCCTCTTTTTGCTAAATGCTTTTTTATCCAGATGGCATCAAAACGCTTTATTGCATTCCAATTTTTTATTTCCTTGTCGTAGTTTCTCTCTGTCTAGTCGATGGTTACCAAATGGAATATTTTTACAAAGATTGGTTCTCAGCATGGAGCCCAAGATCTGAAGGAGACAACATTATGTGTAACTTTCTTCAGAAGATGGGATGCACACAAAATATTCTGAAACAACGTATTCTGATCAGGCAGTAGTGTATTAATGCTAATACAGCTCTATGAAAGGAATGAACAGTGAATACTCTTCTTAAACAATGAAATAACTTCTATTCATCTCAGTTCACTTTATATGTTCACACTGTTGATGGTTATATGTGAGCAAATAATCTTTATATTCAATAGGGGAAGAACACCTAGAGCATAATTTGTCTGTTCTCATCAATTGCAGTGTCCCTTCCTTTTTCAACAGCAGTTAATTCATATATTGAAGAGGCTAACCTAAAAGTTGGGTTGTACCTCTGCACAAAATACTGCACTCAAAGCTGTACATCTTTCTGCCATCTAAGTGACAAAGAACAAAGAATAATCTCTGTTTATGCTCCCCTGCAAATAGAATTAAGTGGCGAAACCTTATCAAGGATAATGCCTTCCTCCTTTTGGTCCTCTGTAAATCAACAGCACTTTTTTGAAATGCAAGAGCTTTCAGGGTTTTAAACAAAACAAAAAACAAACCAAACAAAGCAAAACTAAAACTAAAACCAAACCCAAACCCCAACCTTTAAATTCAATAGCTCAATAACACTTCTTGTACATGTTCATAGAAAAAATATCATACCTAGGAAACATTAATTTTCCAAACATTATAAATGCTTTGAAAGAGTTAAGTGAATTATTTTCAAAGTCTGTGAGAGAGCTATCAGGTCTTCTTTTCATGTCACTTTGTTTTACTGGTATTTGATATACTTCTCTAGTTAACTTTGGCAGTTCAGAGTCTTTTACAAGCAAAGAACAATATGCCTTCTATAAAGCACCCAGCGGCCTTCACAGCAGCTCTTTGCTATCAAATTCAAAATAAACAATGGCATATGTTCTTTAAAGCAAGTAAAATGTCTCAATGTATAACACATCTGTGCAAAGTTGCTTTTATGTGACTAACAGCATTTAAAAATCTGAAGGAATATTTCCGTGGTAAGAGGCCTAAGCTGAAAGTGGAATCAGCCTGCACTTGATTAGATGCATGTAATGTTAAAGTGCCACAAATTCAGTGGCTATGTCAATAGCTTTAGTTTATTTCAAACAGAATAAAAAAATGATAAGGAAGAGATTAATGATAGGAAAAGAAAAGAAAAAATTTCTTGCATAATTCTTTTGTTATTTCTCTTAAGTTTTCCTGTTCTTTGTGGATCCAGAAGCATATATTTCGGTTTTTGAAGTTACCAATCACCAGCTAATCTGTAGGAATTGCCTATGTACAGTCTGTAAGCCTGTAACAAATGCAGTGTAATTCAACTTGCTGTAATTCAATGGGCTACTTGCTGTAGCCCATAATTGAAGGAGTATAAACAACGTGAAAATACATTACAGTTTTCAAGGACTAGAAGTGCTCTCACACAAAGAACTGTCATGGCTTATGTGACTTCTGGTAACTTGCTTACCTGCAGTATTTCAACGATGTGCCTGAATTCCAGCATTGCCGTATTCTGAATTTTTTTGAGTTAACTTCCCTAATCTTTACTTGCCCACAAAATTCCAATTCCACTTATGCTGTTAGTAGAATATAATCATCAATAACTGGTTTAGTGAGTTTCTCCTCAAAAGTTGTAATCTATTTCTGTATGTCCTTGCTGGAACTGGATCTGTGTGTTGCTTCCCACTTGTTTGCTTCCTTTGGTGTTCTTTGAAGTTGCTAAGGTGTTTCCATTGTTCACTAATGCAATATGTGCATGTTGTTTCATACCTCCCACTTTTGTCTATCCTTGCCAACCATAAACTATAGTGTTTGGGTGGCATGGTTTAGTGTTTGGGTGGCATGGTTTAGTGTGAGGTGTCCCTGCCCATGGCAGGGGTTTGGAACTAGATGACCTAAAGGTCCTTTCCAACACTAACTATTCTACGATTCTATGATTCTATGATAAAATTACTTTCCTTTCTTTCCACACTTACTTAGGCTACAATTTCAAGTAATTCACTGGAATTCTTATCATTATGGAACAGAAAAAATATCAGAAATTTAATTATTTCAATGGGTGAAAAAAAAAACCTTTTGAATTTTGTAACATTATGGAGCACAGTACTTATGCTATATGTGACATTATCTGTGCTACATGCAATTCTCTTCTGGTCCAAATTTGCTATATTTCCTCCCCCTAAGCATGCTATAAGCTCTTATGTTGAACAGATGAGTAAATACATAATTAAATGAGATTTTTCACTCAAATTTGAATGGTTTGTGAAATTAATAATTCAGTCACAATTCACCACTTTCCCAGTGGAGCCTACAATTCTCTAGTGTAAAGCAAGTTAGATCAGACAAAATATTTTAATTCGCACAGAAATGGCACACAGAAAAAGTTTATTTAAATATCACAACTCACTGGGAGAATGGCTACTTCCAGTCAATTTAGGTAGGACTCAAATTTGTGAGTCACTCAGACTGAATCAGAAGAGCACCTCTTGCCACAACTATCAGCATGAAATGATGAGGTTGATACTGCTGGAGCTGTCATTACATGAAATTTTATGACAGACATACAACAGGAAAACATCTAGTTTGTGTTAAAGTCACAAAGTACACTAAAACAGGCTTCCCTTGTATCACCATTCATGAGTGTTCACATCTAAAGAGGAACTGTCAGCTCCCTTGATGATACTTCTCAACCTGACTTCTTTCTAGAGATTACTGCAGAAGTATTTCAGAAAGAAACATTAAAGCAGTAGCAGAATGACAAGAAGACTGAGGCCTGGCTGAAAGATACTGAAAAGGATTTTTTGAACTTGTTTCAATTGGAGAGCTGAAGGAAACATAAGACCTGTCTATTATCTTGAGGTAGGGAAGGGTAGGAAGAAAATTGCTGTTCCATTGAAATATATTGTGTTAGGACAAGTAATAGATTGCTTTCTACTTAGTTTTCTGGCTCCTGTAGCTAAGAAAAAAAAACAGGATTTTCCACTGCTGAGGTCCCAAATTAAATCCATATTGGACCAAAAATCTTTTCCAGCATTTTTACCCACCATCTGAGTGCAAGCTGTTCAAGTGTCAAGTTTTTTCTGGCTTGTAAAGTGTTGTGAGCTGTGAGAAACTGATATTTTGTTGTGCATCTAGAAAGGTATAAACTGTCACTGTAGTATAAATCATGCTGATGACACAGAATAGGACGAAGCTGGTCAATATTATCAATCACTGTCAAACAAACAATCAAAAAGTTTATCTGAAAAACATAGCTATTTAATGTGGGCCTTTTTCCTTTTTCCTACAGAAAAAAAAAGCAGGTTATGTGATTTGGAGAAGCTTTCCAAAAGCCTGTCAATGATTTTTAGCTCCAGATTGCCACTGAAAATAAAAAGGTGGGTGTTTGACTTCCCCTGCGCCACTGAAAATTTCCTCTAATGTGCCTCATGTATGTCTTTGTGCTTCATTTTTAATCCAATGAAAAGTGTATAACTCACTCTTAGATACTCCCTTTTGTTTGTACAAGAATAGAGATGGGAGAATATTGTTAAGTCATTTACAAGAATAATAATTCCTGTTCTTCGGTGTGTTCACTTCAACTCTTTCCATGCCTACTTTGTGCTTGCTTCTTGTCAATATGACAGTGATCAAGCTTTACTAGTGATAAAATTCATGAAAGGTACCTTCAGCTTGAATGCTCATTTGACAAAAGTAAAATCTGACTTGCATAACTAATCAGTGGTCTGAATTTCAAATACCTAAGTCAATATTGTGCTTCAGAACTGTACCTCAACATGCAATTTAACATTCTTATGCAATGAATTTCACTTATTTGGTGTGGAACAAGACTAAGCCAAGACATTGGCAGTAGACAAAAATTAAATGGAGGTCAAGCAGGCAGTACTGTGAAAGTTGCAATGTAGATGTCAAAAGATATTTGGTTATATAAAGACAAAGATCTGGTTTATGGTTTACATTATCAGTTTAAGTGATTACTTCTACTGTTTTCACAGGAGGTTTACACATCAAAACAGTTTACAAATTAGAAAAATTCTACTGAACTACTATCTTCATCTTTAAGCACTGAAGATCCTATTAATCTAATAATAATTTCTAGTCAATGGAGGGATGGGCATCATCAAAGGGGAATTTACCCTGTCTCTTTAAGGCATTTGGGTTATATGCAATAAATCCTGTTTGTGTTTCAATGACTATATGTCGTGAGAGGCCTAGACCATATGTCTCAAGGCAAAAGTTAAATTTTACAAACTGCATTGGGATTGTCTGGCAAGGTTTTGGCAGAAGGGGGAACTTTACAGGGGCTTCTGTAAGAATCTGCCAGAAGGTTCCCCCATGTCCAACTGAACTGATGCCAGCCAGCTCCAGGAGGAGCTTGCTGCTGGCCAAGGCTGAGACCATCCAAGGCAGTGGTAGCGCATCTGGGGTAACATATTTAAGAAGGGGGAAAAAATTACTGCACAGGAGCAATTGCAGCTGGAGAGAGGAGGGAGAATATGTGAGAGCAACAGATCTGTGAACACGAAAGTCAGTGCAGAAGAAGGGAGAAGGTGCTCCAGGCACAGTAGCTGAGATTCCTCTGCAGCCTGTGGTGGAGACCATGGTGAGGAATGATTCCCTTGCAGACCGATGAGGTCCATGATGGAGCAGATATCCACCTGCAGCCCTCGAAGGAATCCACGCCAGAGGAGGGTGATGACCGAAGACTGTGACCCTGTGGGGGAGCAGGTTTGCTGCAGGACTTGTGACCTCACAGGGGACCCACACTGGAGCAGTCTGTTCCTGAATGACGGCACCACATGCAAGGGACCCATGCTAGAGTAGCTCACGAAGAACTGCAACATGTAGGAAGGACTCACACTGGAAAAGTTTATGGAGGACTGCCTCCTGTGGGAGGAATCCCACACTGGAGCAGGGGAAGAGTGTGAGGAATCCTTCCCTTGATAAGACCAGCAGAGGCAATGTGTGATGAACTGACCGCAACACCCACACCCATCCATCTGCACTACTGGTAGGAAGGAGGTAGGAAAGAGCAAACTTCAGCCTGGGAAGAAGGTAGGGGTGAGGGAAAGGTTATTTAAAATTTGGTTTTATTTCTCATTATTCTGCTCTGATTTGACTGCTAGTAAATTAAACTGATATCCACAGTCAAGTCTTTCTTTTTTTGCCCATGAAAGTAATGGGTGCATGATCTCTCCCTGTCCTTATCTCAACCCATGACCCTTTCACTATATTTTCATTATATTTTCTCTCCCCTGTCCAGCTGAGGAAGGGAGTGACAAAATGGCTTTGTTAGGCTCCTGGAATCCAGCCAGGGTCAACCAAGACACAAAGCCTCATATATTTTCATAGGATCGTAAGATGAAGTAGCCTGAAATCATACAAAACTTCATAGTTCTACTAGTTACAGGATGGAAATGTAAACATATAGAATCATAGAATCATAGAATAGGTAGGGTTGAAAAGGACCTTAAGATCATCAAGTTCCAACCCCCCTGCCATGGACACCTCAGACTAAACGATGTCGGCCAAGGCTCTGTCCAGCCCGGCCTTGAACACTGCCAGGGATGGAGCATTCACAACCTCCCTGGGCAACCCATTCCAGTGCCTCACCACCCTCACAGTAAAGAACTTTCTCCTTAATTCTAAATCTAAACTTCCCCTGTTTAAGTTTTAACCCTTTACCTCTTGTGCTATCACTATAGTTCCTAATGAAGAGTACCTCCCCAGTATCCCTACAGCCCCCCTTCAGACACTGGAAAACTGCTATGAGGTCTTCACTCAGCCTTCTCTTCTCCAGGCTGAACAGCCCCAACTTTCTCAGCCTATCTTCATATGGGAGGTGCTCCAGTCCCCTGATCATCCTCGTGGCCCTCCTCTGGACTTGTTCCAACAGTTCCATGTCCTTTTTATGTTGAGGACACCAGAACTGCACACAATACTCCAAGTGAGGTCTCAAGAGAGCAGAGGGGCAGGATCACCTCCTTCGACCTGATGGTCATGCTCCTTTTGATGCAGCCCAGGATATGGTTGGCTTTTTAGGCTGTGAGTGCACACTGAAGCTGGCTCATGTTCATTTTCTCGTCGACCAACATCCCCAAGTCCTTCTCCACAGGGCTGCTCTGAATCTCTTCTCTGCCCAACCTCTAGCTGTGCCTGGGATTGCTCTGACCCAGGTGTAGGACCTTGCACTTGTCATGGTTAAACTTCATGAGGTTGGCATCAGCCCACCTCACAAGCGTGTCAAGGTCCCTCTGGATGGTATTCCTTCCCTCCAGCGCATCAACCAAACCACACAGCTTGGCGTCTTTGGCAAAATTGCTGAGAGTGTACTCAATCCCACTGTCCATGTCAGCGACAGAGGTGTTGAACAAGACCGGTCCCAACACCAATCCCTGAGGGACACCACACATTACTGGTCTCCAGCCGGACATTGAGCCATTGACCACAACTTTTTGTGTGCGGCCATCCAGCCAGTTCTTTATCTACCACATGGTCCACTTATCAAATTGATGTCTCTCCAATTCAGAGAGAAGGATGTCGTGTAGGACAGTGTTGAATGCTTTGCACAAGTCCAGGCAGGTGACATCAACTGCTCTACCCCTGTCCATCTGTTCCATAGCCCCATCATAGAAGGCTACCAAATTGGTCAGGCAGGATTTCCCCTTAGTGAAGCCATGCTGGCTGTCAACAAGCACCTTGTTGTTTTGTATGTGCCTTAACATGCCTTCCAGGAGAATCTGCTCCAGGATTTTGCCAGGCACAGAGGTGAGACTGACTGGTCTGTAATTCCCTGGATCATCCATTTTCCCCTTCTTGAAAATGGGGGTTATGTTTCCCTTTTTCCAGTCGTCGGGAACTTCACCTGACTGCCAGGATTTTTCAAACATGATGGCCAGTGGTTTAGCAACTTCATTCACCAGCTCCTTCAGGACCCGCGGATGGATTTCACCATGTCCCGTGGTGTACATTCAGGTTCTTAAGATGGTCTCGAACCAGATCCTTTCTTACAGTGGGCCTAGGGTCTTCATTCTCACAGTCCCTGCATCTGCCTTCCAAGACTTGGGTGGTATGGTCAAAGCCTTTGCCAGTGAAGACCAAGGCAAAGAAGTCATTCAGAACCTCAGCTTTCTCCAAATACAGGGTAGCCAGTTCTTTTAACAGTGAAAATTTATGATGTTTTAATAAGCTAAACTCAAACAGTAGTTTTAGCAGAGGAGACTGTAAAGCATGTTTTCTATTTATACATGAAGATTGAGATAGTGTGAATGTTATCTGTGTATATCCTCATGCTCTGTCATTTTTTGTAGCAACATCAGTGTTCATGATCTTCACTTTTCCATATTTGCTTGCTCATTTTACTTAACTTATTTACACCCTTATCATTGCAGGTTTTTTTGTTGAATTTGCCTAAAAGTTTCTGGATTGGGAAAAATTGGGTAAGAATTCAATACTGCCTTACGTAACTAAAAAGCAAGATTACACTTTATGTTATTTCTGTGTATCCTGCAGTTTCTCCTGAAGAAGCATTGAAGAAAATCAGAAAATTTAATCCTTCTGTGTAATCACCATTGGGGTCCTGCAAGTGCTGGCAAAGATCCCAAACAAAATGTCATAACCTAGAGTGCTCAAGGTGAAAACTTGGCTGCACTGAAATCAACAGTACAGTTTTTATTGATTTCTATGGTCCAAGGAACTCATTGCAATTACAAGCATAAATCATGAACGATATGTAATTAAAAAAAAATATTGTGTAAAATGACCAAAGGATATATGCAGATTTTTTTTATTCTTTACACATTACCTGTAGCTGTTACATGTCCTCCCATGACCTCAAGTATAAGCTCCTGAGCTGTTCTAATTATTCAGAACAGACTTACTGTAGAAATGGCTTACACATCTCTCATATTCCCCTAAAAGGCAGATTTAAAGCCTATGCAGTATTTATTATGCTAATTCACTTTGAAATCTATGTTGAAGGTACCTCATGCTTTTCAAACTCTGTTTGCATTGTAAATTTAGCATGGCTTGTGGTGCCCCACAAACATTATCCCTGAAGCAGCTTTAACAGTACCCTAAAGAAGTGTGTACTACACACACTGTGAAATACACATGCAGTGGAAAAAGGAGAAAAAAATAAGTACTTTTGTTTTTTTTTCCTCTATGTGTTAGCAGTTCTGGGTTTGGGTTTCTTTATTTAATACCTTTCATTGTTGCAACCATGCATTTAGATGCAAAAGCACATAGCAATTGTGCTGCTAATGTCATTCCATAAAATGGATAGCTTTTACGAGAATTAAACTTTTTCAGACTTAAATGTTAGAAGGATGTTTTGTTGCTGCCAAACAGGCTATTTTCTTCCAAAAAAAATACCCCCCATCACTCACCACTAGTCACACAAAAAAAAAGCCAAATAGGTGTTTAATTCAGTATTCTTATCTTTGTAACCACCATGTAACAGAATTTTTAGGACTGGTGGGTCCTAAAATTTCAGAGGTTTTCTCATAGCTGTTATAGTATAATGTTGTAGTCAGCTTGCAAAGAGAATATGCCTCCCAAGTGTATGCACAGTGTTATTACAGTTATTTTTCTGGCAGAAAAAAAATCCAAAACCCCATCATAAAATGAAGTTCAGTTTTCCTATAAATTCACTATCTGAGAGTGAAAATAATGGTTGAATACAACAATTATCTCTCCCACCAATCATTGCAAGACATATAGTTTTAAAGTTAAATTTAAACAAAATATAGATGTACTTAAGTATACAAATGAACAGTTAAGGAAGACAAATAACACTGATATTGCTCCATAGTGGCATTTCTGATTATAGAAAATTAGTTTGTTGTCCCAGGTTATATCTAAGTGATTTAAAAAATTTGCATTTCTTTCACATTTTTCCCTGAGTCATTAAAAAGGTGGGTTTGAAGCTGTTTTGTTGCCTTAAACATGTTTCAATATGAATATAATAGATAATTTGCATACATAAGGGTTCACAAAAACTACTCTGTTGGTCTGACTTGTGATCTTTATTGAGTCATTTCTTTGCTTTACTCCAGATGTCCTCTTTAAAATTCTAGGGGATGCACTGTGTTAATGAAGAGTAATACAGTTTTTCTAGTCCCTATGTTCCACTCTTTGCACAGCGTCTCTTAAGTAGCAAGAAGATCAACAGATATTATGAGACAATTAATGAGTAATTGAAAAAAGGAAAAACCTTTATTTTATTTATGTCTTTTTACAAAACATTCATGCAGATTTCAGATAGCTATAAAAATCTATACCCTTTACTCATGTGGTGAAAGTATTTGAACAAAAAGGAAACAATATTAAACTGAAAAAATTGAGATGAGAAATGTCAGACAGGAACTGTAAACCAAAAATATTCAGAAAATAAAAAGGCAAATGTGAAAATAGTTGTCCTACAGTCATCACATAGTATTTGTATCTGAATTAGTGATCCATAAGATACTTAGGCATATGTGTGTTTTCAGGTCAGTTTTTGTCTCATTCTCTATCTCTCCCATAAACTGAAACCAAGACAAAAACTATGCCCTTTAACTTGGACACCTAATGGTGTTCTTAGCTGTCATACATGACAATATAGACTAGGTATTTCTTTTTAATTACTGTGGAAATGATCACACTTACAATACAGGTGAAGGTACCAATTCTGAGTTGAGACTTGCTGTTCGTATTTAGTGTCTCTACTAGGGAAAGTGAAAAGAAAAGGAACTGTGTTTAGCTGAGGTTTTCATCTCTGACAATATAGCAATTAAAGTGTATTCTGAAAAATATTATTTCAATCATCAAGAAAGCTCATCCCAATGACAAATTCTATGACATTTATACTTTGAGCTATGGTTTGAAATCCTGAAATGCTTGCACTGTAAAAAAGATGATATGAAAGAAAAGAATATTTCATCTGAGATGCTGAAAATACATAGGGAAAATCTGACATATTTTATACATTAGTTTTGCCAGTTTTCATTTCCCTGTATCTATACACATATGTATGCATCTGTATGTGTATAAGCATATGCATGTGAGTGTGTTTGTAGGCATGTGTAGATTAAAAAAAAAGAATTCCTCATTTAAAAATGAACATCATGATTTCGTTATCAAAAATGCCTTTCTTTAAATTACAATCAGTCCTGCAACAATTCATTAATTTGCCATGAGTGTTATTTATATCAAGTTGTAACTGAAAATATAAATACATATAAAGCATACCATTAAAATACAATAAAAGAAGTAAGAAAAAGGTCACAATATGTTTTAGTGTATATTATAAATTCTGTAAAACATTTACATCTTCAGAAAATAAAACTGCAAATTTACTATAACAGAAGTGAAAGGTTTACTTGTCAGGAACATAAAAAGAACAGGGATTCTGACTCGAAAAGGCGCAGAATAAATGCAAGCAAGGGTGATGGGCTTCATGGGCTCTATGAAAGCAGGGAAACCATTGAAGGACATGGCTTCCTCAGAGATGTACTGCTGATCATTTTGCCTGCTTGATACTCATTGGTGAGGCAACTGCAGAGCATGTCTCTGAAGTAAAAAGCCTGCAGCCCATGTTCCACCCTTTTTTACTTTTGCTGTCTGCAAGCTTTCTGGTTTAAAGGCAGAAAGAAATGGCCTAATTTTCAAAGGGATTTAGTATTCATGACTTGAAAGATCTTCACTGGCATTTCATAAGTTATATCTCTCACAGTTCTGCATCCAACTTTCAAGCCTATGCTGAGGAACAAGATTCCTCTGTTCCTTATATGAACCCTGCTGTATGTTGGGAAATACTAATAATCTCCTTTAGGTCTCAGATATCCTGGTAAATTTTTCTATGCACAGTAGAGTGAAGCATTGTTCAGAGGCCTGCCTCTGAGGCCATCTGAGAGAATTTTGCATTGCTTATGTTTTTGGAGTTATTTTGACTAATTATATGAAATTTCCATTATAAGAGTGTGCATATATCCCGAATATTGTATCACACCAAGAATAATGAGATGTTTTACCTTAGGCTTCTAAACATAATTTTTTTCAGCAGCCCATTTTAGCCAGAATATATTGGAAAAGTGAGCATGTCTCTAAATTAGTTCTGGAAGAACAGAGTATTTTTCAGGTTAATGCAAACACTCTAGATGATGGCATAATTTTTGTAAGAATCTGAAATGTATCGACATATCAAAATTGCCTAAAACTTCAGTATCATCTTGCAGAAGACAAAAATGAAAACTGTGCCTGGGCTGATATTATATTCATCAGAATTTTCTTACAAGGAGCTGGACTATTTCATATCGTAAAACAATATCTTAGACTATGTATCTTCAGCAAAGAAAAATAAATTTAATGTGATCCCAAATTCAGTCTTTAAATTTTATGGGAAGCAAAATAATTGTTTTAATATAGTATATAATTATTATATAAATTATATATGTTGCCATTATATCATTATTTTAACATATAGTTACATGAAAAATTACAGATATAGTTATACATATAGTTGTAATTATTCTATTGTAGTATTAATAATATATAATTAATCAAATCTTATAATATTTACAGGTGGAAAATTTGAAATTTAAAAACTAAACTTAGAGAAAAGACTACTATTTGACTGGATGAGAGTGCAATTAACCCCCACTTTTTAATACAGTGAAAAAGTTTCATAAACCTATGAAATTACATAATTTTTCAGGAAATATTGGACCTAATATATTACTTTATGATTTCTGACAAAGATAAATTGAATGTTCTGAGTTTTTCCTGCAGAGGGATGTTCATATTAATTATAGAAATTGTAGAAAAATATCTGCACCTACAATAAAAAAAAAATTGTATTGCTTTAAGGAACTAGGTTTTTGAAATTTTCCTACATGTCAAAGAGAATTTTAAACTACCAAATAAAATGATTCAATGGTGAAATTCAGAATAAAAATTCCATAAATACTGTAGTTTCATAAACCTATCACTTGCATATGTCCCAGCTATATATTTTTTAAAAATTTTGCATAAATTCTATGACAGCAGTAGTTTTCTTACTACAAACAAGAAATTTGAAAACATAACCAAAGTGGTTATATCTAGGCCTCAGGTGAATATGTTCTTACAATCTTATCTGTTAATTTTGCTTGTATACCATGACTTTTAAACCTATTTTTTTATAAAGAATTCATATTTATTTTTGCAAATAAATGGACAGATATGGTTTGTAAAGTGTAATTCACAGTGATTTCTTGAATGCAATAGTGAAAGAAAAAGTTAATTTCTTTCAGGCATCTTATTACATTAGAATACAAAAGCCACTCTGCTAAATTAGTTGGCAGTTCCATTGTCCTGGGTTCAGCAATAGCAGTCATTTTTTTGACTTCTTAGTAGCTGGTGCAGTGCTGTTTTTTTGACTTTCAGCCTGGGAACAGCATTGATAACACCAGTGTTTTTGGTTGCTGCTCAGTAATGTTTACTCTGACCAAGGACTTTCTGAGTCTCATGCTCTGCCAGGGAGGAGGGGAAGCCGGGAGGAAGCAGAGACAGGACACCTGACCCAAACTGACCGAAGAGGTATTCCATACCACAGCACGTCATGCCCAGGATGTAAACTGAGAGTTACTTGGAATGGCTAGTTCACTGTTCGGTTGGGCTGGGTATTGGTCGGCAGGTGGTAAGCTGTTGTGTTCTCTTCCCTTGTTATTTCCCTTATCATTATTATTATTGGTGGTAGCAGCAGTGATTTGCGTTATACCTTAGTTACTGGACTGCTCTTATCTCAACCCATGGGAGTTACATTCTTTTGATTCTCCTTCCCATACCTCTGGGAGCAGGGGGAGAAAAGGGGGGAAGTGAGCGAGGACCGCGTGGCTGATTTACGACTGAGTTTAAACCATGACATCCATTTTTATCCTAAACTAGATAATGTATGGTCTCTTGCTGCCATAACTTCTCAGCTTCCAACTATCTGTTAAGGGCAGCCTACCTTGAAAATTCCATCCTAATTGTTGTATTTAAAAGGCATTAGTTGTCCTATGCCTCATTAATTTGTCTAATCCCTTTAAAAAATCATTTATACTTTCACTCTCCACAAAACCTACTGATGACGCATAAGTAAGTACTGAGGGATACAATATCTATTTTCTGTTTTTCTGACATATTAAGAGTTTCCTCTGAAATCTCTCGCTGTCCAAGTATTTCCTAATTTTCCTTCTATCTATCCTCTTCTTAGTAATTTCTCATGCTTCCTTTCACATTGCCTTATGCCATATCTATTCTGTCTGCTCCAGGGAAGCACCATTATCACATGTATGCAAAATGTCTGCATCAGATTCTCAAACATGACCAAACTATTTGTTATCATTGACAATTTATGCTTCCCAGTGGCCAATAAGTAGCATTAAAATTATGTGAGCCATGCTCTCCTTTTCATAACTGTGACACTGCTTTTACAGATATGGAATTTATTCTGCCTTCTAACAACCTAGTCAGCAAGTGTTGTGATGTCCAGTTGTAACTGTTCAATCAGAAGTAATATTTTCCTCATGTAAATTTTATATCATCAGCAAAACTTTTTACCTCACTATTCCTGCCTTTTAGAATATTCTGAACAACACAAATAACAGTACAGATACCTGAGACTGGCTGTCACCCTTCAGTTTATTCTTATAATTTATTTTCTTTCTCTCTTAACTATTAAGGCATGAGAAGAATTTTTTTCTTTCTATTTTGAGACAGCTTAATTTCTTTAAAAGCCTATTATAAATGATATATGGAAGGCTTTTGAAAATCCAAGCACACTAAATCCACGTGAATAACATCATCATGCTTCTGGAATACTTTGAAATAATTCTAATGAATTTATAAAACATATCTTCTTTCTGGAATACACCTCTTTTGTCACAGGTCTCCCTTATTTTGTATTTCTCTATTAAATCTACTACTATTTAACTTATTTAAATTTACTATTTAATGTATATTGAGCTTAAATGGACTGAACTGAAATTTATGACATTCTTTTGATGATTTTCTCTTTTTTAAGTCTTTCTTTTACAATTAGTTGGTTTTTTTAGCTAAATTATGTAACAGACATTCAGGGGTTTTATACTGCAGTTCCTTCAGAATTCAGGGGCAAGCAACTGCTTTTCTAACGTCATTAAAACTACAGTACATATGTTAATTACAAAGAGTCAATGACAGGTCCTGCGTTTAGAGAGGTGATACCCTCTGATCCCCCAATACCCCTGAAACAATTTTTCACATTGTAGCGTTTGTTTGTGTCTATTTGGTAACTGTCACAATGGAGCTGGTTTTATTCAAGAGCCCATTACTCTCATTCATTCAAAGTGAAAGACATCTGAGATGGATCCAATCATAACAGACTGGGCCTCAGGCTGCCGCCACTCCTCCTGATATTACTCTGACATATATATGATATGGGGCATCAGAAGGTAGGATCCTACACCTACATGAAGAAGAAAGACTACAACTACACAATCAGGAAATCTTGAATTAATTGCAATGGGACAAGTACGGTTTTGCCAAAACTCATTAGTTTGAGGAAATGAGAACTTTAGACAACGATCAAGGAGTTAAAGCCAGACATCCAACCAATGTACGTTTATAGGCAGCTCCTGCCAAGTAAATTTCCACTGTTTCTCACCAGCTTGCCAACTACAGCAGAACTGGGGCTTCCAAGTAAGGCAGTCAGATACGCTATCCCCATGAAACCCATAGAAACTGTTGTGATTATTATCTGTTGGTGGTGTTTCCAGTACTTTTACTCATGAAACATAGGAACTGTTATGTCCCAACTGTCAGGATTGCAAGGATAATAATATCCATGTTTCCAAGGCTAACAACTAAGCAGCCTGACAGAGTCATCACCATGCAATGGCAGTTTACAATATTTTCTTCTTTGTTTCAATTTCTAATGACATGAAAACTATCAAACTACTTAATTTTTTACTAACCAATATCTTTTCTTTCTGATAGAAACCTCATAACTTCTAAATAACATGAGGTCAGAATTACATTCATAATCCATGAACTTGTTTTTTTTTATTTGTTGCAGAAGCATGTTTCTATGTCTCTGTGAGGAAAACAAGGGTAAGCAAAACAAAAGGAAGATGCAGATATGAAGAAATAAAAGAGAAAGAAATAAAAAAAGAGGCAAACATTAGCAGAATAATTCCTAACTTCAAAGATTTTTCATACATCTGCTTGATTTTACTCTAATCTCTAAAGGCTTCATAGATCTCCACAGGAATGTCTTAGTTATTTTACTTCTAGATCTCCTTAGAGAGTTCATGTAAGCCTTTAAAATAAATGTTCATAAGCAAAATTGTAGTACAGTGTTTCTTTTTTTTTAACGTCTCCCAGTATCTCAAAGGAAAGCTGAATTCATCTCTTTTGCCTAAATGCAGCAATATTTTCAGAATATCTTGCCAGTACTCTACCACTGTGCTGTTGTGTAAATAAATTACCATAGTATTAGAAGGTAGGAAAGCAAACAGCAGATGGTAAGATGAGAAATGCTAAGCCACAGTAAAATACTGGACAGGCTTGTAAAGCTTTTACCCAACCTGTCTCATCTTTTTATTTTACATAGTTCTATATTGAAGAAGAACATCTACATGTTTACACAAAAAAAAATCCATATCTCACAGCAGCTATGCCATGGGGTCTGTAATGCTGAATAACCTGTGAGGTGTTCCATGTAGCTGTTGCTTGAGAATGTTGTTATTTTCATTCCTGGAGGAAATGTTCTGTTCCACTTGGACCTTCCTACCTCCTTAACAAACTGTTAATTGGTATTTAAGCTAGAAGCTAACAGAGGAGTGTGGAAGAAGAGAAAGAAGCCTTGAGAAAAATGATAGGACCAGACTTCTCAATAACTAGGTATGTTTTCCTATCTGTTAAGGCAACCACATATTATGACAGTTTTCAGGTTAAAGAAAAAAATGCTCTCTGTGCCACCACAGCCTCCTCCCTCTTCCTGTGTTGAAGGAAAGAAGAAAAAGCATATTTGGAAGATGTATGCAACATAAGATTAATGACTGTCCTACACTCCTTGCACAAGACAAGCTTTAAGTCTGTGTACTGGTGATATTCTGTATTCAAAAGGTTATTTCAAGATAGGCTTAACTTTTACAGTATTACTGTCAACCCCTTTTGAGGTGTCTACCTCTAATTGCCACTTAAAAGGGATGCAGTGGATCTTTTTTTTTTTCACCTTTCTGCATTAATTAGAAAGCTGACACTTTAAAATATTTTTGCTATGGTATAATAACTGATTAAGGCAGATAAACACTCACTGAATGCTTAGTTCTCCAGTAATCAGAAAGAGGAACAGATGAGGGGAACTGTATTTTCTAAGTAAGACTAAGTAAATGTCTAGAAAAAATATGATTTATTCACTGTAGGGCTTGGCAAAACAGGTAAAAGTATCACATAGCCTTTTGTGTAGGCTGAACAAGCTCTGCCTTTAAAAAAATTAGGTTGTGCCTTCTTCTGTTTCTTTTTCAAAAACTTACCGCTCTGATCAGGAAAGCCCTTTAAATTTACATCCTGAATCATAGACTCTTTATAGACAGTCGTTGTGCCAGAGCGTCTATAACTTCTACTTGAAATAGGTCATAGATAAATGTTAAATAATACCAGGTTCAGTGTTGCCCTGAAGTGTTTTGCATGTAACACCCCTAGAGCTTTTAATACAGGTGTTTTCAACATGATCCTTTTTCTTCTTACTTCACTCTATAGCAATTTCATAATTCCAGCACCTATTTCTTCTTTCATAACTTCATATACTATTCCATTAGTGAAATCATAACAATTTTTTTTTCAAGGAAAATCAAGGAAAATCAACGAAAGGTAAGAGTTTAAACTGGCACTTTCAAACTTTGAAAAACTTAGATAAAATTCTTGCTTTCAAATCAATTCAAAATGTATGAGAAGTTTTGGACAGTGTGGAGTTCACACTAATGGCAATTGCAGATGACAAAAATCATATTAAAAAATCTTACTAAAATCCCATTGCCTGGGGCTTTCGATTTTGTACACTATGTGGTTTTGGGTTTGTTTTTTGTGATTATTTGTTTTTTGAGGGGGGATAATTGGAATGGTGATGATTGCAATGGTCTAGACAGCTTTATTTATTTGAGGCTTTGATATGGAGAGAAGCATGATGTCCCTCAGATTTTCAATGCTGCATAAACGTTACATGGCAGTGATGTTACAGAAAAAATACATAGACAGTGTCTCTAATTTCTCTATTATCTTTCACTTTATCACAGGATTCCACTTTTTTTCAGACACTAACGTATTCAATCAGTTGCAAAAAAAAAAAAAGGCTTAAATTATAGTAGTTTGCATAATTACTGGACCCTTTTGAACATGTAACAAGACATGTCAAACCAGAATAATGTATTTCACGTTCCTTCTTTCTTTTTTAAATTATGTTCTCGAAACAATATTTAAGATTTCATATATTTGACCCCAGTAGAATTCCTTTCTTTTTGTCTTAGATAAAAACAACGATATAAGATGATGCATGACCAGAAATATGATGCTGTCAATAAGAAGCATTAACTAACAAATTAATTAGACACAATTTGTTTCTTTCCCTCAAGAGAGAAGAAAAAATTTTTTCTGTCTTGCTGGAAAACATTCTAAATAAGAAGAATCAGTCCCCTAAATACTGCAGCCTTAATAAACTTCCTCTAGGGTTTCTTTCTCCAGGGTAGATAAAAATTGTTTACTTAAACTGGCTCACCTATCCCTAATTCACAGTTTCCCAACATAATTTGCTACTGATTTTTTTCATGTCTTAGCAACTGCAGAAATAATATAGCCCCTCATGGCACTCACATCTAAACCAAAATCACTTTGATGCAGTGGAATAATTTATGTTTAGTTAGATTTCCTCAGGCTAGGTGTATAGTAGAATATGTTAGATACTCTGCCCTCTGTGCTGGAAGTATATTTCCATTTCAAATAAACACAGAATTGGGAAATTCCTAACACTTCCTTGTTTCTACCTAGGTCTCTCCTTAAGGTTAAGTGTATGCAGGTGGCATAAGGGAAAAAGAACATTTACGCAAATAAAAAAAATAGCACAATTACAAATATAGCTAATTTTCTCACATGCTTTGTCATTCCCACTTGCATATACTCAGAAAGCATTTCTTTCGCAGGTAAAGAAGTAGTATGGTGAAATCTTTTAGAATTACCTTCCAAAAGTATTAACTTATATGCCACTATTTTTTTGAAGTTTTTTTCCACAATGATCATCTAAAAATTGCAGTGGATTGAAACTGTGAAGAACACTTTCCCTCTCACCCCCTTAATGAACGCATTTCCTCTTTTATTTCTCTTTTGCTTAGCTTGACAATATTTTTTCTGAAAGAGTCATGTCTTGAGTAAAATTAGTGAATGACAGTGTTGGCAGGATCTTCTCTAGTTGGGAAAAGCTTCTAGAACACAGTAATTAATCCTGTTACAGAAGAGACACTGTACAATGTTTAAGGTAATGGGCTGAATTGCCCTTTAGAGATGCCTACTTATAGCTGACTATCAAGAAGCCCTAGATAACTAACAAGCCTAGGTACCAGTTTGCTCTCAGCTAAAGTGGGATGACATGAATCTCAATTGAAAAGTTACTTTTTGGAAATTTCTCTGTCCTAAAACTAGAAATACACTTCTGATTCTGAACATAAGGTATTTATTTTTTTTTAATAAGTAATGAATTAAAAGAATTGTTTGACCTTAGGAAGGAAATATTTTATCTTACAGTTGAAATAACATGTCAAAATATTAAAAAGAAATAATAGAGGATTAAAAAAATGCTATAGAGAGCTGTTTCTGAAATGCCACAGAGCTTTGCCAATTTCTATTTGCAGTATCTAAATAATCATTAAAAATGACAATGGAGGCTTTGGAACCGTCAGTGTCAGAACTGATTATGATGTCAGTTGTTTTATAACTGTCACTTAATAAATTCCTAAATTTCTAGAGATTTCCTATGATTACTAGAGATTTTCTGTGCCTTATATCTTTGTGTTTCCCTGTTTACTTCTGATTTTTCTCTTAACTGACTCTGACTGTAAGAAATGTGAATATGTTGGCAAAAGATCAATTAAAGACTTAAAAACCAAATGTAAAAGTTAAAGTAAGCTAATAAAAGCATTCATTTATACATTCAAGACAGAAAGGATATGTACCTTTCTTTATATGTGAGTAACCTCACCAAAGAAAGTAGAAATAATTTGTTCCTACCAGCAAGATGCTGAGTCTTTTTAATTACTGTGTGCTGTAACTAGGTAGTCAACAATGAACATATGAAACAACACAAAGTCAGAAGTAAAAAGAAAAAAAAAAAAAGAGGATATGCAAAAATAAACAAAATACGCAAATCTTCTGAAAAAAAAGATAAAATCTGGATGCAGCCAAGGACGGAGGTTTTTTTTTTTTCAGGTTTCTTTTCAGTCCAAAATGTTTTTTCTTGCTTTTCCATAAGTACATATGGTGTCATGATATGATACATCATGACATGTTTTCACATGATAATGGTAAATAATCACCTTCATTTTCAAAACAAAGAAATGTTGTTTTTCACTTCAGAATGTAGCATATTTTGTGTCTACAGTAGCAACTTAACTAGTAAAGTTTGACCGTTTACATAACCCTGATGGTTGTCAGGTGATAAGACGGAATGATCATTTTCTAATAGCTTTCCCCTGTATCACAGCCCTGCTAGCTATGTAAGCAGCATGCCACTGCTTTATTTGCTGTAATCAAATTTCCCTAGAACAGCAAGTTGTTAGGGCTATTAAATGTCTCAACTGAAAACCTCCCATATGGCAAAACTGAGAGATGGCAGCTAAACAGACTGAATGAACTTGTGCTCATTCAATTACTGTGCCCTAAATGATTCCACCACAAAGTATGAAGTCTTCAAGATCACTTGTTTACTGAGATTTATTTTGAGCAAACACTAGATTTCTCCTAAGGTTCCTGTCATTAGCTGGTTTTTCCTCATGCTGAATGCTGCAAAAATGTCACAGCACCAGCAGTCAAGATGTTCAGGTTCAAGTGATCTTTATGCTCTGAAGTCTGAAGTTGGGCTTCCTTTTCGCAAACAACATTTCTTCACTAACTAGCACTGTTCTGAGTCTGCCCTCATCTGATGATACAATTTAATAGGAAGAACAGATGCTCTAATTCCTCAAAAATGAAATGGAAGCAATATTTTATTTGATTAAATAAAATCAATTCTTCTAAGGAAAAAACATGGTTTTTTTTCTATGGTTTATTTAGTTTTGAACTTTCCATCAGCAAGCTCTTATAACCTAACCTTTAATCTCATAGAGAAAATTTTATACAAGATATTATGTGGTTTCTTGAATTTATATGTAACTTTATAAAGGATATCGCATTTGGATCCTGTGTTTTATTTTGCTGCATTTTCTTAATACACTTAAAATAATCTGCGAAGTAATGCAAATAATAATTAAAATAAAGCCAACTATGAATTTAAAGACTCTTTCCAGGATCAGAAAAAAACCAGTCTAATTAGAAATATATCTCACTATAACTGAATAAATTCTTCCATTTACTTTAATTCAGTGTGATAGTTAAAAACCTTTATCTTTACTGCAACATGAAATGAAACACAAAGACCTCAAAAGCTTGATAGGTTTTGAAAATAATATGTTGGTGAAACAAAACTGGAGATGACTCATATGATTGTTGCTGGCACATAGCAACCTAAGAAAATTAATTAAGTTAGAGATCTTTTAGAAAATTAGATAACTAAGTTTGTATTCACAACATCATGGTTTAGTTAAGGAGCAGGATTACTATTGCCCTTCTCTGACATACTGAGATGATTTCCTGCCACCTTTTCTCGCTGCCTTCCCTAGTCTCCTGGGACATGAGGTTAAAACCTGGGTCTCATGCATAGGCTAACTTGCATCAAGTTCTCTAATGTGTTGGGCTGTGATGTTTCTTTCTTTCTAATGATTGTGTGTTTGGGGGGGGTTAGGTTTTTTTGTTCTACATTATGATGCATTAAAATCATTAGCTCTTGTTTGCTCTGAATTATAACCTTCCTTTTACTGATGATCTCTGCTTTTACATTTGACATCTTCTTGCTATCTGCTAAAATTTAGAGAATTATGACAAATTTACAATAGCTATTTGAGCATCAACATTAGACTCTGGAGAGTTGGATTTAAGCTACACAAAGCTTTTAGCTTTCTTTTCCTCTAGTATTTTATCTGCTTCTGCTTGAATATATTTGTGTGAAGGTGGACTGAAGACTTGTCAAGTTGAGTCATTCACTAATCATTATCATTACTTTACAGTAATTAAACTAAAATAATTTAGGGGTGTGTTTTTAAAGAAAAAAATCCCCTCATTAAGGGTAGGATTGTACCTTCTCAAAGTCTCATAAACATCAAAAGGATGTTTTAATTTGAACAGATCATAAATATAAAAGATGAAGTTTGGCCTTTTTGAAGTAAAGAGCAAACCTCCCACTGACTTCAGTGAGGCCAAGAATTCATTTCCATATCAGCTTTCAAAAGTTTGTGAATAGAAAAAGTCTAAACTGACAACTAATATTACTCATATTGAATAATTCAACCAGGTCTGGTTAAGAGAATTGTCCAGGAAAGATATGCACCATTCATTTTAAAAGAACGAAACAGAAATTTGTAATAAATGAGGTGGTGACTTTTCTGAGCTATAGCTGTGTAAAAATATTTCCCTCTGGACAGAGGTGTTACTTTTATTGTGCAATAACAGTCTTCAGGCATTTTACCAGGATCTCAGTAAATGGTCTACCTTTAAGGCAATATTTTATCAGGATTGCCCTTAAAACTAGTTACTATTTATATGACAGAGCATTTATAGTTTAGATGGTTTGGCTCAGTGGGCATAGTCATGCTACTGAACAGCCAGTGGTGACAGAGACAGTTTCTTACATCAAAATACTAAACAAAAAAGCTCATTTAAATGTAACAAATTGAGTGTTTGCTATGAATGCTCAGTCGGTTCAACATGCTGTTCTTTTGGGTCCCGAGGATATCACATATTCCCGACTCCAACTTGAACAACAGATAATGAATGAAATGAGCAATGAAGAAAATTCTCCTATTAGATTCTTTCATTCCTCAAAGAGAGAAAGTGAGAAATACATGTGCTAATTAAATAATAAAATCATAGAATACTTAGGATTGGAAAGGACCTCAAGATCATCTAGTTCCAGCCCCCCTGTCATGGGCAGGGACACCACACACTAAACCATGTCACCCAAGGCTCTGTCTAACCTGGCCTTGAACACTGCCAGGGATGGAGCATTCACAACTTCCTTGGGCAACCCATTCCAGTGCCTCACCACCCTCACAGTAAAGACCTTCTTCCTTATATCTAACCTAAACTTCCCCTGTGTAAGTCTGAACCCGTTACCCCTTGTTCCGATCACTACAATCCCTAATGAAGAGCCTCTTTCCAGCATCCTTGTAGGTCCCTTTAAATAAAACAAAGAAACAAATTGTGATATTCATTCCCTACAGAACAACTGGCCACTCCTAACACATCTTTTCAGAAGCCAGAGATCTACCACTACAAAAAAACTATGAATTGTTCTGAAAAGCTAATATTAAAAATACATTTATATCAAAAAGTGAACATGATGTGGCAAACTGAAAAGTATTCTACTCATATCAGTCGCCATTCAGCATGTAGAGAAAAGTAGCAGCAACAAATATGTAGCAGTGGGATCAGAATATTGTTTCAGATTCAGGATCTAATGTGGTAAAGGAAAAAAGCAGAAACTTTTGAGAAAACTTGAGAGTACTCTTCCCACGCTGAAAGTCACAGGAGAAGCAGTGAGAGATGTAGCCCATAGTAATTCTGTGGAGATTACCAAGGAGGAAAAGGCCTGGGTGTTGAGACCATTTCAACTTCATCTGCAGAGGTTAGCATCTTCTACCAAATCTTTAGGAAGTCTTGGGGACTGACATCCTAAGTCATCTGCAAGGGACATGGTCCTCTCTAAATATTTAATAGTGTGCTCGAAAGAGAGGCAATGGAAGCTCTTTCTCTGTCTTATTAAGCAATATCTCTAATTTTTAACTTAAAATACCTCTGCCACATAAAGCCTTGTTTCGCTACTGCTTATTGCTGTGAACTATTGGTATTATTTGTCACCATTATGAAGTCCAACATCACAAAGTCGGGCATTGGCAAGATGAACATTGTGCTTGCAGAAGGAAGGAGCAACGGTGCATAATGTACACTTGAATTCGGAAAGAGGCAAGCTCATGTCTTTATAGAAAGTTTTTACTCTTGATGTTGTTGTTTGTGTTGTTAAAGTAGATATTTGTAAGTTTAAAGGAGCAAACTGTATAAAAGATCCTGACACTTTTTTTTTTTAATATACACATGAATATTCTGTTAAAGGAAAAAGTAAAATTAAGAGCTAAAGTAGTTTAAATACATTTTATAGGTAAATTCAGACTTACTTATTTCAGATATAAAACCCCACCTCTGTGGTCCAGAACTAGTGCGTTCTATCCCTTGCTTTATCTATAGATGACAACTTCAGCAGCATTTCTGATTTCATTTTGATTTCATTTTAGAAGCGGTTGTTTTTTTTTCTAGTCTTAAAACTGTTGTCCATATCGCTGTGCCTCATTGATTTGCCATGCTTGCTTTTTTTTTTTTTTATACATCATAATTTATATCAACTTTTGGAGAAGTAAGAAAATTTCCCTGCTGAGCTATGACATCTAACACCATGTTTGTTGTTTCCTGTCATCAATGATGCTCACATACATGCTTATTCACACATTTCAAGCAATCACTGGTATGGTATTTACACTCCACCCTGGTATTTAGTGGCATTCCAAAAAGCATCTGCTGTTGACACATCCTATGCAATGTAGAGTAAACAGAATATTAAATAAGGCTCATTTTAAATGAAGAGATATTTTAAGACAGCTTAAGGGAGAAATACTCGATTTAGGTCCATTTGTAGAATCGTAGAATCATAGAATATTTAGGCTTGGAGAAGACTGTAAGATCACTTAGTTCTACTCTCCCTGACATGGGCAGGGATACCTCACATTGAACCATGTCACCCAAAGATCTGTCCAACCTGGCCTTAAACACTGCCAGGGATGGAGCATTCACAACATCCCTGGGCAACCCATTCCAGTGCCTCACAACCCTGACAGTAAAGAACCTCTTCTGTATATCCAACCTAAATTTCCCCTGTTTAAGTTTGAACCTGTTACCCCTTGTCCTATCACTACAGTCCCTAATTAAGAGTCCATCCCCAGCATCCCTATAGGCCCCTGGAAGGCTGCTATGAGGTCTCCACGCAGCCTTATCTTCTCCAGGCTGAACAGTCCCAACTTTCTCAGCCTATCTTCATACAGGAGGTGCTCCAGTCCCCTGATCATCCTTGCGGCACTCCTCTGGACTTGTTCCAACAGTTCCATGTCCTTTTTATGTTGAGGACACCAGAACTGCACACAATACTCCAAGTGAGGTCTCATGAGAGCAGAGTAGAGGGGTAGGATCGCCTCCTTCCACCTGCTGGTCCTGCTCCTTTTGATGCAGCCCAGGATACGCTTAGCTTTTTAGGCTGTAAGCGCGAACTGCCAGCTCATGTTCATTTTCTTATCAACCAGCATCCCCAAGTCCTCTGCACGGCTGCTCTGAATCTCTTCTCTGCCCAACCTGTAACTGTTCCTGGGATTGCTTCAACCCAGGTGTAGGACCTTGCACTTGTCATGGTTAAACTTCATGAGGTTGGCATCAGCCCACCTCACAAGTGTGTCAAGGTCCCTCTGGATGGCATTCCTTCCCTCCAGCGCATCAACCGAACCACACAGCTTGGTGTCATCGGCAAACTTGCTGAGGGAGCACTCAGTCTCGCTGTCCATGTCAGCGAGAAACATGTTGAACAAGACTGATCCCAACACCGATCCCTGAGGGACACCACTCATTACTGTTCTCCAGCCGGACACTGAGCCATTGACCACAGCTTTTTGCGTGCGGCCATCCAGCCAGTTCTTTATCTACCGCATGGTCCACTTATCAAATTGATGTCTCTCCAATTTAGAAACAAGGATGTCGTGTGGGATAGTGTTGAATGCTTTACACAAGTCCAGGCAGATGACATCAACTGCTCTACCCCTGTGCATCAGTTCCACAGCCCCATCATAGAAGGCCATCAAATTGGTCAGGCAGGATTTCCCCTTAGTGAAGCCATGCTGGATGTCATCAACCACTTTGTTGTTTTGTATGTGCCTTAACATGCCTTCCAGGAGAATCTGCTCCAAGATTTTGCCAGGCACAGAGGTGAGACTGACTGGTCTGTAATTCCCTGGATCATCCATTTTCCCCTTCTTGAAAATGGGGGTTATGTTTCCCTTTTTCCAGTCGTCGGGAACTTCACCTGATTGCCATGATTTTTCAACTAATGTGGACAGTGTCTTAGCAACTTCATTTGCCAGCTCCTTCAGGATCTGCAGATGGATTTCGTCAGGTCCCGTGGACCTGTGTACCTTCAGGTTCTTAAGATGGTCTCTCCTAGAGGATCTCCAGATCCTCTCCTACAGTGGGCTGACGCTCTTCATTCTCACAGTCCCTGTGTCTACCTCCCAAGACTTGGATTATGCGGTCAGAACCTTTGCCAGTGAAGACTGAGGCAAAGAAGTCTTTAAGAACCTCAGCCTTCTCCAAATCCAGGGTAGCCAGTTCTCCTGATAGTCTCCGGAGAGGGCCCATGTTGTCCCCAGTCTGTCTTTTATTCGCTATGTATCTGTAGAATCCCTTCCTGTTATCTTTCACATCCCTAGCCAAGTTTTATTCTAACTGGGCCTTAGCTTTCCTAACCTGGTCCCTAGCTTCCCAGACAACATCCTTGTATTCTTCCCAGGCCGCCTGTCCTGAACTACACCACTAAAACCAGCTGCTAGTATCACTGTAACAAAACAAAGTTTGTAGTTGAACAAGAATATATTTATATGGTCTTATTGCAACCTGTAATTTGTTTATTAAATTTCCAGCATGCATCACTGTGTCAGTACTTCAGTGACAATATACTGGTGAATGCAATATAGGTACAGGAAAAGTAACTGATACTGTGTCCATTTACATATCAGATGTGGTCAGGATCTCAGTGCTGCTCATATTAATTTCATTTCCAACAGTACTGTGGTATGCAAGGTAGAGCAAAAAAACTAGGAGACATTTTTCCTAAACTGTTTTGTTAGTTTGCCTTTCCACCTCCATTTAGTTAATTTTTTTTTTTTTTTGCTTGTCAGCTTTTGACACAGAACATAAAATTTTCAGAAGTACCTAAGGGCCGTATTAAAAAAAAAAAGGACTGAGGTATCTGAATTTGGACTTACTCTTCAGATACCTACTAGGGCATGTGTGATCCTGAGCAGCCTTGTACAACCTTTGTAGGCATATTTTTATTCAATTGTATAGTTTTCTGGACACACAAAATACGTACCCAGAAGCTCCTAAGTCATCACATGGTTAAGAAGTTCAGCATCTCTGTTTTTTTGGCATACGGAAATTAGGTATTCCTCTGCCTACATTCATGTGGAGTTGGCTTTAAAAGGTGATCTCAAAGTGTGCACAATGCAAATACCAGAACTCTCATCTTTCAAACTGCCATGGTATTTGCTACTCTTCTTTAAAGCACTGGTGGAAGAGAAAAAAAAAAAAACCTTTACTTTTTAAATCCTGATCAGAAATTTCACCAGGCTCCTTTGTTTCCCATTTTCCCTGAAATACTTTGTATTTCCATTTTTCAACTTAGTGAAGCAGACTTATGCCACTAGACTTATACCACTTGTACCAGGTGGGGAGATCACTTTACCTTCTTCATTGTAGAAGCCATGCCACAATTCAGGCTTACATTCATTTGACCAGAAAGAGGGAATAAAATAATCTATAGGCTAGCAGCTACCGTGAATGTGAATTCTTGCTTTCAAGGACTGTTTAGCATCTTAGATTGGACTTTTTTAGTCTCCCAGTTGATTTCTCTGAAGAAACAAGCTTGGTTTTGCTCTCTCTTAAACACTGAAGCAGCATCTTCTTTTTTTAGACTTTTAATGACTTGTGAGGGAATTAAATTTAAAAATCACTTAGGGACATCTTAGTGTTTGCTTTTACACTGTAAACAATGGGATATGTACTTATCCCTTATCAAATAAGATGCTGTTGTATTGACTGTGATACTAATAATGATCATTACTTGTATTGTTTTTAATGAATGTGTAAGGAAACAGTGGATCTTTTTTTTAAATCTTAATGACCATTTGGTTTAGATCATTTAAGCTGTCTTTCATCTTTCATTTTGCTGTATTGTCCTGCTAATGGCACAAGAGCATCACAAACAGAAACCTGGACCTCTATATGCTGCAGGGGCAGCAGCAGGAGCTCCTAACCATTTCTTTTCAGAGATGAGAAACAGCCAAATTACTCATCTCAACCACAGAACTGGCAATGCCTACTGTCTGAGTGTGTTGGCTCTGTGTGGAAAGGAAGAGCAAACTAGCATATTGTGTGTGTGTGTGTGTGTGTATGCACAGAGGAAGTTTCATCTCTTAGTGGTCTGAATAAAGGGATAAGACTTCCTTTGCCAAAACTGATATAAAGCCTGTTCTTTAATTTTTTTATTATTTTTTTAGTATATATTCAAAGCTGTATATTTACTACCTCACAATGAATGAGAGTTAAAAAGTTTTCCACAGCAGCAAGTGATGCACAGTGGAAACCTTTTGTTAGGACAGAAGCTTTTGATTTCAAAGAAAACATCTATTCTTTAAAACTGTCCATGTAGGTGGGTGGTATCCATTACTGACAGTGAAGTACAGCAAGAAGTTTCTATCTTGTGTGCAATCATTGTAAATAATAATAATAAAACCCAAATACTCTGAAATAAAAGCCATGCTTCATTTGTACTTTTTGAAAGCAGGTTTTAGCATGAGCCCCTCAAGATTCACACGAGCATGACCAACATAAGAGTACTGCTGAGATTTGACTGTTCAATGGCTTCAATACAGCAGGGAACTAATTTAAGGGGAAAAATAATTTTAACAAAAAAGAAAAAAACAAAGCATTGAAGTCAGGGAGTTTGAGAATGAAATTTACAAAATGATTTCTCATATAGTTCACCCCTGTGTCATTCCATCCCAAGAGTGTCAAGTAGTGTTATAAAAGATGTTGCTATAACAACACTAATTAATTATAGTGGGATTTCATATGTGGTAGTAAAAGGCCAAGCCACAGTTAGTCCTGTTTTATGTCAGAGCTAGTGGTGTAAGACAAGATGTATATGATACTGAGATCAAACGTAATGCAATAATTACCAAGAAAAGCCAGCCTGCATTAAGGCGATGCATACATCCCTACCCTTACATTTTGAATATATGAATGGCCCTCAAAAATACTGTCAAATTTCACACTATGTATTAGAAAGTAAATCAAAACAGAGTGCGAAATTTGTGCAAAATAAAATCACACTTGTCCTACACCTAGATTTACTCTCAATATAAGTCAGAGTCTTAGAGTCATCAGGAATTCTGAGGTGACTTGAAATATACCTTATGATCTCTCTAAACTTGAAACAACTAATATGAAATGTTACATAGAAGTGAAAAAGTCCCTGTAAATAGAATTAGCAAGGGCATTGGTAAGACTTGGTTTTGCTCCGATATTACTGTAACTATGCAGAGGAATGATTCTTCAGATAAAGCTGATGCTCCCATTCTGTGATAGCAACAATATATTGTTTTATTTTCCCTTTTTTCTGTTTTTTTTTCTTGTTTGTTTGTTTGTTTTCTCAAAAAGTTGTGATAGTAGAGCTTCAATTTAGAGAAGTATTGTTTATTAAAGGGATAAATGTTCATTGAAGAAACTGTAGATTTTAGAATTACTCAAAAAGACTTTGCATTTTCAGGAGAGATAGCTGACATCAACATGTCCATTTTAAAATGTCCAGAACAATCCAAAAAACACCTACACGCCTGTGATCTAAGCACTGAAAACTGGAGAAGAAGGATTGTATAAAATCTCCTATGCCAAACTGATAACATATGTTTGATAAAGTGTAAATCTCCATCTTAAGGATACTTGAAGACATTATGCATTGGGTTAATTTTTATCTCTTCTTTAGGATGAATTTCTATGTGAATTTTTCCAGAAAACTACATTTTCACTTGTTCAAAGTGAAAAAAGATGTATCCTGTTCTACGTCTTTTTTCATAATAGCATGAGTCTTAGCTGCTCTGGAACATAAACAAGACAGACACCCATACGCTTGTTTGTATGTTTCCTGCAATCTCATTGGACAGTCTTAGGTTCATTTTTAAATGCAACTTTTGCAACAATCCAGCTTAAATTTTCATTCATGCTACTATAAAGAGAAGAAGCTAATCAAATTGATTAAGTGAAAATAAGACAGACGCCTGTAGAACAACATTCTCATTTTTAATACATTTTTGGTTCTATGTTGCACATTATTACGGGTTGACTCATTTTCACAAGTGATGCATACCTCACCATCTTGATGAAAGGTAGCTTTGAATAATTTTGTAAGTTCTTGCCATTGAAGAAGCAAACAAAGGCTAATGGGTATAGAAAATCCCTGGCTTAATGGAAATATAACTTCTGAGGATCACTTACGAAATAGGAAATTTAGAGTAGCTGTCAGATAAGCTACAAAACCTGTATTTTTTTGATGTCGTTGTCGTTTCCTGAAATGAGCTGTGTTTTTCATTGAAGTAGCATCTTCCAGCATTTGTAAAGTCACATAGGTCTGGGGTATTCTGACTGTAAGTCTGATCAAGCCTCTATGGGTTAACTAGCAAGAGCAAATGCTGCCAAATGCTGGTCCAATCATAAATTTATGTAAATGATTCTAATGGTTACAGTGCTGCTTCAGGATATTCAGAACCATCATATAAAGAGAAATCACTGGAGTTTACATCTAGAACTGTGCTCTTGTCATCACTAAAGACAATGTATGATCCTTGACCTCTGCAGGTGGTAAATTTCACCTACGTTTAGAGACTTTCTCCATCTGATGACACAACATACAGATCAGTTTATTACATTTGTATCATACTTCAGAGCTACTGACAGATCTAGAAAAAAAAACCCTTGATATCCTGAATGATCAAAGGGCAAGTTTTCAAAGGCCTGGTAGACATCTAAGATGAAAAAGCCTCTCTAATTCATTAAATCCATTGGCTAATACTAATGTTGTCTAGATACTTTAAAGTACTGGAATGCATCATTCTCCAGTGATTATTATTAGAAACGCTCGCCAGCCTGAAAAGTACACTGGTTTCCAGTAAATGTTTACTTTCCAAGATAAAATTATGGAGCAAACTCCTTTTGATGAAAAGTATTTTTGGCAAAACTGAACAGACTAATCAGATTTCTGGACTTCACAAATGCTTATGACATGCCCAAAGACTCTAGTCTTTTGATTTAAACACCTGGACTTTTTTTTTTCTCTGTGAGGAGGGCCTGAAACAAGCTCATGAATATGACAAATGAATGGTCTTTGTGCTGTCACATGTTATCCAACCTGTAGATTCCAGACTCTTTGTTCATTTATTTAAATGACATCTGTCTCAGTATCCATGCTTGACCATTCTCAGGTTTAAACACATGTTGCATACCAATGCTTGAGGTGGTTTCACCTTCAGCCAAGACAAGAAAAATGATACCTAATATGTTCCTCTTGCCTAATGTTACCCCTGTCTTTCACTTTTAAATACATTTACATCATAAGATACCTCAGTATTTAATTCTCTGAAAATTTGCACGTTTAAAAATTCCTTGCTGCAATGTCAAAACTGACAGTGTGCTTCTGAATAAACTAGCTGTCTAAGCATGAAATAAATATGCTTGGAAGCCCTATATTTTCTTATTTGTCACTGATCTTTCAAATTCAGAAAATCATGATCTGGCATGGTATCTTTGATGTCAACACATCCTACCGCAGCAGGGAAACAGGAACTAACTTCTACAAAGAAAAGGTTCAGGTTTTCTCTTTACTCTTTCTTGTTATTTTTTTCCTGAGTTTCAGATGTTGGTTTTGTTTTGGTTTGGTTTTTTTTCCTCTAAGTAGGTTCTTTGTTGTCTGTCTTATCATATGCTTTCCTGGGTTAGACCTTCCATACTATCGGTGCATCATGATGAACAACTAGTGGATGAGAATCAGTTTTCATAAAAAGGGAAAATAAGACAAGCCCTCCAGCTTGAACAAGAGAAAGCGATGAAGAAGCAGTGTGTAGGGAAGTGCCTTCTATGGAGCTTCAGTAGCATCCAGTTGACATTGAAAACCGCCAGTAAAACACATGTCACTTGGCTCTACAAGTTTTCATTCACTAAGTACACAGGTAAACCTGGTTGCAATTTTATGGTATAGGTGGTATTTTTCAGTCAGCAATGTATCAAATACCAAGCTGAAAACCAATTTGTTTAATTCTGTTTAAATTATCAACTTTTTAATTTATTTCTATTCTCCTGTATAAGAAATTGCTTTGTTTTCTTAAAAGCGCATATTCTGGCTTGGTTTGATGACTCTGCTACAGATGAGCAAGAAGCCCTAGGTGACCCATTTACCCTTCCCCAGCAGGGTACCAGCTGCCAATTGCCCCCACTCTGTGATGGCTTGTCCTTCTTCTCACCTTGTCATCGAGCCAAGACTGAACACTGTAGGAGCACAGGTAAGCATCTGCCTCTCTAAATGCTGCCAACAGCTCTCCATTATCAGCTGCCAGGGGTGCTTCAAAGAACCGTGCACAACTTCCTTCAGATGCGTATACTGAGTATTTTTTTTGTCTGCGAAACAAATTCTGTCTTTGCAACACAGAGAAATTTCAAATGTCAAATCTGTTTCCAAAGTTGCACTTCATCTCACCATGAAACATAACATGTTAGTGCACTTTTGTTTCCACCTTAACTGGAAGGCATTCCCAGCTTGACTAAATACATAAACTTCATCTAAATAATATAAATATATTTTCTGATGAGATGATCTTCTGCCACACAAAATTAAAGTGATAATGTTGTTATCCATTGGTCATCTTTAAGAAGTTATCAGTTTTGACTTTGATAAATGGAGAAGGCTATTTCATTGTCTGCAACACCCCCACATGGACACCCTACAACTTATTTTAGATTTTAAAAAAACCCACCATATTTATCCAAACAGTTTCATTACTCTGTGAGCATGTAAAAATAGTGCCTGTTCTTTCAGACAGTATTACTGACTTCATGCAATTGTAAGGGGTAGTGCCTAGGGACTACTGTGGAAAATAGAGGCTTTTGGTGTATGGAAAAATCTTTAAATTAATTTCAACCAGTTGCTACTTTTAAAAAATAAAACCCAACACCCCCCAAACCAAACAAAAAGCCCTCAACAAAATCCTTAGGTTCCTCAAACTCAATACCCTGAAAACCCAAGTGAAACACTTGATGAAGCCTGTACCTTTCTTCCTGGTATTTTTCTTTGCCACATTTTTCACACTGGCGGCTGTGAATGCCCATCTATCTATTTGAAGTACAGAGTCTCCTAGTGTCGTGGTTTAAACCCAGTCAGGTAACTTGTTCACTCACTCCCAGTGAGTGGTGCCGAGCTGACAACAATCGAGGTCCGTGTCCGTCTCCCCCCCCTTCTTGCCCTCCCCCTGCTCTCGGAGGGACGGAGAGAGGAGAATCGAAAAGAATGCAACTCCCACGGGTTGAGATAAGAACAGTTTAGTAACTAAGGTATAACACAGATCACTATTGCTACCACCAATGATAACAATGATAAAGGAAATAACAAGGGAAGAGAATACAACACCTCAGCACCAGCTGACCGATAACTCTCCCCCCAAGCCCGACCAAGCTCCGACCGATACCTCCTCCAACCTTGCAGACTCCCAGCCCTTCTGGCTAACTCCCAGTTACATCCTGGGCATGACGTGCTGTGGTATGGAATACCTCTTTGGTCAGTTTGGGTCAGGTGTCCTGTCTCTGCTTCCTCCTGGCTTCCCCTCCCCCCTGGCAGAGCATGAGGCTCACAAAGTCCTTGGCCAAACCAAAACATCGCTATCATCTCTGTTCCTGAGCCGAAAGTCAAAACACTGCCCTGCACCAGCTACCAAGGAGGAGAAACATGACTGCTACTGCTGAACCCAGGACATTATCCACCCCTGTCGTGGTTTAAACCCAGTCAGGTAACTTGTTCACTCACTCCCAGTGAGTGGTGCCGAGCTGACAACAATCAAGGTCCGTGTCCGTCTCCCCCCACCCCTGCACCGGAGCTCTCCCCTTCCCCGCTCCCGGAGGAACGGGGAGGAGGATCGAGAGAGTGCAACTCCTACGGGTTGAGACAAGAACAGTCCAGCAACAAATCACCACCGCTACTATCAGCTAAAACAATGATAAGGGAAAATAACAAGGGAAGAGAATACGATACCACCGGCCAAGAAAACGAGTTCCACCCGGAAGCTCCTGTCCTTCCGGGTAACTCCCAGTTACCCCCCACCCCGGGCATGACGTGCTGTGGTATGGAATACCTCCCCGGCTAGCCCGGGTCAGGCGCCCCGTCTCTGCTTCCTCACAGCTTCCCCTCCTCCCTGGCAGAGCATGAGCCTCACAGAGTCCTTGGTCAGGGTAAACATCACTTAGCAACAACCGACAACATCGGCTTCACCAACGCTGTTCTCAAACTAGAAGTCAAAACACAGCACTGCACCAGTTAACACAAAGGAAAAAACATGACTGCTACTGCTGAACCCAGGACATTATCCACCCCTTATTCCATACCATTCACGTCGTGCTCAGATCCCACATTTTCAATATACCATCACTCTTATCTCGGTGCACTCTTAACTTAGTGCATGGACCAGTCCCTATAAAGCTGCTGCGTCCATCTGGTCCATGTCTGGCTCCATCTCTCGTAACAGTCTTCCAGAGCAGGAGAGACTGTGTGCAGTGTTCACACTCGTGAATAACCTGGGCAATAGTGTCTATTGCTAAGTCCACCCCTCGATCATGAGTCCATCTCTGTGTTGCATCTCTGCTCTGATGGCCTGAAGTGCCATGGGCCCACCAGGCTCAAAATAATTCACTGTCCCCTTAAGCAGTTTCTGCAGCTTGTTGTTGGGGACTCCATACAGCTGCCTTCCATCTCCGATGCTTCCAGAGCACTGGAGGGGCCCAGTGGACTAGATACTTGCCCATACTGTCCCACACACCCTGCCACTCATGACTGTTCAGCCTTGGGGAAAACCTCTTGGCTCCCTTGTATTGTTGTCTAACCCCACACAAGACCCAAACCTGACTCTGCTTAACTTTTGAGATCAGACAAAATGGTTGTGGGTAGAACACAGCCTGTGTGTGTGCCAACATGCTGATCCCCAGCACAATCAGCAGGCAGGTCCCAAGGATACCCAAAGGCCATTCAAAACCTTCAGAACTCTCACACGATGCTGCTGTACTTGTCACTGGGGCTGGTGTAGCTGCTGTGCTTGCCGGCTCTCCCACCGCCAGCTTCTCTTTTCGGGAGTCCAGCTCTTCCTCCTCTGCCTTGCTGGGAAACGCTGCGTGTTCGCCTGCATCCTCCTGGGGCTCGGCGGGCGGCTTCCGGGAAATGTTCTCGGCCGTCGCGGGGCTGGGCTCCTCCGCGGGGCTCGGCTCCTCCGCCGCCTTATCCCGCTGCTCGGCAGCCGCTTCCTTCTGCTCCTCGACCGCCCCGACCTCCTCCACCGGCAGCCGGCCCCGTGCGGCCTCCGGCCCCGCTCCCGCCGCCGCTTGGTCCCCGGGGCCGCTCTCCTGAGCCGCTTCGGCTGCCGCCGACTCCCGGGGCCGCTCCCCCTCGGCTCCCCGCAGCCTCACGAAGATGGAGAGTAGGGCGAGGGCCAAGACGGTGAAGAGCAGCCGGACGGCCAGGTACAAGTCCACGGCCACGTCCGTCCCGCCCTGCTGCTGGAGCCCACCCGTATTACAAGCCATTGCCATAAAGCACAGTGAGACAAGAACCTTAGCCCAGGCCCCACACTTGATAAACACTATCACAGCAAATACCGGCTCTACGTAAGTTACAACATTCTGAAGCTGTGAGATCAAGAGAAACAACTCTGAGAGCCAATAAATCAGCATTGTGATGAGTGACTATTAATCCAGTCAAATCTGTCGTTATCTCAACCCCTCGTGCCCCACGTTGGGCGCCAAAAAGAACTGTCGTGGTTTAAACCCAGTCAGGTAACTTGTTCACTCACTCCCAGTGAGTGGTGCCGAGCTGACAACAATCGAGGTCCGTGTCCGTCTCCCCCCCCCCTTCTTGCCCTCCCCCTGCTCTCGGAGGGACGGAGAGAGGAGAATCGAAAAGAATGCAACTCCCACGGGTTGAGATAAGAACAGTTTAGTAACTAAGGTATAACACAGATCACTATTGCTACCACCAATGATAACAATGATAAAGGAGATAACAAGGGAAGAGAATACAACACCTCAGCACCAGCTGACCGATAACTCTCCCCCCAAGCCCGACCAAGCTCCGACCGATACCTCCTCCAACCTTGCAGACTCCCAGCCCTTCTGGCTAACTCCCAGTTACATCCTGGGCATGACGTGCTGTGGTATGGAATACCTCTTTGGTCAGTTTGGGTCAGGTGTCCTGTCTCTGCTTCCTCCTGGCTTCCCCTCCCCCCTGGCAGAGCATGAGGCTCACAAAGTCCTTGGCCAAACCAAAACATCGCTATCATCTCTGTTCCTGAGCCGAAAGTCAAAACACTGCCCTGCACCAGCTACCAAGGAGGAGAAACATGACTGCTACTGCTGAACCCAGGACACCTAGTAATGAACTTATAACGAATTTCATTCTCAAAGATTTTCATTACTATCAAATTAAGAATTACAGAACATAAAGTCTTTCATTGATAGGTCACATATTCAGCTTTGTGGAGTGATGTCAGTGGTGAATAGGCAATAATTTTTACAGTGTGCCAGCCTATACTGCAAAGTAATATGCACAAGTTCCTTGTAATTTGGAGGAGAAAAGGCACTCCTTGTGAAGACTGGAAGTGCTGGAAATACGCCTTATGGACTAGATAGGATGGTTAAAATTGCTTTATGTTTTCTTGCTTTGTGCAATTTGCAAGGACAAAAGGGTAAATAAGTTTTCCAAATTTAATCTTGTTTATACAAAACACTTGCTTATAACTGTGAATATACATTTATATTTGTAGCACATTTAGAATAGTCCTGCTTTAGTCCTGACTTTTTTTTTTTGTTATACTCTTTTCTTATTTCTTGATTGGTTAGAAAATGAATTCCTTTTATTGTTTAAACAGGCAACCCTCCCAAAACTCTTACAGATGCTGAATAAAAGCTGCCTTGTTTGATGCTCTCAAGGCTCTTATCTCTAGCTTGAGTTTGCTTCCTGTATGAATACATTGATATGGATAGGTAAGCAGGTGTAATGTCTCTGTTAGAGATATTGATAGATGATATATAGTTCTTAGCTTTCAGCTTTCTAATGGGAGGCAAGTGGAGCTTGAGAACAGCTCTTTTACTGATACTTTATTCCCTAGAACAATAGACGTTTTTCTCTTACCTCTGTATTTCTGAGTGGAAAGGTTAAATTGCCACAGTATCTGTCTTCTTCGTAACTTTTAATGTTCTGTCAATCCTTTTACTTAAAACCAGCCAATAAGTAGGAAATTGGTATCACTGCTTTGTTTTTTTTTTCACTCTGCTCTAGAAACAGAGGTAAAGTGCTGCCAGCCCAAAAGAGTTTTCTTTGCTTACCAGACATGAGGGCAAAGACCATTAACGTGAACTACAGTAACTCAGTAAAAAAACCCATAAAATTATGATGACATAGTCCACTATTCATTTATCTTTAATTTGTGCAGGAACAGTAGTTCACAGGAATGTATATATGAGACATAATACTTTCACTGATGGACATAGTGGTTTTCATTGATGTTATTTGACTTGTAAGAATTATCCCAAGGGCCAATAATTTTTTTTGTTTGTTTATAAGTCTCAGAAAATAAAAAGAAAATATGTCTAGATCTTTTATACAGTTTGGACCTTCTTTTCTTGAATTCATTATTTTTGTGATGTGATAGTGAAATGAACCTAAAAGCAGCAACTAGAATCATGTAAGAGCGTATTCTGATCTTTATTAGTCATACTGTGTTGCTGGCAAGCTGCTTCAAAAGGGACAAGGGAACAATACATGAGGGAGTATAGACAAGTAACATTACATCATATTGGCAAAGGTGGAGAGTTCGGTCAGTGGCACTTGGCAAGATGGAGACTAGTGACTGTGGATGAAAAATAATCTGTGTCGAAAGAGTGGAAAGGCAGAAGGGCAGTGTTCCGACAAAGCCTGGAGAAAGAAGATATCCCAGTGGGTAGACAATGAATTACTTGAGCAAGGCTGAGGCCAATGCAGATTTTTTTGGCTTACATACACATTTCAGGATCCATGTACCTTAACAAAGCTGTTTAAAAAATGTAATTCAAAAGAGTAAAGCATGCAGAAATTTAAAATCAAAGGTAGTAATTCTCTGATGTCAAGAGATAGATGGAATATTTTTCTTTTCCAGTATCTCCTCTTGACTTAGATTTGGTAACAAAATACTCAGGGTGGGATTAATTTGTTTGTTTCCTTGCCAGGCCCTCTTATTTGTTTCAATGCTTTTTCCATTGATTATTTATGTGACTTTATACCCAAAGGTTCCTATATAGCTGAAGGGGATGAAGACTGAGTGCAGGAACTTTGTTAGGTGGTGTAGGTGAGTTTGCTCCTGCACATATAGAGCCAGGCAAAACTATGAGGAATGATTATGTGACACATTTTAGCTCTTCAAACAAGACATTGCTTCTGGCTTTGTAACCCCTCTGCCAGTTCTCTAATATTCATGTACTTGAAATTATTCATTTTCTTTTTTTCTTGGAAAATAGCTCACCGTTTCTCAAGCATGAATTATCAGTGACCCTGCTGTTTTCATGCATTCATCTAGAGATATCTTAATGAGACCTCCTACATACTATCTTTTCTTATGCTGTACTCTGATTCTACTCAGATTTTTCTTCTGTGGATGTGGTTATTAAAGTATTTATGCACTGTCAATTTAAATTTTGAAGAAGACGATAAATGCTTGTTATCACTTCTTAAAGCAATAACTATGTCATTACACAGATCATCAAAATAAGAATCACCCTCTCAGAAAAACATTTACTTTCTCAAAAGCAACTGTAATTGCTGTTGTTTACCTTTTTCCTAGCTTTATTAATATTTTTAATTCATATTTCCAAATAATAATATGAAATAAAACAAAAGTACTAATAATATCAGATTAGAGCTGGAGGTCTTTTACTTACTGTTTACAAAATAAAGTGAACAAAAGTGTAGATATATTTTGAGTGTGCCCTTAGCAAAACTCTACAAAGGGAGTGTATGTGACCTCTACAAAATATGGAAATGTATCTCATAGAAGAGCATTAGATGTCACCTGTTTCAAGGGAATGTCAGAGGTAAATCATGATCAGCCATAGCTGTGTGGCTACCTATGTAAGCTGGGTTACTGTTTTTTTTTATTTCATAAATTATTTTCTAGCTCATATTGTATCCTGTCACTCAATTGCTTCTTTGGTCTGCACTCTAATGCAATAAGACCCAACTAAAACTCTATGCCTTTTGTCCAGGGAACCACAATTCATCTAAATAACAACATTCACAACACTGGGGCAATACCTGAACTTTTGATCCTTTTAACTTTTTTTTTTTTCAAACAGTGGTTAAAACAATTAATATTCCAGCACTTTGTTCACAGATTTGAGCCAAATAATATCAATAATATTAAGCACACAAATAATAATGGCAGCGATAGCAACAACAACAAAAAATCTGCTGTTTTTATCTATTGATAAAAACAATAATATTAACAATAACAGAAATAATAATAACTGAACATTTATCAAAATTGAGAGGTTTGCAACAGGCATCATGAAATTAGCACCAAGTTCCTTCACCATTCAGCAAACAACACAGTAACTTTCACTTAAGCAAAATTAGGCTATCTAATTTGTATATATTCTTTTTTTGTTCTGTGACAGCACTGAAAATTGGCAGTGCTATACCATGTCCCTAATGAGCATGACATTGAATATACAGAAGTGGAAAAAGACGGTCCCTATCCATAAGATCTAAAGTTTAAGAAGGGATATAAGCAAAACAAACAACAACAAAAACCCCAGCTATGCAGACCCAGACAAAGGAATACAGGATGATGAACAAGTGGTATTGGTCAGTATGATAATTTCTGATTTTGCCTAGTGATTTTTATCAGGCCAATCTTTGTTCTTCCCTTGTTACACCTTTTGAAATTGTGGCTCTTGCATTTGTTATTGAGGCAGCAAATATCTCATTTAGAGACTTCAGAGACTTTGAAAACACAACCTGAGTTTTCTAGCCTTTCTCTTTTTCATTAAAATTGTTACTGTCACATTTGTTTCAATAATAGTTTATTCTAAATTGCTACTCTGAACATCTCCAATTCTATCTTCTGGCAATTTGGTCAAAATCAGAATCAAGTTTGCAGCAGGTCACTTTGAGGTATTAGTCTTTTCAGCTTCTGAAACAAGAAGAAATTTTCTGTATTCTTAAGGTTTTTTAAATCCTTGCTCATCGTGAATCACAAAAAGAAACTTGAAGGAAAAGGTGTATTGAATGTGAGTGTAAAGCACAGTCCAATTATTTCTGAAATTGCATGTCATTTGGACATTGTGTCAATGAATGACCGAAAGAATGATGACACAACGGATTGGTAATGACATCTAAAATCTTCTCAGGTTAACAGTTCAAGGCCATTAAAGTTTAGCAGTGGCAAAAGTTGTTAAATTCTACAGCTGCTTTCATTTCCAGGAAGCAGTTCTCTGAATCTGCCCTTGAAGATACAATAATTCCCACTTTTAAAAGCAGTGTTCGTAGAGGGCATGGGATAAACAGATGTCCACAGTGTGGGACTCAGAGCTATCTCAGCTCCCAGTTTCAGCTGCCTGACTGAAGATCCTAGGGGCGGCTTGGGACCACACAGTCTCCTGGGCTTTGTTTTCTGCTGTGAAGGGTGGGCAGAGGACAGCAATTTTCCTATATGCTCCTCTCTGTTTCCTTCTCCAGGTTACTGAGGAAGCATGAAGCAGCAGACTTCTCATGCACAGATGTAGAGAAGTCTGACTTTTACACACTCAAAGGCAAATTGTGGGAGTGAGGCTTATCTTCATATTACCTTGGGAAGTAAGCTTACCTTGCCAGGATGTTCAACAACTTTGCTGGCAACATGGACAAGATTGAGTGAGTGCTCAGCAAGTCTGCTGAGCTATGTGATTCAGTTGTGCGGGAGGGAAGGAATGTTATCCAGAGGGACCTTGACATGTTTGTGAGGTAGGCAGATGCCAAACTTATGAATTTTAACCATGCCAAGTGCAAGGTCCTACACCTGGGTCGGAGCAATCCCAGGCACAGCTACAGGTTGGGCAGAGAAGAGATTCAGAGCAGCCCTGCGGAGAAGGACTTGGGGGTGTTGGTTGATGAGAATCATAACATGAGCCGTCTTCAGTGTGTGCTCATAGCCCAGAAAACCAAGCGTATCCTGGGCTGCATCAAAAGGAGCAGGACCAGCAGGTGATCCTGCCCTTCTACTCTGCTCTCGGGAGACCTCACTTGGAGTATTGTGTGCAGTTCTGGTGTCCTCAACATAAAAAGGAGATGGAACTGTTAGAACAAGTCCAGAGGAGCACCATGAGGGTGATCAGGGGACTGGAGCACCTCCCATATGAAGATAGGCTGAGAAAGTTGGGTCTGTTCAGCCTGGAGAAGAGAAGGCTGCGTGGAGGCCTCATAGCAGCCTTCCAGTATCTGAAGGCTGGGGAGAGTCTCTTCATTAGGGATTGTAGTGATAGGACAAGAGGTAATGGGTTCAAACTTTAACTTAACCAGGGGAAGTTCAGGTTAGATATAAGGAAGAAGTTCTTTACTGTCAGGGTGGTGAGGCACTGGAACAGGATGCCCAAAGAAGTGGTAAATGCTACATCCTTGACAGTGTTTAAGGCCAGGTTGGACAGATGCTTGGGTGACATAGTTTAGTGTGAGGTGTCTCTGCCCATGGCAGGGGGAGTGGAACTAGATGGTCTTAAGGTCCTTTCCAACCCTAATTATTGTATGATTCTATGATGGTGGCATGCTGAAGGTTCATACAGGTGTATCCATCTCTGGATAGACTTGAAATGTTAGAAAAATAAAAAAACCCGAACTAACCCAGTCTTTGGTTTAGACTGCATAGTGCCTTACTTCCTTCTTGTGCTATTCCTGCATTTCGGGAAGAGCTGTATCCACACCCCACAGGACAGCATATTTGCCCCTCTGTACTGCAAGGGTTTTATAAACAGAATTGATCACTATTTGTGTTCTTTTATTTAAAATATTTTTTTTTTCTTTTAAAATGGCCTTCATCTTCAGGGTCAATCTTTCTATGAGAAAGGTTTTTAAGATTTGTTTCTATATGTATGTGTGTTTTTCCAGCCTTTTGCTGAAAAAAGTAAAATAGTGAAGAGGGCTTTTCAGCAAGTGCTTTCCTCAAAGGAAGCCAGCATTAGGTAGGCTAAACAAGGGAAAAAATGGAAGAGATGGAATACATTAACTTTGAATGTCTACATTTTTTTCCACAGATTATTAGTTGAGGTTTTAAAATAATATAGTAGAACAGACATAACAATATGACACTTCAAGACTTTTTGTTTTTTTAAAAAAACCTACTATTTTCACTATATATTTGGAGCAGCTGTGTTTTTACATATTAAAATGCTGAAAGAAATTTGTCTATGTACTTTCTTGAGAATATAGAGATATATATAGGAAGGCTATATAATAATTTTAGTATGAAATTATAACCAGTAACAATTGTCTTATCCTCAAGTTCACAATCCTTCCAAAGCTTCAGTTTGAAACTGAGGCCCTGCAGAAGTCCATGGGAGCTTTGCTCTTGACTTCAGCAAAGCCAAGATTTTTATCTTCAATATCCTGGACAGAACAGTTGTTTTCAAATGTTCAATGGTATTTTCATCAGTTGATGGTACTACATCATCATTGTCCAGACACCCATTCAGATTTTGGGAATGTTTTTATGAGACATTTAAATTTCAAATTGGATATTTTATTTTCAAAATGGATATTTCAAAGTGTATATTATTTTAGTTATTTGAATTTCAAATTGGATATTTATTGTAATTTCAACTACTGAAGTTTAATTAGGTGTGCCTCCTCCTTCTTCTCTAGACTTTGTAGAATTATTTTTTTTCCCTTTTTTCTGCAGAGAAAATATTCTCAGTAATGTGACTTCCTCAGATGTGTTTAAAAACTCCCTGTTTTCTTTTTTTCTCTTTTTCTTCCCATTACCTTAACAATGGGGATGCTCCTACTGCCTTCCGAAAAGACATGGGATTTTGCTGCAATTTCAGTTGCCGGTTTTGTGGTTGATGTTTTTTTTTTTCTGCTCTGACAGGACAGAAATATCCAAAGATCAAAGACCACCTGAGCAGGTCCAGACGGTAGGTAAAACCTTTTGTTCATTAGGGATCCCATGGGAATGATTACCAGAACATTGTTCCTATTTTATTTCATTTTAGTAAACAACTTCAGGAAGCACTGATTTGAAAGAGATGGTACATCATTAACTCTGCCTGACAGGAAGGTCTATATGATGACAAAAAACAGTGTACTTCAGTCTTCTAGTCTTTGCTATCACTATTTTCACATAGATTGTTACGTTGAAGTTGAAATACTGACAGGAGCTATATTCAATTTTGTTATGGTAAAGCCAGTAACTATGTAGTTTTGTCTGTAGTTTGGTTATAGCAAGGCTGAGGATCTGATGCTTTGTTTTTAATTTTGTATGTTCTGTACATAAGAAGCTGAAATATTATAGAGGATGAGTGTATGTTATTTCAGCACAGATTTCACAGCTGAGCTAAAGAAATTCATGCTTCTGAGTTGAAAGAATATGATACACACATCAAAATAGAAATGAGAGATAAATAGGCAGGGATAGATCCTTGACGAATAAGGATTTAGAAAGTGATTGTGGAAGGAAGTCAGAAAACACTGTGGGACTCAGGTAATAGAGTGACATCCTGGGGACAGGACGTGAAGAAACAGCTTCAAGCTATAAAGTGTTACGACTTGAGGGAGAGAAAGATGTGAGAGATAGAAATAAGAAGTCTGCAGCGGGAAAATTGACTCAGATATTGACCAAAGATTAACAATAGGGGACGTGAGATAAAGATAGTCTTTGATTGCAATTGTGAAAAAGAATTGACAATACTCCTTTTTCCTTTGCTTGTTCTGCCTCCTACACTGTCTTCTCACTCAAGCAGAGTTTTGCCTTGAAAGGATGTAAAGATTTAATGTGGCCTGTGAGCTTCCATTACTGATATTATTTGGAAAACACTCAAACATTAAAATGAGGATCTTCAGTGAAAGAAGGTATACTAAATATCAGCATTGTCTCAACAAAACAATGAAATCAAAAATCAGCCTGAAATAGCGAATTTGAAAGGGGAGTGCTTCCATAAACTAGAATACTCTAGCAGATTTCATAACTCTCAGACTTAAAGAGCACTATAAGGCCCCCTGATTTAAAGCCTCCTGGGTATCTCCTTACTTAAGCAGGGGAAAAACAGGGAGTCCAGCTTTATGAGCTTTATGTGTTGATTTTCTTTCGAGTAATTTCATTTGCGTAGATATGCGCACACCCATCTGCAAAGGCAGTGGCCTCGTGCTTGTCAGGCTCATTTAACTGCTGCAGTGTCAAGCTTTCAGCCAGAGACTCCTATACAACTGCACACACTATTTCATATCTCTGTCAAGAGCATGGATTGAAATCTACCAGTTTCCATTAATCATGCTGTAATACACAAACTCTTCACCACAGTCATCAGTCAGATCTATATGCGCAGTGCAATTTGCAAAGGTTTAATTCATTTGTTATTTGATTAGTCATGCTAAGTGCGATAATATCAGATCTCTATTATTCCTCTTTGCAGACACTTATTGTCAGTGCAAATGTGTCCATGGGAAAACTGTGGTCAACAGAGTTTTAGAGAAAAGTGCATATTGCTTTTTCTGCTGGAAAAAGTTATTATATAGAAGCCCATTTCTTGATGGGCTGTTTACTCTTCATATTCTAATGTGTCTTGTGCTGTGAAATTTCTTTACCTATGTGATCTTTCATTTTTTTCAGGCTATGGAAAAATGCTCAGTTCCAGGAAAACAGCTTTAGTTAAAGGTTCTAAATCTTTTACTTGTTGCTTTTTCTTCCTCAATAGTTTTTGCTGTCATACAAAATAGAGTTCCTCCCATTAAATTCTAATATATAAAGTGGGACAGTAAGCCAGTAGCCAACCAAATAGTTTATGGTGAACAGATCCTTGAAACTGGAACCCAACGTGTGCAGAGACATGCACCATACTCTAAACTGTTAATACAAACCTTCAAAGGACTTTTATGAATGAGTGAAATCGTGTGGAGATGAAAATTTTATTAGGGTTACATTTGTCATAACTATGAATGAAGTTGCTTTAAAAGGCAATATGGAAGGTAATAGTTTATTTCCATAGTCACCAGCATGATGTACATTGGTTGGTAGCAAGTCCTGTCCCAGTGCTTTGAGACAGATTTCTTACCAGATTATTTTTATTTATATTGTTTCTCATCCTGTGGTTTCTTTATTAAAAGAATAATGGTGTTAGTTAATTTTATCTTTAATCTAGCTTTTAAAATTCTAAACCCTGTCAGTGGTTCTGACCTGTTAATCTAGGAAGAAAAGTTCAAACAGAACCACTTTAACGCAGTCTGGGTTTGTGTTTTTTGCATTCACCTACCAGCAATGCATTTGAAAGTCTGGACAAGTGGAGTTCTCAAGTCTTCAGAAAGACAAGATACAGGTCTTTATTAACCTTCTTGACAGGCAAGACATAAGAGGTGCAGCATATTTAAATTTATAACAACATTTGTCTGATAATTCTGAAAAATGAAAACTGGTAACCTCTCTCCCCCATCCAATTTACCCCTTCAACAGGTTGGTAGAATTAGGTTCCTAGTCAGCAGTCTTTTAAGTGTGAAATTTCCTGAATCTTCAGAAAAGAGCGTGGAAAGAAAGTTATATTGTAAAATATTGAATCAGATTATACTTAATCACCATAAGTGGCAACCACATCCATACTTCCTAAAAGGAATTTACTTGGAACACATCAAAGTAACAAACCCAAATGAAGATTGATCTGTGTAACTGATCCCTGTACTTTTCTGCTTGCCATGCTTTAATCCTATAAGCTATGAAGATGCAGGAAACAGATCAGCTGCTTGGTTGCATTTTACCTGGTTATACTTATATGATCGTCATATTTGCTTGACAGCAGGTAGTCTATCATTTTATGAAGGATGACAATATGTAACAAGTAAAACCAGGAGATGGGGACTAAGTTCTTAAAAATAGAATGACATCTTTATTTCCAATAAAGCATTTCTCCCTTTCTGTTTAAATAGCTTACTACCCTTCAAGTTCAGAAATTAAGTGGTCGACAGATGAATCATACTGCTTGAAGGTACTAGAAATGCATAGACTTGAGATGTGAGGTTATTAAAATGCCTGCATGCTACTTATTTTTCTGAAAAGAGTGAAAAAAATCTGCTCAAATACATTGGTGGATTTAGGAAAGCCCAGATTAATTAATAAAGATTAATAATTTACTGTATGCTAACTACTGAAACCTATGTTTGAATTTTTGTATATTGCTTTTATTTCCTCAGTAAAACAGGAGTTCCACCAATGTTCACAAGTGGACTGTCTTGGAGGTACCAAAAGGTGATGGATATATACACAAGAGATGTCAGGTTATTAAAACCGTGGCAAAGGTATGAGCCTGAAGCCATGGTCACTGCTATTGCCTGGTGTGGCTTCATGGGCCTTTGGACACTGCTTCTCTCAGTTGTATCTCTGCTATTCCTCCAATTTGTACATCTTTTCAGGCAGTTGCCTTGGAACTTTTCATTTTCTCCTGCTCAACAATCTTTTCCCCCTTGTCTACACTTCTCTGATACTTCCCCCACCCCCCCACCCCCCACCCCCGTCTGCTTTTTAACCTTTCACACACCTTGATGTTGGAAAAAAAAACTGCTTAACTGTCATGTGAAAAGTTTCCAGTGATGCCTATGTAGAGCTTACAGATGCGACAAAGATACCAGAACCAGATGCAGCAGACATATGATGCTGTGGCTGAGGAAAGATCTTGGATCAAGTGAAATTGTAATCATATTTTACCTGTATGACTATGATAACATGTTTGAACAGCATGATGTTGTCATATAAGTATCAGTGGCATAGTTAAGATCTACAGGTGCCTCACCAAAGAACTACTCTCTCATGATGTCTTTTCTCTCCATTTACATAGAGGGAGTTAACTGCTTTTCTAGCTTAGAAACCTCAAGCGAATCCTTATCAATGACAGTCTTACTGCCTTTTAGCTTTTTAAGGAAAGTTTTAATGGAATTGTTCACATGTGTATATGTCTCTGTATGCACACATGTAAAGTAACGGAGATTGAAAGTACAGTCTCATACAAAAGAGTATGGGATAATCGTCAACAAGAAAATATGAGCAAGGTGAGGGTATTTGCATCTTACATGTTGATGAACCAGCAATCCTTGTAAAGCATCTTTTAACTCTATCTATATGTCCCCTTTTTTGCTCAGCCCAAATTGCCACTTGCCCAGTGCTGGGAGCTTGGTGATATTCAGGGATATCCTACCACTGTGCATGTGCAATATGCTTCCTCTTCATTCCTCCAGGGGCTGTTGCTAAAGTGGGTCTGGTGCTAGTTTGAAAAAGGGAGGAAATAAAACTCAGATTTTAGAGAGGGTTATAAATTTCTGAAGGGAATGGATCCTACTTGCCTTTAAGTGGCAGCCCCACGGACCCTTTTATCCTTTTTGTGTAATTACAGTTCATGTAAAGTAAGGGGAAACAGTTTATAGGGCATGAAGCCTGATGTAGAAAAATTTAGTCTTTTGCTAGCTACAGTGACAGATAAAATACACTTCCCAGATCTCTATGCATGTCTAGTATAAAGAAAACAAAATACTATTTAGCTGCTTCCCAGGCTGAAAAGCTGTCCAATCTGCTGTTAAAAAGCATAACCATATCTAAAACAATTAATATTTTTGTTTGCAGTGTGAAAAACTATTTGTTCTGGATGTTAAGTGGTTGTCAATAGTAACAAGCATTTTTGCAGTTCAGCCAGAAAACATGCATGTCCTCAAAAGTGATGGCTGAAGCAGCTATGGTACTACAGTCATGATGGTGACTGAAAAAAGGCCTTGTGCTTCTGGAAGGCAGACAAAAGAGTCAGAAAAAATCACAAAAGACCTAAGCTCAGAAGAAAAATACCTGAGTCAGGCAAGTCTATCCTCAGACTTTTCTGAACCTAGAATATACTTTTATTGATTCATTGGATCACTTAAGCTTTCAAAACTTCAGTTGTAAATGTATAAAAATAATAGTTTTGAAAATCTCAGGGGCTTCTAGAATTCTTCTCAGTTGAAGCAATAGTTCGCCACCTGACTACACAACAGTAGATATTTTAGTCTCCACAAAGTCCTCTGACCTCAGCTCAGATTCGGTATTGCACAGATTCGTGTTGTTAGGGATATTTGTAGTTTTCCAAGGAGCATCACAACCAAATCAAGGCTTTTCTTCTCCCTCCCTCCCTCCCTCCATCTTTACCTCTCTCCCTCCTGTTTCTTTTTTTTTTTTCTCCGCTTTATTTTACTTTGTTTTACCTTCTTTTTTTTCTCTTATATTTTCTCCTATTTTTTCTTTTTCTTTTATTTTTATATTACTTCTCCTTTCTCTTCTTGTCTTTTCCTTTTTCCTTTTTAACTTACTCTTTTTTCCTTCTTTCTCACTCCTACCAACACCCCTAGGAAAAAAGAATGCACTCAGGTGACTACAGTGCTGCCTAGGTTCATGTTTATTTTGTCAGCTAAATCAACTCACATCAAACCTCAGAAATACCCTTTAAAGCACTTATATTCACCTCTACAGCAGTGTAAGTACCATGTTTACATGATAACTCTGGAGCTCATATTGTGATCATAGATTATTCTGGTCTACTAATACCTAAAAAGCAGCCTATCTCGGAGCTGTTCAGCTGCCAGGGATCCTTCAACATGCAGCTGCTGTAGTGCGAATCTGAAAAAGCTTCTCTGTTCGCTCTGAGTTTACTAGTACCCATATGCTCCTAACTGGGAATATGTATTGTCCAAATTAATATCCCTGAATTCCTAGCAGTGCACCTCTATGCTACACCTAGTAGCACGTCTCTAGCTTGCTTTAAATACCTATAATTTCTTTCCCTTACAATTCACATGAAAAAAAATTGTCTTGAAGTCCTCATAGCATTTGCCAACTGTAACTAAAGCAGTTAAATTTGAACAGAGACAAGTCTCGCTGACAAAAATGAACATTTCTCTTTTAATGTAGTTGATCTGTGACTGTTATTAGCTGAAGGCTTAGAGGCTTTTCAGTACATGAAGGAAGGCTTTGTGCCATAACACTCATGAGAGACTGATGACCAATGAGAAATACTTTTGCATTTCTCCCAGCTTACCCTCATGAAACACACACACACATACAATAAATGTGGGCATAAAACATTTTTAATAGCTTATGCTTCACTTGTTTGAGTTTTTTTTCTTTAATTTTTGTGTTTGCTTTTAGTTTTTTGTTTTTAATTTTTTGTTTTTGTTTTTTTTTTTCCACATGACATTTTTCATTTGAAAGACATAGTGGATTTTAGTTTTTGAAAACTTCTTGAAAATTTAGTGCAATATGGTATTTTGGTACCTCCATTTCCAACAGTTTTCTAATATTCTCAGACAGTCAGCAGGATGTCTGGCTGTCTGCAATATGAATAAGTGAACATTTCTTGTAAAGAATGGAATGCACTACGTTGCTGGAATTGTATTAAAAAAGTCTTTAGTGATATGGAAAAAGGCTCTGGGACCTTGGATGTCAGTTCTAGGAGAGATGAATTTATAGGTAGAGCAATCTCTCTTCTAAAACTGACATCCTAGGTCCCAGAGGCTTTCCCTGTAACACTGAGGATTTCTTTTTTTCATGCATTTCCAACAATATAATGTATGCGTGTGTAGTGTTTTGAAAAATTTTTCACTCAAAGCAATAATTATAAACTTGGGCTTAGAAACAGCCCACCCCCAATATTATTGAATAACAGCTGGGTTTAGCAGCAATTTGCTTAAGAAAGAACAAAGAAACTCTTTGCAATGAAGGGCAATGTAGATCAGAGCTCAAAATCTAATGGTCACATTTGCTTTTTATTAAAATTTTTTCTATGTGTTCAGAACAGGTAAATGAGTCAGTCTTGTAAACTAAGCTACAAAGTCCCCATACTCCTAAATTAGACCCCTTTTTCCCCCATTTCCTCACTATTTTTATGTATCTTTCCATTTCACTTATTAACATAGTTCTTATTACCTATGATTCTCAAAGAAATTGCCCATATCTGCACCTTTTTCCATAGAAAATATTGTGACTTCCTGAGTCCTCTTTCTTAAAATAACACTCAATATGAGTCTACAGGAGTTTGCTATTGATTTGAATGGAGACTTGGCTTGGTCTCAGTGATTTGCAATCTCAAATTATGCAATGCTGATTGTTTCACTTAAACAAAGAGGAAAGCCCACACAACAACTTTTTTTTAACTCCGAAGATGCTACGGAAGTCTAATAAACAGAGTCTTATAAAATTCTTATTGCAGAAGTACATCACTTAGGGAAGTTTATTATTAGACAATTAAATTCTGAACACATTTGGAGATGGAAAGGTAAAAGTTAATTTTATGAGGAAATTCTCAGAATTTGCAAATCAGTCCAGCCAAGGATCTCATTTCTTATAATATCCTTAACTATTAAAAAGCAACAATGTTGTAATGTCCTTCTTCAAGTGCATAATTCTGAAAGGTACATGCTTCAATATTATAGCACAATAAGAAAACAGGTGACTCCAGAGATTATTTAAAGAAGTAACCCTGAGTAAATTCTATATACTCAATTAAGTATTAAACAGTTTATATTATACAAAAGCATTTGAGCTCTATTAGTATAACAGAAAAAATAAACAGCAATACATAGGTATTCTGTATTTTTCAGCTTAATTAAAAAAAAAAAAAAAAAAGTGTTGGCACTGATACTGTCATACATAAACTGGTGCTTTTAAAGGTGGTTTAGTGGTGAAATAAGTAACATACAAAACCTTTTCCTCCCATTTGAAGGACATAAGTAGCTAGTAGAAAGCTGAGAACAATGATGTGGTAAGACAAGACCATCTTCCATAGTTTAGTCAGCCCATTTCTTTCTTTTGAGTTTTCCTGCCAAACTGGAATTTGTGTTTATCACATGTAACATATTGTATAGTCACATCAGCCAGTGTTTGCAATGAATACAGACGTTTTAAAACATCATATGTGGATGCATAGCAATGTTTTATTAAATATATTAATATATTCTATTCATTATCATAATTCTCTGTGCAAATTATAACGTAAATTAGTTAGATTGTTTTGAAATGAATTCAAAGCATAAGTTAAAGTCATCACAAAGCAGTGCTGCAAGTGATAATTTTTTTTAGGGAAGAAACTAAAAGTTGTTCCAGGTTAGCAGTTAGGTTTCTTATTCTGAAAGCTCTTTGATACTGTTTTTATTGTTATTTTACATTTCATTAACAATGAAAAATTAAATTATCAAAACATCCAGAATTTCTTAACAGGTAAGCTGTTTTTGTTGAAATTGTTCAAAGAATTCTATATGATTTCACAATAATTGGAATTTTACTTTCCCCCCACTCCAATGTGCATTTCTTTTTTGGAAAAAAAAAAAAAAGTATTATGTGAAAAAAAAAATGCCAGTAAAGACATTCTTTCTAGTAGTTGAAAGCCAATCACATCTGTCCCTAACAGAGTGGGAAGCAGCAGTTAAAACTCCTTTATATACATAATGTTGCTGGAGTATCAGTGTAGTCTAAGTTCAAATGCTAAAGTCATCCTTCACATAATGCTTTTGAAGTCACTTAAACCATAATCAGGTTTTAGCCATGTTGGTTATGGAGACAGTTGTGCTTTGATCTCGCAGCTTTTCATTACTTGGAAGTTCACAGTGTTTAGTGTGCCTGTTGTGTGGCACAAGATAGAAAGTACCACTCTCCCATCCATCACACTCAAAAGTTTTGTCTCTTATACTGGAGCAGCACCGTTAACTTCAATGAGACTGGTGTAACTGAGAAAAGAATTCAGACAAGGAAGCACCTCATTACTTATACTATGTATATACATATACTATGATAAGTTTTGTGTATTTATCTCTGTCTGCAAAACGCATTGCATAAAAATATACAGCCTGCCAAGCAGTGATATACCGTGTCAATTTAATGCAGTGCTTTGCACTTTGTGTTCCTTCCCCCAGTTCCTATTTAGGTGGCAATCACTAGACTTGGACTGAAGATAAGAAAGAGATTATACTGGCAGCGGTGCCCAATTTTCAGCAGACTCCATGTGCAATGTGAGTTGCCTGTGGGTCACTCATGAATAGACTGCTGATGAGAAAACTGAACTACCTTCTCCCTTAGCAAGTCATTTCCTTTTAATTCACTTTGATTCAGGGAATATATATTTTTCATTTAACTAGCTGTGAATAAAAATAAGCTCCTGTAAATCCAGTTACACAATGTGTATAGGAACAGGAGATTTGTAAGGCAGTACAGGAATACGTATAAAACACTACAAATGTACATGTTTTATGAAGTTTAAGATATCCCCTACTTTTGAAGTCTCTCCCTACACTTTTATTTTGATGTGTACAACAGTGGTAAAATGCATATACTTTTTCCTCTTATCACACAAAAGTACACATTTATTTTAGATGAATATAATTAAAATTATTTTCTTTTTGAAAGGCCTTGCATTATGTTGTAAAAGGTGTAATTTGGAAAGGTCACAATCCTATATTTGGCATCACTGAAATGTTAGTGGGTAAAGCTTATTTTTCATCCCCGAAGTTTTCTTTTGTTCCTTTCAATAATATTTGCATGTCCATTCTGGTAGAAAAATCTTGTCTCCTTCAGTAAAACTGACAGAGATAGGAAGCAGATAATTGCGATGTGCTTGTACCTAACAAAGAAGGAAAATAACAAAATGTAATCTTTTTGAACCAAACCTGAAATTATTTGTGAGGAATACTGTTGTCAAGAGGAGGGTGCAGGATAATTTCTGCATTCACTTTTGACACCATGGGTTTTACAGGGCAGAACACAGTGTTGCTTGTAAAAAGGAGACAGCTCTGCCTGGAGCTCACAGGGGTTTCAAGTGAGCTTAGTAGCTCTTGATGTGTGGTTTATAAATAGAAAATTTCTTTAAAAGTGTTTGCCAATGTCAGCACTGCTTTCTGTGGTGTTCTGTGGCACAGCCAAGTAAATATTCACAGCACCCATCTCAAGGTCCTAACTACCAGAAGCATGGAGTCTCTGGGGGAAGAAGGCATGTGGGAAGGCAGGGTAAGGATCGTATAGTTTCTGATTAATTATGAAGAAAAAAAAAAGGAAACTGTACATATTCACATTCTACTATAGAACGCATATACCTAGAGAAGAAGGCACAAACTGTATAGCTCTGAGTCAAACACAGGATTTCTGCTCTCTACAGGTCCTCTTTATATATATACCATTCTGACAGATGGATTAGCTTCCTTCTGAGAGTGATACTTTTTTATGTCTTGTTATATGATACTTGATCACTCAGGCTGAAGTCTAGACTGATACCTGACAACTGAATTATTAGACATAGTTAAGAACTGAACCTTTAAAGATACAGGTTCTGAATTTTTTTCTGCAATTAACGTATTCATGCAGCAAGGAAATATAAAATCCAAAGTGTTCTTGGTTTCAGTTGTTCTGGAATAGCAATTAGATGATACCAACAAACAGCACTAAAAACATCATCATTTGAGATGGCTGTTCTGTAATAACCCCAAGTCAACTGTATGCTTAGTATCTGATGTGTGAATCTTCAGTAATGAGGTTGGTTTTGTATTGTTTCAGTACATAGAAATGTAATATTTTATTCATAGAAAATCTGCAATCTGGCAATTGCTCAGGACAGGAGGAACTATTGTTTTATAATCTTTATAGTGCTGCACAACATATGTTTGAAAACCAAGAAGGGAAAACATATGTCGAGGGAGTCTGTATTGCAAAAAGTCTTATGAAAGTGAAAAGATTGCAAGGAGACAGAATGAGAAAGTATATTAAAATAAAAGGAATTCCATGAATATTCAGTCAATAACTGTTGTCATCACTGATGTGCACTAAATGCTCCTGAGTACTAAGTAGTATTGGTTAGGTGAAACAAAGATAGACCATACATCTTTATAACCCCTGGGATACTTGGGCACAAAAAGAATACATTAAAACTTAAGAGGACATTGTCAAACATATAGGACGTTGGGATCCATGTTTGCCTTCAACTTGTGTTGCATAGAATGGGCATAATGTTGTTACAGATCTAAAAGTATAATCAAATAACATTTAATTTTTTCAAAGCAGGCTTTAATACTTGCTTTAAAACTCTTTAGCAGCTTCTGACAAGAAAGGGCACCATTTTACATCAAATGTACCTCTCATGTCAGAGAAACAGGTCAGAAATACATGGCAATGTCCACTGAATAGAGTGAAGATTAAATCGTAGCAGGCCTATCTGTGTCTTAGTCCTTCTGCTAAGATGTTGCATTTAAAGATAAGCACAATTTAATGGGATCTTTTATTTTCCTATTTCTAAAATATTAATATCTATTATACAGGGCTACATTTAGTCTCAGTAATATTGTTCGGTCTTGCAATGTGTCTGTAAAATCCTGTGTTACAGCTTTTATACTGAATAAATTCTATCTGGCCTAGATAATTAAGTTATTTTAAAAACATTGTTCTTCATACATAAAAATAGAATGTTAGCTATTTAATGAACCATGTGAAGATGTGAAATTTCTGCTTCTCTAACAATAATGCCTTGCAATTGCTTATCTTAAAGACAGGCTAAAAAAACCAATAAACATAAAAGATTAGTGCCTTTGACTGAAATATTCCTAAGTATAGATACTTCTAAATTTCTAAATTTAACAGAGAAAGAAAAAAAGAAAAAAGGCCACTTTAGGAGAGACAAAGTGTATACAAGGTATGACTGTGAAATGACAAGTCTTTTACAGACCTCTGAATATTGGGGAATACAAGAGGTAGAGTACACTCCAGTACCACAAGGTAAACACCAGTCTAGGAAGAGCACAAGATGCCTTTTGAAAGGTATCTACAGTAAACATTCAACGAATTTAAGTCTTAGGCTTAACACTTCCACTTTCACCTATACTTTTAACTGAAGGCGTTCCATCTTGTTTCAGCATACAAGAGTCTGGTGGGGGCAGTAAGTCCACATACATACATGTTTTAAATAATATTTTTACCTAAAGCAACACACAAGTACACTGTACAGTAAACATTTACCGTTAGATGTCTCATAATAAAATAAAGTAAAATAAGCTTCTAAGTATATATTTCAAATGAAAAAAATCTTTTTTTTCTCTCTGTAATAAACCACTGAAAATAGGGTATGACTCAGTATATATGCTAAAAAATTTCACAATGTAATTTTGTTTTTATGCAGTCGAGCTGCAAATTTAATCTGATGCTAACAGCCTTTGTAAAAACCTTAAATAGAATCTGTTTGTCCTATGCAACAATGGACTAAAAGTTTGCAATAAAACCCCTCTTATTATTTTTTTTAGAACAAAATAAATATTTAAATTGGTAGAATTTGTTGCGTAGACACAAGCACATGTATTAAATACTACTTGATCTGAAATAAACAAATAATATACAACATCTGTTCTCCATTATTTGCTGTAGCTTGAGCAAAATCTTTAATGTAGTATATCTAGAAATAAATAAAAACATGTGTTCTGTAACCCAAAGTTGTCAAACATAAAAAGCTATAAAGAAAATAAGAAAAAAAAGCAAATAAACCCAAACCACTATGACCTCAATAAGAATAAAAATAATACATCAATGGTATGTTCATTTTTAATAATTCTATATTTTCTATAGACATTGAAAAGCAGAGTTAACATGCTTAATTTATAATATCTGCCAGGATATCAATACTGGGTAAGACGTTGGTACTGAAGAGATGATGATTATAAATGTATGAAATTCAATACTAAATACAATACCAAAAATGATTAATCCTCAATTTTGCTATTACCTGCTATGCTTTGTATAGCCTCTGGCTTTCTAAACCCCTTTGGCAGAGCTGTGTTTCTTTCTGCTCCAGTGCTGTTAAAAGAATGAACTGGGGAAAGTTTCCCTTTTTGTCCCTAAAGCTGTTTTCCTTTCACTTTCAAAGCAACAGACCAGAGCATAATTGCTGGTCTTAAAGTACTAGCAGGGTCTTTGCTGGAGTATCTTCTCTTGTATCCCAAAATTTGGCAGGAAAGGGAACTTCAGCACCAACTGTGCCAATGTATGAGGCAGCCGCCATCCAGCAAGAGCTCCAGCTTCCCTTGAGATCAGATAATCTGCCGCAGAGGCGGTAGCCAGGAAATACAGACCTCCAATCATACATTTTTGCTTCCAAAATTTTTAATAGTGCCACAGTATTTGCTAGTATCTGATTTCAATAGCGTGCAAGACTTGTTGCCTATAACTTATATGTACGTTTTTGCATTGTCAACTAAAGTGTACTAACTAATGGATAGATGTGTATGCATACATGTGCATTTGCCTTTATCTTTTGTTCTACTCAGTTGCTACAATAGTTGCAGACTCAATGGGTACAAACTATTGGAACATCTGAAGATATAATTTATTATTAACAATATTTCTATCTATATATAATATAGATAATATTTACCAGTAATTTCTGAAATACATTCTTGTCTGATTCACCTGACATCACATCACAGGACATCAGTAATACCTCTGGCCTGAACCCTTAGACTTGTATAGCTTTTGTACTAGTCAAATCATCAAAACAAACTTGAGCCAACTGAAGAATGCACCACTTAAAATGAGGTAGTCAGGTTCCCACACAGAGCATGTTGGGCATAGACTACCTGAATCAGGAATGAAATATGGATAAAAGCACTATTTACACACACAATTGCATATAAAAAGCCAAAGAGAGTAGCATATTACTGATTGCATGTCTTTCTCCCACATGAAGAATCCTTCAATGTTAATTCTGTCCCCATGTGAGCAGAAGCACAGTAATTTGTACAGTTACTCCATCTTGTAGATGAGTAGACAAAGAATGAAGTCACAGCAGTTAAACAGGTTTCTCACTTGTTTATGTTGTTGCTGCTTACTGCAGCACCAGCAATTATACAGTGCTGATTAATTCCAGCCACTGAAAGCAGCAAAGCTCTCTGTCTTCTCAGCTCTGACTGATTACTGAACACAGGAAAGCAATTCACCAGTGTGAATAGGGAGCTGGTTATTTAGAGCCCAGGCAAAGAAGTGTGGAGCACAAACAGACAAGGCTTAACATATCTTCACTCTGACTTCAGAATTTAAAGCACAAGTCAAAAGGAAGCTATCTCAGAACTTATTCCAAATGCTTGTTTTTTCATGCAGCTTTTCCATAATGCAAATTGTTTACTCAGACTTCCATGAATCCTCTAACTCTCCTGCAGAAATCTCAGAAGTATACTACCTCAGACAAAAAACAAAACCTGTAGGTCATATATCTTTTAAAAGAAATATGGAAATAAGTTGAAAACAGAGAGTTTCACGCATGCTGCACAAATGTATAGTACAAATGGTAGGGAGCTGACACTGAAAAATGTACAACTTGCTCTAGGTATTCGTGTTAGATATGACATGTCCCTGAAGCATCATTGCCCTGTGAATGTGAACTCTGGTCACCCAGAAAATCCTCAAATGACAAGTGGTTGTCCTGGAATTGGCTACCCTGATTAGTATCAAGCTGGTTAGAGGTGAATAAGAAAAGATGCTATCAGTGAGCCTAGTGACAAAAAAATCACAAGTGATGAAGATCAACAAGTATAACTCAATATACTAAGCTATATCCTCAGAAGAACAAGATAAATTAGATGCATGATGCATCTGAAAAGAGCAAGGGGGTAAAAAAAAAAAATTTAGCATGGAGTTAAAGCTGTTATAAGTCCTTGGTCTTATTAAGAAGGTGTGCTGTTCATCAGAGTAGAAGAGAACATGAGGAAGCATGTGATGATTTCTCCAGGGGAAACAGAAGCTCTTGATAGAATAGAGAAAAGACCAGAAAGTACCTAACGAATCTGTGCTTTGTGCCTCTGGGAAAGGTTTTCTCACCTTTGGGAAGAGAATAAAAAAAAAATCTAGATGGGTTCATTGTTTGGAGACATAGAATGAGCAAAAGGATAAACTCATTAATGAGCAAAAGAGTACATAAACACATTAGCCATTGTAGACAAAAGAAAACAAATATTTTGTTTAGATCCCAAAGAATTCATATACACACATACACACACACACACAAAAACATACATAGGAAATGCAAGATTTCTACTACCTTCAGAGATAGAAAACATATCTATCCTACATAAGCATGCAGAATCATCCCTGAAGCTCCTGCCACAAAAACCTTGCCACCTAAATGTAATGAAGATATTTGTGCAGGTATTGCATGGGTGGGGGCAATTTATATGCATGCAGCAACATACTAATTCATGCAGAGCTGACTTGTTGAATGATGAGTAGTTTATATCCTTGAGAACCTGATCCTTTGTGGCAAAGAACCTGATCCTTACATGGCACTGCGTTACTAGAGAAAACTAATATAGATAAAAAACCCAAATCATCCACACCTCATCTAAACTTGAGGAAAAATATATGTGATTAGAGTAAACCTATTTTTCTGTAGGTGTTTATCTCTCATTATTGTATTTTATGAATATAAATTTGAATGCTAATCCCCAAAGCAGGAAATTCTCAAAGTAACATAAAAAAGATGCAAAGCAGAAGGTATAATATCTTGATAAATAGACATCATGAATAAAGTGAAATTAAAATGATAAAACCTAGTCAAAGGGTCTTCAGGTGATATATACCAGCTGAAGGTCTTGTCCATATAATTGAAGTATTCACAGTTAAACATAAGTGTATTTTTCTCAAGTGGTATTCAAGATATGTTTCCTCAAAATCTCTCAACTGCAACTTGTCACCTCCAATCACAATTCCACAGACATTTGCACCTGAGGATGGCCTTTGCAAAGATATATATTCATACCTGGCAAGCAACCCCAACTCCTTTCAGAAAGATTGTTAGCTTCTGTTTAAATGTTAAGAGAAGCCTACAAAACCAAACTGTTGCCAAATCCGAACTATCTGTGTGAATGTCACCGTGATGCATGCTATATATATACTGTTTGTGTATTTTTTTATGCATGTCAAATTCTGTCAGATTCACCTTAAAGGAGTGCTGTATTTCAGAAGCAGCTACCTGTGACCTACAGTAAAATAATATTTATGCTCTGTATGGGTCAGTAGTTACCAGAGTTTGCCACCACCAGAATGAATAAAGGCATTTTGCACATCTATGTTTCCCAGGTTTTAAAACATCCCAGTGTCTGCTATCATAAAATGACCATTTTGTTTCCTCATGGTGGAAAGCTGCTTAATAGTAGAGCAAAATAGAAATCACATGATATATTTTCTTTGAACCTTGCCAGACTTACAAAACTGCCTATTTTTTTTACCCTTCCAGCAATTAGTTTTGAATTAAACAAACACATTACTGAAAAAATTAAGTTAAATGAAAGTGGATCTAAACCGAGCAACAGTAGAGGTTCTTTTAATATACATAAGCAGTAGGTAACCCACATGCAAAATTCAGAGGAGACTTTATGAAGAAAGTACATGGTCATCAACAGAACAGCGTCTGCTGTTATGTTCAAAATCTTGCATATGGGCAAAGAGGAAACAAATGCTAAAAAAAAAAGAAGCTAAGAACCTATTCTTAAATCTTTACAATCTAATTCAAGGATCGTCATTAGTGTACATCTAATTATTACAGAAAATAAAAAGGTAGAATACAGAAAAAGGCACAAAACCATCAACAATATAATTAAAATAGTAACATACAAACTTCTTAGTTTTGTCCTGTCCCTGATCTTGTACTCTCCCTTCTACTGCTTCTCTGCCTCCTAAGGTCAGTATTTTCACTATGGTGTTCACTTTAGTAAGGAAGGTGTTGCAGCAAGTTGTCAACATCTGGAGCCCCTTTGCTGAGAGGAATACAGTGCTCCCATTTATGATTTCCTCTTCCACAATTTTTATTTCTTTTTTTTTTCCCTCCATGTAGGGTCATTTAAAACTTTTTCTGTCTTCATTGTTCCACAGATTCAGGTTACATCCAAGTTTACTATGTATGGTGGCTTTTACATATGTCAGTTACTGTTTTCTTTGCTCTCTTCATTACCCCTAAAACTATATATTATTTTTTACTGACCATTACTGAGTTGTTTATAGCTATCTCCAGTGCTATGAGATATTTGGCTGCATCTGCCAGCTCAAAAGAAGTAAGGCTGTCACAGCTCCATGCCCCCAGCTCCACATCCTCAGCTCCACCAGTACTGAGGCTGAGTGGAAAGAACCTGGACATGGTGCCTATTCATCCGAACTCTGTAACTTGGGTTCCTGCCTCCATTGTGTGCCTGCACTCCTCTGAACTTGTGGAGATGGGCTTCTCATGGACTGATGATTCACAGAAGGAGCTAGGTCAGAATTTGAGGTCTCTCATCTGATGTTGCCTCTGCCTTCCATTGTCAGGTGCAGATGAGCTTTTACTATGTAACCTAACACCAGCTAGTGCCCCATTCCTTATCAGCATATACCTGCGCTGCCTGTGCTGCGTCATGTGTATCCAACTCTGAAAGACTCTGACTAGAAAAACTGCTTGTTACTGCTATCTATATAAAAAAAGTTGTACCACACAAAAATTAGGGAAAGTAAACCAAATTTGATATGAACACTTGGTGTGCATACTGAATCATGTAAAACCTGGAGGCAGGTCAAGAAAAGCCTAGTCAGAGCAGGACTAGCAAGCCGCTGCCCTGAGGTCATGCAAACTCAGTACAGCCTGTTACTAGCACTGGCAATATGGTATTACAGGGCTACAGAGCTACACCTCATAACTAAGAGATCAGGAACATGGGGTACAGACAGCCAGACCATATCTTTCAGTCCACTTCACAAAATAACAGACATTAGAACATGCACTCTGTGAAGACTTCTATCAGTGTAACCAACTATTTATTGTTTCCAACCTAGGGTCTCTCAGAGAATTGTTTTCTGATATAAAATGAATTCCTGAAATCTCTTGGATGTTGTCTTTGTCCCTTTTATTGTCATGCCTTATGAACTTCACTGCAAATGCTGTATTCCCTGCTGTGCTGTGGCCTTTGGAAAACTAATCTGCATGGATGGGTGAAGACAACATGAATCACTGCTGTACCAAAGCAGAGGAATACAAAAAAAGCATCTGTTGATTCAAAGCATTGTGTCCTCATCAGTGTAGTGCTTTACTTAAGAGAATTAGAATATACTAATACTGAGGAATCTAAAAGAATCTAAATAAAAATGCATCTCTCATGCTAGAGCTGAATGACATGCCTTTATTGAAGAGCTCATCTGTTTTTTACCTATTCATGCAGATGTCAGTTTGTAGACACACAGGACTAGGATCTGTTTTCCTGTCAAATTATCTCTGAAAGGGAGCTGATGGAGGACCATGGCCATATCTGGGCAGTAGATAGAATAACTGGGGATTTAAAATCATTATTTCCTTCCAGTAGATCTTGAAAAAAAAACGTGCTTTCATGAAGCTGCCTGCAGAAATACAAAGAACTAGAGTCCTGGTCTTTGGACAATCACAAGGCTAACAGCTACTATTTTCGAGGTTCTCAATGGCCCAAATATTAAAAGAACAGGGCACAATACTGTTAATTGCCAGTAAGGAGACAGCTAGTGATTCCTTTCCCCATTCTTTCAGTATTTTTCTTCTCAGATAGTGTTGCTGGATGATATAAAATGTTAGACAGAAAAGTACATGGCTTGTAGAATTTATAAAGCATCTCCCTACTTGCTAAGACAATCTATGAGAAAAAGGTTTTTAACAGCAGATTCATAACACAGTGCTGGAAGAACAATTGCAATCCCAGCTCTTCACTTTTTTAACATAAAGAACTTTATATAGGAGATTATGGAGCCACTTGAACTCCAACTGGGAATTTGTATTTTCAATTTTTTCAGTTAATAAGCCTTCTCAAAATAAGTACTGATTATTATGCACTTAAGTACAATGTCTGCATCAAAAATTTAAAGGAAAAATTTAAAACAAAATTTAAAAAAAGTGGAAGGGAGTAAGAAATATAATATTGGGATCTGCTTATTCCAAACATATGTCTGCTTTCTTATAACGACCGATGCCCTTATGTGCTCAGAGTCAGTAGCAGCTACTTCATCCTCAGCTAGTTACAAATAATATATATAAAAAGGATGATTTCACTGAAATGCTACTTTTTTCTTGTAATGGGTCTTGACAAGAAAATGTTCATGCTGTGTGATTTTGAAAATGTCCTTCTCTGGCAGGCAGCCTTGCTGCTAGTGCTACTGTTTGCTGGCTTTAAGCAACAGGAACAGGGATCAATTTAAAGTCCAGAAATCAATCAATTTGGAATGCACAGGCTCCCTATGAAACAATTACTCCCTTGGTCTTCATTATTCCATACATTTTGCAAAACTATAGCATTAGGCCACAGACATACATTCTTTGCATTGTTGGTAACATATGCGGTATGATTGGCCAAAAAGGAATGCATAGTTCTGTCTCAGAATGCATAGTATGATATTCCAGCCCAGAGGGATGGGAGTGAAAAAAATGTATGTATATGCTAGGATTGAATTATGTCCTGTGGAGGTGAGGTAGACAGGTTTAAAAGAAAGAGAAGTTTTCAAAAGTCTTTGAACAGGATTGTCTGAAGATATGAGTATATGCTTTATTTATCTCTTGTTCAAAATATGGAGACTCATTCTCTGCTTCCTTTGAAGCATTTTCATACTGGGTAACCTCAGTATTTCTCCCCCAGGCAGTTAGCTTAAGTATGCTAGCAATTCTTGTTACCTTTCAAATAGATTGCGTATTTTTTTATTTTAACAATGGAAGAGCAACAGAAGACCAGGGAAAAAAAAAAACACCACCAACCACAACAAAAAAAAGGAAAATAAAAATAAACCCAATCTATTCTGTTTAATAAATTCTATGGAATAAGTTCTTTACTGTATGGATGGTGAGGTACCGGAATGGGTTGCCCAAAGAAGTTGTGAATGCTCCATCCCTGGCAGTGTTCAAGGCCAGGTTGGATGGAGCCTTGGGTGACATGGTTTAGTGTGAGGTCTCCCTGCCCACGATAGGGGGTTGGAACTAGACGATCTTAAGGTCCTTTCCAAACCTGGCCATTCTATGATTCTATGATTCTCTGAAATTAATTTGGAAAAAATATTTTTAGTGTTCTTTATTTTAAATTTGTTCTAGTGCTCAATCAATGTGGGTTTTTTCCTCCCTAGTTTTCTGCTAGTAGTATGCCACTATGCTATAAAGTGAGGACCTAGCAACTGGTACCTCAAATTTATGAAACTGGAACTCTCCCCCAAATAAAGGCCAGTAATTAACCCGAAATGCTTAATAAAGATTATGATGTTTTGCCTTTAATATTTATTTAGAATGTAAACTTTCATAGATTAAAACTGTTGCAGCAAGAGTGTTTAACTAGGAACAAGATCACACCCCCTAAAATTTAAGCCTTATATGTGTTAACTAAATTTGTTTCTGAACCTGTTTTCTAATTTAGCCTTGTGTTCCATCCATGGTGCTTTATGAATTTAAAATGACCTGCAGAGGTCTCTTAAGATGGGAGGATCCTTGCCAGTTTAACATCTCTAATTTGTGCTATCTGCTGAGCAAAGGTAAAATTACAGACAGTACGCCATCTACCAACATGTCTTAAGTCCACTTTTTCCAAAAGACTGTAAGAAAACTTTGAATTCCATCTACATCTCTTCAATAAAATAAATAGAAAACTTCAGGAACTTGAAACCCCCCCAGTTCTTACAGAATAGAAATTTCTTAAATTTTAATACACTTTAATCTATTTTTTCAGGTATAGAAATAAGATGGACACTTGAGGCTAAGTCAAATGGGGACTGTAAATGTGTATTATAATACAAAAATATTTTTCTTGGACAAAAGACACAATTTCCAGTGACTACTATGATAGACTCTACAGATATTTTAGTTAAACAGGAGAGGAGAAACAGACATGCAGACAGACGATCTGATAAGTCTGCCAACTGCTTCCTCACTTCTTTTAATAACACCTAAAAGTAACAATCTGCTGCCTAGCTAACACTATACAATTCCATTCTGTCATTTTCTCTATGGGTGTGTTGTATCATATTAAAATAATTAGATGTAAATCTGCAGTCTTCATGATGTGTTTGAGTAAGAAAAAAAGGGCATTTTGTGTTGCTGACATGCTTAAGATGATACCTCCTATGCAATCAGAGACCACAGAGCTGTATCTGTATTACAGAAGCAGCAGAACTAAACTAGCTTTACAGAGGAGGTTTGAGTAACATTATATTGTTTCTAATATCAGAGCATCACAGAATATTTAAAGTTGGAGGGGACCTATGGAGATCACTGAATCATAGAATGGTTTGTGTTGAAAGGAATCTTAAAGATCATCTAGTTCCACCTCCGCTGCCAGTAGAAGGCTGAAGCAGCTTCTACTAGACCAAATTTCTTAAAGCCCCATCCAACCTATTCATACTTCTTTTGGTGCAGCCCAGCATAGAGTTGGCTTTGCGGACTTCAAGTGCACATTTCTGGTTCATATTGACCATATTAAGTTTATCTGGTTTAACCACCCTCCTCGAGCAAGGGACACCTAGAGCAGGCTGAACAGGATGGCAGTCCAGGTGGCTTTTGAAAATATCCAAGGAGGTAGAGGCCACAACCCCTCCAGGCAACCTATGCCAATGCTCAGTCACCCTGACCCCAGTTACTTTTTACACTGAAAAGGGTTTCCCAATGTTCAGATTTTATTTCAGTGTGTGTCCATTGCCTCTGGTCCTCTCAGTGGGTATCACTAAAAAGATCTTCACACCATCCCTGTAAGTATTTAGCACATTAATATGATTTCCCCTGAGCCTTCTCTTGTGCAGGCTGAACAATCCCAGCTCTCTCAGCCGTTCTGCATATGTCAGATGCTCCAGTCTACCATCTTTGTGTCCCTTTGTTATACTGTTTCCAGTATGTATGTTCATGCTTCTCTTGGACTGGAGAGCCAGAATTGGACATGTTTCAGAAAGGCTGACGTAAATTAACTATTCAGAAGTTGTAAGTTTTTACTAACTAGGTGTCTAAGCCTCATCTATGGTTGGTTCACAGAGACACCAGCCAGAGAGGGATTAATCTAAACTGCGTGTGGAGGTTCTGTAATTTTCAACATTTTCTAAATGTTCATGTTTTGTGTAGATGAAAAATAAATTGCTGAAGTGCTTTATTTTTAGATGGTTGAAAAACTTTAAGATGATGATAAAAGTTACATTAATCTTATTCTTACTTGATGCTTGGATGTATCTTGCTTGCTACAACTACCTGTAGAAAAACAGAACTGTAAGAGGTCTTAAAACCTACAGTGTCCCTTCTTTTTTTTCAGATCACTGTTTTCTAGAATTAGTTTTGTTAGCAATCTCCAAGCAACCTGAAGGAATTCAATATATTTTGTGGATCTGATCAAAAGAAGTCAATGGAAAGTATCCTATCAATTCAAGAGGCTTTAAATCTCATTAATATTTCTTATATAACCCTCATTACTTATTCTGTTGTTTGGGATACCAAAAACTGAAAAAAACTTGTTATCTAAAACTACTATTTCAGTTCCCACGCTTCAGTTCAAGCAAATAATTTGAAAAATGATAAATTTTATAGGATTACCTTCTTTTTTTTCTTCAGATTTTCTTTTCAAGATGATCATAATATACCCACATTGACAGTGATGAAATGCAATGGAATATTTTCTTTGATATGACAACTGTAATGTAAAACTTTGAAATGATAATCCAACCATATTCTGGGCTGCATCAAAGGCAGCTTGACCAGCAGGTCGAAGGAGGTGATCCTGCCCCTTTACTCTGCTCTTGTGAGACCTCACCTGGAGTATTGTGTGCAGTTCTGGTGTCCTCAACATCAAAAGGACAGGGAACTGTTGGAACAAGTCCAGAGGAGGGCCACGAGGATGATCAGGGGACTGGAGCACCTCCCGTATGAAGACAGGCTGAGGAAGTTGGGGCTGTTCAGCCTGGAGAAGAGAAGGCTGCGTGGAGACCTCATAGCAGCCTTGCAGTATTTGAAGGAGGCCTAGAGGGATGCTGGGGTGGGACTCTTCATTAGGGACTGTAGTGACAGGAGAAGGGGTAGTGGGTTAAAACTGAAACAGGGGAAGTTTAGATTGGATATAGTGAGGAAGTTCTTTACTGTCAGGGTGGTGAGGAACTGGAATGGGTTGCCCAGGGAAGCTGTGAATGCTCCATCCCTGGCAGTGTTGAAGACCAGGTTGGAAGAGGCCTTGGGTGATATGATTTAGCGTGAGGTGTCCCTGCCCATGGCAGGGGGGTTGGAACTTGATGATCTTAAGGTCCTTTCCAACCCTAACTGTTCTATGATTCTATGATTCTATAAATAGTTAGGGATTTGAAAATAACTTTTTAGATCAGAAAATTTTCACTGACACTGGATAATTTACGGATTTCCTGATTAGAAACATAATAAACTATCCATCTGTACTTTAAATGGTTAAAATTCTAGTGGGTATGTAGTACCAACTACAGGTAGCTGGTAGGTAGCTAAGATATTGTTATATCTGCTTAAAAATCTTTTTCATTTAAAAATCCTCTTCCATTATCTACTCTCTTGCTTTCAAATTTGAACCAACCATTTCTTAAATAACCTAATACTTTCAGTATTGAAATAGAATCACAGAAGTCAAGGAGAAATATATTTGTACTCCATTATTTCTCCACATAAATTTGGAAGAGAAAATCCAAGGTGCTTTGGCTTGATTTTAAACTTGGGTGTTCACCTAATAAAATGTTCGTAGCACTCCTGCTGGAACCAAGCTGCACTGGTGAGCCTAATGGCAGATGTGTCTTTAATATTTCCAAATATATTGGTAATACAGCACTTTTTTAATAGATGAAAGGGCAAATTGCTTTGCTTTGTTAAGTTTTTACTCATAAAAGTCTGTCAAGGTTGGGAAAGGCTTTCATCTTTCTTAAAAAAAGCAAATATGAATCATGGATCATAAGATTAAAATACAGTGATAAAAAGTAGTTTCTCTGAGCAAAAATAAAATGCAATATGAAATAAGATAAACTATTCCAAAATGCCTAAATGACTTAAGAACTTAATGTCAGCATATAAATGCATGTCAGTATCTTGGATCCTATATATCTGGAAAACAAGAATTCTCACTTTTTATTGGTGGTCTCTTAATAGTCATTATGGATTCCCTGAATGAGATTCATCTCATCTTCCTTAAACATTTACACTGAATCTGAATTAATCAACCAGGACATCCTTTATAGTTGGTACAGAATAATAGGCACTCTCAGGGCACAGTTCATCTGACCTACTTCAGGTGCCTATTTTAGGATAACAGGAATTGTGACCTAGAAGTGCCTGATTTTCTCCTTTGACTACTCGGGAGCCTGAAGTGATTAGCTCAGGTGCAGCATTCACCTTCTCAATTTGTACATTTAGCCAGATGAATTCCTCCTTTTTTTTTTTTTCTGATTTATATCTTAGGGAATTTTACATACCAGAATACATGCCCATACTCTACCTCCTTTTTCTTCATGAAAAATATGTACTGTGCAAAAAACATTTCTTATGTTAGCATTTGTGTAGGTCCTTCAGCTCTCATTTTATTACCAAAAATACACTTAATTTGCAGTGGGATAAAATAAAGCTATATGCTTCCACATTTCTTGTAGTGAGCAGAATCTCTTAAAATAAAATGTAAAATATGGGACCTCAAAGACAACATGACATTATAAGTTAACATTAATAAAAACAGACTAAGCATCCAGGTGCAGGTTTTCCTGGAGGGAATAATGAAGAATTAGCTCTCTTTCACTGACCTCTACACTATCTTTCTTAGGTCTGGTTCCCAAAAAATTATACACAAAAGGCTATATTAAGAGCAAATCCCATTAATAAACAAAACAAAAGAAACAATAACCCCCCCACAAACAAACAAAAAACAACAACAAAAAAACACAAACAAAAAAACAACAAAACAGTGGGGGAAACTATCTATCCTGTGGGGAGATCTACTTGCATATTTTTCACACATCAAGTGGTGTGATGCTGTTGTCTTCTGCTCTTGCTCTGACTGACACAGCAGGAACGGGAACCTGTGGTGCCTTTTCACTTCTGGATGCAGCTGTTCCTATGAAGTGGTGGAAGAAAAAAGAGCAAGGAAGTGAACACTGCTTTAGTGAAGAATTAAAAGCAACTAGGTACTTTTTCTTGTGTCTTTCCTCATACACATATCTATTTTTCACTGTTCCACCTGGTATTTTAAATCCGTTTGAATGTATCATGAGAGAAGTGCACCACAGAAGCAGACATGGCAATGAACTTCTAAGGCAGGATGTGCTACTTGAACTGCATGAAGTGGCACGTTTTATCAATTAATTTGGCAGCTTTTACAACTGACTAACTAACCCAAGGAAGAAGATCTCTGACATGACTTTGCATATGGGATTTTAATGTTACTAAACAGCACTACTTAGTCAGTACCTAAATTCAAAGCAAGCTGTTGATTAAAACGTCAAACAGACGTAGAAGACTTGCATAATTCAGGAAGGTCATATCAAAGATTTCAAACAATGATAGCCTTCTTTTTTGAGCCTTTCCCTTTCAAATTATTTTTATCCTCCCCCCCCCCCCCGCTTTTTTTAATAATTTCTGTAATATTCTCATGTGTCTTTTACCATCATCTCATTTCCAGTTTCTTTCCCTGTGTTCAGTTCCACTTGCTTGGTGGAAGGATATGTTTAGGCTTGTCTATGCTATTCTCATAGCTTACTGAGTCTTTATAGAATGAGATCTGGGCACAGGACAATCTTTTCCACACTGACCTAGTTTTGATGGGTAGGAAAACACAGTATGTGAGCTGAATGGGAGCTATTGCACTCTTCAAGAGTTCAGTCTATAAGACAGAATTTCCTATTCCAAAAATGTTTGTGGCTGGCTAACAAACAGAACCAGCAGAGAAAAAAATTTGTACTTCCTTGCAAGAAAAATTTTTTTTTGGACACCTTCTTTATTCTTGTAGCTAACACACAGGCTCATTAGGCCTTGTAGCTGTGATATGAATTGGTGCTTAATTTTTTATTTTGAAAAAACTTGTTATACCCCATCTTTATTTGTTTAGGAAAGATAAATAGTCCAGCTTTTTTTGAAGACAACTAAGTTATTATATTACTTTATTATGTGCCCCTGGAATTAAATTGCATGTTTATGTGTTTTCTTGTTTTCTAATGAAATATATTTGTTAAAAAAATGTTAGAATATTTTAATCATTAATAAAAGAGCAGATTTTTTTTTTTTGTTATGATGGCTGCACACGAAGAGTTGTGGTCAGTGACTCAATGTCCAGCTGGAGACCAGTAACGAGTGGTGCCCCTCAAGGATCAGTGTTGGGACCGGTCTTGTTTAACATCTTCATCACTGACATGGACAGTGAGATTTAGTGCACCCTCAGCAAGTTTGCCAATGACACCAAGCTGTGTGGTTCGGTTGATACATTAGAGGGAAGGAATACCATCCAGAGGGACCTCGACACGCTTGTGAGGTGGGCTGATGCCAACCTTATGAAGTTTAACCTTGCCAAGTGCAAGGTCCTACACCTGGGTCGGAGCAATGCCAGGCACAGCTGCAGGCTAAGCAAGGAGAGATTCAGAGCAGTGCTTCAGAGAAGGACTTGGGGGTGCTGGTCGATGAGAAAATGAACATGAGCTGGCATTGGCTCTCGCAGCCCAGAAAGCCAACCATATCCGGAGTTGCATCAAAAGGAGGGTGACCAGCAGGTCAAAGGAGGTGATCCTGCCCCTTTACTCTGCTCTTGTGAGACCTCACCTGGAGTATTGTGTGCAGTTCTGGTGTCCTCAACATAAAAAGGACATGGAACTGTTGGAACAAGTCCAGAGGAGGGCCATGAGAATGATCAGGGGACTGGAGCACCTCCCATATGAAGATAGCCTGAGGAAGTTGGGGCTGTTCAGCCTGGAGAAGGGAAGGCTGAGTGGAGACCTCATAGCAGCCTTCCAGTATCTGAAGGGGGCCTATAGGGATACTGGGGAGGGACTGTAGTGACAGGATAAGGGGTTCAAACTTAAACAGGGGAAGTTCAGATTGGATATAAGGAGGAAATTCTTTCCTGTGAGGGTGGTGAGGGACTGGAATAGGTTGCCCAGGGAGGTTGTGAATGCTCCATCCCTGGCAGTGTTCAAGACCAGTTTGGACAGGGCCTTGGGTGATATGATTTAGCGTGAGGTGTCCCTGCCCATGGCAGGGCGTTTGGAACTTGATGATCTTAAGGTCCTTTCCAACCCTAACTATCCTATGATTCTATGAATCTATAAGTATAATACAGGATTCTTATATGTCCTTATAATTACCTACTGGTTTCAGGCAGAGTACTAGCAGGACATGTTCTAGAACTTCATCCTTAGGAGCCTTCTTTTGCTCAGCACTATCAACGGCATTGTTAAGGAAATATATGCATATTCTCTGTTTCATCTCTGAAGCTTTGAGCTAGATTCCATATGAATGATCCCTTATTTTCCAGAAAATGCAGTGATCTTTATCCTATTGAGAATATTAGTCCAATGTTGATTCCACTTCCAGTTTAACAGAAAACTGCTTATTTGAGATGTAGAAGATAAATGTTATTATTTGCTTGCAGTATACTTATTGTCTCGAGAAACAGCATGTTTTTAGAATAATCAAGAAACACAGGCCAGTCATTAAATGTGTTTGAAATAAGCCTCTGTCTTTTTTTTTTTTTTGCCTTCTATGTTTGTGAGCCTCCTGCTCACATGAAGTTGTTGATAGATATGGTCAAGATAATTTCTGATCAATATCAAAGACAAGCCTAAATATCTACAAAAAAAAAATAGAGCCTTTCTTGGCGATGAGTTAGCAACCAAAATTTTCGTTGCAAAGGCTTATCAATCTTAGCCATTCAATTACACTGACTCTCAAGAAATTCTTTTAATGAGGTAATTATTGCTATTACACACTGGGGGAAAAAAAACTGTGTGCAGAGTTGGAGACAATGTAATCAGTAATGAAACCTGGATCCTGCCTCCTTTTTTAATCAGTGTTGAAACTCGAGGGAAAAAATAAAGCAGTATCAGTAACCATATATCAAATGCACTCCTAAATAGTATTATTCCTGGCCTAACTCATGCTGTTGTTTTTCTATTTAGATATTTGCTCTATGACTAATTGGAAAGCCAATTTCACATACTTATAAATGAGATAATTTAGGATGCCTTTTTACTGTTCAGAATCAATAAAAAATAAAAATGTTTTCCCTCTTTTAATCAAATTAATTAGATGCCTTTCAATTTTACCTCAAATGCTAAATAAACAAAATATTTTAGAGGGTAACTTCCTACACTTTTTTATGAATAATGAAATACTAATTCATATATCACTTCTTAGAGTTTTCCTTTTTTTTTTTTTTTTTTTATTTGTTAGTAGCTTCTTTGGAACTTCATCAGTTCATGTTGCAAACATTAGATTTTTATGACAAAATTGAGCCTTCATTTCCATTAAGGGTGACTAAGTGTGTGTGTGCTAGTACACAACTTTGACACAGAGAGGTTAACTAGGTGTTTACATATCTTCCTACCAGCAATCTTATACTACATGGAAAAAATGAGAAATAACAGAATAAATTATGAAATTATCTACAAAATCAGCTAGAGAAACAAAAATGCAGTTTTAACTTCAAAAGAAGGCTTTTTTTTTTTGTAACAGATAACATTCCGAAAAGAAATGCATAAAAAATAGAAGAATGAGCTTTTTCTGCAGCTGGAAGCATTCCAAACTGATATATTAGGTCATTTTCAATACCCAAGTTAGATTTGTGTTTGCCATAATCCTCAGAAGAAAAAGATACTTTAGAGATATGGTAAAAGAAAAATTACAATGGAACTTTGAGAAGCAAAAGAACAAAGCAAATCAAAATTACTAACATGAAGGAGATATTTACCAGCCCTTTTGTCTGAATACTGAAGTTTATCAAAACACGAGACTAAGGAGATGAGGAAAGAATAACAGATGGGGGATCAAACTCTTCCTATGCTTGCTTGCTCTGCTGTATACAGCACTAGTTACGGATATAGTAATAAAATGTAAGTCTTATAAAGTTTAAGACTGCGTATGAACAAAGAAAATTAATTTAAAACAGCTTGTAGGCACAGATAGAATGTTTTTCTGACATCAGAAATTTTAGTGAAAGAATTTTGTCATGAAAGGCTTAATATGAGCAGTAAAATACTTGGAAATATATTTGGAGGTGAGGACAACAGGAAGAATAATGCTTGCATTCTAATTTTAGAACATGCTTTTGCATTTTTGACGGGTGATTTTTTAAAACCTTTTCTTCTGATATACCAGCCAAGATGAGCAGCCTGAATAATTTATATTCTGCTTCTGACCATGACCAATTGCAGCAGAAAGAAATAAAAGTGAACCTTACAGTTTAAAATAGAATTATGAATAACAGAAGAAACATTCTCCTCTGTCCCCTTTTGAATTAAAAAATTACCCTGAAATTAGCTTCCTTAGCTAATATGTGAATCCAACACAAACTTAATTTAATGAAAAAAAGAAAAAAGTAATTTAGTTAAAAAAGTTAATAAAGATGGCCATTCTCAATATAGAATTTCAAGAGCAATGTTTAATTCCATAAGGAAATTCCTTAGACTATTTTGCTTCCTTGTTTGAAAGTAAATAGATTTTATGTATCTGAGAACTGCCAATAACTTAAAAAATCTAGCTTTTCCAGGAAGAAGAAGAAAGCCAATCTTAGTTTTACTGTGGCATTTCATTTTTTTTAAGTATGTGTTTGTGTTTTTTTTCCACTTGTTTCAGACTTCACATATTTTAGCCATTGAATTTTCTTCTGGACTTAAGGTGGAATTCAGCTAAACCAAGTTTGCAGTTTACAGCTATAAAATAAAATCCTGTAAGAATATAACAAGAATGGGAATTTTCTCAAATATCAGCTAAAGTCATCTGAAATTGAACAAAATGTCATAAAGTCTTTGGATAAAATAGCTGTTTTTTTTAATCCAACTGCCTATAAGGTGTTTTTTAAAAGTTTCAGAATTATCGTTTTGCAAACATCTGGTCATCAATATTTTTAATAATGTGGTCAAATTCAAATTAATTAAACATGAAAACAATCCAGCATAACAAGCTTTTCAGAAAATAGAAATTGATGGATTTAACCGGTGACATTAGATAGAACTAGAGTAAGTGTCACTTTCTTCAGATCAGGAGGAGGAAGAAATGTATAAAAGACTTGGAAAAAAACAATGTAATAAGGAACAATTTACCATGGAAAAAATCTAAAAAGAACAAGGATCTAATACAGACAGGACAAGACATGTAGACTCACACCGATGTTGTAGAGGCTGCATAAGTATAGGAGAATTCCTCTTTCATTTCCTACCATCTATCAAAAACTAAAAAGTAATCTGAAAAACAAAATGTGTGATATTTAAAAAAGGAAATGTGCATTTCAATATAACTGTCCCACCTTTTTTTTATTTCTTTTTCTTTTCCCTGTGAAAGGTTGGGGCTAAGTCCACCAAACTGATGTAGTTCATCAACAAAGCTTTGGGATGCTGCAGTAAGAACATTGATCAGCAAAAAAGCACATGGCTATTGTCACACTGGACTGGCTGTCTAGTGATTCTCTTTGTGTAAAAATTCTATGATTTCTGTTTATATGCCAGAAAAGTTTTGATTTATGGTAATTTTATTTATTTTTTTTTAAGACAAACCCGAAAGGAAACACTACATATATTTAACAAAAACATAAACACCAGCAATAAATACCAGCTCACAAAAGTTTACTTGATTTTCAAATAAACTAAGGCATTGGGTATGTTTAACCTGAAGTCCTGTGGGAAACAGAAGCCATGTTATCACTGAAAATATAGGGTTTATGTTAGTTAAATTTCTAGATGATCAAACGCCAGATACAACATTACTGTCATCCACCATTAATTCAATAAATTGGGTCCATTGTCTCTCTCATCAGAGCATCGTATTTCATTAATACTGTGGCTGATAACTCTTTTCTACTTAGTGCAAAGCTGTCTGATATTTGAATTTAAATATTGCCATTTTCATGGGCAGACACTTGCTGTTCCTCCACAATCCTGTAGTTATCTGCAATGGAATTCTGCTGCAAGTGTCAGAGGGATGTTTTTGACATATACAAGACATAAGCTGCAGCAACAGCAATAGTGAAGTGACTTTTCCATTTAATATAGGTTGTTTTGCAAGATGGCAGCTGAAAAAAAAAAAAAAGAAGCAGGACACCTGATCCAAGCTAGCTAAAAGGGTATTCTCACCAGTATATAAACTGCTTAGTTACCTGGAAGGCCCAGATCACTGCTCAGGTCAGGCTGGGTATCAGTGGGCAGATGGTGAGCAACTGCATTGTGCATCACTTGTGGTTATTGTTTTCTTTTTTTTATCCCTTTTAGTTTTATATTACCTCCCCTTGTTATTTCCCTTATCATTATTATTATTGGTGGTAGCAGCAGTAGCTTTGTGTTATACCTTAGTTACTGGACTGTTCTTATTTCAACCCATAAGTTTTCCATTCTTTCAATTCTCCTCCCCATATCTCTGGGGGTTGGGGGGGGGGGGGGGGAGGAGAGAGAAAGGGGAAAGTGAGCGAATGGCTGCATGGTTCTGTCACCGACTGGGCTTAAACCACGACAGTGGACAAAGTAAGAGCTATGAATGTTTATCTGAACTTCTGTAAAGCCTTTGGGATGGTCACCCACAACACCCTTCTCTCTAAATTAGAGAGATGTAGATTTGATGGGTGGGCTGTTCAGTGGATGAGGAATTAGTTGGATGGTCACATCCAGAGGGGAGTGGTCAGTGGCTCAATGTCTGGGTGGACACCAGTGACAAGTAGCATGCCCCAGTGGTCTGTACTGGGGACAGTATTGTTTAGTACCTTCATCAATGACATAGACAATGCGATCAAATGCACCCTCGGCAAGTTTCCTGGTGATACCAAGCTGAGTGGTGCAGTTGACATACCAAAAGGGTAGGATGCCATCCACAGGGACTTGGACAAGCTCAAAAAATGGGCCCATGCAGACCTCATGAGGTTCAAAAAGGCCAAGAGCAAGGTCCTTCACCTGGGTCAGGGCAACCCCTGGTATCAGTACAGGCTGGGGGATTAAGGGATTGAGAGTACCTCTGGGGACAAGGACTTGGGGGTGCTGGTGGATGAAAGATTGGACATAAACTGGCAAGGTCAAGGGAGATGATTCTGTGCCTCTACTCTGCTCTGGTGAGACCCCACCTAGAGGTACTGTATTCAGCTCTCAAGTCCTCAATACAGGAAAGACATGGACCTGCTGGAGATGGTCCAGAGAAGGGCTACAACAAAGATCAGAGGGATGGAACACCTCTCCTATGAGGAAAGACTGAGAGAATTAGGGTTGCTCAGCCTGGAGAAGACTCCAGAAAAACATTATTGCAGGATTTCAGTACTTAAAAGGGGCCTATAAGAAAGATGGGGAGAGACTTTTTAGTAGGGACTGTTGTGATAGGACAAGGGGTAATGTTTTTAATCCGAAAGAGGGGAGATTCAGACTGGATGCAAGGAAGAAATTTTTTACGAGGGTGATAAAACACTGGCACAGGTTGCCAGAGAGGTGCTGGAGGCACCATCCCTGGAGACATTCAAGGCCAGGCTGGGTGTGGTTCTAAGCAACCTGATTTAGCTGAAAATGTCCCTGCTCATTGCAGGGGGGTTAGACTAGCTGACCTCTAAAGGTCACTGCCAACCCAAACAATTCTATGATTCTATGTTTGCTATGCATTGCTTGTGAATTTTTTTTTTTTTTTTTTAATCCTGTACATGCTATTCATTTTACCTAGATTCAGAAATCTGAAAGTAAGTAAAGTGTCACTAAGTCATCCAATGTCAATGGAGAAAAATAATCATGACTGAAGTGTAATTTATGTGTTCTATTTTGGATACCTGTCTTTGGATGATACAAGTAACCTTTTGGAGGTCTTAAGTGTTTTTCAAGTCTAAAATTAAGCCAGAGTAGTTTTATCCAAGGAAACAAGCACTTTAAATAGACAAATGACATGGTTAATTTAGTCACTGACTAAAATTGGGTCAAATTAACTACTTTGAACCTAAAAATAAGGATCGCTATATCTCTTTGCTGACCAAGATTTCAATCTGAGCTGTTGACAAAGAACTCTTTCCACAGAAAGTTAGTTTGTATCTCATACTGTCTTTTCATTCTGTAAACAAAGCTTTAAATATGAAACAATAAGGAACCCCAGGTGACTAACTAAGGAATTTAGAGGATCGTGTAGGTCTATGTAACATGGACAGACTTATATTTCATGTCTACAAGGAATATCAGTTAAGGACATTCAAAGCGATTTTTCAGCTCACTGACCTGAATATGTTGAAACCCAGTGTGGTGGGTTTACCCTGGCTGGATGCCAGATGCCCAACAAAGCTGCTTTATTGCTATCCTCAGCTGGACAGAAAATATAGTGAAAGACTTGTGGGTCAAGATAGGACAGGGAGAGATTACTGTCACAGGCAAAAAGATACAATTTGGTGAAATTAGTTTAAATTTTTTACCAATCAAAATCAGAGTAGGATAATGAGAAATATGAATCAAATCTTAAAACACCTTCCCCCCCCCCTTCCCATCTTCCCGGGATGGATATCTGCTCCACCATGGACCTCCATGGGCTGCAGGGGCGCAGCCTGCTTCACTATGGTCTGTATCATGGGCTGCGGGGGAATCTCTGCTTGGGTGCTTGGAACACTTCCTCCCCTTTCTTCTCCACTGCCCTGGTGTCTGCAGTGTGATCTCACATATTCTCACTCTTCTGGCTGCAGTTGCTCCTGTTCAGTAGCAAACCATAGATTGTCTCTATCAGATATAGAGGGCGCTTCTGGCATCTTCTCATAGAAGCCACGCTTGTAGCACCCCTGCTAACTTTTTGGTGTGCAAATGTTATGACCACCAGTTTGGAGACTGGTATAAAAAGGAAACAGAGTAATAATTATGCTTCTAGAAAAGACTTAACAAAGGCATTTTTTCATTTTCCTCTTTGAACACCATTTACTGATGTGAGCAAAGTACTAACTTGTCTTATCAACTGTCTAGTGGCAAAGCAATGTATGTTGGACACCAAGGTTGGGTGTCTTTAGCTATTTGCTATTTACAGTTCCTGAGCCTCAAAGCATGGCTATGTGAGTAATGGGAACAAATCTGCACTTGCTATATTCGCAAGTTCCCCAAAGAGCTTACAACAGGAGCCATGCTCTGTCTTGCCTGGAAATACATTTTTTTTAATAATGTGAAATTTTTAAAATGTTTGTGGAGAAGGAGACAGGAAGTTCAAAGGGACTGAAGTAGAACAGTCCTTTCTATCTTGTGCTATCACAACTTCACTTGCAAGAAGAGTGCCTATCATTTAGAATCAGTTAGAATTAAACTTAGCTAGAGGTATTAAAGATAACAAGAACGGATTCTACAGGTATGTAGCAAATAAAAAACAGACTAGGGAGAATGTAGGCCCCCTCAGGAAGCTCTCGAGAGAACTGGCTACATGGGATTTGGAGAAGGCTGAGGTTCTGAATGACTTCTTTGCCTTAGTCTTCACTGGCAAAGGCTTTGACCAAACCACCCAAGTCTTGAAAGGCAGATGCAGGGACTGTGCGAATGAAGACCTTGCGCGCACTGTAGGAGATGAACTGGTTCGAGACCATCTTAAAAATCTGAACGTGCACACGTCCATGGGTCCTGATGAGATCCATCCGCGGGTCCTGAAGGAGCTGGCTAATGAAGTTGCGAAGCCGCTGGCCATCATATTAGAGAAATCATGGCAGTCAGGTTAAGTTTCCAACAACTGGAAAAAGGGAAATATAACCACCATTTTCAAGAAGGGGAAAACGGATGACCCAGGGAATTACAGACCAGTCAGTCTCACCTCTGTGCCTGGCCAAATCTTGGAGCAGATTCTCCTGGAAGGCATGCTAAGGCACATGAAAAGCAACAAGGTGCTTGGTGACAGCCAGCATGGCTTCACTAAGGGCAAATCCTGCCTGACCAATTTGGTGGCCTTCCATGACGGGGCTACAGAACTGATGGACAGGGGTAGAGCAGTTGATATCATCTACCTGGACTCCCGTATTAAGACAGGCTGAGAAAATTGGGGCTGTTCAGCCTGGAGAAAAGTAGGCTGTGTGGAGACCTCGTAGCAGCCTTCCAGTATCTGAAGGAGGCCTATAGGGATGCTGGAGAGGGACTCTTCATTAGAGACTGTAGTGACAGAACAAGGGGTAACGGGTTAAAACTTAAACAGGGGAAATTTAGGTTGGATATAAGAAGGAAATTCTTTCCTGTTAGGGTGGTGAGGCACTGGAATGGGTTGCCCAGGGAGGTTGTGAATGCTCCATCCCTGGCAGTGTTCAAGGCCAGGTTGGACGAGGCCTTGGATGGCATGATTTAGCATAAGGTGTCCCTGCCCACGGCACGGGGGTTGGAACTAGATGATCTTAAGGTCCTTTCCAACCCTAACTATTCTATGATTCTATGATTCTATGATTTCTCAACCAATTGTGCAACAATAATGCTTGGCTTTGCAGTCAGTGTTTAACTCTCTTTGTAGTGATAATGCTATCAGAGTACCACAGGTTTATACTGAAGATTCTTGGACATTCCATGGGGTGGGGTGCTGTTTATTGTTTTGTTGTTGTCATTTTACTTGTTGTTTTTTCTGTTTCTTCTGTATTAAAATTTGTCGTAATTTTAGTGCAACAATAAGAAAAGGCAAAAATTTGGGCCCCTACAAGATAAGATACAAAAATTCAAATAGTAAGAAATGGATATAGGCTACTAACCTCTGACAATTGTTGACTAATTCTCTGCTTAGGAGAACCTTTACAAAACATCGTAAAAGTTCATTCATTGATTCTCCACTCCTATAAAGGCAGCAGAAGAGTGAAGCAAGTGAAAAATTAAAATCTTTGTTTCTCATGCTTGTTCTGTGTAGAAAAAGAAGAAATTTGAGTTATGTGGAAGGACACTGTGTGTTTTAACTCTACAAAAATCCTTATTTGAAGGAATTTTTTTTCTTTGTGAAAAGATTGTTGATGCCATACTGTCAAGGTCAATGTCAGGTTGGATTTTCTGCTATACAAGTGTCACTCAGGCAAATTAGTTCTTCCACAGGGCCTAGCCTAACCTGGACACCTAGTTTTCTGAGCATTTCCCTTCCCAAATCAGCATTTCTTCTGTTCACATGGCACGTCCTGCCTGTTTCTGTGTTTTCCTTGCTGTTCCCATTTTTTGACCCATTTTCCTCATTTGATAGACATGCAGGAAGAGATCTACTTTTTAAATGTCTTTTTTTTATATATATGTTGAAGATACTCCACTCAACTCTCATTGCCCCCACTTAGTTTTTCCTTTTAATGCCATTACCATCACAGCACATCTGTGAAATATGGGGCATTGAGGTCAGAAACTTACAAATAGGAAATTTGTGCACAGTGATTACACGCGTATAGATACCTGGGAACACAGCAGAGACTCGATATTTCTTGATCATCTTTTGACTCAACATCATTTGCTGAAATAGATGTAAATACACCATTTTTTCTTTCCTTCCCCCAACTGTATGAGCACAACCTTTCATTAAACATGCAAGTAGAGAGCATGTTCTCACAGAGGTTGATATCTGAGCCATTGATGAAATACGACTACTATTTTGTCATGTTTTCTTTCAGGAGATGGGGAAAAAAAGCACGAAGTATAAGTCTGAAAGAAGTTTGTTAGGATAGCTGTTTGAGAAAGGGAGCTGGGTTTAGAAGAGTCTGGAGTTAAAGGTCAGGGGACAAAATTGTGAACCTGCAGGAGCCATCCAAAAAGAAGTTATTTGGCAAAACAGTAAAAAATTATGGGAGTGGGAGAAAAATCAACATGTGCATACTCAGAGAAAAATGCAAAGTTAAAAAACAGTGTAATTTGTGAACCAAGGGCAACACAGTTACATTGTAAACCCTTCTACATAAAATTAAAAAAACAAAAAAAACATACTGACACAAAACCCCACAGGTATGAACTCATGATATACAAAGTTCTTGAACGTGAAACCTATTTTGCTAAATGTCTTGTTTACCTGACCTCCTCTTTTTGTCTGTTGTCTTCCTGTTATACTACTGGTAGGCTACTTAGGCTTCTGAGCCTGAAACATGTACACAGCAATGTTATTTTTGACTGTGCGAGTCCAGTTTCTGTCCTTTTAACTCATGCATTGCCCATCTGCCTGGCTGTGTAGGACTGAGAGAGATATTTGAACATAATTTAAAAATATTAGCAGGTTGAGAGTGCTGAAAGGCTGAATCAACTGTTACAGTTCTCTAATTGTTCTATTCTGCTGTAAACTACTTAAAGGAAAAGTCATTTTTAACGGGCGGCCCTCTTCATATCTCAGCTCACAAAATCTTAAGTTTAATTTACAGATTCTCACAGCCTTATAGAATGAAGAAGTGTTTACATATAGAAATGAAAAACAACTAAACCATCTTTTTATTCTTGTAAAATCAGGGGGAAAATACAATTTTTATTTGTAATGTTTCCAAAAAACGCTTATGAATGCTGTAAAAAGATTTATTAGATTAATATAAACAGGTTAAAAATCATGTGTGATAAATCTAAGCTGGTAAATCTTAACTTTCAGATTACATTTCATGTATGGCATATGAAAGATGACAGTTGAGGATAGGTAAAATAAATAATCAAGTTTGAGTGTGAGAAACAATGTGTGACTACTTAGAACACATAGGATTCTATACCTTTGCCTACTGTTGAGCCCATGGGCTATGTCCAGTCCTTGCTGATGACTTTTGCCAGCACAATATATATGTTCAGATGCTGATGTATTCCACAAATGCTAGATTGTAACAGAGAAATTAAATTTATTTTTACTATCCTGTCTCTGCTTCACTGTTTTTGAAACTCAAGGTAACAGCCATACATAAGTGCCTATTGAGTGAGCATCTAACAGGGCATCAACTAAAGGAGGCATAGCAATCTGGTTTCCATCCTAGAATCTGACTGCCTTCTCAAATAGAGTTCATGTCAGATGAGACAAATTAAAATTCCATAGCATAAGAGTGGGAAGGAGTACAGAAAAAGCTTCTGTCTTTGTGGTGTTTTTTTTTGTTAAAAAAATGACCTTATAACATGTACAGTACACTGCTAATCATGTGTCTGTCGTAAGATTAAAGACTACTGTGAAGCCACCAAAATATTCCTTTTTAGAGAAAATAAAATAAATCAAGCATGATCAGAATAAAACAACAGTAACAACAAAAGAAGTTTATAATTGCTTTAAGAAGAAGATACTTACTTGACAAACTACCACAGTGAAATATTTAAAAAATAGACATGTAAGAGGCAGAAAATGAAGAAATCAAGTCAGTCATATGAGCATAAAACATGCCTATGTATATCGACATGAAAAAAGTTGCTTATTAGTTAGAATGTAAAAATTATACTCAGTTATATCAGACTTAAAAATGGTATACCTTTTTAAAAATAAACTTCTGTAAGAGAAATATGTATCTTAAATTCTTGAAAAGATTGTTTCCAGTACTCTCACAATAGTATTTACTTATATCTTTTTATTGGAATTATTTTTTCTTGTCAACAAGAAAGGGTCCAAGTTGCATTTATAAGTAGATTATTTTGTTCATTAGTTAAATATTCTGCAATAAAATTAGCAAACAATTTGACTATTCTGTATAAACCATGGTCATATCAGTCCTGACACAAAAAAATCAATTACCAAAGCACAAGTCAGTAAGTTTTCTGGAATTAAAGCTTTCAAATTTATTTTCCTTTCAAAAAAGGCATTCTGAAGACATAAGTAAGCAATTTCTTGCTTCCTTGTTTTCTTGTTTTCTTTCTTTGCCTTGTTTGCTTGTTTTCTTACTCATTTACTTTCTTGCGTTCTTGCCTTTTCTTCTGTACAGCTTTGTTAGGAAAGAAGGTGTACTTGAACAAAAAAACAAATTCAGAAAAAAATATGTCTGTATATTCTGTTTTACTGAAGATTGATCTGAAACAGTATGTTTTCTGTCATATTTCTTGCCAACATATATGACCTAGCTTTCAATGCATGTTTTAGCTCTCTAGTTTACTTATTTCTGCAGTACTGACACTATTCCTCCTTAAGACTTTTTGGAGTAAGGATTGTAAATGATAGTTTTAGATCTTGTTACAGAAATCTATTTTATGGCTTAAATTGGGTGCCTATATTTGGTTTTGTATCTAAGTATCCTAGCTGGAAGTAACAGACGACTTTTAAAAATAAAAGCACCATTACTGTGGTGGTACAAGATGTGGTCAACAGCACTTCTATCTTTCGTCAGTTAAATGCAGAGTATTTTAGAGTTGAGAATATTTAGGATAACACATTTAGAATGCAGTTGATATTTTCAAAACTTTTACAATATATTTGATGCATATATATGTCTAATTGTGTATTTGGCATATATTTTTATACGTAATATGTATGCATTTTTACCTATATAGAAATGTAAATATCAAATTTATCTCTTGAGAACCTTGAGTTCCAAGGGAGGTGGAATAATGCTGATCTATAACTCCATCTCAATCACACAACAGTATTTCTTGTGATTAGAATTGTAGCACTCTAAAAATTTACAGGACCGCTACAGTTCTTCTTAATTTAGAAGAAACAAATATTAGGATGATTAAATTAGTCCTCCAAAAAGGGCTTAAGAGGTAAGTAAATTATCAAACATCACAGAGGAAGTTTGTGGAAAAAGTCCTGTTTACTAATCAGGAGTCACAGCCTCATACTTTAATCACAATGTAAATTTTCACCTGCTTCAGAAAATGCCCCTTCACACACTGCAAAAGTGTAGACTAATCAGTGCTTTTGGAAATCAGATTGGAAAAATTATCATGTTTTTGAAAGAAGCTTTCCGTCATCTCTCTTCCTACATATATTCACTTAGTGAAATTGAAACTATTTATGAGGAAGACTGTTTAAAAGAATTTTCCATTTCAAAAGCCTTTTAAAAAGAAGTTTCAAAATAGTTGAAGCACCGTATTTTAATATCTTGAAAATGAGGAGAAAACGTTCCTTTGAAAAATGTCACTTTTCAAAACATTGATTGTAATTTGCAAGTAGGAAAAAAAAATTAAAAACATTAGATGAAACCATTTGATTCATTTTGTCTTCTTTAGAGAGAAGAATCACTTTAAATTTTCAAGGTTCTTATAATTTTAATGGGAAGGCTAAATATTTACATGTCTCTTTCTTGTGGAATAGGAAAACTATTTCCTATTAAACACTAATTAAAAGTTAAAACATATCCCTATTAGTTGTGATGGGGGATTCTCACATACAGTTTTAAATTGCTGAAGTACCACTTGCTCATGGAAATTAAATAGAGAGTGATTGTATAGGTGTCAGCACAGGTTTCCACAGAACTCCTAGATCACTACCTATTTAAAAACTATAGGGAGGCAAATTCTGATAGCACGGGCACTTGGAAATGAACAATCATTGCAAAAAAAAAAACAAAAAACAAAGAAAAACAAAAAAACAAAACAAAACCAAGCTTATTTTCTGGTTCTCTTGTCTATATATTTCTTATACTAGCAGATATGGAAAAAAAATCCTTTCTTATTAAATTAGCCATGTTAGGTAATGTATCACCTCCTGTATTTATGTCCTTGCCTTAGAGAAATTGTTATAGAGTGAAGTAAAAGTATGATAATTATAATTGGTTCTGTCTCTTTAAAAAGAGGAAATACTTTATTCAGAAAATACTGAAGTGCAATAAATACAAAATCTTTTTTCTATTATATTGTTTTCCTGGTTTACATGATCCATTTAATGTCTACATGAAGTATATCTACTCATTTATATGTAGCACAGAAAGAGAGTCAGCTTGAAGGATCTACAACACAGAATCTACATCTTATGGAAAAGAGAACATTCCAAATACATGGTGTATTCAGAGCAGGTGAGATCTCCATTAAATGATTATTTTTTTTTTGTTCTCTGCTGTAGAGAAATAAATGTTTCAGTATTAACAGTAAATAGGCACATTTTCTAATTGCCACATGCGCATAGAATAAGTAAAAATGTACAAGCACATTGCTGTTTAAATGTGCAACTACAGCTTATGCAGGCAAATATGAGGTCTCTTGAAAGCAGACATCTTAAACACTACTAGCAGTATACAAGAATAGCTACCATATCTTCTTCATTTCCTTGAAGAAATGTAACTTCTGTACTTTAGGACTACAACACTTCAGACATTATCCTCCAGGATTTCATAGTGCATTCACTTTGGCATCTGTGTTGTCATGGCTAGACTGCCAGATGTACCAGGGTTAGCTGGTTTGGCATTTTTCTTATATGCTTACTGAACCTCAGTTGCACCTTTGAAGTGCAATATAGACATGCCATTAGAAATTAAATAAGAAAAGCTAGCATCTCTGAAGTAGTGTTGAAATCTCCTTAATCTCAGACACAATGAAATTCTGTTGCCATATAATTAGTTTTTGAAAATGTAAGTAGTTTTCATAACAGTATGACATTAAACACTAAATGCTGCAGTAATGTATCAAAGGTCATTGTGTTTTGCATAGTAAATCAGATATTTGAGTATTCTTACATCACACAAAGCAGTACCATGTAAGAAATATCCAAATAACCTTATGTGTATATATGCAGCATCATATAGAAATACACACTTTGGTCTTGGCATCAGAGTAGCCTCCTAACAAGATTAATTGGCTCTGGCACATCACAACATTGGCATAACAGTAGTTTCTAGTTCCAGATCCAGCTTGCGCTCCAGTAGCTTGAATACCTCTCTGTGGGACTAAGGGATGCAGTGTAGATTCTTATGAGTCATGAACACACTCTTGATTTCTGTATATGAATATATATTTTAAAAGTGATGTAACAGCTGTGCTATTATACTGTACCCAGTTACAACATATTTACATATACATACTGAAACTCTTTATCATGCGGTGGCTGATAATGAGCTTCCAGCAGAAACCTCTGGGAGAGGATGTTTCACCCAAACATTAACTTCATTAGAGACATTCAGCAGAAAAAATCAGCACTTATTTTTCTAGGATCAGATTAAATGAAATTGAGTTGATTCCTCATTTACTTAAAAATTTAAGAACAAAATAAGAATAGCATGTTGTGCAAGCCACTGCTGTATTCTTAACTATAATATCTTGATTTGTTTATAATTTAGACTGCGAGCTAGTTTAAAGTATTCACTTTCTTTCCCTCCTTGGAAAAACAAGAATAATAATGTTCCTAATTAAAAAAAAAAAAAATCCACAAACAAAATTTTAAATCTAACAAAACCACATAAAGATCTTTTTAATGCGGTAGCAAAGAAAACAACTGAGGCAATATATCATGAAGGGAAATTCACTGGGAAATGCACGGACCACAGCACCCAGCTCTTGGAAGGCAGGCACAGGGACTGTGAGAATGAAGACTCTAGGCCCACTGTAGGAGATGATCTGGTTCGAGACCACCTTCAGAACCTGAATGTACACAAGTCCATGGGACCTGATGAAATACATCCACGGGTCCTGAAGGAACTGATGAATGAAGTTGCTAAATCACTGGCCATCATGTTTGAAAAATCCTGGCAGTCAGGTGAAGTTCCCAATGACTGGATAAAGGGTAATATCACCCCCATTTTCAAGAAGGGGAAAACGGATGACCCTGGGAACTACAGAGCAGTCAGTCTCACCTCTGTGCCTGACAAGATCTTGGAGCAGATTCTCCTGGAAGGCATGCTAAGGCACATGAAAAACAACAAGGTGCTTGTTGACAGCCAGCATGGCTTCACTAAGGGGAAATCCTGCCTGACCAATTTGGTGGCCTTCTATGATGGGGCTACAGAACTGATGGACAGGGGTAGAGCAGTTGACGTCATCTACCTGGACTTGTGCAAAGCATTCAACACTGCCACACACGACATCCTTCTCTATAAATTGGAGAGACATCAATCAGCAGATAAAGTAGATAAAGAACTGGCTGGATGGCCACATGCAAGGTCCTACACCTGGGTCTCAGCAATCCCAGGCACAGCTACAGGTTGGGCAGAGAAGAGATTCAGAACAGCCCTGCAGAGAAGGACTTGGGGGTGTTGGTCGATGGGAAAATGAACATGAGCTGGCTTCAGTGTGCGCTTGCAGCCCAGAAAGCCAACTGTATCCTGGGCTGCATCAAAAGGAGCATGACCAGCAGGTCGAGGGTGGTGATCCTGCCCCTCTACTCTGCTCTTGTGAGACCTCACTTCGAGTATTGTGTGCAGTTGTGGTTTCCTCAACATAAAAAGGACATGGAACTGTTGGAACAAGTCCAGAGGAGGGCCACGAGGAGGATCAGGGGACTGGAGCACCTCCTGTATGAAGTTAGGCTGTGAAAATTGGGGCTGTTCAGCCTGGAGAAGAGAAGGCTGCTTGGAGACCTCATAGAAGCCTTCCAGTATCTGAAGGGGGCCTATAGGGCTGCTGGGGAGGGACTCTTCATTAGGGACTGTAGTGATAGGACAAGGGGTAGGTGATTAAAACTTAAACAGGAGAATTCTAGATTGGATATAATGAGGAAGTTCTTTACTGTAAGGGTGGTGAGGCACTGGAATGGGTTGCCTGTGGAAGTTGTGAATGCTCCATCCCTGGCGATGTTCAAGGCCAGGTTGTACTAAGCCTTGGGTGTGATGGTTTAGTGTGAGCTGTCCCTGCCCATTGCAGGGAGGTTGGGACTAGATGATCTTGAGGTCCTTTCCAACCCTAACTATTCTATGATTAAATGTATGGGCATATAAACAAGATATGTTAAAGCTGTCTGTGTGTCAATCAGAACAGATAACATTATATAGCTAATTGCTCTGTAACAACTGCCAAATGCATGTTTTCTTATATTCTTTAAATATGAGGTAGCTGATATGTGAGCATAGATGAATAAGCTACATCATGCTTACTATATAGTTGGTGTTGCCTGTAGGTTCCTATATTTGTAATTAGAGATAACACATGGCTAATATTCTATTTATTTAGCCTTTTTCTTGCCTCATGTTATTATAGTAGCTTCATGATAAAAGTCAGACCTTGACTAGACCTTCATATAAGCACTTACGATCTATTTCTGGTTATCTTATTGATTGACCATTATGCTTGAATTAATCACCATAAAGCAGAATAAACAGCATCGTAGCCAATTTGCAAAGCTGAATGTATAGTATTAAGAACTTTCCTTAGTTTACAGTGCTGGACAGAGGAACAGAACCTGATGAATTCTGTTCTTTATTACTGAGTTCCACTAAGTTCTAGTAGCTGCACCACTCCTCAAAAGATTTGTAGTGGGTAAAACTAAGTTTTCTTACACTTGAGATTCCTGGCAATTCTTGACAATAATGAGACACATGCCTTGTTTTAATCAATAGCCTCTTAGTTAACTTTTTGTGGTTGAAAATGTTCATCAGCAAATAAATAACAATGTGACTGAGTCATATCGTGTAAATACAGGCAATTGAATTTGGAAGTGTATATTTTACATGTGCAGCTAAACCTATCTGAACCAATAGTTCTGCTTGTCCTTTGCCATTTCTGGGGAGGAGCTATCTGAATTCAGATATGCAGTGTGAACTTTGTGCTGTTAACAACTAATACCTGCCTGACTGTTGGCAATATATTGTTTAATACTTATGTTAAAGGAAGGCAAATCAAACAGTACTTTATTAAAGAAATGTTACTGACCCATGTGTACAGTTCAGTTTATTCTGAATATGAAGAGAAATGATACTTCAGCAGTATATCTTTGACTGTTTACATTGAGGTCATCTCCTCTCCTGGTCACAATCTCACAATTCTTTGTGATTTGCAGCAGACAATAAAGGTTGTAGAAAAACAAAACCAAACAAACCTCTCAAAACAACATGTGATGGAATAATCTAAGGAGGGCAGCCCTCCTTAGATGATGCCCTAATCTAAGGTGGGGTGATGCCAACCTTATGAAGTTTAACCATGACATGTGCAAGGTTGTACACCTCGGTCGGAGCAATCCCAGGCACAGCTACAGGTTGGGCAGAGAAGAAATTCAGAGCAGCCCTGCAGAGAAGGACTTGGGGGTGTTGGTCGATGAGAAAATGAATGTGAGCTGGCTTCAGTGTGCGCTTGCAGCCCAGAAAGCCAACTGTATCCTGGGCTGCATCAAAAGGAGCGTCAGGGGAGGTGATCCTACCCCTCTACTCTGCTCTTGTGAGACCTCACTTGAAGTACTGTGCACAGTTCTAGTGTCCTCAACATAAAAAGGACATGGAACTGTTGGAACAAGTCCAGAGGAGGGCCACGAGGAGGATCAGGGGACTGGAGCACCTCCTGTATGAAGACAGGCTGAGGAAGTTGGGGCTGTTCAGCCTGGAGAAGAGAAGGCTGCTTGGAGACCTCATAGCAGCCTTCCAGTATCTGAAGGGGGCCTATAGGGATCCTGGGGATGGACTCTTTATTAGGGACTGTAGTGACAGGACAAGGGGTAATGGCTTCAAACTTAAGCAGGGGAAATCTAGATTGGGTATAAGGAAGAAGTTCTTTACTGTAAGGGTGTTGAGGCACTGGAATGGGTTGCCTGTGGAAGTTGTGAATGCTCCATCCCTGGCGATGTTCAAGGCCAGGTTGGACTAAGCCTTGGGTGACATGGTTTGGTGTGAGGTGTCCCTTCTCCTGGCAGGGAGGTTGGAACTAGATGGTCTTAAGGTCCTTTCCAACGCTAACTATTCTATGATTCTACGTTTCTATGAGGGAATAAGAAAGCAAATCAATAATAATGGACCATAATGAAAGACCCGTAATTTTTAGGCTTCTACCCTAACTCCTATCCATTCCATTATAGAGACTTTAAAACTCTCAGAACAGAAGTCTAACAAGATTATAAAAGGGTTCACCGTATTTTGGGTCTTTAGGTTGTTTGAACTATTACTAACATTTAGTATCCAGACTATTTTTTTTAAATTTCTTTTTTAATTTCATATAAAAGCAATTAATTTAACTTCTAATTAGCAGCAAGATAGGCTTTTTTTCCTGTTTTGATCATGTTGCATGTGTAATGAATTTATGTCGGTGGTGAATATACAGTAATAGGACTACAATATAAGGAAACACCTGTTTTATTGTGAAATGACACAGTGATAATTCAATACATATAATCCTCCCAGTGTTAAGAAACCAAATAAAACAAAATACTGTTGCTATCTTGAAAGCCTCTCAACAAGCACTCTTTAGCCTTTGTTAAACGTCTTGTATTTATTATGCATCAGCTTTAAACTTTAGATAGATGAATTAATTCACCTCTTTCCTCTTGAGAAACACTATTGATTTTTATGAAAATGAATTAGACATTCACTACCTATTAAGTTCTGTGTTTGCTTTTTTAGAAGTGTTATCTTCTCACTGAATGAGAAATTTACCTGCCAGCAAACACAATAGACTGTTGTACTGTCTGCATATTGGCATATATATTGGATAAACAAAACCAAATTACATTCCTGCTTATACTTCATCAAGATTACACATTATGTCCAAGACTTTTTTTTTTTTTTTTTCAGGGAGCAATGCCTAGTTAATAATTTATCCTAGGTTTCTTTATGGCTTAAACATGTAGAAAAGTAAGTTATTGAGAAGCTTGGTCTTGAGAAAATACAATAAAACAAGGCAAAATAAAGCTTTTTTTGTTAGATAAGGTTTACATTTTAATTTTATCCATCAACCACATCAGTTTCCATGTCTTATTTCTTGTGATTATAAGCAACTTATTTGGATTTTGCATTATGAATGTATTTCTTTTCCTGGAGCTGCCTTGGCAGCAGTTCTGAGAGATTCTTTGGGACAATCTTGAGCACTTCTTCCAATTCTTGTTCTCCTTTGATTTGCACTATTAAATTTGATCTTAGATGTCTTTTTTGCTCATTATTCTGTTTCAAGTAATAGTATGTAAAAGTCTGGATGCATACCAGAAAAACAGTCTCGCTTTTGAGAGCAGATCATTAATACACAAACATGGACTGGAAAGAGACAAAATCTTTTCCAAGGAGAAAATATATTAGAAAATGACACATCTCCTATAGCAGATTATGTGGCAGTGTAACTCCAGTGAGTGACACATGAAAAGAATAACAAAAGTAAAATATCTTGGGAAGAGTATGTATCGAACATGGACAGTACGTATTACCTAGGCCATTAACAGATCTAGTAACCTTTACAAATAAATCTTTAAGTAACTTACATAATTTACTTTTTGATTTGTCCTGAACAATCATATTCTCCCATCTATCAGCATTTAATCTCTTTATCTTATTTTATTTTGCCTAATTTTTTTTTTATATTGTGTTCTCTCTTCATTTTAACATTTCTACTAATTCACAAAGAAATAGAAGTAATAGATTTCACATTTATTCATTTTTCAATATTCAGAGGCATATCTGGGTAGAGAGATTCCACTTGTATTCTTGGCTTTTTATTCTTTTTCACTTTTCAAAAAATGCCTGATCTTTGTCAAAACAAAAGTGAAGAAACACTATAGCACAAGTAGGGTGGTTGATAATTTCCATTGCCGTTATTTCCATTCTCTACTGCCTTCCAATTACTGAAATAAAAAATTATTTGTCACAAAACCCATATTCACCTTATTTCTGTACAAGATCATTGTCACACAGAAGTGTGATCATTGACTGCAGGCTTAAAGCTTTTTTTTTGTTTTTCAAGGTACTTCAGTAATCACTGACATGAATCTACACTTTTTTTAGGTCAGTATGAAGGATCTTCTACATATATAAGAAGAAAAGCTAATGAATTTTTGGCTTCTGAAAGATCTCTCTGAATGAATTATGGAGTTCAATTAGTCTCCTAACTTATTTGTTTCCAATTAGTACTTATGTGAAATCTAATCTGGGCCATCCTATTCTCATAGTTCTTTCTGCTTTAGGGATGTGCTCCATTCCTGATTTAATCTGCAGATTCTAGCCATAATGATAAATCAGAAACAATCAATCCTCACTTTTGCTCAGAATTCAAGTACATCTGCTCAAGAAAACATACCAAAAATTCCTGCATGTTTATGTATGTTCTAAAATTCTTTCAAAGTCTTGGCATTTCATTCAGCTAAGTGTGTGTCTCCTGGGGACAGCTCTGCATGAGCCTAACTATAATTGGAAAAAAACTAAAGTTTCTCACTTTTCCTTTTTCTCAGCTATATACAGAAAAAAAACATGTTTGTAAACACATGTTAATAAAGTAAGCAAGTAATCAGAAGATATTCTTTGGCCAGGTAAAGGTTGAAATAGTCTGTAAATTACTCAGAACACCAGCTGTACTATTACTCTTTTCCTCACGTCCTAAACCCATATAATAATCGAAGACACATCTCCTCCACAGGAATCATGCACATCACCTCTGAATCTTTATAATATTATTCTACAGAGTAGAGATTGTAAGATTTTTTTTTTTTAATAGAACTGTTCAAAGAAGAACTGGGTTTGGTGAAAAGTGAGATAACACAAAAAAAATGTGAAGACCATTCACTGCCCAGATACAATTTTCCTTAGAAGAGAATGTCCAGCCATTTGTTGCATTTGTGTACAGTCCATTTTACCAAGCTTCAGGAATCAGAACTTTCTAATGCATGTGGTTCAGATTAGTAACATAGGAAACAAAGAAAGACAACTGACACACCTCAGAAAGAATTTTGTTTGCTTATTTTTCTTTACTTTCTTGGAGTATCTTTTAGGGGCTTAAACTACTTGAGCTTTCCTAACATTTTTTTTTTCTCCAACCTATTGAAACTGCAAAAACAATTTCTATGCAGTTTATTTTTTCATATTCAGCAGAATGACATTAATCTGTTTGATATTCATATGTTCTGTCATTTAATCAGAGAATTTTATTCTTTCTGTTTTCTGGTGACCTATTAAAAAAGTTTCTGCTAAAAGAAAGATAATTGTTAGTTTCCAGTTGTTCCCCTACTTCAAATTTAATGTGTTTAAGCAAATTTAAGTCACTTGAATCTCTAACCAAAAAATGCAATATATTTTGCTAAATTTTTTTGCATTGTATAAATTTAATATATTTGATTAAAATATTATCTGTGCCTCTGGTCAGTTGCATTAAAATAAATCTCTGTAGGAAAAAAAAACCACAGATGGCATTATTAGTTTCATATATGATGTTAATAGTTCTAATACAATACTAAGAAGGCATGAAGAGGTATGCATAATTTTGATTGATGGCTTGGCTTTACGAACTAAGACTTGGGAAGGGCTTCACCCACACTTACTAGAAGTGCCCTGAGGACTAAAAACGCCAATGTGGGATAGGCAAATCCGGTTGCAAAAAAGCACAGCTAAAGGTCTCCTTAGATGGTATGGACGAGGCACGATTATTTCTACATTATCTTTTCTCCTTGAGACTAATTCTGCGTGTATTCTCAAAGGAGACAACAGTGTTATGTATGGTGTGTCTCCAAGTCCCCTGATTGGAGGCCAAGGTGGACCACTGATGATAGGCAATATGGCTAAGGCTGAGGTATTGTTTCAGGGAGTCACTATATCTCCTCTTTGGAGCGCTTCTCTTGTGGCAGCCAGTGGTGAATTCACCATAAAACACAATCTTAGGAAGGTGGCAATCCTCCATCCTGGAGATGTGCCCTGCCCAGCGCAGCTGCGATTTCAGCAATATGGGCTCGATACTGGTGACCCCTGCCTGTTCAAGGACGGTAATATTTGACACATAGTCAGTCCAATGGATGTTTAGAATTGTACAGAGGCAGCGCTGATGGAAACGTTCAAGGAGTCGCAGCTGATGGAGGTACATAACCCATGATTCAGACCCATGTAACAGAGTAGACAGTACAATGGCTCTATAGACACTAATCTTTGTACTTTTCTTCAGGTATTTATTGCACCAGACTCTTTTATGGAGTTTTCTGAAGGCTCTACATGCATTTGCTATTCTGTTATCTCTTTGTCAATTGTGGCATCAGAGGAAATAATGCTTCCCAGATAGCTGAACTGCTGAACTGACTTAAGCTCTGACTTGCCAATGGTAATGTGGGGATGATGGTAATCTTGTGGTGCAGGTTGGTAGAGAACTACTGTCTTCTTCAAGCTAACTTCCAGCCCAAAAATCTCAGTCACCTCCACGAAGCAAGAAGTTAAGTGCTGCAGAGCTGCTTCTGTGTGTTCAACAAGGGCAGCATCGTCAGCAAAAAGCAGTTCACAGACAAGGTGATTTAGGGTCTTAGTGTGGGCCTTCAGTCACCCTAGACTGAATAGGCTCCCATCAGTACAATATTGAATATAAATGCCGTTTTGTTTGTCGAGGTCTACTATATCCCTTTGGAGCATCACGCTGAAGCAGATTCTGAATAAAGTTGGTGAGAGAACGCAACCTTGTTTCACACCATTGGCTATTGGGAAGGGCTCAGAGAGTGCATCGCCATATCTGACTTGGCTGCACTGATCCTCATGTAAAAGAATAATCATTTTGAGGAACCTGGGAGGACAGCCTAATCATTCCAAGATCAGCCACAGGCCTTTTCTGCTCACAGTGTCAAAAGCTTTGGTGAGGTCAACAAAAAGTTACATAGAGCACTTCTCTTGCAGTTGTCTGAGAACAAATACCACGTCTGTGGTACTTCTATCAGCTCTGAAACCACTTCTTCTGTGATAGCGGGAGCTGATCTGTTCAATAGTATTCTTGCAAGAATTTTTCCAGCAATGGAGAGCAGAGTTATACCTCGGTAGCTTGAGCAGTCTGACTTTATACCTTTTTTCTTATGCAGAGTGATGATGATTGATTCAGAAAAATCTGATGGTAATTTACCTTGTTCCCAACAGCACACAACTAGTTTGTGAAATATAGCATGAAGTGCTTGGCCTCCATGCTTCCAGATTTTGGGTGGAATTCCGTCAACCTCAGCTGCCTTGCCAGTTTTCACCTGCTGTATAGCCTTAAGAGTCTCTCCCATGGTAGAGGTTATATCCAGTTTGTTTTTCACCGGACGTTGTAAAATGTGCTGGATTCCCATGCCTTGGATTACACAGTTAGCACTAAAGAGTGTGCAAGCGCTCAGACAAAAATTCAGGATGGAAATTTTATCTGTAAGAAGCATTTGGCCATCTGAACTAAGTAAAGGGCTTTGAACCTGGTATGTAGGTCCATACACTACTTTTAGAGAGACCTCATAGAATCATCTGTGGTGACCCAAAGCTGTGTATAGTTGAGTCTTTTCTCTAGGTTGAGCCACCACTTGTTCTGGATATATCAAAGTTTCTGTTGGAGTTTACTGCATGCAAGATGAAAGGCTGCTTTTTTTTTACATGACAAAATGGCTGAGGGAGGTGTGCTTGGTGGGCAGATCTCTTCTTTGTCAGCAGTTCCTGGACCTCCTCGTTAATATCATCAAACCAGTCTTTGTTTTTCTTTAAGGAGAACCCAAAGGATTCTTTGGAGGACTGCAGGATGCTATTTTTAAGATGTTGCCAAAGCACTTCAGGAGAAGAATCTATAAGATGGTCTTCAAGCCTAGTTTGAAGGTTAGCCTGAAAGCTGTCCCTCACTGAAAGCTCTCCCTCACTGCGGCTATTTGAAGATTATTAACTTTAAGCTTCCTCCTCAGAATGCCGCCCCTCTTAGGTTTGGGCTTAAAGTGGAGGTTAAGTTTGCAACACACAAGACTGTGGCCTGTTTGACATTCTGCTCTAGGCATCACTCAGGTGTGACAGACATTGCAAACATTTCTCTGGCGCACTAAGACATAATAAATAAGGTGCCAATGTTTAGATTGAGGATTTATCCAGGTTGTCTTCAGGCTGTCTTTCTGCTGGAAAATAGTATTGGTGATGGTAAGCTGCTGCTCTGCACAAAACTCTAGCAGGAGGCATCCATTATTGCAGCTACCAACACCGTGCTTGCCTAGTACTCCTTTCCAGGCTTCAAAGTTCTTACTCTGGCATTGAAGTCACCAAGGATTATGATCTTATCATCTGTAGGAACTTTTTGAGTGAGGTGAAGCAGGTTGGTGAAGAATTTGTCTTTTTCTGCAGGGTCAGCTTGCAGAGTTGGAGCACATATGCTGAAAAGAGCAACATGTTGCTTATTGTGTAGTGGAAAATGTAAGGAGATAATACGATCGAAATGACCTATCGGCAAATTTTCAAGTTTAGAGATGATGGAGTTTTTAATCATGAAGCCAGCTCCAGAAAGATAACTTCCAGTTTTTGGTTTACCTGACCAGTAGAGTGTATAGCCAGCACCAGGTTTTTTAAGGCTACCTTCCTCATGAAGGCGAACTTCACTGAGAGCAGCAATGTTGATGTTGAGTCGTGACAGTTTGTGGGTGATTAGTGCAGAACGGCGCTCAGGACGCCCACTGTCTGCTGTATCAAGCATGGTTCTGATGTTCCAACATGCGAGTGTCAATCTGGACACACCTCTGGAGGCAGGTGTATGACTTTGTCTCTTTGTCTTTGATCGAATGCTACAGAAGATGCCCGTTGGCCGCAGCTAGCCAACCAGGTGGAGGGGGAGATGAGCTTTGGTTAGGCCACTATTTCTAGGCCTTTCTCCATATGGAGCAAGCAGTGCTGTCCTTGAAAAAAGGCTGCTTGGTCATTCAGGATGTTGCCAAACAAGACTGTCATCTCCTAGGTCAGTCTCAAGCGACCAAGTCCTGAACCTCCTGCATGCAGGGTTGGGTTGGAGGCTTCCAGTGCGCTTTATTACCTGCTGTTTTGCTCCTCGCCTCTCACTACAGGGCCTTGCAAGTGTGAGTAAGCCCTTCAAGCATGTGCAGTGGATTTTTTAGGTAAAGCACATCATATGCATAAATTATTTGTTATTTAAAAGGATGCCCAAACACATCATATAGGACATATATCTTAGTGTGAATGTTTTCCTGAATCATGGATTAAAGCAGAATATACAAAAGTGAAATAAACTGATGACAAACTTTGGGAAAAAAAAATTAACTGCCCTCATAACATTTTGCTATGTGGCTTGCCTTAAATTCATATAGTTTGGTGAACTTGTCCCAGATTGTTTTAATTGTCTTAGTATTTAAACTCTAAAGCAGTCTTAGTCATATCATTGTAATTTAACAATATATATAAAAAAAAAAAAAAAAGGTCAACAACTTTATGAAGGTAACATGCTTCTTGGGTCTAAAACAGAGTATTTTTTATTTGTTTTCTGCATTAGGATCTTCAGGAATATTAAGAGAATTGCCTCACTGCACAAAAAGCTACTCACTGAAGGAAATGTCATCTTCTTGTAGACAGAGTGGAAAATGTTGACTTTCCAATCCAGTCAGTGACTCCTGCCCTTAAATAGCTCGGCAGATTAGTACAGGATTAATAATTGTGATTCCTCCTCCCCCTCCAGTTAGCATGTAGGAGATGACGGGAAAGAATTAGAGTATGAAGTAGAGAGGTCAGAGCAATAAGCCTCATGGCAATTTGCATACTTTTAGCTCTTCACCCCATAGATAGAAAACTTAAAACATATTGTAGCTTCATGTGACAAAATCTCTGCAAATATTTATGCTGAAAAAAATCACATAAATAGCAGTTGGTAGAAAATACGTATCACCATGTTTCAGGCTAAGAGTGACTGGATCCCGGTCATTATGCATAATTTTTTTATTTTGTTAATAATAATATTTATTATGATAATAATCCTAGTACACGACATTCTGAATAGAATACTAGGCCTAGTCCTCTATTCTTGAGTATTTTAAGGTGGCATGGTTTTTTTGAGGTTGGATCAGATGACCCCCTGAGATCACCTCAGTCTTATCACATAATTTCTTATCAGTGAAAAAATAATAGTGATAGCTTTCAATTTCAAGTAATATAAATTTGCCAAACCATGATGTTGCTTGCCAGAACAAAAAAAAAGGTACAACCAAGGAAAAACTTTAGTATTTTTTGGTTTATTTTTATGCTGATTGCTTTCAAAGCCAAGTCTTCAAAGAAGCTTCAACTTACCTTCAATTGGATATTGATTAATTTGTCACAGTATCTCAGAATGGCTTTTCAAATAGCAACTTGAAACCAGTGTGAAAGCGTAATTAATTCTTCACGTTATTCAACATTTTATTTTCCTCAGATTTACTTTTAAGGAAAAATTCGCTCTCAAAATTGGTTATTTTTTCTCAGATTTTTGGGGAGCACATATATACAAGCTTATAAAACACCATTCTTTTTACAGCAGTAATTATAATGAGAACTGTTAAATGACTGATACAAAAAAATACAAAATATTATGTTCTTTTCTGGTTTGGGGGGGGGGGGGGGGGGGGTTTTTTTTTAAGCCAAAAAGTTAACACTTTGCAATTTATAATATAAGTAAGTACTTTGATAAGAAACTGAGGTAGTTATACATTACAGAAAATATTTTCAGGAAGAAAGGAAAAAATTTAATTTTGAATCATGGAACATAAACTTTAATTAGTGACCCAATAGAACAAGCCAAGCTGAATAAAATCAAATTAAATTCAGTAACAGGCTAACAGCTTGCCCATTTCCTTGGGCAACATGTGGCTGACAGATGATGTGATGTTTGGTGACAGAAAAATTCTGATCCTCTTTCTCACTTTTGAATTCTATCCACTGATAAAAAATAACAATTTCATCAATGTCATCAACAGCAGAATCACTCAAAAACGGAAGCTATTCCTAATTTAAAGAAAAGTGAGAATAAGAAATGTTTGTGATTCAATATTCCTAATCTGATACCACTGATATATAGTCAATGCTGATTTAATTACTTAATTGTTCATTATCAGTTAACCTGATTTGCATTCTGGATCAGAAACCCCTCCTTTCTGATATACCTTACAAGAAAATAAATAAACTGTTCTTCAAATACAACCTCATAAATATCCCATGATTTAATTCATTTTCTTCAGTAAAAATATTAGAGGATATATTTATTTTTATACACATATTGGTTACAAGAACATCTGAATTTGCAGTTCAGAGAACTGCTACCAAATAAGCAACTTCAAGTTATTTATCCAATTTTTTTGTCTGTTCCCTTCTGATGTTTCTCTATTCAGGCTTGAATGTATTCTTCCGAGGTTTCTGCATACTGAAAAAATTTCCACTTATTAGAAGTATGGCATTTCAAGTGAATGCAGCTAATTAGTTATTATAATACTCTTTGTCATTATGTCTCCTGTACTTCAAAACACTGGTGTAATTTTCATCAGGAAAACTCAGGAGTGGGAATTTTAAAATTTTATTTAATTTAAAGTGTTATTGATTATCTATTAATTTAAAGTGTTATCTATTATTCCTATTTATATCATGGGAGTGGTTCAAGGGCAGGGTCTGTTCTGCAGAGAACTTATACGCACAGTAGAGTTAATGAACCCTGGCTTTCTACATGTTTGTGTCCTTCATTTCCATCTTCCACTGTAAATATCTCTCAACCTCACTCTTACTCTTTTCACATAGGTCACTTTAAATGATAAACTATGCCATGTTTGTGGCATGTTAAAATGGTACACATGCCTGCTGCTTATCTGGCCTCTGCCAAATGGACTACATGATAGCTTAGCTCTGCTAGCATCTCTATCAGCATAGATATATAAGGAATGAGATTTACTAATTTAGATTGCACTCCATTCAATTAAAAATGCCTAATGCATTTGTTTCTGAAATTTTTCTTCCTGTCAGATTTGTAGTTACCCATCAATAGCTAAAAGTACTTCTGTAGGCACATGTATAATATTAGGATTTGCATGTATGTATATTAAAGCAGGAAAAAGGCCAAATAGATGGACAAAAAAAAAAAAAAAAATGTTTGTGAACACACAGAGAGCTTCATAAGGGATTTTTATTGGTTTTGGAAAATCAAAGGAAGGAATTTTCATGTCTAGAGACATATAGCTCTGATTCTGTAAATTCATACATCTATGCTTAACCTACTTATTGTGTATAGCCCTGTTTATGTAAACCTTTCATAAGGGCCTTACAATCTTACTGATTCCTACTTTCTTTTTACTTTTATAATGTTGGTAAGTGTTACACAGCTAATATTTTTTTTTTAAATCCTACTGGCTTCTTAGCTTAATCTTTTGCTCCCAAAAGAGCAGAAATTTGTTGAAAGAAAGCAAGGATCTAGATGCCTAACTCTTCTTGAAGTCAGGAAAGTTTAGATAATAAACCATCTGTTTCTCTAGGCTTGTGTTCTTCAGAAAATGGCTCTGAAGTGCTCAGGTTATCCCAATATTCAATGTTCTAGACAAAACGCTTCAACATAATTTTTAAAGCTGCACACATGGGTATAAAAGAATTCAGATGAATTTCATTTCTGATCATAGTTTCTGTGAATACAGTTTTGACATAAAAATAAACAACAAAATAACAATGTGCCCCCATTAAAAAAAAAAAAAAAGCCACAGAAAAAACCCACAAAACTTTACATAATTTCTAGACTAAGATTAGATGTTTTTTTTAAAAATACGTATTTTAACTTAATGAAGAACTGATTAAGTTCCTCATAATTTTTATTACGCAACAGAATAAAATTAATTACTGTGGCAGTTCCTTCTTTCTTCATAGAGATTGCATGATTTCTACATTCCTCATACCAGGCTAAAACACATGAAAATGTCTTGTGAGAGCCTGGAAACTGAGCTTGTCTCAAACAGTGCTTACATTCTCTTGTGTGAAAGTCAGGAAACTGAATTTGTCTCAAGCGCAGCTTTAACTGAGCTTGTCTCAGATACTATTTGCATTCAGCCATGGGAAGACTTGCGAGAATTATCAGAAATGAAGCAAACAGCAAGGATGTTACCTTTTGATGCTGCATAGTCAGGATCTTTCTGACCCCCTTGTTCAAAGCTGATAAGCCTACACAGAACTGTGGAGCACAATAAGGACAATGACCACCCAAGAAGACTCACGTAACCCCAACTTTTAAACTGCGTATCTATTCATTAAAACATATCCATCATTATCACAGTAATGCCTCTCTAAGCTTCGTATAAAAATTATGGATAGCACCCCTAAGAACATGAACATAAAAGATCAGGGCTAAGATTAGAAGGTGAGCTCCCAGCATCGGCAACGCACTGTGTAGAGGACCAACAAGACATTGCTGGATCCATGAGTGGCAACTATCTGCTTGCAACTCATCTCTCTGTCCCCCTCTTCTCTCTCTCTCTCTCTCTCTCTGCTTTGATCTCTCCAGGTATAAAGACTTTGGTTTGCAGAAGAGTTTCAGCACCTGGCCTTATTTGTGCCTTAATTCCAACCAGCTGACAAATATATTTTACCCTTACCAGATCTCATGTCATGGTTTAAAGAAAGTCAGCCATAAATCACGCAGTTGCTCTCTCACTCCCCCCCTTTTTGCCCTCCCCCTGCTCCTGGAGGGATGGGAAGAAGAATCAAAAGAATGCAACTCCCACGAGTTGAGATAAGAACAGTTTAGTAACTAAAGTATAACACAAATCACTACTGCTACCACCAATAACAATAATGATAAAGGAAATAACAAGGGAAGAGAATACAACACCTCACCACCCACTGACCTATAACTTGGCCCCCTAGCCCAACCAAGCACCTACCGATACCTAGTCCTACCCCACAGTCCTAGCCCTTCCAGGTAACTCTCAATTACATCCTGGGCATGACGTGCTGTGGTATGGAATACCTCTTTGGCTAGTTTGGGTCAGGTGTCCTTTCTCTGCTTCCTCCTGGCTTCCCTTCCTCCCTGGCAGAGCATGAGGCTCACAAAGTCCTTGGCCAGACCAAACATTTGAGCAGTTAAAAACATTGGTGCTATCAGCCGAAAGTCCAAACCACAGCACTGCACCAGCTACCAAGAAGGAGGAAAAATGACTGCTACTGATGAACCCAGGACACTCAGTCATATATGTCCTTCAACCAGCACAAGAACACAAGGCTGTGCCATAAGAGTGTGGCATAGCAAGACTAATGGAATAAATACCATTACTCATGGTACAAAGCTTTAACTTCAACTTATGTTTTAAATATATTTGTAAATTTAAATTCCATCTTTCAAACAGGATATAAAGTTATTGTTATTTTCCTGAAAAACAGGGCTTAAAGTTGTTTTCTCCTAAATATTGTCTAAAGGAAGCCCATCCCTCTCTTTTCAGGCAATACAATTGTTATGATCTTTTGCATCTTTAAAGAAATAAATTTCCTTTTACTTTACTTTTTGTAATTGAATTCCTAATAGTTTTTGAAAATGCAATTGAATGCAGGTTTAATTGCAAGTCAGGTATTTGTTATTCAGATCTTTCAGTAATTAATGACAGTTACAATTTTTCAGTGCCAGAGATAGTGGCTGATTGGCAAGCAATCCCAGTAGGGTTTTTTTCCTGTTCTCCAACTATGAATCTCAACATTTTTAATTGCTTAGAAGATTTTGCTTTTAATGACATTCATGCAAGACAACTTTATGAAGAACAAGAACGTTCAGACTCAGTGGCAGATGCTTGCTTTATCCAAAAGACATCAGCAACTGTTTACCTAAAGGTCTGTGTTGTCAGGAGGGAGGAAGAAGTGTGTCCTTCAGAAGAAGCTTTAAATCACACAGTTTTCACACAGTTTGGAATTCTGCCCTGAGTGACTCTGTGGAGGCCGAGTGTAAAACAAATACATTAGATGATGGAAAATAGATACTTTTGCATGTTGCCCGTTCTTTCACTATCCTCCCAACCATTTCAAGTGCATGCAGATATTTGCTCAGAAGTTGTCAGAAGCAGCAACTTTCCTCTTTTCTTTTTTTTTTTTTTTTTTTTAACTGAGTGGACAACTCTCAACCTGTTCATTAGATGTTCCTCAGTAAATAAAAAAGATATGTGAAAAGTGAGCTTGAAGAGTATTTTACATTCATGCAAGATATTTCTATCTTTTGCACAATATTTTATCATGATCTAATGGCACATCATGTAGGATACGAAGCATTCTTGAAGAACCTTCAAATGACCCCTCTAGCCAATACCATGTATATATGTGTATTTTTATTTAATGTTACACTTTCTGAGACATAATAAAGTCTGCAGAATGTATTCTGTATTTTGTAGACAGAATAGACAACCTAATGAAACTTACTGATGACAATAAATTTTGAAACATATCAAGAATTTATCTTCGAGATGAAATGTGAAAGCTGGTAACAAAATCTGAAAGCATAGAAGTCAGAATGTATTTATTCAGATGTACTATTGAGATATAAGTGCAAGACCGATATATTTTAAGCAGAATATAGACTAAAACAATGCCCACAGTCAAGAAATGCTTTTAAAATGCACACACTACAGAGTTGCATTAATTCACATTAACTACATAAGTAATCATTATTTGTGAAAAACTGGTAAATGTTCCTTTGAAAAGGGGGTGGGGGGCAAGCTTCACATAATTTTATAGTTGTGCATAGAGGTATATGTTTAACAAAGAAATGACAACTTTTACAATCACTGAAGTCACTTAGAGGCTCAAAATGTCTTTCCAAATCTGTTTTAGATTTATAATCCTAAAAATAATCTCAGTGCTTTAATGAAATAAACCTAACATTTTTGGTTTTGGTTTTGGGTTTTTTTTTTCCTCACATAATGGTTTGATTTGTACCAAAGGAAGGTATCCACAAAAGCTAGATATGTAGATCGTTTTTTTTAAATAAACCCAAGAATATGAAAACAACAAGTTAAAATTGGGTTGTGGGAGAATGGCCTCAGAAGTTAATAGCCTCCATTAGGACTGTGCAGTGCTGTATGCACCTAACATCATAGAATCATAGAATAGTTAGAGTTAGAAAGAACCTTAAGATCATCTAGTTCCAACCTCCCTGCCAAAGGCAGGGACACCTCACACTAAACCATATCACCCAAAGCTTCATCCAACCTAATCTTGAGCACTGACAGGGATGGAGCATTCACAACCTCCCTGGGCAACCCATTCAAGTGCCTCAACACCCAAACAGGAAAGAATTTCCTCCTTATATACAATCTAAACTTCCCCTGTTTAAGTTTGAAGCCATTACCCCTTGTCCTATTACTACAGTCCCTAATGAAGAGTCCACCCCTAGGATTCCTATAGGCCTCCTTCAGATACTGGAAGGCTGCTATGAGGTCTCCACACAGCCTTCTCTTCTCCAGGCTGAACAGCCCCAACTTTCTCAGCCTATCTTCATATGGGAGGTGCTCCAGTTCCCTGATCATCGTCGTGGCCCTCCTCTGGACTTGTTCCAACAGTTCCATGTCCTTTTTATGTTGAGGACACCAGAACTGCACACAATATTCCAAGTGAGGTCTCACAAGAGCAGAGTAGAGGGGCAGGATCACCCCCTTCGACCTGCTGGTCATGCTCCATTTGATACAGCCCAGGATACGGTTGGCTTTCTGGGCTGTGAGTGCACACTGCCAGCTCACGTTCATTTTCCCATCGACCAGCACCCCCAACTGCAGGGCTGCTCTGAATCTCTTTTTTGCCCAGCCTGTAGCTGTGCCTGGGATTGCTCCGACCGAGGTGTACAACCTTGCACATGTCACAGTTAAAATTCATGAGGTTGGCATCAGCCCACCTCACAAGCATGTCGAGGTCCCTCTGGATGGCATTCCTTCCCTCCAGCGTATCAACCAAACCACACAGCTTGGTGTCGTTGGCAAACTTGCTGAGAGTGCACTCAATCTCACTGTCCATGTCAGTGATGAAGATGTTAAACAAGACCGGTCCCAACACTGATCCTTGAGGGGCACCACTCATTACTGGTCTTCAGCTGGACATTGAGTCACTGACCACAACTATTTGTGTGCAGCCATCCAGCCAGTTCTTTATCCACCAAGTGGTCCACTTATCAAATCGATGTCTCTCCAATTTAAAGACAAGGATGTCATGAGGGACAGTGTTGAAAGTTTTACACAAGTCCAGGTAGATGTTATCAACTGCTCTACCCGTGACCATCAGTTCTGTAGCCCCGTCTTGGAAGGTCACCAAATTGGTCAGGCAGGATTTGCCCTTAGTGAAGCCCTGCTGGCTGTCACCAAGCACCTTGTTGCTTTTCCTGTGCCTTAGCATGCCATCCAGGAGAATCTGCTCCAAGATTTGGCCAGGCACAGAGGTGAGACTGACTGGTCTGTAATTCCCCAGGTCATCCATTTTCCCCTTCTTGAAAGTGGGGGTTATATTTCCCTTTTTCCAGTTGTTGGGAACTTCACCTGCCTGATATGATTTTTTTCAAATATGATGGCCAGTGGCTTAACAACTTCATTTGCCAGCTCCTTCAGGACCCGTGGATGGTTTTCATCAGGTCCGATAGACTTGTGCACGTTCAGATTTTTAAGATGGTCTTGAACCTGGTTCTCTTCTACAGTGGGCCTGAGGTCTTCATTCTCACAGTCCCTGCATCTGCCTTTCAAGACTTGGGTTGCGTGGTCAGAGCCTTTGCCAGTGAAGACCAAGGCAAAGATGTCGTTCAGAACCTCAGCCATCTCCAAATCCTGTCTGTGCACATGCAACTGAATATTCAGTGTTCTCCTACATGTATTATAACAAAATGTTCTTTTCTCAAATTAATTAATAATTAATTATTAATTAATTAATAATTAATTAATTAATAATAATGGTGGGGATTTGGGTTTTTTTTTAGACAAATATTTTCTCACAAAATAAGGGTTGCAGCTTGTTGTGAGCAGCCTGAACCCAGGACGCAGCTATACTATTATATTAAACATTGCCTGAAAATGTTCATGGAACTAAGAACTTGTGATACATACTGCTAACTTATTAGAACTGGGTTTTGGCGTAGAGCAGCTAGAACTTCCCAGGATAATTCCCAGGCACAGTTAGAAGAGACTTGTCTACTATGTTGTTTTTATATGACCCCCTGTGATGGGTAGCAAAACTCTATGGTGGTATGCAGATTCAACATTTCATGCCAGATAGCCTCTGAAAGACAAAATGGTCCTGGACACGTTTGGCTCACTAATAATAGTATGTTATGTCATAGTGTCATACTGTTGACAGAATATGTGTCATACTGTTAGTTAGGCAGGAACAGTAGTAACCTATTCAGTGAAAAGGGGAGACCCTGACTTAGCTATTTCCTATGTCTATGAAAGAAAAAAAAATAGACAATGGTTATTCCAGTGGACTACACACCAGGATGAACTGGACAAATGAAAAAGAAAGACCAAGGTGGCCTGAGGAAAAACAAGTATGGGATGGGAAAACAGAAGGAAAAATGTGCAAAGGGAGGTTGGTCAAGTGTACACAGGTTGCTGCTGACTGTTGTGTCTGAATCCTGTGCTTGATCACCACAGTCAGTTCTATATTCTTATGACATCCTCTGTCTCTCTGTGTGTGTTCTCTCTATGTGAGTGTGAATATATTACTCAGCAGCCTTTGGTTCTTATGTGCTGGAGTGGAGGAACAGCTCAGACCACCCATGCTTATATGTGGTTGCTCTTTGTATGAGTCCTTTGGGCATTCACATGATTTTTGGGAAAGGTGTAATTTTCGGTACATCCTGGTCTGTGTGGGCATCTATATTAACAGTGCAGGGGTCTTTATGTGTGTGCTTGTCCCTACTGGAATTGTGTTCATTTTTACTACTGGCTAAACTGGGAAAACAGAGCCACAGCAGCCTTGCCTTCCTTGGGTTGGTATATGGGGAATTCCAGTGGGTCCTGAAGCCCACCACCGTTTAGCTACCTCTAACATACACCTATTGACTTTTCCCAGAAGCCAAAGAATCCACTCAGTATATGGAAGACATGAATTAATTTTCCTCCTCTTCCTGTAAGTAGTCTGAGCCAATAACTTTTAGAGGGAGGTCCCAACCAAACAATTATGAGGATTACTCTTTCTCTTCCAATCCCAGACCAATACTGAAACTGTTCTGCTTTGCACAGAATATTTGTCTCCTTATTGGATTTCTGTGATTACTCTTTGCTATGGACAGATGATCTGACCTTCTTTCTTGAAACACAGACTGGCCAGAGGAACTGCAGTGAAGGAGCAGGACGTGATATTTTCCTCAGTACCACAATTCTGCATTCACTGGGTTTCAGTGAGTTTGATAATGTGTTATATTGCATTCAAGAACAGTCACTGAAATGTGCTGAATGTACCAGTAAAAATGCTATATATGGTTTTCCAGAACAGGTCCTTGTTAGAAAGAAAAATAAATAAATCATAAGTAAATCACAGGGTAAGAAATGGTGAAAGCCCTAATGAGAAGATAACTGAGGCATTAGAACCTGTATAGAACACAGCAGAACTGTGAAGTAATGGTTATAAATGGGCAACTGGTAATCTGAAGAGTTGCCCCCTTTCAAAGTAGAGGAGACATCCTTAAATTTGGGGAGGTAAATGCAAATACAATTTGTTTCTAGATTGTGTAGTGCAGTAAGTATCTTACAGTTCTTTTTATTTCTGCTATGTTGGGTTATATTGCTCAAGTAACATCTTGTATATTGATGTGACACAGCATAATATGATTTAATTTAACAGTTGCATCTTAGAAGAAAATCTATTTTGAATCAGATGCCATCAATTTCACCCATGAATATCTGATCTGATTTCCTGAGTATGATGGGTCTTTGTGTTTGTGAAGTGTAGGTCATTGCATATAGCTATGATAATCCATGAACAGTAATGCATTCCTGTCTTCCCACACTTTGAGGCCACTCACAGTGCACTCAAAGACATTTATCCCATGCCTATTAGCTTGGATAACTGTGATGTTTATGGGACAGAGATAATAAATAAACTAACACCAGTAATGAGCTTCAGATTTGTAAGATGAAATGAAGCTTTCCCTGTACTGTCAGAAGAAACACAAAAAAATACAGTGGTGATAAGTCTAATTGTCCTGGAGGTCTTTAGAAATAAGTGTAAGGTCCCAGGCCTGTATACTGATTAACTTTTACAACACCTATAATGGACCCTGGAAATAGTATTATCATTAAAGAAATTACAGTTTTACTTACATTAAAACAGGAAGGTGAAGGGAAGTTTAAAGTCCCCATCTGAAAGGGAAGGAGAAAGAGGGAGAAGTTTCTCCTTTTTTTTTGGCAGGATCTTGAAACAGCTTTACATCCTGTAACATAATTTTCTGCAGGAGCTCGATCTTCTCCAAGGACAGCTGGTACTGACCTAAGCCAAATGTGTTTAATGTGCAAAATGGTAGTGCTGCTTGGTTTGGTTTGGTTTTCTTTTTCCCTGAATTCTGTTGCCTGAACAATACCATTGACTTGTATACTAAAAAATATGATGCCTTCCAGGCATCACACCCTTCTGTTATTCTGAATCCCCAGTATAAACAATTGATTATTTGTAGGGGAAGGGGTAGAACCACTTAAATTTTAGAATATGACAGGAAATCTTATTGCACCCAGATTGAATGTAACCTATGGAAATGGATCCAGAAAATACAACACTGTTTCTGGGTTTGTCAACAAGGAGATTTTCTTTCCTTCCTCTATTCTTTGTTCCTCAGATGACGTAACTGATTTCTAGTAATCATCACTGCATTCAGTTTTGGTCCCCACTCTAAAAAGAGATGTGGACAGGCTGGAGAGGGTCCAGAGAAGGTCCATAAAGATGATCAAAGGACTGGGAAGCCTGCTGTATGATGAACGGCTGACAGAACTAGAGAATCTAGAATTTAGTTGGCACAACCTATGAATCTAGACTGCAGAAGAATTAGGAACTCTAAAAAAATATTAGAAGACTAGGGTTGTTAGGAAAAGGCGGTGGAGCTTCTATGATTATGAAGAAATTAGAGTCTAGTCTCTGTATGAAGAAACCTTGTATGACCTCTCCCAGATCTACATAAGTATTTGGCTGAATTATCCAACAAACAGGTTAATTAGACCTGATGCGTGAGATGAAAAAGAAAAATGTTCATGTAGGGAGTTACACTACAATCCACCTTTATTGTTTGTTTCTTTGGGCTGGTGTGTTCCAGAATGGAATGGCTCCCTTTACAAAAGAGCCTGAGAGCATGCTAACAATATTTTGAACTGAGATAGACCCCAGGTAAATTCAGGCTGTGCTATTTCAAAAATAATCTTCCTTGCTGTGTGGAGGAGGAGTTCCCTACACAGATGACACAGATTCAGATTTCATAGTCCATGTGCAGATTGTTTCTATGCCGGGTCTGAGATTTACTGGAAGTCTGTCAAGTGTGAGATGATTCAGAAAAAAAAAAGTACTTTGGTCTGGATGAACTAACAGTTCTGATGCAAGCAGCAGGAGAGGGTCAGCTCTGCCATTTAAATCCATACGCTTTTTACTCATTTTTGGTAGAGATGTAGAGAAGGCAGGAAACTTCTCAAGCTTTAATTACAAGGTCATTGAGAAAATGGGCAGGGAGAAGACAAAACTCAATTGCGCTGTCATTGCTCTGGAATCAAAATTTTTCCCCTTCCTGTTTAGTTTCACTCTCTGATAATAGTTCAATATCCACATACAAGAAATACAATTATTAGCAGCTTTCAGTCTTCCTAGATGTCGTGGTTTAAACCCAGTCAGGTAACTTGTTCACTCACTCCCAGTGAGTGGTGCCGAGCTGACAACAATCGAGGTCCGTGTCCCCCCCCCCCCACCGGGGTTCTCCCCCACTCCCGGAGGAACGGGGAGGAGGATCGAAAGAGTGCAACTCCCACGGGTTGAGACAAGAACAGTCCAGCAACCAATGTACACAAGTCACCACCACAACTATCAACTACAACAATGATAAGGGAAAATAACAAGGGAAGAGAATACGATACCACCGGCCAAGAAGACGAGTTCCACCCGGAAGCCCCGTGTCCTTCCGGGTAACTCCCAGTCACCCCCCACCCCGGCCATGACGTGCTGTGGTATGGAATACCTCCCTGGCTAGCCCGAGTCAGGCGCCCCATCTCTGCTTCCTCCCGGGCATCTACATGACGTACCTTCACCACCAGGTTCTGCACCCTGGCAGCAATATCTTTCCACAGTGCAGCAGCCCAGATGGGTTTACCTCTGCGTTGCCAGTTGCTCTGCTTCCATTGCTTCAACCACCCCCACAGGGCATTTGCCACCATCCATGAGTCAGTATAGAGATAAAGTACTGGCCACTTTTCTCGTTCAGCAATGTCCAGGGCCAGCTGGATGGCTTTCACCTCGGCAAACTGACTCGATTCACCCTCTCCTTCAGCAGTTTCTGCAACTTGTCGTCCAGGACTCCATACAGCTGCCTTCCATCTCCGATGCTTTCCCACAATACGGCAAGAGCCATCAGTAAACAAGGCATACTGCTTTTCACTTTCTGACAGTTTATTATATGGTGGGGCCTCTTCAGCGCGCACCACCTCCTCCTCTGGTGACATTCCAAAATCTTTGCCCTCTGGCCAGTCCATGATGACTTCTAGAATGCCTGGACGACTGGGATTTCCTATTCGACTTCGTTGTGTAATTAGTGCAGCCCATTTACTCCATGTAGCATCAGTTGCATGATGTGTAGAGGAGACCCTGCCTTTGAACATCCAGCCCAGCACGGGCAACCGGGGTGCCAGAAGGAGCTGTGCTTCAGTGCCAATCACTTCCGAAGCAGCTCGAACCCCTTCATAGGCTGCCAGTATCTCTTTCTCAGTTGGGGTATAGCTGGCCTCAGATCCTTTATATCCCCGACTCCAAAAGCCGAGGGGTCGACCTCGAGTCTCCCCTGGAGCTTTCTGCCAGAGGCTCCAGGTAGGACCGTTCTCCCCAGCTGCAGTGTACAGTGCATTTTTTACATCTGGTCCGGTCTGGACTGGTCCAAGGGCTACTGCGTGAACTATCTCGCGTTTAATTTGCTCAAAGGCTTGTTGCTGCTCAGGGCCCCATTTAAAATCATTTTTCTTCCGGGTCACATGATAGAGAGGGCTTACAATCGAACTGTAATTCGGGATGTGCATTCTCCAGAACCCCACTGCACCCAAGAAAGCTTGCGTTTCTTTCTTATTAGTTGGTGGAGACATTGCTGTTATCTTGTTGATCACATCTGTGGGGATCTGTCTACGTCCATCTTGCCATTTTATTCCCAAAAATTGAATCTCCTGTGCAGGTCCCTTGACCTTACTCCGTTTTATGGCAAAACCGGCTTTCAGCAGGATTTGGATTATTTTCCTCCCTTTCTCAAAGACTTCTTCCGCTGTATCGCCCCACACAATAATGTCATCAATGTATTGCAGGTGTTCTGGAGCTTGCCCCTGTTCCAGTGCAGTCTGGATCAGTCCATGGCAAATGGTAGGGCTGTGTTTCCACCCCTGGGGCAGTCAGTTCCAAGTGAACTGGACACCTCTCCAAGTAAAAGCAAACTGTGGCCTGCACTCTGCTGCCAAAGGAATGGAAAAAAATGCATTGGCAATATCAATTGTGGCATACCACTTGGCTGCCTTTGACTCTAGTTCATACTGAAGTTCTAGCATGTCCGGTACGGCAGCACTCAATGGTGGTGTGACTTCATTCAGGCCACGATAGTCTACTGTTAGTCTCCATTCTCCATTAGACTTTCGCACTGGCCATATGGGGCTATTAAAGGGTGAGCGGTTCCTGCTGATCACCCCCTGACTCTCCAGTCTACGGATCAGCTGATGGATGGGAATCAGGGAGTCTCGGTTGGTGCGATATTGCCGCCGGTGCACTGTTGTGGTCGTAATTGGCACTTGTTGTTCTTCAACTTTCAGCAACCCCACAGCAGAGGGATCTTCTGAGAGACCAGGCAAGGTGGACAGCTGCTCAATTTCCTCAGTCTCCAAAGCAGCAATACCAAAAGCCCACCGGTACCCTTTTGGGTCTTTGAAGTACCCTCTCTTGAGGTAGTCTATGCCAAGAATGCATGGAGCCTCTGGACCAGTCACAATAGGGTGCTTTTGCCACTCCCTCCCAGTCAGGCTGATTTCAGCCTCCAGCACAGTCAACTCTTGGGATCCTCCTGTTACTCCAGAAATATAGATGGGTTCCACCCCTTGACAGCTTGATGGCATCAGGGTACACTGTGCACCGGTATCTACTAGAGCCTTATACTTCTGTGGGACTGATGTGCCAGGCCATCTGATCCACACAGTCCAGTAAATCCGATTGTCCCCTACCTCCACCTGGCTGGAGGCAGGGCCCCTCTAATGGTCGTCACAGCTTTGGACACTTAAGTCGTGGTGAAAGGGATTATTCTTCGTTATCACAGGAGCTGGAGTAAAATCAGCTCTTCCATTCCATCTGGGAAACTGCTCACCAGAGACTGAAGCCGTAGCTCTCATGGGACGATCAGTCTTGGCCCTTGCTCTCCTCTTCAGTTCACTCACCCGTTCCTCCAAAGCTGAAGTAGGTTTTCCATCCCACTTTGTCATGTCTTCTCCGTGATCCAGCAGGTAAAACCATAGGGTACCCCGTGGCGTATACCTCCTGTATCTCCTCTCTTGGACAATAGGACGCCTTTTGTTAATAGCTGAGACGTGTGTTGGTACACGTGAGGAGCTGGATAAATCAGATAGATCGTCCCTCAATTGTTTGAGGTCCTGGGACAGTTTTTCCACAGCTGAGATGATGGAAGGGGTGAGGTTGTCTTCGAACTCTCGGAGTTTATGAACCATTTCATCCACTGTTAGTGGTACTATGTCATTCCAGGTTACTGTTGCCAATGAATGGGCATATGATGACGGTGCATTCCGTGTAAGTTTTCGCCACATGGGTCGTGTACATTCAACTTCATCTGGATCTATAGGTGTATCCCCGTTATTCGGCTTGATGTGATAGAGCATCTCTACGATGGCCGATTCCCTCAGAGACTGGATGCCTTTGTCTATAGTAGTCCACTTGGCCGAACGACTCGTAACATCGTCCTTGTACGGAAACCTTTCTTTCACAGCTGCCAAGAGCCGCCTCCAAAGGCTGAGGGACGTTTTCTCTCTTGCGATTGCTTTGTCAATTCCCCCTTCTCTAGCAAGTGATCCCAGCTGCTTGGCTTCTGTACCTTCTAGTTCGTGACCATCGGCCCCATTGTCCCAGCATCGGAGTAACCAGGTGATGATGTGCTCCCCTGGTTGACGGGTAAAATCTTTTCGCATATTCCGCAGCTCGGTTGAGGTCCGAGGTCGAGAAGTTACCTCTTCTTCTTCTTCTTCGTCATGTGATGATGACTCCTGATCAGATTCTGGACCGGGTGGTGAATTCATTGGTTCTTCATCTCGCTTCACCCTTTTTGCCTCCTTTTTGCTTGTTCTCTTGCGTACAGGGGCAACCGATATTGGTACGAATTGGTCCTCTGGTTTGGCTGCAGTGATTATCACTGTGGTTTGAGTAGCAACTGTACTTGTTGCTGGGGGTGGTGTAGCTGCTGTACTTGGAGCTGGGGTAACCGCGCTGTCTGTTGCAGTTGAAGTTTGAGCAGCTGCTGTACTTGCCACTGGGGTAGCTGCTCTGTTCATTGAGGCCAAAGTTTGAGTAGCGACTGTACTTGTTGCTGGGGGTGGTGCAGCTGCTGTGCTTGGAGCTGGGGTAACCGCGCTGTCTGTTGCAGTTGAAGTTTGAGCAGCTGCTGTACTTGCTGCTGGGGTAGCTGCGCAGTTCATTGCAGCCAAAGTTTGAGTAGTGACTGTTGCTTTGCCCTCAGATCCGCCGACATTCTTTTCCTTTTGAAGGTGCTGGATAGTGTTGAACAAGGCCCTGTAAGCATAGGCCAAGCCCCAGCACGTTGCCGTGATTTGTCCATCTCTGGTATGGCCAGAATGACCACACACCTCATTTAAGTGTTTTACTAATTCTTCTGGATTTTGCAGTTGTTCGGTAGTGAAATTCCAAAGTACTGGGGGGGCCCACTGACCTAGATACTTGCCCATACTATCCCACACACCCTGCCACTCATGGCTGTCCAGCCTCAGGGAAAATCTCTCGGTCCTCCTACATTGTCGTTTGACCCCAGACAAGACCCAAACCTGACTCTGCTTAACTCTTGAAATCAGCAGTGGGCAAAACACACTCTGTATGCGTGTTAGCATGGTGATTCCCATCACCATCAGCAAACAAGTCTCAACAGCATTAAAATGCCATTCAAAAAATTCAAAACTCTCAAATGTAAATGGTCTGGGGGGACGACTGGGAGGGTAAAAGAATGTCTCCTTCACAGGTTGAGCACCTGAGAAGGAGAAAAAAGATGTGTAATTGCTAAGCACCTCCATCATATACCTCCCAAAGTATAAAGGTGGTGACCACACTGGGAACATAAGCCAGATCAGTTTCATGATCAATGATTCTATTGTATTACAAGTCATTACCATAAAGTACAATGGGATAAAAACCTTAGCCCAAGCCCCACACTTGAAAAACACTAATACAGCCAATACCGGATGGACGTAAGATATGATATACTGAAACTGTGAGATCAAGAGGAACAACCTTGAGAGCCAATAAATCAGCATTGTGACGAGTGACTATCAATCCAGTCAGATATGTTCTTATCTCAACCCCTCATGCCCCACGTTGGGCGCCAAAAAGTACTGTCGTGGTTTAAACCCAGTCAGGTAACTTGTTCACTCACTCCCAGTGAGTGGTGCCGAGCTGACAACAATCGAGGTCCGTGTCCCCCCCCCCCCCCCGGGGTTCTCCCCCACTCCCGGAGGAATGGGGAGGAGGATCGAAAGAGTGCAACTCCCACGGGTTGAGACAAGAACAGTCCAGCAACCAATGTACACAAATCACCACCGCAACTATCAACTACAACAATGATAAGGGAAAATAACAAGGGAAGAGAATACGATACCACCGGCCAAGAAGACGAGTTCCACCCGGAAGCCCCGTGTCCTTCCGGGTAACTCCCAGTCACCCCCCACCCCGGCCATGACGTGCTGTGGTATGGAATACCTCCCTGGCTAGCCCGAGTCAGGCGCCCCGTCTCTGCTTCCTCCCGGCTTCCCCTCCTCCCTGGCAGAGCATGAGCCTCACAAAGTCCTTGGTCAGGGTAAACATCACTTAGCAACAACTGAAAACATTGACTTCACCAACACTGTTCTCAGGCTGGAAGTCAAAACACAGCACTGCACCAGCTAGCACAAAGGAAAAAAAAAACAAACATGACTGCTACTGCTGAACCCAGGACACTAGAAAAAGGCATGAAAGTAAGTTACATAGAATGAGATCACGTACTTTATTATGCAATCATTTTCATCTTCATTTAGAGCTCACCGACATCTATTCCTTCACTGCCTTGAATATTCTTCTCCTATGACACTGCTTATATATGTTTGTTTACACCAGAACTCCCTTTCTTTAGGTGGTTCACTGCAGCCGACACTGGGGGTCATGATCTGGAGAGGACTTTTCCCCACTTTGAATAAAGGCCTTTAATAGCCAAACAGGATTCTGAGATACACATTAGGTGTTCCTTCCGCCTCTCTTGAGATTTGAAGGAAGCCTGGTTTACAGCATTTCACCCATAACTTTCAGTTCCACTCCAAACTTTGATGAATAGTAATAGCAATAAAATCAACGGAATGGTGAAAGAAAAGAAATCACTGGGGGGGGGGTGTGCGTGTAAAACTGCTATTGTATTTTATGGTTTACGGCAATTACATTCTGTTTTTATATTCTAATAGGAACAAAGACATGGTAATTTATCAGTTATCCCATATTACATTAGTCTCAAAACCAGAAAACCTGATTTACAGAGCCAAAAGGTTTTAAAAATCAGTATATCCTAGTAAATTCCCTTTGTCTATTATATTAAATTTGTAATTTATTGTGATGGACAAATCCCTGTTGGTTTAATCTGGTAAGAGTTTAGAAGCTCAGAATAAAATGTATTTGAGCTCAACACCATGAGAGAAAAGACTGTACACATTAACATAAGGAATATAAATACAAATGCTGCAGGATTTGCATTAAACGTTAAAAGCCTCTATTCATCTGGAAAGAATAGCTGTACTGGACCTGCCAGACATTTGGCATTGATGAGAGATGCATCTCAAGCCACAGGTGATGTTTTGACAGCAGTAGAGGGAAGGATTAGATTACTGGAGATAGATTACTGGAGATTACAGATATGTCAACTTTGTTGTGTTCAACCTCACAGCAACCTTATAAACAAGATAAAAGCAAGGTTCATGTTTTTTAATGGTTAGTAGGGCACACATTAATGTATAAATCTCCAAGAGTTGTTTTCTTGGTTAATGTTCTTAATGCACTGACTTTAATAACCTGAATCAATGCTCTATTTATTTCCTAAAAGTAGAAAGTTCAGGAAGTCCTTATATTTCCGTAGACAAGGCTGTTAAAGTAGATAAAAAAATAACACAGGGACAAGAAATTTACGTATCATATAATGCCACGATCTTAAATTACTATTCTATTTCTGGTAGATAGAAACTACTTGTTATACGCTATGACTACTTAGTGAGTTAGATTATAGAAACAGATATACCTTTGCCAGGCAAACAGAAAGCAGAAACTATCTGTAAGAACAGTAGAGCCACAAAAAAGACACACACAGTCAAGCAGATCTCAGTTGTGATAAGTGCGATAAATTTATAGTATTCAAAAATTACTTCTCTGTTCTGTGGCTTTCTGGGAACCCACTTGATGAAAATTATCATATACCATGCTGCCCACATATTAATATAGAAAACATTTAGAAAAATATTTCCAGTTCAGTTTTTGAATAAAGTCAATAAGACTTGGAATACATTTTTTAGCATTGTTTATTTGTATCTTGTACTTTATTAGTGATGTTTATGGATTTTCTTTTAGAGTATAAATAACTGTTATTGATGTGTTACTGTGTGTCACTGAGACAAGAACATTTACAAAGAGAATTTGTCCGGAAATTGTCCTTTACTTATCAATTTCTTTATTAAAAAAAAAAAAAAAAAGAAGATCTGGACTATCTAAGGCCTTTTGCAGCATTTAATTTCAGTGACTTCTACTGCATACTCCTGTGTGACTTCAGGGTATATGCTGTGTTGAATTTACAGGTGGTATTCCTACAAGAGTGCAAGGCAATCCTAGGTTTCTTAATGTAAGAAATGAAAGCCAGCATAAACTTACTTCATTCTGATATGATGAGTACTGAGTAAAAGTACTGCTAATACACTGTCAGAGCTGAAACAGGGATCCTGGGTCCATAAGCAGGGTGTGGGGAAGTCCTTGGTGAAGTTAGGTGAGGCAATAAGGCCTATATTGCTTTTAGGGACCTGATAAACACAGAGAACAAGAGTCAAGAAAGCTAATTTGGGAATGGTTCAAGACCATCTTAAAAATCTGAACATGCACAAGTCCATGGGACATGATGAAATCCATCCACGGGTCCTGAAGGAGCTGGCGAATGAAGTGGCTAAGCCACTGGCCATCATATTTGAAAAATCATGGCAGTCAGGTGAAGTTCCTAACAACTGGAAAAAGGGAAACATAACCCCCATTTTCAAGAAGGGGAAAATGGATGACCCAGGGAATTACAGACCAGTCAGTCTTACCTCTGTGCCTGGTAAACTCTTGGAGCAGATTCTCCTGGATGGCATGCTAAGGCACATGAAAAGCAACAAGGTGCTTGGTGACAGCCAGCATGGCTTCACTAAGGGCAAATCCTGCCTGACCAATTTGGTGGCCTTCCATGACGGGGCTACAGAACTGATGGACAGGGGTAGAGCAGCTGATATCATCTACCTGGACTTGTGTAAAGTGCTCAACACTGTCCCACACGATATCCTTGTTTCTAAATTGGAGAGACATCGATTTGATAAGTGGACCACTTGGTGGATAAAGAACTGGCTGGATGGCTGCACACAAATAGTTGTGGTCAGTGACTCAATGTCCAGCTGAAGACCAGTAATGAGTGGTGCCCCTCAAGGATCAGTGTTGGGACCGGTCTTGTTTAACATCTTCATCACTGACATGGACAGTGAGATTGAGTGCACTCTCAGCAAGTTTGCCAACGACACCAAGCTGTGTGGTTTGGTTGATACGCTGGAGGGAAGGAATGCCATCCAGAGGGACCTTGACAAGCTTGTGAGGTGGGCTGATGCCAACCTCATGAATTTTAACTGTGACATGTGCAAGGTTGTACACCTGGGTGTCCTGGGTTCAGCAGTAGCAGTCATGTTTTTCCTTTGTGTTAACTGGTGCAGTGCTGTGTTTTGACTTCTAGCTTGAGAACAGTGTTGGTGAAGCCGATGTTTTTGGTTGTTGCTAAGTGATGTTTACCCTGACCAAGGACTCTGTGAGGCTCATGCTCTGCCAGGGAGGAGGGGAAGCTGTGAGGAAGCAGAGACGGGGTGCCTGACCCGGGCTAGCCGGGGAGGTATTCCATACCACAGCACGTCATGGCCGGGGTGGGGGGTGACTGGGAGTTACCCGGAAGGACACGGGGCTTCCGGGTGGAACTCGTCTTCTTGGCCGGTGGTATCGTATTCTCTTCCCTTGTTATTTTCCCTTATCATTGTTTTAGCTGATAGTAGTGGTGGTGATTTGTTGCTGGACTGTTCTTGTCTCAACCCGTGGGAGTTGCACTCTCTCGATCCTCCTCCCCGTTCCTCCGGGAACGGGGAAGGGGAGAGTCCCGGTGCGGGGGGGGGGGGGGGGGGGGTTGGAGATGGACATGGACCTCGATTGTTGTCAGCTCGGCACCACTCACTGGGAGTGAGTGAACAAGTTACCTGACTGGGTTTAAACCATGACACTGGGTCAGAGCAATCCCAGGAACAGCTACAGGTTGGGCAGAGAAGAGATTCAGAGCAGCCCTGCAGAGAAGGACTTGGGGGTGCTGGTCGATGGGAAAATGAACATGAGCTGGCAGTGTGCACTCACAGCGCAGAAAGCCAACTGTATCCTGGGCTGCATCAGGGGAGTGACCAGCAGGTCGAAGGAGGTGATCCTGCCCCTCTGCTCTGCTCTTGTGAGACCTCACCTGCAGTATTGTGTGCAGTTCTGGTGTCCTCAACATCAAAAAGGCATGGAAGTGTTGGAAGAAGTCCAGAGGAGGGCCACGAGGATGATCAGCAGGCTGAGGCAGTTGGGGCTGTTCAGCCTGGAGAAGAGAAGGCTGCGTGGAGACCTCATAGCAGCCTTCCAGTATCTGAAGGGGGCCTATAGGGATGCTGGAGAGGGACTCTTCATTAGGGACTGTAGTGATAGGACAAGGGGTAATGGCTTCAAACTTAAACAGGGGAAGTTTAGATTTGGTATAAGGAGGAAATTCTTTCCTGTTTGGGTGGTGAGGCACTGGAATGGGTTGCCTGTGGAAGTTGTGAATGCTCCATCCCTGGTATTGTTCAAGACTAGGTTGGATGAAGCCTTGGGTGATATGGTTTAATGTGAGGTGTCCCTGCCCATGGCAGGGGGGAAGTTGGAACTTGATAATCTTAAGGTCCTTTCCAACCCTAACTATTCTATGATTCTATGATTCTATGAATCCTTAGAGGTGATCCATCTGACCTACTATATTTTCCTGTCTCAGAATGAGATGAATAGTTCTTTAAAAGTAACTACTTCTTTCCACTGACTATGAATGAAGCTCATAGAGACCAACTCAGACTTAGAAATAGTATTTTTTCATTTTAAGGAGGAAGTGAATTTAATCTTACCTTAAGTAAGTTTTAAAAACGTTTGCATAACTTTTGTTGAGTTTAAGGTTCAAATTTTCCTTTTATCTGGTTTTCATCTCTATCCCAAGCACTTAAGTAGAGAAAAGGCACTCACCTTCTGGCTCTGGTGTAGGTTATCAAGGCTTGGAGGATTAGATGACTTAACCAGATTTTACTTTTTTTTGTGTATTAAATGAGCCGACTGACAGTTAGAAGAGAACATTCATTTTCATTTTTGATTATGTAATAGAGTAATTATCTTGAAGTTAACATTAATATTATGAGATGCAAATGATACTCTTTTGTGAAGGGAGAGTCAAGCTTCCTGATTGTATTATACATTTTCAAATATTCAGTATAATTGCTGTCTTGAAGTCAATCAAGAGGGCAAATGGTTATTGCCCTCTTAAATACACAGTAACAAACATGTATCAGAAGCATTTTAATATTTTCATGGTCTGAGGTATTATCAAACATGCCTTTTTAAACAAAGTCTTCAACAGAAAGAGGAAATAGTGTTTTGTTGACAATAAGAAAATTCACGCCAAAACGTAGAATTCAACTATGCTTGAATTCTCTGTAATTTACTTTTACAGTTAAGTATTCCACATGAATGACTGTGGGCAACACTATAATATATTCTAGTCACTTCTGCTACATCCACCTTACAGGGGTTATTTTTACTAACTCATGTGAAATCATTTCTCATTCGAGACATTGAAAAGACTATCCTGAGATTTAATGGAGACATTCATTTGATAATGTAATATTACCAAAGTAGTCACATTCATGATCAATTTGTAGATTGTAATTTAAGAAATTAAGAAATCATATATGACTCCAGCTTCACTATCCATTACTGTGTCTCTCTACATACTTCACCAGCTATTCCATAGTCCACAGAGATTCTGCTTATTACAAGGATATGCATGCATAAGGTAATTCTATCTGTACCCAGCAGGTAAATTAAAGCTATTTACGATATAATTTTCAGATTTGCTATTTTTCCACATTTTCCTAGCATTTGATGTCATTTCTACATACAGCTTTCCAAAATATTAACAATTCTTTGTTTCTAAAGCTTTACATACATTGTAAAGCTGTTATTCAAAAGCACACAGGTCTCTTCCTTGTGTTTTGCTCAAGATTGAGTAGATTTACTTACTCACATTTTGTTGGAGTGTGATCACTCATACTACTTTCCTCAGAGTCATTTACAGATCTTTCCTTCATCCCTGTATTTGCACAATAGTCTCATAGACAGATATCAGAAAATATTTGTGCCTATTTATTTATAGGAAAAGAAGAGTGACAACTCTGTTCCCAAAGCTGTTTCTAAGTTCAGAAGATAACTATTTGTCCTCCAAGTTTCACCATATGAATCTATAACCCTTCCTCTGAAATCTTTTCCACTCAAAGAACAATATTCAGATTGCTATGTTGTTCGTTTTTGCAAGGATCTAGTAAAGCTAAAAGTGTTCAGATTATGCCTGACAATGCTGCCTTGCCTCTAGGATGTAAAATTTTATGTTGTGCATTCTGTTCACCAAACTTCAGTTATAATGAGCTGGAATTCAGACGCTCCTTCAGCTGCCTGCAATGCAGATAAACTGGGTGGCTGAGTTTGCATTACAGTTCGTGCAGTTTACAGAGTCAGTCATCTGTGCAAAGCTGGGATATATTAAGTTGCCTAAACACAGGTGCATAGTGCAGGAGTACAGTACCTTGGAGACAGTTGAAAATGTCATAAGTTTTTATTTGTTTGTAGGCACTTTACCTGCTTTTTCTGTGCAATTAAGCTAAGGTATCATGTTCATTAGGTGTTGATGTTCAACAACTCTTTTGAGTAATGGCTATCAATCTTCAGGTGAATCCCACCCCAAATATACATGTACAAAGGCTTTAAGAACAAAATATCCTTTTAGAAACACCAAAAACTAACAGATCTTTCAGTATAAAGAACTTCAAACATTAACACTTGATTATTTGGGATTGCACAACAAGTTTTCAGCCCTGCAACATACTAACCAATTCCCATTTAGGAGAAGCTTTCATTTACTATGGGGATGTAACACACCAATTTTAGACAGACTGGTTTAAGGAATGCACAAAATGCAATCACTACTCAGGTGTTTATATTAGGTGGACTGGATCCCAGTTCTGCTCTTTTTTATGTCACACTGTAATTGAAAGTGGTATTTAGCTAAGAACTGTATAGTTCAGTGTTGCTTAAGAAGAGTGTCATTGGTGTTAGCTCCTACCTCCTTTTGGACTTGTGAGGCAAAGAAATGAATTAAGGGACATTCATTCATAGTGATATAAAAAGGTCACCTCTGTCTGATGGTAGCCAACAGATAGTGGTTAGACAAGGTGAAAAGCAACCTTTTAAACTGAAGGCAAACTTGGTGATGCACATGACTAGACTGTAATTTGTGGTGTGATACAATTTCAGGTTTAAGGATTGGATGATGGGTTTCATATGTAGGGAGAAAGAAAGGAAATCTGTTTTTCTAGTAAGCTATTTTCTTTTTGATATTGATTGATTAGATCTGTTCAAAGGTTTGAAATAGGAGTTGTGCCAGTGGACATGAATATACATTATGGAGGGATATGATAGCACTTTAGAAGTGAAACCCCATAATTGCACTCAAGAATGTGTAATCAAACATAAGAACACTCATTTGCACATCAGTTTCTGTACTTCTATTAATTAAAGCTCTTTCTGAAATGTTTGTACAGAGCTAATCTGTCTTCCAAATGTTTGCAACAAGCAAGCAAACAAACAGAACAAGAGGTACTGAATTGGACATGCAGTTTTTCAAGCAAGAATTGCCAAATAACAGAATCATAGAATCACAGAGTTACTGAGGCTGGAAGACACTTCTGCAGACAGTCTAGTCCAAGCCCCTTCTGAAAGAGGGGTCACCTATAGCAGCACCAGTCTGGTCTGGTTTTGAATATCTACAAAGTTGGTGATCCCACAGCCTCTCTGGAATAATTCTTCCAGTGTTTAATGATTCTCACAGTAAAAAAAATTATCCTTTTACACAGAATTTCATTAATTTTAATTTGTCTGACATTGCCTCTTGTCCCATCAATGGGCAAAGTGAAGAGCCTAGCTCCATCATTTTTCCTGTCCTTGTCAGGTATTTATAAACACTGATATGATCTCCCTGGGCTTTCTCTACTCCAGGCTGAACAGTTCCTGCTTTCTTAACCTTTTCCTGTATGTCAGCAGCTCCAGTCCTTTACTCATCTGTGTGGCCTTTAGCTCAGTAATTTTGTGTAGTTTTTTGACAGAGGTGGGTGATAGAGATAAGGGAGGGCAAAAGAGCTACCAAAGGAGTGAAATGGCTTGTCAGGGGAAAGATCACTTGATGTTTATTTGCTTTGCAAGTTTTAAGAAGTCCTTTAAAATATGTATTTGACTAAAAGTGGCTTGCATTTTTCCCCATTTTGTTGTGTTTGTAAAAAACAAATCAATATTTTTTTTGACTGCAAAACTAGAATATTGTATTTACTTGTAGAGATAACCCTCTTTCATCTTCCATCTATCCTAAACTTTGGGATAAATACTTCAGTTAGTTTATTAAGGTTTTTTGTTTGTTTTGTTTTCTGTTGCTTGCTGTGTATTAGTATTTATGATAGGTAAAAGTATTGCAATTTGAAGAAATTGGTGGTGGAACAGTCAGTGAATGAAATTATTTTTTTTTTTTTTAGACCTGAAAGCTGGGAGGAGGGCCTATAGCTATTTTTACTTCATGCGGGTATGATTTCTATGTCACAGATTTAGGTCAATGAAAATTTTCAATTTTTGTCAAAATCTTGTACTTTGTATCAAGATGAAATGTCCATTCTGAGGTAGTCATTCAAATAAAAGCTGAAAAAGGAGCATACGTGGGCAGTAAGACAACAAAAAAAAATCTGTTCTCATGCCTAGAGAGTAGGTTACTTTTTTATAACATTATATAGAATAAAATAAGAATATTTTAATTAGTGAAAAAAAAAAAAGCTTGCATGGAGTTGTAAATATTTTACTTCAGATACTAATGCTACTGAGAGAGCAGTTGTTCATCATTATGATTGGTAAACCCATAAATGGATTTCAGCGCTATACAAACAAAATTTTAAAGTAAAAACATATGACAATTTTTATAGTATATATGTTTCATATAATCTCTTTGATTTCACTGTGGTTATGAGAATCTGGCTCAATTTGAACATATATGGTAAAAATTTTCTAAAACACCCTTCAATCATTCAGTCAATATTTTCTAAAAAATACACATCTGAATGAATTTAAAAAAAAAGTCTACCATTCAGAAAAAAAAAAAAAAAAAGAAACTTAACATTGATACTTTCAGTAAAACTTCTGCTTAATTATATATATTTTTTTTATTTCCCCTGGAAAAAAAAAAATCATTACTAATTTAAATGTTTATATTCCAAGGATCTCAAACTGAATTATTTATTTTTATTGCCAGCTGAATCAAATACGTTGATCTCTATATTATTATTAGGTTTGTGACAAAGCTTTATGAAGTCCAAGGTTTTCCTTGGGAAAACATCTGATTTTTGAAGGGGAATGATTCATATAAGCATATTCTTGTTTTGAAGAGAAAAAATAAACATTATCTTCCTATCATCATTTCAGCAAATAACTGAAATTAGGAAATTCTGGTAGACTGTCCATGTTTTCTCAGTGAACAGATATTACGGTATCAATTGAAGATGGCAGTTTGCACTGTTCATGAGAAATTCCTCTGCAATGATGTATGTCATCACTTCTCAATCAATGCAATTTATCACTTAAGACACTGATTCATCACAGTTATGCTTTAAGGCATATAAACAGTCCCATTAACTTCAGTAGCTGTAGATGACAAAAATGTTCAAAACAAGGCAGCTGATGGTAATACCAGAATGCAAACCTCATGCCCACAGAGGAAGGACCAAGCGACTCCACAGATGTGATACATAAAAGGGTTTCATCCCAGTCCTGGCTGGAGCAGAAGGTTACTCAAGTTACTTCTGATTTCATATTACTCCATTTCCTTCTGTACCTGACTATGCAACAAGTGTCTTGCTTCTGCTTCCTATTTCTGACTTGGATCCTGTCCTCATTCTGTGCCGTGTTTCTTCTTCTCATGCAGGACTGGGTTTGATTGATGTTGGTTCTCATTCCACTTTTTCAGCACCAGCTTACCAACCAATGGAAAATAGTGAACAAATTCTTCTTTGCTTTGTTTCTGCAGACAACTTGTTGTTTGGTTTTTTTTTTGTTTGTTTGTTTGTTTTTTTTTTAATTATGCTTTTTGTCAGCTACTGAGCTTTTTCATCTTATTTTCTTTTCCTGCCTGTTGAGGAAGGAGAATGAGAGAGCAGCTGGGTGGGTGCCTGGCAACCAGCCAAAATCAACCCCCCCACAAGACAGCAGTCTTCAGATTTTCAGAATGTCCTTTAAAGTATGAAAGGGATTGAAACTCCTCAGTATTCATCACTAAGGCATTTTAGTATTTAACATTTGACATGAAAACTGCCTGAATTCCAGCGTTTATTCATCCTATGCCTAATCTTATAGCAGAATACAAGTTTTCCATAGTTGGTCTGGCAGAAATCTGATTTTGTTGGGATCACCTCTGGAATGGCTGTCAGAGCTACCTTTGTGTGAAAGTTAAGGATGAAACCTATCTGCACCACTTTTTTCCAGTAATCTCATGGCAAAAAAACAACAAACCTTAGCTGATATGTTTTCACATGCCTGATTAATATCAAAGTTACACCCAGGTATTTTTTATTCTGAGCTACTTGGGGGGGAAATAGATGAAATAGACTTCCTGTGGGTGCTAATCCACTTTTCTTAAATAATACAGAGTTTACTGGGCTGGAGAGATAGGAAGTATGAGTGTTTCTGAAGAATCCTTTGTTTAAGGTTTCTGTCCCAGGAATATGTCATTATTCTCAAGTGTGGAACTCAGCATGATTGATGACTGTGAATCCAAAGTACTAACAGAAATGCTCACATGGGCAATGCCCTTTCCACTGATTTTACAGAATTTATGCACTTATTTTATGAACAATTATTCACTAGATATCTGAAAAGGTGAAAGTTAAAAGTACAGTGTCAAAACTACATATGAACAATACCTCTATAATCACAAATGATTTCATTAGGACAGGTTTTTCTTGCCTAATTGTCAATTATGATGTAGAGGACTGTATTTTTCCATATATTCTAATAACATTGCTGACTCAATAGGTAAAATCTCTCCACACTACTGACATACACTGTAGGATCTTCTTAGTATGAAAGTGTTTTTGTGAAATGCAGTGATGTGGAAGGAAAGGTATGGAAATATGAAATCCATGTTATTTTTTCTTATGCTTATCATACTGTGACATCTCTATCTAAAGGATTCCTAGTTGCTTTTTTTTTTCATTTCTCTGTTCTAATCTGAAATGCTATCAGCTTCCTTTCTATCCTGTAGGCGTATAAGTGAAGAATGAAGTGAGAAATACAGGTGGAGACATAAACCGAAAGAAAGACTATATTCTTGAGGTTGTTAAAAACAAAGAAAAATATCCTTTCAGGTCACAGACTGTGTATAATAAAGGTCCTGTGTATAATAAAGGTCTGTGACCTTTCAGGTCACAGACAAGTATAATAAAGTTCATTTTCCTGATTCAAAGTCTGAATGCTTCTGATAAGTGTTGAGATTTAAGATCTTTCTTGTAAGCGAGTGGATGCTAGAACTTCAGTAATGAACCACTTCTTACAATGTTAGGTTTCCTCACATTCAGCATGTGGAAAATATACTTTCTGTTGCATTGTTAGAAATTATTATCTTATTGAACAGATTCAACATATATTCAAGTATCATTTGAAAAAAATAATGACATAAAAGTACTCCACAAGTTGGTTGCACATTTATCCAGATATTTTATTGTGCTTTCACAAAGATGCTAAGCATATTTATGTGCATTTTTCCACAGGTAGTGTAATGAAAGAATTTTAGATCTTTTTATGATAAAGTTCTTGCCAATACAGATGTCGATGTTTAAGAGATTAGGTCTTAAGCCTTCACCCTTCCTTTCCTGCAATGGAGGTTTAAAAAACCTCTGCAAAGATTAGATACTCATAAACAGATTTTCTGACAAGATCACATTGCTGTGATCTTTCCATTTTCTCTGTCTCAATACGTACAGACACTCATTTAAAATATACAAGATGATGTTTCCATACTTATTTTTGCATGTGTGTGCACCATAGATAATTATTAAGGGAAGCTAGCATAAAAAATATAATTGCAGAGCACCTTAATGTCTTCAGGGTAGAAACATGGGACAGGGAGAGCGAGAATATGGGGTAACGTAGGCAGGGTTTGATGCAGTCTCTAGTTTTATACTTAAAGGGAATAGGGATGTGAAGTTTTAGTTAATCCATACGATTTATTATAATCCCCAGATGAGTCTTCTGATATTGTTTAAACCTGTTTGGCCTTTCTGTCAAAAATAGATGTCCACACTGCAGGTACAATGCATAGAACCTAATCATATAGACCTGTTTAAATCTGCTCTTAACTGCTTAATTCATGCACCTCGAATGTATGTAAGTGCTTATACATTTATGTTTATAGAACTGTAAATGGTATTGTATCAAACTCCAATTATATCCTGCTTCAATAGCCTACGTTCTTTTTAAAATCTATCCTTTTGTTCAAAAAGCACGGACTTCCTCCTGTAAAACAGATTAACAAAATGGTATTGTCTACCTCTCTTTCTACCCTGAGATGACCTTTTTGGCAAGCTGATATGGCTAGTACTGTACCTTCTGCAGCACAGTCAGTTCCGTTCTTTCCCCATCTGGCAATCAGGAATTTGCTCAGTAAAAATGTCAAAGATAGACAGTAGTGGTAGTTGTGATTGAGTCTGCTGGCATTTTATATATACCTGACTGGTTATAACGAGTACTTTAATGGGTTTTACATTGAAGAACTTTTACCTATTTTTATGTACTGTAATTAAGCAATAAAAAAGTATTTTAGAAAAAAGAAATAATATTGCTCAAAAAAATGGATTTTAAAAGACTTCTTTTAGGGAAAAGAAAGAAAAACAAAACACAGTAAATAACATTAGTATACTATGAACTTGCATGATGGCATTTTTGCCAGAAAACCTGACTTAAAAATTTGTTTTAAAACTAAAATCAAGACTTTCATTATTAAGCTCTTTCCAGGACTTGTGTTTTAAGGTAAGAAAGAAAAAAAAGTGTTATTATAGGACTGCATAATTTCTCTTTAACACATGTAAGCCAACATTACCAGCTGTTAGACCTAGGATAAAACTAATTTTGCCTCATTTTATATGTCTAGAAGTAAAACATCTGTGGTCTAATCATCTTAAGTTTTCTTTCATGTCCAAGCAGAAAAAATAGTCTCCTCCAGAGGTTAATTGATGTTGATAATTGATAACTTTTATTGTCCTTCCTAACATGACACGAATTACCTTCTGGAGGTGGTTAACTGTATCTTCCTGAGTACAAAACAACACATGACATAAATCTGTCAGACACTGAACTATCACATATCCTGTCACAAGTGTCACAAGTCAGGATAGTTCAGAATACAAACTTTTATTTTTCAAGGTGAGATTTATCTATTTCTTATGTCAATTTCAGGAAATCTAAGGGACTTTTTAACCCTACACTGTTTACCTGCCTCACACAATTTACATAGATGAAAAAAACCCACATTTGTTTCACCTTTACCTTAAGGCTAGAGAGGAATGGAAAAAGAAGTTCAGGTAATAAAAGCAGAATTGATACTGTCCCTTTAATGTACCCAGCAGTGCAGCTACATTGATTACGAAAGAATTTCAAAGTAGACAAAGGATGTAGTAGTTATAGTAAGTAAAAAAACAGCTTGAATATTCAGTAGAGATGAAAAACAAAACAGAAAGTGTTCTCAAAACAGAGAAGCTAGGACTTAATTTGACTCATTTTTTAGATACCTGCTTAGTTCCCACTTCAACAGGTTTCTAATTGAAATAAAAGCATAACACACAGGTGTTATTGTTTTTTAATTTATTTCAGTCATGTTAGCCACCAGTCTAACTTAAAGCCTTTTTGAGTTAAGGAAAGGAAAGATTGTGAATATATTAAATTTATAGTGGCAGCCTGTACAGTTTCATAAATGGACTGAAAACTGTAATTAACAAAAAAAAACATATGTAATGAAGTGGATGAAAGCTCTGAGCTGAATAGCTGAAGAGTATCCTAAATCCAGTTGATCATCTTTCTATGAGAGCTAACATCAGGGCAATAAATCCTCTCCACTACACCTATCAGTACTCTACATCATAAGACATGTAATTTTACAGTGCAGTTTTATGAAATAGTAGTAATTAATTATCAAAATAAAGTAACAGTTCTAACAGGACTAAAAGTAAGATGTTCTTAAACCCAAGGCTAAAAGAATAAGCCTTGTAAATCAATGTGACAGAAAAGTATGGAGGACAATTAGGTCATCTGCAGTGCCATCATGATTGATTTGTATTTATGTTGTGTTTCTCTACTTATGAATGACTCCACTCACATGATTGTTAATGGTATTCCTACACTGTATTTATAGAATATCCAATCTTTAGACTTTTCACAATACATAAAAAAAAAAAAAGTAAAAATTGAAATTATGACTCAATAAGGGGCAATAAGCAAAAACTGAAACACAGGAAGTTCCATCTGAATATGAGGAAAAACTCTTGTGAGAGCGGCAAAGCACTTGAACACGCTGCCTGGACAGATTGTGGAATCTTTCTATGGAGATATTCAAAACCTGCCTGGAAACAATACAGCACAACCTGCTCTATGTGAACCTGGTTTGGCTGGAGGGTTGGACTTAGATGATGTTCAGAGGTCCCTTCCAATCCTAACAATTCTGTGATTTTGTGATTTTATGATTTTATGAGTGATAAGTAATAATGAACCATCTACTGCATGTGTGTATATTAAAAAATGTACAAATGTATGCATGGCTATTACCTGTCCCTGCAGCCAACCTGCAAAGTCTAGACTTTGTTGATACTTTTAAACTCTTTTAGTCTCCAAAACATGTTGATCACATTCAAACAGTTAATTTGCTATGGTTCCCTAGCCGTGTTGACTGCCTAAATCACACTTTGAAATTGTTTTGGAAAGTGCAAGTTGGATGTACCAAAACCATGCAGGATTCCTTATAGCAATTAACAGTGTTGAAAGCTGTTTATCTTCAAGGACAAACTCCTCAAAGCACAAGGATGGTCCATCCTGTTACAATTTAGTCAAACTGGCTTGGTGTAAGACCAGCACATGTAAAAACTCCTTACTGAACTCAAATGTAAATAAGAAGCGTATGAAAGGAGGAAACAGAGATTGCCTGCCAGGAGGAATATAGAAATGCTACATGAAATGCACAGATGGAATTAGGCGATTAGGCAAACTAAAGTTGTAGTTGAAACTAGGAGGTGTGAAACGCAACAGGAAGGCCTTCTGTAAGTGTGCTGGTATCAAGAACAGAAACCAGAGATGACAGAGGCTTGTTATTAGTGAGGCGATTGACTCGCTGATGACTAAGAATTGAAAAGCAGAGATACTAATTTTCTCATTTGTGTCAGTTTATACTTACAATGTCTGCTGTCAGGCCTCCTGTGTCTAAATATATGAAGCATAACAGTGGTAAAATATCAAGTTAAGGACCATGTTAACAAACTGTATAAATGTACAATGGGGACAGACTGAAGACAGTCAAAAGTACTGAGAGACCTGGAAGATGCCATTTCAAGGTCCCTCTCTGCCATCTTCAAGGGTTGTACCTGTCAAAAATGTTCCCCGTAGCCTAGAAAAAGGCAATTATTATGCCCATAGACTAAAATGGAAAGACAATCCAAGGTAACACAGACTGTCTGTAAAGAAAATGCAGCAAATCCTTTTGGAAGCTGGTTCCAAAAAAAGCTGGAAATAGCTAGCATGGCTTCAACAAAGGGCAAATCATGCCTGTTCAATATTATTGTCTTCTATATTCAGTTAAATGGCTGATCAAGTGCAGTGGCGTCACCTGAAGTGATGAATACATGAAATAAAGACCAGATGACCTTCCAACCTAAACTATTGTATATTTACTGTAAATCTTTTGCTTAAATCTTCTAATAACTTGTAGAGAAAAAAAAAAAACAACAAAAAAAGAAGATGGTATTTCAGAAAAAAACAGATTCTGGGCATTAGTTTTCTTTTTTTTTATATTAATACTTCTTTGTGTGTCATACTTTTAATGACAAAATAACATGTCTTATCCTGTCACATAGCCTGCTACCCATAACTATTATTTTGTGACATGCTGAAATTTTAAGCATTTTTGTTTTTGCAGGGGTTTTGTGGAATTTTTGTAGTATATTGTTGTTGCATTGCTGATTAGATTTTCTCTGAAAAAGAAATCGTGTGGTTTTCCAGTTTCAAACCAGTATATATTCCTGATGAAAAAAATGTTATCTTATTTAGGAAAAGCTCAAGAATTTTGAGTCAATGCACTAAAATATGCATGTACACCTTTTTTAATAAAACTAATTGTTTATGTATTATACTTAGTTATTCTGTAAAAGATGGAAATAAGAGCTGACAAGAGCATTTTATTATTGCTTATTATACACATGCACCCCATCTCTTGCTCATTGTTGCCACTTAACATGAGTATTAATATCCTGGTATCTTGAAAGAAGAGATAATAAAAAAATACCACTGTGGTCTTCCCCACAGCAGAGCCTGAAAGAGATCTGGCTCTCTGAGAGTCCTCAGTGACATAAAGTCAATCTTGTTCTACCGCTTTTTTTCTCTACCTCCCTCAGGGTAAAAACGCTAAATAAAAAAGATGCTTTCAAATCATACAATGAAGTTAGAAACATGTCAGCAACAGAGTCACCTGGTGATTCTAGAAATTGTAACACAATATCTTTTTTACAAATAAATAAAGTACAAGAGAACTATCGGTCTAGTACACGTAGGAGTACTTGCTATTAAACACTTTAATATTTCCATAATACTTAATTAGTGGCTGTTGTTTCTTTTTCAGCCAGGGAACAAAAAACTCTTTGCCAAGGAAGAACTAGAACTCATTCCAATTTACTGATGAAGAAATTAAACTTCAGAGACTAGATTTGACTTCCCAAGGTCCTTATGGCAGAAAGGAGGTCAAAGTAATGATTAACTTTGCTTTTTTCACTATACCTCAACTGTGTTTTGTGTAGTGCTGTGAGAAGCTTATCATCTCCAAGTTTTAAGAAAATTCAGGACCTTTCAATACCTTGGTCAATGATGGTCTTAGAATTGAAGGATGCTTCCTTACAAGCTAGAAAGTATAGACGGAAAGCAAATTTGGTCCTTGTCTCCTGTTCCACATGTTGTTCTAAAAGAAATATATCTCTAAGAACAGTTCCAAGCATTTGGAATTTGATTCTATTTCCTAACATAGCATCTTTCTTACTCCCCATTCATAAAACAAGTACAAGGATTTCTGTGCAAAAATCAGATTAGAGTATTTGCTTTCTATTAATACACATAGTGAACAAAATATAAATATTTCGTATCCGGGATAAGGATACTCTATGAGGAACATATCTACTACTTTTTGCAATAGCTTTTGCATAAGAACCAAACTCCTTTGTTGTGTGTTTTAGTCTCCCACTTTATGCTTAAGGTCTACAGATAGACAGCAAGTCTGGGACATTCTAGAACATGAAATTCACTACACAGGTATGTTAAAATCACTTCACATATATGCAGTTTATGGGACTTGAGTACATACTCTTGTCCAGGAACTTCTGGGTAGATATCTGAATGCCACCATTCTTAAAGTGTGTAGATTTTACATTTCAGTAATAACAGCCATTATAATACGAATTCTTCTTTAGCTGTGTCATGATAACAAAACCAGAAAATGTTTCAAGATCTGTCTCTGACTTTCCCAGTGAAAGAACAATTAGCTAACACTTGTCTATAAGCATTTAAATTTGTGCATATGATATTTCAAACTGATAGTGTTGTCAAAAAATGGCCAAATGATTTAGCTTTTATCAAGACACAAAAAATAATTTAGAATTCTACCTAATTCCTGAAAATGTTTTCCTATTTGTCCAAGAACTTGAACATAAAGATATTTTAAATTATACTTTTTCTTTTTTTATAAAAGGAATAGGAAGCTCAATAGTAAGCATACACATATGTCATTGTGGTGTTTCAGCTGAAAAATCCACATTGAGACTACAAATGCTACTTCAGGTTTTGTACTCACCCTTAAATAACTACACTACTCACCTCTGAATAGCTGTGAATAGAAAAGGTCATTCTTTACATTTCCATGAGGATGTCAGGTACATGACAGTAGGATAATGAAAAATGCAGAAATAGAACAGAAAATGTAGCAGGCTTCAGCTCATGAATATTGCAATGAAATTAAAGAAAAAATGAAGCAAGCTGAAAAAAGCTAGTGGTAAAATCATGCAAACTCTAAGAAAGATTTGTTTTGCGAATACTGATTGTACTCATTATTGGAATTACTCTAATCTTTATTTAAAAACTCAGTTATGAATGGCAGTTCTTTCTCATTCTCTTCTGTGAAAGAAAAAAAACCCCACATATATATTTTTAACAGCATTAGCCCATTTTCCAGCTTAGAACGTTAGCAAAAGCAAATACACAATACTTGTACTCTCTTAAATCAGTGTGAAACATACTGCATCAAAACATAGCTCAAAAAAATATTTAGAGAATTAATCAAAATCATTATGTTTTTTGTTGAAGAAACAGGAAGTGGTTTTACATACAGATGCAAAGCTTCTTAAAAGGAAATAAAATACATTTTTTACATATATGAAACCTAGATAATTTTAATATGAAATGATAGATTACTCAAACAAAAATAGTTATGATATTTATAAAATAAATAAAAAGAATCCAGTATTTTTATGGATACTATTTCAAAACAATTAATCTAAGACAATTATAAATATATTTCCAAAATTAACAGAGCTACTCAGGCATAGCTATCTGTAAATGCCATGTGGTGAGTCTTCTGTGCTGTCATTTAAAACTAAATTATGTTTTCATGTTCAAAAATTACATGACCATTTTGGACTTCGTATAACATTGAAAACTTGAGGATTTTTATGCTCATAATTTTCAGATGTAAAACAGGATTTTTTTTTTCTAGGAAACATATGTTTGTGCATATGAGTTTACCAAAAATATTAGTGAATCTATAAATATGCTTGCAATATTGTTCCTACTTTTTTTTTTAATGCAGAAAGGTGAAATAACAGTATACAAATTATTAAAATCTGCTCTTTTTTTTTTTTTTAGTATGGCCATTTAAAACAATTTTTCCTGCTTTACCTTTATTTTCTATACTGTTTAATATAGTAACCTTATCCAGAAAAATTCTTGTAATCTAATTTTATCAGTCTCCAGAAAATGAGATACATTTATTGGCTAGAGTCAAGATTGCATGCCTTTGTAAGTATATATGACTGAATGCTTTCATCAAACAAGCTACTTCATTGCCTGATATGTGCCAAGTATTTATACAAAACATGACTGAAAGAAAGCTAAATCAGCTACACATAATACAGATATGACTAACAGCTTCCAGACTTTGAGTTAAGGAAGATGTATTAAGAAGGCTTATTAAAGAGATCGAGGCCATTATACATAGATTTAATCAGCTGGACTTAAAAGATCTGCAATTTAGAGCAACTTTATCAGTAATTATGTCCTGGATGATCAAGTCTAACAACAAAAGAAAAGATACTCATCAACTCATTCCCTTTAAGTGGCTCATGGAGATCAGAGAAACACAGGCAAATGGTTAATTATGAAGTTGTTCCAGCAAGCCAGTCTTCCCATTTGCTTCCAAGCTTTAGACCAGTGATATGCTTGAAACAGAAAATAAGATACTAGAACAGAACAATTCTTTAAACAGAACTAGAGGTGTCATAATGAGTCAAATTAAATAAAAGCAAATTTATCCCTCGGCAGTTTCAAAAGGCAGATGATTTCTTCCACTCCTTTTCAGTCTATGAGTTTATGAATTGCAGAAAGTTACTTAGTCATGTTTGGGTACCTAGGATAAATTCCTTCTTTTAATAATTGCTAAGGCTTGGATGTTCCTCTATGTAAAAAAATACACTCAACAGTTTCCTAAACTTATCACGTGCCAAAAGATCCGAGTTTGAGGTATCCCTTTTACTGCTTCCATTGCTCTGCTGTCCAGAATGTTTTTTCCAGAGGACATGGACAGTTAATAGCTATTTTTTTCTTGATCTAAAAATCATGAATTGAGGCAATGTAAATATCCAGCCTTCATTGCTGCCTAGCCAGAAAACCATGCAATATTTAGTCCCTGTACCATAACACCTCTATCTTATCCCTGAGACTCAACAATGCTGTGTACTATGAGGGTTTGTCCCTAGTAGCAGCACAAACACTTGGACATTTTTTTTAGCGGCAGAAAGTTGTTAAGCTTTTTTCCACCTTTCTTGGACCAACACTCTTCTAAGGGATTCAGAATGAAATTCAGAGTAGGCTGGAGGAGAACTGCTTGAGCAACATTAAGGAGAACTCTTTCTCTGCCTCCTTTCCAGTACATGAGAGAATGGTTGGAGCACCAGCAGAAGCCATATATGTATTTGGAGGGAGTATCTTGGTAAATGAAAAGGAAACAAACATGGTTCTGCAAGTCATGAGGAAAAAAATAAAATTGCAAGAGGCTAAATTTGGTCTCATATATTCTGACACACTTTCTGTGGGGCTTTTTGTTTTCTTTATCCATTATGGAACATGTTACATAAATTTTGCCTTCTTAATTCAAAGAGATGAACCTGTATAAGTCTGGAGATATGAACCAGGATAGTTTGAAGAAACACTATTAATTATATGGTGAATTTGAAGGAAGAACCTTGCCTAAGAAATGTTAAAAAGCTATACCATTAAAGCTTTGGTAAATTTTTATTCAAGTGATGAATACAGGACATGTTTTCTTAGAAAATACTCTTATCTATTGTGGTTACTCAGGAGGCAATGCATTTGCATCAAGAAGATCTGAAGTTTCTGTGCGACTGAAATATGTTTTTCTTTTCTTCTCTGCAACATGTTTTGTTGATAAATAATGGAGTATTGCTCTGGCACCTTATAGACATCGTACCAAAAATAACAGGAAAGCAAAGAGCCTGAAACAAAAGTATAAAGCCAACCAAAAAAAATAAAAAGAACACCATGATGTTGAAAATGTTTTTCCATATTGGAGAATTAATTAGTAGAATAAGGAATAAAACTCAGTTTCCACATGCCTAATAAGTCCAGCAATTATATGAACTTCCTTTATTTAGGAAAGAACATTTCCTGCAAAATGAAAGGCATAATACTAAATGGCTCATATGACCTAATTTTCACTTCTTTTTTTGTTGATCCCAGGGAAGTGATAAGCCACATAGCATGTTTAATTATTTCCATAGTAAGTATTTTCAGCATCAATAGAAAAAAAACAAACAACATGTTTAAAGTACGGGTCTTGATGCAGACTGATTTTCTGGGCTGCATCTCAGCAAAATTTTTGTATGGGTTAATCCAGCGTATGAATGTAGGCTGAGAAAGCTGGGGCTGTTCAGCCTGGAGAAGAGAAGGCTGCGTGGAGACCTCATAGCAGCCTTCCAGTACCTGAAGGGTGCCTATAAGGATGCTGGGGAGGGACTCTTCATTAGGGACTGTAGTGATAGGACAAGGGGTAACAGCTTCAAACTTAAACAGGAGAATTTTAGATTGGATATAAGGAGGAAATTCTTTCCTGTTCAGGTGGTGAGGCACTGGAATGGGTTGCCCGTGGAAGCTGTGAATGCTCCATCCCTGGCAGTGTTCAAGACTAGGTTGGACGAGGCCTTGGGTGATATGATTTAGCGTAAGGTGTCCCTGCCCATGGCAGGGGGGGTGGAACTTGATGATCTTAAGGTCCTTTCTAACCCTAACTATTCTATGATTCTATGATTATATGATTCTATTCTACATGAACTTGGTTAGACAAATCAGACTAATGCCACCATCTATTTAGCATTCCTCTAAATATTCCTCAAAATAATTAAAATATTTATTTTAGAAAATAAGAATAAGTGAAGTTATATCAAGACTGAATAATACAGCTGGAAAAGAACAAATAAATAGAGAGTTCTAACTTTTTTTTTTTTAAAGAGCATTATTTAAAATTGATTTTGAATGAAAAGCATAAGGACATCATATAAAAGCCAATGACTATTTTTACTTGAAAATAAAGATGGGGAAAAAAAAGACATCAACTCTAGAGTGCCATTTAACTGGTGATTACACTTGTGAGAATACTCTGAAAAATAGTGTTATGGCTCATGGGGAGAGACACTGATCATTAGCAAAAATATAAATACAAATGCAAATGGAAGGCTTCTATGGAGCTGCATGGAGATATGTTGTGAATTTAAACATGTATGTGTTTAATCTTTTGCTTTCCCTTTTGCTAGAAACTATAAGAAAATACTTTGGTTTTCAGTGTCACACTTTCAGCAAGAAGTTTTGTTTAGAAGCTGCAATGAAATAATTCAAAAATAATTAATTCAGAAGGCAACCCATTAAATTATAACCCTCCCCACTGGTTAACTTGGTGCCAAAATGTATTGTTTAATTTATCATTCTTAGTATTTTTAGAAGGCCTCAAGGCAGGGAATGAAGCAATAATAAATAGGGAATAGTGGATAATTAGAGAAGGAAACATGGAACAAAATTACTAAGGGCTTTAGGTGAAGTTCATTATTACTATTTAATAGTGCCCAAGAGCATTTGATCAAATTATGGATCATGTTTAAAAGTGGGCTGAGAGAAATCCTGGTGGACAAGAGTTCTCTCACTACTACTTTCAGAATTTTGCAGTAAGTTTTACAGAATTTTAAGAAGCAGAAAAAAAGCAGAAGCATATTGACCAAAGCTTCTACTTTATCACACACAGTGCTCTAGTGAGATTTGAAGAAGACAGAGTTTCTTCATTTTCTCAGATATTGTTCAAACTGAGACTATTACATGATTAAGTAGTAAAGTACTTCAAGCATGAGTGATAGGGTGACATACTGTAAGTACAGCCCTTAGGGCTTTCAATTACAAGGTGAAGCTGATTTTTTTCTTAACTCTTAAAGGGTTTTCACTTTTTAGCCTCATCTTAAAAAAAAATCTCATTTTTAATACAGGTCTTTCAAGTTGACTTGAACTTTCACAGGTGGGTTGGTTTTGTTTTTTTTTCTATTTTTCTTAAATTTATTCAATCATTTCCTTATGCATTTATGTTATTTCTTTGAACTATAGTATAAAAAAAACCACAATCCTGAAAGTGTTTTTGAACACAAATACATGTGCCAAGTTGCAAAATTCATTATTATTATCCTTTCTGACTTCTTTTCAATTGGAGAACTTAAAAAGAAAAAAAAAAGCAAGCATGAGATCCATGGCACACAGCTAATAAAACCATTTAATTTAAAGAATAAGAGATTGTTTAATATATGGAGTATTCTTTTCTATTTAAATATGTTTTCTGAAAATCTGTAACATTGAAATATTAAAAATACATTTTAAATGTTATCTTTTATCTATTTTTTTCTACGTTTAAAGAAAAAGAAAAAATAAAAAAGAAAAAGATAAATAACCTTGAGATTGGTGTTTCACAGTAACAGAATGGGGGAGTAGCAAGTTTAATTATTTCTGAAAATATGTCTTCCAGTGGAACAGCTACATTTTCAGACATATATTCTGACTCAAAGTAAAATGATGACTATTAAATAGGAGGAATTTTATGGGATGGAAGTTCCAATTACTCAGCAGTTCTGATCATTAGAAAACCGAGATTTCTATCTTTAGGTATTTGATACCATAGACACAAAAAAAAAAAAAGGAAAAAAAAAAAAAAAAAGAGGTCCTTGAACATTATGTTTTGGGGATTTTTTTTCCTCTAAGACTTTGTTAAACAGCAAAAGAATCAAGTTGGCTTACCTCTGAACTGAGTTCAGGTTGTTTGATTTATTTCATTTGATGTTCTGGAAGTTTATAAAACCACTGGTACAATTTAAATAATTCTAGTGGTAACAGTATTAGAAATAGTAGTAAGAATAAATCACTATTCCCAATGTCTAAGTTGCTCTAATTATTGCTTTAAGCAGAGAAGCAGGATATTTACCACATCTGGCAATATAGGAATGATTAGAAAGAAATACTAATCTGTATCCAAAAATGTGATTTAGGTACACGGTTGAAGGTGGCATGAAAAGGTAGTAGAAATCACAAGCAGCTTCACATGACGGGGGACAGAAAGCCAGAATCAGAATATCAAAAAAAAGGGAAGTTTAGTTGGCAGCCAGGAGAAAAAAGTCAACTGTTTAGATAGCTTTTGCATCTAAGTTCTGCAGCAATGATTACTGAGCACTCTTTGAGTGAATTCACAGTATGCAGAAAGTGGATGGAGCAGTTTTCCTTGAGGCTGCATCCGCAGTGCAGAGGGTATCGCATTTATGGATTCTAGATATACGGGCTAAGCTCAGTCAGCTGTCAGTCTTTCTTCTGTGATTTAGACCTTCTTTATTCTCTGATTTCAGAGGCATTTTTTGAGCTGCTGTTGTATTCCATAATGATGTTCATGTCCATAACCTTGAAAATATTATTTACTTTGAATGTTAACTATATTATTGTGTGTCTAAATCCCTCTACTACACTTTCTGATGAATGTGTACATGGAAATTGTATCACTTAGACACTTTTAATTCAAAATCATACTCTTCCTAAATGGAAAGTTGAAGAAAATAGCTAGGAAGATATCTCTTAGAACTACAAGGGGATGATCAGATGAGTCAAACCCCCACAAATATATCAATACCCATTTTAACTGGTTGGACTGCTTTATTTTAGTATTTTTCATTCACTGGAAAAATTGCTCTGACATAAATCTGTAGTAGTAGAGAGCTCCAAATGTGTTCAAAGAAAAAAATTTCCTTGTTGTCTCGGGAGGGGCATCCAGGTTCTGTGTGAAGTAGCTGAGGTAATCACTGCAATTTAAATAATTCTTTATTTATAATGTAGAAGTTGTTTTTAACAATATTTTCCTATTTTTTATTATTTATTTCTCTGTTGTTCTTTCTTCTGAAAATTTGTGCAGGGAAAATATATTTGCCCCACTCTGATAACGGTGGAGATAACATTTCTTAAAGGATTGATTATTGCTTTTTAATGTTAATTTATTCTTTCTGAAAGTTTCTGAACTCACAATTTTTCCTGTGCTGATTTTGTTCATATTATCTAATTTTCCTTCAGTTTTCCTACCCTGATAATTCATTACTTGTCCTGATTTTAATCTTTTTTATTTAGTACATAATTTGCTATTAAATCTTACTTTTCCATTACCAAATTCACCTGTGTGTTCTTCTGTATTCATTGTCAATGTTCAGCTAGAAATCTAAGCTGTTAGATCAATGGCTCAGTTTTTAAGAGCTTGATGAACTCCAGAATGGGTTTAAGAAATACTACCACTACTATTTTGCATTTATAACATCTTTTAAGTGCAGATTACAAAGGCGGTTATGATCATAAATTAAGGTTCACAATGACCTTGAAAACCTGAAATATAAATGACTGTTCTTTTACATTTTGCAGCATAAAGAACATTAAAATGAGCAATTAAAATAAAAAAAAAAAAAGAAAGCTATTATTTGCAATAGTTAAGTAAAGATTCTAATATTTTTCTAAAGGAAAAGTCATTGCTACTTTTCAAAAATCAAGATGACTTTAAATATGAATTATTAATCAAAAGCTAGTCATTTTCAGATATAATGTTCATTGCACGTTGTAGGATATGTAACTGTTACAGTCTGCTTAATAATTAGGTCAATAGAAAGACAGTGCTTTCCAGACAGGCATAGGTTTGGGTCAGCCTGTGAGGTAATTTATCAAACTTGGTATAGTGCCTCCCAGGCAAGTAACTATTCACTTTAGTCTGTAATAGAAGACAGAACACTGAGATGTTTCCCAGGCAGAAAATTAAATGGGTCAGCCTTGAAGGGAGCCCAGATAGGTGACTGTTCAGCTTTCCTTAAAAATGGATTAACATACTAAGGTCATTCCTGAGTACATAACTGTTGGTTTCTGCTAGATGACAAGCCATTATTCATGGACTTCCTTCCATTTGAAGGGCTACTTACTGTGGCTTAATTTAAAAATAGATTATGAGCCAATTAGCCTTTGATTCTAGTAATAAAGTCCTGTTTGTGAACATGAATATGTATTTCATCAGAACATAAAAAATCATTGACCCTGTTGGCTGTATCTTTGCTAGGGATACTAAAAGTTCGCTTTTAATTGATATGGTAGAAACTGAAACCATATGTTAATATATAAGTAAGATACAAAGTTTCAAGCTGTGAGGCTTATATACACATTGGCTTGTGTATAAAACTTTGGCAGGTTTGGAAGTCTAGTGAGTGTATGCTTACCTGGAGTACGTATGTTCCTGACTTGGAAGAGGTCGAACACTTTGGATCTTTAATTGGCCTTTTATTTATGCCCATTAGAAAGTTGAAGATACTGTATTATTTGAAGAAAATACACTTAACCCCACCTCAACCTGCCAATCATTAAAGTAGTAAAGTAACCCAGAGCCTATAAAATAGAAAACAGGGACATAAAAGACTTGACTAAACCATAAAGGAAGCCTGGGAGGAGAGATGAAGAGTAGCAGAAAAGTACACAGCAAGGTTCTTTATTGTCTTTCCTCTCAGCTGTTCACATTCTTTTCTCATAAGCTCTTGTCAGTTTGTTCTGCATTGTGGCTGTAGGATTATAAATGGAAGCATGGTATTATTTGAGGAGAAGGAGCCAAGTGGAGAATAGAGGGCATCCAATAAGCTGGAAATTTTGATAGATCATGCTGAGTGCCAAATGGCATGTGCATAAGTTAGCAATGCTGAAGCACTCTTGGCAATAGAAAAGAAATTTGGCAGAGGTGATTCAGAGAAAGGGCAGTTTTCTATGAGAAGGCCAAGAGAGACCAGGTGAACGATTGGGTACTTAATGATGAGCTGCAGGATCTGAAGGGAGCCTATGGGGATGCTGGGGAAGGACTCTGCATTAGAGACTGTAGTGATAGGACAAGGGGTAATGGGTTAAAACTTAAACAGGGGAAGTTTAGATTGGATATAAGGAGGAAATTCTTTACTGTGAGGGTGGCGAGGCACTGGAATGGGTTGCCCGTGGAAGCTGTGAATGCTCCATCGCTGGCAGTGTTCAAGACCAGGTTGGACAGAGCCTTGTATGACATGGTTTAGCGTGAGGTGTCCCTGCCCATGGCAGGGGGGGTGGAACTAGATGATCTTAAGGTCCTTTCCAACCCTAACTATTCTATGATTCTATGATTCTATATGAGGTAGTCAGAGAAAGTGAAAACTTTGGTTTGGGATTAACTGGGAAGATGCCTATACTTACTTCCTGTGTAACCCAAGCTAAAAGAAAATATTTTATACTAAAAGCAAATATACTATGCATATGTACTATGATACTTTACAGTGTTACAGTCCAACCTTAAAAGGAAAACATAGGTGATCAAGAAAACCTACTACAACCACAAAAATAAAAACTAATATAAAGGCTATGGTGGGTAAATATCTTAAGGCAGATAGCATACTCTAACGTCTGTATGGATTCTATACATTATTTAATTTAAGCTTGAGCTCTACATGAAGCAGATGACAGGTCCCTTTTCAAGTGGTTGCTCTCATTACTGGCTAATACGATGTTGCATATATTTTTTTCTTTGAGTGGTCCCATAAATCTCAAAACCAATCCACAGAAGTATTGCAGAGCAACTATTTCTCCACATCAACCTTACCTTTTCCTATAGTCAGTGCTCTATTACCTATAATATGTAAAATGAAGGTTTGAATGCCTGATTGCTGGTCTCATTTCATGCCTCAGCATTTTAAGTCTAGGTCGTTTCACCAAAAAGGATAAATGTAGCACAGACATGATTGGCACAGAAAAAGAATCAATTTCTTTGAGTAGGATTAAATTCATCGTAGAGGTCTAAAGTTTACTGTCAAGGTCACCATTAGCTGTTCTTTTACAGTTAAAGAGGAGAAATAAACACCATCAAAGAGCCATTCATCTGCCATGTTTCAGATTCTATTTTAGAGTGAGAGTAATCACACCTTAGAAGGCCCTTGAATTTCCTAATGACTGAAGATTTACTGGCAGACTGAAGCTCAAATGCCAGAAGCCTTTCATAAGTTGGTGAGGGCTCTTCTGTTTGGTTGTTTGGTTGTTTGGGTTTGGTTTTGGTTTTTGGTTTTGTTTTGGTTTGTTGTGTTTTTTTTTCCAAAAACAGTCTTGGAAAACATAAAACCTTCTGAGAAGATACTAATCAATAGCATCTCTTATTAAAATATCTCAGAAATGCTTGAAACTGTAACTTTTCAATATCTTGAATAGCAAGATTGTTTTCATGGCTAGAGAATGTGATGATAACTCATTTCTTTTTGGAGAAAAATCTGGAATAGAGAATGAACTGTGTGCTGCTTGCAGGTAAAATCCATTCTGCATTTTAGTTTGATGTGTTTTCAATTGAATTATTTTCTGTGGTTCACTTAGTTTCAAATAGAAATTAAATATCTCATCTTAAAGAAACCAACATTATAGAACATCTGATGTGCCATTTACTGGCAAAGATTATGTAGTTTTGTGTTTCCCTTAAAGCTTTTAGGGAAAATATCCTTGCTTTGACTGTGAGGCAGAAAAGCGCTTTTCTAAACATCATGTTTTATCAGATGAAGACCATTCAAAATGTTTGTTTTTTCTCAAGAAAGAGATTTCTAAATTCTATATATCCTGGAACAGCAACAACTAAAAACATCGGTGTGGTATCAGTGTTGTTCTCAGACTAAAGCTGAAAACACAACATTGCACTAACTACTAAGAAGGAGGAAAATGACTGCTACAGCTGAACCCAGGACACATCCCATATTTATTCTGCAGGTACGACTTTAATGAAAATTGTCAGGGTCCCATGTGAATGCTTTAATGGGTCTCACTGGTTCTGACTAGTCCTGCCCTCACCCTGGGCCTCCCCCCAGCCCCTGACCATTGGCCCAGGAGTCCCATTTCAGATCAGCCCAGGTCCACGAGTCCCTTCCTCAGTGATACTGTAGGGGTGCCAGTCTCCAGATCCAGCACTGCTCTGCCCAGCCATGGGCCCACAGATTTGAGTCCAACCCATGGTCTAACCTCAACTTTGCTTTTTGTCTTGGGTTCAGCAGTAGGAGCTACTTGGGATTTTTTGTCAAATTTTATGGTTGTCTTTGTTCTAAATTCACAATAGAGACATAGGGAGATGAAAGTTCTGTGGTGAGAGAATAATCTTTTAGTAACACTAGGTTAGTGAAAATAACTCTTTTCTGGTATAGAAGGTCACTGATATCAAGGTTCAGGTTCCTTCCAACTACTTTTAGGCAATCAGCTGAGGCACCTAAGCAAGGAATGCTGAAATTTATTCACCTCGTCTGACTGCAGAGAAATGCTGGGTGCCCAGTTCAAGCTGTCTAGGTTGAGATTTTACATCTGTTTGCACAGTGCTTTGAGAGTTTTATTTCTGACATTTGCCTCTGGAGTGATCTAGTTCAAGCTGGTGCTTATCTGATAATGTTCAGCACACTGGAATAGACTTTGATAAAAGGGTGGAAGAGACTAAAATGACTATTCAGCTTCACCAGTTCTTCAGACAAGGCAGTCATGTTAATAACATAATGATTTGGTTTTAATCTGCAACTAGAGCCAAAAATGTTAGTAACGAGTGGAAGTGGAAAGTGGTGAGAGTTTTATGGCTATGCTCTGCTACAGCACCAAAAAGCACTGTTGACAGGAAGAGACACACACCCCTGCTACCTCTGTCACGGTTCAAGACCAAATGACAGTGCGGAGACTAAATAGACTTGGATACCAGAACATTTAATCACAGATGTATGCATTTCTGCAGATTACATGACTTTTCTGAACTGTAGCAACCATATGATCGCTTCCCCCCAGCTCTCATATTCCTGCTAGGGTGCAAGGGTGAGTGGTGATATCCCACTGTGGCTACTCAGGCTGCATTGCTTTTGTGCTTGTCCCGTCACCCTGGTCATATGCCTCAGCTGGCTCCTGGTACAAACACATCTCACTCTTACCTTTGTTATTTAATGACAGTGATGGGGAATGCCCCCTTCTATAGAGCCAGCACCTTGTTCGAGGAGGAGAAGAAAATGGAAGACCAGATGTCCCTATCCTGATGGTACAGGTCCCAGTCAGGAGCACACGGCTGCAGTGACCTTAGAGATTGAGAACAGAGCCCTTTCCATTTGACAGGAACCAAATGTTTTTCTTTCTTGCTCTCCTTTCCACAGCTATAAGTGATTCATGTAATCATCATCTCACTTCTGACACCAATGGACAGTGCAGACACCTGGAAACCAAGACATTTTAGTCATAGATAGATGCACACTTTTAGAAGTTCCCTGTCCAGTGGGAAGTGTGTCAGAGAGTCTGGAAGAAAGTTTGGGCAAGTCATCATTGAGGTCTCTGCCATGGAGTGTGGTCCTGCAGCTGAGCCATGGGGTCCCCAGGCCTCTTGCTCCATTCTCTAGATACCATCACTGGTAGGACCAGATAGAGAAAACGTGATAGCTGATCCACATGTTCAAGTTCCTTTAAGCACCACTGGTGCTTAAAATCCAATCCCCTGGAAAGTTTTCCATGTGTTTACAGCTTTCACAGTGATTGCCAGATTGTGCATGCCAGGGCTGCTCCTCCCTTCTTAAAACTAGGCTACTTCCTTTTCCTGATAGTTCACTGGCTAACATAATAGTCAACCAGGCCCAACCCACGCCAGCTACTGCAAACTTATCCGAGAATCTGAGGTTAAAACATAAGCTTTTGAAAATACTTTTTCCAGCAGAAAGTATTTTCCCATATTTCTTTGCAAGTTATTGCAAAGTTTTATATATCTTACTATAAAAAAAAACTGGCATTGTAAAGCTTGTGTGAATTTCTTAACTTCTCTTTTCAATCTTTGAATTTATTCCATCTTTTGTTTCTGCTGAATTCATCACCCATCTCTGACATAAGTATCTTTGTCGGCTTCTAAAACCTCCTTCTGAATAAGCTAAATATTTTCTTACCCTTCTCACCATACAACATTTTTAGAAACCTAAAATCTCTACTGTTCTTTTCTATGCACCATCTAGGAAAACTGTACTGAAGCAGAATAGGTGTCTTCATTAGTGTTAAAGTTCCACTTTGATTATTTTCATGAAATTAGAAGAATTTTTGAATCACATGAAGAGACTTAATGGAATGGAAACTACACAGATGTAATTATAACACACAACTACATCTTCCCTTAATTTAATTTTTTTTCTTCTTACACTATTTGTTGAATAGAAAATCTGAAGTAAGACTATGGAATATTTAACAGCTAAAGTCATGGAAGATTCAGGAAGAAAAAATACTACCAAGAACCAGATTTGTCCCATTTACTTTAGTCATTTTCAGGCACAGCAATTACAAAAACAGCTTGTTTAGGTTTTAAACAAATTTAGACTTCAGAAAGTGATTTAGCCCAGGTATGTGTACATTGCCCTCAACAACAGAAAAAAAAAAAAAAAAAATTTCTTTTTTCTGCGTAAAGAACTAGGTTAAATGCACTCTTAAATTAATTTTAATTATAGATAAAATAGACTTGCATATAAGTGCCCTAGCAGACTTGCCAATTCTGTCTTAATCAAAACTTATATGAGTAGCCATGCATTATTCAGCCTTGTAGTTACCACTGTGGGTAATAATCTGACCCATGTATTGTGAGCCAAGCAGTTTGTGATTTTGAGACACTTCTGTAACAGATAATCTAATAGAATGGGCATGGCCTGAGCACTGTCATGCAGTCACCTACACTGCAAAATTGCTAGCATAGTCCCTAGCATGTCATCATTAAGACTGGTTAACTTTCTTCCAGACAAAGCATGATCATTCTCAATAGCAGTTTGAATGCAGCTGATCTATTTAGGAGGGTAACAGGGCCCTTATTTTCTACCTCTACTAAAACCAAGTTTTTGCTCTGTGACCAGATGAAAATGGTCTTGGGAGCCAACCTAATGTATGCAAATAGAGAGGTGAATGTTATTGCAATGATGCATATGTTTTCACTTAAAACCCTTGTAAGAAGTGGGTACTGTTCTACAGTGATTGTCTCCTGAACTGCAGATACAGAAGTAGATTGTTTGTGAGCTATACACTAATGAAGTTCAGAGTGCCAATTACTGACTTGCTAATTTCTTCTTTAATGATGAGAAAATGTATCCCAGGTGAGAATTTTGCACGTTAAGATATGACAAGCCTAGTAATGCATTTTTTTACTGAACATTGTTTTCGGTAAAGTACTTAATCTCAAAATATGCTATTAAATTTTAAATTACCATCAAGCTGAAGTTTCTTATTTCAAAATTGCAGGATGGTTTTGTATTAAAAATATAAAAATATCTCTAGGGAAATGTGGATCATTTTCCTAAAGGAACTTTAATTAATTTACTTAGATTTCATATCTACTCTTTTATTCTGGGAACCCTTGATAGAACTTAAAATGCAAATATTAAAAATTCCCTTTATTACAGTTTTACAGACTTTTAAAATGTGATACATTTCTATAACCCCATAAGGTGAACCATACAAATCAGAATGGAAACAGTTCTCATTTTCAAACAGATTACAATCCTCTTCTTTCTTCAAACATTGCAAAGATACACTGAGATTTAAAATTTCACCCTAAAGACAGTTAAAAAAACTAGCTATTATGAAGAAAGAAAAGACAAATCATATAGGGAGAAATAATGCCTGAATTTCCTAAAGTAGTATCACATGTAGAGATGGGATGCTGTGTTTGTGTCCAATAGTATCCCACTGATGGAAAATCAAATGTTTTTAGGCACTGGCTTAATGAATGTGCAGAAGTGCAAGAACAACAAGAATATGACAAAAGAAGAATTTTATTTTGTCACACAAGAATAAGTTGATTAGTTTTTTTGAAAAACAGATCTTGCATTTCTTCAATTGACTTACTGCATCTGAAAAATCAGACTTCGAAGTCTGAGACAACCACTTCCCATTGTAATCAATAACAGGAAACGGGACATCTGGAGAGTGATTTATCTACCCTATCTCAAAAATCAATCTTAAAGTGGGAAGGATCAACCCTCAAGATAATTGTTTGCTTGCAGTGAAAAAAATGAAAGTGTATTTGGACTTAGCTGTTTAGAGTTAAAAGTACCTATCTATGCCAGTGAATGCGATGTACAAATGCATATAGCCACGACTTCTATATAATAGATACAAATGCTTCCTACCATCAGTTCAATATTTTCCCTAAACTGTATGTCAGTTCACTGGATATAAAAATAAACGACTGCCTGCTAATCTTAATCGTTCAGTTTTTGGTTCTCCAGTTCAAAAATAGTTATATTTCAGGCAAAAAAAATATTGCTTTCTTTGGTACCTGAATTGCTAGATTTCTAAACCATTTCTGCATGTTCTTATGAAAGCAGGCACTATCTCTGTGTGTTTTTAAATCCCACATTTTTTTACCAGTTTCAGTTGACTGACCAAACAGTCTTCAAGGATGATTAGTGGATGTTACACCAATGATTATACCATCAAATTTAAGTTTAACAAGTGGTTGGAATAGAAGAAAGGATGTGTCTGATAGACCTTTACTTAAAGATTTATTGAAAAGCTGCTGCACAGGCAAGAGAAATATGCATCTGTTTCAAAAAAATCAGTAGTATGGAAAGATTAATATATATATGGCAATACGTGTGCTCATAAGTATAATGATGGTCAGCTTTAGAAGGTTCGAAGGTGTAGAGAATTTCATACTGTCTTAAACTTTGCATGTTTTAATACTTTGCGCAGTCATTTATGACAGCAAAAAGGACTTAAGATAACACCAGCTACTGTAGTATGCACAGTGTTACCTGACAAAAACTGATAATATTGGATCAGGTCCCAGGTGTAGAGAATCAGCCAGATGTCTAATAGCCCATACATTGCATTCCCAAATTCAGGGGAAAACCACCTCAATCTCTGTGGTAACCTATGAGTTTATGGAATTTATTAGAGTTAGTGAAAAGCTTAAAAAAAAGAAAAAACAAAAAACCTTCAATTAATTTAACATTTTTCCTTTTAATGGATTATATATTATTATCTAAATTGCTTTCAATTTGCCTATAAAAATCACAGTCCCCCACATTCACTGTCTTGCCACCTCTACTTTCCTCTTCCTTTTCTTCCTTTTTTTCTTTAGAACAAATAAAACAAACTCATAGAAAAGCAAACCATATATACTACACAGGCATTTTATATTCTGGCTCTTGAGTAACTGTGCTTTTTTTTCTCAGTCCATTGGCTCTTATCCTATCACAAAGAAAGTTTACTGTTACCAATCAGAACATGTTCTCTATGGCAGCAGTTATATACAGATATATTACCTTGCAGGCTCCTTGTATATAAAGCTGCCTCAACATCCTCATCAGTCTAGACACAGCTCAGAGCAACAACCATACTATTCCATACCATTTTGTCCCGTGGAAGTAGTCTTCTAGCTGGGGTAAATGGAACACCAGTGGTAAAATTGCAGTAGATTTTTTCAGAGTGCTCAGCTCTACGATAGGAGGATTTCTTAATACTGGAAAAGTAATCATTAATCCACTATCTTTTCAGATCCTTGACTTATTGTAAAGAAGATTGTAGGAGGACAGGTCAAAAAAAAGACCATTAAATGCAGTTTTGGAAGTAGTCCATGTACATTGCAGACATGGGTAGTCAAAAGGACAACATAAGCTTTTAATAGAAACATTTCCAATGAATACCTGCTCAGTATTTTGGTTGGTCAGTTTTAGCTATTAAGGTGCAGGTTTTATGTTTATAATTTGTAGAAGATATTAAAAATCTGACATTTAGGTTCTTACGGTTTCATTGTAACTAATCTATCTACTCATGTATTAAGAGTTGCCTGATCTGAGGAACCTATAAGTGAATAAAAAAAAAAGTTCTTGTGCCAGTAGCACAAGAATACATTATTACTTTTTTTTAAAAGAATGCCGCAGGAAAGAGGTAAATCTGATCCTTTAATCTTGTCCTTTTTTTTTTAGGCTAGTATGATCTTTGTCTTATCTGAACTGCCAAAATAGTATAAATGAAGAACAATGCGCTGTTGATGCCATAAAAAGTCAACATTCTTAAAAAAAAAGAAGCAGCTGACTTTTACATGATTCAAGCTCATGAAATCAATTTATTACTATTTCATCACTAGACAAGTTTAAAAACTGGAAAATATTTCCTGACTGCACGTGTTTCTTTAATATGAGTGCTTTTTTGGGCAACCAGTCACTTTTCATGGAGCTAGTAACTGTATATCATTTAGAACTCTCCCCCCCAAAAATATGACTCTGGGTACTGCACTGTGAAAGCTTCATGTGTTACCATGGCTTGGCACCCATGAAACCTAATGCTGGCTCAAGAACAACAGCAATATTTATACAGTTCTGTTCATATGGGATGTCTCATGGTACTTTATAATGAGAAATAAAGCAACAGATGTAAGAAGTTAAACACTCTACCAAAAGCCCATCTGAAAGTATTGGATTTCAATCTATTTATAGCAAATGATAGAGCCTCAGATTTTTTTGATGAGACTCATTCTAGATGAAAGACTGATTCTGCAAGTGTGTAGGTGCATAATAAGGTAGAAACCTTGCTTCTTCTCGTCTGACTTTAAAAATGAGAGATTGAAAATTCCACAGACTCAGGGAGCTGAAAAGGACAATGTGCAATAATAAATTCATGGATACTAAAATACACGGCCCTTAGATAACATAGGGGAAAAGATAAACTGGAAATGCTTCAGGCTTCTCTTGTGGAAACTCCAGTACTGGAGCAATATGCAGAACTTTTTTAGTCTAGTAAAACCAAACTTTATTTATTTATGTATATACTTATATATTTAGTTGACGTTTTGAGGCTCTTTCAATTGGAATGTCAAGCATATGCAGTACCTGTGTATACCTAATAGAGGAATAGGGATGAAGAGTATCTAGCCAAATTGCTAACTGTAATAGCCAGCACTGGTTTTTAAATAGCTCTGATTAGGTTTCACTGGACACACAAGTCAAGTGTTACATGACTTGATATTTTATTTCACGACTAGATGACTGCAGTTCTTTCACATTCAGGCTTCCAGTCTACACACTTCTTAAAATGAGTTTGTCATGGATATGCATAATACTCAATTAAAAATGAAAGTTTCTAGGAAGGCCCCAACTGATAAACCTATTCATTAAAACAAGAGTCAGAAGAATGAAAATTATGAATCTTAATCAAGAGAATAAAAATCTGGGGGGTTATGTTGTTTTTATTTCCATTGAATATTCACACTCAGTATTTTTAAGATCTTTTTCTATCAATACTGCAAATTATTGTTTGTTTGAGTTAGATGAGCAAGAGAATAGAGCGCAATACTGGACATCCATGGAAGCACAGGAAATACACATAATTCATCAGAATCAGAAATTCCTCAAGACAGTGAGAAGAGCATGCAACAAGCTCACTGCCCTGGATTTCAAGAGAGCAGAATTTGGCGTCTTCAGGAACCTGCTTAGTAAGGTTCCATGGGATAGAGTCCTGGAGAGCGGGGGGGCCCAATGGATAAGGAGCTGCTGAGGAACCTTTGAGGGAAAAAATGTGGCTCGTAAAAGGTGGAAGCAAGGACAGACTGCCTGAGAAGAATACAGGGGTGTTGTCTGTGAAGCTAGGGACCAGGTAAGAAAAGCTAAGGCTCAGTTAGAATTAAACATGGCTATCAATGTGAAAGACAACAGGAAAGGATTCTACAGGTACTTTGCAAACAAAAGGCAGACTGGGGACAACATGGGCCCCCTCAGGAAGCTATGAGGAGAACTGGCTACACAGGATTTGGAGAAGGCTGAGGTTCTTAATGACTTCTTTGCCTCAGTCTTCACAGGGCGAAAGCTCTGACCACATGTCGTGGTTTAAACCCAGTCAGGTAATTCGTTCGCTCACTTCCCCCCCTTTTCTTGCCCTCCCCCTGCTCTCGGAGGGACGGAGAGGAGAATCGAAAAGAATGCAACTCCCACGGGTTGAGATAAGAACAGTTTAGTAACTAAGGTCTAACACAAATCACTACTGCTACCACCAGTGATAATAATGATAAAGGAAATAGCAAGGGAAGAGAATACAACACCTCAGCACCAGCCGACCGATAACTCGCCCCCCAAGCCCGACCAAGCACCAACCGATACCTCCTCCAACCCTGCAGTCTCCCAGCCCTTCCGGCTAACTCCCAGTTACATCCTGGGCATGACGTGCTGTGGTATGGAATACCTCTTTGGTCAGTTTGGGTCAGGTGTCCTGTCTCTGCTTCCTCCCGGCTTCCCCTCCTCCCTGGCAGAGCATAAGGTTCACAAAGTCCTTGGCCAAACCAAAACATCGCTATCAGCTCTGTTCCCGAGCCGAAAGTCAAAACACTGCACTGCCCCAGCTACCAAGGAGGAGAAACATGACTGCTACTGCTGAACCCAGGACACCACACCACCCAAGTCTTGGGAGGCAGAGGCAGGGACTGTGAGAATAAGGACTTTAGGCCAACTGTAGGAAATAATCTGGTTAGAGACTGTCTTAAGAAACTGAATGTACACAAGTCCACATCCATCCACAGGTCCTGAAGGAGCTGGCTAATGAAGTTGCTAACCACCTGCCCATCATATTTGAGAAATCATGGCAGTCAGGTGAAGTTCCTTATGACTGGAAAAAGGGAAATATAAAAAAGGGAAATATAAAAAAGGGAAATATAACCCCCATTTTCAAGAAGGGGAAAATGAATGACCCTGGGAATTACAGATCAGTCAGTCTCACCTCTGTGCCTGGCAAAATCTTGGAGCACATTCTTCTGGAGTGCCCTCTGAGGCACATGAAAAACATCAAGGTGCTTGGTGACAGCCAGCACTAAGGGCAAATCCTGCCTGACCAATTTGGTGGTCATCTACCTGGACTCGTGCAAAGCGTTCAACACTGCCCCACATGACATCCTTGTCTCTAAATTGGAGAGACATCAATTTGATGGGTGGACCACTCGGTGGATAAAGAACTGTCTGGATGGCCACACACAAAGAGTTGTAGTCAATGGCTCAATGTCCAGCTGGAGACCAGTAACGTGTAATGTCCCTCAGGGATCGGTGTTGGGACCAGTCTTGCTCAAAATCTTTGTCGGTGACATGGACAGTGGGATTGAGTGCACCCTCAGCAAGTTTGCTGATGACACCAAGCTGTGTGGTTTGGTTGATACACTAGAGGGAAGGAATGCCATCCAGAGGGACCTTGACACGCTTGTGAGGTGGGCTGATGCCAAGCTTATGAAGTTTAACCTTGCCAAGTGCAAGGTCCTACACCTGGGTCAGAGCAATGCCAGGCACTGCTGCAGCTTATGCAGAGAAGACATTCAGAACTGCCCTGTGGAGAAGGATTTGGGGGTGTTGATCAATGAGAAACTTAACATGAACCATCTTCACTGTGCTTTTGCAGCCCAGAAAGCCAACCGTATCCTGGGCTGCATCAAAAGGGGAGTGACCAGCAGATCGAAGGAGGTGATCATGCCCCTCTACTCTGCTCTCGTGAGACCTCACCTGCAGTATTGTGGACAGTTCTTGGGTCCTCAACATAAAAAGGACATGGAACTGTTGGAACAAGTCCAGTGGAGGACCGCGAGGAGGATCAGGGGACAGGAGCACCTCCTGTATGAAGATAGGCTGAGAAAATTGGGGCTGTTCAGCCTGGAGAAGCGAAGGCTGTGTGGAGACCTCATAGCAGCTTTCCAGTATCTGAAGGGGGCCAATAGGGATGCTGGGGAGGGACTCTTCATTAGGGACTGTAGTGGTAGGACAAGGGGTAGCGAGTTAAAACTTAAACATGGGAAGTTTAGATTGGGTATAAAGAAGAAGTTCTTTACTGTCAGGGTGGTGAGGCACTGGAATGTATTGCCCAGGGAGGCTGTGAATGCTCCATCCCTGGTGGTGTTCAAGGCCAGATTGGACAAAGACTTGTTTGATATGGTTTAGTGTGAGATGTCCCTGCCCATGGCAGGGGGGTTAGAACTAGGTGGTCTTAAGGTCCTTTCTAACCCTAACTATTCTATGATTCTCTGATCTGTTTAGGAATAGCAAGCTTCTCAGACTGCCCGATAACAGCAAAAAAACAAAACCTGCCAAAAGAGTACAGAAATTAATCTGAAATCCCTTTTGTCTTTAAGAGATTAAATGTGCTTATTTAAATAATTTCAGTGTTCAAAAGGAATGCAATTTACAGAAAAGAATATTGTTTCCTTAAGGTCCTTTAAGATCTTTTTCATTGCACTTTCTGGCTTAGTACAAATGTCTAGAAACTGTGTTAATAATCTTCCTCAAGTTAGTATAAATACATAAATCAAAGTACAACTGTTGTTCTTGCTCTATGATTAAATATTTTTCAGCTAAAGCCAATTACATTTGCAGGGGCTTATCACAGCAATTATATGAAGCAGCAGGCCAGTCAGTAATGACTTTTTTTGTTAGGGGAGTGCTAAGGACACTTCCAGCAGAGCTCCATTACCTGGATTACAATCCCAGTTTTAAATTAGGTACCAATGAAAGTAATTTAGTATTGTTTTTGTACTTAATTGTTCATTAACTTGTTCATACTAATAATTTTATTTCTATGCCACTCACTCATTAAATACTCCCTGAAACATCTATCCAAAAGAATTCCTTGCTGCAAAAGAAGCAGGAATTCCTTATAAAACATTTCTATGCCTGTGTGCCACTTTTGTCTCCTTGTGAATAAAGTTGAACAGCAAAATGTTTATTTTTCCTCCATAGTAACTGTGCAGTCATTAACATAAGTCAATAGGAACCTGGTAATTACAATTCTTGATTCAGCAATAACTGTGTGTAGGCCAGCATCTTGCTGCAGCCAGTGACTGGAACCACATACTCATGAAGAAGCTGACATAAACAGTCATGCAATAACTTTGCTGAGAGACAAAATGTCTTCCTATTACTGATGGCTGCCTGTTGTCTTATGTCCAGAAATAAGATAGTTTGGGTTTTTTTAAAGAGAGTTTTGGGTTTCTTTAAGAGATAAATCTAATTCCATGCAAATGTGAATGCTCTCATTGTTCATATAAATGTTTAATCCTTTTTAAAATTCTACTAATCTTTCAGGCTTCAGTGCTTTTTTTTTTTTTTGTAGAATTGAGTTCTCTAGGTTAATTATGCATATTCAGCAAAGTATATCCTTTAATCAGTTTTAAATTTAAATCCTGCCTATTTACTGCTACATACAGGAACTTTATAAATGTATATTGTGCAATTATCTGCTCCAGGCATTTTCCTCAAATAAGTGTTTGTGTGAACGTAATGGCTGGAAGATACCCTAATAGGTTCTGCCCATTTCTGACTCCACTTCTTGGTGTACTTCACTATAACACTGAGATTTGGATCACCGGATTTGGTTTGGAGCTGTGTCTAAGGTAGAAAGTTAAGTGCAGACTCCTCCAGACAGTTTAGGAAGAAGGTTGCAATAAATGATCTTTTTGGATTAAAAAAATATAAACAGACTTTGGAAACCATACTCAGATGAGCCTGCTTAGTCCATGGCAGTAACCAAGGATAAATAATAAAAGAAAACATAATGTGAATATGCAAGTAGTCCACAGTTAGTGTAGTTTTCAGTCCCTCCATAGTGGGACTACAACTGACTACAAATAATTTTTTTAAGATAATCTAGCCTTTGAGCTAGGAAAGCTAGGTCATTTACTTCAGGCAATAAGTACTCAAAACTTTTACATCCAGAGGTCCAGCTGCTCCTCCCCAAGAGATGTCTATCACATTTGTTACATTTTAAATACAAGTTCAGTTATATTCAGATATTCGCTGTGTCCAAATGCCAAGGAGATTTGTGCAAACAGGTTTTATATAAGAGGCACTGTTTTGAAGACTTATTAAATAACTGATTAAAATTAATGTTTTGAGCTCCTCCTGCTGATTTTTTAACATCAGCCAAATAACATTTGATGATTAAGTAATTCTCTATTACTGCAGAACTCTCATTGATTTGAGAAAGATTTTTTAAGATTATTTTCACTCACACTAGTTCAAAGGAAAAGATAAGGGGGAAGAAAATGATGAAGGCAGATTATTAATAAGAATAGAGAAGACAACTCTTGAGATAACAGGAAGATGAAAGTGAGATTTTTGGGTACTGGAGTCTGAGAAGGAAGAAGACTGACAGCATAATAGGTAAGGGGCCATTCCATTAATGGGTGGGTCATGCAAAAGCAATTGGCCCAGTTTCTTGGAAGACAGTACCAGTGGTACATGCCTGGAATCAACCAAATTATCTTGAGACTAAGTCAAAGGCAATGGACTCCTGAACAGTTGTGGTGAGCTGACCGTTGCTGGATGCCAGGTGCCCACCAAGCTGTCTATCACTCACATCCTTAGGGGGAGAAGGAGGAAGAAAAACAAGATGGGAAAAAGCCCTGGGTCAAGATAAAGGCAGTTTAATAAAGTAAAACCAAAGGCCACATATGGAAAACTGAAAGGAATAGCTTGCAATATTAATACATATTGTGTAAAGGGATTGTGAAATAATAGCAGAAACCTGGAAGAACAATAGTCAGACTGGAACATGTTTGGGATGCAACATCTGGTCACAGAGACAGAAATAAAGTATCACACTATTAATAAGATTACCAAAAGTTTTTATAAATAAAACAAAGATATCAATAAAAAATAAAAGACTCAATGATTATTTTAGAGAAATACCATGAAAGCTATTCTATGGTGGGAGAAAAGTTAGGTGTCTATAAACACTTGTTATGATTCCCTTGTCAAAGTATTTAAAAAAACAAACAAACCAGCATTAAAAGGCAGTGATAAGATGCAGGCATCTTATGGGTCTTTGAATTATGTTTCCAGTATATAATTAAAAAGGAAAATGTCATTCAAAAATGAGCATCTTTAAGGAAAAACTACTCAAATATTGGTGAAATAAATAGTATGTCATATTGCTGCAGAAAATATATGGACTCAGTCAGAGATCAATATGATCAGACAAAAGCCGTTTATTACAAAGCCTTAACCCCTTAAATACTGTTTCTTACATGCACTTACAGTGATTTGGCATATTATGATCGGATACATGTCTTGAAGACCCTTTGTAACTAGCATATAATTGGTTAAGCACAGGTGTGAGAACTTGACCTCGAAAGCTTGCCAACAGTCCACAGTTCTCATTAACTCAGTGAAATCCAGCTTCTTCTTATCTTGCTTGTTTACGCTTCCTCGGGCCTCTCATGGCCTTGCTGTATCTTTCAGGATTATTCAGAATTTATGTGCCAATTATCCATTCTCCCATGAGAACACTGTCTCCACATCATATCTAGAAAAGAAAGGAAACTTGAGTTTTGATCAATCAAAATTGGACACGGAAACACTTTTGCCTGTAAGTATATAGGGATAAAAATGGGAAAAAGAACTTGTCTGCAGGACAATGTTAGAGTAAGAATGAATTCCAGTCCAATTCACCAACTGTGCTTGGCTTACTTAATGTCTAGAGGTACTTCAGAGAAGAGTCAATCACAATAAAGGAGTGGAATTGTAGAAGTAGGGGAAAAAAAAATAAGAAAAAAAAGCTTTTTAAATCATTGATCTAAATATCGCATGATAGTTCAAAATTTATGTGTGGGAGTAGGGTTACAATTTCATCTAGAAAACTCCAGATAGCTGAATAAAAACATCCAAGATTCATGTTTATATAGTTTAGTTCTTAACTTGAGTTTATGTTTTGCTATTTTTAACTTGTGGTACATGGTATAACTTGAAAAGCAATGAATTTAAGGACAGATATTTCAGTTAGAGACAAAAGGCAAGGAAAAAAACCCAAGCGACATTGTCACTGTCCTTGTGAATGTCTGCATATAGGACTTTGCATGTGATGGGGCACACATTGATTTTGGCAAATGAGCGTTGCTTGCTATTCCAGATTATTTGGGCAGATTTTGATCTGCTGAAAAGGAGACTTCAAGTAAGGAAAGAACAGCATTTCTAGTAGAAAAAAGTGAATAATAGGTGATGTTCTGGAGTCCATTTTTCATAACTAGCAGCAGGCTTATAAGAAAATGTGTAATTTTCAAGCACTCCTCAATGCAAAACTGAACTCTCTGGATATACTGCTATATTCTGGGAAAGACACAGTTCATCTATTAGTTTTAGAAACTTTCTTAAGGTTTGTGCACTTCTGTAAATGCTAAATAGGATTAGTCCCTAAAAATCAAAGAACAATTCCCAACTCTATCAGACAAATTGGTGAAAAGAGTAGATTCAAGGTAAAAGACTCAAGACAGAAGAATGTACAATGGCTCAAGAGATAGGCTTTGCCATCCTTTGCAAGATATATGTATGAATCCCAGACTAGGCCTTAGGCCTTGATACAGCTTTCTGTAATTCCTGTTCTGACACAGTCAGAGCTGTCTCCAGTAGGGTGACAGGACTTTGGCCTTAAGTGCCTAAAGAAGTTTGTGTATATGAGAGTAAGCTGGGAGGAGATGAAAATATTTCATTCTCAGTTTCCTAAACACATTGAACCTATTTGCATATGTATAAACACAAAAAGAATTGGTGAGGTTGTTTAAGTGTGCCTATTCTTTTAAATTTTTTTTCATTGTATTTTTTTACATAAAACACTAAAGATAATTGTGAAATTTATGGATTTACTTTTTTTGGTAGCTATCACTAGGTTAATGTTTGGGAACACAGAATCACAGTTTAAGCTGTGCATAATAAGGTAGAAACCTTGCTTCCTCTCATCTGACTTTAAAAATGAGAGATTGAAAATTCCACAGACTCAGGGAGCTGAAAAGGACAATGTGCAATAATAATTTCATGGATACTAAAATACACGGCCCTTAGATAACATAGGGGAAAAGATAAACTGGAAATGCTTCAGGCTTCTCTTGTGGAAACTCCAGTACTGGAGCAATATGCAGAACTTTTTTAGTCTAGTAAAAAGCTTTGTGATAGCAATTTGCATTTAGGGAAAATAACACATTGATTTTCTTAAAAGTCTAGAAAAAAGGAAAGAAAGAAAAAGTTGCTCAAAATCTGAGCTCAACTGAGCCTGATGTTTTAAACCTGTGAATGAAGAGGAGAGGGTAAGGGTGGAGAGGGAAGCCTGTTTTCTAAAAGTAGTTCAAGGACGATTTTTATGTCAGTTTGCCCTGGATCCTTTCAAAATGACGGAAAGATTTCAGAGAGAATCAGCTGGAATGAAAGTTAAGAATAAAAGATAGTGTTTGAGATTTGTGCCATACTAACAGAAGGAAAAAAAAAACAAAACCAAAAACCAAAAACCTTGCAAACTCACTCCAAACTGTAGCACTTGAGTTGTTGAAATCATACAGTTAAGGCACAAATGACATTTATGCTGTGATTGCGTATTCCAATCAAATCAAAAATTTTAAATGGCACTGAATTCTTCAGACCAGATTTTCTGCTGTTGTCAGCCATAGCAATTTTACTGAAACAGATGTTTGGTAGCACACTCTATTAACTGAGCACCCACCCTCAGAAGCTTTTCATTTTCTTAAGCATGACATACATATAGTTTCCTGTTGTGTAATGTCATGAGGTTGTTGGCAAGCTGGAGATGGACTGAGATTTGTTCTGATAATTCCCAGCTAGAATGTGATCCCCTGGAGAATCACAGCCAACAATCATAATTGAAGCAATACCTAAATTTTTCAAATTCATGCAAGTGCAGGAACACTTAGTTTTAAATACCAGAAGCTGTAATCACCCTCTTAGTAACTATGTTCCCAACACACACACACATACAAAGCCATGAAGAACCTTCTCCCAAATATTTTAGTTTTGTAAAACATAATTATAAATACATTATTTTTCTTCACAGAAAATAAAGACTAGAGTCCTCAGCTTGAAAGAAGAGCATTTATTTCATATATTGTAATAGATAGCCTGCATTGATCTCAGATCTGTTGAAGACATGGCTAATAAATAAATTTCTAACTGATTAATAAGCTGAAATTTAGCAAGCAAAATAAAAATTACCTTTCGAAAGGTAGCAAAAAAAATAACAGTGTAAAGCAGGGCTTCCTTTCTTATTATTATTGAATGTTTTGCACTGTTCAATTGTCGTGGTTTAAACCCAGTCAGGTAATTCGTTCGCTCACTTCCCTCCCTTTTCTTGCCCTCCCCCTGCTCTCAGAGGGACGGAGAGGAGAATCGAAAAGAATGCAACTCCCACGGGTTGAGATAAGAACAGTTTAGTAACTAAGGTATAACACAAATCACTACTGCTACCACCAGTGATAATAATGATAAAGGAAATAGCAAGGGAAGAGAATACAACACCTCAGCACCAGCCGACCGATAACTTGCCCCCACCAAGCCCGACCAAGCACCAACCGATACCTCCTCCAACCCTGCAGTCTCCCAGCCCTTCCGGCTAACTCCCAGTTACATCCTGGGCATGACGTGCTGTGGTATGGAATACCTCTTTGGTCAGTTTGGGTCAGGTGTCCTGTCTCTGCTTCCTCCTGGCTCCCCCTCCTCCCTGGCAGAGCATAAGGCTCACAAAGTCCTTGGCCAAACCAAAACATTACTATCAGCTCTGTTCCCAGGCCGAAAGTCAAAACACTGCACTGCACCAGCTAAAAGAAGGGGAAAAATGACTGCTACTGCTGAGCCCAGGACATCAATGCATTAAGTTGGTGCATCAGTTAGAGGAGTGGGTCCAGCTCTCAGTGACCAATTCTCATCCTACTATTCCTGTTCCCTGTTGCATTCTGCTGGAATTCTCTAAAGCATTATTGTCCCGATAAAAGCCTAGGTCAGGAATAGTCTTATTTTAAGTTGTAATGAAGCAGAGAATAAACAACACTCTAGGGACTGAGAAATGCTGTAACAAAGAATGCAGGTCAGTGAGTTCCTAAATTTTCTGGACACAGACAACAAGACTAAGCAAGTGACAGGGCACTTGCATTGTACACACTTTGTGTAGACAGAATTTTTCCTCTTTGCTTCGTAAAGGTAGTAGTAGCTTCTTATAGGTGGTGAGTAACATTAGAAGAATACATGTCTATGGAACAATGTCGTGGTTTAAACCCTAGCCAGACAGCTTGTTCACTCACTCCCAGTGAGTGGTGCCGGGCTGAGAGCTATCGAGGCCCCCCCTGCCCCGGGGCTCTCCCCTTCCCCTCTCCTGGAGGAACAGGGAAGAGGATCGAAAGAGTGCAACTCCAGTGGGTTGAGACAAGAACAGTCCAGCAACCAATGTACAACACAAATCACCACCGCTACTACCAACGACAACAATGATAAGAGAAAATAACAAGGGAAGAGAATACAATACCCCCCCCCCACAAGAAACGAGTCCCACCTGGAAGCCTGTGTCCTTCCGGGTAACTCCCAGTTACCCCCCACCCCGGGCATGACGGGCTGTGGTACAGAATACCTCCTTGGCCAGCCTGGGTCAGGTGCCCATCTCCGCTTCCTCCCGGCTTCCCCTCCTCCCTGGCAGAGCATGAGCCTCACAAAGTCCTTGGTCAGGGTAAACATCACTTAGCAAGGCTTGCCTTGGCAGGTTGTCACAGAATCACAGTTTAAGCTGGTGTGGCTCCACTGAAGCCAGTAGAGCTTTTATTATTGTTTATGATTGTCAATACAGTACAGCTAAGGTTATGTAAGGCATAGACTAATTGCCACTTAGGGGTATGTCAAGAGAGAACCAGGCCCCTGCAGTCAATTCGTCTGTCACAGAGCACCTGAGCAAAGACTAACCTCATAGTTCTACAACCTCTACTTTATATAAGCAAGAATCTGCACTGAAATAAATGTTAAATTGTGTTTGTATGTGTGTGTAAGTCAGAATCAAGTTAAACCTCAGACTGGTTGCAGTCTATGTTCAGGGTCTCAAAGAAAAGCAAATATCTTCATATGAACAATGAAAATATTTGAATCAATGAAAAAGGAAAGATTGTTCTCTTGAAAATAAGCTATACATTTAATGACCACTTTGTGGTCATTTGCCACACTCTAGTTAAAAGAATATAATGAAAAATTATTGTTGTAACATCTGGACTACTACAGAAAACAGTGACTGATTGCCTTGTTGCCATTGTCTTTCCTTTTTCTTCATGTTCCATTACTATCTGCTATTATAACTTACTATCCCCCTCCTAGGTTGCAACCCACCTGGATTAAATTTCTAGATAAAATATTTAATTCTTTACAGAAAAATTGCTAGAGAATGTTTCTCTATGTTTCATTACTATGCATATCATATCTTTCATATGCTTTATATCCATAACTACAGTTTTAAAAAGCTAACAACTTTAAAATAAATACAGTATGTCAAGGAAATGACATATGCTTCAACTTAAAGATATTGAATAATTATGAATTATACTAGTGATCCTTTAATGTTAAAATCATTCTGATAATTTAAAATGGCAAATAATTTTGCACATGAAACATATGCTGGTGCTTTGAATAATTTTTTTAAGATCTTCATTTCCTAACTCTCTTGAGAGTTTTTGGGTACCCAAGAAAGCTTGCGTTTCTTTCTTATTAGTTGGTGGAGACATTGCTCTTATCTTGTTGATCACATCTGTGGGGATCTGTCTACGTCCATCTTGCCATTTTATTCCCAAAAATTGAATCTCCTGTGCAGGTCCCTTGACCTTACTCTGTTTTATGGCAAAACCAGCTTTCAGCAGGATTTGGATTATTTTCCTCCCTTTCTCAAAGACTTCTTCTGCTGTATCGCCCCACACAATAATGTCATCAATGTATTGCAGGTGTTCTGGAGCTTGCCCCTGTTCCAGTGCAGTCTGGATCAGTCCATGGCAAATGGTAGGGCTGTGTTTCCACCACTGGGGCAGTCGGTTCCAAGTGAACTGGACACCCCTCCAAGTAAAAGCAAACTGTGGCCTGCACTCTGCTGCCAAAGAAATTAAGAAAAATGCATTGGCAATATCAATCGCGGCATACCACTTGGCTGCCTTTGACTCTAGTTCATACTGAAGTTCTAGCATGTCCGGTACGGCAGCACTCAATGGTGGTGTGACTTCATTCAGGCCATGATAGTCCACTGTTAGTCTCCATTCTCCATTAGACTTTTGCACTGGCCATATGGGGCTATTAAAGGGTGAGCGGGTCCTGCTGATCACCCCCTGACTCTCCAGTCTACGGATCAGCTGATGGATGGGAATCAGGGAGTCTCGGTTGGTGCGATATTGCCGCCTGTGCACTGTGGTTGCAATTGGCACTTGTTGTTCTTCGACTTTCAGCAACCCCGCAACAGAAGGATCCTCTGAGAGACCAGGCAAGGTGGGCAGCTGCTCAATTTCCTCAGTCTCCAAAGCAGCAATACCAAAAGCCCACCGGTACCCTTTTGGGTCTTTGAAGTACCCTCTCTTGAGGTAGTCTATGCCGAGGATGCATGGAGCCTCTGGACCAGTCACAATAGGGTGCTTTTGCCACTCCCTCCCAGTCAGGCTGATTTCAGCCTCCAGCACAGTCAACTCTTGGGATCCTCCTGTCACTCCAGAAATATAGATGGGTTCCACCCCTTGACAGCTTGATGGCATCAGGGTACACTGTGCACCGGTATCTACTAGAGCCTTATACTTCTGTGGGACTGATGTGCCAGGCCATCTTATCCACACAGTCCAGTAAATCCGATTGTCCCCTACCTCCACCTGGCTGGAGGCAGGGCCCCTCTAATGGTCATCACAGCATTGGACACTTAAGTTGTGGTGAAAGGGATTATTCTTCGTTATCACAGGAGCTGGAGTAAAATCAGCTCTTCCACTCCACCTGGGAAACTGCTCACCAGAGACTGAAGCCGTAGCTCTCATGGGATGATCAGTCTTGGCCCTTGCTCCCCTCTTCAATTCACTCACCCGTTCCTCCAAAGCTGAAGTAGGTTTTCCATCCCACTTTGTCATGTCTTCTCCGTGATCCCGCAGGTAAAACCATGGGGTACCCCGTGGCATATACCTCCTGTATCTCCTCTCTTGGACAATAGGACGCCTTTTGTCAATAGCTGAGACGTGTGTTGGTACACATGAGGAGCTGGATAAATCAGATAGATCGCCCCTCAATTGTTTGAGGTCCTGGGACAGTTTTTCCACAGCTGAGATGATGGAAGGGGTGAGATTGTCTTTGAACTCTTGGAGTTTATGAACCATTTCATCCACTGTTAGTGGTACTATGTCATTCCAGGTTACTGTTGCCAATGAATGGGCATAGGATGACGGTGCATTCCGTGTAAGTTTCCGCCACATGTGTCGTGTACATTCAACTTCATCTGGATCTATGGGTGTATCCCCGTTATTCGGCTTGATGTGATATAGATCATCTCTACGATGGCTGATTCCCTCAGAGACTGGATGCCTTTGTCTATAGTAGTCCACTTGGCCAAACGACTCATAACATCATCCTTGTATGGAAACCTTTCTTTCACAGCTGCCAAGAGCCGCCTCCAAAGACTGAGGGACTTTTTCTCTCTTGCAATTGTTTTGTCAATTCCCCCTTTTCTAGCAAGTGATCCCAGCTGCTTGGCTTCTGTACCTTCTAGTTCGTGACCATCGGCCCCATTGTCCCAGCATCGGAGTAACCAGGTGATGATGTGCTCCCCTGGTTGATGGGTAAAATCTTTTCGCATATTCTGTAGCTCGGTTGAGGTCCGAAGTCAAGAGGTTACCTCTTCTTCTTCTTCTTCGTCATGTGATGATGACTCCTGATCAGATGCTAGATCGGGTGGTGAATTCATTGTTTCTTCATCCCTCTTCACCCTTCTTGCCTCTTTTTTGCTTGTTCTCTTGCATACAGGGGCAACTGATATTGGTACGAATTGATCCTCTGGTTTGGCTGCAGTGATTATCACTGTGGTTTGAGTAGCAACTGTACTTGTTGCTGGGGGTGGTGTAGCTGCTGTGCTTGGAGCTGGGGTAACCGCGCTGTCTGTTGCAGTCGAAGTTTGAGCAGCTGCTGTACTTGCTGCTGGGGTAGCTGCGCAGTTCATTGCAGCCAAAGTTTGAGTAGCGACTGTTGCTCTGCCCTCAGATCTGCCGACATTCTTTTCCTTTTGAAGGTGCTGGATAGTGTTGAACAAGGCCCTGTAAGCATAGGCCAAGTCCCAGCACGTTGCCATGATTTGTCCGTCTCTGGTATGGCCAGAATGACCACACACCTCATTTAAGTGTTTTACTAATTCTTCTGGATTTTGCAGTTGTTTGGTAGTGAAATTCCAAAATACTGGAGGGGCCCACTGACCTAGATACTTGCCCATACTATCCCACACACCCTGCCACTCATGACTGTCCAGCCTCAGGGAAAATCTCTCGGTCCTCCTACATCGTCGTTTGACCCCAGACAAGACCCAAACCTGACTCTGCTTAACTCTTGAAATCAGTCATGGGCAAAACACACTCTGTATGCGTGCTAGCATGGTGATTCCCATCACGATCAGCAAACAAGTCTCAACAGCATTGTGACAAGTGACTATTAATCCGGACAGATCTGTCGTTATCTCAACCCTTCGTGCCCCACGTTGGGCACCAAAAGAACTGTCGTGGTTTAAACCCTAGCCAGACAGCTTGTTCACTCACTCCCAGTGAGTGGTGCTGGGCTGAGAGCAATTGAGGTCCCAACCCCCGCCCCTCCCCCCCCCCCCCCCCCCCCCCGGGGGTCTCCCCTTCCCCTCTCCTGGAGGAACGGAGAAAAGGATCGAAAGAGTGCAACTCCCACGGGTTGAGACAAGAACAGTCCAGCAACCAATGTACAACACAAATCACCACCGCTACTACCAACGACAAGAAAGATAAGAGAAAATAACAAGGGAAGAGAATACAATACCACCGGCCAAGAAGCGAGTCCCACCCAGAAGCCTGTGTCCTTCTGGGTAACTCCCAGTAACACCCCACCTCGGGCATGACGTTCTGTGGTATGGAATACCTCTTTGGCTAGCCTGGGTCAGGCGCCCAGTCTCTGCTTCCTCACAGCTTCCCCTCCTCCCTGGCAGAGCATGAGCCTCACAAAGTCCTTGGTCAGGGTAAACATCACTTAGCAACAACCAAAAACATCAGTATCACCAGCACTGTTCCCAGGCTGGAAGTCAAAACACTGCACTGCACCAGCTACCACGAAGGAGAAACATGACTGCTACTGCTGAACCCAGGACAATATGTTATCACTATAACAACCACTTGTCATTTGGAGAACAGCTTCAGATTAATACTATTTATGGTTATCTCCATTCATTATGTTTAGAATTATTTCTGTGGGTAAACTTACTCCACTGATAGTCTTAAATTAACAAAATCATAACTGGGTTTATTTTCGACAGAAGTTAGATGTCATAATCTACCATGTTTGAGGGAATATTGACTTTGAGGACCTAGAAACTATCTTGAGGACCCATCATCAGTGTTTTTAAATTAAATGGGAAGTTATAGATGATAGAACTTTTTATGTGGGAATGTATGACAAGTTGCAATTTCATGAATTGTGTTATGGTCTTGTTTAAAATGAGGTCAAATGGGCTATTCTCTGTAGTTAAGATTCTTAGCTGTTTCTTACAACAGTATCACCTTTTAGGCCACAAAAAAAAGAAAAAAAAAGTAGCATACAATTTGAGTTTTCACTGAGCTTGGAAAAGTACTTGCTGCACACGCTTGTCAGATAGCATCATATATGCTAGTTAAAAGGATGGACAAAACTCTATATGTAGTCATCACTCCAGACAGACTTTTCACTCACGCTACCACAGTCTTACCATTCTTTCTGAGTTTCCAGTCTGTACTGCTTTCATGTTCTAGACATACTCTTTGTTTAAACGTCCTGTAGTGGAAGGGCCCAGCATCCCCAGTGATTCGTATTGCATTAAATTGCATTGCATTGCAATCCATTCCATTCCATTCCTTTTCATGCCATGCCTCTCCATTCCATGGCACCACCTGGCAATGCAGCAATCACAGTGCCTGAGATAAAAAGGAGTAGCCTCCAGTGTCCCCTGGCAGACATGGCCTGCAACAGACTGAAGACATCTGAGACAAAGTTCTTGAGCTGATGGAGTTACAGGGGCTGAGGAAGGAAGACCAGTGACTAGCCAAGGCTGCCGGAGGTTCTCTGCTGCAAGGCCAGCTCCTGGCAGGACCAGCTTCTTAGTTCATCGGAGGGGTAGCAACCCTTTTCAGCTGGATAGCTGTGGCCGGACTATAGGAGTGCCTTCTTGGGGAGCACTGCAGAGTTCACCGTCCTCATCCTTCGTGGAGCAAGGTCCAGAGGCTGGGATACAGAAATGTTTCCAGGGGTCCCAGTGCTTTGGAGCAGCCACTGGTGCCCTGCCAGGTGTAGGAAGGATTCTTGCCCACAAGGTCCATCAGGCCGGGGGCCTTTGGCAACTCTTAGAAGCCTCTGAGGTGGCTCCAGGTTGAGGGAGAATGGGGTTTAGGCATCTCCTGGAAGGCATGAACAGCCTGTGGACCAGGAGCAGGTCTTGTCCACATGGGTCAGGAAAGAATTTTTCCCTGAGGCAGATAGGTAGAGGTCCCTGGGGCTTTTCTCCTTCCTCTGCAGCATCAGGCAGGACCACTTGTCAGGGCAGGACCACTTGTCAGGGCTCCTCTGGTCCATTCTGCTGTGTTACTGCCTGCTGCACATGCACCACGAAGGTGGCCCCTTGTGTCCTGCAGCTGTGGGGAGGCCTTTTTTTCCCCACAGAGTGCCTGTGGGTCTTGTCGGAGGATTTTTGCCTTCCTCTGCAGCACTGAACACAGTGCATCTTTGGGATGTTGTGATCAAAAGGCTTCTGCTTCTGCTCCACTCAGGTGGTCCTCGTGCCCTGCATCTGGGGGAGAAAGTTTTCTAGACACCCAGGTGGCCCCTGGGACTTGCTGCTTGAACTCTGCAGCACTGGGCTCATCCCCTTGCCAGGGATCCCCTGGGCCCTTTCGGCTCAGTGCTTGCCTGCTGCTCTTGCATCTCCAAGGCATCACTCCTGAGCTGGCATTCTCTGGCTCCATGGCCCAGCACAACCTTGGAGCGGGAGCGAGCTCTGCTCTTCCCTTGGCTACATTTCCCTGGGGGTTTTTGCTTGTGCACAGCAGCCTGTGCTTGGAAGGGCTTCGGCCTTGCTGACCAGGCAGTCAGGAAGGCAGGGGTGGGAAGGCAGGAAGGCATGAAGGTAGCAAGGCAGGAAGGCATGAAGGTAGGGGTGGGAAGGCATGAAGGCGAGAAAGCAGGAAAGCAGGCAAGGAAGGAAAGGAAGGCAGGAAGGGAAGGAAGGTTTGTTTTTGTTGACTTCTTGTCACAGTTATTAGTTATTCAAGTCTATCTGATTAAATTACCATCTTTTCCATGCTAACATGCCCTCATAGGACACACTTGGGCATGACTGCACTGCTCCGTGGAGCACCTAAACTGAGCACTGTTGACCTGAGCAAATATATACCAACAGTTTAACTGTATACAGCAAAAGCTTGAAAATAGCACTCAGTACTACTTGCGCACTAAAGCACAGTCAATCTTGTAGTCAGAAGGTGTCAACTCATCTGTCTAAATTGTGACAAGCATAAACATTGCTATAGAGTTTAAGATATCTGTCTGGGATTTCTAGAGTTAACAGTCCAAAATAATATACAGAAAGAGATGATATATAATAATATACAAAAAGAGATAAGCACCTCCCATATGAAGACAGGCTGAGAAAGTTGGGGCTGTTCAGCCTGGAGAAGAGAAGGCTGCATGGAGACCTCATAGCAGACTTTTCTGATTTGACGGTTAATGGGGGAAAGAAGGTGTGAAACATGTCACTTTCAACATAGCATTACAAATGTGGCTATTGTCTGAATTGAGAACATATTCTTATACTAATTTTTTTGCTAACGGCTCCTGGTGTTATTTTCCCATAATTTCAATGGCAACTTTCAGTCAATAATAATGCAATGCACCAGAAGAATAAACATTTTTTTTATTTTATTTTATTTCTTGCAATAATGCAAAATACTGCCTGACATAGGATAGTATTGGGCACTAGGGTTAGTTTTGGCAAACCTAATCTTGGAGGTTGTAGACAAGTAATTCTGAAATGGTAGGCTGGTATCAGATGTAAATGATAAATTGCTTAGGTTTTTTTACCAACAACTCATTCTTGACTTACATTTTACTTACATATTAATTCGTATTTCATAATAGAATAATAAAAATTATTTTTTAAATGTTAAATGTTAAATATTCAATGATGTAAGCAACACATCAGTTTCAGGGGGAAAATCAAGTCAGTGGAACAACAGTAGAGAGTTGAGTGTGGTTTGAATCTTTAAGGTTTTTTTAGTGTTTCCAAATCACAAGATATTTAGAAGAAAGATTGTTTCTTCATACATCTGTTGTCAGCTGAACATGAAATATTTTTCTATCACAGACAGAGGCAAAGGGTTTTATTTGGTTATAAAGATATGTGGCTTGATTTCTCTGTATCACACTTTCAAGAAATATTACTTGAAGATTTACAGTTGTTCTCCCTATCAGATTTACTTTTCCTATACTGAGAAATCCATAAATTGTAAGGTTTTAGCACATTTTTTTATACTGAAATACATTCAGCAGATAATTAGACACTATTTAAGAATTTCTGCTCTGAAGCTATGCTATTAGGACTGCAAGCTTTTGTTTGTTTTAACTGCATCACTGCTGCTATAAAAGGTCAAAATGGAGCAAAACATCTCTTCTATTGCTCCACATTCTTGACATATCATTCCATTAAAAAGCTGGCATGTAGGAGAATTCTGTTTTTCCACTAGCAAGTAGACCTGTTAAATGACAAAGATTATAGCTAGCCAAAACACAGTATTTCCTATAGTACATCTTGCTGTCTGGGGACTACTTCTCCTTAAAGTATAAATTAATAAAGGAAGGTAGTGAAGGAGTTAAGGCCCTTTATGAGGGGTACTTTTTTATTTTTTTATGATATAACATCAACTATTGTTTAGACATTCACTTCTGGGTTGTATTTTCAAACCTCATTAAAGATATAAAACTCAATTTTCATCATTTAATGATATCAAATGTGTATTTAATAGACATCTGTCAATAAATGTTGTGAAAAGCACAATAAAAAGGGAAAGTACTATAAAATTGTAAAAGACAGCAATGCCCACATTGAAAGCTTGAAGAACTTTTCACTTCAAGAGAATAGTGTCTCTAGCATTTTAGTACTAATTGAATTCTTCTGTTCACAAGAACGCTTCACACTTTACATCTTAGCAGTACATATATAGAGAGCAGTTCTGCGAGATATTTATGACCTATTAGAATCTTGCATGACATCTCTTTCTTTCCCTGCATCTGTCTTGGAATAACTTAATGAAAAGTTTACAGATGGTGCAGCCCTAGCCAGTTTATAAAATTATATTTAAAATCAGGTGAAGATGTTGTGGAATACAAACCCCATCAAATTTCTAAGGTTATATGTATATATATATCTATCTATCTATATATATATCCACCTGTTAACCTAACATATGGTATGATTTTCATAGGCCTGATGACATTCGAGATTTTGCATGGTGGTAGTTGATACAGCTGAGCATAAATGAATTAAGCTTTCTCAAGCCATAGCTGGAGGCTAGTCAGGAGAACCTGTGGCACTGGAAATCTACTTTTGCATCCCAGTCTCCTTATGCCTCCTCCAGTTTGACCTTATCCTGGTGTAAATGAAATTATTTCTTTGAAGCATCTTTATTTCAGATGAGATACTAACCTTGTTTGAAAAAACTGCAATTTTACCTACTCAGTGATACGCATATTTCTAACTTTTTCTCAAAATTTAGAGAAGAGGAATAATTTACAAGTACATTATAGAAGTGTAATAGAAGGAAAAAAACTACGAATGCTGGTGTGCAAAGAGTGCCCCATAAAAAGAGATTCCAACTTCAGAGGTCTGTTTGCATAAGGAGAGAGCCTGAGTTCATTCAGAAACCCCTGTATCTTTTGACAACTTGGATAAGGATAGATAGTTTAAGCATCTCAGGAATTTTTCATGTTCTTCTTCTATTCAGTTTTGGATATAATTGAATGATTATGCCTAGTTTGATTGTATTTTGACTCTGGAGCTCCTGGATTCCTTGAATATTTTAAATTTTATTTTCTGGTTAGTATAAAAACATCAGAGTAGACATTTGATGATTTACGTAAATTTGTTTTCATTATTTGAGGAGCTAGAATTTATAGATGGACTTGAAATACAGTTTTAATAAAGAATTTTTATTGCTTTTTCCTTTCCCAATGGCTGCATTTGAATGAAATACATGTAGCATATGAAATACACTCCTCATTGATACTAGACTCTAAACTACCTCATGATCTGGAGGCAAATGCTTCATTGAAGCATTGAATAATAGCATATTTTAAAAAGCGGCTCATAAAATTATCTAGGTTTTTGTTACTGATCAATTCCTTCAAGCAGATACATTTTAAGTAGTTTTACTTTGTTAGACTTTATACAGAGTTGTTTATATGAGCTTAAATGCAGCTTTTAGGTAATAATTGCAAGATCTTTCTGTTCACTATTGAAAGAGATTTGCAACTAACCTGTAACTCTGACATGTTAATTAAGAGTTAGTAAACTTTGTTATTTCTGTAGTATATCTATGGATAGAAGGCAATCACATAAGGTCACCTGAAAGGGAAATATCAGTAATATGTAGTTACATACCGAAGTAGCTTTTGTCTGAGATAACCACTATAATAAAGAATAAAGAGCTCACAATTTCACAGGGCCAAATCCAGCCATGCAGCTGATACATCTCCTGTGGCTGTTCAACACTACAGGTACAACTCAAAACATGTAAAGCTGGTTTAAATGGCTCCTTAGTCTCCTGGCCACTCTTCTTTATTAGAAATGCTGTAGTTCTTTGACAATCTGGTCCACAAATTCTGGATCTCATCTTTCATAACACCTTAAATATTCCCTCTCCCTCTCCCAGTTTTATTAGAAATTTATTCTCCTTTTTTTTTGTCTGCATTTTGTCCTTTGTAACAGAATGCACAGAATATGTGAAATTTTGTTTTATAAAAATTATCTTCTACAGTTATCACTATAGTTTAGACTTTTAAACCCTTTGTCTTTTTGGAGTTAACATTTTCATGCTCAATTACATTATATGTAAAACAATAGTTGTTATTGATGCTACGCTTTCCATGATTTAGCAATATAATCTAACCTTCTCAGTAGGACTTCTAAGGATGATTTACTGTCTGAATGAAAGCATTCCTCTGGAATTAAAGAAAAAAAAAAGACTGCTTTTTGTTCAGTTCTTGCTATAGTTTTCTTCGATAAAATCAGGGCACTATGGGTCTGTTAATATGAGGAGTCACTTTGATTCTTCATGTGTGTACAACGACTCTCCAGTATATCAGAATGTTTTTTGAATCAGGGAATGAACGGAACTTTTGGAGACAGACACACTAGAACCAAGTCATATGAAATAAACCCCCTCACCCATTTCCCTCTGGTTATCAGTGACAAGTAGCATCAAGCCATGATCTATCGGTTGGCCAGTTCTTTAATGTGTCATATAATGATAAGATCATAGTGATTATATTTGCTTGGCAATGAGTGATATTCTTTACAGAATCCAAAATGAATGACACTTCATATACCACATTGGTAACCTTATCAAAGAAAGATAACAAATAATTGACAGAATTCAGGGAAATAAATTATATGGCTTTAGTTCTTTATTAAACAGTATGGATCTCCAAAACACTGTTTTCCTTAAACCTGCAAAAACTCAGCAAAGTTATGCAGTATTAGTACTGTTTAGAGTATGTTCTTGATAGAGCCGAAACATAAGGTTCCATTTTTGTGCACAAAAGCAGAATTTGAGCTAATTCTCATGAATAAACGTTTTCTTGTTATTCCTTAAGTTCCATTCTACACCCTTTATTAAGAAGGATGTTTTAGCACTAATATATCCTTAAAGAAATCATCTTGGTTTGGAACATTCTTCCTCTTTTAGAGTATTTTTACTTTTTGATCCCTGGAAAAACCCATGTATAACATTATAATTAAAAAAAATCCTTCCTCTTTTTTGCTGTTAATGTCTTGGTAGAAATTAATATCCTTGCTTTCAAAATGAGAGTTAGTTGGGAGCTATAGCCTGATGTTCTAGACATCTAAAGCAACCTGGCAAAGTTTTTATATTCAGGGAATTATTGAATAAGCCATGAGTTATGTCACCTCCTTCACACTAGGTAAGATCAATGATGCTGCATAATGTCAGGCAAGTGTTTTCACTGAGTGACAAGTGACAACACCTGAATAACAAAGACTATCTTGGCAAATACACAGTAATGAAAAACATGACAAAACTTCAAATTACTACCTTTGTATGCAATGTGATTAGCTAGGTACGTATTGTGAATACTTTGTGTCAGCGTGGTGTGCCTAAGTGATAATTAAAAGATTAATTTGTGGCTCAGTTGACTTTCCTGAGTGATATGCAATTAAGCTGGTTATCAATAAATATCCTGGCCCCATTTGGCATAAGATGTGGTAAGTAATGTAAATGAGTGTGGTGCAACATGTCAGGTGTTACAGATTGTACATATAGTACTTGTCTTCCTCTCTACATAAATCCTCTAGTATAAAGAAATAGAAAGTATGAATTTCGAAGCATTATTAATCCTTTCTTTTCCAAATAAGAGGAAAAAAAAAGTGAAAGGAGAAAGGAAAAGACTATTTTTCCCTTTTCAAACCTGATGTAGCAGGCTTGGTAAAAATGTTAGGGGTTAAAGATGTGACAAGTGAAATCTGATTTGAAAAATAAGATGTCAGCTAATACAACATAAATATAATCACTGAGAAAGTTTAAAGTATTTCACAAAATAACAAAATAGCACCTAGAGAACTAATCCTAAAAGGAACACTGGTGTAGCTATTTTAACTAGGACAGGAAAAGTTAGTTATCTCTGTTTCTATTTTAACACATAATTGAGAAAAGGCTCCCAGGTTGTAAAAAAGTTTGGATAAAGCTAGATTCACTGGGAAATCTATGCTGAATTTGACTAATTGGCTCATTTTAGCAAGTCAGGCAAATGCTTAAAAAAGTATTTGCCAGCAATTAGGAAGCACAGATTCAGGACTTTGCTCCAGTCTACTTCAGAAAGTGAATTTCATTTGAGGTTTTCAGTATCTTAATTGAAGAGATTTTTTTTATTTTTTTTTTTTTTTTTAAAGCACATGACCATTATAAAACTGATTCTGTGTGCTTTTATTCATTTTTTCCATAATGATGGGATTCTATTTCAGATTAATAATTTCTAACATATAATACGATGTTAAAATCTTCCTGCAGATGTCTATAGATGTGTTTAAGATGCTGCTATAGTCCATGGGGATAAAACTCAAGCTGAGTACCCTCTGGGACACTGTAGTGTATCCAAGACAATTACACTAGGTTAGCAGGTAACAGTTCAGGATTTATGATGACCTATATCCCTTTGTAGTGCATGATGACCACCATTTAGGTGTCTACAATGCCTAAAATGATTTTGTGGTCAATATGTGGTATAACTTGAGATGGCTGATGTTAACCAAGGCATGTACATACCAAGAATATGATACTAGGACTTGTAAAAAACCTGTGCCCTTCTGGACAAGTACTTAAAGGTAGGGGAAAAATGATCCAGGAAAAAAAAGTGAAAAATAAGGAGTTTGGTATAACGATTTTAACTGCATTATTATTCATACTGAAGCTTTTTCTGCATATATGTCTTCTTACTCTCTCTGTAACGATTGCTTTGGACTAAAAATGATTATTGATCAAGAAAAGTTCAGGCAGAGCAAGCAGAAGCTGTAGTCCTGAGGTCTACTCAGTAAACAGCTTATGGCCTGTTACAATACTGTCAATACCACATTACATGACTACAGATTTATAGATCAGGATTTTACTCATGACCTGCTTGTTCCTAACTTTTTGTGCAGAGACTGAAAGCTGAGCCTAATTCAGTAATTCAGTAAGGCTTCTGTACTACTCTGATAATGCAGAATAACAAAGAACTGATCATGTACCCTTCAATGAAGGACATGTAGATGTGTTTTAAGTTTAAAAGGTTAAAGCAACCAGTGTGCTGGCAGTTCTGACTTGTATGCACCAGACAGAAAATAAATAACCCATATCAAACCAATCAACATTGTCAAATAACCTTAGGACATTCAGCTAAACATGTTTCAGGTGCTGACTCAATACCAAATTTGTCATTGAATATCAACCTTCTTCAAGAATAGATATCTAAAATAATATATTATTTTTGCTCAGTTTGGCAAACCACAGAAATGAGAGTTTATTTAGTCTGAATTTTCCCAGTTATGGCTGTTGAATAGTTTTTGGAAGGATGCTTTCCTTGGTAGTCCCAGCACACTTTACTGAGGCAGACAAGCACAATCACATTTGCACAACATTATATGACTGAAGGCACCAGATATATTGCTGTGAGACTCCCACTATAAAATACAGGGGAAAATTGCCTCATTCTGCTTTTTGTATGAAGAAATGAGAACACCTATAAACATCTTGAAATAACAAATTAAGGAAAATAGATCACTTTATAAAATATTCATGCAGCCCTTTCATGGGAAGACAAGTCAGTGATTTAGACGAATCAAAAGGAATTCATACTTTTGAATATAAACAGGTAAAACTATACATTAAATCTTAAAATGGTTTAATACAGAAAACTGCATCACTTTCCTTTGAAAAGAGCTTGAGAAATATGTAAAAAACCCACAAGATGTAAAAAAATATTACTCCAAGCAACATGATAATGAACTGACACCTGAAGGCCAAAAGTAATAGCTCTTAACTCATGGTGTCATAGGGAACTAAAAGAATTTAGGTTACATTTATGGCTGTGTATTTGGGTTGGAAATCTGCCAGCTTCCTACAATAATACTTGGATCTGTGTATAATAATTTTGAATGTTCTTCCATGAATTGATGAATTAATCATGCAGTCAACTAACTTATTCACCTCAAGGTGTTGACTTTTCCCCTTTTAATTTGTTTGTTTGTTTAGAACAAAGGAAATGAGACATAGAAAGTTGTGGTCATTGCTTAAATATGGGTGTTTTTTCTTGATTTTGGAAAAAAAACAGTCACAAGATTTTCTGTAGTGCTCTACGTATATAAAGAAATAAAAATCAATTGATTTATACTTTTGTACATTTATTTATGCCTTGGATGAGTTATAAATGATGCCTGAGCACTCTTTTGAGGAAAGATCATTTTGCAGTTTCTCTACTGCACAGATACCTTGTTACACAGGTATCCTAATGAAAGGAAAGAAGAAATCTAAATGTGAGAGAGAAGGAAATACCCTTCTACAATCTTATTAACCAAAAACATGGACAAGAAACACTACCTATCATCATAAACTGTAATTCTCTCATTTTATCTTGTAACATGTTCAGGTAAAGAACATAGTCTAAAACATGTTTTAACTTTTTTTTATTTTTTTTTTTTTTTTTAACAGCCTGCTATGTAAGCCAGAACATCCTGGTGTTGCTGCAGATTTCAGAATTTCTTCCTTACCTTAGGACTGAGAAAACCTGAGGAAAAGTCTGCAGTATAACATTAGGTCATTCAGATGACGTCATTAAAACTGCATCAGATTTAAGACCTGTCTGGTGTTTGACCCACAGAAACCACCAGTGCAGAATCCCAGAGAACCTACCACAGGAAGAAAATAAACAATTTTTAGACCTTACAGAGTTTTATGATCCAGAAGCTTCCTGAGTCAGAGGAGGTGTCCTTGGATATATCTTTTAGCAGATTTTAATTCAATGAAATTATTTAAGTAAAAACCACTGCCCATCTCACCATTTAATAAATAAAAGGTAAAAGAAGAATACATACTGAATCTGTATGGCGTGCTTAGAGTTTTCCTGTTTATCTATCTGATGTTTTGAATCACCACAGAAAAATAAAAGGATAAAAAGATAAAATCAGCGTCCATTTGATCAAACCTTTTCCCAGCAGTACAACATAATGGACAAGTACTGATCATTCAGGTTTAGTATCCAGCACATTGACAAATATGTTCAAATTTAAAGAACAATGGTTCAGGGAGTCTAGAAAAAAAAGAGATTACTGTAAGCAAGTAAATCAAACAGGCAAAACCAAGAGACTAGTTCACAGCTCTCCTCCATGCATCTCAGAGGAACACTTTTAAAGCCCCACACAAATAACTTCACAAAACCTGAGAATTCTGTATTCATCTCATTCTTCAGTGTTAGAAAACCTATTGAGACTAAAGGCTATTATCTTCTATAATATGCATGATTTACCTATAAATTTCTGTGGGTTTTTCTTTTTTTCTTTTCTTTTGGGGGGGGGGGTATTCATTTTTCTAAACAATTGCTTTAATAGAAATATTTACAATTCAAATTTCTCTTTCATCATTTTTTCACTTTAGGGTGAATTTTATCAACATGCAAATGAACAATTCAGAACTTGCTAGAAACAAACAAGAAAAAAATAAGGCAGCTTCTGGACACAGGCAGCTTTTCTCAGATTCTGGTTCCCATGAATATCACAATAACTAAAAATAGCGTTAAAAGATTCACGACATTTGCTACTGCTTTTACACCTTATGACTTTTTTCAATGAACATAAATTTATTTTTGAGATCTTCTTTCTGTTTAAGACAACGTACTCATCCTAAGACTGTTAAAAATACAAAGAGCTAGTTGTCAATATTTCAAAATGAACAGATGATAGCAGAAGCAGATGAAAGTGTCATGAAGTTTCCAAAAAGGCCTGCCCATTTAGCCATCAATGGAGTGGATGAAAAGTGCTCAGAAATCAGCCTGTAGCTAGACTAATCACATCTAACTCTGACCTCCTAGAGGGAGGATGTCAATAGTCACTGATGAAACACAAGTGTCTAACATCGGTGGGATGATTTATCATTATGGAAGGGTTCTTATTATGGAAAGAGCCACCCTAAAATCCCTCTTTCCTGTTCTCTTTCTTCTCTTTACTCTTGACTGCCTAACCATGGTGGACTCCAGTTGCCTAAACATAAGTGTCAGGTGTCATGTCAAATCTGCTGGACTATCCGAAAGTTCACAGAGGAGCAGGAGAGCTTTGAGAGAAACTTTTCCGGAGAGGCAGCTGGAAGCCAGATGAAATATGTTATATCATCCAAATGGCTCTAGGCACATAACTTAAGGTGACAGAATGTTTATTTTAGAAACAGATTCAGCTCCAGATTACAGGCAGATTTGGGTACTATATCTGAGCTTGTACTGTAATCAATGGATCTATAATCAATAGACAGGCCTTGATTCAGTTGCTTTCACAATGGCATCTATTTTTATTTGAAATGCCTATTGGTATCCTGACTGTTCTGTAGATGCATGGGTGTTTCATGCGTCATTTCCAGCCATCTCCACATACTTGGATATACTATCACTGTTGAAATGGCAACACAAGTCTAAGTTCAGTCAGCTGCCCTTCCATTACAAACAGCAGTCTAAGATACCTTTACTTAAGACCTGAAACTTAAAATCTATTTTTAGGTCTATTAATACATGAATATATTTCAAACGGTGTTGTCCTTTAAAAGACTTCTATAGCTTCAAATGAAGCAACTTGGTGTTCATTATTCCGGAAAATTGGAAAAAAAATATAATAACAATGATGATAAGTACTGTTAATAATTATCTTGTAAAAAACTCAGCCACATTTTGCAGTGTGTAAGTGTATAAAATGTAGCATTTTAATTTCTTACAGGCAAATCAGCAAAACTTGTTTTAAATAGCTTCTTGACTAACCCCTGAAAATTCTTCCTTTTCTCAATATTCTGCTAATCCTTTCTGAATATTGGCATTTCTTTAGGAATATCTACATGTAATTTTGGATTTTGCTGGCAGACGTAGGCTTTTCTCTCTAACACTCAAGGCAGACAGATTCTAGCCAGTTCTCAGACTGTATAAATGCAGTTAGCAAGTCTAAAGAATGGTATAGAAAGCCAGTGTCAGCAAAAGGAGGCTCATAACATTTCCTTCAGAAATAATAGAGACCTCCATGAGTATGATTGAATGCTTCAATAACAAAGTCTGTTTGATGCTGTTATTTCTAACAAAATCCAAACTTCCACACCTGCATAAGTGCATACCTTTCTACATGTATGCAATCAAAATTCTGAAGTATATACTCCCAGCCAAAAATACGGAATGAGATCCTGCTTTTTTTTTTTACTACATAATTTATTACTTTTTTTAGCAGATGACTGTACTACAGTCATTGGAAGCTTTAAATAATTGCTGGGTTTTGTAAAAAAAAAATAAAATTCTAAGTTAACACAAGATTATTTATGCCCTATTAACATTTTAAAAAATTTTATGCACTATTGATGTTACCATGCAAAATGAATTCTTTAAAAATGACACCCTTGTAGATGTCTTGGAGAAAAAAAATGAAAAAAGGCAAACTAAAATTAAATTCATAAGTAATTTCTCCTGAGCAGTTATTCCACAAAACAACATGGAAAAAGCTGCAGACAGCCACATTATTCCTTATTATCTCCATGCAATACACTGGGTTAGCAAGTTTTTTCTATATTAATGTCATGTGGCTGAGCCTAGGCCTGAGGACATTTCCTAGTGACATTAGCTGAATAGCTAAGAAGAACAAGCTTGTTTGAGTGAAAAAAGGGAAAAAAACATCCTTTGTTCTCTCAGTCTTTCACAATGTTCTGACTGAAGAGAAAGTGTGAAGTACAGAGACAATGAGCATCTGAAGGAGGGGCAACATCAGAAGAAAGAATTTTAAAGGATTTTTGAGTCATATTTCATTTCAATGTAACTTTCTTCTCTCCATTTTCTGTCTTTTGATATGTATCAAAAATAAGAATAGGATTCAGTCACTCCAAAGGGAAAATAAAAAAAAACAAAACAACAAAACAAAGCAAAAGGAAAACCTTCTCAAAAGCTGTGTGCAAAAACAAATGCTTTAATCCAATCTTTTGCTGAGTGTTTGTGTAAGTATGTCTCATATATCAAGCATGCACAGTTCTAGAAATACCCTTATCAACTTGAAAATAACTTTTTATGTCTTAGATTTTAATAGATTGCCTATCAGATGGGGTACTTATCTGGAAGCAGTTGTATTCCTCAATATTCCCATTTGATTTTCTTATAAAGACATACTCCACAGATGTGAAAGACTGGAATTATTTTGCGTAATGTGGAAAAAGAAAGCATTATTATGTAGTGAATATAGCACACTATGTAGTGCATTATGTAGGACATGTAATGACAGGACAAGGGGGAATGGCTTTAAGCTGAAAAAGGGGAGATTTAGACTAGACATTAGGCAAAAATTCTTCACTATGATGGTGAGACACTGCCACAGGTTATTGTGGATGCCCCATCCCTGGAAGTGTTCAAGGCCAGGTTGGACAGGGCTCTGAGCAACCTGGTCTAGTGGAAGGTGCCCCAGGCCATGGCAGGGTGGTTGGAACTAGAAGATCCTTAAGGTCCCTTCCAACCCAAACCATTCTAGGATTCTATGATTATCCAAATAGCCACATACAGTAAACCACTGAACAGTAGTAGAGTATGCATACGAGGGAGCATAGCTTTCACCACTGTGAAATTCTACTCATACTGAAAAAAAAAATAAAAAAAAAGAATAATTTATAAATGTACACGCACAGTATACTTGTTTATGTAGCACCTGTCAAAGGCTAGCTTCATTAGCATGGAATCCAAATGACCTCATTATCCGTTCTAAATTTTCTCTCCAAACAAATACTTTCTGTGATGGTGTACGTAGGTTAAAGAGGGTAAACTGATATTATCTGATGCTATGAATCAAGTGTTAAAAAAAATGGTAAGACTTTACTGCCTAAGCTAAAATAGGTAAATTTAATTTTCAGATGTTTATTCTCATCTACTATATGGCCCCTTTTCCTTACTGAAGGGCTAACACCATTGACTTATAACTTCTCTTACACTGATATAGGGATAATTCCAGCCCTGGGCATCTGATGCAAACATAGAGTGAATATACAACATTTTCAAGAGTCTGACCAAAAATTTCTTAAATGTCTACACTCCTTGTAAAAGGTGGAAAATTTGAGGGTCTCTCCTGAAATTTTTCTCTGCAAGAGTTGGGATAAATTTAGCTTTAAGCTGATGAGACTTATAAAATAGAGAAACTAACATTATCTCTAATAAAATTATGCATAACAGTGGAATTAAAAACTGGACCCTTGATGCAGCAAAAAAGAGCTCTTATCTCTGTCACAGAAGAGTTCACAGACTGAGAAACACTGAATTTAACAACAATTAAAACTTAAAATGACTGTAAATTACAAAGGTCCTGTTCCTAACTTTGGAATTTAGTTTACAGTGAAGTAAAATTTACTACTCTATTGCTTGTGTCAAGAGATGGAGGAAATTAATACAGATTTGATAGAGATTTTGGAAAGATGGAGAGTGTGTTTCCCACAGGAACTGATGACATTTGGCTGATGTGATTACTTTACTGGTGTTTGGATTTTCTTGTACATATTCACCATATGTAATAGGTTAGTGCAGCTATAGTCATTCCTAAGTGTCCTTTTACTATTTAAAATGGAAGTTAAAATATAAATAAAAGAAACTATCTTTTTAAATTAGAAATAGATTATTTACTAGAAGTAAGGGATTAACAACTTAAAACTGACATAGAACATGAAAACTGGTTAAAGGGCTCTAGATATAACCTCTTCTTGGAGGAAGTTGTGTTGCTAAGCAACAAAACCCCCAAAGGTTCATAAAATACTAATTAATATACTTAGTGAACAAAGCTATAAATTGTACTGGAAAGGTTATATTAAAGAAGAAGCTGAAACATTTCAGGTAGCATCTTCAACATTCACTCAAAATTGGAGCTCATGATCAAATTTCTGTTTCTTCCAGTGGGGAGCTAAAAACTGGAGACAGCTGAAAATTTCAGTCTAAACGTATCTATGCTGAATATTCAATATTGAGAAAGTTTACTATCTTACTATGAAAGATAAAACTAGCTTATGTGAGCTTTGAGAAAAGAATGGTCACAAGAATTGCTAAGAATCTAATTAGAAATATACTACCTGATTTCTGACTATAAATCAAGTAAGAAAACTAAACAAAGGTTGCATTTTTTTTATATGTGCTTCATATTCTGTTGCTGAACAAAACTGAAGCTTGTGGAGAACAGGAAATGAATGAGTTACATTTTAATTTAATTGATTGAGTACAGAAACATTGTAAAAGCTTCAACCTTGTAGGAGAAACATAAATTGAGAGAGCTTGAAAGATTAACAAATAGATTTAAAAAAAATAAAGTTTTTACAGTATCAAAAAGGCACACAGGATAATGAAAAATTAATCAAGGGAGCCTTATTAGAAACTCTATACAGAAGTGTGATTCTGCTAAAAGTTTGCAACATTGTAAGGCCCTTAATGTCAGAAGGAAAAAGAAGGAAACAACAAAAACTGTTATAAACAAATTATTAGTACAAGCCCACAATGTTATTAACATGAAAATAAAAATAGACACCAAGAACTCTTTCCTTGATTGAGATATGACTGCCTCAGTTATCTGTATCTGGAAACAAAACAGAACAAATCTAAACCAAACCAAACCAGTCAGCTGATCGGAGCTAGCCTAGCTAGAGCCACAGCCGGCACGCTTCAGCGACCGCGAGGGTCAACGGAAATGAGGAAAGATAGCGCAGAGACATCGCGATTCCCGACATCTCCCGATCCCCGAAGCCCCAGCAGCCCTTGCGAGAGAGCGGCTGACGTGGAGGGGGGCGTTCCCACGGTGACGGTGACCACCCCCGTGCCCCTTGCCTTGAAAGAGCCTCGGAGAGGGCAGGGAGGAACAAGCAGGTCGTGTTGCTGACCCTGTTGCTGGTGTTCCAGAATGCTGACCAACGTGGTCACCTCCAGAAAGAGAGCTTGCAGTAAGATGACTGCAGCAACTCAGACACAGACCCCGTCCCAAACCGTGGCTGTTCAGGTCTCTGGATGCAGGGAGTGCCAGAGCCTGCTGCTGCCGGGGGAGGGAGGACAGCATTCCACCTGCGTGAGGTGTGAGCAGGTAGAAGATCTGCTTAGCCTGGTGGCAAAACTTAAGGAGGAGGCTGAGACGCTGAGGACCATCAGGGAGTGTGAAAGGGAGATCGACTGGTGGAGTAACTCCCTGGCGTGCCAGTCGGAACGGTTCCAGGGAGATACCCCCCAAAAGGGGAAGGACCCCCTGCCCTCTCACACAGAGGGGGATGGCCCGAGACAGCCCCTGCCCTGTAGCTGTTGCGCAGAGGTAGGGGACCAAAAAGACGATGAGGGTTGGAAGCGAGTTCCAGTTCGGCGTCGTGGGAAACCCTCCCCCCTTCCTGCCCTGCTTCCCCAGGTGTCCCTCCGTAATAGGTTCGAGGCCCTGGATCTTGAAGGAGAGGTAGGTGAGAATGTGGGGCAAGGCCAGCCTACAAGGCCACATAGGAAAAGGCGGTAGACTTTGCACCTCAAGACTGCCTCTGTTAAGAAAGAAAGAAGGGTCACTGTAGTAGGCGATTCCCTTCTGAGAGGAACAGAGGGCCCGATATGCAGAGTTGACCCTCATCATAGGGAAGTGTGTAGTCTGCCTGGAGCCTGGATCAGGGATATCACTAGGGAGCTCCCCAGCCTGGTGCACCCGACAGACTACTACCCGCTGCTGATCTTCCAGACAGGTGGGGGGAAGCTGCTTCCCGCAGTCTGAGGGGGATGAAGAAAGACTACAGGGCCTTGAGGCGGATGGTGAAAGAGTCTGGGGCTCAAGTGATCTTCTCCTCACTCCTTCCATCTTCCACTGATGATGTGAGAAGGAATGGGAAGAGTCAGTTCATAAACGATTGGCTTCGAGACTGGTGCTACAGGCAAGGCTTTGGATTCTTTGATAACAGCTGGTTTTATAGGGCACCAGTCTGGACAATGACAAGTGGGAAAGGTTTATCTCATAGAGGCAAAAGGATGCTGGGGCACGAATTAACAGAGCTCATTTGGAGAGCTTTAAACTAGATTCGAAGGGGGATGGGGTTGTAGCTAGGCTTGCCCCAGTGGGGCAACACTCCAGAATTAATGAAGACTGGGAGGCCTCCTATAATCCTAGGGTGAAATCGGTGTGCTCAGCTCGCTCCCTGGAATGTCTGTACACCGGTGCGTGCAGCATGGGAAATAAGCAGGAGGAGTTGGAAACCTGTGTTAAGTCAGGAGACTATGATCTGGTGGCAATTACAGAGATGTGGTGGGACAGCTCACATGACTGGAATGTAGTCATGGAGGGCTATGTCCTTTTCAGGAAAGACAGGCCAGCCCGGAGGGGTGGTGGGGTTGCTCTTTATGTATGGGAGCAACTACAATGCACCGTGTTCTGTCCAGGGACAGATGATGAGCGAGCTGAGAGTCTGGGGGTGAGAATTAAGGGGCAGGCTGGCAGGGGCGATACTGTTGTGGGTATCTGTTACAGACCACCAGATCAGGGTGAGGAAGTTGACGAGGCCTTCTACAGGCAGCTGAGAGCGGCCTCACAGTCACAGGCTGTGGTCATCGTGGGGGATTTTAACTTCCCTGATGTTTGCTGGAAGGACCACTCGGCAACCCAGCCACAGTCCAGGAGGTTCCTCCAGTGTATGGATGATAACTTCCTCCTGCAAATGGTGGATGAGCCAACCAGGAGAGGAGCGCTGCTGGTTCTCATCCTCACTAACAAGGAGGATCTGGTCGAAGCAGTAAGGGTTGAGGGCTGCCTTGGTTGCAGCGACCACGAGATGGTGGAATTCAGGATCTTGTGTGGTAGGACTAGTAGAATAGCAAGTAGAATTGCAACGCTGGACTTTAGCAGGGCAAACTTTGGCCTTTTCAAGCAATTGCTAGGGGAAATCCCATGGGCAAGGCTGTTTGAAGGTAAAGGGGCCCAAGATAGTTGGTTGGCATTCAAGGATTGCTTTTTCCGTGCTCAAGATCGGAGCATCCCGACACGTAGGAAGTCAAGGAAGAGGGCCAGGAGACCTGCGTGGCTAAATAGGGAATTGCTGGGTATGCTCAAGTGGAAGAGGAGAGTTTACAGGTCATGGAAGGAGGGGCTGGCCACTTGGGAGGAATATAAGGCTGCTGCTAGAGGATGTAGGAAGGCAGCTAGGATGACTAAGGCCTCCTTAGAATGAAACCTGGTGAGAAGGGTCAAGGACAGCAAAAGAGCTTTTTCAAATACATGGCAGATAAAACTAACACCAGAGGCAATGTAGGCCCACTGATGAACGGGATGGGTGCCCTGGTGACAGAAGATACAGAGATGGCAGAGTTACTGAATGCCTTCTTTGTCTCTGTCTACTCTGCTGCAGGCAGTCCTGAAGAGCCCTGTACCCCTGAGACCTTAGACGAAGTCAGGTCAATGGAGCGGTTTGCCTTAGTCGATGAGGAATGGGTTAGAGACCAGTTGAGCAATCTGGACATCCATAAATCCATGGGTCCAGATGGGATGCACCTGCTGGTGCTGAGGGAACTGGCGGAAGTCATTGCTAGACCACTCTCCATCATCTTTACCAAGTCTTGGGAAACGGGAGAGGTGCCTGAGGACTGGAGGAAAGCAAATGTCACTCCAGTCTTCCAAAAGGGCAAGAAGGAGGACCCGGGTAACTATAGACCGGTCAGCCTCATGTCCATCCCTGGGAAAGTGATGGAACACCTTATCCTTGGTGCCATCTTAAGGCATATCAAGGATAAGAGGGTTATGAGGGGCAGTCAACATGGCTTCATGAAGGGGAAATAATGCTTGACCAATCTCTTAGCCTTTTATGAGGAAATAACACGGTGGATGGATGATGGCAGAGCGGTGGATGTGGTCTACCTTGACTTCAGCAAAGCATTTGACACAGTCTCCCACAGCATCCTCACAGCTAAATTGAGGAAGTGTGGACTGGATGATCAGGTAGTGAGGTGGACTGCGAACTGGCTGAAGAAGAGAAGCCAGAGAGTTGTAGTCTATGGGGCTGAGTCTAGTTGGAGGCCTGTAACTAGTGGAGTGCCGCAAGGGTCAGTACTGGGACCAGTATTATTTAATATATTCATCAATGATTTAGATGAGGGAATTGAGTGTACTATCAGCAAGTCTGCTGATGACACTAAGCTGGGAGGAGTGGCTGACACGCCAGAAGGCTGTGCTGCCATCCAGCGAGACCTGGACAGGCTGGAGAGTTGAGCAGGGAATAACTTGATGAAATATAACAAGGGAAAGTGTAGAGTCCTGCATCTGGGCAGGAACAACCCCAGGTTCCAGTATAGGTTGGGAAACGACCTGTTAGAGAGCAGTGTAGGGGAGAGGGAGCTGGGGGTCCTAGTGGATGACAGGATGACCATGAGCCAACACTGTGCCCTTGTGGCCAAGAAGGCCAATGGCATCCTGGGTGTATTAGAAGGGGGGTGGTTAGTAGGTCGAGAGAGGTCCTCCTTCCCCTCTACTCTGCCCTGGTGAGACCGCATCTGGAATATTGTGTCCAGTTCTGGTCCCCTCAGTTCAAGAAGGACAGGGAGAGAGTCCAGCGCAGGGCAACGAAGATGATTAAGGGAGTGGAGCATCTCCCTTATGAGGAAAGACTGAGGGAGCTGGGTCTCTATAGTTTAGAGGAGAGGAGACTGAGGGGTGACCTTATTAGTGTCTATAAATATATAAAGGGGGAGTGTCACGAGGATGGAGCCAGGCCCTACTCAGTGGCAAACAATGATAGGACAAGGGGTAATGGGTACAAACTGGAACACAAGAGGTTCTACTTAAACTTGAGAAGAAAATTCTTCCTCAGTGAGGGTGACGGAACACTGGAGCAGGCTGCCCAGGGAGGTTGTGGAGTCTCCTTCCCTGGAGACATTCAAAACCCGCCTGGACACATTCCTGTGTAACATTATCTAGGTGTTCCTGCTCCAGCAGGGGGATTGGACTGGATGATCTTTTGAGGTTCCTTCCAATCTCTAGCATACTGTGATACTGTGAAACCAAACCAACCAAACGAAAAAACCCTATGCACAAAATCTTAACTCCTGCTGCAGGTAGATACAATGAGTTTTTAGAAAGGAGTCAGGCCACCAACACTGAATAAAAACCAAATGGGTGACTTTTCACAGGTTTTTCCAGTATAATATGCGATCATCCATTCCGGACAAGAGATCTAGAACTATCTTTTGTGAATGATCACCAAAACATCATAGATTCATAGAGTGGTTGGTGTTAGAAAAGATATTAAGATCATCTAGGTCTAACCCCCCTGCTATGGGACTAGAACGGACACCCCCCACTAGAAAATGGTGTGGAATAGCAACAGCTCCTCATTGCAAAAACCCTGAAAAAAGAAAAACATGATCAGCTGCATCAGTGCAAGTTTATCAAAGACTGGCAGTTTATAATCTCCTGGGGAATTTCAGAAGCTGAACCAAACACCTGTTGAGATAAGTGGTTGAGTTATGACATTTTTGAGCAAAGAATTAGACTCTGGATGGTATTAGACAGTTATGCTCTGATCTGAGCTCAAAGAAGGAAGCATAAAAGGTGACTAAGCATTTTCAGAGAGATAGATAATAGTTCAGAGAACCAAATAATAATAATCGGTATACCTCATGTACGGCAATATACAATGTGTCTTCACAACATCTACTGCATCTTTCCATGAATTTCAGTAGGCATTACCTTAGTTACCTTTTACTTATGTTATTTTTTTTCAAAACAATGCAGAATTAAAATGGGCTTCTGACTGTAGATGTCTGTAAAGCATCTATGAGTAGTATATTTACTCTATTTTGTTATTTTATGTGATGTTGCCATGCTGTGTGCTAAACCCTATCAGATGAATTATTCTGTTTTGCCATATGCATTTTTTTATGTAAGTGTAAATCCTATTCTGAAGAAAGAAACAAATATGGTTAGGGTTAATTAGTCACTTAATAAATCATGCTTCTCTCATTCAGCTCCTTTATCTGACATTGAGGTGCTCTTGACATTGCAATTTAAGGAACAATTCTGGACATTGCAACATAGATTTGTGGATATCTGAGTCTATGAAACTGACAGAATGCAGTGTTTCTGTGGAGGTGAGTGAGCTTGTGATGAGAGGGGAGGGCATGCAGTTCTGCTAGGGAAGTGAGCTTTCTAAACTGAAATACCTTGGTTTGCCTGTGACCAGAGAAACAGTACACTAATACTGCTGTCTTATGCCTGGTATTTAAGTATGGGTCTGTATCATGCTGCTTTCTCACCTTTATCTGTTTCTATTGTGTTTCCTACTAGAGATTTTTTTTTTTTTAATTGGAAAAAAACATTTTTCAGCAGTTTTCTGGTTTACATAATTGCCTTTAATATTCATGGGAAAGGGTCAGATGAATTTTATCTTTGTGTCAAGTGTAGGTAAATAGGTTCCTTTAGGTGCTTCGTGCTACTTAGATACTTAATTCTACTAAATTTTGAAGGGGAGCTGGAAAACTAACTGAATTAAATGCTTCCGGGAATCAAAAAACTATAGATTCAAAGAATGGTTTGAGTTGGAAGGGACCTTAAAGACCATCTAGTTACAAATTATCTCCATGGGCAGGGTCATATATACTACATATAAAATATCACCGTTATTTTAATTCTGTATAAATTATTTTCACTGTTTGTCTAAATTAACTTTAACAGAGACTGCCTCAACAAAATTGTCTTAAGTGAGGAAAACAGTAACTCTGTGGCCACTTGATTTTATCGTTTTTCCACTGTACAGAAGTATCCTGCCTAACGTGCATTGGCTTAACAATGAGCTACAGCTACAACATCAGATGAATTGGCTGTTTCCAACTCATTAGAACGCTGTTTATTATGTGTCTGAGAGACTTGGGAGCTAGAGGTCAGTGGGGCCCCGTAGAGGGGATTTCTCTGCATGGACGGTAAATGTGAGATAAGCAAAGCTTGTATTCCCTTTCACTGGAATCTGCGGCTAGTTGCTTTACCCTCTTGAAATAACCTTTCACTGCTCATTCTACAATACTTACTGAGTAACACTTTATTGTAACAGAAGGCTTGTGGGTATCAATGAGACTACTCAGAAGGATAGCACTGCTCAGCCTGAATAAGGGCTGCAGAATCAGAACCATAAGAACAAGTGTTGGAAGATGTGCTGTTAAAGCAATTACAGCTGTAAGCAGGATAGCTCCCCTTCTGGGATTTCAGTGTGAAAGTTAAGTTTTAATAACATTCATTTTCAGCATGTTGACTTGATGAGCAGATCACAAATAAGGAAGGCAAGACATGATTGGAAAAAAAGGAAGACTAATGATAAGACTAGGAGAAAACAATGACATATATTGCCCTGAAGCTTCTGGAAGGAAGGACACTATTGACTGAGCCAAGCAGTGTGCTCTCACTACAGTTTTAATGAAGAGTACTGCTTTATAAACATCATCTATGAGATTAAACTTCAGGTAGGATAATGTTTCCCTTCTGGGATATATCTCCCTACTGGTTCTTTTTATTTTTGTGTTAATGTATCTGATATTCCACAGTGTTTATTAATGAACATAATATAGCAATTAAATACTTATTGACTAGTTACTTATTCTGTCTGTGATTTTAAACAGTATTGACCTAACTTATTGTTAGCAACTTTATTATACTGTGCTACATTACGTATTTATTAATATTCCATAAACTGAAAAAGTTGAAAATACTCCACAAGGTCCATAGTGATTGAGCCAGAAATACCACAAGCTCTGATAGTGAAGTTTTACAAGGCATTGCCTACATTTTTATACTGACATAAAAGTTTATGTATTTAAATATAGAAAGATATAATATATATATTTGCTTAATTTAAAATATATTCAGAGATTGGTCCTCATTGTACTAAGTTGTGTAGAAGTATATGGTAAAAAGAACCTGCTTCAAAGTTTGGAAGCAGAAGATTTGAAGTTCTAAGTCTTGCTACGGCAGCAAAAGAAATATACTATATTATCAGTTCATGGTAGTAAAGTCCAGAAAAGCAAAAAAAAATTATTTTGAATCATATGTTACCTGTGTATCAGTTCTTCTTTTCTGATTAAATGTGCAAGAATCTATATCTCAGCAGCATTTTTTTGCAAGTGCAACTTCTTTCAATAAATTTGTAAGTGTTTGGTGGAGATTTTGTTATGTGAGCCAAGCAGAATCTTAGAAAGAGAAAATAACATGTTAAAAGAAATTTGTTCTGAAAAAGGAATGCTTTGATACTAGAGACAAGCAGCACAGCAGGAACTTAAACAAACAAAAACAACCTTGGTGTTTGCTATTCTTCTCTGGTGACAGCTTTGTGGAGGGTACCTAGCTGTTAGCAATTTAAGAGAAGGATCTGGCAACATGTAGCATCCTGGTGTTACAATAAAGGAAGAAAATAAGACTTTGTTCTTTTTTTTTTCCCATGAAATTCATACTGATAGTCTCTGTTTTCTATGTTGAATATATTTATTTGGGGTGGGGGTGATGTGTGCAGTGGTGTAGGGGGACGTTTTTGCAGTAGAAAGCATTAAGCTTACACTCAAGAGATGCTCCTACCCTTCTGGAATCCTTTGTATTGGTTTGTTTTTTTCCAAAGTCATTCAATAAAGAACTTGTGGTTGGAAAGATTGAAAAGGAGAGAGGCATTCCCTGGTGAGGGGAAGTGTCTTCAGAGGCAAAGACACAATGTTCCTTCTTTTTCCCTTTAGACAAGAAGCAGTGGATAACTCAGGGGAGATGGTGAAAACATGGACATACTTCTTAAGGGAATGCTAATAACATCCATCCATTTTACATAACCCATTTGCATGATGACAACTATTGTTTCCCATCACGTGTTGCAAATACTTCCTCTGCACAGGAGGCATAATGTAATTCCCTGCAAGAAGTAGCTCTGTTTATGAAATAGTAAGAATTTTTTATCACTTCACGGTTTTTCAAATGGTACCTTTCCGAGGTCTTTGCCACCAGAGACGCCTAACATAATGCAATGCAGCAGTTACATTCTTCCTTCTGTTTCTGTCTCCAATAACGTTACAGGTATGTTGCTTTACTACCTGAACATTCACATTTTTCTTTCTTTTAATTTGAATTGATACTGGTCTGTCAAGAACTCCGATATCCTTGCTTTTACTACCGAATACCCTGGAGCAAGGAAAAATATAGTTATGGTTGAACAACAATTTTTCTCAAAGTTCTATATGACTAATAGAATTTGATTTATTTTTCTTTAATGTAGTGCTTTACAATACATGCAGTACCAAATACCTAAAAAAAACCAACATTCAATTATAAAAACCCCAATGTTAAATGTTAGAACTGATGAACAGGTCTATACTTTATTTAGGTATGTTTAGGTATATTTATGTGCTTAGATCAAGATCCTACAATTATCAGTCTTAGATTTAAACAAAATATGCAGTTTCATTAAATAACAAGACTGCAAGAAGTGTTTAAAAATTAAGCATGGCTATTAGTTTTGGTGAGTTTAAAGGTTGGAACTTCAAGCGTTTATTTTTTCCACTGGGTTGTTTTATATGCATCACTATGGGCAAAATTAATAGTGATTAATCTTATCATCACACTGTAAACTGGCTGTCAGTGATCTTCTGAAATCTCAGCAAGGAAAAGAAAGCAGCAGATAGAGACAAGAAAAGATGTCCACCTGCATTTGCTCTTTTTTTGGTCCTGTCCAATGGTTTTATTCAGTGAAAGAGGAACAGGATAAAGCTGCCTATGGGAAAACATTTGGCTCGTGTTAACAACTAAAATGCCAATTTAAAGATTCCTATCTGTCTCTATTGATAAATATTAGACTCCAGATGAAGCCAAAAAACACATCAGGTCTGAAGCATAAAACCACAGATATATGTTAGCTCATGCTTTTCAAAAGCAATGGTTATGCAACTTTAAATCCCTTAATTTTATTTTTTCATTGACATATTAATTAACATTATCAAACTGAAGAGTAGAGGAGCTATTCTGGGTCACATTTGTATATGTTTAACTAATATTTCAAAATAAATAAAATATTCAGAGATAAAACTCGAGTGGCATGTTGTAAAATGGAATTAGAAAGTGAATAACACAATGCCCTCATTTGTCAGTGGAATAAAGTACCACTCTTGGAAATCTATTCTTTTATCTATTTGTCCATATACTGCTGCTATTTTTGCTAGTCAGGAAAAGGTTTGCAGCCTATATCATCTTCTATTTAGAAGCCTTTCTGTTGTGGGTTATAGTCAATGATTCAGCTAGTTTGTTGCAATGCTTGGCAGAACATCCTTAGGCTTATTTTCACAGCTAAGCAAGATTTTGGTAGATGGTCTCTGAGTTCAGACTCTTTTTCAGACAACTCAAGAGGGAAAATTGCTGATTATTCAGAAAATTCTGCATTGTGTTTATTGAGTTAAAAAACCAATCTTCACTTAGGATGTTGAGAATATACATAACTCAATGTAGCTAAAATATTTAATGAAAACTACCTATTTTTTTAACCCTTTCAGTATGACTACAAAAGGCTGTAAGTTTTTATCTCTTCTGACATGTCATTAACAGTTATAAGCTGATGTTAACCTTAAGCATTAATCACTTCTGATGCACCTTTCAAAGCAAATTCAGTATGACTCAGACTCCTAACAGATTTACAAAACAGACTCCAAGTAGTATATTTGATTTCAAGTCACATTTTTTGTTAATTCTGTTCCTGAGAAGGTTCCTGAAAGACATCCCTTCTTTAGATATAAACAGTCTTACTTTGTTCTAATTCATGGCAGAGGAAACAGTTTTAAGGTAAATAAAAAATCATCTCTGGCAAGCTTCATTCAAATAAACTATCACATTGTTAAGTCACGTACCATATTTTGTTCTTTACCTGGTCTCCCACATCCTGAGTGCTCTAAACACTGTGCTACAGCACAAAAGAAAACATCATCCTGCGAAGATTAACTGTGGGAAAAAAAAAATAAATAGATACAGTATGTGAAAAAATTAATAAAATGCAGCAAAAAGGTCCCTTACAAAGAAACACAAAAGCTGTAACAAGAAACTTTTGCACATTAATCCAGTTTCATTGCTTCATATGAGATTAACACTGTTTTCTATGTAAAGGATCATTCATGACAGATAGAATTTTTTCAGACCTAAGTGTTGGGGAAATGAAGAGAAAAGTATAAATATGTTTGGTTTGGTTTTATTTGTTTTTCTCAAATCCTCCCTTTAGATTATTCGTGCAGCCATGAGTGGCCTAGTCCAGTATTTCTTCTGGACAGTAAAGAAGAAGAGAACAGGTTTGTATGTTTAAAAAATGAAAATCAATTTAACTTTATGTTTTTTTTTTGTGAAGGTTCATCTTGATTCTTATGTGATCTTCATATCTCTGCTTAATGCTGCACTCGACCCAGTTTATATTGGTTCAGAAATGTTCTAAAATAAACCCCTTATGCAAGAATAGCCACTTGCATCCAAGGCAGTCTCCAACCCTTTCATTCATCAGATCCATGTGAAACAGAAAATATATCTTCATGATTATTTTTCCATATTGCAGATACATAAGGGCTTCTGTAGTCTGCCCATGAGGTGGTGTCATTTCAAGCATCTCCATGTCTGCTAGTCTGCTTCCAGTGAAAATCAAGATGCTTTCAGGATAACTATCGCAGCAGGCCTTTAATGGAAGGTATTAGAAGTCTGAGAAGGCATCTGAAAACAACCAAGAAAACAGATTTGCATGTTGAACTGCAGAAAACAGAAAATGTGTAAGTGTAAAGGCCATTTCCTCACTAGTGTTTGTACACCTATCCCAGGACTGTTTGAAAGCTTCTTCTTCTAGAAAGGATCTGCAGCCAAAAATCTGTCTAAAAGAAAGTAATTTTAGACGTTTTTACAGTCAGTGCAAAGACATATACATATACACGTGTATATGCATATATATATTGATATACACAATTACGTTTAATTGCTCATGAATAAAATTACTTTTAAATTCAGTGTGTCTTGTTCCACTTCCTTTCTTTTGGAGTTTGACTTCCTAAAGACTCAGAAGTTATCCCAAGAGTCTTAATTCAGAAAATGTACTGTATTGTTCTCTTTAAATAGTGTCTGGACCTTCTGGAGGAGGTGGCTCTTCTTAAATATCTTGACACCCTATCCTCTTCTAAATCTGTGTGGCCTGTTCACCTTGGCTGTCTGCCAGATGCCCAGCCACCTGTTCTCTCACTGTGATTCCTAGGCAGGACAGGGAAAAACAGATAAGGTGAAAAATCTCACTGGCCAAGGTAAAGACATGGAAATCACCTACCAATTACCATAGTATGCAAAACAGACTTCATTGAAAAGCTGAATATGAGGTGGCAATGTGCACTCACAACCCAAAAAGCCAATAGTATCCTGGGCTGCATCAAAAGAAGCATGGCCAGAAGCCTAAGAGTGGTGATTCTGCCCCTCAGTTCTGCCCCTGTGAGACTCCAACTTGAGTACTGTGTTCAGCTCTGGGGCCTCCCAACACAAGAAAGTATGGACCTGCTCAAATAGGTCCAGAGGGAGGACACGAAAAGAATCTGGAGCACCTCCTCTATAAAGACCAGTTGAGAGAGTTGGAGTTGTTCAGCCTGGAGAAGAGAGGGCTCTGTGGAGATTGTAGCAGCCTTCCAATACCTAAAGGAGGCCTACATGAAATCTAAAGACTTTCTACCAGCCCATGAAGGGATAGGTCAAGGGGGAATGGCTTTAAACTGAAAGACAGTAGATTTAGATATTAGGAAGAAATTCTTTACTGTGAGGGTGGTGAGACAATAGAACGTGTTGCCTAGACAGGTTGTGGATACTCCATCCCTGGAAATGTTTAAGGCAAGGTCGGATGAGCTTTTGAGCAACCTTGTCCAGCAGAAGGTGTCCCTGTCCATGGCAAGAGTTTGGAACTAGATGGTGTTAAACTCACTTCCAACCCAAACCATTCTATGATTCTGTGATTCTGTGATTGATTCTGTGATTCTGTGATTGATTCTGTGATTCTGTGATTCTATGACTTGGGGAAAATGAACTCATTGCCAACAAAGAAAGTAGTGTGTGAGAAACAAAGACAAACCAAAACCACCATTCCCCACTACTACCCCTTTTCCTGAAGTTCAGCTTTACTCCTTCTACCCCTACCCTGAGCAACGCAGGTGTATGATGAATGGGAGCTCTGATCAGATCATAACAGATCCTCTCTTCAGTTCCTTTCTCTTCACACTTCCTGCCTGCTCCAGCATAGGCTTTTCATGAACTTGAGTTTCCTTCAGGACATATCCACCAGGTCCAGCATGGGATCCTCCAAGGGCTGCAGGTTTGTTTTTCAATTTACCATTATTTTCTTAAATGAACAGCTATGATATACTACCAGTTGACTTTCTTGCATGGCTAGAAGGATTGTTACTCTGTATAGACACTATGTAACACTTGAAAAACAACATTTGAAAATTCATCTTAATGTTATTGACGTGTGTTGTGGTAGAGGTTAAGGATATATTACTGTATCACTTTTCTATCTGTAGATGGCACTGAAGATTAAATCAATGCCAACTGTGTCTATAATTTAAGGAGATTTCCAAATGCCTTCTTTTCTTTCCACTGACATTCTTTAAATCTGAGGACAAAGGACTTATTTATACATTTATCATGCTGGAAACCAAGTTAAAAATCTAGACAATGCAGAATTTAAATAACTAGGGGAATCTGTTACATATTTTTTTCTCCTGTTATTATTCATATTATATCAGCTTATTTGAGGTTTGCTCTTGTGCAGAGAAAATTATAAGTGTCACATAAGAAGACATGTTTTTTTAACCAACAGTGGAGGAAACCTGGGTCATAAATAAATTTTACCTAACTCCAGCTACTTACCCACCCTCCTCTCCTTGCAGTGAAGAGAGGTCAGCATCTGTTATGAGGCTATTACAAGCCTCAGATGGTTTATTTGGGTCTGTGAGTTCCTTCTTCTTAGACTTTCCTTTATATTAGAAGTACATTATTTCATTAAATTTGTGGATGCCCATCACTGCAAGTGTTCAAGGCCAGGCTGCATGGGGCTTTAAGCAACCTGGTCTAGTGGAAGGTGTATCTGCCCATGGCAAGGGGATTGAAACTAGATGATATTTAAGATCCCTTCCAAACCAAACCATTCTATGATTCTGTGAAAATAGAAAAATAAGTAGCAGGAGGGTGGTCAGATAGCACAGAGAAATCACAGAAATCTTGATTAACTATACTGAGTGAATTTCACTCCATGCTAGAACACATAGCTGCTAATACTGCCTAGAAGAGCAAATAACACACTAGAACACTGTTACACTTTGATTCTTGAAAAGGAGGTTAGCAAACAAGCAAACAAGTCTGTATGCTTCTATGATATTCACCCACCCTCTATCACTCATCTAGGTTGCAAAAACTGAATCAGAGCAAAAAAATTCAGTCTTCTCCACCAATCCATTGCTAACCAACCTACTGTCATGAAAGAACATGAAAGAACAACTGTGAAAGACAGTAAAAGCTGATTCAGTTGTCTAAATGCAGGCATCTAGCCCTTTATGAGACACCGTAGGATATCAGAAGAATTTACTTAGAATTGATAGATGTGACATGAGACCTTTGGTACTGTTATGTCCTTCTTAAGTCAGTGAAAATCATGAGGCACACTCTAGAGCCTATGACATAGTACTGCATTTTCATATTCAGGAAAATAAGTAATGCTCTGTGTTGAATGAAACTTAAACAGCTCACAAGTTCAGGGTAAAATCATCAAATCAGAATTTTGCAAGACTGGAGAAAAGTTTATGTTGTCATACTTATTCCCAAGGCCTAGTATAAGAGTGTGGGTTCATCATAGACTAGATTTTGAAGACCAGAAATCACTATCAAACCTGATTTCTGTGCCTTTGAGCACTGTTTGCAGAAAAATATTTTTTGTCTAATTAAGCACTTTGTAGTATGCATTTTTGTTTGACTATTCGTTTTCTGCTCTTTCTATTTTCATGACTTTTTTCTTCTTCTATATTCCTGTTTTTTGGCTATGGTGCAAATTATTATCATCTGGAACTAGTATAGACCCACTCACTTTAACTAGTGGAAAAGTTTTAGGATATCAGGCTTTTCTCATGAAGTAGCATGTTGAAACAAGCAAGGAATCTTACATTATTGCAGTATGGTTTGAAGAATTAAATGGTATTATTGGAAGTGTCTATGATAAATCTATAAAACTAAACAAAAAAAAAAGCTTAGAGCCATTATTCTATGTTTAAGACTACTTCTTTCTTTTGCTAATTGCTTTTCTTTTATTCTGAAACTGGAATTATTCAGCATTTGCATCCTGCTGTGACTTCATTGGTATTTATACTGTGCTTTTAAAATGAATGCTTCACAAAATGCTTTGGATTAGCAATGAATTATATAGACAACATATGCCAAATGCTGATTTTATTGGACAATCAGCAGCATCCTATGTACATTTATGAATATTTGCTTTAGTGGTTGGTCTCTATTAATACTTGGTTGCTGATGATAACAGAAAGACTATTCCTCAAAAAAACCCTTCAGATCAGATCCAGTAAGAAAATATTGTCGCACAAAGACTACTGTGCATTTTAAAATTATTCTTTTTGCCTTCTCATAGAAAACATTTTAAAGCCTACTTACAATTGTTTTGGTGATACTAGTCCAAACTGTGCACCACATCTAATTTCATCTTGTAAATAAATATAATTTGACTGCAAATCACTTGTAAAATTTAATAGTCAGGCACCTTCAAAAATGTTACTATTTTTTAATACTCTACTGTCACTAAGAGAACAAGCATATCTATGAGACATCACACAGGATATCAAGACACTTCAAAGGTGGTTGGTATATGTTGCCTTGTTAAAAACAATTAAAACTTAGTTGCCTTATTTTCCCATCTGCAGACTGAAGAAATATATGTTTTTTTTATGTTACTTTCCATAGCTAGTTAGATACTGTTACTAAAGAAGGCCTCTCTTAAACCAAAGAAACTATGAGCTTTAAAATGTTTTCTAAATTATTTAAAGGACAACTTTGGGATGAGAGTAATTCACAAATTTCACAGGTAAGTAAGATCCATGAATCAAAGATATCATAATCTTAGGGGTCACTGGCAGTTGGAAATAAATGTTTCCTCATATGAATAGATGTCCTTTTCACTTCTCACATTAATATTTTTAGTAATTCAGTTATGAATAGATAAAAAAGCAGAATGGAACTACAATGATATGAAGCTGTTTGGGGAAAAATCAGTAATCATCGTTAGCTCACTATGCTTCTTTAATGTTCTACAACATTATTTAAATGACACATTGACAATGAGAATATCATTACAGTTTTAGATGTCACAGAGAAAATGGTCTGCATGCAGAGATTTGTATTGTATAATTTTCAGGTTTTAATCAAAAGAATGAATGACCAGGAGTACAAACTTGCATGTAAATGGATTAAAACCAGAAGAGTTCTAGAAAGTAATGAAAACTGTGGTGTCTTGATCCCACCTGGAACCAGGTACCCACCACGACACTCTATCACCACCTCTCCTCAACTGGACAGGAGGAAACTAAAAAATACAAAACGAAAAGCTCATGGGTTGAAATAAGGATGGGGAGAGATCACTTACCAATTACAGACACTAGGAAAAAAAGCCTAACTTAGGGGAATTAATATTTTACAAATCAAATCAGACTAGGATAATGAGATATTAAAACAAATCTTAAAAAAACTTTCTCCTCTCCTTCCTTTCTTCCCATGTTCAACTTCATTCCTGATTTTCCCTACCTTCTTCCACCCTTTGCAGCACATTGGGATGAAAAATGATGGTTGAGGTCAGTTCATCACATGCTGTCTCTGCTGCTTCTTCCTCCTCAAACTCTTCCCCTCCTCCAGACTGGCATTCCTTTTCATGAACTCCTCCAATGTGAATCCTTCCTACAGGCTGCATTTCATGAACTGCTTCAGTGTGGGAGCCCCACAGGCTCACAAGCCTTGCCAGCAAACCTGCCCCAGTGTGGGCTTCCACTGGGGTCACAGCCTCCTTTGGTCATCCCCCTGCTCTGATATGGGGTCCTCCATGGGCTGCAGGTGGAGGTCTGCTCCACCATGGATCTCCATGGACTGCAGAAGTACAGCCTGCCTCACCATGATCTGCACCACAGCCTGCAGGGTGATCTCTGCTTTGGCACCTGGAGCATGCCCTCCCCACCTTCTTCATTGACCTTAGTGTCTGCAGATATATTTCTCTCCTCTGAGGCTGCAGTTGCATAGAAGTCTTTTTTCCCCTTCTTAACTATGTTATCCCAGATGTGTTACCACAGATGCTGATGGGCCCAGCCTTGGCCAGCTGTGGGTCCATCTTGGAACAGGCTGGCATTGGCTCTATCAAACATGGGGGAAGCTTCTGGCAGCTTCTTATGGAAGCTACCTCTGTAGTCCCCCCATAGCAAAATTTTGCCATACAAACCATGCTTAAAATGCTTAAAAAAAAATAGGATTAAAAAAAAATCAAAACCCAAACAAAAAAAAAATGTAAGGATCTTTAGCCTGCCAATTAATTCACTGCCTCACCCTTAAATTCATCTTCAGCATGTTTCCCTGTAAATAGTTTGTAACTGCTCCTGGTTTATAATTTGTACATATACAACTCATACACGAAAGAACTTTAATTTCTATAAGTTTTATGGGTGAAGTTTTGAAGTGAAATGGACTAGGGTGAAAAAAGGAGAGTGTGGAGGTGGGGCTCATGAGTCTCATCTTGGTGGTTTAACCCTGTTACACTTCTTGTCCTTTCACCAGAACTCCCTATTCTATAAATACTTCTTAAAGAGTTCTTTGTCACTCTTTTTCCCTCTTTTTAATTTGCTTTATATTGTAACTTCATGCAACTACTTTCTTACTTAAATGCTTGATGGTATAAAAAGACTTGACAATTTTATGGTTTTCAAACCTGACATAAACCAAGCATTCATTATGCAAAGCTGATTTTTCTTCCTGCTTCAGCTCATAACTTTCATTCAAATAAAAGTACAAAGCCATTAACAAAATCTAACATTTGTTATGTTTTCTTGTTTAAATCGAATAAAAATTGCTTTGAACACTATACTCTGTGACACTCGGCAATCAGTTGGGAAAACAATCCCCACCACCCCCCCCCAAAGAAAAAAAAAAAAAAAAAAGAAAAATAAAGAAAAGGAAAAAAGGAAACAAACACAGTAACATTTGATTTCCACTCTAGAGCATTCCAAAGCAGATCTATGGAGAAAATATGTGACTTGGCAATAGGCAGACAGCCCTGGGATGAAACAGTCTTCTTAACATAATGTTGATAATGTTACATCTTGTTTTTAACAAAGCATCATGTTCTGAAGAAGCAAAAAACCTGTCAGGGATTTTCTGACTGCACCTAGTTAGCAAATGAAAAGGTCCTGAACAATTTGATTGTAAAAGAGAGAGATGACCACTAGACAACATTTCCATTTAAATATTGTCTTCCTTGTAAAAGGTGTGAAGACAGCAACAAACCAAAAGCAAATGCTCTTTTCCTGTGTTTGAAATGAACATGCCACATTATAATATTTTGATTTCTCTTAATAAATTAAGAGAAACTGTTTCCTCACCCATAGCTATAATTCAACAAAGTGGTTTGCCAGTCAGTCATGTACCATTTATATTCATCTATGAGAGAAAAACACCAAACCAAAATAAATTAAAACATTATAAGCCCACCTTAGAAAAGTATGTTGATGGCTAATTAATTAAACCACAAAACTTGGGGTGAACACAGGAGGATTTCTGAGGCCAAAGAGCTTTGAAGACTCTCAGGGAACTGAATAATCTATCAGACACGTGCGTATTTCTCTCTGAGTTGGGCAAGAGGAGAGACGAAGCATAGGAGAGAAGTTGAAAGACTGTGCTTCCATGCATATAAGAGGGACAAATCCTAAACAGTAAAAATTGAAACTAAAAGGGGTATTTTAAATGTCAGTTATTCAGGCTGACACTGGTGTAATTTACTGTACTTAGCAGAGGTTTAAGCCCATTATATAGAACAGCCTGAATGTAGGAGGAAAACTGCCAAATCCACTAGCAGTGAATTCACCATGTTGAAAACCCCCATATGTTTGTTTAAGTATGTTTGTACATATACTGTATATTGATATGTATTAGACAAACAATATTAAATCAACATGAGGAATTTTGGAGTTAGCAAAACCAAAAAAAACCACAAACCAACAAGCAAACAAAACTCCAACTGTAAAATTGAAACACTACAATAACAAGGTATGAACTATGTGAACTAAATGCTTTTTTTCCCAGTTTTCATTCCTTCCTTGATAAGCTTGTATCAGACTCAAACAGATATCAGATTGTCCAGGAGATTTTATCTTAAATTCAATATTGCATGTCCTTTCTTAAAGTAAATAAATAATAAAAGAAAACCACACTTTTTTTTTTTTTAACTTTAGCATGGGTAATTCTGAAATCAAGTTTTGATTTACAAATACTTCCTTCATTTTAGAAAATATTTTATTTACTGTACATTTCAGTAGCATGTAATGAAAATTTGGATGATGGCTATTTATGTTGTGAGGTAGCACTCTTTACTGGACCTCCTGATTGAAAAAAAAGTGTTTTGTTTTTTTAACTGTGTTTTGAGGAGGTGATTATATCAGGAAAGAAAATACAGAATCAAATTTCCCTACCACAACGTAGCTTTTAAATAGTTTCATGGTGTAATGATAGGACTAAAAAGGTTTGGAACGAATATCTCCATTTCCTCTGATATTTCAGTTGTAATTAATTAAGGACTAGAGCTGGGATTTATCTCATTTACCTTTAGATCACATAAAAAATAAACAAGCTTAACGTATTCATCTAAGCTTCTTTAATTGGCAATGAAGGTTAAGAGTTACCTCTGTTCCCGTACCTCGTTTTTGAATATAGATATCTAAACTAGATAAGATAAATTGCTTTCTGCTGTTTTCTGGAGGTACCCATGTGTCTTTGTTGACCAGTTAGAATCATAGAATAGTTAGGGTTGGAAAGGACCTTAAGACCATCTAGTTCCAATCCCCCTGCCATGGGCAGGGACACCTCACACTAAACCATCTCCCCCAAGGCTCTGTCCAAGCTGGCCTTGAACACTGCCAGGGATGGAGCATTCACAGCTTCCACGGGCAACCCATTCCACCTCGCCTCGCCATCCTCACAGTAAAGAACTTCTTCCTTATACTCAATCTAGACTTCCCCTGTTTAAGTTTTAACTCCTTACCCCTTGTTCTGTCACTACAGTCCCTAATGAAGAGTCCCTCCCCAGCATCCTTATAGCCCTCTTTCAGATACTGGAAAGCTGCTATGAGGTCTCCACTCAGCCTTCTCTTCTCCAGGCTGAACAGCCCCAACTTTCTCAGCCTGTCTTCATACGGGAGGTGTTCCAGTCCCCTGATCATCCTTGTGGTCCTCCTCTGGACTTGTTCCAACAGTTCCATGTCCTTTTGATGTTGAGGACACCAGAACTGCACACAATACTCCAAGTGTGGTCTCATGAGAGCAGAGTAGAGGAGCAGGATCACCTTCTTCCACCTGCTGGTCACCAGCTCAGCATACGGTTGGCTTTCTGGGCTGTGAGCACCCACTGAAGCCAGCTCATGTTCATTTTCTCATTGACCAACATCCCCAAATCCTTCTCCAGAGGGCTGCTCTGAATCTTTTCTCTGCCCAACCTGTAGCTGTGCCTGTGATTGCCCTGACCCGGGTGTAGGAACTTGCACTTGGCATGGTTAACTTCATGAGGCTGGCATCAGCCCACCTCACAAGTGTGTCAAGGTCCCTCTGGATGACATTCCTTCCCTCCAGCGTATCAACTGAACTACACAGCCTGGTGTCATCAGCAAACTTGCTGAGGGCACACTCAATCCCACTGTCCATGCCACCCACAAAGATGTTGAACAAGACCGGTCCCAACACTGATCCCTGAGGGACACCACTCGTTACTGTTCTGTCAACAAACAAGATTAAAAACTCAAATTACATGCCTACTTTTTAAGTGATGCGAAATGACCACATAATGTTTATGTATTGGTAACATAACATTAACTTTCTGTCATATAATTTTACGGCTAAGTTTTTTCCTGATTCATATTTCCACTCCATGCTCAGGATAGAGTGCCTGGGCTTTGCACTGTAGGGCACGATCTAATGTCCTCTGAGGCGAAAATAAAGCCCAGTTCCAGAGGTTCTAGGATCTGTTCACTCTAGCGGCTATGGGTGGGATCAAACTTCCTCCACTCTGTGCAGTTCTTTCACTCTGAAGCACCTCACTTTTGTGTTTATTCCCAGGACAGTCCTCTACCTTCCCCTTTGGCACGATGCTGTAAACATTCAATTTTGTTTTCAACAGTGATGTACTATATGAATCATTTTAAACATTTTCAGGAAATTGAAAAGTAATTATTATGTATTAGGGTTTTATGGGAACATTGGGAACACATAAGGAGATTTGGGCCAATTGTCTGGTTTCATTCGCTTCATAGATTATTTGATTAGGTACACAGTAATGCTGTTAAGAGTACCACAGACCTACATGAACAAAGTTGAGCTCTGAGTACAACCTTCCGCAGATGTTGGTGGAAGAATGATTTCAGTGTTTGACCTTCTGTAGGAGAAGGAGAAGAGGGAATTGGGAATTAAATATCTAACTAAAAATAAAGCCACACACCAAAACAAAACACTAGAAAATTCATAATCTGATTACATCTCAAATCCCAGGAGGCTGGTGGACAATCTACAAATGGGTGGAAGAAATTTTTGTGGACACCTTGGCTAGTAAAATACATGAGCTGTTAGTGTGGTATAAAAAAACTGTCTGCACCATTAAACAAGGGAACTTGGGTACATAGCTTCTGCAATATGTCTCATGATGGTTTATTTGACTAAATTTCTTCTTCATAGGTTGAATATGTGGTCTTCTGAATATATTGGAAGGGACTCAGAGATTAGTTTAGGCAAACTTTATAACTTCAAATTTATTCTCACTACTAAGAATGCTCACATCTGTAATTATCTTGTGTTTACACAGGTAGTTGGCTGATACTGATTCTGACTAATCAATTTGTAATCTAACTAGAGTGCATTTAATCTAGACTTAGACAACATAAATGTTTAGTCCTTGGATGCTTGAGTCAGACACCTTTCATAGTCAATGGAAAGAGATAGATAGACACTTGCAGCAAGTGAATTGTGTTTCCTCAATGTAGACATCTAAAATAACACGGATTAACCTAACTGAAAGCATTTCCATGGATTAGCAATATTTGTGGGGGTTTTATGGGTGACAAAGTTTGTAAGAAACCCTTATTTTCATGAGATCTTATTTTGCATCTGCACCACTTGGATAACATCTGGTGAATTTGGAATTTGGCTCCTTTCTGAACAGAACTGCAAACCCCTTTAAAGATAAACTCCGCACTAAAGAAGTGAATTTCCATCACACAGTATGCCTCAAACATATTTATACATAAATATAAATGACAATTGTCTTTTGTTTCTATTGGCCATACTTACCTATTGAAAGATACCTGTACACATCTGTTTGTAGAGAAAGTGTTTTGGAAACCAAACCAGTGTTGAGTATGGGTGAAATATTTCCACAGCTGGGTCTCACAATAGAGTTGTATATTTCAGGCAGGTTTATTATGCTGAGTCAAAGTATAGCATATATATAGCCATAATTTCACATGTGCTTTCTCCTCCTGTTCCATGTATCTGTTGCTGTGCTGAGCTTATATTTCAATATTTTACCTGAAGTCTGCTTTGAGTATTTTCAGAGGTTAAGTGGTAATGTGGATAAATTTAGTATTTTTATATCCCTCAGCAGACAGTAGGGTATATCTTAAAGTTATCTCAATAACATGTATTGTAATCACCAAGTGAAATTCAGAAAAGAATTTTTTATTACCTTGAAAAAGCAGACATTTTTGTAAGAAATTATTTTTGCTAGAGCACCTGCCTTTAATTTTGATGAATATTTCAGTACTCCAAGAAATTATACTGAAAAGGTTTCACTTAAATACATTTTGTGTGTGTAAGCCATTTGATCCTAGTTTGTACCACAAAATCCTGTGAAAGTTCACCAAAAGGAGATACAGGATAGCAATACAGTGTAACAAGCCAGATCAATGTTGATTGCAGACTGATGACTCCCTGATGTCCTCTGTTAAGAATGAGCAAAATGCAGGAAGTAAATTTGCTTGCCTTTATTATCTACCATGACTAATATGAATCATCTTACTGTGCAGCAGCTTTAATCCAGCTACTTGTCTAAAACAGCTGTGAAGACACTAAAGCGTGAATGCAGCAAGTCAGCAGCCTGAGAGTGTTACGCTGGTTGCTAATCCACGTTCAACACTGGGTTATTCTTCGCAAATATTGTTTCCTTGCTTCCCTTTCTCACTCACTCAAAGATGGAGCTGTGGATTTCTCCTTGTATTGCAATGATGAACACACTAGTCTGGGTGGAGGTCCATTTAAAAATATAAGACAACTGTTGAAGTGGAAAGCATGAATTTGAAACAACAGGTGTTCCCACAGGTGTCTGTATCTATTGTGTTGCCAGCAGTAAGAAGGCCAGTTACAAGGGTATTTCTCTTCATTCCATGTCTACCCTACCTCCCCTGACAAAAATATATACTTTTAAAATAATTTGTTTCAAATAGAGATAATGAAACCACACTGAATTTCTCTCTGGTAGACCATCTCCAGTAACAGATGAATCTTTTGGTCACTTGGAACAATGTGAAAAAACACAATTCACAGTAGGAAAGCATGATGAACATATTTTCAAGGACTATTATATGTAAATGGAAAGCATCTCCATGAAGCCAAGCACAACAATTTGCCCAGATGAGAGAAATATTAGTACCCATGTTGAAGTAAGGTTGCAATCTGAGTTCAACCTTGTTATTAGATGTCCAAGAATCCTACAGGGGAGAGACTTAGCAAATCAACATGAACACATCCTACAGCAACAAAGCTATTTATTTATTGTGGCAAATTGTTGTGCTTGGCTTTACGGAGACACTTTCCATTTACATGTAATAGTCTTGAACAGATACTGTATTTCACTCTTCCTCCATTGGAAAGCTCCTATCCTTTCAAGCTAACTGATGCCCTCTCATCTGTGCTGTTCATTTTGAGTTCCATTTCACTGCTCTTACCACAATGGCTATTTAAGATTGTTATTGTGATTCATATTACATTATGAACAACATGTCTGATTAATTCTTTGTGGCAGTATCCCTTCTTTATAAATAGACTTGAAATAATCCATATGGTTGTCTGATACATAAGTACACTTTCCAGGTCAAGTATATGTTGCATTTTGGGGTGGTTATTTTTTAATTAGATAAGAAGACCTGCATGTGTTATTTCATTTTAATGAAGGTATAGCACTGGTTTTGGCTGTTTGTTTTGTTTTGTTTTGTTTTCCTCTCAGTCTCTATGTCCTGGCCAAGGCAAACATGATAGAAATCCAACTATAGCAGAATTTACCAGCTACACATTGTGTACAGTTTTCACATGTTATCAGAAGGTTAGAGTAAACTTTGTTTTCCTGAGCATCCCTTTATTTTTTAGTTATCCTTGGAGAGAAAGGATAAAAATAACTTACAAAAGAACAAATTAAGATTGTTTGTTTTAGTGCAAATAATTGGCTAACAAATGGTGAAGAACTCATTAGACATTAGAGCTTTGTGTACAAGAATTCAATACTGAGGTAAAAATTTAAATGGTAATTTTAATGCAAAAAAAAATATTTAACAACTATACACATTACTGTTACAGATATGTAAACATATGTAGACTAATGAAGAGCTGTTGTCCCTCAAGTCAATGAAAATAATTATGACTAAACACATAATACATAGGCCATTATAAACATTTGCTTCACATATTTCTGCATAACCCCAAACCCCAAGATTATCTTTAGTTATCTTAGAAAAAAGTTAAGACAAACAATGATAATAACAAATTACAATGTGTCACAGCAAGAGAACTCCAGGGTATGTCCTTCAATAGCAGGAGATTTATTAGATGAAAATGTCTGAATGATTATGGGAAATAAGTCAAAATCCACAGAACTGAGGAAACGAAAATTCTTTCAACTGCCTTTATAGATTTCCCTTGGGGAAATATCCTGACTTTTAGACATTAGGTTAAATAAACCTTGAACATGCAAATTTATTAGAACAATAATTAAGAATTTTAAGAATTCTGTTGGAAACAAGCCCAAAGGAGAGGATATTTGACAGTTCAATCAAGAAATTTTTTTATTAAAAGCATAATAGTGGAAGGCTAGAAAGTGTAGAAAAAGAACCAGCTTTGGTAAATTATGGACTTTTCGGTGATGTCAATTGCATGAAGGGAGTACACAGAACTTAGAAAAAGAGGTAGAATTAATAAGGAAAAAGTATGGGAAAAAACAACTGGCAAGAGTCATAAAGATCAACAAGAAGTTATTCAGTAAGCATGTTGGTATCAAGGTGGAGATAAAGGGAAAAGCTGACCAGGGGAATTAAAAAAAAATGATGATGATACCAAGAACGCTCAAGTGTTTAATGTTCTTCTTAGCTTTAGAATTTGCTAAAAATATTGTATGAGATCAAGCAGCTGGCACATAATCAAGAAAAGGGTGAAGATTCAGTCTGGAGGAAGAAAAAGTACATTAAAGAGCTCTAGTCTAAGTTAGAAGTTTTACACTGGATAGGCTAATTGAATTTTACTCCAAAAACTTTAAAGGCTTGTTGAAACCTTATAGAATTCATGCAAGATTATGAAGTTTTGGAGAACTAGACAAGGAAAATCACAGTTTTCAGCTTCAAAAAGACGGAAAAGTAGAAATGGAGAATTAGCTGCAAGTTAGATTTAGTTATTTTTATAAAAAGCTAAAGCAAATAATCAAAATATTTATAAGCACCCAGAGATAACATAACAGTAGAGTAACTGTCAGCAAAGATTTCTTGGGAATAAAGCTTGTCAGAATAATTTAATTTCCTTCCTGTTATAGGATAATGGCCTTACAGATAAAGGAGAAGAAATATATACATTGTGTTAGATATTTTGAATTTACAAAATCTTTTGAAGCTGTTTTACATGACATAAGCAAAAGATAAGATTAAGATGATTAATACCGTAGTGGTGCAAAATGATCAGATGTGCCTAGAAAGCTATTAATAGTGATTGGCTATCAAATTAGAAGGTACTATTTAGACACATTCTGCAGAGTTATTTCATATTTTTGTTCTGTTTTTTTCATTAATGATTTAAATGTTGCAGTACAGAAAAGGCTTATTTAATTTCACAAATAATCCATTGGGGAAGTGATAAGAAACAGACAAACAGATAAGATTATAAAATTCAACAAATAAAATTTTGACATTCTGCACTTAGGCAGGAATAACGGATGAACTGTGCAAACATGTCTTATTAAGGAAAAAAAATGACAAACAAATACAGGCAGGGGGATGCTCTAAAGTAAAGTGTCTGGTCAGTATACTCACTCCTGAATTGAACTTCACTGAATATCTCATGCTGTAGAAATGGAAGTGCTGTGCATAAGGTAAGTAAATTATTCTTTCTACACTGCTTATCTCTAATAAATCTGCAGATACAGTACAGGACCAGTTTTGTTCACTGTCTTAAGGTGAAGGTAAATGAGATGGGGAAAGAGACAGAAGTCCAGTGCAGTGTAGTGAGAAGGGGCTTTAAAGTTATAGGAAGCTGTTTTGTCTGTGAAGCTAGGGCCTAGGTTAGGAAAGCTAAGGCCCAGTTAGAATCAAACTTGGCTAGGGATGTGAAAGATAACAGGAAGGGATTCTATAGGTATGTAGTGAATAAAAGACAGGCCGGAGACAACGTGGGCCCTCTCCGGAAGCTATCAGGAGAACTGGCTACCCTGGATGTGGAGAAAGCTGAGTTTCTTAATGACATCTTTGCCTCAGTCCTCACTGGCAAGTGCTCTGACCACACCATCCAAGTCTTGGAAGGCAGACACAGGGGCTGTGAAAATGAAGACCTGGCGCCCACTGTAGGAGAGGATCTGGTTCAAGACCATCTTAAGAACCTGACCATGCACAAGTCCACGGGACCTGATGAAATCCATCTGCAGGTCTAGAAGGAGCTGGTGAATGAAATTGCTAAGCCACTGGCCATCATATTTGAAAAATCATGGCAGTCAGGTGAAGTTCCCGGCAACTGGAAAAAGGGAAATACAACCCCCATTTTCAAGAAGGGGAAAACAGATGATCCAGGGAATTACAGACCAGTCAGTCTCACCTCTGTGCCTGGCAAAATCTTGGAGCAGATTCTTCTGGAAGGCATGCTGAGGCACATGAAAATCAACAAGGTGCTTGGTGACAGCCAGCATGGCTTCATTAAGGGGAAATCCTGCCTGACCAATTTGGTGGCTTTCTATGATGGGCCTCAGGAACTGATGGACAGGGGTAGAGCAGTTGACATCATCTATCTGGACTTGTGTAAAGGATTTGAAACCTTCCCGCATGACGTCTTTGTCTTTAAATTGAAGAGACATCAATTTGATAAGTGGACCACTCGGTGGATAAAGAACGGGCGGGATGGCCTCACGCAAAGAGTTGTGGTCAATGGTTCAATGTCCAGTTGGAGACCAGTAACGAGTGGTGTCCCTCAGGGATCGGTGTTGGGACCGGTCTTGTTCAACATCTTCGTCACTGACATGGACAGTGGGATTGAGTGCACCCTCAGCAAGTTTGTCAATGACACCAAGCTGTGTAGTTCAGTTGATACCCTGGAGGGAAGGAATGCCATCCAGAGGGACCTTGACACACTTGTGAGGTGGGCTGATGCCAACCTCATAAAGTTTAACCATGCCAAGTGCAAGGTCCTACACCTGGGTGGGAGCAATCCCAGGCACAGGTACAGGTTGGGTGGAGAAGTGATTCACAGCTGCCCTGTGGAGAAGGACTTGGGGGTGTTGGTCGGTGAGAAAATAAACATGATCTGGCAGTGTGCACTTGCAGCCCATAAAGCCAACCATATCCTGGGCTGTATCAAAAGGAGTGTGACCAGCAGGTGGAAGGAGGTGATCCTGCCCCCCTACTCTGCTCTCATGAGACCACACTTGGAGTATTGTGTGCAGTTGTGGTGTCCTCAACATCAAAAGGACATGGAACTGTTGGAACAAGTCCAGAGGAGGACCACGAGGATGATCGGGGACTGGAACACCTCCTGTATGAAGACAGGCTGAGAAAGCTGGGGCTGTTCAGCCTGGAGAAGAGAAGGCTGAGTGGAGACCTCATAGCAGCTTTCCAGTATCTGAAAGAGGGCTATAAGGATGCTGGGGAGGGACTCTTCATTAGGGACTGTAGTGACAGAACAAGGGGTAAGGAGTTAAAACTTAAACAGGGGAAGTCTAGATTGGGTATAAGGAAGAAGTTCTTTACTGTGAGGGTGGCGAGGCACTGGAATGGGTTGCCAAAGGATGTTGTGAATGCTCCATCCCTGGCGGTGCTCATGGCCAGGCTCAACAAAGCCTTGGGTGAGATGGTTTAGTGTGAGGTGTCCCTTCCCATGGCAGGGGGGTTGGAACTAGATGATCTTAAGGTCCTTTCCAACCCTAACTATTCTGTGATTCCATTATTCATGTTGTTTTGTTCTGTCATACAAAGAGAAACAAACAGAAAACTCATTTAAGAGGCATTGTCACGAACCACACCCTTATTTGCTTTCTTTGCAGAATCATATTTCCACCACCAGCAGAGTAAATGCATGCCGACAATTAAACCTACCTTTTGTATACCAAAGTCTTGTTTTGCAATAAAATGGGAATAAAAATAATGATTACTTACTTCTTAAAACCACTGTTTTTAGCAAATGTAATTCCATAAATTTTATGTTGATATCTGATTTTTTTTCTTGATGAACATTTTTTCTGGAATTCTGACACTTGGCAGTTTTCATTTCATACAGATTTCCTGTGAAGCAGCAACTAATGAACCAGAGGATATTGTTTGGAAAAATGAACACAACTTATCTAAAGTTTCCAGATGTATATCTATTGCTGTTGTAGCCAATCAGTTTGTGTAATATGCTGCTCTTATTTTTCCATCTTATTTCTAGCTTGAATTTCACTCTGTCTTCAGCCTTTAGTTTGCCATATCAATGAAAACTCTCTGCAGACATGAAAAGAAATCTTTATTCACAATATTGTGTATCTTCAGATCTAATCTTGACAATACAACAGAAGCTGAGAATTGTTGGGCTTGTTATAAAAGTATCTTTATTTCAAATTTGTTCTCTTTGTGCAGGTCCATCTTTTGTTGCAGGCTAACATTCTGCCCTCTGATCAACAGCATCACATAGCGTGCTGCCACCAACATCATCAGAGATGACATGTAGGGTGTGCTGGTGCCGTGTAAGGTTTGGTTCTCTCAACTCATACTACCACTGGTGGAGACAAGGAGTGGTGCAACTCCTACCTGCATTCAAAAGTCATTTGCAAGATTAACTGCTGCTGTCAGATGACCTGGACGTTAAGTGTCCCTGAGAGTCCACTGGAGCCATGGCACCACTTATGACCCTGTGTTTGCTATCAGTAATCAGGTGAATTGTCATGTAGGTGTGCTGTTACTCATCTTTCTTGCTACCTCAATGAAGTTTGGCTTACAATGCACTGTCAGGCTCCATTACTGTTCAGACCACAGAGGCACAGTTGTTCTCTGAGTACTGTGGTGGTTTTCTTCATGTTGATTAGCAGCAATGCTCTTGAAAAGAGATTAGAGAGCCCCATCTTTAGAAAAAAAAAGATACTGATTATTAGTCTCAAATAAGGATACTTAACCAAAAATGTAAAATTATGTTTCATGTATTAATATTAATAGCTTGCGTTATAATTAATTCTATTTGTCCTGTATATTATTGTCTGGCTTTACGTGTGAAGAGAGAACAAGTTCATATAGTGGCCTATCCTTCATCACAGAGCATAAATAATACCCACTACAGCCTCTGTGATTTCAGCCGGAAAATAGGGTGAATAAAGCGTGAGCTTTGGTGAAAAATGACACAATCATGATACTCAGGATCAAGAAACAAGGATGATGATATGTTAGTGATCTCATTAGCACCAGCATTTTAATGAGTAAAATGCAATTAATTTTTAGTGCTGTATTCCACAGGCATTTTTTAGAACATTGTCATGCTAATTATGGTCATGCTCAAAGTGCCCTTAGATTAGTTTATGATACAGGATAATAAATTACTGTTTTTTTTTTTAAATATATATTTATGGAAAGATAAGGAAATTAATATGCTAGGAATGTCATAAACATACTCCAAAACAACACAAAATCTGGCTGTCTGGTGTCATGCAAGCCAAAACAGTGGAAGATCTGATGGGAATTGCCGGTGAAAAGAAAACAGATGAAAACAGGCAGCAAAGTGTCTGTTTCAAGTTAAGAGACTTTTAATTATGTAGATTTTTTTTTTTTACTGGCATATCTTGGAGAAGAAAAGAAAAGTAAGAAAAGCAGAGAATACTTTTTAAAAAGAGTTAAGTGATTATACTAAAAGGAAAACTCAAAATGACTGTGCAAAGGAATACAACTAAAAGGCTATACAGGCAAATTAGGCTGCAGCTCTGTTTCTAAAGCTGAAATTCCTTGTGGGAAAACCGAAATATATCCTCTACCACAGTGGCAGAGGGTATTACAGGAGAAGTTGTTCTTTTACATGATTTGTTTTTTCCATAGGGCTCTTCTTTAGCAAACATCTAGAAGAGCTTTAGTAGGATTTCAGAGTGAAGATCACAAGCTTAAGCAAGCAGTTAAAACTACAAGCATGGTGATGATACATAGTCAAAGCAATATATTTAGTGAGCTTGGAAAAAAAAAGCCAAAACAAAAAATAAAAAAAAAACAAACAAAAAAAACCCAAACAAACAGGAAGACTATGAACCCAGAATGTGAGCAGAATGGGTCAAATGATCAGTCATAAACTCCTTTTTAGATCCTACCAGCAGATACTCTATTACATCTGAACCATTTTATTTGATTTTAAGTCTCTCTTCATTAAGCTGAGACAAAAGATTAATTTGAAAACTGTCTTTCAGTGGCAGGAACTCTTGGAAAGACGTATTGGTCTCTCTCCTCCAGGTCAGGTCCTTGATCAGCCTTGAAGCCATACTAGCTATGTCTGCAGAAAATAATTTTGCTGTATACCCCTTGAGGATCAGCTGAAAAATGTGCCAACAGATAAAATGGATACAAAAATATTTTAAAACTCAGCTTTTTGTGCTCCTTTTGGTTTCAAGGATTTAAGTTTGTGATGTGGAATGCAGTCCAAATCAGTCTTAAGGAGGTTATGTTCCAACTGAATTTCCTGGAGGCACAAATTGTGATTTTTTAAAATGGTTGGATACCAGGATAAGCGTAAACACCTCTACCTAGATTATCTCAAGATTTTGCTTATCAATAAAGTATTATTTGTCTTGCAGTGTTTTCTACATATTTTTTTTTAAGTGTAATCAGATGATCATATATGAATTGGTGTTCATCAGATCATCAGATTTTACTTTTTTTAGAGGAGTGTTTTTGGACATTTGCATGAAGCAAGACTATAAAAGCATCAGTATTGGTCTTTCAGTGTAATACATCTTTAAGGAAAAGGCCAATGCTTTTCTCAGTTTTGTTCATGTAGAAAAACAATTGTCACATTTGCTCTCTGAACTTACTTCTTGCTTGTAGTTCATAACCTTCTCCTGTGGACCTGTCTGAACTGTATTTTGTCTAGGAATATAATTGAGGGGAACAAGATAGTTTAGTCTATGCTTCATCTCACTGAGACTCAGATGTGAAGTAGAGTCAGAAGTTTTTCCTTTGAAGATGATTCTCTAGGGACACTCTGAGAGAGATTTCCAAGCTGATCAAGACTGGAAAAAGAAAACTGTGCTAAAACAGAGGGGATGGCCCACATGACACTGCTAATCTGAAACCAGATGACTGTCTGCCAGGGAGGCAGAGCTTAGTTTGAAATGTGGAGTGCTTTTGACAGCATTCCTACTCCCTGTGTCCCAAGATATATTCTCCCAGTTCATGCTTAGTTATACTATGTGATTTATTTAATCAAAAAGTGTTATAATTTGCTGTCATATGGAATTTTTTTATGAAAGCATTTCACCGTATCACTGTATGACCAGGTGTACTATGAAGGGTAAATGAATCAATGACTGATACACCCCTGCAACTCTTCTGATGGGTTTTGTTAATTATTATTGTTTCCAGACATTTTCCCTAATGTAAAAAGAGCAAGATTTCTTTTTTTTTTTTTTTCTCCTATAATGATTATTTTGGACAAGAGATGTTAGATAAAAAATAGCTCAATCTCTCTGAACTGTATGTGCCTGCGTATATCTGGTTGGTTGTGCATGTTTGTGAATGTCTATTTTTATGTACCAGGCCTGAGAAGATACAGAAATTCTCTTTCCTCTTCCTATTTTAAATGAAATGAAAATTATTTTTAGAGACCAAGAAATGTGTTGCATTGATGTCACACAGCAGGAAGAACACTATTTTCTTTCTGTACGACCTCAGTGTGATCACACCTGCAACAATAAATTCAGTTCTGGGAACCTCAATATCACACATATATTAACAAATCAGAGGGAGTTCAGGAAAGTGCAAGAAAAATGATTAAGTGTTTCAAAGCAATGAAATGTAGAGAAATAGCCGCAACATGGCCAAGCAGTGGCTAACATGATAACAGTACAGCATCTGAAGGAAATGAATCTCAACAGGAATTTTAAAATATCGTTTCAACTAAGGAAGCTAGAGGAAAGAAAAGGAGATTCTAAAAGAACCTAAAGTTAAATCAACAAATATGGTGTTATGTGTGTATTTCTTATACTTTTGAAAAAGTATAAGAAAAATGAAACCAAAAAATTGTTATGTTTGCAGGGACCCTGTAAGTCATCTTACCCAAGCTCCCGATTAAAGCAGGAATAACTTTGAATTTAGACTGATCTCTTAGATCTGTTGGATTTGACATTATCTAATAGAGATAAATGTTTCACAGATTCTAGTATTTCAGTGCCTGACCATCATGACCACAAAGTTTTTTTTCTATATATCTAATAAGGATTATGTTTGCAGTAACTTGTCTCTCTGTTGTATCCCAGTATTTTACTGAGTATATCTGAGGAGAACCTGCTTGTCTCCTCTGCAGTTAGCATGGATACTCTGCTGTGTCTGTTCAATTTTCTGCTCATCAGAACTCCTTTGCACAGCAGGTTTACTAGCCTGGTCTGTTACATACATTAACTTCATTCCAGGTGCAGGACTTTACATTTCTTTTTACTGAGATTCACTGGGTTTCTCCAGTTTGACCTAATGGCACTCATACCTTCCTCTTCTCCTGGGTTCATATCATCAGTTAATTTGATAAGGGTGCAGTCCATCTCATCATCCATGTTGTGCATCAGCTCTAGTACCAGCTTCTGCAGAATGAGACCAATACCTGGATAACAATGAGATTTTGAAGCAATGTCTGTTAATGCTCTTCAGCATTCTGGCAATCTAGCCACATTTCTACCCAACTAATAGTTTGCCTATCTGTAAGTCTTCAATTTAGCTGCATGGACACTGTGATAGTGTGTCAAAGTCATGGCTAATGTCAAAATAAAGGTCAACTACACCCTCTGAGTCAATCATCTCATCACAGAAGGTAATTGGTATGCTTACATGTGAACTATTGTTCACACACAACATATTGACAGTTCCAAATTATGGGTTTTTTTGTCCTTCATGTGTCTGGAAATGACTTCCAGCAGAATTTGTTCTATCATCTCAGAGTCCTTCTAGTCTCTGTAACTTTTCATAGATAATAAAGGCATTATAAGAATGGCATCAGCCCTTTTAATTTATCCAGTCAGTTCCCATAGACTTGTATACAGAAAGTTTTCTCCAGCAGTTGCTCAGACATCCACCATCTAATTGTTCTGGCACCTTTTGTATTACTTCTTTACCCTATACTCTGCCTATACAGACAGAGACTTGGGCAAACTGAGAGCAAACTTTGATGGGCACAGAAGCTGCTGAATATTTATTCAAGCTTTTCAATATCATAGAATCACAGAATCATGGAATAGTTAGAGTTGGAAAAGACCTTGAGATCATCTAGTTCCAACTCCCCTGCCATGTGCAGGGACACTAGATGTCTGTCTCATTCAGCAACAGACCCACCTTTTGCATTACCTCCCCTTTATTCCTCTATTTCACTGTAGAATTTCTCCTTGTTCCCCTTCACTTCTGTAATTTTCAATGCCAGCTGAACTTTGGTTTCCTTAATTCTCTTCTTAGAGACCTAAGCACTGTTTCTGTGTTAATCTGGACTAGAGTATCCCCAGGTCCGCTCTGTATACTTTCTTTTTGTACTTGATCTCATACAGGATTTCTGCATTGACTCAGCCGGCTTTCTGTCACATTTCATATTGGGATCAACTTTCTCATGTTTCAAGGAGCTTTTCTGCAAAGAAAATTGAATCTCAACAGTCCCTTTGCTGGTCAGGTGAGGGTCCCATGGGATCCTGTCTGTCAGTCCCCTGAAAAAGCTGAATTTCATTCTTATCTTCACTGCTGAAGCCCAAGTTTGCTATTCTGCCACACAGAAAGTGTACAGATGAATACAACTAATCTCATTGACAATAAAAGAGAAAGAAGCAGATGCATCCATAATCCTTAGGACAGTTCCACATGTTCTTATTTTTCTTTTCATAAAAACTTTGCATTTATCAATCTGAATGTTCCTATCAGGAAATAAAATTTACAGTTATGAAATTATAATAAAATGTAGTGACCTTCATTCTTTCTTTTTGATATAGATTCATAAATATTAGGTAATAGATGGCATTTTTACTTGGCAATATCAATTCAAATACCAATCATAATTTAAAATATAAGTTTAAAAAAAATTACAAGTGTCATTATGAACATCCACCAGATAATAATTTTTTAATTATTATTATAAAATATTAACTATGGTATTACAACATTTTGAATAATGTATTCACATTTAGGTATCTGCTTAATAGAATCTAAAAAAAACAGAATTAAGAAGGCACTGAGTGGTCATCCAGCCCTTTTCTCCTGCCCTAAGGCAGAATCAGCTTTCTTTGTGATTCTTCAGACATTTTTTTCCCCATCTCTTTAAGGCTTCTATGACAGGCACTCCCCCAGCAACCTGTGCCTGTAATTCACTACCTCACCTTTATGTGCTTCCCCATCTATTTTCTATTCAAAATATTCTTTGCTGTTTTTGAAGCCCATTGTTTCTTGTTTGATACATCATGATTGTTAAGGACAGTTTATTTCCTGCTCTGTGGATGTGGATATTCAATCTGGTTTAAACGACATTATCCAATGTCATTTAACTCCACTTCCCCTATATTCTTAAGAAGGTGCCATATGAAAAAGCAAAGATATGTTACAAAAATGGAACTAGTTGACACAAAACTCCCTTTATATTTTTCATTTTATAGAAATAGTAGATTGTTTAGGTTGTTTTGACCCTGTTCTTCACACAGCTCCATTCTATGCCCTGTGTATTTCATTCTTATCACCTATATACTTGCAAATAGTTTGCTTTATTATCTACTGCTGAATTTTTCAGAAAGTTGAAGTTAGGGTAACGTATAGTTTTATAGACGCCAGAGCTTATTTTTTTTTTTTTTAAGATAAGTGTTAAGCTTCCTATTATCCATTATTCATCTGAATGATTATTGCAACCAGTTGCTTATACTGAGTTACAAGTTATTCAGTTAATTTGTATTACCTCCACATATCAAACTAATTGTTAAGTGATCATGCTTTTGGTCATGTTATTAAATTGTCCATCAAATGTGAGAGAATCTTTGTGGTGAGCATTTTAGTTACAAAGGAGAAAGTGCTGTTCTGTCAATAAATTACCATCACAAAAAAATTTTGATTGTGCTCCTATGAGTCTTATAGGAAATGAGATGTAAATATTCTCAGCAGTATTAAACAAAACCAAAAAAACCCAAACCCAACCAGAAGTCCACAAACAGGCATAATATTACAACAGATAATTTAACCCCTGTGGTACAGCATGCTGTGCTACATCACTGTTGTGCAAAACATGCTGTGTTACAGAGCACTGCTACTCAGTGGACTCAGACCTAGCATTAAGTGTGTGCCACATGAATCCTAAAAAAAAATAATAAAATAATGGTTAATCAAAAAAAATAGTTACTGTGCTGTGTCTGTGCTCAGGTGGAATATTCCTTTTTATTCTAAGGGAAAATTTTCTGACATCTTAGTAGCCACCATTGGTGATAACTCTTGGATTCATCCCATCCTGTCCTAGAAACTTATATGAGGAGTCTAGGTTAGGATCACAGGTTTACTAGGGGCTGATCCAGGAAAGCCTGTCCCTTCCCACTGGCTCTTCTCTGATGCAGTAAACAGCTATAATTAGTCCTGAAAGACATGCTTGAGGGTAATATTTTAAAAGGCTGGACAGATTTTATGAAATGCACATATTCATTGTGAGAAATAAATTTGTTAAGATGCAATTTTGAAAGAAAACTAGAGCTGGGAGGAAAAACAAACGTTAGATTTGAGACTAAAGATACTGTAGGCAGCACATGGTAAGACTAGTTTGGCTTTAACTACAGTAGCGCAACAGAGTTTGTAGGCACTATATTATGAAACTGAAAGAAAGCTAAAACTTGCAGGAAAATAGATATAGAAAAGAGCAACAAATAATTCAAAGAAGAAATACCTTCATTAGCTGGTTATAATAAAATGCTTTTTCATCTTTTAATGAATATGTGGAAAGATACAGTCAGTGTGTTACAAATTTTTCTATTTCAGTTTCTGAGATTCATGATAATTCAATGCTTAACTTTGAATGATTTTTTTTTTGTAAATGCCACGATTTTTCAAAACCATTGATAATAGAAATTGAAAACACAATCATAATCTGAAAGAATTAATTTTTTTACTAATACTAAAAGACTATTTTTAGTTCTGCAATGTGCATCAGTCTCCTGAGAGGTTAACATATGAAACTTCAGTTACATTGTGCATTAAAAAAATAAAAGGTTTGGTTTAGTTCTTGTATCATCCAGTTGTACATTGTCATATTTAACATTCATAAATAAAGAGATTAATACTTTATTTTCTCATACTCATCATAAAACTGCTTCTATGTATAAAAACAGTCCTGTGTATGGACATTTTCAAACTTTTAAAATAATAAAAAATAAATAAACTGAGTAATGGAATAAATGCTGTCTAGACATGCACATTTCAAACAGTCTTTCTATGAAAATGTCAGAGGATATTGGAGTGGATAACATCCCACTTGCATCCTTTTATTTTTTCTTTTTCTCCTCTGTATACAAGAATCTGCAGCTTAGCTGGATGCCAGTTTGGCAACTTTTGAATGCATTAAATTAAACTCTAATAACCAGTAAAGAAATTAAATACTATTGGACACCAACAGCACACTTTGGTGTTTACAAATACATTTACAAGACGTCATTCCTCCTCTGAACCTGTTGTACTGGCAATTGCATTATTAGAATAGAAAAAGTATAGATAACAAGAAACTGCAAACCTTCTTTTTAAATCATATAACTTACACGCATCAAAAGACAAATAGGGTCATCTCTAAATCAGATTGCATAGTTTCCAGTGAGGTTTTTTTTCTGCTTTCATTAAACAGACTTTAAAAGGATTTTAATTATATTTCTTACTTTGGTTAATAAACTGATTCTAAATGCTCTAAAGAGCATTATTTAGGCCCAGGAAAAAATTCTTACTAGCTCAGCTGAGGACTAGACTGAGAGCTCTTTCTGGAACTGTGTAAAAGATGTTTCAAATACTTAATTGCTGAGATTGGCTCACTTCTGTTTACACTGATCTCATTTCCTGCATATTAGGTGTGTATGACAACTATCACTTCTGAGTTTGCAAATCGCGTGCTACAAATGAGACACAAAATGGGAAAAAAGCCTAAGTCAGGTGCAAAATGCAGCTTGGTGTGGATGCAATTTGGGTTTAATATTCACACACTTCTGCCAGTACTGATTGAGTTACACATTGTTCAAGCATAGGAAAAGGTAGTTCGCTGCTCTCAGTAATGGAATCCAACATCTAAATAAATGCATTGGAAACAGCTGATCTCATAGTCACTAATGCATGTATAAATATTTTCCGAGATTGCTCAAGTATTAGGCACAGACCTACGTTTCACTTTTCTGTAAGTAAATATGGGAAATCTGTATATCATATTTTTCTACAGTTGTTTTCTTTCATAATGAAAACTAGATAAATATCTCCATAGAATAAGGTCAATGGTATCACTGATCCACATGGAAGTTCCCAGGAATGTGTTTTAAGTTAATTTCATGAAAGAGGGGAAGAATAACTGTTTGCTAAATCAGCCTGCAAAAAAGCACGAAAAGCTGTACTCTCTGCTCAGTTTTCATATGACTTTAGTATGCTGAGTCTTGATACTTTGCACTGTCTTACATATAAAGCAAGGGTTAAACCAAACTGAGTAATAATACTATATTGACAAGAAATGTGGTTCATACAGAAATTTTTTTCCAATGCCTGTCTAGAATGAGAAGCCACACTAAGACTGGCCGATTTTCTCTTTTTCCTCTGGGTTTTATTTTGGTCAGTGTGGTTGTCCAGAGGGAATAAAGAGCTGAAACAGTTTGTATGAAACTTTGTTCATTGAGAATGTGAAGAGAATTGGGCATAATTCAATGATTATAAAGAAAAAGAAAAATTTCCTTAAAATGATTTGTATCATTCTGGCTTTGTTTGGTCTTTTTTTTTTTTTTTTTTTTAACAGCTTCATTGTTATTTACTACTTGAGAAAAAGTTTTTGGAATGCTTCAAGGACATCTTATAAATCTGACAGTGTATCATTAAAAGCATAAGAACCTGAATAAAAAATATGCTTTGTCTGCAAGTTTCTAAAAAGTAATTCTATATTTTTAAAAGGAAGGCCTAAGAACCTATTTAAATCCCTGTCAAATGATGCATAAATATTGATGAAATACTGATGATTTAGAAATTTTGCTGTTATGTTTGGTAGATTATTCACAAAGATATGAGGTTTGACCCATTCCAATCATTGACCTAATTCACTCAGGAAAATCATAATTTGACTTGATTTTTTAATGGTCCATAGGAAAGGAATCTATTTCTTTTTATAAAAGTTGAATTAGCTTCTTAACTTTTTTTTTTCTTGAGAAAATTTCATAAGTAACTGGCATTTAATACACTTTTTACCCTAAAATTCTCTGGTTTTTTCCTTTCTCTGAATACTTGACTCAGAGTTGCCATGAAAAACTTGTTAATTGATAATAAAGAATAATTTTCCTAGTTAAATAGTCTTAAGTTTAGCTTCTGATACATGAGCCTATTAGCCACAGTGAAGTGCATTGGTCAAGATCAATCTACATCAAAACACTGTCAAAGGTATGAAAAGTGTCTTCTTATAGGATCTAGAAAATACAATATGGCAACATTTTTATACTGATCTTATTTCTTCCTGAGTTCTTCAGCATATGAAATCTGGAATGAATTGGAGAATTTGCTCTCTGTCATCCACTTGCTGCCATTTTTCTATCTCTAGATTTTCTGGCAACATTTAAGTATACTTTATCCATAAGAAAAATCTTGCTCTGTATGTAGAACAGTTAATCTTCGCTTGTCAGAATGATAAAAAGAAAAACCAGAATATTTTGTGCTCAGCTCCTTTTTGGGAGAAAATCAGTAAGCCAAATACACCTATGTAAGCCATCTATTTTGTATTTGCAAATCATATAGGAATGATTCTTTAAAAATAAATCAATAGGAAAATGTATTGAGTCTCTCTGAGGTGGAGTTAATTTTCCTCACAGCAGCCCTGATAGTGCTGTGCATTGTATTTGTAGATACAAAGGTGTGGATAACACAACGGTGTTTTGGCTATTGCTCACACAGCATCAAGGCTGTCCCTCCACTACTCCTGCCTCACCAGTAGGCTGGGGTGAACAAGATCTTTGGAGGGGACATCATCAAGACAGCTGACCTAAACTGACCAAACAGACATTCCACACCGTATCATGTCAGCTCAGTAATAATAGCTAAGAAAAAGAAAGGAGGGGCTGGGCATTTGTTCTTAAGACATTTGCCTCCCAGAGTAACTGCTATGTGTACTGAAGCCCTGCTTCCTGGGCAGTGGCCAGACACTGACTGCTAATGGAGAGTACAGAATTAATCTCTTGTTTTCCTTTGCTTCCAAGTGTGGCCATTGGTTTTGCTTTATTAAATGGACTTTATCTTGAAGTATTTTCCATCTTACTTTCTCCCCATTCTGTCCTTTTAAGAGGAGTGATAGACTGGCTTGGTGGGCGCCTGGTATCCTGCCAAGGTCAACCCACCATGAAAAGCTAAATATTTTTTTGGATATTGAAGTTGAATGTTTTTAAAGCAAAGTTACAACAATATGGCTCATTATACATAGGTTGAAAACCAAACAAAACCAAAAAAGCCATCAAACCCTGCAAGAGCTATTTTGACAGCTGAGGCTTAAGAAAACATGTAACATGAACAGCTACACATGGCTTTTCATGTTAATGCATGGGCATTTTTTGTTGAAATATTTTTTAAGTATTCCAGGCAAGCCAGAAAAGTGTATTGATTAGCTTTAGCTTTAACCGATGACATGCCAATAAAGTCATCAGCAAATAGGTGTCATATGGCTCTGCTCCTGGAAATCTGAAATAGCCTAACTGCACAATTGCTTTCCTTCGCAGTACAAAGAAACCATGATTTGTGATAATACTAAGCAAAAGAGCAAAACAAGAGCATGTGACCATCTCTAAATACTATCTTCCCGTAATTTGAATGTGAATATTCCCTCCTATAGTTATAGTTAATCGGGTCTGACTGACTTAGCAGGGAACTCACACCAAATCTCCACCTCAAGATCTACAGTGGTCCCTTTGGACTCATGTTCACTTTTCTGGAAGAATATAGTGTGTTGCATAGGCCAGTCCGACAGCCACTCTTTCTTGTCTGTGCCAGTGACAATCTGATTGACAGTCAGTGACATATTGTGCATTCATGGGAACAGAAGAATGCTCACACAAGAGTTGTTTCCTCTGTAAATAAGAAGCAAATATAGCAGGATTATTGATGGAACTAATGATAAAGCTGCTGATGAGCTGTAATCTCCTTTCAGAGGGTATTCAGAGGAATATTCTACTGCTTAGTTAGAATTATTCAACAATCTAGAATTAGGAGGAGCCTTTTCTCTTCCCTCCCCCCCCCCCTTTTTCCATCTTTTTTCATTACAGCATATGCACAAACCTGTGTGGTAGACCTGATGACTGATGATAATGATAGTAATGATAATGGCTGCCTGATTTTTTTTCTTGTGCTGCTATTCACTAGTCCCATGTTAAAGGCATACAGTATGCACTAAGACTTCATTAGGAATTTCTGAGATGAATGATTCCTCTTTTTTTTTTTTTTCCCCCTGAAAATACCTTTAATCTGCATTTTGATTGCAGCTCCATTCTTTAGAGAACTTTAAATAAAAAGGGAAATTTTATGGTGGGAATTATTTTTTAAAATAAAACTTTAAAATAATCAATATTTGAGAAACAAAGAAAGGCTCTTCCATATGTTGCACATACCTCTATTAATCTACATACCATTATTGATAAATCAAAAGGAGTCCAACAGGAGAGTAAGTATGTTCTGGATATTACGATAGGATCTACAAGATAGTTTTCATAATGGGACAACATAAAATGAAGCAGTCTTACAGAAATTAAACAAAAAATTATATGTTAAATATTTCTTTAATGACTGACATTGTGTGATTCACAGCACTGACTACTTTGAATTTTGAACTCTCCAGCTTAGGATCAGAGATGTAGCTCTTGTCTCTCATAAACCCTATTTATGAACAGAAGAGGCTGCAAAGGTATTGTTTTAAAAATATCCATTAAATTCAAAAATCAGCTAGGTCCGGTTGATTGGTGGTTGGTCACTTGTACATAGATTCTCTACATATGGTAACATGGTATTAATTTTCAATTTCAATTATTAACTATAGACAATAAGGGTTAAAAAATGCAAGAGTGCTGGGTATATACTGAGCAGTTAATTGTGTTTCACAGTTAAAACATAATATGTTGAGTTGACCTTGAAACGAAAACACCAGAGGAGAGATAGGGTCATTGTCTTTTCATTTAAAAAAGGGAAATGAACTTTAGGTCATACTTACTTTCTTGGTCACTGGCAGTTATCCTGGAGGTGTTGTGTTTGAAAGATTTTATCAACAATACTTTGTGATTACTACTGGGCAGTCCAGAGAACCACATTATCATTGGCCTCAGAGGAATTTTTCCACATGTCATCCCAGCCAGAGGCTAAAGAGCTATAAGGGAAGTCATAGAGGAAAGCTAATTAGAAAAGGGAAAGGGGGGATGGAATTGAGTTTAAAGGTAGAAAAATAATCTATTATTTTCAAAGTTGCAATGGTGTATGTCCTTGTGTGTATTTCTAGCTCCTTTCTTCTGATGTCCTATGACATTCTCACATTTTGAGTTAAATTACATATTCAATCAGACCGCAATCTTGGAGGAATATTATGCCATCTTTTTTTTTTTTTCCAGGAATGATATCCTATAACATAACTTTTTCATGAAGGTCATCACTGTATGTTAAAAAAATTGGAGACAGATAGTATATATATAGAATATTTATTAAGGATCCCCAGGTGTCATAAAACATAGGAATCAAAACATTTGAGACTAAAATCCATACATTTAGATATGAGATGAAGAAAATTAAGGGTGTTATCTGAAAGTTTGTGTCTTCATGAAGATCTTTCTCTGATAATTGGGCTGTGGTGAAAAAAAACACTGGGTTTAGGTTTGTTTTGGTTTTGTACTACAGATTTCAGCAGCTTTCGAGTACCTCCTGGTAGATTTCCTTACCACAGAGGACTAGCTAGAAGTTTACAGCTCTTTCAACATAGTTCATGTTTTCTGATAAACATGAATTCTTTGGTTTTCTTATATTCGAGGACAAAAATAACATTCTTAGGACACAATTGATTTGACTTTGTGTGCAGTTCTGGTGTCCTCAACATAAAAAGGACATGGAACTGTTGGAACAAGTCCAGAGAAGGACCACGAGGATGATCAGGGGACTGGAGCACCTCCCGTATGAAGACAGGCTCAGGGAGTTGGAGCTGTTCACCCTGGAGAAGAGAAGGCTGCATGCAGACCTCATAGCAGCCTTCCAGTATCTGAAGGGGGCCTATAGGGATGCTGGAGAGGGACTCTTCATTAGGGACTGTAGTGATAGGACAAGGGGTAATGGGTTAAAACTTAAACAGGGGAAGTTTAGGTTGGATATAAGAAGGAAATTCTTTCCTGTTAGGGTGGTGAGGCACTGGAATAGGTTGCCTAGGGAGGTTGTGAATGCTCCATCCCTGGCAGTGTTCAAGGCCAGGTTGGACGAGGCCTTGGGTGATATGGTTTAGTGTGAGGTGTCCCTGCCCACGGCAGGGGGGTTGGAACTAGAAGATCTTAAGGTCCTTTCCAACCCTAACGGTTCTATGACTCTATGATCCTATGAGAGGACTTATTTCCCAAGAGTACTTATTTCCATTCATTAGTTAACCTGGGTCAGACTGTTTAGAGGAAGATATTAATTACTTCAGTGCTGAAGATGTCTATATTTGTTCAAGTGTATCCAGTCCTTGAACACTAGATAATTTTAATATGTTATTTTCTCACAGGGAAAAGAGGTAAGCAGAAAACTGTTTGAACTCCCCTGTCCTTTTTAGGTAGGTAGACCTTCACAAGCTCACACCCTTCACCACTGCTCATGCCTTTTTTTTTCTTTCTTCCCTCTGTACACTGCTCAAATTGGAAGCAATTTCTAAAGCTCTGTGTAGTTCAGAAGCTGTCAGTTATGAAAGGGGCTTAGTACAGCTGTTAAGACACTGCTGTGTTTCACCGAGCATCATCTTTGTGGGCTGAGCAAAACGGACTCCGTGTGGATCCCCATTGTCTTTAAAATTTTCTCCTCTTACAGCTGTTGGAGAAACCTACTTGCCTTCAAGGTGAGGCAATTATTATTTCATTTAATTTTTTTTTATGAATAGCATTTCTTGTTTTGTTATATTTTATTCAAATAACTGGTACTGAGTTTTCTAATGATGCCTCTGAATGACATTTCTAGCAGGAACACTTGTCATATTTATTCTGGCTAATGAGAGTGCAACATGCAGTTTATACATTTTTAAAATTTTAAACCAAAGTGTTAGCTTCTGTGGAAATCTGTACTATAAAAGTGAATAAAATAATGTTTTCAAAATTCCTAGAATTCTCTTATTCATGTGCTGTCCACTGTGATAAAACTCAAGGTGGTAGATGCTTAATAAAATGACTGACAGGCAATATAATCTAAGTTGCTAGTAGCAGCATTAGTTCTGTAGCACACACTTCAGTTCAACTGAAGCCCCATATCTGTGAAGAATGATAACTAAAAAAGAATAAATATGAGATATTTTGAATGCCAGTTCACTGTGATTGAACAGACATACCACTGTATATTTTTTATTTTTAAATAAGTTTCTTTTCCCAAAAGATATTTTTCAGTTTTTGCATATTCTCTATTCTGTAATCCATAAGCTTGAATACCCAGAGCTAAGATATTATTAATTTCCTAAAATCTAAATAGTGACAATATTTGTCTTCTTTCTCAGCTGGATGAAGAGTTACATTTAGATTGGATATTTGTGATCTATATTCTTAACATTATAAATAAATCCTTCCGGTGCTGTAACTATATATGTATGCAAAATCTAAAAAAAAATAGAAAAGCCATTCAGAACTTGAAAACACTTCTTTTATTCACTGCTTTCTTTTTTTTTTTTCCAAATTGAAGATAAAACTGCAAACATTACAGCATAATTCTTTCCTTTCATGCTTAAGTAAAATTAAAAGATTTTTTAAGTGTTATATCAGTGGAAAGTGGTATGTTTCTTACTATAAAAGTTTTGTGTAAGTGTCTGCATGTGTATAGACAGAGGATAAAAACACTTTTCCCTATGCACTGGTAGGCCTCTCAGATATTGAATATCAAGCACTGAAAATATGTAGCAGATGAACTCTCTTTTTTTTTTTTTTCGATTCTGTTGTCATTTTAAAAAGTAGTTTTATTTTATCTAATAATATTTTTTCTCCCATGAAAACCCATGAAAACCTTCAGAAGTTTGTGAAAGGCTGGTACTGAGATTCAATTATTACTCCTGCACATGAGCCCAATTCACATTATACTGATAGAAGTTCACAGTGTTTCACAAAGGGGAAATCCTGCCTGACCAATTTCATGGCCTTCTAATGATGTGCCTACGGAAACAACAGAGAGGGGCAGAGCAGCTGACATCATCAACCTGGACTTGTGCAAACCGTTTGACACTGTCCCACATGACATCCTCGTCTTTAAATTGGAGAGACATCAATTTGATAAGTGGACCACTCAGTGGATAAAGAACTGACTGGATGGCCGCACACAAAGAGTTGTGGTCAATGGCTCAATGTCCAGCTGGAGACCAGTAACGAGTGGTGTCCCTCATGAATCGGTGTTGGGACTGGTCTTGTTTAACACCATTGTCAGTGACATGGACAGTGGGATTGAGTGCACCCTCAGCAAGTTTGCCAATGACACCAAGCTGTGTGGTTCGGTTGATACGCTGGAGGGAAGGAATGCCATCCAGAGGGACCTTGACACACTTGTGAGGTGGGCTGATGCCAGCCTCATGAAGTTTAACCATACCATGTGCAAGGACCTACACCTGGGTCGGGGCAATCCCAGGCACAGCTACAGGTTGGGCAGAGAAGAGATTCAGAGCAGCCCTGCAGAGAAGGACTTTGGGGTGCTGGGAGATAAGAAATTTAACATGAACCATCTTCAGTGTGTGCTTGCAGCCCAGAAAGCCAACTGTATCCTGGGCTGCATCAAAAGGAGCGTGACCAGCAGGTAGAAGGGTTTGATCCTGTCCCTCTACTCTGCTCTTGTGAGACCTCACCTGGAGTATTGTGTGCAGTTCTGGTGTCCTCAACATCAAAAGGACATGGAACTGTTGGAACAAGTCCAGAGGAGGGCCATAAGGATGATCAGGGACTGGAGCACCTCCAGTATGAAGACAGGTTGAGAAAGTTGGGGCTGTTCAGCCTGGAGAAGAGAAGGCTGCATGCAGACCTCATAGCAGCCTTCCAGTATCTGAAGGAGGGCTATAAGGATGCAGGGGAGGGACTCTTCTTTAGTGACTGTAGTGATAGGACAAGGGGTAGCGAGTTAAAACATAAACGGGGAAGTTTAGATTAGATATATGGAAGAAGATCTTTACTGTGAAGGTGGTGAGGCACTGGAATGGGTTGCCCAAGGAAGCTGTGAACGCTTCATCTCTGGCGGTTTTCAAGGCCAGTTTGGACAGAGCCTTGGTTGACATGGTTTAGTGTGAGGTGTCCCTGCCCATGGCAGGGAGGTTGGAACAAGATGATCTTAAGGACCTTTCCAACCCTAACTATTCTGTGATTTTATGATTCTATGATGTGAAGCAAATGAACTGACCTAATACAAATACCTGATGATTCCCTTATATTTAGATAAATTTGGAGGTGTATGAGGGATCTATTGTGTTTAGAAAGTATTATCATCTCAGTGCTCAGAATGTTCCTCCCCACTCTCCTCTGTGCCATTGGTCTATTTTCCAGTGGTCAACCTTATATGAACTAACTAATCATAAGTGTTAAGTGTAAAAGGAAATTCATATCCTGCTAAACAAAAATGGTAGCTGCCTCTGTATTGTCTTTGGACAATTTCCTTTGAACAGCTCACATTTGCATTCCCTATCAAAAAAAGGTCAGCAGGGTAAGTTTTCTCTATGTAATCTCTAAAAGTAAGCTGTGATCACACTGGATAGGGGAGTTATGAGACTGTATTGTACCCTTTTTGTTGATGAATCTGCAAATAACTTTCAAAAGCAGACAGTCTAACAGCATATCTGTAATCTATAGGTGTACATTTAGATATAAAAAATTGAAATTTATGATTTAAGGAAAAAATATTTCTAAACCTGACTTTTCTAGTGATGTGAAATTTTGAATTCTATTAAAACAGCCACTTTATGAATCAAACCATTCTATTTAGTATCCATAACCTTTTTCAGCATGCCTGTGATGAATTTCTGTGTGGCAAACACTCAGATGCATTTTTAAAGCCCAAAGCAAATGATATCATCATGTAGCTCATACCAATCAAATATTATTTAAAGTATACCCAATCAAATATTATTTAAAGTATAATAAATCAGAACAAAATTACATGTCAGGTATTCAAAGGTTATGAGCAATAAAATTGCAGTACGAAGTCATTGGCAGGAGAAAATCACCGCTGCAATCACTCTGCAATTATCCAGTTCTAGACTTCTTTATATGAAAAGTGGAATTGTAACAGTTTAATGAAACAGTGATAATAATTGTAAGCTAGTATTCTTGTGTTCTTTAGATTTGAGTTTGCTAGGATGTTGTTGAGTGGCTAAAGGAACAAAATCAACAAGTGATTAAAAACCATCTTATGTTACTTCTGTACCAGTAAACATCTGTCATGATGTCTGAATCCATATCATTTAGTCAGAATAAAATCATCAGTGTGCAAAGTATAGTAAAAATGATTCCATTATTTTCTTTCTTCATGACATTTTGAGGGTTATTAATAATACTTAAACAGAGTCAACTAACATGGGAATTTCCAGTCAAAATCAGAATACTTCAATAAGGTTTCTGCTCTGAATCACCCTCTGGAAGAACTCTTTTCTCCCTGCCTCCACTTCCCCCCTCTCTCTTTTTGCTTGTCTTCATTTTTCTTTCTTTCTTTCTCGGTCTCTCCCACTCCTTCTCTGGGTAATATAGAGCACCACTTTCAAATAACTCTTACAATAGGGTATTGTTAATATCTCCCTTTTCATGCAAAATTTGAAAATACATGTTTAGATTGCTAACATTGACTACAATAAAGTAAAATACTGCACAAGGCAGTATTCGTCAGGCAAATAAAAGAAGTATGCACCTCTGGTCACCAAGACATAATCGGGGAACAGTTAGCTCCCTCTCCAGCAGGAAGTACCTTCTTGATGAATTATGAGTCTGTTTGGTTATGTGGAGAGTTGGACCAAAACCAAGCAAACTGCTGATAGTTCTCTTTCACTTAAATCCCTGAAGTTTGAGATAGGGCAAAATTTGTTACTCTAAGATATTCTAATTTGTACCTTTCTCTCAAGTGTGTAAACTAATATCCATGAAGAAGAATCTATAAATTAGTTCATCAGAAGACTAGAGACCTATTACTTTGGAAATCACAACATTACTCTTGAAGTAATAGAAGCCCTTAAATGCATTGTAAATTTATTGTAAATACTATTTGGTTGATCAGACAAAATTCTCCTTGATGTCAGTGGGAGTTTTGCCATTATCAGAATTTCAAAGACAAAATCTTCTATAAACACCCTAGTAGTCTAAAACATTACATTTTACTGTCTCCGTGAGAATTATATTTGTTATAAATTTAATAATAGTTAATAAATTAGACCTTGACTTGGAGCTCTGAGAAAAGTGATGCAGATATAAGTCTGTATCTAAGCCTTAGATTTATAAATAAGCAACTGGGTGCACACTTTGTGCTTTGTTGATTTGCTGTGCTCCACATGTCTGCCTGGATGTGGGTGCATTAGATTCTGTGGGAGCTATGGCTCTGTATGTAACAAATTGCAAATGTGAAAAATCATGAAGTTTAGTTAATTTGACTTGTTAGTACAATATTATGAAGTTAGTTAATATTTGTTTTTATTTGTATTAGGGTAACTCAGCTCCTGTAAAGTTTTTAGCCAGCCCCTGCCTGGTGCATAAAAGACCATCACAAGGATTTTTGCTCTGTGAAAAAACTTGCCATGTGCCAAGTAACATCTTCGAGACCCACGAGTCATAAGAAAACAAGCATGCTTGCAAATGTATCTTAATATGTCATTCCCTGTCTCCTGCTGCTCACTGAAAATAGTTTCCATGCTTACTATAAATTTCTGTGTATAAAAGGAATGTTTCCATCTTATGTAGCTATATTTGTTGAGTTAGAAGGAAAAATTATAGTAGAAGTTGAATATTAAGGACTAAAGAAAGACTTTATGCACAAATACCTACAGACCCTGGTTGGAATTTCAGGTTTTGTCATCTTTGATGTATAAAAAACATTTTTATTATTCAGTGTTAGGACAAATATACTTGTTAAGTATGCTGAATTAATAGGCATCAAACTGGGTAAAGAACTTGACAATGTGCTGTATAGTGGCAAACAGCTGAAGTATTTACAGCAACCAATCTTATTGCACATCAATCTTCCTGTGCCTTACTTTGCAGACACTTCAAATACTATCACACAAAACACTTCTCCACAAAACTTCATTTACCAGTGCTGTGTACCTGGTGTGAAATGAGACACTTACCCTCAAAAATAACTGCAGAAGGTTGTTAGGAGGCAGTTTGATCAGCTACCAATGCTCTATATGCTGTAACAAAGTGGCAGTGCTGTCATTGCAACCCAGCTTTTCCAGGATGCTGCAGAGGTGTACCTTTTTGAACTGTGTTCTGGTCAGTCCTATAGCTCATTGAGGATCACTGGACCAGATCAGTTCTTGTAAAGTAATTTCCAAAAGAAAACCAAGTGTACTAAAGACTATTCTAGGTTTTTTAAAGGTCTTTCCTCCTAGACCAGGTCCAAACAAATATTTCATGGTGATTCTGGTGTAGCAAGTATTTTTCTTCTGTGTAGTACATGGGGGGGGCAGGGGGGGAGGCAAGAAAGAAAAGGGGTGGGCGGGAGAGAATAAAAATCCCAGTGCTAAAAGCTATAATTACTTCCTGTGGAATATTAAGTATATCTATCATAACATGTCTGAACATCTCAGCATCCTGGCCAAATGCTAAATTTTGGTGATTACATATTATCCATAATAGTATAATATTATATGGAATCAATTTCTACTTGTATTTATAAATGGAAAATTTGAGCTATTTTGTCTCCACTCAATGACCAGTGAAAGTTGATTATCCATAATTTTAAATGTGGCACATTTTATCCCTTCTGTGTTGCAGATGAAAATCTATGCATTACATACATATATATTAAATTACATTACATCCACGAATTAGTAAACACACACATAAGGTATTCAGTTCCAATACTTTCTGTGGAAAACTTACATTGATTTTGTCTGCGATTTCGAATGTGTGCTAAAAGTCAATGGCCAGTGAAATGATAACACAAGTTATTTGACTCTCCATAGCTGCTTTAATCAGTTGCTTCTTCCAGCTGACATCCTTGGTTTTTCAACACAGCAGATGCTGAAAGCAAAACAATTACCAAAATCTTTTCACACAAATTTCATAGTGGAATTGAAAATGAGGTCAGTTTCTTGGAAGAAAGAACTTTTCAAAGAAGACAACTGTTCGCTATAGAAGAGACAGAGGGCAATTTGATGTCAGTGGTAGTGTGGTCCAACAACGTGGGTTTGTATTGCTTTGAAAACTAAATGACTGTGTGAGTAAGAGTCCTTCAGAACCACCAAAGGTGTGTTCTGATGGCTGCATTACTTAATTTTCCATTAAGATGCAATACCTGTAGATTACAGTATCACAATATCACAGTATGCTAGAGATTGGAAGGGACCTCAAAAGATCATCTAGTCCAATCCCCCTGCTGGAGCAGGAACACCTAGATAATGTTACACAGGAATATGTCCGGGCGGGTTTTGAATGTCTCCAGGGAAGGAGACTCCACAACCTCCCTGGGCAGCCTGTTCCAGTGTTCTGTCACCCTCACTGAGAAGAAGTTTCTTCTCAAGTTTAAGTGGAACCTCTTGTGTTCCAGTTTGTACCCATTACCCCTTGTCCTATCATTGTTTGCCACTGAGTAGAGCCTGGCTCCATCCTCGTGACACTCCCCCTTTATATATTTATAGACATTTATAAGGTCACCCCTCAGTCTCCTCTTCTCCAAACTATAGAGACCCAGCTCCCTCAGTCTTTCCTCATAAGGGAGATGCTCCACTCCCTTAATCATCTTTGTTGCCCTGCGCTGGACTCTCTCCAGCAGCTCCCTGTCCTTCTTGAACTGAGGGGACCAGAACTGGACACAATATTCCAGATGCGGTCTCACCAGGGCAGAGTAGAGGGGAAGGAGGACCTCTCTCGACCTACTAACCACCGCCCTTCTAATACACCCCAGGATGCCATTGGCCTTCTGAGCCACATGGGCACAGTGTTGGCTCATGGTCATCCTGTCGTCCACTAGGACCCCCAGCTCCCTCTCCCCTACACTGCTCTCTAACAGGTCGTTTCCCAACCTATACTGGAACCTGGGGTTGTTCCTGCCCAGATGCAGGACTCTACACTTTCCCTTGTTATATTTCATCAAGTTATTCCCTGCCCAACTCTCCAGCCTGTCCAGGTCTCGCTGGATGGCAGCACAGCCTTCTGGCGTGTCAGCCACTCCTCCCAGCTTAGTGTCATGAGCAAACTTGCTGATAGTACACTCAATTCCCTCATCTAAATCGTTGATGAATATATTAAATAATACCGGTCCCAGTACTGACCCTTGAGGCACTCCACTGGTTACAGGCCTCCAACTAGACTCAGCCCCATAGACTACAACTCTCTGGCTTCTCTCCTTCAGCCAGTTCACAGTCCACCTCACTACCTGATCATCCAGTCCACACTTCCTCAATTTAGCTGTGAGGATGCTGTGGGAGACTGTGTCAAATGCTTTGCTGAAGTCAAGGTAGACCACATCCACCGCTCTGCCATCATCCATCCACCGTGTTATTTCCTCATAAAAGGCTAAGAGATTGGTCAAACATGATTTCCCCTTGGTGAAGCCATGTTGACTGCCCCTCATAACCTTCTTATCCTTGATATGCCTTAAGATGGCACCAAGGATAAGGTGTTCCATCACTTTCCCAGGGATGGAGGTGAGGCTGACCGGTCTATAGTTACCCGGGTCCTCCTTCTTGCCCTTTTGGAAGACTGGAGTGACATTTGCTTTCCTCCAGTCCTCAGGCACCTTTCCCGTTTCCCAAGACTTAGTATAGATGATGGAGAGTGGTGTAGCAATGACTTCCGCCAGTTCCCTCAGCACCAGCAGGTGCATCCCATCTGGACCCATGGATTTATGGATGTCCAGATTGCTCAACTGGTCTCTAACCCATTCCTCATCAACTAAGGCAAACCGCTCCGTCAACCTGACTTCATCTAAGGTCTCAGGGGTACAGGGCTCTTCAGGGCTGCCTGCAGCAGAGTAGACAGAGACAAAGAAGGCATTCAGTAACTCTGCCATCTCTGTATCTTCTGTCACCAGGGCACCCATCCCGTTCATCAGTGGGCCTACATTGCCTCTGGTGTTAGTTTTGTCTGCCATGTATTTGAAAAGCTCTTTTTGCTGTCCTTGACCCTTCTCGCCAGGTTTCATTCTAAGGATGCCTTAGTCCTCCTAGCTGCCTTCCTATATCCTCTAGCAGCAGCCTTATATTCCTCCCAAGTGGCCAGCCCCTCCAGATTACTGTAGTATAATAAAAACAAGTATCCAGAATATTTTAGAAATTACAGTTTGTGTGTCAAGGGAATTTTCTCAGCTCTATCCAGGAGAATGATGAAGTACTTCCCACTGCAGTGTTAGAGTTTCTGATCTATTGTTCCTTCTTGACACCTTTATCTAAAAAGCTCTACCAAGTGGATATTAAGCTGTGAATTCTTCTGATTCTCTGACTTATGGTAATTCTTTTGGAACTGTTTACTGTGCAGTCCTGAGCTCTGATCACAGAACTCTGCAATGAATTACATTATTTCTAAACTATATTTATGTATTTATCGCTATTTTAGCAAAGAGTATTTGCTACAGCATTTGTAAACGTATCTAGAGTTCTAGAAGGAATCTCTTTACTGATTTTACTTTCTTCTAATGATTATTCACAAGAAACATAAGACTGAAGCACAAGGAGCTTAAATTTTAATACTGTAGCAGAAATTCTATTCCAGCCATAGAAAAGAGGTTTCATCCACACAAGCCACAAGAGATAGGACTGAAGTAAACCAGTTGTTTTACTTTAACATTTGTATTCAAATCTGACTTGTCTAAATTATGCTGCTGTAAAGCCTGAACTTTAAAGAAGCCTCTGTACATGCATGTGTACACACCAACATCATTCTTTAAAAAATCTATCTCTGAATGTGTGTGTATATGTATGCTTTGAAGCCTGTATTTCAATATGGTTATACATATTGTGAAATTTATTTACATGTTGGTGTTTATAAAATCACGTGTATGCAAATACAGGTTGTTGAAAGCTGATAACCTGTCTTTGGTAAAAGAATACTTATATACTGATTTACTTCAGAGCTAAGTTCTTGAAATCTAGAATCAAAACTAGAAAGACTGTTAAATCACTTCGAAAATAGGCAATTTTAACAAAAGAAATTTTCTGTCACCTAAGATGGGACTTAGCATTTCCATTCTTGAAAATCATGGGGTTCCTCTTAGTCCATATCTCCAGACTGTCAAGGTCCCTCTGGATGACAGCACAACCCTCTGGTGCATCAAATACTCCTGAATTTTATCTCCTCAGCAATCTTGCTGAGGTGCATTCTGCTCCATCATCCAGTTCGTTAATGAAGATGATAATAAGTAATAAAAACATCAGACACAGTACTGACCCTGGGTTACACCATTAGTCATTGGTCTCCAACTAAACTTTGTACCACTGATCACTATGCTCTAAATTCGGTCATTCAGCCAGTTTTCAACTGACTTCACTGTCTTCTCATCCAGCCCATATATCAACAGCCTTCCTATAAGAGCTTTAGGTGACACAGTGTCAAAACTTTTACTGACATTCAGATAGACAATATCCACTGGTCTCCTCTCATCTACCAAGGCAGTCATGTCATCACAAAAGGCTATGAAGCTGGTCAAGCATGACTTCCTCTTGGTGAATCCATGCTGACTACTCCTGATAAATTTTTCATTCTTTATGTATCTGGAAATGTTTTCCAGGATTAGCTCTTCCATCACTTTCCCAGGGATCATGGTGAGGCTGATGTGTCTGTAGTTCCATGGGTCCTTCTCTCTCACCCTTCTTGAAGATGTGAGTGATGTTACTCCAGTACTCCAGTACCTCTCACAGTTACCATAATTGTCTGAAAGTAATTGAGAGGCCTTACAATGGGATCAGATGACTCTCCCAGCATTTATGGATGCATCCCCTCCAGATCCTATGGAATTTTATATGTTCAGTTTTCTCAGGTGTCTTCTAACCCTATACTCTTCCACCAAAGATAAGTCTTTCTTGTTCCTGACTTTCTGCGTAATCTCTGAATCCTCTGATTTCTGATGGGTGGTCTTAATAATAAAAACTGTGGTGAAGTAGGCACCACAGCCTGTATTCCCAGTAGGTGCACAAACACAGACCCACACAAACACACCTTTACACTGCAAATGTATTTATATACACATGATAGGCCACAGAGAGTGACACAGACGCATTCAGCACTCACAAAAGCACAAATAGCACTAATGCCCTCATCCTGCTTCCCTCTTTAGCTGAGCAGGATTAACATACAAACACATATTTTTAGGCTGAAAACGCTGGGGCTGTTCAGCCTGGAGAAGAGAAGGCTACCTGGAGACCTCATAGCAGCCTTCCAGTATCTGAAAGGGAGCTACAGGGATGCTGGAGATGGACTATTCGTTAGGGACTGTAGTGATAGGACAAAGGCTAACAAGTTAAAACTTAAACAGGGGAAGTTTAGACTGGATATAAGGAGGAAATTCTTTACTGTGAGGGTGGTGAGGCACAGGAATGGGTTGCCCAAGGAAGTTGTGAATGCTGAAGCATCTCTGGCACTGTTCAAGACCAGGTTGGACAGAGCCTTGAGTAGCATGGTTTAGTGCTAGGTGTTCTTGCCCATGGCAGGGGGGTTGGAACAAGATGATCTTAAGGACCTTTCCAACCCTAACTATTCTATGATTCTATACGTATGTAAATACAATGTGGTTCATTTCAGGAGCTGGGTTTACGCTTGATCTTAGTCTCCCTAGTTGCTGGTGTATGAATATATGAGACCTTGACACCGCAGCCTGACTTCAGTTCCTGGTAGAGGAAAAATAAAATTAGAGAATTTTAATTTAAAGTTAGTTCCTTTCAAAATACAGGATGAGTTTTTGCATCCATACACTTTCCTGACCTTTATCAGATGTGTACAAAGAGAAAAAATGTCAACAATAATATCTCTTTTTCTTCTGCTTCTCTATCTGGCTCCAGCTTCTTTCTACTGATTTGGTTTTGTTTTGTTTTCTTTGGTGGGGGAAGCATGTTGGAGGTTTCTTGCCGTATTGTTGATATATGAAAATTATAGATATTTAAGAAATTTAAACACTGAAGAGAAGCAGTTACTCTTGCATTACTTATATAAATACATACATGCAAGCCAGTAATAATTCTTCACAGTTAGGTATCCAGATACTGTCAGATATTTCACATGAACCTTATTCCACTGGTCAAGAGTTTCAGAGCTTCACTTGAATGTAATGCCTTGGGAGGTCGGGATCATGCAGGGAAAGACGATTTTTCTGCCAGTTAGTGACAGTTCTGTGGAGAATCTTAATACTAGAGAAGAATCCTTGATTTGGTCTCTGAATTTCATGAGGAGATAATGGACCACTGGGGTGATGTGCTCCTCATGACCTTTGTTGCTAAGCAGATGAGCTTACACACTTTATAATACCTGAAGGTTTTTCAGGGTGCTCTGTGCATGATTCAGGGCAGCAGCTTGAAACTGGGTTTCCACATCTCAGCGCAAGCATTTTACTGCAGTATCTTATTTTTTTTTCTTTGAAGAATCTCTTCAGTTTGCATTAGCAACTAAGTACTCAAAAGTTTACTACATGATATATATGAAGTTGGAGACTATAATAAAGCTCCTGCTTCAGATTAGCCAGAAAACCAAATTGAAAAGCTTTCAGTACATCCCAAATATGTATCCTAATCTTCAGGCTGAAGTAGGAGTCACTCAGCAAAGATATAAGGATCACACTGCTACTTTTTGTCATCTGTATAATAGATCACAATCCCAAACCCTCCTAATACAGTAATTGAAAAGTAAGGTGTGTTAGAAGATGACAATCCAAATTACATATGCCCCAAAATCAGTGAAAGGAAACACTAAACAGTAGGATGTTCATGACTATTTCCCCACTCTTAGTTGTTCAAGAACAGTTTTCCAGCAGGCACTTTCTTCCATTCAGAGTATGAATGGTGGAAATAATCATAATCATTAATAACAGAAATATTATTCACCTATGTATAAATAAATGCATTTATAATCACTAAAAATATTAATTCTATATGCAGTTCATTTCATCCCTAAATAGATTTCCAAAAGATGACAAAGTCTCTGCTGACTGCAACAATAAACAGACAAAAACGTTTGTGCTGAAAACATCTAAATTGAGAGTTAACATGCACTTCTTCGACATAGAGGATGGGATATCCTGGGCATACTGGAAAATATAGCAAACAGAAATGTATGCATTGGACCTCAATATGTCTCTACTTATGTCAAATATGTCTGCTATTTGAAAAAGTAATACAATCCTTGCCTCTTTTCTCTTATCCCCAAAGCAAATGAGAGAAAATAATAAGGCCAGGATTGAATAGGTCATTTTGGGATATTGTTAGGAGTTCTTCCTAACTGTCACAAGAATAGAATAACCAAAATCAGGAGCAAAACAGTTTATAATATTATTAATGCTACACAATTAACTAGCAATCGGTTTGCTATATATTCAGGATCAATATGGGTAATGAAATAGACAAAACATAACTCTAGATGATTACAAAATGTTAATAAGCACTTATACATTTCCAAAGACTCTTCTTTAACCAAAATCCTCTAAAAGATAACCCTTCCTTTCACAATTCTTCTGCTCCCCTTATGGAGGTCACTGATACTCTTTCCCAGAAATGCAGGCTCCCCACTTGCTCACCCCTTGAAGGAGATGTGCTCCCTCCAGCTCTGTCTGAGGAAGCACCTCCACAAGGTCCTCTGAACCATCAGTGGGGGGACATGGCTGCTGGTCCCATGCTGACACCTCACTTCAGGTGTATTCTGCTCCTGGTACCCAGCATGCTTTTGTTTTGTTTTGTTTGGGTTCTTACTTAATTTTTTTTTTAATGTACTTCTTTTCACATTGCCTCCTTCTTTGCTTCAAAAGCCTCTGAAAATTCTTGAGTAATGTTTGATCCAGCTGATCACTGCCTTACTGCATAACATCAACAGCTGGAGGTGGGTGGTTGAATTCCTCAACATCATAATTTTTTGGACACTGTACTGACAGTTTTGTCTGCTCAATCCACTCATACAAGGTATGCACTAATATTCTTAACAGGTGATGTTATCCAGGCTGTTGGCCAAGGATGGGTTTGCAGCCCCACACTGGTTCAATGCACCAATCATAACGACCATGGGTTTTAAGAAAAAGTCAGCATGTGCTGTATTTCTGAAGGAAAACAGATTTTTGTGGAAAACCTGATCTGTAGGTACTAGAATGTCTGTAATGCAGTTACATATTCAGTTCCAGTAAGAACTAACACTCGAGTGTCATTAATTACCGCTACAACCAAAACCAGATATGAAGCTTTTACAGCTGTAGACACAAACAAGGTCTGCAAGCAGAAACTTTACTAGCAGCACATGGTGGGTACTGCAGTAAGAAACAAGTTTTCATAGTGGGTAGTTCTCTGCCAAGGGGCTCTAAAGTACCTATTTGCCACAAGACATATGCTGCCTTCTGAGAGCTAAGGTCTGACATATTGCCAAGAGGGTGCCACAACTTGTCAAAAGCACAGACTACTATTCATCGCTGCTCTTTCATATGGGTATGAATGACACCACAAGCTAGAACCTAGGCAGAATTAGGTATGACTACAAAGCTCTGTAAGTGCAAGAGAAAAATACTGCTTCCCAAGTTGTTGTTTCTTCCATTTTAACAGTTAGAGGAAAGGGTGCATCCAGGAGTAGATTGTATAATGCAAATCAACTTCTGGCTTTGTAGTTGGTGCTGTCATGAGGATTTTGGCTTTCACACCAACAGGACATTCTTCAATGACTATAGGTTGTTAGGGAGGGATGGGATTCCACGTGTTCTGAAGATACAAGGGAATCTTTGACAGCTGGCTGGTCAACTAGGTCAGTTGGGCTTTAAACTCAGACTCAGGACTTTGGACCACAGGGTCCAAAAAGGTAATGTTCATATCATAGCAAACAATTGGGAAATAAGCCAAGCTAATCAGAGCAACAACAACAATTCCTTAGGTGCCTCCCAAGATAAGAACCAGAAGGCCAACCATCTTAAGTGCGTGTATACCAATGCATGCAGCCTGAGGAACAAACAAGAGAAACTGGAACTCCATGCCCACTCAGAAATTTATGTTATCATAAGAATAACTGAAACATGGTAGGACAACTAACATGACTGGACCATAAGGAGGGATGGCTATAGGCTGTTTGTAAAGGCACGCAGGGAAGAGAACGAGAAGGAGTCATGCTGTAAGTTAAGGGAAAACTTGAATGTAGAGAAATCAACTAGAGCAACTGTGGAAGCCCTGTCAAATGCCCCTGGGTCAAGATTAGATGGGTCATCATCATAGGGGATCTTAGACTAGGTATCTGCTACCAGTCTCCAAACCAAGACAATAAGGCACACAAAGCAATATTTCAGTCATTTAAGCAAACTTCGGTTCAACAAAGCGTGGTTCTTATGGGTGACTTCGGCTACCTAGACATTTGTTGGAAGAGCAACGCAGCAACTCTCATGCCATTCATCAAGTTCCTGGAATGTGTAGAGGACTGCTTCCTTGTACAAATGTTAGATGCGTCAACCAGGAAATGAGGCACTGCTGGAATTTCTATGCACAAACTACAAAAACCCACTTTGTAGTATCATAGTTAGTGATAGCCTTGGCTGTGGTGATCAAAATATTGTGGAGTTTGGGATCCTGCTGAGCACACTGAAGGTTAGTACCAAGATAAAGTTTTAAATGTTAGAAGATCACACTTCAACTCTTGAAGCTCAGTTGGGAGAGATTCTGTGGGAAGCTTCCAAAAGGAATAAAAGAGCTAGTGAGTGCTGGGAGATTTTCAAGAATGCTCTTTTGGAAGCACAAAAGCAGTTCATCCCCTTCAAAGGTAAGGGAAGTAGGTGGAGCAAGAGACTCCCTTGCCTTAATTGTAAGCTTGTGAGTCTGCATATCAGGGAATCCTGGTATTTTGATTTTCTAAATTCAGTAACCTGCCCAACCACATTGCATTCCCTTCATCACTAGCAAACTAAATATGAAGAAAACTGAAATACTGATGTAACCTTAAGCCCTCATTCTAAAATACAGCTGTGAGGTTAACAGGACATATACCTAAATTGGAGAACCAGGAATTTTTTTCACAAACACCAGTTTAGAAGTGGACCTTCAAAGTGAATTCTGTAGATGAATAAATATTAATTTTTCTTCTTGAGAAGGCAGAAAGACTTAGATGTCTACCATAGATATCGGGGGTCTAGACACTGCAGTACACAAGACCTCTGAATAGTACTAGCAGATGCCCAACCCAGCCAAGTGCAAGGTCCTACACCTGGGTCGGGGCAATCCCAGGCACAGCTACAGGTTGGGCAGAGAAGAGATTCAGAGCAGCCCTGCAGAGAAGGACTTGGGGGTGTTGGTCGATGAGAAATTTAACATGAACCATCTTCAGTGTGTGCTTGCAGCCCAGAAAGCCAACCGTATCCTGGGCTGCATCAAAAGGAGCGTGACCAGCAGGCAGAAGGATCTGATCCTGTCCCTCTACTCTGCTCTCGTGAGACCTCACCTGGAGTATTGTGTGCAGTTCTGGTGTCCTCAACATGGAAAAGGACATGGAACTGTTGGAATAAGTCCAGAGGAGGGCCACAAGGATGATCAGGGGACTGGAGCACCTCCCGTATGAAGACAGGCTGAGAAAGTTGGGACTGCTCAGCCTGGGGAAGAGAAGGCTGCTTGGAGACCTCATAGCAGCCTTCCAGTATCTGAAGGAGGGCTGTAAGGATGCAGGGGAGGGACTCTTCTTTAGTGACTGTAGTGATAGGACAAAGCCTAACAGGTTAAAACTTAAACAGGGGAAGTTTAGATTAGATATATGGAAGAAGATCTTTACTGTGAAGGTGGTGAGGCACTGGAATGGGCTGCCCAAGGAAGCTGTGAATGCTTCATCTTTGGCGGTGTTCAAGGCCAGTTTGGACAGAGCCTTGGTTGAGACGATTTGGTGTGAGGTGTCCCTGCCCATGGCAGGGAGGTTGGAAGTAGATGACCTAATGTGCCTTTCCAGCTCTAACTATTCTATGATTTTATGATTCTATGTGACCCAAGGTGTGTGTAAGACCTGGAATAATGGCTGGAGAGCAAGTAGGATGCATAAATAAATCTCTCCATAATTGTCTAAATCACTACATTATTTAAGTAACAGTTTTCTAATTCCTCATAATAATTCCAAAATTCTGCATAGCAAAATCCCTGATTTAAAAGTTGCTTCAGTTCCAGTAACTGAAAAATTAACAAAACATTGCTACTTTACAGAGATTTTCACACACTTATTGTTCCACAGGGAATTAGGAAAATAGCTTAGAAATAGTATGTGCAGGTAACTAAACTTCAATTAGATACTGGCAATTATTTGAAGAACTCATTGAGCTGTTCTAACATTCCTAATTAATGTAATTGGAGCTCTTTTAGCTTGATTTCATACCCCATTAATGACCTTCACAGATTCTAAAAATCCTGCTAAAGAACTTTTTTTGTGTTATGTTCATTAAGTTTTTTTTGTACAGCATATCAACCACAGTATCTTAACCTCTGTCTACCTAAAATTTATATTACCATTCAAAATTTTGAACAAATTGACAAAAAAAAATAGTCCTGTAAATGCAAATTACTTTTATTTTGAGAAAAAGAACTTTCTCCCTACTTCTAATGTTCAAAGTAAAACTATTGTTATTTCCAAATATATAGACTTTATTGTTAAAAATTAGAAGATATACTTTCTAATTTGAACTCCTTAACATTTTATAAATATTTAATAAATATTTCTAAGTGGAAACACTGCTAATTAGCATTAAATCATCTGCACTGTACATACTGGTTACATATATTTTAGTGAATAAAATATTTCTGAGAATCTTCTCTGTAACAGACAGCAAACAGTATTGAACAAGCCATTAAAAAAAATCTAGAAAAATAAGTTATTGCTTGTATATGGGCTCTGGTTCAGGTTAATATACATTTTAAGTTTAGGAATTGTTTGTCAGTGTGCTGATCAACCCAAGTTAATAAAATTCCTGGCATTGTTCTAAAAATTTAAAGAAGTGAAGGAAAGAGGAGAAGAGAAGGGAAGGGAAGGGAAGGGAAGGGAAGGGAAGGGAAGGGAAGGGAAGGGAAAGGGAAAGGGAAAGGGAAAGGGAAAGGGAAAGGGAAAGGGAAAGGGAAAGGGAAAGGGAAAGGGAAGGGAAGGGAAGGGAAGGAAAAAAATTGAAAAAAGAAAGAAACCTACATCTCGACTTATTTTTTTATCTGCAGGACAAGTTCTGTACTCTAATATTAGTTTTGGTACAACTTTAAATTACTTACTGTATTATCAGTACCTCTACAATATAGCCCTTTGTTCCATAGGGATGTTCCATAATGCATCATTACATGTCTTCTCCCTGATTTTCTCAAGGGGTTTCTAATATAATATTCATCATGGATATCTTTTGAAGCCCGTATAGCGGATGTCTAAGATGAGCTGTTCATTTTAGGCTTCTGTTACAGTCAATGATGAGAAATAGTCATTTTCAGACATTATTTCTCTGACCTTTTTCAGCTGTCTACTTTATGATTAAATTAATCATGCCCAGAAAGCATTTAATTCCCTTTACAAACCGCAAAGAAAATCCAGGCTGGTTAGCTCAGATGCAGGTAGCTGAGGTTCAATCCTTCAACAGCTGTGGAATCTTGTCTGGGATATCCTAATGTAGTTATACTATAGCAAACATGCACTTTTAGACATGCACTTTTAGAAAAAAGAAATGCAATCCTGTGCAGGGCAGAAGCCTTGTTTGTGCTGTATGGATGCACTATGGGATTCTACACAATCTCTTTAGAGACCTTTAGAAGGTTTTTTTAGTATCCTGTGTCATACCTACACGTATACAGATACTTTGGGTCAGATGTTTGTGTTTATGAGTCAAGTCCTAGATGTATGAATCAACAGCTGAACTAAGTTATAGAAATCTGTTCATTTGAATGGAAGCCTAAATGCAAACCTTAGATGTAAACAGAGTTGGTAAGGTAACTGTGCTGAAGTGTGGTGAGATAAATTTCATTCCATTTTCTTAACGTGCTGAAACCTTTTAGTTTGCTGTGTCCATTGTGCATATATTGTCTACACCACCTAGCACTTGACAGCCTTTATTGTGTCAATGTCCCCTGTTGTTCTAGAAAAAACAACAATTTCTGTCTTCCTCTGAAGATTAGAATATCACACATGATCGGAAGGACAGCAAGTAAGGCAAAGCAGCTAAGCAAACTTAGGTCCTGCTGAAACACAACTTTTTACCAAAACAGCACAAAATAACCAATGAAGGAACAAACATATATAATTCCATCAAGCAAATAAAACAGTGGTGTTATAAAAGTTATAAAACAATATTGAAAAAAATAAATGGAATTTAAATGTTTTTATTTCATATAAGCAAAACTTTCAGAATAACTCAAAATGTGTTTCCCTCAGAAATTTTTCCGTCATAAAAAAATGTGACTTTTTGAGGATATTTAATATTTCAATCTATCCTCAAACACAGTTTTAATAATTAAACCAACTAGAGCATCTGCATCAGCCTTTTTCATATTTTAATCTGCAAAGGATTTCCCGAATGATATTACTCTTGTTTTGGTACTGGGTGAAACAACCTTTCGTTTTCCTAAAACAAGACCACAGTTCGTTGTTTCTAACTGGGGAGCAAGTGCTCCCTTGAGCTGTTGCTCCCTTTTTTACTGTTACTGAAAAAAAGATTACTATGAGATTGTATTTGTTTTCCCAGGATATTATTAGATTAGAAAATTTTCACAATGTATGGGTTAGATTTCCTCATGCTTTTGTGCCATTAGCATTTTCTCCCAACCTTCTTCATACTTATTATCTTCCTGTTGAAGGGCAAAAATAAATAAATAAATAGCTAAACTCAAAGAGAAATTGGGTGTTGTGACAGAACAAAATTCTAGGCAATAACTATGTTCAGAACTTGGGCTAAAAGCAAAGAATTCCAGAAACTTAATTCTGGAATAAGGAATAGGTAGGTTAGAAACTGGATGAAAGTCAGGTAGATGGACTTGAGAAACTGAGAAAGAACTATAACTCAGTGAAAATAAGAAAGGGATCAGATTGAAGGCAATGAGAAGTTTGGCCAGAGCTTTAGCTAAGTGGCGTATTGAACAGCAACGTCAGGTAAAGGGGCTCATGCATATGAGAAATCCTGGGATTAATCAATGGTCTAGAGGATAAAAAAAGATTAGGGCTTATTTGTAAATTTACCCTTTCAAGAAAGCAGGAAGTTTGAACAGTTTGAAAGTAGAATAGCAACACTGGGAAAGAAGAGATTTGTAAGACACTTGAACTGTTTTGATGATTACGGTAGCCAGGCTTCCTCTTGGTTCTTCAACATCCTGGCTTTCAAGTACCCAGTGCTGACATTCAATATGTGCTAACATTCAATATTCCATTTCTAAATTAATGGTTTATAATTAAAGGAAAAAAAAAAATCCACCCAAAAAGCAGTCAAGCACACAAAGGTGTACCTTTGAAAACTCTATTGTGTGTATTACCTTGGTCATAAAAGTCAAAGAGGCTTTTTTTAATTATTATTTTCTAAGTGAGTAATATCTGTTTCATTTTTAAAAGATATATACACTGACCACAGTGCAGTTTTACTTTTATTTTATTTTACTGGAAAAATAATGGTTTATGATCTTAACAGAACACTGCAGAATATGTATTATAGTTTCATAATTATGTGTGACAGTGAAAGGCAGCTAATGATCTGGTGACTGGCTATTGTAAAGGCAAACTATCTCTATTAAATTATAACTGTATGCTATTCCTTTTTTCTTAGATTAAACATTTAGAAAGAGAAATGGGAGTTGAAGTTGCAGCAGATCTATTGCCACAAAGAACATTTACCAATTGTTCTTCACTGTCATTAGTAATTTGTATGCAGATAATTCCATTTTGGAACAATAATATGCATAAGTAATACGAAAAAGTGTTCATTTTTCTTTTTTTAATAATTTTAAATTAATCTAATTATTAATTTGGTTATTAAGTACTTATTCACTAACGAATCTTGAAGAAGAGACTGATCAAATAATATGAAAAATAAATGTGTTTTGTCCAAGCTGTACTAATGTTTTTCTAGTCCTTTAAGGAAGATATGAAGAAGCTTGCAGAATATAATGTCACAAAGCTCACAGCTCATCAAGTTAGTCTTGATTTGAATTGTTGGATTGATGCCACATGAGTCAATGCCTAGGAGGAAGATGGAATCGGGTAGCTTTGCAGATTGTTACTGGGCTTAATACTTTTGCAACAGGGCCAGGATCCTCCTTTTCTTTATATTACATCTTCCTCCACTACAATATCTATCTCAGTCCCAAGAGGAAAAAAAAAAAAAACAAACCCTCATCTTCTCTTGCTAACTAATCAGATTCTACCAATGCAATTAAGCTCTGCTCCCCATAAATAGTATTTTAGAAAACATTGTTCCACTATGCTGTGCGCAACTCCATGTTATAGTGGTCTTGAGAGTACTGAGATCAAATAGGTTTATGTGTTTGGTTAATTTCCTAAAATGTAAGGTCAATATATTACCACAATAGAGACACCAAATATAGGTTTGAATAGAAAACAAAATGCTCTTCTAGGGTGATAAAATCTCATCCTCTGCAGCTTGTGGGACATGTATTTTTTTTCACTGTATTTATATAATTATATTGAAATTCATGTCAGTCTGTATATAAAACCTAAAGTAGATTTTTTTTTTCTTTTGGTATATGATAAATACATCTGGAAATTACACAAGAGACAGTAAACCTGAGAGGGGAAGACACTTCTCAAGAAAACAACTTAATTACACATCAAAACTAATTAAGACACACCTGTCAACATTTGGGTTTTTTTATAAGAAATTTAGTGCAACAGACTTATTCCACTGTGGCAGCTGTCTGTAATGGTACTGTATTTCCCAACTGAAAAGTAAGGAACAAGTAGCTCAGGGAGTGATAAAATCATCTTACACACAAGAGATTACTTTTAGCTAATCATCCTGCAGACTCATTTGCTTATACTCTGGAGATGATATTTTCTTCATTGTTGTTGTTGGCTTGTTTGGGATTCTTTTGTTTTGTTCCTTTTTTTTTTTTTTTAATTTGCCAGTATAAATAAGATTTATGCTTGAGGAAAGTTTTACTTCACTCATTTTTTGCAGTTTTTCAGGACCACGAATTGAAATTGCTCTTTATAGATGCTTTCTTCAAAACATTTGTCTCTCACTACAAACAATCCTATACAGAGACTGGGCAATGGTGAGTCTGAATGGAAGCACTTTTCATACAACAAGTAAGTGTTCAGCTGGAACCTTCTTATTTATAGAATCACATAATCATTTAGGTTGCAAAAGACCTTTAAGATCCTTGATTCCAACCATTAACCTAACACCGCCAAGTTTACCAATAAACCATTCCCCTAAGTGCCATGTTTACACATCTGTTAAATACCTCCAGGGATGGGAACTCCATCACTTCCCTGGGAATCCTGTTCTAATATTTGACAATCCTTCTGATGAAGACAAAATTACATCTTTTCACTCAGTAGCTGCATTGATTTAAGTGCTATATGAAAGTAATACTATTGCCATGCCATAACATATATCCACATTGGGCAAGAGAATGGGGAAAGTCACGGAGCTTTTCACCTTTGAAGGATAGTGACTAACCCTGTTTTTTGGTCCATTGAGAGAGGATTGAGAAAATACTGCTGACTGGTAGAGAGCTCTGTGATGATCATGGTCTCTTATTTCTTCAAAGGTATCAAGCCTGAAGAAAGATTGATCTCTGAAATGTGATAACAAGTGAAATACTAGAGCTCAGTTCAGTTTTATAAAGGAAAATTAAGAGCCATACCCTAGGAAAAAAATTCCCAGTCTGCTGTTCCAGAATGGTTTCCCATAGATCCTGTTGTCATGTCTACTGGCCCATGCAGATTATTTTCATTTTTCTGAGGTGTGGAAACCAGTATCTAGTCAAAGTAATGAATGGAGTTTAGAAAACTAAGTAGAGGTATCCAGTTTATTGGTTTGGGTAGATGGTTCATGTTACGCAACTCTAAAAACTCACAGCAAGGTAAAAATACACTCTGATATGATGATGAATGTGTAAAACTCTGTGTAGAATGAAGTACAGAATCAATCCTTTTTTCATGTATTTTCTTCACATATATGCTCAATAGAAAAACAAGCTAATTGTCATCTTAAAACCATCTCTGATGCCATTACTTGCTCTTGTGCATTATAATGCATGGACCCAAATCTGGGGTTCTTAATTGAGTGGAACTACTACTGAAAACAACAGGATTTCATTTGATTAAGAAGTGAGAAATACATCCCCATGTGTGCACTTCTTTGTTCAAGCTTAGTCAGACAGTAAGTCATGCAAAAGCTCTTTTTAATTACATTTTTCAGATGGTGACGTAATTGGTTGGATCAATATTTTGCTTGATTCCTGAAGGGAAGACTTTCCAAATGAGACAACTGTCATTCTGAAGTATAAAACCTTGAGAATACTTTTCAGTAGAATATTATTTATTACTCTCATTCAAATAAATAGAATATAAGATACAAATTTATACATTATGGCTGGTTTGAGTTTATCAGCATTCTCAGAATATTTAAAATACATCATAACCATAGCTTTACTCTTAGTATAGTTTAAACAGATATGCTCTTTAAGAAAACTAGACACTGCTGCCACAGAAAAGTTGTAGTGCCATGTAAAACATAAGTAGACATTCAACAAACAGGCAGAGAATTTTAATGAATAGATTTTTATTTTTCTTTCTTGTTTCTTTTTTTTCTTTTTTTCCTGTGATGGTCAGTTCACCATAGAAAGAGATGGGAAAATTTGAAGAAAGTTGCTAAGAAGTACCAAAAACCCACATAGACGGTGACATCCTCACTGAGAAAAATATATGTGCAAAAAAGCTTTTAGCTTAACTTTTTAAACTGGCAGAAAAATCTCACTTGACTTCATCACCAGTTTCTCCCCCCAACAGAAACAACATCAACACCCTGAATTTAGCTAAATATTTGGGCTAAAATGGCCAATAATAGACAATTAATCTTTAATAGGCTTGACAGGCAGCAAGTTAAGAAGAAGAAATGAAGGCATCAATATTATTCATCCGCCTTTTTGTTTCCAATCTACTATGCAACCTGAAAAATTATTCACTATTTAATTGAGCTCATACTGGGATATAATATTTTTATTTTAAGCTGTTTCCTTAAGTCTGGCTTCAAGTAACTTAACTGATTTAACCACTGGAATTTTTAATCTACAAAAGGAAATTGGATGTGTGGGGGGGATAGATTTGTACTCATTTAAACCCTTATTCCTCTCACGTCTCTTACAAGCAAAATTCCTACTGAGATGAAAACGAAAACAGCTACCTCATATCCCTATAGACCCTGTGTCTCTTACATATGTAGTGTATAAGATGAAGGCAGTGTGAAAAGGCTGGTATTAATATTTTTATGTATCTTGGGCTTTCCTAGATACAGTTGAGTCTTTTAAAAGTGAGCATATTTGACTGTTGAAAGGAGAAAATTTCTGAATCTAATAAACAGTGGTTGCAATAATTTCTGAGTAACAATAAATTTTTCTGATGTGTAAATTATTTACTGTACTTAATGATTTGTGGATTGTGTTAACAATAACCATATGGTCCAGTAAAATGTATTTTGTAATGCATGTTTCTAGACATGCAGCAATAAAATATGCTTCCAAAAATATATTTCAGCTCCTGTGTTTTCTTATCCCTATGTTAATGCAGAGTGCTAGAATCAGGCTAACTTTCACCTTGTTTAGTGTTTGAGAGAATTATTTCCTCTTGCATTTGCTATGGATATTAACCCCATTTCTCTTTACAACACTTCTGGGGCACATACCAGTTTTGCTTTGCTTTCTTACCTAGCAGATGTTTTATACTTTCTTTTGCCTTTCAGTAATGTCACTATCACCATCAACTTCTAAATGTGTAAGTCCACCAGGGACACAGTTCAGGCTGTCAGTACCACATATTAGTCCTAGGCCCAATCCTGGTGATTTTACTCAGCTAAATCCTGATTTCACAGGCAAGACTGTCTGGTTTTCCTGAGTCTGTCAGTAGATGAGAGAATCTGCCCATCTATCTAGCAGAATCTGATGCTTCCCCACACAAGTGAGGGAAACAAGACACTACATTTTAAAAACACAACAATTGCACATTGCTTGGCTATGTGGTTTTGTTTGTTTAAGTTTTAATTCTGCAGCTCTATTACTCATTTTGGCCTTGTGTGCAGACTAAATGAATAACATAACTTTTTAAAGATTGATCTAAACAAGTTAAAGATCTTCTGTGATTAAGATGTTATGGTTTCTTGAGCTCCTTTTTATGTTTAAAATGTAGAGATAAAGATTTGTGATCAAATTTAAATTAAAGTGTTTCTAATAAGGATTAAATTTAGATTCCATTAGGCAACTTTTTCATACATCCTAAAGAGCAAATTGTTGCTACAAACATATTAATTGAGTTTTAATTATAAGACAGATGTTTGCATGATATGACTGCTAAGCTTTCTTGAACCTGTTTCTAATAATGAACCAACATTCTGAGACATATTTATGAATGCTTTAACTGAGTAACTAAGTTATAAGATGAAGCAACATATAATAACAAAAACAAGCTAAACCCCACAATTGGATACAAATTAAGCAGTCAGGCATTTCATATAACCTTTATTGCCATAATTACTTTTTCACTTTAGTCCATCTTCTGATATGTAATCAAATCAACGTATATTAGCTACAGCAGCTATAGTGCATATATCAGCCTGAGCTGTGTACTTATTAGCATTGGACAGTTAAGAAAAAGATTTTTACACTCACTAGCTATATGAAAAAACATGGATAGGCATAGAGTAAAACACAGAATAGTCATTAAGCCTCTCTAGATAGCTGCTTAGCCATCACCTTATATACTTTTTTCATTAAATCATCTTACCCTAGTCATTCTTTTTCCTTATCAGCCTGTTTTTCATTCATTACTGGTCCTAGTTCTCTTAATGTGGATCTCTGCTTCAGTTCACAGCTGGGGAAACTGAGGCAAATATTTTCAAAGACTTGCTTGAAGGCAAAGCTGCTATTCTCTATTTTTCAGATGAGGGTAGCAAGAAAAAATCCTGGGATCCAGAGTCATAGATAACTCAGGAATATCACAAAAATATATTAGATGATATCCTAGCAAAGTGTACAGTGTGTATGGGGGAGTACTGATTCCTAGCACAGCACTGCCCCGATTCCTTAGCTGGTCTCCGTGATAGGGGGACAGCTACTGCTAAAGCTGGGCACATCAAGTGAGACTGATTGGATTGCACTCAAATACACTGGAAACATTAACTTGCTTTTGTTTTTAAAGGATTTTTTGTTGTTTGTGCATAATAAGGGATTACTATCTCACAGTACTGTTACAACATTTGATTCATGTTTGCGAAGTGTTTTGAGATGCTTATTTGAAAGGTAATAAAAACTACAAAGTATTGTTATTATCCTTTTTCTGAATTCCCCCAAGTTCCAGGTAGCTCATAACATTTTAGGGAAAGACTGTCAGAGTAACCCCATAGACTCTATTAAAGCAATGCATTTCATCTGTTTACCGATAATTTCCATTTTATGCTTTTAGATTTTCCTACGTTCTGTTGCTTTTCTTCAGCTGAGTAGTGGATGAGACAGAATGATATGTCTGATAAGATGAAAATGAGGCTGTTCCCAAGACTGTGACTTTTGATCTTGGCAACCTGCTCATAAACTACTTTTACAATAGAGTCTCTAAAATGAAGATAAAAAAGGAACAAGAATAAATGACAGATAAAAAAAATACAGCCTATGTCAGCTCTCAGAGGTTTAGTGTGTACCAAATGATTTTACTGAAAAATTCCCAGCTGAACAGGTACATCTTGTTTTTTTTCCAGTTTGTACACTTCTTCTGTATCAGTTGGGCACCTGAGTTAGTTTTCCATTTCTGACGCAGAACTCAGATCAGAGGTTTTGAAGTCAGTCCAAGGCTACACAAATTGAGGAGTATGGTTGTGCTCTGTGTGTACATGTATCCAGATACACCACAGTTTGATACACAATATTTAATACAATTTGAATGTTACCTTTCTCTGCATATCTTGGTAACTGAATGACTGCTGGCAATTACTCTTCAAACAGTGTGGTGTCTTTGTTTTGGTAAAGGTTTCCTATATAATTCGGTTGTTTTTTTAGCTTCTCAGTGCTTCAGGATGAAAACAGATCAGGACTCTGGCAGATATTACAAATCAGAAATATAAACCAAGTTTTCTTGTTGCTCCCTTCACAGGGCTGGATAGGGTACAACAGTAGCAGAGAAACACTGAGAAGCAGTCCTGCCACTGCCTACTGACCTGGATACAAACAAATCAGGAACCACACTAGTATTCCTATTCTGTGCCCTTTCTTTCCTCCCCCCAGCCCTCAGAAAAACAAAATGAATATAAAAAAGAAGCAAACCCCAGAAAGTTACACAATTTTAACATATATCCCTCCTCTGTGGTATGTTTCTTTGAGCTTTAGACTAGTAGACAGCAGTGTGGCAGCGGGAGTTTTAGCACACAAAACGTCTCTATTAGTTAAGGCAAAACATACAATAGGAGCAACACAGCATGCCAGAAATCCTTACAGCCAAACAGTAAAAAATATCTGGAGAGAGAAAAAAGCCACAAGCATAAAGTAGTAAGAGTTTCTCTATCCTGGTTACATTATCAAACATGGGGAGGGGAAGTGTCCTGGGTTCAGCAGTAGCAGTCATATTTCTCCTTCGTGGTAGCTGGTGCAGTGCTGTGTTTTGACTTCCAGCCTGGGAACAGTGTTGGTGAAACCGATGTTTTCAGTTGCTGTTAAGTGATGTTTACCCTGACCAAGGACTTTGTGAGGCTCATGCTCTGCCAGGGAGGAGGGGAAGCTGTGAGGAAGCAGAGACAGGACGCCTGACCCAGGCTAGCCAAAGAGGTATTCCATACCACAGCACGTCATGCCTGGGGTGGGGGGTAACTGGCAGTTACCCGGAAGGACACGGGCTTCCGGGTGGGACTCGTTTCTTGGCGAGTGGTATTGTATTCTCTTCCCTTGTTATTTTCTCTTATCATTGTTGTCGCTGGTGGTAGCGGTGGTGATTTGTGTTGTACACTGGTTGCTGGACTGTTCTTGTCTCAACCCATAGGAGTTGCACTCTTTCGATCCTCCTCCCCATCCCTCTGGGAGCGGGGAAGGGGAGAGCCCTGGGAAGGGGGGGGAGGGGGCTCGATTGCTCTCAGCCTGGCACCACTCACTGGGAGTGAGTGAACAAACTGTCTGGCTAGGGTTTAAACCACAACAGGAAGAAATGTAGAGGAAAAACATGTTTAAAACTCACATCTTAGATTATTCCAAACCAGGTTAATTTTTCATCTTCTGCTTCCCTCCCAGTTTCTTTACTGATTCTATTGCTTTCCATTTAGATGATGGAAATGTCAACAAGTATAGGATTCTTTTTAGTTAAATTGGCATCAATTTTTTAATAACCTTTGCAATAATCTAAGCTCTCATTAAAAAGTGATATTTCTAGCACAGATGGTAATGAAGATAACCATGAAAACATCAACTGAATATAAACCAGGACAGACATGACTTTCCAGTGGGTGACCAGTCCCATTTGTCTCAATGCCTGGTTAACTCCTGCTATGTTGAAATTGAAGGACCTAAGGACAAACAGGTCTGGATGGACGTGCCAAATATGTTTTCAGCACATAATAAGGCGTGCCCAAGTCTTTCCCTTCTTCCTTTCTGCATGCCTTGCTCTCTCTCCAAACAGTGACCCAGGTGTACAAGTCAGATGAGATCAGTGGTGTGCTCTGAGAAGGTCTGCAATTTCTATGATCCTGTGACAAGGCTTCAGGGAATGCACCTGTAAGACTTCTTAGAGTCATGCTCTTAACCCTCAGTCTGATGCTCCTTATTCTCAAGTGCAAGGGAGTTTTAGCTTTGAATTTTGGTAAGACAAGTTTTCTCTGTCAGTTACAACTTTGCCTTACACAAGAAAATATTTTTAATTATAATTTAGATTGTGGTTTTAACCAAACACACCTAGCTCATTTACACATGGAAAGTGGTTTAGTATGCAATACACAGTAACAGAGAGACAATGTTAAGTCATGGAGATGATACTGAAATCTACTCCCCACCCAATAGTTGTTTTCATAGAATGCCTTCATTTGTGTTGTGTATGTTATTTCACTAACTAAAAATGTTCCAGGAACAATCAGGATCTCCAGGGCAAACCCTCCCCCCTGCTTGTGCTTTCTGTCATGTTGTGATGCTCAAGAAAAGAATTACAGGGATAAACCAGGCAAAAACTTAAATCAGGACAGCCATTGCAGGAATATTTTAAAGGGCAAAGAACAGTTATGTCTCAACAGAATTCTTTTGTGTTTTGTTTTTTTTTTTTTTTTGAGGGGTATTGGTCTCAGTTCTAATTTTTTCATGCAGGTTATATAGAGAATACTCTGCCCCTGAAGTAAATGGTTGTGTGGTTCATTCCCTGCAGCCTGGGGTGTTTGGACATGACCCCAAATCTCTAACTTCTCTGTCTATTATTTTTCATTCTATTATCTGCCTCCTAACATTATCCTCACGAAGAAATCAGAAATAACAAATCAGGGGAGAAAAACACCAACCACAGAACAAAACAAAGCAAAACACAAAAGCCCTAAACTGTCACAATAAAACACAGTGGAACTGATCTTGCATCTTCTATGGTTGCCTCTTTTTCATTTTTTGCTGCCTTGACTGGATTGTAAATGCAACAGACCTTTTGTTCTGCTTGCACAGAGCTCAGAACAATATGTTTTGTGTGATTCCTAAGGACTTTGGCAGTTAGTGTGATAACATAGAAACATCTAAAACTACTTCACTGATAATCCTCTGTTAAAGACTATTCATCTGATTCGATAATCCAAAAAAATTAGCCTTTTGGCCTTTTTTTTTATGGGCTGCAAAAAAAAATATTTTAAATTCCAGCTTCATGTTTACAAATACAGCAGGACATTGCTTGTAAAAGAAGGCCAAACCTTTCCTTCTAAAGCCTGGATGTAACCCAGAAGCCAAAATTTCCATCTTCTCCTTAACAAAGAGCTTTACAATGCAGTGATGTGCTGTCAGTACAAGTATCTAACATCAAACATTCTGGGAATGACATAAGATAAACTTAATTTCACAAAAAAAGATGATAGCGTGGAAAACTGCACTCGTTTTATTGTTTATGGATTAACTGTCACATATTTGTGTACACATACATATGTATATCTGTGTATGCATATATACATACACACAAAAAAAGCATAATTAGAGAAAGTGCTTAAATTCAGACATATCTTCATATATCTAAATATGTGTATATATTCTGTACGTACATACACTGCACTGTTTTATATTTGACTTTATGAACTTACTGCTTAATCTTGCAATAAAATTTTACTTCATTTTGCAAAGGAAGCCATAACTCTTGTTGAAATTATGCATTCTGAGGCTCTCATACTATAAGTAATATGCATTGTTCAGGTTACAAATATGTCCACTAGCTAAGAAAAATAACAACACACCACCATGTAATAAAAAGCTATTTCAACCACCAGGAATGAATTGTAATATCTTGTCTATTTCATTTTAGAACAAAATAAGAAAATAAACTAATAAATATGGCAGTGACTCATAAATCACATTAAATGTTAAAAGGATTGGTGTCCAACTTCGTTTTGTTTTTCCTGTGCCAAATTCATTCCCACAAGTAGTAGCAACCTGCTTAGTATAGCTACTTGGTGTAACTTCACACAAAAAAAGAATGTTTGTCCTTAAGAAAGATAATGAAACTGTTTCCTCCAATAGCAACTTATTTTTATATAGCTTACATTATAAGCCAAATCTGACCTGACAGTGTCCTTGTAAAGCTTCTTTGAAGAACTGAAATACAGATTATAGTTAAAGTCTGTGGGGGTTTTCTTATGAAGAAGATATTAGGATTTTCACTTTTCATCTTTGTTTTAGAATTATTCTGTTGAAAAATTCTGTGTGAACTCTCTTCAGATGCTTCAGTTTATTTGTCAGACCACTGCACAGCAATGCAAAGCATATTAATACTTGGCACAAGCATTTTGTCTCCAAGGAACAACAGGACACCTTCTGTTCTATAATTAAACTGAACCTGTTCTTGGATCCGTTTATCTAAGCTGGTGCCATCTTCTGACTGATGGCCCTGTGGTGATGTACTGGTGCAATGCATCATCGAAGTAAGATGCTGTGATGATGCATTACTGGGGTGGGGGATCAGGTTTGGTTTACTCCTAGCATCAAATGAGAGGACAGGGCTTGTCCAGGCAGTGTGGCCACTCTAATCCCACAGGTGTTTTCACACCACTGTCAACAGAGTGCAGAGGAGGGTAAAGAAGTGTGTGATATAAATACTTACACATTTTACAGGTAAGACAGTGTTTTTTAATAATCCATGCAAACAGGCTGGGCAGTTTAAATTTCTCTATAAGACCTCTATTGGTATGAGGTTGAAAATAAGTAGGTTTTAATGCAGGTAAAAGGAGAAGAATTACAGATCTTTGTTGAAGGTAAATCAGGGTTTGGAAAGGATCATCTCCATCCCCTTAAAGAAACAACAACAACAACAACAAAAACAACACAAAACCAAAAGCCAAAAAAAAAAAAACAACCCACCAAACAAAAAAAAAAAAACACACCACACACCCCCACAGACCTTTTCCATATTTGGGGAATTAGGACATTTTGCCTCATAACTTCCTTTCTCTCTGTTTGAATCTGCCACTGGATCCCAAGGATCTCTTGGGATCCAGGTATCTCTATTTCAGGAAAACAGCGTCTTTCAATTTTCCTTCTTCTGATATAGAAAGTGATCGTATTAATTGCCAATGATCTGTTCAACAGAATGCATCACAGAATTAATTTCAGCATTCAGGAAGTTAGATCTATTTGAGGAGCAGCATTTAAGCACATGATTGACTTTAAGCATGTGCTCAAGTCAATAAACTTTAATGTGGCAATGCTTAATGGCTTTCCTCAATCAGGGCAAAGGTAGTCTTAAAGCTTACAGCTTTAAGCTTAGACACTAACATTATTTTAGGATTTAAATATCTGCTCAAAATACAGCAGTATTTAAATAGGTTTTCAGAACCATTGCATTCCATAATATTTGAATTTTAACGTTCTAAATTGTGCAGCCAAAAAACCCAAATGTTTAAAAACGTTAAAGCAACATTCACATTAATAGACACTGTGTCCAGTCTCTAGTCTAAAGTAAAAGAAAAAAGACTCACATAATTTTGTTTTGGTGAACTGCAGTACATTATAACAGATTTTAAACTCATTTGGTTGCATATTTTGCACCCTCTGCCTCCTTGTTATGCATTGACTATGCATTTTTTGAAGAAGTTAAAGTTGGTTAAGTCCAAGACAGCATTTTCATGCTATATCCCAGTGCTATGTTTAGATTACCTTTTGATGAAAAGAGGACTTGTATTTATGCAGAATAGGAAAACAATCTTCTTAACCTCACACAATATATTTAAATGAGAAATTCACATATTTTAAAATTTTATTTTTCTTATAAGTAGGAAAATTGAGTGCATTATTAAGATCTGCCAGGACAAAATAACTGTCTGATACCAGACTTCATGTTTTTAAGGCCTGATTTTTAAATCTCATTTTCTCTGCACATTGCAATTCATCATTTAAAAAATCTTCTCCTACACAAAATAGGAAGCGCTGTTAATTTGTATGGGATGCCTTTAAGTTAGGAAAAGATAGAAATCTTTTTTTTTAATAAAAAATTTAACCTTTGCTTTGTGAATGGCATATTGGTAATAAAATTCAGTGTATTATTTGTTGTTAACATTCATTTAACATTGATTGCATTCCAGTTCTTTCACAGATATTCACACTATTAAAATACCCTTTTCCCAAATTTATATCTTCAAACAGATCTATTGTGACAGAGCACTTGACTTCTGTCTCCGTATCCTCAAACATTACACTGATATTTCAGTGCAGTTTGGGGCTCCTGGAAATGGCCACACTGGGCATCATGTTCAGAGACACTAGAACCATAGTAACTCCTCGTTCCTTTTCTTTTCTCTAATATCTGTCACAGTGTTGTGGAACCACCCAAAGCAAATGGCCCTGATGCACCAGACTACCACCCTTCATTTCTTTCTGTTAGATGATATGAGGCCTGACATCTGGGGAGGTAGAAAGCTTTGCTGGCTGCTTAATTCTAAAATCACTAAAGATTTTTAAAAAGAGCTCCATGTTTTGTTTAAACTAACAAGACAGGCATTTTTTTTTTTCTGAAATGTGCTGAAATAAAATCTCCAGCTGAGCTGCAATTTTAGTAAGCTATCTGGCTTACTCCTTATACCCCTTATGCAACTAAGATGCTTAAGCATCTTAATCAACTTTAATGATAACCTGAATGCTTAAAGGAAACAATGCAGATGGGGAAGTCAAAACCAGACTAAAATCTTCCAGAATTAAGTACATTTATTTTGGTTTTTTCTATAAACAAAAATAGCCTGTATAGGCTACAAGCAAATTCCAGGAATATATAGCCTACAAGCAAATATGCCCTTTTGACATACTATATGTCTGCAGAAACAATTACCCCCCTAGGGAAAACTCATTACTGATAAACAATCACATTTTAAGATCTCTAAGGGGGTAAACTTTCCAGAAACAACACATAGGTAATAGCTACCTATTTATCTGCTATCTTGTAAACATGCTTGCTATTTTGTTTTGTTTTGTTTTGTTCTGTTTTGTTTTGATTTTTTGTTTCCCCCTCTCCCTATACACTTTCTAGCTGAGCTTCATAGTTAGGTTAATTAGAAGTTAGACATGCTGCAAATTAAAATCTGAAGCTGTTTTGAGCTTTTAGATTCCCATGGAAAAGGCAAGTTTGTTTTATAGGCTCTTTTAATTCCTCAAGTGTCCATTAGAGAATGTTAAGGTTTTCCAGTTGTCAGTACAGCATGTGTTGAACAGTTTCACTATTCTATGTTCTAGGATAGAATACTTTGTGCATGAGGAATTTTGTAGTTTCTTATTGTTTAATTCAGGTGGTTTCAGTTTTCAGTTTGCTGGAATTATTTTTTTTCTGATCCGTGACTTTTAAGAATAACTTATTTGCTGATGTTATGATAAAACCAAATGAGAGTGAGGAAAAATGCTCATCTGTCTTGTTTTCTTAAAAATTCTCTGAACTAAATAAAGCCAATTTAGAAGACACATGACACATTATTGCTATTTTAATGGTCAGGTTTCTTAATAATTTAATCAGTAATGAAGGTGAATGTATCTGTGTGTGACTTTTTTTCCTTTGAGAATCCTCTGGGAACCTAGTTATGGCCATGCTTGTTACTATGGAAAATGCAAGATACACCTATTCAAAAACAGCTTCCAGGGGCAAATCTGCATGTGTTTACCTTATCGTTATGTTAATGAGAAGGAAATTAATAAAAAAAAAAAGAAAAAGCAAATTGAAAGTGCGATTAAAAATCAAAGGAAAAAAAAAAACAAACTACATACTTTTTTTGCAAGACAAGGAATCTGCAAACAGCTTGTGAAGAAGAGAAAATACAGGCTGCAGATACAGATTCTTCAGTCAATATGATGTCTGATAACATTAATATCAGTGTAAGAGATTTATTCTAAGCATGAAACTAAAGATTGTCTATTACCATCATATTACGTGCCATGTGTGTATATATATATTTACAACAAATGCAAAAACGTGATCACTATATATGGTACCAATAATTAACTACATCAGAAGCAAGCAAAAGAGGGAAAAATGAGTACTAATAATGCACCTTTTTCTTTTTTGTTTTACTTTTTTTTTTTTTTTTTTGTGAACACTGAAACATTTTGTGTTCATAATAGGCTTCATTCCTGAACTAAAAGTGTTTTTTAATTTGCTAGTATTTTACTTAAACCCACGCCATAGCTGTAATTTGGAAGGAATTTTTTTTCTTTAAATGTGTTCACATACTTTAAAAAAGGGAGTTGATCCACATGCTGCAGGCAACCTTGACGCAACTATAAATTGTAGTACAGCTGATACTTAACCCTGGCCAAGTGTATTCATTTAGTTCAGTCCATATATTACTCCCAACTCTAAGCTTCTCAAAAATATAAATTCACTTCCTTCAACATTCCTTCTTCTCAGTCTCAGACTTTTCCCTTTCCATCTTTAAAAACCTGCAGAAAGGAGAAAAAATATCTGCTTATCAAGTTTATGAACGCTTGCTAGATATACTAAAAAGAATTAAGCAGACACACATACTGGCACACATACACAAATAACACACTGAGAAGCAGAAAAGTATTAGGAAATAAAATGAATCTTTATTTAGAGGATTAAAAGAAGGACTCTGCAGTCCTTGTCTTAAGAAGTATGTTTAGTTCAGCGTGTCATTCATCAAAAGATTCATCAAGTTTTCCTTTGGTGTTTGAAATAGGGTAAGCGGTTACCAAGAATAAGAGCCCGTTTGATTTCTAAAGTGTATTTTTCAGGTACCTCAAGATCCTTTCAGAATTGCATAGACAATGGGAAAGCTTATCACCCTGTCTCCTTCCACATGGGGTGCGTCTTGCAAGTAAGATAAAGCTAATCAAAGCCTCAAGTAGTTGTGGCAGGAGAGAGTGAATTAAGCATACAGAAACCACTAGGTGGTCTTGTCTTTGCAAACAGGAATGATTTGACATGCGCCTTTATATTTTAATTGAAATGAAATGCAGATACTGTGTGCAGCAAAGAGTATGTTCACTGTAATGAATGAATCAAATCTTGTGTGGTCTTAGTATCTGTCTAAAATCTATAAATATTACATAAAGTATTTTTCACTTTCATTTCTCTCTGCTCTTACTAATTAAACTATTTCAGTATCAATAAATAAATGTTTTTCCCAAGGTGTAAGAGATTCTCATTCACCTCTACTACACTGTTAGCTTTCACAATTGATTGGCTGACCATACAATTCTGATTTGCAAATCTAAGTTTCAAGAAGTGATATTGAGCTGCTTTGAGTTGTCATAGCAATTGCATTTCTAAAAGAGATAAACAGGTTTCTTATTCCTAAATAGTGTTGCAGGAGGGTTTAGAAACTATAATGGAGCTATAGGACTCAGTATTCAGAATTGTTGTACTGAAATGATTGCATCATTTATGAAAACACATACCTAGATGTCCTTGACCATTTATGACAGCAGTAACAAGAGCAAACACAGCCAACCTCAATTTAAACATTAATAAATATGAACCTTTCTGACATCAACTGTTCTTTCTTTGACAGTTTCGCTGTATACTGACTAAAGAAAACATACCACCGTTCCAGACCAGATTTCATCTTAAAAAAGCAATCTGGCTTTTTATTGCCAGCACAGAAGACCTAAAGATGCTATAAAATAATAAAGCACCTTTATTTCTTCCTGCTTTTCAGCAGCTGGAAATACTGTTGAAGGTGGCTGGTGTGGCAGGGTTTGCGACTACACTGTGGATGAGTATTGCAAAAATGGCAATTGTGTTAGATATGTACCTACAGTAGCTATATAATTAATGTGGACTAACATGCTGGCGTGGATTGTGTCTGAGTTTCATGTGCATAATCAGCTACATTTGTATTTCATACATAGATATCACAGAGGGAGAAGAGCCACCACAGTCCAGTTCAGCACACCTGTAGTATGAACCATTATCTGCAAGGGTCTGGCTTTCTCCGTTGACTCTACAATGTTTGATTAGGTGGCTAGCCTATTTATACAGGTACATGTAGCTAGGTGGTTTGAATTATCCTTTCACTCTACTACAGACCCAAATTTGGGTTTGTATTTTATGTGTGTTTTCTGGGTAGTTTGGAGAGCTTGTCTAATTTCACATGGCATATTACATCAGCCTATGTTAATTAGAGGTCAGGCCCCAGGTCTGTTTAAATATTAATTGAAAAGAAATTTTAGGGACAAATATGCCACTTCAAGTTACCTTCTACCACTTCTTAAGAACTCCGTTGCAACAATGGCTTCAGCATTACCTTAACAGTGCAACATCTGCATTAGCAACAAACACTAAAACTGCTGATAAGAAAACTCAAACCCAACTGCCCCTGCTTTCTCATTGCATGCTGGTTTCACAGCCTATGCACTCAGGTGCTTAGAACCTTTAGAGCCTGCCGATGTTAGGCTGTCCTTTGGAAGCACAACCCCTTGGAAAACAGCATTTTAACCCCATATTATCACTCTTTTCTTTTTTCTTACATGCATTTGGAATCTCACTGACACTGAGCAAATCTGTTCCTTCACAAGATCCTAATTTGAGAGAGGGTGAGTCTTTCTCCAACTGCATATATAGGTCCTTCTGAAGCAGTAGGCACAAGCCACCATTTCCAGATATCTCATGTCCTTTCTTCTGGCCATTCTGGCTCATGGGTATTTTTCATGCCTTCTCATGACAGGGATGTAGTCTGTAAACCTTTAGTTTCTTCAAAACATGATTTTCCAATGGAAGGTGCCCTGGGTAAAGCATTCGGTTTCAATAACAGATACTAACTTTCTATCTCAGCACTATGCTCTCCAGCATGTAACTTCCAACTCCCACAGATTCAGCTAGCTGCCACTTGTACCCACTATGCCCACAGGTTCAAACAATTCTAAATTACAGTTCTGACAGTGGAAACACAGAGAGGTGTCACATAATGTCTTAGTTCTGGTCTGTAAAGAGCTCTGTTGTACGTCTTGCACTATTAGATGCCTGGGCGCATAACACAAACCTGGTTCTCTTGCTTACTAATTCTTTTTTACCCTTCAATTCTGGAAGTTTAGATTTATGGGTTTTGAAGTTAATTTATGTCTTTTTCCCAAGATGAAAATGAAATAATTCCTATATTTTTGAAGGGATATTTTCCCTTTTAGGATCCTGATTATTTCTTAAAGAGTCATCCAGCTTTAAAGCTGCGGTTTTGTTGTTTGTTTTTTTTTTTTCTCATGTGTTTTAGAGTCTTTTTTTCTTTTTCTTGGTCTTTTTTTTTTTTTTTCTTCTGGCAAGGCAAATAATATATGGCAATCAGCTTAGCCTATAATACATTTTCAGCTGAAATAATTGATGTATATCAACTTTATACATAAAACATGACAAAAGCCTATCAGCTATACTTTGCAGTCAGGAGATTAAAAATAAAAAAATATTGTTAAAATTTGATTGGCAAAAATGTCCTACTTATTCAACTAGTTTGCATCAGTGTCTTTTCAATGACAACTAAGCTCTTTAAAAAGTCTTATTCTGTTTGATAAAAAGTCTCTAAAGAGAAGTTTGAAAGTTACACTTCTAAATTCTGTTTTTGAAGACTTTAGAATTATGTTTACTCATTTGAAACATTGCAGGTAATAAAGTAAAACATATAAGCTAAGCAAACAACTTATAAAATCATACAGGTACAAAGCAAATCAAAATACTTTCTTAACAGACCTGACATAAATAAAAATATCAACTACTAAATTAATGAAATTAAGCACTTTGACTGCAGATGACTATATGCATGTGCATATGTGTATATCTAATCCCACTGAGATTTACAAATACTGACCAGTACCATAACATTTATCCTATCAGAATCATTGAACAAACACATGAAGTAGCATCCTAATCAGTATAAATAGGCATAGCACTATTAATTTTGTACTTATAGTATTACCATCAATATGATGCCATCTATAGAAACTAAAAACCTACAGTTCTACAGACCTGTGCTTACTTATACCCAGCTGGTAAACTTCATCCTTTCACTTGTGCTTGAACTAAATTTCAATACCGATTCCTGAATATTCAAAAAAAAAAAAAAAGTCCAGAAAATTTATCATGGAACCACAGAATCATAGAGTATCTCAGATTGGAAAGAATCTATAAGGATCATTAGGTCCAACTCTCTGCTCCTCACAGGACTACTGAAAACTAGACCAATATGTCTAAAAGCATTGTCCAGCTTCTCCTTGAACTCTGGCAGGATTGGTGGCATGACCGCTTGCCTGGGGAGACTGTTTCAGTGACCAACTACCTTCTCAGTGAAGAACCTTCTCTTAATGTCCACCCTGAAATTCCCCTGATGCAGCTTCATTCCATTTCCTCATGTCCTATTGCTGGTCACCGGAGAGGGGAGATCAACATCTCCCCTTCCACTGCCCACCTTGAGGAAGTCATCAGTTGAGATAAGGTCACCCCTCAGCCTTCTGCTCTCCAAGCTGAAGAAAAACAAGTGACCTCAGCCACTACTCTTGCACTCAAAACCCTTCACCATCTTGGTTGCCCTGCTCTTGACTCACTCTAACAGTTTAATGTCCTTATACAGAGGCACACAAAACTGCACACTGTACTCAAGGTGGGGCCACAACAGTGCAGTGTAGAGTGGGACAATCTCCTCCCTCGACCAGCTCACTGTTCTGTGCTTGATGCAAACCAAGACCTGGTTTGCCATATGTACTGAAAAAAGTCCAATTCATTTTGGGAAACTATTATAACATGAATTGAAAGGTACCTTCAGAGTGTTGGCTTCTTAACAAAGACTTTTTAAAAGTCTAAACATGCAGTTCATGTGTAGGTCTTTGTGTAACAGAAGTCTAGCACTGTGATGAAACCTTGGGTTTAGCTTCTGTTCAGATACTCAGGAAATATCAGAAATTACTTTTAAGATTGTGTCAAATGATATTACAGCCAATTTGGGATGGCAGCAGGAAGAGAAATATCAGCAGTAAAAGGAAATTTTTACAACTGAAATTAACTTTTCACTTCACTAGTACTTCAACTTTGTTCTACTCTTTATGATAATGATCAGAAAATAAGGGGAAATGTTATTATTACAAGATCTGTGATCCTGCAGATTTTTATAGCTTGCAGTCATCACATATTCACTGCAGACACCAATTCATGTGTCTGCAATTCATATGTGTTCATTTCTCTGAATCTGTACTTTGTATGAGGATTTTTATTATTATTATTAATAATAATAATTTCAACCACTGAGTCATGCAATTCCATTGTATATAATTCCTGCAGTAAAATAAAAAAAAAACAAAGGGAAGGAGGAAGGAAAAAGAATACAAGTATAAATTTTATCCTTCTTCAGTCTTTTTTCAGTTTTCTTCTACAATAATTGATATTAACCTCTGAGGATGGGGGTGCTAAGATCCGTCACTTTAACATCCTGCTAGATAACTAATGAATACTAATGGTGGAGTTGTGAACTCATCATTCTAAGCTATTAAAATTAAAATATCGTGAGCTATCATCACCCCAAAAAGGAGTAAAATATATTTATTACTGTCGTGGCTTAAGCCAAGCAGGTAACTCAGAACTACACAGCTGCTCGCTCACTCCCTCTCTTCTGCCTTCCCCCACTCCCAGAGGGATGGGGAGGAGAATCAAAAGAATGTAACTCCCATGGGTTGAAATAAGAACAAATCCTAATACCTAATACATTTCAATCCAAATCTGATGAATATCATAATAGAAATAGAGATCTTTTTCAAATCAGTCTTTTGTAAGATTTTTCTTTAAAAAGACTGTTATGAATATTAAAAACATACTTTGTATGATATTGAAACTATTCACAGAAATGGAAATGAAAAGGAAAAGCCTGAATATTGATATTTTCTTTTTCTTTATAATCTTTCAAAAGACAGATAGTAAATTAGATTACTTTTACTTACAGACATCAAAGAACACCGTGTCTCTGAAATACACTGAAAAATGGCATTACATGCACTAAAAATTCTACACAGTACCAATAGAAGACCAAGATACAAAATATGTACTGTGAAAGACCTAAACAACCATAAAATGAGTTCAGAACATAGTTGCTGAAGTTCTCCATCAGAATTACTTACATAATTGTCTCAGTCAGCCCTGATATGAGACCTTTCCCATTAGCACAGACTAGACCTGTCTGAAGAAAGAGGAAGGTTCATTTACAATTTTCACCAAAGCATCTCAAAGCTGTGACCAGAACTAAACTTACTAGACACAAATATTTCAGTGTTTAGGTTTGACTGACAATCAAGTAACTATGTTCTTAGCATTGGTCATAAATAGGATACAACTCTGCTCTAAAATAAAGAATATTGTTATAGAAAAATTTTTGGCTTACCTGGATGCCCTGAAAGCATTGTTTAGAAATTATTACATTTAAAAATATTATTACCATGATGAAATATTACAACATCAGTCCATTATCTTAAATTATATAACTTCCAGGACAAGTATGCGCAAGTACAGTCATGATACAAATCCAAAGTCTACATTTAAATGTAATGTCATATGCATTCCAAGAACAGCATGCCCTTCAAATGAGCAAGTACAATATTAATGCAACCTCTATACTGCATTTTTTTCTAATTTATTTAAATTTATAACATAAGTAAGAGGAAAAATAATTAGACCACCCCACAAACTGATATAATTAACAAATTAATGAAGTACATTTTTGGCATTCTTTGCTAAAGTAGATAGTTTACACATAAAGTGAGTTTTGTTCAGGACACAAGGGAGGTTTACATCCTGTTCTTTGATTATTCCTAAACTTTGGCATTAATTCATTAAATATTGGGATGCTTTCAGTTTCTCTCAGCACATCCTACTCAAAGTTTTCTATTCTATTTTAGAGAAGTAGAGCTGCAACTTCATGCATTTCTAAAAACTAAATTTCACTGACTAGAAAACTGTTTAAATGAACATACTACAGAACTGAACAGACACTGGATTATTTCAATTTCACAAATTTCATTTGATATTTATACTTATTGATAAGCCTGGATGTCTCTATGAGGTTCTTGGCTATATTCATTTTTTCCCTTCCTCTGACATCCAGAAAAAAAGACATCTTTATGAAATTTTCTTAAACATTTCATTTGTCTGAGATATTAGTTCTATTAGACATTTTTCCATGACTCTTGCCTTTCTACTGCTGGTGTTAGAATTATTTGATCCCAAATTAACCAGAGAAAAGTAATACAAGAAAATGTCTCCCTTCTTCACAAATTATTGCAGTAGTAATTCACAGTCGCATGTCTACCATTCCTGTCAGAGTATTTCAGAGTACATAAAAGCACTTCACAAAGTCTAATAATAAATAACTATTATGTATATAAGTAATAGTATTTTTATATGCTGAAAAATGCAGGTGACTGGTTGGGAGACTGCCCATCTTTAAAAATGTAATTCTAATCTCTCAGTTTACTCGGCTGCAGCTGGTTAATTCAGAATGCTGTATGACGAAGACAGCTTATTTCTAAATTTAGTTAAGTGAACTTTAAGCCTCTGAATTGTTTATGGAACCAACAAGAGGGAAAATTTAGTCAGAGAGATAAGTCTGAACTTCAGTCCCACTCTGGAGTTGAGCACTGGCTGACATGTAGCATGGTGTTTGCAGCCTGAATATAAGCCTTCCTGTTGAAGCTGTGTTTTCCTTACATGTGAAGTTGGAAAAGGTATTTTCTGCTGAAAATGGTTCCCTATAGGCTATATAAAAAAACTATCAATCAGGAGTCCTAGGAAGGCAATTCAGAATGTCTGTCTGTATAAATGAAATAAACTCTCTGAAGGTCTCTAAGAGCTCTCCAACGTGTCTAATCTTGTCAACCATGCTTCTTCTTCAGTCAGTGAGGAGAGAAATTCCAGTCACCAAGTGGGCAATGGCAATTAAGAATTCTTTTTTACTTGATGGAGAAAAATTGCATTCCCAAGCAAAATGAGAGGTCTGATGTCTCTGGTGAGATCTCCCTTGGTTGTTATCACTTTCTTTTGACTCCAGAGAGATTCCAAAGCACTCAAGTGGAATACTAAAATCTTCTATGAGAACTTACAGAAGATGTAATCCTTTCTGTTACAAGATTTGCCCAGCAGCAGAATCTCCATCAACATCTCCTAGATCTGATGGCTGTGCTCTCTTAAAATCTGTTTTGTGTATTTGGTGTACACTCCCAAGAACCAACACATGATAACCAAGCTTTCACTCAGCTATCACAATTACAAGGCATACAGTTGTCCCAGAGCACTGTTTCACTGAAGCTAATGGTACCTGGGTTCTTAGTTCAAAGTCCGTGGAGTGGAGTCCCTGGGCCCTTGGAATGTAATGGAACATCATTGCAGTTGTGTCATAGGTCAACAATGAGAATGATAAACAAAAGTCTGATGATCAAGCTTTCTCACACAGCCATTGTTTCCCTATTGCCATTTCTAAGCACTCAAAAGAGTCACTTAGAACTCGTAAGAAATTTGACCAAAAATGAAATAAAAGATTACATATAAGCAAATATTCGTGTGGGTTTTTTGTTTTGTTTTTTTTTTTTTTTTCTTCACATTCAGGGTGCAAAACATGTCTTTTTCACAAGGATAATTATCTACAAATGATCATGCATTGACAAAGGGAGGAAAAAGAATTTTTGTCGCACTTGCCTACTTACTGCAACCACCTCCCGGACCAGTAAACCTGCATATTTTCTTTTTTCTGCCTTTTAGGAAATGAACAACCTACAGAAAGTCTTTCTTTTACTAATGATGGGGACTTTTTTCTTTTTCCTGGTGCAAGTGTGAATAATGCTTCCAGTTCCTCACATTCCGGTAATTTTTAACAATTCCCCAAAACAGCTGTTAGAACCATTGGAAAATTATCAGCTCTGTGCAGCATTTACTCATAGTTTTCCTTCTTCTTTCACTTCCATTACCCCAGGAAACCAAATTTTTCTGCCAGTTTGGTCAGCTCACCAAAGTGTTAAGATAAATTTAGGGGATTCTGCATTCTCTCCTCTTACGGCTGCCATGTAAAACCTGTTGATTTTAACTTGCAATTACCACAATGCAGAATCTCATACACCTAGCAAGGTTAGACAAGTGGGAAGACCGTCAAGTATTCTGTCATTGTGAACAGGTAAATTCTGAGAAGGATTTCTGTTGAATGTTTGCTTGCCATTTCTATTAAGTTACTGGTTGTGTGCGTCTGTGTGTGTGTGTGTAAGAGCCTGATATTTAAATGAAAAATAAAACTGTATATAAAGGAATTATATTTTTGTCAAAATTTTAGTTTTTAATTAAAAGGTAGTAACATACAATGAGTGCCTATTGTAGTAATAAAGCTTATCTCAACCTCTGAGTAAGCTCCAATGGAGCTGTCATTGTCTATTATGCTCCAAAGTAGCCGTTAGGGTTTATTATGTCAATTACCATACACATCCATGACAGACTGTTCTTTTTGGCCTTTTTTTTTCATTAACATTAAAAATAAAATACAAAAAAGGGCTGGATTGCTCAGGATACTGAAATGCAGCAGAAAGCCTTTCACTTGGAGGTTACTCACTGAAATCTAACTCAGGTCAGTGGTAACTGAAAATTGCTGTTCAGTGATGCGCATGAAAGGGGCTTAGTGTCTCAAAAAACAATTCTAAAGCACTGAAGTTAATAGAAGTGCTGAAAACTACTTCAGTAATTACAGAATTAAGTCCTCACTTCAGGTTCCAACAGTTCACATTGCACCTAGACACACACTACTTATGTTTACACTAGTCTTCACCAGACAAGTACAAATATAGTCACAGGTCCAGTAGTCTTCTCAAGTATCCTGATGAAATTGCACAAATGCTTTACTGTATTTGTTGCAGTTGTTACTGCTTCATATCATGGTTTTCTCACCTTTTAAAAAAAAAGGTAGAATGAAAGAAGTTGTACTGAAATGTGATGAAGAAGTATGGGACTTCTTCTGCATGAGAGGGTGTTAAAAATTACATTTACCACTAGAAAGCACAGCCAAAATGGATATCATAGAGTTCTGTAAATCATAAAGTGAATGATAGTATTCTTTTTCCTGCAATTATTAGTTTAAACCTTGGAACTCAAAGACAAGGCAGTCTGAAAGTACAAAAGTTCCACAAGAAAACAGACAAATTCACATTCACTGGTCAAGGGATTAAACTCGCAGCAATCCAAACGCAACTACAGTCTCAATATATCCTAAACAGCTTAATGTCAGAAGCTGGAGAATTATTCTCCAGATATCTACTATTAGTTTTTTGAAAGGTAGGATCATAGAATAAAATAACCTTCAGTTATGTTATTGAGGGCACACTCAGTCCCACTGTCCATGTCACCAACAAAGATGTTGAACAGGATCAGTCCCAACACTGACCACTGAGGAACACCACTTGTTACCAGTCTCCTATTGGACATTGAGCAGTTGACTGCAACTATTTGTATGTGGCCATGCAGCCAGTTCTTTATCCACCAAGTGGCCCATCCATCAAAATTTTGTCTTTCCAGTTTACAGAGAAGGATGTCACCGTGGGACAGTGTCGAATGCTTTGCACAAACAGACAATGTTAGCTACTTTGACCCTCTCCGTCAGTTCTGTAGCCCCATCATAGAGGGTCACTAAATTAGTTAGGCGGGATTTCCCCTTAGTGAAGCCATGCTGCCTGTCACCAAGCACCTTGCTGTCTTTCATGTGCCTTAGCATGCCTTCCAGGAGAATCTGCTCCAAGATTTTGCCAGGCACAGAGGTGAGACTGACTGGTCTGTAATTCCCTGGGTCATCCATCTTCCCCTTCTTGAAAATGGGGGTTATATTTCCCTTTTTTCCAGTTGTTGGGAACTTCACGTGACTGTCATGATTTTTCAAATATGATGGACAGGGTCTTAGCAACTTCACTCACCAGCTCCTTCAGGACCCCCAGATGGATTTTGTCAGGTCCCACGGATTTGAGCATGATCAGGTTCTTAAGATGGTCTTGAATCAGATCCTCTCCTACAGTGGGCCAATGTTCTTCATTCTCACAGTCGCTGAATCTGCCTTCCAAGGCTTGGGCAGTGTGGTCAGAGCATTTGCCAGGGAAGTCTGAGGCAAAGAAGTCATTGAGTGAGGGGAGTGAAGGCAATAAGATTTGCATAAAAAAGAGTTTGGGAATGAGCTCTGAGGCCTTGGTGCTTGACAAGCCCTGTGGCCATGGACAGGGAAGGCAAACAAGCAAGCCTTGGGAGGATGGGCCGGGATGTGGTTGTGGTGGGAATCTCGGAAGCCAGAGGATGTGGGGGGTTGTGAGAGGGTCTGCAACATTGTGATTGGACTATTTATGTGGAGAGTTTCACAGTGGCCAATGAGATTGAACGTTGTATGTATGTGCCGGTTGGGAAAGTACCGAACAAGGGGATAAAAAGGGCTTGGTGGTAATAAACGAGGATTTGAGTCTCTGCATCAACTTGAGTCCATGTCCTGAAATGCCACAATTGAGAACCTCAGCCTTCTCCAAATCCAGGGGAGTTAGTTGTCCCATTTCCTTCTGGAGAAGGCTCACATTATCCCTAGTCTGTCTTTTGTTTGTTACATACTTATAGAAGCCCTTTCTGTTATCTTTGACATCCCTGGCCAGACTCAATTCTATCTGAACCTTAGCTTTCCTTAGCCTACAGTGTCCCTGTATTCCTCCCAGGACACCTGTCCTCGCTTCCACCTTCTATAAGCTTCCTTTTTCCTTCTCTGTTTCCTCAGCAGGTACTTACCCAACCATGGAGGCCTCCTAGTCCTCCTGCGGCACTTCCATCTAGTCAGGATGCAACACTCCTGAGCTTGTAGCAGGTGATCCTTGAATATCAACCAACAGTCTTGGAACCCCTTGCTCTCTAGGGCTATTTCTCATAGAACTTTACTGAGCAGGTTTCTGAAGAGCCTAAAGTCTGCTCTCCTGTAGTCCAGGGCAGTGAGATTGTTGTGCGTCCTTCTTACTGCCCTGAGGACCTCAAACTGCACCATCTCATGATCACTGCATCCAGGTTGCCCTGTAGCAACACATTCCCCACCAAACCCTCCCTGTTGGTGAGCACGAGGTCAAGCATGGCACCTCTCCTTGTCGGCTACTCTATTACTTGCAAAAAGACTTGTCTTCCACACAATTGAGGAACCTCCTGGATTGCTTGTGCCAGGCAGTACTGTCCCTCCAACAGTTATCAGGGTGGTTGAAGTCCCCCATGAGGACAAGGGCCTGCAAGCGTGAGGCTGCTCTTATCTGTCTATAAAGAGCTTCTTCCACAGATTCCTTCTGATCAGGTGGCCTGTAACAGTTTCCACAGTAATGTCCCCCACTTCAGTTCTCCCTTTGACCCTGACCCACAAACTGTCTGTTGGCTCATCACTCATCCCCAGACAGAGTTCCATACTCTCCAGATTATCAGTGACACAAATAGCTACTCTCTTTCCCTGTCTGCCTGGTCTGCCTCTCCTGAAGAGCCTATAACCTTCCATTCCACCACTCCAGTCATCGGAGCCATCCCACCATGTTTCTGTGATATCAATGATATCATATCCCTGTAACCTTGCACACATCTCTAATTCCTCTTGTTTATTCCCTATACTATGGGTGTTTGCATAGAGGCATTTGAGCTGAGCTTGGAATAAAGCCAACTGATTGGCTGGAGCAGCTGGAGTAGCTCTGCATTGCTCGGAGCATTCATTACAGATGCTGACATCTGACTGGTAGTGTTGGGATGAATAGGTGCCTACCTCCCTCAACAAATGTAGTTTAAAGATGCCTTGACCAGCCCGGCAAGTTTCCTACCAAAGCAGCTCTTCACCTTCTTTGTCAGACAGGCCCTTCAACCTCCAGTAGATCCAACTTCCTAAAGCAAGTCCCATGGTCTAAGTAACCAAAATCTTGACTACAGCACCTTTTTTTTTTTCTTATTGTTTATAATATTAGTTAGATTTAACTAGCAAAGCAAGAAATGGTTCCATTGAGAGCTTTAAGGTATCCGGGACATATTCATGAAGGTAAGTGCATATGATACAATGCATGTAGAATACTCATGCCCTTTAGCATGAATGATGGAGGTTAAGTAGGATGCAACAGTGTCTCAAATAGACCAATGTATAGACAAAAGAATTGACCCTAGAACATCCCAACAGACAAGTTAGGGGTGATTTTCGGTCATCTAAATGCAACCATATAGTGACATTTTTTTGTACTGAACTTTATTCTATTATACCAAAGTATATGGATCTCCATAAGTTTTGTGCCCTGCCTTCGTGGCCTGTGTATACTTTCAATATACTAGAAAACCCCAAGTGGCACTAAATTCCTATGTTTAGGCAACTGAATCCTGCCCCAGTTGTCAACATTTGCATTGGAAATGTCTAAAGCTGGATTAAGTGAATCAAAACACTAATGATTAAGGACAGGTGAAATAACCCCATGTTTTCAGGCACTGATCATGCATCTCCTATGTCAATCTCCAAGGTCTTAGAAAGGTAACTCATGAAGCACTCCTGTCTTGTAGGACAAAATCTTTTTGATGAAATCTTATCCTATTAATATCAACAGCAAACCTCCCTTGTTTTTCAGTAGGTTGATCTATCTCTAGCTGTCATACCAAGCACAAGAGAAGAAGCAAAACACCTCAAACACAGCTTTTCCTCTCTACACGCCTTGGGTTGGGAAAATGATCTAATATTGTTAGATAAGACAGGCACTCAAGTTCAGTTTTTGCTTGTATTAGCAATAGAAATGCTTTGACAGTTTTGTGAGAAGTTCATGGAGATTATGCTTCAAGAATGTCCCCAAATCAGTCAAACAATAAAGACATGGCAACTTTAAATGTCCTTCAAGATGATACATTTGTCCACTTCATTATTTAAAAAAAAAAATCATTTATTTTGACAACCAGCCTTGCAGAAGTAGGGTAGATGAGGGTGAAATCACCTTTTATGCAGGTGATCACAAAGATTGCAGCTATACACACTACTTGGCGCAAGAGAAAGGAGTTCTTGTCGTTTCCCCAAACATCACTGAGAGCAAAGCCCTTTGTATTTCATTTAATGTTGAAAATTTCTTTTCTTCTGCTTGAACATAGTGTAATGCAACAATTATGTGGCACATTAAAAAAAAAATTATGACAATGCTTGTACTGTATTCAAATGTAAAGAGAACTGCAGTCGTTTCAAATCGGAAACCTGCTATTAGCTCACACAATGGATTCCCCAGCTGAAAAAAAGACATAAATTGGAGTGAATCAAGCATTCACTGACAGCAGATCTGCTGCTTGTGTTCACTGATGAGATGCAAATGTGCTTAGCAAGAGTATGGCATCAGAAGAGAACCATGAAATTGTAATAGAGTGACTCTAATGAGAATGGGTTAATTTGTACCATTTCTTATTCTAATTGTGGTATTTGACACATGGGAACAAAACCTTTTTCAGCCATTTTCTTTTCCTGTTACTATCACTTATTACAGGAATGAGAAACAAGCAATCTGCATGCTTTTCTATTCTGTGAAATACAGTGGCATGCTGCACTGTTTTGACCCTTTCAATATTCTGCGTAGATAATTTGAGAGAAGACAGTCTAGTTATGGCCTCAGCAAAGAGCATTTAATGAATCCAGAAAAAGTATAGTTTGCATGGAAATAGCCTGACTTATTTTTTAAGTGCACAAGAACGTAATGATTAAAAAAAACCAAAACAAACCAAACCCAAAACTAAAACCCAAAACAACAAAAAACCACAAAACAGAAACAGCACATTTCTCCATCTCCAACACAATGATTTTAATAAGAATTAAAATTTGTATGAACTTAACCTATTTTCAGAATGAAGATCTTCATCTTGCAGTGTGTAAATTATCCATGTGGACATATTCTAAGAGAGATGTCCAGCTGGTAAAAAAATGCCCAGTTCCAAAGGATTCAGATATTATTCCATTGTTTTGACAGAAAATAAATATACAGAGGTTAAGATACTTGTCACATCCGTCAGATGCTTATAGGAGTATTGGCAATTTGATTAAAAAATTCCTCTTGTAGTTTACCTGTAACTGCTTGGTAACTGTGATTTGAGAGTCACTGCATTTATATGCAGACACGCACATTTTGGACAAGTGCAAATAAACTTACTTTTGTGAATTGCTTCTGGTACTCAGAACCCTGTCTTGCTTTTAAAATATAAACATAGAACAGATTATTGTCCTTAAAACTTACAAACCTGAAGTGAATGATGGGTAAGGATAATGGAGGAAAGTAAAAAAAAACACAACTAAACCCAACAACTAAGTCCACAGGTTTTCTTACCAAACCATCTTCAAAAGAATGAGAAAGACACATGCACTTTGAAGACTATCAGATATGAGAGCTAGAAGTAGGATCAGATTTTTAAAGGAGATTTATAAGATTTATTAAAACTTCATTTGAGCATTTAAATCAAATGTTAAGATTTGGGATATTTTTAGGTACCTACTTGGCATGTTGAAACAGGCGAAATGAAGGAATATGTTCACAAGGTGATTCAAAAGTTGCCAATAGAAGGGTTCTCACTAGGGAATTAGAATTCATCAGCTTCCTCAGTCTCTGAATCATGATGGAACTTAGATAAAACATCAGGCATCTAAGTGCTTAGGTAAAGATTGATTTAAAGACATAAGAGCACTTCTGTTTAGGCATATAAGGAAGTCTGTGACCCAGAATGACAGTATAAATCAATTTTAGGCTTCTTCAGCAATAATCCAGAGCCCAGTGACCAGACAACTTAATCTTTGTCTGAGAGAAGGATCTGAAGTTGCCACAAGTCTAACTAGGAATTTAGAGATTCTGAATCTCATTTACAAACATTAATGTCCTATTAATTTTTCTCATAGAATTACAGAACCCTGAGTTTCTTTGATCAAAATGCTAATACAATTTGAAAAATAAATAAATTTAACTTACTTAGTAGAAAATTCATAAACCTGCAGAATTCATAAACCTAGTAGAAAGAGAAAGGAAATATAACATTCAAACTGTTGCAGAGCTACCAAGAAAAGGATACTGAGGTACCCTGACTTCAAGGTATCACAGGAAAGTGCATTCAGATTGACGGAACAGCTTATGCCCATAATAGTAACAGAGAAACTAATTTGAGTGCTCAGTAAAGGAAGTAGCCCTGAAATAGGTGAGAATAAAGGTTACAGGAGAATAATTACCTGTAAAGAAAATAATTACATAGTATAAAGGCATACACTATATGCATGTATGTATATGCACATACACACCATTGTATGAATACCAACCTTAACTATCCTATGATTCTATGATTCTATGACCATTTAATTCATTTATTTTACATATCACTGGTTATTTCTTACCTATTACACTAAAACAAATATAAGATATTTTGGCCTTACTAAGTTTCCCTAAATATATTCACCTATTTGAGATGCTTCCATGGCCTTTAACTGTCACTTGCCAAGGGAATAGGCCTCCTGTAGATCCTGTACCTTGGATGTTAATGCAGAAGTTTTTAGTATGTTACAGTAGCTCAAATCACAATAGACACCTGTTTTTTTGGCAATGAGCATATGAGGTTTGGGCTCAGGCTTTGCTGAATATCTCGGCAGCTGTAACTATAGCAGTCATTTTGGCAGGCTTCAGGTAACACAACAGAAGATGGACAAGGTGTCATGGCCAAAATCTAGTTGCTCATCTCCAAAAGGCTGCAGATCTTCCATAAGTTTTGTCTCTAACCTGCCAGCTCCATTTAGATGCATTGGCATCTGAGATGGAACTATATACACATGTTTATGTAGCTGAATCCTTCCCTAAGTCTCTACTAATTATAATAGGAACAGAGAGATCTAGTTCACATGTAGATAATGAGGGCAAAACTTCACTCATTACTTCTACTACTTCTTTATTAATAGTAAAAATTCAAAAGCATCAAGATGATGAGGCCAAGATATTTTTTTCACATTTCCTTATTTTGTCTTTCTTTAACCAACTTTTATTTAATTGTGTTTAAATTCATGTTGAAGTGAATTTAATGTTATTTCTGGTGGCAGTAGCTCAAACAGGGATCTATTTCCACTCATGCTTGTTCTTCCCCCTTGCTCTACTCCACCATTTCTGTTTTTGTAACTCACTTTGTTCATAAACTGTAATAAAATATGTGAGGAGTACAAAGACCTGGAGAATTTTAAGTTATTTGTAAACTCCTGGATTGATATAATTGTATGTCTCTAGTAATAATTACATATGTCACAATTGATTGATTGATTGATGGCTTGGCTTCACCAGTGAAGATTTGGGAAGGGCCTTATCCATACTTACTACAAGCACGATGACCAAGGGCATGTGGGATATCCAAATCTAGTTGGGAAAAAAAGGCTGCTTAGGCAATCAGGAAGTGTCCAACCATGACTGTCAACTCCTGAGCTAACTCAAGCTACCCATGTGCTGGTCCACCCACATGCAACATTGGATCTGCAGCTTCCCATGCACTTTGTCACCTACCGTTTAGACCCTCTCCTGTCCATACATACAAATGAGAGTAAGCCCTTCCAGCCTGCACAGTGGATTTTTTAGGTGAAGCGCAGCTTGAGCAGAACTGGCCCCACCCTTTAAACCTGAGGTCAAAATAAATGCAAAATAACATATCATCCGTGTTTGTCAAGACTTTTTCAAGTCAAAAGGGAGTACAGTTTTTACACAATATATATAAAGTAAAAAAAAATAAAGCTATTAAAATACTTGTTTAAGTGTTTCTAATAAAAACACCCAATAATATAATCAAAATAGAGTTCAGGTTTTGTGAATTTTATTTTATATTCTTCATTGTAAAAAACAAAATATTTACCTTTTAGTGATGGTTGCTACAATTACTGATTTCTTGAGGTTGCACCTATGGTATATCTCCTTTTCTTTGTTCCCATAAATATCAAAGCTGAAAAGAAAATGAAAAAATCATATTCAACCTTCAGACCACCTGGTCAGTTCAACTTTCCACTGTGTCCTCTTTATCTCTGATAATTTTATGGTGGCTTAATGTTACATTTCTAATTCTTTCTGAAGCTTTCCTCTCTATTCTCTCTCTTTAACAGACACATAGGTACCTGTGTTGTTGCTACCTGCACATCCTCACTTTGGTTCTTGTCAAGGAATTAAGTCTTGTACTCTATGTTTAAAACCAAGTATGGAATTGGCAGTATGTTTTCCTTACAAAGAATTTTCTTAAAAAAAAAAAAGGCAAAAAAAGAATTAGAATGACTTTTGCAATAGAAAGCTAATTTTTGTTGAAGTATAAATCATGTTTGATTTTCAAATACAGAATAACAGAAAATAAATATTTATGAGACTTCCTCTCTGTTCTCATGCATTCTTAGGGCTCCTTGGTTTCACACTTGGTTTCAGTTAACCTTATGAATACAGGAGTTGCAGCAAACTCAGTACAACCCTTAATAGTGCTAGGAAAACTATTAGTTCTGTTATGGTGGTGCTTCTAGCCCCTGTCTATCAGCTTCCAGCCCCTGTCAGTGTTGTCATTGCAACAGCATGTGTGGGCTTATACATGTGCGCATGCATGCAAATGTATGTGTGTGAGGGGCTCTGAGCTGTCAGAAGCTGGAGGGTCATTGCTGGTTTGGGGATGACAGCAATTTAGGAAAGCAAGGATCTAGGTCCAGTTGCTGCCCTTGGTGTATATGTTTCTGCTACCAGAAAGATCCTCTTTGTACATATGTACACTATTTCCCACTAACAGACCCTTATCCTTAACTGGCTGAGAGGGGGACAAGAGTAGGCAATTGTTTATGCTGTCAGGGTTTGCATGGTTTTGTCTGTATTGTTCTGGGCTTGATGTGTTTGTTGCCAGTGCTCCTGTGGGTGCTTTTGGGGAATGCATGCATGCTCAGCCTTTCTGGGCCTGGGAACAGAGTTGTAGCAGCCTGTGACAGACTGATATAAAATCAGACTCCACTGTCCATTGTCTCAAATATTGGTCTGAGAAGCTGAGATGGAAATCCACTTATCTTTTGTCTCAGAGATGGGTGGGAGGAGTTAAGGCTCCAATATCCATTGCCTAGGAGAAGCGTGTGAGAAGCTGAACTGGGACTCAACCATCCATTGCCTGAGGGATAAATGGGAAAGAGTTGAGAGAAGACACTTCCATCCATTACCTTGAAGATTGGTGAGAGGTATTATCCCAAAAATTGCTGCAGACACATATGTGTGCAGACACATGCGTGTGCAGACACATGCAGTCCAGTCAAAGAGCTGGCTGCAAGACCAGGAAAACTGGTCCACCAGGAATGTTTAATACGTGACATGAAGAGCAGAGGTACTCCCCCCAGCCCTTTACAAAAGGGGAAAAGGTAATCACCAAGAGACACATCACCAAGAGGCACATCATCAGAGGGTCATTGCCATGTGAATGACTCTGGAAGGACACCTCCATGAGGACTCTCTCCACAGATGACTACTATGGACCCTGAGGGACACCCTCCATGAGACATGGCCATGAGGGCAACTCCACATTCTATGGGGTACCTCGAGGGGAACTCCAGAAGGACACCTCCACAAGGACACCCACTGCCGATGGACACTTAAGGGACATGCTACTCTGATACTATGAGACTACAAACCCTGAAGAACTCTAACCACTGACAACAACAGATCCCTGTGACACCTGGATCCACAGGGGTGACTCTCACTCTCTCTCTCTCTGCACCCTGAATTCTTGTTTCATTTTCTACCTTTCTTCCAATCTGTCTTATCGCTACCCCCTTTATTACAATAATTTCCCTTTTTTATAATAACTGTCTTTTTGTATTTTGTAATAAGCAAACTGTCTAATTATGGTACTTGACCTCATTTGTGTCTTAACTTCACTCTTGGGATCACAAACTGAAACAGGGTCTGGAACTGGGTTTTTTCTCCAGTTGGACCCTGACACAGCCTCTCCTCCATCATGCTGACAGATTTGTCAAAACTTTACCAGTATTAGAATCATAGAGTTATTTAGGTTGGGAAAGATCTTTAAGATCATTGAATCCAACCATGTTCACCAGCAATTTCACCGTTTATGAGTTTGACTTTGCAAACTCTTTTTTTTTTTAATTTATTTATATTTTTATACACTGTTTGAATGGATATTTTATATTAATCATTTATGGCTTTTATTTTGCATTAGTTCTTGGTTCTTACACACTGAAAGTAAAAGCTATCCATAACTTTAACTGAAGGACACAAAACAGTAAGAAAGGAACCACATGGCTTATAAGAGAAAGTTAAAATGCTTTGGCAGCTGTCCCACTGACATTCACAGTTCTGTGTGGAAGTTGTTATATCTCAATTAAAATTTATGTATATATATGTATATTTATCTATACTAATGTATATTGGGACACTGATACTTGAAGTAAAGCAAGTTTAACATTAATCATCTGCTGGAAGAATTGCGTAACTGTGTATATAAAGGACCCTTCCAGACAACGGTTACAAAAATGTACTCCTGGAGCATTATTCACAAAGAAGCTATTTTTTATACACTCAGTACATAAAGTCTGCAAGACTTAGATAAAATTGTCAGAATAATTAGGTTCTTTTTACCTCATCAGTGTATGAAACGTAGTGATTCCAGAGTCATATTTCTTGAGAAGGCACCAAAGGGGCTGAGGCTGAGTCAGAGCAGTTAATAACCTGGCAACCAAAAGCTAATAGTAAAACACCTCATGTAATAATTTCTGTGCTTTAGAATGAAGTTTCCTTGAGTTGAATACTATAAAATGAGAGAAGAGATGCTTTTTGACTTGAGAGAGAATTAAAGTCTCGCTCCTTGTTGGGCAGTATGGTCTATGATTAGTAGGTGAAAACGATGATTTAGATGCAATAGACACAATTTATGGCATCATCTTGACTTCTGCTTCTACTTTGGCAAATCTCCTTGTTTACAAAGTGCTTCAGTTGCAAGAGCTTTTAAGTATTAGTTATTCAGGGAATAACTGTAAAAAGAGCCATGGGACCTAACAGAAATATTTTCATGTCTAACTATCAACAAGGGAAAAGAGAGAGGCTCGTCAAATTGACAAATATGCATCTACACTGAAGCAAATGTTGGAAAAAAGGTTTGCTAGAAATGTTATGTAGTCTGCCTGCAAGAGAAATAAACAACAGAATATAGAAAAATTAAGCTGTTTATGCATATGGGAAATCTCACAGGTAGAAATGTTTCTATATGTAGAAGCTTCTCTAAATTCTCTTTTAACAGAAGCAGCACAGTGAGGATTAATGCAGCTCTATTGCCATAACAATGTGTGCAAAATACATGCTCTTTCATGGAATCACAGATTGTTTAGGTTAGAAAAGACCTTTAAAATCATTGAGTCCAGTCATTAACATGGCACTACCAAGTCCATCACTAAACCATGTCCCTAAGTGCCACATCTATATGTCTTTTAAATACTTCTGGGGTGGTGACACAACCACTTCCCTGGGTAGCCTTTTCCAATGCTTGACAACTCTTTTGGTGAAAAAATTTTCCTAATATCCAAACTAAACCACCCCTGGTGCAACATGAGCTCATTTCCTCTCATCTGGTCACTTGTTACTTGGGAGATGAGACCAACACCCACCTCATTACAACCTCATTTCAGGTAGTTATAGAAAGTGATGAGGTCTCTGGTGAGCCTCCTTTTCTCTAGGCTAAGCAACCCCAATTTCTTCAGTCACCCCTTATAAGACTTGTGCTTTAAACCCTTCACCACCCTTCTGTTGACATGCTCTGGCACCTCAATGTCTTTCTTGTAGCTAGGGGCCCAAAAATGTAGCCTCAGCTGAGCCTCATACGTGCATTGAACACAATTGCCTAGAGCGGAACTCACTACTATCTTCAAATTCAGTTGTACAACAGAGGGTAGCCAGCACGTTTAAATTTCAGGCTCAAATCAGGCACCACAAAAAAAAAACATCCAAAGCTGCTTTTGAAAGGTTAATCTATAGCATAATGTGGAGGTGAATGGACACCACTTTAGCAGCACTTGGTTGAGAAATAGAAGTTCCTTTTACATGACCTCACCATGTTTGCAGCAGCAATACAGCTGAAAACTTGTGTTGTGTTGTGGCTTTATGCAGCTGCCTCACCTTTTCCTTGGCCAGGTAGCTCTGCTGTGCAGTCAGCACATGAAGCCTTCTGCCTGTCCCAGTCTGGCAACATTTGCTGGCTTGCATTAAACTGTGATCTGTGTCTTAAAGCAATTAAAACAGCTTTGTTTGGAAAAACTCCATTTTCATTTCATTAAAAACTTAGGAAACTGTGAGCTGAAAGGAAATAAAAAGACAAACCATAAAATGAATTTTGGACTCTGTTGGCTTTGCTGAAAACCTGAAGAAAGCCAGTGCTTCACCTAGCCCTAATAATGAGGCTTATATGGGCTCTGATAGCAGTCTTTGTACCACTTATTGCAAAAGTTCCATTTATGTTCTATGTAAAATGTCCAATGAAGCATAGAAAACATGTAATTTGTATAGAGAATGGGAGCTGTGTGATTTTTTTCTGGCATAAACAATGCAATAACTGCTCAGAAATAGCCTTTTGCATTCATGAATGGGGCCCATTATCTGATCTGTCTCTCTTTTTTGATTATTCTGAGTTGGGGCATGGTAATAAAAGGCAGGCATCCTCTTTGCCTGAGAGATTTGGTTTTCAAACAGCAAGTGCATAAAAACATATGACAGCTCATTCTTGTCTTCTGATTAAGGAGCAGCCATGTTTTACGGACACTTACTAAGTTGCCAGCCAATTAAACATTCGAATGCATTCATATGTATTTAATCGCACTCCCTTTTCAAATAGGGCTTTTCTGGAGTTATCAAACATTAGGCACTATAAAGCAGTAGATAAGAAATACTGAATTATTATTGTTGCTATTACTATTACTGTCATTACTATTACTAGCGGGGATAGTTAGGGTAAATGCAGAGTGGAGTGTTTTCACAGTAACTTTCTGGGAAAGTGTGTGTCCTATATGATCAGTTATTTGTAAATAAAGAGCTATTAATTGCATCGTCAATAAATTTCTCAGTGTTTGTTGTATTTTTGGGAGAATTTACACAAAGGGGTACTGACAGGGTTGCTAAGGGCATAGTAGATGATGTAATATATTTGGATTTTCAGAAAGCTTTTCGGAACATTCCACATGACAAGTTCCTTCTTAATCCCCAAGATAAAGCAAGGATTCAAGGTAGAACACAGGTAGAGATACAGAATAGATTGAAAAACAGTGAAGCAGTGGCTATAGATAGGTCCTGTGAAAGAAGCTACGTCAAACCAGAGAAAGTGTTATTCCAGGTCTATAAGGGCTAGTGCTTTCAAGTCTATTGTGCATGTATGTGCTTTAATATAGAAAGGTGATCTACTACAACTGCAGTCTAATTACATTATCTCAAGACAAAAAAGTGAAAGATGATGAATGAAGGCCATACAGATACATCCAGACAGCTAAACTTAAAAAGGATTTATATTTGATTTGTAAATATGTTGTCACAGGGGGAATTACATGCAATACTATTTGCAATATTACATGCAATATTTACAAATACAAAGTAATAAAATTTTAGTGCTGTAAAACCCACTAAATTGTGGCATAGAACTGAAACTCTAAGGGAATTTTTGAAAAGGAAACCAAGCCGAAAACAGAAAAAAAACCAACCCATAAACAAACCAAACTTTTTTTTTTTTTTTTTTGGCTGGATAAACAAACAAGTATTTCATGTTCCCTTTCTAAGAGCATACATTTAGACTTTTTTCTTGCATTAATAGCGATACTTGGCATTTCTAAACAGTTTTCATCAAATTAAGTTACCTGCCCATCTCTCAAGATACTAGTCACTAAAGGAATTCATATTTATGAAGGCTACCTATTCTGTGAAAGAAATAAGTGAAATATTAGGAGATGGTATGGGTACAGTATTTTTGGTAGGGGTCATTATTTTGGCATTGTATAAATAAATTCATACCACTTTTGTAACTGTTTCTACTTTTTCCACTTCTGTTTGACAATTACATTTAGGGTAAACACCACCTCTTCGCTGATTACTAACTGGATCAATAGTAGACAGTTTTATCGTACTTCTTCCTTTTTCCACTTCCTTACTAAACAAACTATTTGACTTTCCTTTAAAGGGGAAAAAGCTGAACAAAATATGAAAGCAGTTTTCTATAAGAAAACTTTGTTGCTGATACTGCCATGTTGCCCTTTGGCCTTCAAAAGCCCTTCCATTAATGCTGTAAAACTTAACCTTCACACCAACAAAAAATGTAACCAGATTGGAGTCACATACTCACTTTAAGTTTCTGCTAGACTCTGGGTATTAATGAGTAGTCACGTGTTTATGGTGTTCAGCTTTTATAATATGCTTTCTTCTGACATATTTTAGTTTTAAATAAAGTTTGTGCTTTGCAATGGCTGGCTGCTCCTTGAGGAACTGTTGTCTGCAGAGCCACAGACAGCAAACTAAACCCAGGATTGGAAAGGAATTTATGGTAAATGTTATGGCCTGTAGTCTTACAAGGACTACACACTACAATACTGATTTGCAGTAAAAGTAACACTATGACCTAGACCCTAAAAAAGGTAACAAGGAGTTATAAGACCTACATGTGGTGGCATCAAGGAATCAAAAGACCAAGAAAGAGAAGTGGTTCACAGATAGAGGCAAATGCCCCTAGACCTTTTAACCTTTGTAGACCTGAGCTAGCTCTGCCGCCTAACATAACATCAAGCAAAAACTTCAACAATTCAGGAGTTCAAAGACGTGAAGGATTTTATGAATTATGGTTTGGTTTGGGATTTTTTAATCTGCTTGACCCCCACCCCATCTCACCCCACAAGGGAAGATTTAAGGAACAGGAACAGCAGAAACCCCTAAAATTTAAGGCTGTCTCTTCATAACTCTCTTGGTATTGTACTCTTTATTCAACCCAGAGTGGAATACACCTGACTGTAAAGGATGCAGGGAGAAAAGGAAGAAATAGAGTCCACACTGCCTATGGTTACATCTATATCAGCAATTATTTTGGATCAATTAAAGTTATTTGTACAGTGGAAGCATTTGGTGTTGAGATCCCAAAATCCATACTGTATGCATTCTGAAAGGTTTTCTTCAGACTGGTTCTAGTTCGATCCCATGAACTGAAGACGCACTAGGTGAGCATATCTCCTGGTTTAATTTAATCATTCATGTTCTACAAAATTGCTCAAATATATGAACAAAAAGTCCATCCTGAACACAACATCAGTGCTTTATTTCAGAAATTAAGCCATAATTCAAATAAAAATTTAAATGCTATTCTGTGACTTTAAAAGAATGCCACTAATTACAGGACTTTGGAGCAGGGAAAATTATATGTTCTCTTCAGGTTCAAAATTTCATCATCTCATTATGGTATTATCTCATTAAAATGGTAAGTTACTTTTTTTAATCTTCATTTTGTCTTTTTCATTAAAAGGTAAAAAGTAACAAATATTTTAACCCTTCACAACCAGAATGTTTCAGGATTCAGCCACAATTTTTTATTTGCACTTTGGGGTTTTTTTTACTTTTTTTTTTTTAGCGCAAAATATTTGTTTGTTGACATTTTTTTTGTTTCTTGTTCCAGTACCTCTCAGTAGAGAGAGAACTATTTCCTATGCAGATGTTATTAGGAGTTCACTTGTCATTATATTGTGGCACACTAGTATTACAATACTGTGTTGGTTAAACTCCTTTCCTCAGGCTAATAAGTCATTTACATACAGAGGAGACATCAGTCTAAAATTCAAATGTCTGGAAACAGGTGTCTATTTTAGCTGTCTGGATGCCAGTTGCTGCCTCCAAATGATGCTGGCCTCCCACATTTGGAAGGTTCCTTATCATCTTCAGCCATACTGATCTGTTGCATACTCTATGACACCTATATTGGCATTCAATTGCAAATAGTGACAACCATGTAGGTAGCTAAAAGCTGTCTCAGAACTAAAATGTTGTATAAATGACAAATTCTTCAATCTGTATCCACAGATTTTTCAGTCCTGCACAACCTTCTTCGCATTTATTGGCTGACAATGTATTAATAGCTCTAAATAGAAACATAGGTGGTAGAAATAGTGAGAAAATCTGAGGAGAGGCAATAGAATTTTTGTCATATACTGAATGCTGAGACACACATTACTGTTTTCCCTTTTTGGAAATTAACCAGAGATAGTTTTTTGTCTCTTATGGACACCTGTTTGAAAAAAAGAAAAAAGGAAAGGAAGGAAAGGAAGGAAAGGAAGGAAGGAAAGGAAGGAAAGGAAGGAAAGGAAGGAAAGGAAGGAAAGGAAGGAAAGGAAGGAAAGGAAGGAAAGGAAGGAAAGGAAGATTAATTTGTTAATTTTCTTGGTTTTCTCTACATACAAACCTTTCTTGCAGCTACAGGTTTAATTGCAGTTTTCTCAGTAGGCAGTCAAGAGAGAGAAAGAAGAAAATTAAATTAGAATTGATTCTTTACATATCACTTTGACATGTTTTTAGTTTTCAAAATGTATCAAATATAGAGAATGGATTAACTTATGAAATAATTACCAAATAATTTTTATTGCCAGAAATGCAATAATCAATATAATTTTTTATTTTTCCCAGAAATCTTCTAACTTTTCATTATTTTTTTACTGAATAAAAAAAAAAAAAGAAATCCAAAATAAACAAAATATGAGCATCACAGTATATCTATTAATATCATTAATGATTTTTTATGGACTCACACAGAAAAATGCCTACTCTGATACAAGTGATGACACTGGTAAGAACAGTAACCACAATATTGGGTTAGAGCATTTATTTTATCTTTTTTCCTATTAGTCTAATGGGGGCAGTCCTCTACACTTCTGAGATATTTTGATTTACATAGAAAGAAACAAGAACAGTTTCTTGCCACATAGATCATTATTTGGATACATGACCAGTAAAAACAGACTCAATTGGGGAATTTAATTTATTGCCAATTATTGAGAAAAACAAAACAAAACAAAACAAAACCAACCAACCAAAAATAAAACAAACAAAAAAAACCAAACCACACGCCCAAAAATAACAAAAACCCACAACAAGGAAAAAACAAAAAAAAAACAAAAAAACAAAAAAAAACCTAAAAAACCACCAACCAAACCAAAAACCAAACCCTGTTGCAGTTTAAATCCAGCTGGAAAGTCAGAACCACACAGCTGTTTGCTCACCCCCTGTCTCCCCCCTTCCAGCTAGAATGGGCCAGAGAACCAAAAGAATACACACCCCTCAGGTTGAGATAAGAACACTTTAATAACTAGTATTATTATTTAATAACTAATTATTCAGTAACTAATAACAATATACTACTAATAATAATACTAATGGAAATAACAAGGGGAGAGAATATAAAAATAAAAGGAAAAAGGGAGAAAAACCTAAGAATATACACAAGCAATGCATGATATAATAGCTCATTACTGGCTAACTGATAACCAGCCCAACCCAAGCAGCAATAAGGGCCTTCCGTGTAACTCCCCCTGCTTTACATACTAGGCATGACATGCTGTGGTACGGAATACCCCTTTGGCTAGTTTGGGTCAGGTGTCCTGTCTCTGCTTTCTTCTTGGTTTCCTGTACCCCTCTTCACTGGCAGAGCATAAGACTGAAAAGTCCTTGATCAGGGTAAGTGCTTCTCAGCAACAATTAAAACATTGGTGTGTTATCAGCATTATTCTCAGACTAAAGCCAAAATACTGCACCACCTGCTAGGAAGTTAAAAAAAAAACAAAACAAAACACCCAAACAAGAAATTGTTACAGCTGAAACTAGGACAAACCCATACCGAAAAATGCATCAGCAAATCTCATCTCTGCCTTTGCCTCCCACCTCCCCCTATTAAGATTGAAAATGAAGATAAATGGGATAAGTGGTTTAAGAAACACTTAGACAAAACACCTTCCCCCTTTCCCAACCTCAGCTTCACTCACGGCATTTCATATCCACCCTTTATACTCTCTGCTCTCCTTGTTATCACACATGCTATGCTCTTTTGGCAAAGTGATGCATGGTACAGAAGGCTAGGGTCAGGGTGTAGCTATTTCAGCTATTTCTTTCCACTGCGCCTTGTCCTCATTCCCTTGTCTTCTGCTTCACCTTCCTTCTTACTTGTTTTATCTGTACTGATGTGGATCCTCCGAAGGTTGCTACTTCCTTCTCAGGAAGTATATGCTGTGGTGTTAGCTACCCATGGACCACAGGCTTTCTAGGGGTGTTACCTATGCTACCATGGAGCACTTCCTGCTGCTTTGGCTTTTTTGTTGTTGGCTTTGTTTGTTTGCTTATTCTCAGGGTTTTGTCCTTTCTTAACCATGCTTTCTGCCACCAGCTTTGCTGATGGACTCAGCTGTGACCAGTGGTGGGTCTGTTGTGGAGGTGGCTAGAACCATCTGGAACTGGCTGTACTCAGCACAGTCAGCTGCTGGCCTTTTCTCACAAAGGCTACTCCTACAGCTCCCCCACTGCTACCAAACCCTTGCAATTTATACCAAATGCAGGATATCACTAGGTTGCAGTGATTTCTGGGTGTAAAGCCCTGACAACAAAATAGAAAATATTGAATTTGAAAGCTACTCTTACTACAACCTGAAATACTGATGAAACAAGTTAACGAATTATAGTATGAAGGCAACCTTAAACAAAGGATTTATTAAATGGAGGTACACATCAGTACAGGACTTAGAAAGGGGACACGAAACATAAGGTTGAAGCTAACATTTCCCAAGCCTTTAAAGAACAGCACTGCCAGTTGAAATGAAGGTGCCATCTGGAGTTCAGCCAGTGTCAATGTGGTTTATTACAGCAGCATGGTGTAATACTGATTACACTCATACTGAACAAATCACAAGTGAATGGGCTGTGATACAGGGAGATGGACACTGGAAGTATGAAAACAGTTAACCCTTCTGGTCACCAGGTTGTGAACTACTATGGCTGCAAAATTACCAACAAAGAAGAGAGTTTGGATCAACTTTTAAGACGCAATTTATTTTTCCTCCTGAAGTCACAAACAACCTAGCACGATGCTTTTCTGCAATTAGAAGGATTGTATTCTTCCAATGTTTCTCCTCTTTGCAATGTAACTTCAGACATTCTCAAAGCATTGGCTTGCTCTTACCAAAGATTAGGGAAAATTTATGAACTGATTGTATCAGGAGCACACAACTTATTTTCAACCAGCTAGCAGGCATCTTTCTGTCTTAAAATTTATATGTACCTTTTTTTGTTTTCAGGCATGCTATAAATCCCATATGCATGTTTATCTCACTTTTAAGACATTCTATACTGTACCTAAAATTTTTTTATTCCAGGAATGCAACTTGGTTGGTTTGGTCTATTACTTCTGCTTTGCAGTTTGATCTATACTGTATTTTCCTCTGTATTTCCCAGGTACGTTTCTCAGGGCTTACGTACACAAAAGGACAGAATTTGCACTGCTCAGATTTTAACTTCTTTTTATATAAAATAATAGTCACTCAAAGAAAACTCTCTTCTGCAGTTGAACTCAGAACCCTATGTGAGGATCTTCTCTTTCCCTTAGAATGTGGTAGGTAAAATTCTGCATTAAAGTGCATTGCTTTTCACTATTGGCAATATAAGCAAGAAAAGCCCAGGGTTAAAAAGTTAATAAAACCTATTGACTGAAGAAGAAACATGGAAGTCTTGTTCCTTTCCAAGTTCCCTGGGAAAACATACAATCATAGAATTATAGAATAGTTGAGATTGGAAATTATGTTATCTAGTTACAACCCCCATGCCATGGGATAACTAGCACTAGGTGAAGTTGCTCAAAGCCCTGTCCAACCTGGCCTTGAACACAGCCATGGATAGAGCATTCATAACTTCCTTGAGCAACTTGTTCCAGTGCCTCACCACCCTCACAGTAAAGAAATTGTTCCTTATATCTAACCTAAATTTCCCCTGTTTCAGTTCAAACGCATTACCCCTTATCCTATCACTACAGTCCCTAATAGAGTCCCTTCCAGCATCCTTATAGGCCCCCTTCAGACACTGGAAGGCTGCTTTGAGGTCTCTATGCAGCCTTCTCTTCTCCAAGCTGAACAACCCCAACTTTCTCAGCCTGTCTTCATATGGGAGGTGCTCCAGACCCCTCATCATACACATTCCCTCATAATGCTCTTCCTATAAGGGAATTCCACAAGAGAATCCCTAAGGAACTCCACTTCCCATAATTTTCTTTTAGCTACTTACCTACCTATGTGCACAAAGTGGTTCTCGCTGTACCTTTTTATGCATTTGCAATTGAAAATGATAATTTTCAAATTACAACTTTCAATTACAGTTCACAAGGGTAGCAAGGCACTGGAAGAGGTTGCCCAAAGAAGTGGTAAATGCTCCATCCCTGTCAGTGTTCAAGTCCAGACTGGACAGAGAGTTGGGTGACATGGTCTAGTGTAAGGCACTCCTGCCCATGGGAGGGGGATTAAAACTAGATGATCTTAAGGTCCTTCCCAACTGTAACCATTCTATGATTTTATGATTCTAAAATACAAACTAATGTATAGAAAGAGGGCAGCAAAAAATATTTATGTAATGTTTTACGTGTTCTGCCTGTTTTCAGTAAACAAGAACAAAAATAACTTGTAACTTAAATGCCAATATTAATCCTGTTTCTTAATTAAAAAAATAAAACCAACCTGTCTTTTATGACAAGAACATAGAAGTGGCTAGAAGATCTGGAAAAGCCCATGAATGTAGTTCACTAAGGTAAATGACTGTTTATAATGTAATTTTTAGAAGTGCATAAAGTTAATCATACTAAAAAAAAAATAAATTACATGGTGACTTGTTTCTTCCCTAAAAAAAAAACTAAAAAAAACCCCCAGAAGATCAGAATTTTTTCTACTGCTTTTTCTTAGCTTTCATACAGAATCATATAGATCTTAGTTTTACTGGAAGTTACATTTTGTTACAGGATTTGTAGAGTTAACAAATAACAATGACTATTTACACAAGTGTATAAGGTTATAACAAATATTACCTTATACAAGTGATTGTGAAAGCATTTGTGCTTTGTACATAGTTAAAAACAGATTTTTGTTTTAGCATCAGTTAATATTACAGGATTTTAGATGACTATTTGTTATAAATCATCATATAAGTATTCAAGCAGAAGGAGCTATGCAGATATTTTAGAATTTTTTCTGAAACCAGGTCATGAAAAACTGTATCATCTGAAATTTATGCTTGCAAGAATTATTAAAATACAAATGTACTAATGTATTATGACTTGATAATAGCTGACCAGTATTTGTAAGACATCCAATGAATAATGAAAATATTCAAAACTGGCAATGTGAAATTATGGTAGTATAAAACTGACAATACTGTAAATTTAACATGTAAAAAGCTCAGTAAAAGAACTACATTCGAAAAATAAACATTTTTTTTCTGAAGTAAATGTTTGTCTTATGCCAAATCCAGTTTATACTGATTGAAGAAAGGTAACAGAGGTTTAACAATATGAAAAGATATGCATATATTGATGATTTGTATGTGATTTGTTTACCGTCTTATATGTATTCCATTAAAATTAAGTTTTTATTCCTTGAGTCTCAGTTATGCTTTTGGGGGTACTTATTCTCAGGTTTTCCAGTTTTACCACTTACTGTGCCTACTAAGTAAATTCTGGCTATATGTTGCTAATGTATTACAGTTAATAAACTAGTCAAAGTTGCCTAAATTAAAGTCACCTCATTAATTTCAAGATTATTATAGTGGTTTATGTTAGCCATAGATATCAAGCATTATATGAGAAACACCCAAATCACTAGTCTTTTCATATGCTTTCCCTGGGCAGATCTCCTGCCATTAAAGTTACATGGGGGCATGATCCTTATCTATAAATTATAATTCTTTATAGAATTGTTTATGCCTTGACTTATTGTACAATGCATGGATGTTTTTAATGACTGATGACACAAAGAGTAAGACTGTGCCATTATAGCATTTGTAAGAATTCTAAAAATAATAAAGAAAAAATAAAGGAATACAATTTAAAAGATAGTTTATGTTTCCAAATACATTAAAAAAAATACATGTAAGGCAAATATTTTTAGAAATTAAGGAAAAAAAAAAAGAATAAAAGAAGGCAATGAATGTATCTGGTTGACATCTGTGTAAAAAAGATCTTGATTGTAGCATGGTTTATTATTTTCCATACATATGAAAAGCAGGTTTTCGACTTGGAAACTTGCCACTTCATCTCCAAAATCAAATAAACAAAAAGAAAATATGAAAAGCTACTTTGCTGCAAAATAGAAAAAAAATGCAATAAATCAAATTCACAAGTACTCGCTAAGCAAAACCTGGAAGTTTTTCACAGCAAAAGGGCTGAATTGATTTTGTTGTATCAAAACAAGCTATCTACACTTTCATACTTCAGCAAAGAAATAAACTAAAATTACATTTCCACTGCTACAAGCTTGTAGTTTATATTTTTCATGCATGTTCCCTGGATGAAGTTATATGAGGGCAGTTGTTGAAGGAGGACTTGTGTATACAATATGTGGTCACAGAGGTGGGAATGACAAGCAGCTAATTTACTTTTCATATAATTACTTGTAGCGGTTCTACTTTTATAGGCTTTTCAGCTTTATTTTGTTTATCAACCAAAATCGATTTTTATAGATGAAACAACTATTATAATCTAGGTAGCCATATATTTCATTAATACTGGGACTTCTTCTACGGATCACCTGCTCATCAGCAATCTCACCACACACCACGAAGTCAGTGGGAAACATGCTGTTGACTTCTGTGAAAACAAAACATAACAGGACACTGAAGCTGCCTTCCTGTTGCAGAATCATTTTCTCTCACAGTCTCTTTTCTAGTATCTTCTCTGGCTTAAATGTAAAGATACATTTCTATGACAAAATACAGTGTCATGTAGAGAGAACCATATTGATGAAGGAAAATTAAGGTACAGGTATAATAGCTTGGAAGTGTGCCATACCTCATACCAGTAGTGTTTCTGGCACCTCTGCTACGTTGCTGAATTGCAGTAAACCAGGTATACACATTCTCTGAGAACTAATTCTCTCCTACGACCAAAACCTTCCCTAGTATCCTTAATCCTACGTAATAGCAATTCTTTACTTTATTAGTCCCAAAACATTATCACACTGTTCTATTAATTCTCAGTAGTCACTACTGTTACTTGACTCCAACACTGTTGTGTTAACTACTTATGTGATTTCCATCTGTGGCTTACACACTTTTCCAGATAAGGAACTGGACTGATGAACAAGGCTACAAGCACTAATTTGATCCTAGCAACAATTCCTGCTATAACTACTTTGGAAACTATACTCCCCCTTAGGGGAAAAAAAAAAAAAAAGAAAAGAAAAAAGTAAAATATGCTACTGGTTTCTCAATATTTTATTTGGTGTTTTCTGTACCCAGGACAACTGACCTTTGTAAAGTACTGTGAGATAACTTTTTAAACTCATGAGGCTTAGAACCAGACTCAGATACATCAAATATAACAAACCTTTTTTTTTTTTAAACTCTTTTTTTTTTGTTTTAAATTGTAACATAAGGGCTCAGGACTAAATCCAAAAAGGTTTCAGGGTCCAGACTGATGCTTACTAGACATATTGGGGTACTGAAGCAAAACCACATGAAATGAAACTTAGAAGAAAGATGTAGCTGCAACATTAACTTCTCTAACTGATTTTATTCTGCTTTCTGAAGACTTTTGGGCTCTAGAATAACGCAAATCTAAGCTGCATGTAAAGGATCTGCTGAACTGCCCCTGTTTTTCAAAACTATAAACTATGTTTATGTCAGCATATTCTGAACAAAACAAGTTTTATGCATGCTGAAGACAGGTAGGTACTGCCTTTGATTACGTAGGGAACTGTGGTTATTTCCTTTGAATCTAAACCTTTATCTGAGTTGTCTGAAGTTAATTAGTGCTCAAAAGTAAGGTATAATGAAACAAGATTTAATTGCTTTCATTCAATATGGAAAGCCAGCAGAAATGTCATGAAGTTCACCAAAAGGAAATGGCAAGTGCTGCACCTAGGGAGAATGAACCCCAAAGTACAGGTGCAGGCTAGTGAAAAGAGAATGAACCAAGGCTCTTTTCATTGGTGCCCAGTGATAGGGCCAGATGCAATGGGCACAAACTGAAACACAGGAGGCTCCTCCTGAACATCAGAAAACAATTTTTCTTACTGTAAGAGTGACCAATAACTGGCACAGGTTGCCTGGGAAGCTCATGGAGACTCCATCTCTAGAGATATTCAGAAACTGTCAGGGTATGTGCAGCCTGCTGTAGATGGCCTTGCTTGAGCGAGCAGGCTGGACCAGTGACCTCAAGAGGTCCCTTCCAAAATCACCCTTCTTGGCTACCTGGGCACAAGCTGGCTTATATTCAGCTGGCTGTCAAACAACACCTAGGTTCTTTTCCACTGAGCAGCTTTCAGTAACTCTTCCCCAGGCCTGTAGTGTTGCATAGAGTTGCTGTGACCCAAGTGCAGCACCCGGCACTTTGCCTTATTGAACCTCATTGGACTCATCCATTGATCCAGCCTGTCTAGATCCCTCTATAGAGCCTTCCTACCCTCAGTCAGATCAACAGATCAACATTCCTGCTCAGCTTGGTTTTGTCTGCAAACTTAGTGACTGTGCACTTGATCCCTTTATCCAGATCACTGTTAAAGATATTAAATAGAACAGGGATAAAGATAGTAAACAAAAAATTGACCTGGGAGACAGCAGCACTATTTCATATCTACTATTTTTTTGTGGTGTTCAAGCCACATCTTATATACCTAGCTTTTCTTATATGCTACTTGGAAGCACTCTCCATGCACCTACAAAACCCACTGGGAAACCACTGTCAGAAAGGCGCCACAACATTCGGCTGCTTTGGTGGATTTAGACACCTTTTTTTTTTTCTGAGCAATGAATTGACCCAATTTTAGTGTTTCATGTTAGTTCAAGATTTTTGCATTTCTGCTATTGAACTCACAGGTTTATCTCCCACAACCTAAAGATGACACTGTCAGTGTGTACATTTTTCCACCTGTACTTGAATCATCATTCATCAAAATCTTGAACCACAACACCATTTTATATGTATAATAATTATTTTAATTACAGAAAAAGAGGGACAGAGATGAAATAATTCACAAAAAAAACGCATGCTTTGCTGTCCAATATTTTCCTCATACTTTGACCAGGTTGCTTCCTTTAATATTGCTCTTGATGTCTTGAAACAATTTAATTGACAAAGCAAAATTAAATGCAGGATTAGGCATTTAATGTTTCAAATAATAAACATAGGTATCACACACCTGACATTTTTTTGTTCTTTTAAGTCTACAGAGAGGTTAGGTAATTCAGTACCAATCCAGCTTTAATAATAATACTCCCCATAGTAAACTTAAATAAGGTTACAGGCACAGCACAAACTGACAAAAGCAAAGCAATTCAAAGTTATGATGGATACTACTTTTCACTTAGCCGACCGTGCACAGTTACAGGTATTGCAGAACAAATCATTCGGTGACCTGAGAGCTTCCCTGTAATGGCTAAGTATAATGGAACATGTCAAGCTTGGAGTATTATACTTTACAGTGATGTTCCCCGTTTTTGTCAGTTTCTGTCATAATTTGGGTTTTAGCTGGTTAATTTTCTCCATTTACAAAACGCTCCCCATGGAACTAGCTACCTTCTTAAAATATATATTGTGTAATTACATACCAAGGTACTACTAGAGCAGCAATTATTATTTTATATTTAAATGACTATTATATGCTGCACTATTTTCTACTATGACTCGCCCTCCTGGATAATCACACTGTGAAGAAATCAGAAATGAGATTTTCCATATGCTTGAAGTTGCCCACTTAGTAATCATACAGTATCACTTGTCATCATCAATAACGTTTACCAGAACATAAGTTAATTCTCTGAAATAAATGTCCAGTTACATTGATGAGATTGGCTGTTGACACTGATTGGCAGACAGAAGTGAGTCTTTCTGGCAGAATTGAAACGTAATAGCTATTGAAAAATGTGAGTGATAAAAAGCTACAGTTCTTTAAAATTTAATAAATACAAAGAAACCTATATCCAAAATTGTGCTAGCTTGTTTAGGTACCAAGGGGCTTTGAATGGAAACAAACTGGAAAACATATATTGTTTATTTAGAAAGGGAAAAAAAAAAAAGGACAAAAAAAAACATGATTATTTTTCCCTCTGTAATATATACACTTTTTGTTTTATCCATCTGCTTTGCCACCAGTTGCACTCCATGCATATTGTATATGCAGTGTACATGAATACTAAGAAGGAACAGGTAAGAAAACGTATTGAGTGTTGTCAGTTAGTTATGGTAAAAGACAATCAGCTAACAGATTTGCAGAGACAGGCAGATCTTCTCAGGAGTATCAATGAGTTTAAGAGACAATGAGTTTTGAGATGACACATGGTTGTTGTTAGTCTCAGCAGGAGTGACAGCAGAGAGGGATGAGGGCTTGCTGTGCACACAGCAGGTAGAGCTTGGGACAACTTACCTGTTGTTTTTCTCCATGAGATGTTGATAGCCAAAATAAAAGAAAAAAAGAGACCACTACTCAAAGTACTTTTGTAGCCTAATTTCATCCAAATGTTTGTGTAACAGTGTGAAAATGTAGAATAAAAATCAGTAGGGGAAATGTTAAAAAGTATTTGCTTGTGGTGATCTAAAAGAAAAGATGCTTTGCTGGACTTCATAATTAACAGACTTTTTATTCTGTGTAGGGCACCTTGCACATCTTCTCTCCCTGCCTACGTGCCCTAACTGAGACCAGACCTGCTTAATTTGTATAAGATAAATGAAACTATTCAGGTTTTGGGTCCCCTTAGAGCTTGCCCCACATAATTCTCTTTTATTGACCTATGTAAAATAGAAGCACTTTCATGACATGATGATGCTTTTCTGTAGTCCTTGCTTTGCAATAGAAAGCCCACCAGTTAACACATCTCCATGATTATGCAGCCTTTATTCATCCCTGGAGGCAAAAAAAAGCAGACACCCCCCCAAAAAAAAAAAACAAAAAAAAACCAAACAAACCAACAAAGTTAAACAAAAAAACCCACAAGCATTTAATCAGCATTGGTAGAACGCTCTAGCATTTTTTCTGATCATTGCTTAGCAACTCCAATAAAGCTTGAGAGCTTTTAGCAGCCATCTTTTACTGTCAGGTAACTATTGCTTTCCAGAGTAAGACTTTAAAAACACAGTGTCTCTCATTTAGATGTCCCTTCCCCAGGGATTGCTATTACAGGTATGATAATTTCTTTACTATGTGGATGAAGACTTGCAACTTCATTCTCTGCAGTGCTCATATCTATTCAGAATCAGATAGATATAGTTCAATCTTTTTTTTTAAGGCTCCTAAGATAGAACAGTCAAATGCAATTGCTAATGGAGAGAAACAGCAACTCCAGGATATAATTCAAGTTTAAGATTCACTGAATTGTGTTGCAGGGAAAAACTGCTCAGTTCAAATAGTTTAAATTAAATTAGGATCAAAGCAGTTTAGTGATTTATTAACAACATGTAATTAAGCTATCCATTCAGGATCAATATCAGTAATAACAACAGTTAAAGCACAATGCGAGACACTTACAAAATGTTAATAAGCACCTACAATTTTCTAAACATCCTTCCATAACTAAACCTTAGAAAAATTTTAATATCCCCTTGCAGTTCCCTTGCCCCCCAGAGTTCACCGACACCCCTCCCCTGAAACTCAGGTTTTCCCCTTGCTTACTCGCTGCAGGAGATCTGACTCCTCCAGCTCTGTGTGAGGAAGACTCCCATAAGGTCTCCTGTATCCATGCTGACACCTCACCAATGGGTGCAGGCTGCTCCCAGTGCACCAACCTGTCTGGGCTGGGGAAAGGTGCTTAACATGATCATTTTTAGTGCAAATACCCTCTAGACAGTTTTGTCTATATTTAATTTCCATACACACCATGTGCACTCACGTTATTATATGTTATTTAGGCTATCTGCCTAGCATTAGCATGAAGGTACCCTCACAAATTGCCTGTTGAAGGGTTCCATCTCTCTCCTTATTAGCATTTGAGGAAGCACACAGGGACTGGACTTTGCCTGTTTTAGACAGTTCAGTTGTATTTGCTATAATGCATGTGGACGAACGTGCCTAATCACAGACCAGGTCTGTCACTCTCAGTAAGTTCAGCTAGAAAGGTCCCACTTATTTCACAATCAAAATTGATTCATAAAGACTAAGCTGACATTTTGACTCTAGAAAGCCTGATTTATACAGCTGATGGTCCACTATAACTCTAACATTGGCATTTTATAAGAAAACCAAATTGAAACTGTTATGCAGCAATTTCTTTGTAGCTGAAGAGCCAAGATTTTAATCCTGACTGTGTCCCTGATTCAAAACTTCTAATCTGACTTTATTGGCAAAGTCTGCTGAAAATTGAGTGTCTTGTCTTCTCTGGAAAACACACTGTTGCTGAATTGATGCCACTGTCAGTCAAGGCAGTGCAAAGACAGTGCATGTTATAGAAGTATGTGCAATCTTTTCTCTTATACCTGTTCATACCAAAACGTTGTTTCTCATGAATATTTTGTATTGTTTATTCTTTATTTACAAAAGTCCATAAAAACTTTCGTACATAAGTAATATCTGTAAAGCTGATTAGCATCTCATTTGGCAATACCTTCACAGTTTCCCAACCGAAACTTCAGATTTCAAATCCTTTTCAAATTAGCAGGTGAATATCAAACACCCATGCAAGACATATCAAACGATCCTTGAACCCAACAAGAATCATGAATAACTTTTTAGAACAAGCTAAAGCCCTTCTAGGAATATAAACAACAGATTTAGCATCTATTATAAAAAAAATAATATTTCACAATTAATATTTTTATTAAAAAGGAAAAGAAATAATACCAAGGACCACAGTTCACAAAAAAATCCAATAGAGACTCTGGTAGTTGTAATAGTGACCTGATACTATTCCCCAAAAATTGCTAAAAACTTTTTTTAGTTCAGAAATAAAAGAAATCTGGAGGAAAGCTTAAAAAAAAAAGAGAAGTACCATCTATTAAAACAGAAATAAAAAAATTATGAATGTTTTATATATAGCATTTTTGTAATAACTGTTTCAGAAGCTCCCATTTTTAAGCTTGCGGAAAAGAGCCTATTGATCAATGATTTCATAACTAATTAAATGGATTAGGATAGAATACAGAAGTGACAGAAATGTCTTAAGTGTAAGGTCTACTAGTTCATCCTCCTTGTACAATGTTATTTCAAGCTATGTTGTTCAGTCTTGTTTTAAATGATTTAAGCAATAAGAGCTGCCCTAATACACATTTGAATCAACTTTATAACTGAGCACCTCTTGCACAGTTTTCAGAAAATTCAGTTTTATTCTTCTTAATGCTCTTTGGACCACTCTAAAAATGCTCTTCTTCTTGTACTCTTGGAAGCAGTAATTTGCATAGCTATCCTATCCTTAATAAACAGTTTACTCTCACTGTTTGTTTTCTGATCCTCCTGGTTATTCTCAATATTTATTGTTTCATGACTGTCAATTCTCTGTCTTTATGTCTCAACATGTCTCTGTTTATGTATCCAATATACAAATACCAGTGACAGCATATTTATTCCTCACTGTATTATACCAAATTTTCTATTATATGAGTCCTTCCTTTCACCATTATTTTCAGTTTTAGGCCAACCTAGCTGCCTTTCACATTTGTGGTTTGAATCATTACACCTGAAAACCAAAAGGATCTGCTATGTACACTCAAAAGCTCTTCCTAGGGCCTTCTCATTATTTTTGCTGCTCATTGGAAGAAGTGATAACGATCTGTTTGTCTTATCTTTGGGAATGCAAATAAACAAATAATCTGATTATTGTATGGCTGTTCTTTGATCATAGACTTGCAGTTACATACAAGCTTTTCTAGGCCTTTGATACTGATATACATAAGCACAGATATGAGCATATATGTGTGTGTGTGTGTATACATATACACACAGTATTCAGAAGCTCAGTAGGATTAGAAAGTAGTGAGAAATTGAACAGGTCTATATGCTAAAGCTTATGATTTTTGGATAATTAACCCCACCTATTTTTATTAAGCAACTAAACTGAAACAAAATTAAACGAAGAGCAAACCCAACAACTGAATTTCAAAACAAATAATTAAAGTCATTAGAGGACATAAAAAAAAAAAAAAAATGCACACCAAAACAGCAGATGAAAAAAAAGAGCACACCAAAACAAATGAATGCACCTGTTTTTTTACTCTCTTGCTTATTAATTCAGTTATTCTCCTGGGACAACAGAACTACAAACCTTTTTTACCTAATCAGAAACACAGGCTGGACTAAAGCTTCATTAACACAAAAACGCTACTGCTACCACCAATAATAATGATAAGGGAAATAACAAGGGAAGAGAATATAACTGCTCATTACGCTCCAACCAACACCCAGCCTGACCAGAGCAGTGATCTAGTCCTTCTGGGTAACTTCACCCAGTTTACATACTGGGCATGACGTGCTGTGGTATGGAATACCTCTTTGGCTAGTTTGGTTAAGGTGTCCTGTCTCTGCTTCCTCCTGGCTTCTTGTGCCCCTTGTCACTGGCAGAGCACAAGATTGAAAAGTCGTTGATGGAAGTAAGCATTACTGAGCAACAACTAAAAACATCGGTGTTATCAGTGCTGTTCCCAGGCTAAAAGTCAAAAACACAGCACTGCACTAGCTACTAAGAAGGAGAAAAATGACTGCTACTGCTGAACCCATGACAACATCTAAAATGTGTCAGGCAAAATTACTTTAGTAACAGCAAATTAAACAGAGGAAAGTAATTGCAGAATTATAGAAGCTCAGTTGTGACCCTTACCTGAAATTTTGAATATCTTGGTTTTGAACTATGCACTGGGTTCAATATGTTTTTAATGTTTTAAGAGTCATTTTGTTTCTTTGTTTTCGCTTTCTGTTTTATTTTGTTTTTTTTTCCATCTGAGTTGGTGCTAATGGTTCTGGCTTTTGTTGCATCTAAATTGCAAGCTAGGTAAGCTTCATTCTCCAGTAAATTTTGCATCCAGTTTAGCAGACAGACTAAACCTCAAGGGTGGGTAAACAGACTAATCATGCACAGCCAAGAGAACTTCAGGCCACATACATATCAATTTTGTTTACTGAAATTTGTTTCATACCCTTCAGCCTCTAACACCTTTTCCATTCATCTACCTCTTTCACAAAAATCATCTTTCACTGATTCTGAATGTGTCTCACATTGTTTTGGTCTCATACCTCTTTCTTTAATTTGCAGACCATATAGTCTGTTTCTCATGTTTTGCTTCTTTTCATTTTGTTATTACTTGTGCAGAGACTTCCTATCTTTCAGCAGATCAACACTCGCAGCCAACTTGGTGTCCACAAATTTACTGAAGGTGCACTCAATCCCCTCATCTAGATCATCAGAGAAGTTATTAAATGACACTGGCCCTAACACTGAGTCCTGAGGGACATCACTAGTGACTGGTAGCCAACTAGATGTGATGTTATTTACCACCACTCTTCGGGCTTGGCCATCCATCCAGTTTCCAACCCAGCGAAGAGTCCACCTATCCAGGCCACGAACAGACAATTTGTCCAGGAGAATGCTGTGGAAGACAGTGTCAAATGCTTTACTTAAGTCCAAATATATAATGCCCACAGCCTTTCCCTCATCAGCCAGGACAGGTCACGTTATCACACAGATCATCAAGAGCACACCAAACAATTACCCAATATGGTGCACTTCATACTTATATTCTGAAATTACCATGGGTAATTAAGTAGTGTAGAATATCCAGCTGCCCAGATTTACTAGAGCTATGGCACATACGTAGCAGATATTTTTCAAAGATGGCTGGTTTGTGTATCTTCTGGACTTATGTAGGATGTAAGCTCAGCTAAGGATGTTATGCTACAACTAGGAAGACTTCTTCACATTTAGTAGGTACTCATATCAGTTCAGCATCATATTTCTGGAGAACTTCTTCAGCAGAGCTTCCAAATTCCATAGAAAAAACATTATAGGTGTTTAGCTACTTTGTCAAGTGCCTGTCTTAGTGTCCTTAGACATTAGCCAAAAAGTGTCAGGCATACAAAAGAGAGAAAAGGCGGTTTATAAAGCACTAAGATTTTAACACCAAGGAGACTGTTAGAATTACTTTGATTTATTTCCTGTAATACAGACCAGAGAAGCACATTTAGTGACTGTGTCTCTAACTCCTCTTTGATTCTTTTTTTATTGCTTAGTTTTGAAACTAAAAGCAATAGAGAAGTCATTGTTTTCCTAGGGAAGCTATTCTGTTAATATCTTTCTGAAATGACCTTTATATCTATTCTAATTTACCTAACTTTGCCTTCAAACCACTGCACCTCATTATACCTAATGCCACAAAGTTTCTTCATCAGCCATTTGTAGCTTGTGATGCAGTCATGTCCTTGAAGAAATTCAATACATGGAGCTTTTGCAGTTTCTCCACAAGGCATTTTCCTCAGCCTTCTTAATTCAGTTAATTATTTTCAGATGCTTCTAAAATTGTCAATGTCTACTGTACCAAGCGCCAGAACCTGTCATAGCAGTCAACTAATAGCTTCATTAATATTATATATCAGCGCTGAAACAGTCCTATTTTTCCCCTTGCATAGTCCGTGCTGAAATTTGATTTCGGAATCACATCTGGATAATCAAATTCTGTTGGTTATCTTTGGGAGAAGTACTAACTCAAGGTTTCTCACATACGAAATCAAAATGGAGATTGTGATACCTATGAGGATGAAAGAGAGAGGTACAAAGACAGACACAAACTGGAAGTAAGGATCAGAGTGAAAACCTTAAGAGGATGATGTTAGCTGTATCCAGTGACAGCAGGCAAGGCAGGGTTTTAGGTGACAGATGCCATGGAATTGTAAAGGTCAACTCTTAAACTTGGCTGCTATACCTTCTATTACATATTTTTCTTCTGTTATTCTTCTCTGAAGCAGCAGGAGAAGAAAAATACCTCACTTCCCAGGTAAAGGAGAAAGCAGACTTTTGCTGTTTTTCAAAGTCAAGAAAGAAGACTTTTGCTGTTTTTCAAAGTCTGTAGAGATTACAACTTAGATAATGATCCAGTTGTTGGATCTGCTCAAATTCTGCTAGTGTGATCTGATGTTTGTATTGACACAATCTTTCACCCCTCCATGTTAAAAAGTGTTAAAACATACTTCATTCTACTAAACAATAAACCTTACCTGAATGTACTCACCTGAATTACCTCTTTATGTGTTTATTTCCACTTTACCAATTCCAGTTATTTTCAGCAATTTTATTCACTGTTTATCTATATTTTCTTCTGAACTACCAATACAGAGAGTGAACAATCTTGGGCTGAGATAAATTCATGTATGAAATCACAGGAAAATCTATCCACGATGACTAATTTTTTCTCATCTACAGTTTCTTATTGCAACCCAGTAGTAGAGACAATTCTATGTACATTAAATATGGATACTTTCCTTTTATAATAGATCTTTTTTAAAAACAAGCAAGCCATGTGATGTGAAGCCAAGTACCCTACAGAAGTTTTAATATTTTATTCAGCAAACTGACCTTTATCAACTGATATTATAACCTCATAGGAAACACTAAACAATTTGTAGAACAAGGCTTGTGTTCTGTTAAACCTCATTGGCTGACATTAATTTTGAATGTTACTAACTCTTAATTATTTACTGATTGCATCCAAGTCACCTTTTTGAAAACTCTATGAGATTGATACCAACCTAACTGTCCTTTAATTTCTTCTTTTATAGCGTTTTAAAACACCAGTGCACCATTTCAGCTGGTTTTAAATCCTCTGTGAATTTTTAATTGCTCCTGTTTGGAAACATCTATTTTAAACAGCTGATGAATATTTCTGGATAATTCCTTGGATGTTCTTAGTTTGAATGTTCTTGTTATGTGTTTTGATAAATACTTCAATATACTTCTAATACTCTCTGTAATAAATTTATTATCAATATAAAATCTGGTACCTATTCTTCTGAGGGACTTTTTATTTTTTTGTTATTGCTTTCCTGCTGATGCAGAAAATAAACATTTATTAAATACTTCTGCCTCTTCTGCATCATGATACATAATTTTGACATCTCTGTTTTGCATCAGTCGTAACACTACCAGTGTAAGTCACTACATGTGGTTCTGATGTACAAACATCAGGACGGACATACATATCATAGAATATAATATGTATAATAATAGAGAATCTTAAAATGGTTAAGGTTGGAAAAGAATTTAAGATCATCTGGTTCCAACCCCCTTTGCCATGGGCAGGGACACCTCAAGCTAGACCACGTTGTCTAGGCTCTGTCCAGTCTGGCCTGGAACACTGCCAAGGATGGAGCATTCATACACATTTCTTTTAGCCATATATTTTCACTACCCTTTATGAACTGTCTGCATTTTTTAGCTATCTTATTTCACACATTATTTAATATTTTTTTTTCATTATATATATCTCTCTTCTTTAAAAATGCAAAACCATAAAGATGCCATGAGCTCTCCTTAAATACAGATGTTTTTACTATTTTATGGAGCACAAATATGTGTTTGGGACACATGACAAAGCATCTTAAAGATGTTTCAATAATACATATATACATATGGGGATGCATTCGGTGTAACTCTGCATATATGAATACGCAACAAAAAAAAAAAATTATTTCACTTTTCTTCACCAGTAACTTCTCTGCAAGCTCTGGGATCTTGCATTTAAAAATGCACCAGGATTATACAGTACTTCTTAATATTTCTTCTTTTTGCATAAGCACAGGAATTAGATATTATTCATTTAACCACTCTTCCTAAAAGTCCAAGCATTGTAGAAAATATTTTTCTGATCTGATAAAGTAGAAGAAATAAATTATGTGGAAATAGTAGGAAATAATTGTTTGCAATAGTTGGAGGCTGTAAAGAAAAACATGTACAAATATGGAAGAGGGAATAATATGCATTAAAACTGGTGAAATTCATTTGGGACAAGCTGTGCTTTGTTTTAATTTTTTTTTTTTTTTTTAATGTTCCAGTATAAATTGCTTTTACTAAATACCACCAGTCTCACTTACTTAATATAGAAGATAGGAACAAGCAAAAGAAATACTAGTGACATAACAATGTAGGGTCCCTGAACTCAATCCTATTTGCAGATGAATTTTCTTAGTCTCCCTGAATTGCCTAAATCACTAGGAAATAGATTAAGAAACAAAATGAAAGCTCAGCCTTTGCTGAGGTATCGATAAAGCAGACTTGTAAATGTGAATTTGGCTACTGTGTTATTCTTTGCTGTTTTTTTCCTGACTGAATGTGAGACAGTTTTCCATATGCGTGAGAGGGGAAATGCAAAAGGAGGATAAAAATAAAAATATCTGGTTTGCATTATGTATACAATTCCCTGTTCAAAAGCTGCATCGTTGCATTCACAGAATACAGAATTTTGTCTTATATTTTAACATGACATGAAATTAACAACTTTACATTAAAAATTCTTACCTAACTTTCCTCTAATTCAACATTAAGATTCAAATTTTCATTTCAATGATTACTTTCTACAGTCCTGTGGTGCTTACAATTCATCCTATCTCCTCAGAACAGTAAAGCTAAGCAACTGAGAGGAAAAAGATGCAGAACATTTAAAATATCTTTTTTTAATTTAAAAAAATAACTCTAGGATATTAAAAACTGTAAATAAATATGTTTTCACAACCATTCAAGTAGCTACCATAACATAGGCAAAATTAAGGCATGTTTGGAGTACAAAAATAGCCTTTTACAACACAGTGAATCAGCAACAGTTCACTCCAAATGTTGTAGATAATTAATCTAATTTTCTCTCTGCTTCATTTTGTGTTCTATTAGTTTTCTTATTCAAACTTTCAAGTCACAAATCTAATTTAAAGCCTCACAACTGGTCTAATGTGGTAATGTGTTCCAAATGCGTGCAATGTCTAGCAGTGAGTGTTAGGGACAGAATACTAATTTGCCTCCCAGTATGCACAATGCTCAATAAATAAATAATATATTACCTGTGCTCACCATTATTTGACTAGAGAAAGTGTCAAAAGCAACAGAAAAGATGGATGCAAGTTTAAGTCACATTGCAAAGAACGATCTGAAGCAGGTATGGATAGTGGACTCAGAAGAAAAGAGGGAAGATGAACAATACAGTCTGCCACAGAAGGGCAGTTATTCTGTTAACATGGCTAACTATAGCTTCACAAGTAATGCATATTAGCCTACATACTGATTAATGTTTATTAAATACTTTTGCAACAGTTACTTTCTGTGTGTTCTTTTATTTATCTATAGAGAAATATGGAATTTCTTTATATTGCTTTATGGTCTGATTGTTTAATTATTTGTGTTCAGATTTATTTTTTTTTTATTTTCCAACATATTGATTTTCTTCTGTTGTTTAGCTTTGCTTCGTTACTGCATGTAGAGGTGGTTCTTTTATTTTAGGAGCTTTAGCCTTCAGGCAACAGAAAACTCCAGTTAAATAATTGTAAAGTTGCTGAAGTTCACTCTGATCTTCTACCCGGTTGTCTAAGATTATGGAAACTCCACTGAGGTCAATAAAGTCAAACTGGTGCAAAACTTGCATCTGACAGATCAAATTCAGAGTGCTGGTATTATAGAGGAGCGTGCAGGGAAGTGTGTATGTCTAACAGAAAAAGGGATAGTATTTTGGTTATGTATGGTAAAATCAAAATCTGACTATGAAGGAAAGAATGGAAAGATAAAACAGGAGGGGGAAATCCCATGAATTGTCAGTGTCCTGGATTATTAAAATATTATTTAGCATGAAATATCATTATTTAAAAAAAAAATTAATGCAGTTTACCCAACCCTAAACAATAAATGGCTGGTTTCCAGGCACAGCTGCTGTGCTGCTCATTACAATACCTTCTGACGTTTATGACAGTTTTATAATTCTTGTATTCTTTACCTAGCTGTGCTCTGAAGTGTCTTTAGTTTGCTGAAGGCTTTCTCCTGGGAAATAGCACTAAAGTTTTGTGAACTGAAAGGACAATAAAACAGTTTGACAGAAAAACACTATTACTATAGAATGCGAGTCTGTTCCTGATTTGTCTATAACTGTTAAAAGTGAGGGTTGATTTCATAAATATTAATACCTATGTAAATTTATTATCACAAAAAAATGGGATCGACTTCATTTGATATTCTCATATGAGTAAACCAGCCAATATGAGTAATTATTTGCCAGATCAATGCCTACACCCTAAAGTAAAACGGTACTTTGCAAAAGTAACCCCATTGATGTTTTATGAAGACTAGGATTCATAAGGAATAATAGGAAAAATGGCAGACCTAGATATAAGCAAATGAACAGGTAAGAGGGAATAGGAACACAGGAAATATATCTTACTACACAGACTTTTACATTTATGTAAGGCAGGACTCAAAACAGCATTTAATGATGTCTTCGAATATTTCACAAAATTTTGAAGAAAAAATGTTACTGACATAATTCAGAGAATTACAACTGCTTTCCCTCTAGAAAAAGAGCAACTTGAACATTTCTATAACTGTTTGGATAATACTGGTTTAATGTTTCCTATGAAAACTTTAAAACCACTTTTAATTAAATTGTCATGAGGTTTTTTTTTTCTTCTTTAAAAAAACACTGTTATCAAAATAACATTTTATCTGGAAATTTTTGGCCAGCTCTAAGGAATACTTTGCATATTTGTTTGGGTGTGCCTTACATGCACTTAGAGAGAACTGCAAGCAGACAGCAGAAGTTCTGGCTTAACGGTAAAACTTGAATCAAACACCTCTATTGAGCAGACAGATAGCAAGCAGGAGGCAGACAGAAAAAGATTCAAGTGGACTTAAAGGTGGTACAGAGTGTTCTGTTTCGCAGACAGCATGCTTATGCTTGCCAGTATTTAGGATATAGAGCCAAAACCCCATTCATTCCCTGTAACATTATAACCTTGTCACCCTTCCCTTCAATGCGAGGGAGGAAAACCTTAACAATAATGACAAATATACACCTACTTCTGCTCTGCTATCTGTGTTTGCTGCAGAGGGTTATTAAAAATGTACTCCTAGCACCCCTTTGCCCCTAAACTGCTATGCTAATCAAACTATAGATTGTCCTGAAAAGGGTTTATTTCTAGAGTGCTGCTCCATTTCAGAGTGCTGGCTGAGAGAGATAATGCAATTATCTGTAGTGCTGCAGAAAAACAGGTTTAAACTGTAATCACACAAGAGCCCCTAAATTAAATGAGGTTGTTCTGGTCTGTACGCAGATGGAAGGGAGACCTCCAAGAACCTCTGAAGTATTTAAGGAGATATTGTTAGTATGTGGTATAGGAAACATTTTTTCCCTATATTAGTACTGCCCAGGTATCATGCTAGATGGACCCTTATTGATAGAGATGTCATCTTTCAGCTAAAATATAAAAAAAAGGCCCTGAGCAAAATCAGCCATTAAAAATTGCATAATTTTTCCTATAGTGTTTTCTTGGCCAAATCTGAAGTAGGTAATTACATTCTGCTTGCCTTAATTAACCCTGAAGTGTGTGACATGCACGTTTTTCTTTCTCATCCTAACACCTCTGTAATGCAGCTTTTCTCTGTACCCAATGCCCACAGAACACTGCTGAAAAAAAAAAAAAAAGAAGAAAAATAAATAACTGCTATGGCTAATTAATTGGAAAATTTTAAATAGCTAATAACTGAAAGGTATTTACTGTATTACAAAGGAAAAAAATGGTAAACCACAATATTTAAAAAATATTTTTACTACTATGCAGCAAAAAATATATTGTTTTCAAATGCAGTATGAAAAATGTTCTAGAGAATCTGAAACAGAGCTGTAATATTTGATATTTCATAGAATCATAGAATAGTTAGGGCTGGAAAGGACATTAAGATCATCTGGTTCCAAAACCCCTGCCATGGGCAAGGACACCACACACTAAACCATATCAACCAAGGCTCTGTCCAACCTGGCCTTGAACACCACCAAGGATGAAGCATTCACAACTTCCCTGGGCAACTCATTCCAGTGCCTCACCAGCCTAAAAGGAAAGAATTTCTTCCTTATATCCAATCTAAACTTCCCCTGTTTAAGTTTTAGCCTGTTACTCCTTGTCCTGACACTACAGACCATAATGAATAGTCCCTCCCCAGCATCCCTATAGGCCCCCTTCAGATACTGGAAGCTGCTATGAGGTCTCCAAGCAGCCTTCTCGTCTCCAGGCTGAACAGACCCAACTTTCTCAGCCTATCTTCATACGGGAGGTGCCCTCCTCTGGACTTGTTCAACAGTTCCATGTCTTTTTTATGTTGAGGACACCGGAACTGTACACAACACTCCAAGTGAGGTCTCACAAGAGCAGAGTAGAGGGTCAGGATCACCTCCTTCGACCTGCTGGTCACCCTCCTTTTGATGCAGCCCAGGATACGGTTGGCTTTCTGGGCTGCAAGCACACACTGAAAGTGGCTCATGTTCATTTTCTCATCAACCAACACCCCCAATTCCTTCTCCACAGGGATGCTCTGAATTTAAATATTTCAGTATAAAAGGATGGAGAAGTAAAGGCAATGGAAAATATCAGTCAAATTCAGAGAGAAATGAATACGAAAATCTCCATGAATACCAGTGTATCTTGCTAATAAGATGTATGTGAAGAAAAAGACTTGTCTGCTTACAGTCCACAGGAGTTGGCTTAAAGAAGGTGAGATAACAATTCAGATGTTGCTGTACAATTCAAATTTATTCCAAATTGGAATCTTTTTTTTCCAAAGGGACACAACCAAGCTCCTTGCTGCCCCTCTGAGTCCTATAGTATTATGAGCTTGGGGAAAAAAAAAATTAATTGTTTTAGCTGATTGTGCAAAAAAAAAAAAACAAACACCCAAACCCAAAAGATTAAAAATCTTTTGGATTACACCAGACTATTTAGCATCAAAAGTATTCTTGATCAATTTATAATACGTAATGTTAAAGTCTGCTCATAATAATACAAAAGAAAAGGATAGGATAGTACATCAGGTTTTGATCTTATCAGCTTTATTATCCATTTGTAAGTGTGCACATCCTTTTGAATTCAGTGGGAATTCTGAGTTTTTATCTATTAAGTATGTGTGAGTGCTTTGATCAGTTGTAATCACTGGACCTAAGATCATAAGGAAAAACATATTCCTTCATTCAATTTTTGTACACACCCATACATAACTTTTATGGACAGTATTCATTTTGAGTAAATGGAAGAGTCTAATTATAGGAGTTAACCACATTTAAGAACTTTAACAAACTCAATCACAGGTTCCTAATTAACTTATTTATCAATATTATCTTTCAAACTTTCTTCTCCCTTCCATGAGCTCCTCAGTAAGCCTCAACTAAAGATCAAGAACAATTTACCCATTTGAGTCTGAAATTGAAACAACTGCTATGGGCTTCTGTTATAACATATTTGGCAGCTCTGTTAGGAGTACTGCAAGACAAATTCTCCACTTTAGGAAAACAAGTGGAAAGAAAAAAATCCCAAATGAACAAAGAAGCGGAAGGAAATGAAGAAAACTTGCATTGAAACACAATTGCTGAGGCAGCACTGAGGTACTCAGAAAAGTGTCTCTGTGCAAAGGAAAACACTGTGTAATTCCACCTTTCAGATGTGCTTAGTGAAGAATTTCTACATGAGCATTTGTGCTTGTCAGGCTTCTTTTTTGAACTGCTACCCACAGTTTCTGGGCTACCAGCTGATAAAGTGCCTGTAAAATTTAGTGGTTGAATCATATATTATTTTCTGTGTCCATTATAGAATCCTACCACCACTGACGTCTGGCAGCATGATGTTAAAGATCCCACATAGCATAATAGATGAGTAACCTGCTTGAGTCAGTTGTACAGCTGAAATGTCATTTGCCCTATTTATTAACTATGCTGCCTTAATGATGCATAATCATCAGACTCCATTAATCAAAACACTTCTCAGAATTCATCCTAACAGTTTGCATGTTGGAACGTTCACAAAGTTCTTGTCACATCCATTTCTCTTTCAGGCTAGTGACACAGCACTTTCATCATAAAAAAATGTAAGAAGCTCCTGTTTTGGAGGAGTGTTTCACAACTTCAGTGTACTTGCATATATATTATACTTCCATATAGACCTGTGGGTGCAAAGCTCCCAGGGACTTGAAGACGGAAAGAAGCCGAATTTTTCTGAAGTCTACTTAAGAAAATACCATTTTCCTAGGGAGAAGGAGAGGTGTTTGTATTAAAGATCGAGGGGTTGAGCCACTTGGGGATTAAATTGCCTACTGATTATGAAAAAGAAAAGAAGGGACCTAGAAAAGAACTAAAGAACAAGAAACACATACCAGTTGGAGTATTAGTAACAGTAATCTGATCTTGTAATACGAGTTAAAAGGTCCTCCGATATTCATATAGATTTAATTTCAGTGGTGTACCTGGGAGCACAAATAACCCTCAGGAAGAGGTACAATCACTTCTTAATCCCAGTTTTCTGAAAATTATAGCTGAAAATACTTTTAAATAAACATCCAACATGAAGATCAGTGCTATGCAAAATTAATATGCTATCAAAGCCAGACTGTCTTTGCTTTCAGAGAACACATAAAAGCCAGCTTGTGACAACTTTTGGTTGTTAAAACCCCCATGATACTTTTGTAAGAGGCAGAGTGTTAATTTTTAATTGTCTGTCCAAATCCAGTGTGGGTACTAATATTTCTTTTATTTAAAACATCACAATTGTACTTTTAATTGAGTACAGCAGAATTTTCTACTTCCCCCTAAAATCAAGATAAGTTATATTGTTCAGCAGTTACCAGATTTTCATGCATGTGATTGCATTTCACTTACAGTCAGTTCATATTTTATGATCAAATCATGCCGTAACCTAAGGTTTAGGATGCAAACTTCATTGTGCATACATGAAGATACTTTGTCTCCTCCACACATTTCCTTGGGTAAAATCTTAGGGAAATATTAAATGGCATCCACAAAACAGTATTGAACTTTGTGAGACAAATTATATCAGCAGGAATCTTTACATTGATTTCTGCTGACTTTGTATTAGGTCCTTTTGGAATAGTAAGATAAAACAGGATGACAAGAAACAAAGATGAAATTCTGACTCCTAAAATTAGCAACAGTTTTGTTATTTCAGTGCAGCCTGCTTTTTATCCAAAGAGAACTTTTGGTTTACTTTGGTTCACTTTAGGGGAGAAGGAGAAAATGTCATTAATAAGAAGAAATTATGGCTTCTGCTATTACCAGGTACTGCCAATGTAGTTCATTTTGGCATTGGCAGAGTACATGAAATCAAAGCAAGTACCATGTAAATATAGGCTTTTAACCACAAAATAGTAAATAAATATAATTTAAACTCTCTTTTCTGTACAATGTGGAAAAAAAAATTTCAATCACAGCATTAATATGCAAATGAGGAGACAAATTAAAAGAAAATTTTAATTAAGTATAATTCATCTCCATTAAAAAAATAAAAAAATCACAGAAAAGTTAGTTCATGCTACAAAAGGTAATAAATGGGCATTTAATAGTGCCAGAGATAACAAGACAGTAACAACAAAAAAAAAAATCAAAAAAACTCCTTAAAAAAACTCAAAAGAAATGGCAAAAAAAACAGATTAATGTATAACATTCTCCCCAAACCACTCTATCAGTGCTTACAATAGAAGTGTTTAATACAACCAAAAATACAGGAGGGACTAAAGTAATAATTCATAGTTCATACAGTAATATAAATCACTACAAAAGAACTGAATAAACTATATGGATAAACATAATGATAACATTAGATTCAATTTCCAGGTATTTCAGGGACACTGAGAATGGTTGTCTTCCTGTATATATGGAGTAGAAAGAAACATACTGAATACTCATATATCTTAGTAAAAAAAATTAAAAAAACATAAAAATACCATTTCTTAACAATGCAGCACATATCTGAAAGAAAACAAAATAGAAACAGCTCAGGGAGATTCTTTTAACAATAGAAAATTCTGTTGGACAAATGACCTTACAGCTAATGTATTACCACATTCCTTGGTGTGAGGCATGTGAGAGACATGTTTGGATCAAATATGGGAAGGAGGATGTACTAAAACACACAGAGCTCCATCCAGTTGTTAACAACCACAGGAGGCCCCACAGGAAACAGCTGAGGCAGCTCAGGCTTTTTACTGCTTTGAGTCCTTCTCGGAGTTGGTTCAGACCCAGCTGCACTGAAGACTGGGAGAGGACGGATGTTTTTACTTAGAGTTTCTTAGCAGTAGCTGGCACTTTAAAAGACAGAAAGAAGTTCAAAACTGGAGTCAAAATACTGTCTCGCTCTTTCTCTGCCTTCCTTATATACGATAAAGTAACATTTTTTACTATCCCTTGCCCACAGACACATTTTCTTTCAAATAGTTACTGAAAAAAAATAGGATTTTCTACACTGTCATAAGGTATTTTGTTACGTAGGTGAGGTACAAAGCAGTCACATAAAAATTGTTAATTTCATAGTGAACATGAACAAATGTCTAAATTTTCTATCTGAAATAGTATGTTTAAAATGATAACTCTTTTACATTTAAATGTTGCATTTCTCCATGTAATTAGTTTGATTTACACTTATTTATGTGGAGATGTGCTTATTATACTGACAGGAAATTTACTGGTTTACTCTTCTTAGCACCACACTCCAGTACTTATAAAGCTGTGATAATATGAACTGGGTGGTTTTTTTTTTTTTTGTTGTTCTGGGTTTTGTTTGGTTGGTTGGTTTTTTTTGAGGTTTTATTCTGCTCACAAATAATCAAGACATTATTAAAAAACCCCACTCGTAGACTTTAAATAGTGTCAGAATTTGACTTGCAGATCTAAGGACGAATTTGCAAGGTTGACTGTCAGAATAGGTTTTTGTTTTTTTTAAAAAACTTGTCAACGGAGTACACTTAAGACAGAGCTAATGAGAGACAACACACTGGGAATCCAATTATACATTTTTTACAGATTGCTTATTGGAATGTAAGTATGCTTTAATAGCATACAAAAAGTCAAAGAGCCCACACAAGAATAGTCATGATAATTGAGGACAAATTTATTCAGAGGATTCAGAAATTAAGGCATAGATCCTTACCTTAGAAGCTGCCACCTAAGAATTACTTTTAGACTACCTAGAACATAGGGATTACACACGGGCAAGAGGAGTGGGTGACATCAGAATTTAAGAAAGTCCCAGAAAAGCAGTGTTTTGATCTGTATGAATATAAACCTGGACTCTTAACATACTTAAAGTACTTAGGAATCAGGACTAGAAAACTGCCAGAGAACACAGCCCTTCTCAGGTACTTTAGAAGTATTTCTATGGCTATCAAGACATGGGGCTCTTATTTTAGTTCTACTAAGATCATGTAAGATTGTAAAAACTGTGGAACAGCATCATTCAAGAGGTAGCTGTCCTTCTGGGAACCTGCATGTTTAACAGGTATGAAGGGTACTGTTACACTCAATATAATTAGTTAGTATTTTAATATTTTTTGTGAAGTTTGAGTCACATCAGACAAGGAAGTGTCTGTGTTTCAATTTAGAGAAAATAATGCAAGCTTCCCCATCCAGTCTATAACACCATGTCAGTCGAGCACAGATGTACGGTTTTGTGTGTTTAACTGTAAAATATCCATTTAATTCTTTTAATCCAGATCAGCCGATAAGCAGCAGCTATGTTTCTGAGGTTTCAATGAGATTTTTAGGAAAAGCTACAATGTCTCTTGCCTCCCAGGTGCCAAAGAGATTAGGAAGAGTAGAGATTTATGCTTATTCTTTTGTTCTCCTTCAGATATATGTTAGGAGTTGGATGATAGTTCAGATTTTGCCTGTGGAGTATTAGGACTCTGACCTGATAGGTGTTTTAGAAACACAGCATTGGCAAACAATCCATCTCCTAAGCTACAGACACTGTAATTTGAAGATAAAACATGGAAGAGGAAAACAAGTAATGAGGTAGAGAACTACAGGAAAAGGGGATTATTTGGTCATCTACATCACCAGGTTTTTAAACAAAAGTCACAAAGCTGAAGACCACCAAAGGAAGAAAATAAAATAATCTTCAATAAGTTCATAGGAAGCTTCTCCCTGCAGTGGGTTGTCCATGGTGGATTGGTGTGGCAGGACACCAGGTGTCCACTAAAGCTATTTATACCTTAGTAATCAATTGCTTCAATAAATAGCTATTAAGATTTAAAATGAGATTTAACTCTCATGTTTGCATTTTATGATGCCACAGAAAATACTTTATTTCCCCAGAAACTGAAGGCACAAGGTAGATGTTGATTTTCAGTTTAGAATTAACTTAATTTCAAAATGTCTTCTAAAGAGCCAAGAATTCAATTGCTGCTACTTTTTTTTTGTAGAATATAGAGTTAATTCAATTTTAAAATTCTATGCTATCTATCTGTAAGTCTCAAAAGGTTTTAGTGAAGACATATGTTTTGCTTTAATATTTTGACATAAAGATAATAGCAAGTTAATTAATTACAAGTTCCATATTTGTTGTGCTAAGTTAAAAACCTAGGACCTTTATCATGTCAATCATAATAAGATTTCTGCACAGATACAAATTTAAATATTAGGATCACTGACTGTAAAATTTTGTTTCTGGTAACTTGTCTTTCAATGCCTCTACTACCATTTATGATATATATATGAAATAAAATGAGATTTGTCAGCTGGGTTAGATCATGTAATTAAATTGGATTTAGACAAGTCCTGCTCCAGTTTCCTTCTTTTCTCTGGCCTTGGCTTTCCAAAGAAGAGTCTTACTAGTGAAGGCTTCAGCAAAGAAGGCTGTCAGTAAGTCAGCCTTTTCTATACACCGTGTCACCAGATACCTTGTCCCACTCAATAGCAGGCCCACATTTTCCCTAGACATCATTTTTCTATTTATATACTTATAGAAGTACTTTATATACTAAAGAAATCTTTTTGTGCTTGACATCCCTTGCTAGATACAACTCCATGTTTAAGTTGACTTTAATAACCTTACTTTAATCAAGTAGGTAATATTTTAAGTTACTGGCACAGAAATTCTGTAAAGCTTTATGAAAAATACATAGAGCAAAGTCATGTAATATTGGGCATAAAAATTCCTCACCAGCTTCTATTCAGTTCTCAGATGGGCAAAGCAACCATTCCTGTAATCAAATGTTTTGGTTGAAGAAGGTGCTGAAATGGCAACAGCTTCAGGATCTGGTCCATACTGAATGATTTCAGTACCTGAAATATATGGAACTGCCCACTGATATCTTTACAGGTGGAATTCATGGGGAATTTCTACCACCCTGTCATCTGTTGGAGGGACGGCATGGCTCGGCACGAGCAATCCAGGAACCTCCTGATTGATTTCACACCTGAGTGTGTGAAAGACAACTTCCTCCTGCAAGTAATAGAAGAACCAACAAGGAGATCTGCCATGCTTGAACTCATGCTCACCAACAGGGAAGGGCTCATTGGAAATGTGACACTCCAGGGCAGTCTTGGATGCAGCGATCATGAGATGGTCGAATTTGAGATCCTCAGGACAGTGAGAAGAGCATGCAGCAAGCTCACTGCCCCGGACCTCAAGAGAGCAGACTTTGGTCTCTTCAGGACCCTGCTTAGCAAGGTTTCATGGGATATAGCCCTTGAGGTCAGGTGGGCCCAAGACTGTTGCTTGATATTCAAGGATCACCTACTACAAGCTCAGGAGTGCTGCATCCCAACCAGAAGGAAGTGCAGCAGGAGGGCCAGGAGACCTCCTTGGATGGATAAGGAGCTCCTGAGGAAAATTCAAATGAAAAAAGAGACTTATAAAAAGTGGAAGCAAGGACAGGCAGCCTGGGAAGAGTACAGGGATGCTGTCCGGCAAGCTAGGGACCAGGTTAGGAAAGCCAATGCCCAGTTAGAATTAAACTTGGCTAGGGGAATTTGGGATAACAGGAAGGGTTTCTATAGGTACATAGCAAATAAAAGACAGACTAGGGACAATGCAAGCCCTCTCTGGAAGCTATCAGGAGAACTGGCTACACAGAATTTGAAAACGGCTGAGATTCTGAATGACTTCTTTGCCTCGGTCTTCACTGGCAAATGCTCTGACCAAACCACCCAAGTCTTGGAAGGCAGATTCAGGGACCGTGAGAATGAAGACCTTAGGCCCACTGTAGGAGAGGATCTGGTTCGAGACCATCTTAAGAACCTGAACGTACACAAGTCGATGGGACTTGGTGAAATCCATCTGCAGGTCCTGAAGGAGCTGGCAAATTAAGTTGCTAAGCCACTGGCCATCATATTTGAAAACTCATGGCAGTCAGGTGAAGCTCCTGATGACTGGAAAAAGGGAAATATAACTCCCATTTTCAAGAAGGGGAAAATGGATGACACATGGAGCTACAGACCAGTCAGTCTCACCTCTGTGCCTGGCAAACTCTTGGAACAGAGTCTCCTGGATGGCATGCTAAGGCACATGAAAACCAACAAGGTGGCTGGTGACAGCCAGCGTGGGAAATCCTGCCTGACCAATTTGGTGGCCTTCTATGATGGGCCTACAGAACTGATGGACAGGTGTAGAGCAGTTGGTGTCATCTCCCTCAACTTGTGCAAAGCATCTGAAACTATCCCACATGACATCCTTGTTTCTAAATTGGAGAGAAATCAATTTGATAGGTGGACCACTCGGTGGATAAAGAACTGGCGGGATGGCCGCATGCAAAGAGTTGTAGTCGATGGCTCAATGTCTGGCTGGAGACCAGTAACAAGTGGTGCCCCTCAGGGATCAGTGTTGGGACAGGTCTTGTTTAACATCTTTGTCAGTAACATGGACAGTGGGATTGAGTGCGCCCTCAGCAAGTTTGCCAATGACACCAAGCTGTGTGGTTCGGTTGATACGTTAGAGGGAAGGAATGCCATGCAGAGGGACCTTGACACGCTTGAGAGGTGGGCTGATGCCAACCTCATGAAGTTTAACTATGCCAAGTGCAAGGTCCTACACCTGGGTGGGAGCAATCCCAGGCACAGCCACAGGTTGGGCAAAAAAGAGATTCAGAGCAGCCCTGCAGAGAAGGACTTGGGGTGCTGGTCGATGAGAAAATGAACATGAGCCACTTTCAGTGTGCGCTTGCAGCCCAGAAAGCCAACCATATCCTGGGCTGCATCAAAAGGAGGGTGACCAGCAGGTCGAAGGAGGTGATCCTGCCCCTCTACTCTGCTCTTGTGAGACCTCACGTGGAGTATTGTGTGCAGTTCTGGTGTCTTCAACATAAAAAGGACATGGAACTGTTGGAACAAGTCCAGAGGAGGGCCACGAGGATTATCAGGGGACTGGAGCACCTCCCATAAGAAGATAGGCTGAGAAAGTTGTGAGTGTTCAGCCTGGAGATAAGAAGGCTGCTTGGAGACCTCATAGCAGCTTCCAGTATCTGAAGGGGGCCTATAGGGATGCTGGGGAGGGACTATTCATTATGGTCTGTAGTGTCAGGACAAGGAGTAACAGGCTAAAACTTAAACAGGGGAAGTTTAGATTGGATATAAGGAAGAAATTCTTTCCTTTTAGGGTGGTGAGGCACTGGAATGGGTTGCCCAGGGAAGTTGTGAATGCTCCATCCCTGGCAGTGTTCAAGGCCAGGTTGGACAGAGCCTTGGTTGACACGGTTTAGTGTGTGGTGTTCCTGCCCATGGCAGGGGTTTTGGAACCAGAAGATCTTAATGTCCTTTCCAACCCTAACTATTCTATGATTCTATGACTCTAACTACAGGAAAGGAGCACCTGGTGGTCATGAAATGTGTTTCAAATGGTTAATTATCAGCTAAATAAAACCATAAATTTATATAAAGATAAAAGAACAATGCATGACCATGATCAATGTTCTATAGAAAATGGCAGTGTTCAGTGTCTGCTACAGGTCAATTTTTATTACACTTAGCCTAAGGAAATGATAATGACATGCGATATTAGTGGTGGATGTTGGACATGGTCCTGGCATCAAAGCTCTCTTGGTTGGAAAGACACATCACCTCTTAGTCTGTATAACGTTGGTGATATGTATATTCTCTTGAAATATTCAGCCTGAGAATTGTTCATGTTTTATCTGTGAAAGTTGTGGTTATGAGACAAAAAGGTAAAAAATCATGACCAAAGAGCTCAAACTTTATATAAAATGTTCTGAAGTTCCAGAAAGATGTAGCTCTGAATCAGGCCTTCTCAAACTGTGTTACAAGCCTGAAATAAATCCCCTCTCTGTGAGGGTAGTTACTTTGTCCATCAGGTCTATCATGAGACAAAACCCCTGATTTATTCTCCTTTATATTGTACTCATATCACCCTTACCATCATAAGGTTAGCAAAAATTCATGGGAATCTCATTTAAGGTATTTTCATTTGAGATAGCAATCCTAGTCCCCCTTTTGGAGATTAATAGGTGCTTTAAGGACAGAATTGGCTTGCTGAAATAGATACCTAAAGTAGGTCAGATGAATCATACACTCTGTGCCTATTTCTCTTTGTTGTCTATAAATCCTTAGATGATTAGTGGAGTTAAAAAGGAAATGTATTCCATTTATATTAATATTGGCATAACAAATACTTGTCTACATAATACCTTAACTATGTAGGGTGGTGCCAGGGGAACTCTTCCTAAACCAAGGCAGCAGGCTGAACAGTTATACCATGCTCCCACTTTCAAAATATGTTTCTGCTCTGAACTAATAATGTAAAATGGACAAGGATCTGCCTACATGAGCTTCAGTCCTGAAGAATCAGACTTGTCTGCTATAGAGTCATAGAATCATAGACAGTTTTGTGAAGAACTTGTGAGAGGGCATCTTCATCTACTTCTCACCTAATGGGGGCTTAATATGCCTATAACATTCCTGGCAGATATTTGTTTAGCCTGCTTTAGAAATTATCCTATTGTGGCTATTCATGAGAAAATTTCAGTTTTCCCAAGAAGTCTGCTCTCCCTGTGGTTTTCTGTCGTTATCAACAGAAATATATTTGGTTTGCCACAATTTCAGCACTTTGCTTTTGTCTGTAATCTTAAAGGTTGAGACCTGGAAAACAGTTTATCCTCTTTCTCGCTTCATCAGATTTCGTGTGTTCAAAGACTCCTCTCAGTTTTTTACATTTTTGTGATAATTAGTCTGAGTACTTTTAATCTTTTCTTGTATGTAATGTTTTTCAAACCTTTAATCAATAATAAATTTCAAGAAGGCTTGTCCCCAGTGAGAAAAGAAATTTCTCCCAACATCATACTGAACAGTGCAGCTCTAAACTCTCCTTTACCTGGGATACAAATATACAAAGGATCTATATCTCAGGAAAACAACCTGGTGAAATTTCTACTCTCTACTTGGAGTAATTTCTTTCCTAAGACAGAAGGAGAAAAAGAAGCTATTTGAAAGTTTAAAGTGCATCTTCTGCTAGGAACAGGCAAACTTAAACACATCTTATATAATAAATAAATAAATGTTAAAGAATACTCTGAGAAGTAAAAAAAAATGCAAAAGACTGGTGATGACTAAATGCAACAAAGGAATTAATAAAAAAATAAATGGAGAAAAAAAAAATTAAAATTAAGGAGAAAAAAATATAATTAAATGATCCAAGAAACTAAGATAAAAAGAAGAAAAATAAAAACACGTTCTAAGGTTGTCATGGTTTAAACCCAGTCAGACAGCTTGTTCACTCACTTCCTCCTCTTCTTGCCCTCCCCCTACTCCCAGAGGGACAGAGAGGAGAATCAAAAAGAATGCAACTCCCACGGGTTGAGATAAGAACAGTTTAGTAACTAAGGTATAACACAAATCACTACTGCTACCACCAATAATAATAATGATAAAGGAAATAACAGGGGAAGAGAATACAACATCTCACCACCAGCTGACTGATAACTAGCCCCCCCACCCTCCAACCCGGCCAAGTTCTGACCCATACCTCCTCCAACCCTGCAGTCTCCCAGCCCTTCCGGCTAACTCCCAGTTACCTCCTGGGCATGACGTGCTGCGGTATGGAATACCTCTTTGGCTAGCTTGGGTCAGGTGTCCTGTCCCTGCTTCCTCCCGGCTTCCCCTCCTTCCTGGCAGAGCATGAGACTGACAAAATCCTTGGCCAAACCAAAACATCGTTATCAGCTCTGTTCCAGAGCCGAAAGTCAAAACACTGCACTGCACCAGCTACCAAGGAGGAGAAAAATGACTGCTTGTCGTGGTTTAAACCCAGTCAGGTAACTTGTTCACTCACTCCCAGTGAGTGGTGCCAAGCTGACAACAATCAAGGTCCGTGTTCGTCTCCCCCCCCTCCCTGCACCGGGGCTCTCCCCTTCCCCGCTCCCGGAGGAACGGGGAGGAGGATCGAGAGAGTGCAACTCCTACGGGTTGAGACAAGAACAGTCCAGCAACAAATCACCACCGCTACTATCAGCTAAAACAATGATAAGGGAAAATAACAAGGGAAGAGAATACGATACCACCGGCCAAGAAAACGAGTTCCACCCGGAAGCCCCTGTCCTTCCGGGCAACTCCCAGTTACCCCCCACCCCGGGCATGACGTGCTGTGGTATGGAATACCTCCCCGGCTAGCCCGGGTCAGGCGCCCCGTCTCTGCTTCCTCACAGCTTCCCCTCCTCCCTGGCAGAGCATGAGCCTCACAAAGTCCTTGGTCAGGGTAAACATCACTTAGCAACAACCGAAAACATCGGCTTCACCAACGCTGTTCTCAAAACTAGAAGTCAAAACACAGCACTGCACCAGTTAACACAAAGGAAAAAACATGACTGCTACTGCTGAACCCAGGACACTGCTACTGCTGAACCCAGGACAAAGGTATAATTACAAAAAGAAATTAAACATTAAAAGCAACTATGAATGTAAAAGATGTAAGAGAAACTAACAGCAAGGAGATGATGCGGAATAAGTAAGACATTGAGAGATGCTTATATTTTGTGATGCAACTGACTCAAAAGAAGTGCAGTTTAAAGGATTTTTTTGTTTTGTTTTGTCATAATATTTGTGTTGATTCTCACAAGCTACTGAGGAATAGCCTGGGTACTAAAATGTCGAATCAGAGGACACATTTAACTCAGAATATATGAAGGATAAAATATGGAAGTGGGTGCTGCTGCGTGGAAGAGGAAAGCAATGAAGCCAAAAAAGCCCTTGGCCAGTTTTCCTATCAATAATATAGTTTCCTTCCTCTTCTTTTATACTGCAGACCTGGTTTTGCAAACAACAAGTTTGTTTTTCATAAAAAATATAATCATATATGTTATCCTGTATTATTCATGTTATTCCAGACTCTGTTGCAGCTGCTGTACATTTGTGAAAATGTTCCAAATTCCAGGAGTTTCACAGCTACTAGTATGAGTGAATATTTGTTTTAAAAATCTTGCCAGAATGCATAAATTATTTACTATTCATTATTCACTATGCAACAATTATTATTCACTATTCATTCATATACTACCACAATGAGCTGCTCCATTAAAAGAATGTACATGGATATATGCTATAGCTTATATAGTTTCAGTCCTTCAATTCGACAGAAGAAGTAATATCATGATGATGTAGATGACTAATCGCATATCATGAACATTGAACAAATTAACATTTTGGAAACAGCCTTTAGACTAGAAGTTGTTTGTCCAAACTATTTGTCCAATACTCGCAAGTAACTAGACATCATCTGAATGATTCATGAATAGAAAACAAGGCTAAAGACCTATTTCAAAACCCTTTAAAATCACTGGAAAGATCTCTGCTAGCTTCAAATAACTTTTGGATAAGTTTTTCAAATGTGCAATTGATATTATTTACAGTAATTATTCCAGCCACACAGTGCCTCATCATACATGGTTAATAAGAATTTTGTGCTTTGGGGGGAAACATAAAAGATGTAGTCCTCCCAAAGATATCATTTCACTTAGCAGAACTCTGGCACAGCATCTTTTTCCTTAAAACTTTCCTGTCCACTTATGCTAAAAAAAAAAAAAAAATAGAAAAAGAAAAAAAAAACAAACCTATGCCACCTGAAGGGAAAAAAAAAAAAAAAAGAAAAAAATGCTCCACCTTTTTTAAAATCAAATAAAAGACAAACCATTTTTGCCTAGGTAACACTGAAAATAAACCAAGTGACATTTTAGATGATCATCTAACACCTGTGCATTCATCCTGATCCACAGGATTAACTCTGGCTAGTTTAGTCTCAATGCAATTTGCATAGTTGAGCCATGAAAGTATTTCACTGTTTTTGATCTTTCCATACTCTGAAACAAACATGTCAATTACAGTTTGTTTTCTTGAAGCCAAAGCTGTGGCACTTTGCATTGTTTAGTACTGTAAATACAGAAAGAAGCTGAAGTTTGTTCTGAAAAGCCTATGACCTAACTGATCTTCACATGAGGAAAATGAAAAGGTCTTGGTCTGAAGCTTATGGAGCTCCTGCACTGATTAGAGTCCAGTTCAAGATCTATGATGAAAGCTTTCCTTTTGATCTGTACACCAAAAAGATTATTCAGAAGCAGAGTGATATCTAAGAGACTAAGTGTTTTTGCTAAACTGTGTCAACAGCTTTTCTTTAAAGCTTAGAGAAAATGCAATAGCGAATAGGATTCATTGTCAAGCACCAGTAACAGCTCTGGATGTTTTGCACATGGTCTATTTAAAGCACAGAGCAGCAGAAAAGCACAAGTTAATGCAACTGCCTAAAGATTTAAAACAAAACTTGAGAACTTAAGTACCTGACAATCTTTTGATGACCTTACAGCTTTTTAATAGATAACCATGTAGTAGTACTTCATGCAGTGAACATAAATCATACTATTACAAAGACTTTTTTTTTTCCCATTCCTGCTCACATGTTTTTCAAAATTTGGTGTTCAGGAAGTGTTCTTGAATTTTATTAAGATTATCATGCATTGTTAAGAGCTGCCCTCATTAAATAAAAATTACCTATTTTCGTAGACATGAAGTTAATTTACCAAGCTAATGATTTTCTTCTGAAATCAAAAGAATTACTATCAGAAAGCTAACTCCTGCAGTGACTTTCAAAGCTTTTGTTCAGATTTCCTCTTGAAGTTGATAACACCATTAGGGCTCATCAGACCTGGTTTCCAAGTTACTCTTTATATACAATTTTCTGTCATGTGGGAATCAGGAACAATCATCAATGAAAATACACTGTAAAACTTTTATTTTTTTCCTAATACTTGTTGAAACTTCAGAGCTAAACTTCGCAAATCTTTTGGTTTGATCCAAAACAAAAAAACAGGCAGGATCGTTCAACCAAAAACCAGGAAGGTAGTAGGTCAGTGGAAAACAGTGTTACTTTTATGAGCTCACATGAGAGTTTTGATATTTCTTCACTATCTCAAATATCTACTGATTTTTATACAGCAGTTTGTTCAGAAAGCAGAACCAACAGTATGAAATAAAATTGATATACAGCCAAGTTAATTTGTATCTTTGAAAAATATGCTTATTTTAGGTAGACATTTAATTCATAAGGCTAGAACAGATACTATTCTAGCGTACAACTGATCCTTGGGGAAAACAGATATTTGCCTTAGAGTTGAAAGGTGAGAGGATGTGTTAGGAGTAACAGTGGGAGTAACAGGCTACACTGTTTTGAAGAGTGAGGATCTCTTAACAGGCTAGAATATGGCAGGCTTGTGTTGAAGTCTAGGACTTCAAACGAAGCAAAAGCTGCTTTTGTGGGAATAAAAAAGTAACATATTTAATTTCAAGACAAGCCCTCACAAAAGAATGAAATACTCCAGCTACCTCACTTGCTCAGAACATCCACTTTCAATCATTAATATAACAAAGATGTTTAAAATAATGCATAAAACTAGTGATACCAGAACATTTCAGTAAATTTAGCTGTGCTTTTTCACACATAAACAACTTTAAATTCTTCCTCAAGTTCTGAAGAATGACAAAACTGCAGTCAAAGATGTATTTTATCAGATGATGAAAAAATAAACCTTATTTGGAAGCTTCAGGGTGAAAAAGCTGTTGTTTTTGTGACTGGAATATCCTTTGAGATATTTTTCTTGTGTAACTGATAGGTATTCAAAAGTATCGAATCACCATTTTATTAATTGTATTGATCTGCTTCTTGACAAGAACATAAGAGTTTAATTTATGACCTTGCTACATGGGGGACAGGAACTGAGACAGTAGGAAGAACCTTATAAAGCAGCAAGATACCTGGAATTCATCCTGAAATATTAATTACACATCTGGCAGTACAAAAAGCCTGATTCATAGCCCATTGAAATAAATTAATTATGTATCTGGCAGACTCTAAAATCCAATGAAGCCAAAGGAAGTCTTAGGAGTCTTTGACTCCATTTGCTCTAGATCAAACTGCAGGAGGACGAGTAGAATTAGACAGAGAGGAGCAGACCTCCAGCCCTGCTGGGAGCAGAGCAAGCTCAGATCAAGGAGGTAGAAGCAGCAGGTGGCAGTGTGTAAACACTTTCAGGCCCTCAAAAATGTGCCTAACAGGATGGAAGGGGAGGGGGTCTGCCTCCCACTGAATTTGTAAGTGACCTCTGTATTTCCATTTGTAAATATCAGTGAGAGATGGTTAAGGATTTTGAAACAAACAGGTTGCTGTTGAAAGTATAATGGTACGAAATATCACCCTAGTTGCTGTGGTATGACTACACCTAAGTTTCATCAGGAGTTTCCCCAGCCATGCACCCTCCAAAACTTTTGTCAGCTTTCTCCTTTGGGCTCCTGGACAGTAAGCAGACAATCTAGCTAGATCATTTGAATCATGACGGCTAAAAGCCAAATGTTATAGGAAGTCATGGTAAGATTATTGAGAAGCTGGTGCCAGACAGCAGAGGACCTTTTTTCGCAGAGACCACTTAGTGTCTTTGTGCCACCCTAGCTGTTGTAACATTTTCGGCTGCTGCTAAAACATGTTTTGAAGACAAAAAATGAAATCTGCTGGGCATTCCTGAGGGATGAAGTGGAGGTTAGAATCCAAAATGTCTTGAAACAAGAAAACAAGAGAATTAACATGAGCACAAACACAACCATGCTTTTTCTTTGCTTTCCTGCTTGTGTACTGTTTGCACATAATTCTCCTTCTTTACTGAATAATGAGCTAAGAAGATCCTTTGCTCTGTGTCTCTGAAAGCCAAATGGAGATTTTTCTTTTTTAATATTGTTTTAACTGTAGTAAAGCACAGTATAATGCCTTTTCACTACTCAACCTCTGAGATGTTTGCAGAACAAGGAAAGTATTGGAAATCTGAGTAGTACTTTGTTCTAGCCACCCCAAATGTATAAAGACTGTTTTCTGTTTGTCCTTCCTTTTTGCGTGTGTGTGTTTGTGCACCTGTATATAGCCAGGAGATACATACATGCCTAGATACCATCATTTTTTACATCTAGACATCGATACACTCTGAGAAGGGACAGTTATAAAACTCTAAAATTTACACATGGAAGTAAAAATGAACCAAACAAAGTCAACAATCAGAACAGACCGTAAATATCCCTGATCTCACAGTATATTGCTATTGGGTGGGAAAAAAGTTTATTTTCTTCATAGTAGCTTGTATGGGGCTGTCTTTTGGATTTGTGTTGAAGTCATGCTCAGAAAAAAAGTGAGGGAAGTAGGAGGAAGGGGAGGACATTCAGAGTGATGGTGTCTGTTTTTCTAAGTAATCATTACGTGTGATGTTGTCCTGCTTTGTGGCAGATGGATGAACACCTGCCTGATGATGGGAAGCAGTGAATTAATTCCTTGTTTTGTTTTGTTTGCACTTGCAGTTTTTGCTCTACCTATTTAACTGCCTTGATCTCAACCCACAAGTTTTCTCACTTTTCCTCTTCTGGTTCTCTCCCCCATCCCATCAGGGTGGCAGTGAGTGAGTGGCTGTGTGGGGCTGAGCTGCCTACGGGGGTTAAAATATGACATAGTGCAGAAAGTAGAACTATATTACATTGACATAGTATGATTCCATATGTCCTTGTGCCTCCCTTATCTGTGGAAGAACAGGTCACAACTTTACTCAGGACAAGTGTAATACTGCAGTCCTCTTACCTTTTTATACAACAGCAGCAGCAGAAATAAAGGGAAAGCAATGATTCTCAGTAATGGAAGAAGTGAGCCTGAATTGTTTGGTACCCACTTTATCAGTGAAAGCTTATAAGGCATCACTTTAATTTCATGGTGGAGAACAGATATTTCTTACAGTGCTATACACACAACACTGTGAAACAAAGAAATAAGAAAAATAATAAAAGGAAGAAAGGAATGAAAAAAAAAACCAAACAACAAACCAACAATTGCAGGGTTCATTCCAGTGCCTATAAAAAAATAGGAAGTTTCCAAGATTTTTAACAGTGAAACAGAAAAATTGATGGAGATAACTGTGACGTTAACAAGATTGGGAGATTACTAACAGGGAAAGCCTATAGTATCTTAAGGTATTTTTTCTGTGTTTATGAAGATGGATAATATCTTTTTTTTTTCTTAAGAAAAATAAAAACCCTACATCTGCTGCATTATTGATACGTGGTGGGGGTTTATTGCTGACTTGTTTTTTTTGGGGGGGAGGAGCAAGTGCAAAATAATCATCCTGTATGATTATATGCTAAATCTCATTATTGGAAGTAATACAAATGTGCAAATGAAAACTTTCTTTGGTGAATATAGGTTGCATTATAAAGTTTTTAAAAAGGGAAATCATATTGGGAAAAACAATGCGGTGGTATTGTGAGTTTTTATGAATAAATAATTTTAATGTTTAGAATATTTTTTGTTCAGTATGTACAGAGATGGTACATACACATCGAGTATCATCAATACTTCAGTTTCATAGTGTTACTTGTTTAAAAATAAATGCATATGCATTGTCATACTTTTTATAGTCTTGACTACAAAACAGACTCAGATTTCTGAAATTTTCAAAAAATATGTTTTGAGCAGCTTTACCTACTGCTTGTGTAACAGGAGACTCTTATAGACTCTTCATTAATTTTATAATTTTTGCATTTTCTGGAACCAATCATAACACTGCTCTTCTCCATACTACTTATCCTGCTATAGGATGGCTTCTATGTATTTTATTAAAAAATATATTTTAAAAATTTTGACTGCAAATCCATGGGTTCTCACTTGTTTTGGAAACAGCAAAGTTTAAATCCAAGGATTTTATGCTAAAATGTTATATCACCTCATTATTCACTATATTTTATGATAGTTACCCCATTTTTCATTATATGTGTTACGAAGTAACACAGAAAAATAAAAATAACTGAATACCAAGAGAAATGTAAAATTTATTAAAGAACTAACTTTGAAACATGAATCTGTTGAATATTGAAAAGTTACGAGATCTAATTTAGCAAATGTCTAAAACAATATTACAGCAGTATTGATATCGCTCACTTCCACGCATTGGTTTGCAGTGAGGATTGTAAATATAAATATAAATTATAAATATAAATGTAAATGCTATACTAATGATTTAAAATAAAGCTAAAATCAAAGAAGAAATCACAGTAATAACTTACACTAACCAAACAAGAAATCATAACAAATAACACCATGTCAGTATTCCAGTGCTGTAATGATTTTAAGTTAGAAAAGCAACATTTACAGAACAGGCTGCTCATTTAACATTCTTAGGATCTGTCAATAAGATCACTTTCGGCGTGAAACAGCCTATTTATTTTGATTAAAGGAAAATCTCTCAATGAAAATACTCTTGAGCAAATAGCAGGAGAGGTTCTTGACTTGTTCAGTGCCTAGAGCATTCTTGCATATCACAAGGGTTTGATAAAGAAGCAAATAGTGCTTGAGGATCTGAAAAAATGTCAATGCAGTTTGTGGATAGCCTGTTGAGATTACTAAAGAATATTGTTCCAACAAAGGGTGGGAAGCTAGAGATCTGATTAACTCCTTGGCTGCACTGTTTGTAGTTATTTAAAATGTACCACCTGAAGGACGGTAAGAGTGCTCTCTCTTACTGAAATAAACTTTCTAATGAGTCATTCATGCTGAGTGAAGCAGATACCAAATAATGCTTAACAAAGATAGCTGACTGCCAGGGTTTTGTTTTGATTCCTTTACTGTGGAAAAGAGTCATGTCTATGAAGGTCTCTATGCACAAGTCAGTTTTTTCCACTCTGTTGTGTGCATCATGTCTTTGGAAATATTTGCAGACAAGAGAAATATAATTCACATCAGTGATATAAGGACTGCAGCAATACAGTCTGACAGTTACTCCTCCACTATGTATAAATGTGTTATGCTTGCTATTCTCATTTACTTTGGCTGCTACAAAGTCTTGAAGCTGAACTTGCAAGAAGTTAAGGTATCATAGAATCATAGAATAGCTAGGGTTTGAAAGGACCTTAAGATCATCTAGTTCCAACCCCCCTGCCGTGGGCAGGGACACCACACACTAAACCATATCAACCAAGGCTTCGTCCAACCTGGCACAGAACACCATCAGGGATGGAGCATTCACAACTTCCCTGAGCAACCCATTCCAGTGCCTCACCACCCTAAAAGGAAAGAATTTCCTTCTTATATCCAATCTAAACTTCCCCCGTTTAAGTTTTAACCCATTACCCCTTGTCCTATCACTACAGTCCCTAATGAAGAGTCCCTCCCCAGCATCCCTATAGGCCTCCTTCAGATACTGGAAAGCTGCTATGAGGTCTCCACGCAGCCTTCTCGTCTCCAGGGTGAACACCCACAACTTTCTCAGCCTATCTTCATAGGCGAGGTGCTCCACCCTCTGATCATCCTTGTGGCCCTCCTCTGGACTTGTTCCAACAGTTCCACATCCTTTTGATGTTGAGGACACCAGAACTGCACACAATACTCCAGGTGAGGTCTCACAAGAGCAGAGTAGAGGGGCAGGATCACCTCCTTCGACCTGCTGGTCACCCTCCTTTTGACGCAGGCCAGGATATGGTTGGCTTTCTGGGCTGCAAGCACACACTGCCAGCTCATGTTCATTTTTGCATCTACAAGCACCCTGAAGTCCTTCTCCGTGGGGCTGCTCTGAATCTCTTCTTTGCCCAACCTGCAGCAGTGCCTGGGATTGCTCTGACCCAGGTGTAGGACCTTGCACTTGTCATGGTTAAACTTCATGAGGTTTGCATCAGCCCACCTCACAAGCGTGTCAAGGTCCCTCTGCATGGCATTCCTTCCCTCTAGTGTATCAACCGAACCACACAGCTTGGTGTCATAGGCAAACTTTCTGAGGGCGCACTCAATCCCACTGTACATTTCAGATGTTGAACAAGACCGGTCCCAACACCAATTCCTGAGGGACACCAGTCGTTACTGGTCTCCAGCTGGACACTGAGCCAGTGACCACAACTATTTGCATGCGGCCACCCAGCCCGATCTTTATGCACTGAGTGGTCCATCCATCAAATTGATGTCTCTCCAATTTAGAGACAAGGATGTCATGTGGGACAGTGTCGAATGCTTTGCACAGGTCCAGATAGATGACATCAACTACTCTACCCCTGTCCATCAGTTCCGCATCCCCATCATAGAAGGCCACCCAATTGGTCAGGCAGGATTTCCCCTTAGTGAAACCATGCTGGCTGTCACCAGCCACCTTGTTGGTTTTCATGTGCCTTAGCATGCCATCCAGGAGACTCTGTTCCAAGATTTTGCCAGGCACAGAGGTGAGACTGACTGGTCTGTAGTGCCCTGGGTCATCCATTTTCCCCTTCTTGAAAATGGGGGTTATATTTCCCTTTTTCCAGTTGTTGGGAACTTCACCTGACTGCCATAATTTCTCAAATATGATGGCCAGCGGCTTCGCAACTTCATTTGCCAGCTCCTTCAGGACCAGCGGATGGATCTCATCAGGACCCATGGACTTGTGCACGTTCAGATTTTTAAGATGGTCTGGAACCAGATCCTCTCCTACAGTGGGCCTAAGGTCTTCATTCTCACAGTCCCTGCATCTGCCTTCCAAGACTTGGGTGGTTTGGTCAGAGCCTTTGCCAGTGAAGACCGAGGCAAAGAAGTCATTCAGAACCTCAGCCTTCTCCAAATTCTATGTAGCCACTTCTCCCAAGAGCTTCCTGAGGTGGCCCATGTTGTCCCTAGTCTGTTTTTTATTTGCTACATACCTTTAGAATCCCTTCCTGTTATCCTTAACATCCCTAGACAAGTTTAATTCTAACTGGGCCTTAGCTTTCCTAACCTTGTCCCTAGCTTGCCGGACAACATCCCTGTTCTCTTCCCAGGCTGCCTGTCCTTGCTTCCACTTATTATAAGCCTCTTTTTTCATTGAATTTTCCTCAGCAGCTCCTTATCCATCCAAGGAGGTCTCCTGGCCCTCCTGCTGCACTTCGTTCATCTGGACGAGGAGCCTATATCTCTTCAGAAACAATGAGGGCATAAAGTGCTGTGTTTAGTTATTTTTGCTCTAGAAGTTAAAAAAGCCCATAAAATCTTACACAAAAATAAATGGCATAAAGGAAAACAGGAAGAACTATAGTATCATGTTATGTAGTAACACATTAAAAGCAGAATTCAGTTTTATAGGTCACCTGCTTTTTTTACAGAAAACCCTGAATAGAAAATGTTTATTTTCCTCAGAATATTTTTGTTTGGCTTTGGTTTTCAGCTGAAAGCCAAACATTTCAGGTTTTAAATGTAAAAATATCAAAATCTTTATTTAACTCAATATAATATAGATACAATAGATATTACTTAACTAGTAGGTATAACCTGAAAAGAAAATAGGAATTTAAGATAACCAGATTACAGACCCAAGTCTTGGTAATAATTGAGGCAGATCCAATTACATGCAAGCCCAGAAAAGCAGGAAGCAAGAAGCCCTTGTCATTATGCAAGTACATGACCTACAATTTTTTGTCTTTTTAGGTCACCTGGAAGACTTGAGTTGGAAATAACTTATTTCTATTCATACTGTTTAAATAATAAATTAATAATTCTAACAGAGCTTATAACTTTTAGTTTAAACAACCTGACTTCTTATTCAACTTTCTTCAACCAATGCTTGCACATTACTGCCCAGTAAAAAGAACAAGCTTGATGCTGATAAAGTTGAATATTGTCTTTATTTGCACTGAGATCTTAACAACTCCTATTTTTTTGAATCATGGGTACACAAGTTTGCAATAAAGGTTCATTTGCTATTGTAAATGTTATCTTTGATTACATGGAATTTGTTCCAGTCAACAGGACTCTAAACAATTTGTAATACAATCCTCAGAAGTAATTCACAAGAGCAAATACAAGTTGATGTGCATGCTAGAAGCAGGTTATATCATTACCATTTTCCTAAGTTTAGGACACAAAGAACAAGGCGTATAATATTACAGAGACCATCCCTAGTTCAAGAGCTAGGCCAACATCTACATTTTCCCCACTTCAGTGTAAATCACTATAACTGCTTGAGAGCTGATGATAGCTATGATTTGATATAATGGATATGTTAGCTGTGCTCTTATTTCCCTGTCACACCAATGTACAGATAGATAAAAATGAAACAATATTATATTCTGTGGATAATGTGGATTATATTTTACTAATACATATTTCTGAAGAAACTTCTTGTTTGTACTTGTGAAAGGACCTGTTTCAAATGTATTTGATAATCAAGGTCTGGAGATAAAAACATCTGATTTATCTAACCAGTTACACATGAGACAATTCAAACTGCAAAGTTTGACAATAATTCAAAGTGTAAACAACATCAGTATCAATCATGTGTTTAGTAAATCTAAGGAAAACTGAAATCATATCTAAATATAATGACAGCCACATTTCAATGTTATAAGCAATATATTTAAAATATATAATGTGAATATACTGACAACATTCAGTTCTGAATATTATATTCATTGGAAAGCCATTTTAAAGTATTTTTTGTGTGTGTGTAGCAGCACAGGTGATTTTACTTGTGTGTGGTATCACAGTGATGATACCACTGTTACCTTGGTCATTTACTGTTACCTTGGTCACATGAAAATGTGTACAGTATTTTTTTTGTAGTACTTTATACTTCTCACACATCAAAGTGACAATATTCCCTTTGCATTTTCCTTTTATTTTTATCTCAGAATGAGACTGTATTTTTTTCTGAAGTGCATTTTGACCTTCTGCTTCAAATTGCATTCTAATTTCACAAAATGATTTACTTTAACTTGAATTTACTTTCTTCAGCATTTACACTAAATTAGCAAGATTACTGAGGATTTGACCCAGGAAAAATGAGCACTTCCACATGTAATTTGGATTATTTCAGAGACATATCTCAGCAAAGTCAATAGCTCAAGTGGGACCAGACTTTGATACACACACTCATTTTACAGTTCCACTTTATTTTATAAGGTGTCCAGTAGAAGTGAATGGACATGATTTTGATACATTTTTCTTTGTGTGCTGAAAAATAAATTACCCTTTCAGTTGTATATGTCTGGCTCTCAGAATAAGATAATTCAGTGTTTCATGGAAACCTGCTTGAATGAAAATTAAATGCATCATTTTTTGTCCTGCCCTTCGTTGATCTGAAAAACAGCTAGTTGCTCTCCTCTCAGTAGCTTTTCTTTATGCATTTGAAAACTGGTATCATGGTCTAAAACAGGTTTCAGTTTTTCTAGCTCAAACAATTCCAGTTTCTTTAATCTCTTTTTTATAAATCTCATAAGTTGATTTGTCTTTTTTTGAAAAAAGCACAGCACCAAAGTATCCTATCAGTTTGTGTAGTTTCCTTAATTGTTTCAATTCGTTATTTTTTAAAGGTCTGAAGAACAAGAAAAAATAGAATATTAAAAGATTTATCTTCCACATATTCTAGACATGCAATCCAGAAATGCCTATGGTTTCTTTTATGTTCTTTATAGTTTAAGAAAATAGTTTCTGAGGGCAATGGATAGTCTTTAAGAAAGAGACTTTGTGGAGATTACAAATAATTCTCAGGTTTTAAGGATTTTTTTTTTTTAAGACGGGAGGAAATACTTGGCTTCCTTGTTGACAGCCATTTTCTTAATATACTGCAAAATAAGATTTGCTATTTTGATTAACTTTCTGGTTTTATTCAGCGATTCAGGCTGTTTCTTCATCTATATGTCCAATTTAGACTTCCACATTTGATTTCTTTTCAATGCAATATTTCTCCTACTTTTATATCGAATTTACTCTTACTGATTTCATCTTATTTCTACAATTAATCATGATAATTCTAAATTCTAATCCTATTCCTCATATATTTTGTAATTCCGCCAAGGTTGGTGACAGCCCATGTATTTAAGTGGGTTTGTCTATTTCACCATACAAGATACTAAAATAAACACTAAATAGTATTTTTCCAAGACAGGTTCACTGGGTCAGTTGCTGAAGCGAGTAACTCGAGAGAGGACGCCTTCAACACCAGAGCGGGGGGAAGCTCAGTGTCCAGGAGCCTCAACTCAAAGCGGCAAGAGCCACCGAGGGAGCCTCAAGTCCTCGACAGGACCTGCCCAGGAGCCGGCAGCTCAGCTGACGTGAGCGAGCAGCTGACTCACAGGGGGCGGAGCCAGGAGGAGTGGCACCAGCCCTGACTGGGTAAAAACCTGCCCCAGGGAGCGCGAGTGGCCAGGAGGGTGGTGAGGGAGGTTGGGCAGGACAGTGGGCGCTCACCTTATGAACAGAGGCCGGTCTGGGAGCTCTGCTCTGGCTGTCCCGGCGGTGGCAGCTTGGGTACCTAGGCAGAGCCGATGAGAGGGGAGGCTGCAGTGTAGAGCTCGGAGTGTAGAGAGTGCCTGCACTGGTCTGGTGAGGGTAGGGTGCACAATGGGCAGGGCTGCGCTCAGTGCTCCCTGGTGGAGGTCCTCCTGCGGCAGGTGGCTGAGCTGCGGGATGCTGTTAATAGGCTGAAAGATGTCAGGGAAGCTGAGAGGAAGCAGGAATGCTTGCTCCCTGCCCAAACTCTGCAGGGGCCTCAAGCGTCCACTGTAGTTCATGCCGGAAAGAAGGAGGCCACTAACCCAGGAAGCTGGGAAACAGCAACAACAACAAAAAAAAAAAAACAAAAAAACCCAAAAACGGAGAAAGAGAGCAGTTAAAAGGGGCTTCCTCCTAAATCTGTTGTCCCCACCCAGAACCGCTTTGCAGTTCTACAGGGGGCTGATGAGGAAAAACACTTGCACCAGAAACAGGTGGCTGGTGCGCTGGTAAAGAAGATCCCTACTGGTGCTGCCAGGAAAAAGCAGTGGGTCGTAGTAGTAGGACACTACTTTGAAAGGCACAGGGGCACTCATCTGTCAGCCTGACCCAGTCTCAAGGGAGGTGTGCTGCCTACCAGGGGCTCAGGTCAGGGATGTTGCGGAGAGGCTGACTGGTCTAGTAAGCCCCACTGACTTATTACCCACTGTCGTGGTTTAAACCCAGTCAGGCAACTTGTTCACTCACTCCCAGTGAGTGGTGCCAGGCTGACAACAATCGACGACCCCCCCCCCCCCCCCCTTCCCCACCAGGGCTCTCCCCTTCCCCCTTCCCGGAGGAACGGGGAGGAGGATTGAAAGGGTTCAACTCCTATGGGTTGAGACAAGAACAGTCCAACAACCAATTTACAACACAAATCACCACCGCTACTACCAACAACAACAATGATAAGAGAAAATAACAAGGGAAGAGAATACAATACCACTCACCAAGAAACGAGTCCAACCCGGAAGCCCGTGTCCTTCCGGATAACTGCCAGTTACCCCCCACCCCGGGCATGATGTGCTGTGGTATGGAATACCTCTTTGGCTAGCCTGGGTCCGGTGCCCTGTCTCTGCTTCCTCACAGCTTCCCCTCCTCCCTGGCAGAGCATGAGCCTCACAAAGTCCTTGGTCAGGGTAAACATCACTTAGCAACAACCGAAAACATCGGTATCACCAGCGCTGTTCCCAGGCTGGAAGTCAAAACACAGCACTGCACCAGCTACCACAAAGGAGAAACATGACTGCTACTGCTGAACCCAGGACACTCACTTTTAGTGATCCAAGTGGGTGCTAGTGATATAGATACCAGTAGCCAAGAAAGCATAAAGAAGGACTACAGCACCCTGGGAGAGGTGGTTAGGGGTTCTGAAGCTCAGATTGTCTTTTCATCAATTCTCCAGGATACTGGGGGAGGACCCCAGAAAGGCTATGAGGATTGGCCAGGTTAATAAATGGTTAGAAGGGTGGTGCCATAGTCAGGAGTTTGGGTGTCTTGAACATGGGACCCAAGTTAGTAGGTCAGGTTGACTGGGGGCTGGTGGAGCTGGTCTGATAAAGAAGGGGAACAGTGGTTTTGCTAGGAGGCTTGCCAGACTGGACAAGGATGCTTTAAACTAGATGTGTTGGGGGAGCGGGGCATCATTCCATCCCAACACACACAGTCAGTTGCCAGCACCTATAATAAATTCTTGGAGCAATACAGAGATATTCCAGCCGCTGCAGCCAATGAGCTGGATTTATTTTGAGCTCGGCTCAGATGCCTCTGTACAAACGCCTGTAGCATAGGGAACAAACAAGAGGAATTAGAGATGTGTGCATGTCTATGGGGGTATGATATAATAGGCATCAGAGAAACATGGTGGGATGGCTCCTATGACTGGAGTGCTGGAACGGAAGGTTACAGGCTCTTTAGAAAAGGCAGGCCTGGCAGGAGGGGAGGGGCAGTTGCCCTTTATGTTAGGGGTAGGCTGGAGAGTATGGAACTCTGTCTGGGGACAGGTGAGCAGTTAACAGAGAGCTTGTGGGTCAGGGTTAAAGGGAAAACAGCTATGGGAGACATTACTGTGGGGATCTGTTACAGACCGCCTGATCAACAGGAATCTGTGGATGAAGCACTCTATAGACAGATAGAAAAGCCACATGCTTCCAGGCCCTTGTTCTCATGGGTGACTTCAACCACCGTGACATCTGTTGGAACGACAGTACGGCTTGGCACAAGCAATCCAGGAGGTTCCTTGATTGTGTGGAAGACAACTTCCTTCTGCAAGTAATAGAGGAGCCGACAAGGAGAGGTGCCATGCTTGACCTTGTGCTCACCAACAGGGAAGGGCTGTTTGGAAATGTGACACTTCAGGTCAGCCTTGGTTGCAGAGCTCATGAGATGGTCGAATTTGAGATCCTCAGGACAGTGAGAAGAGCATGCAGCAAGCTCACTGCCCCGGACTTCAGGAGAGCAGACTTTGGGCTCTTCAGGAACCTGCTTAGTTCCATGGGATATAGCCCTAGAGGGCAGGTGGGCCCAAGATTGTTGCTTGGTATTCAAGGATCACCTACTACAAGCTCAGGAGTGCTGCATCCCAACCAGAAGGAAGTGCAGCAGGAGGGCCAGGAGACCTCCTTGGGATGGATAAGGAGCTCCTGAGGAAACTTCGAGGGAAAAAAGAAGCTTGTAAAAGGTGGAAGCAAGGACAGGTGGCCTGTAATACTCAATTAAAAATGAATGTTTCTAGGAAGGCCCCCACTGATAAACCTATTAATTAGAACAAGAGTCAGAAAAATTAATATTTTGAATCTTAATCAAGAGTATAAAAATCTGGGGTTTTATTTTTTTTTCCATTGAATATTCACACTCAGTATTTTTAAGGTCTTTTTCTATCAATACTGCAAATTATTGTTTGTTTGAGTTAGATGAACAAGAGAATAGAGCATGATACCGGACATCCGTGGAAGCACAGGAAATACATAATTCATCAGAATCAGAAATTCCTCAGGACAGTGAGAACAGTGTGCAGCAAGCTCACTGCTCTGAACATCAAGAGAGCAGACTTTGGTGTCTTCAGGAACCTGCTTAGTAAGGTTCCATGGGATAGAGCCCTGGAGGGCGGGGGGCCCAATGTATAAGGAGCTGCTGAGGAACCTTTGAGGGAAAAACGTGGCTCATAAAAGGTGGAAGTAAGGACAGGCAGCCTGGGAAGAATACAGGGATGTTGTCTGTGAATCTAGGGACCAGGTTAGGAAAGCTAAGGCCCAGTTTGAATTAAATGTGGCTAGCGATGTGAAAGACAACAGGAAAGGATTCTACAGGTACTTTGCAAATCAAAGATGGACTAGGGACAACATGGGACCTCTCTTGAAGCTATGAGGAGAACTGGCTACACAGGATTTGGAGAAGGCTGAGGTTCTTAATGACTTCTTTGCCTCGGTCTTCACTGGCAAATGCTCTGACCACACCACCCAAGTCTTGGGAGGCAGAGGCAGGGACTGTGAGAAGGAGGACCTTAGGCCAACTGTAGGAAATAATCTGGTTCGAGGCCGTCTGAAGAAACTGAATGTATACAAGTCCGTCAGACATGGTGAAATCCATCCGTGGGTCCTGAAGGAGCTGGCAAATGAAGTTGCTAAGCCACTGTCCATTATATTTGAGAAATCATGGCAGTCAGGCGAAGTTCACAGGGACTGGAAAAAGGGAAATATAACCCCCATTTTCAAGAAGGGGAAAATGGATGACCCAGGGCACTACAGACCAGTCAGTCTCACCTCTGTGCCTGGCAAAATCTTGGAACAGAGTCTCCTGGATGGCATGCTAAGGCACATGAAAACCAACAAGGTGGCTGGTGACAGCCAGCATGGTTTCACGAAGGGGGCTATTCCATTCTACTCTATTCTACTCTATTCTACTCTATTCTATTCTATTCATTTCTATTCTATTCATTTCTATTCTATTCATGTGATGTGTTGCTGTGCTAGACAAACATACTTCTATTAGCTTTGAATAATTATGTTCAAAATCAAAACAGGTGTCTCTGTAAAACAAGTAATCAACACTGGAAAGGCTACATTAGTGATAATACCTTTGAATAGCATTGCATTAGCTTAGGTATCTGTAACAAAGCACTGCATTGTGGAGTGGAGGTATGTCCTGGGAGACCTCACTTGAAATTTTTTTCCAGTTTGAAAAGGTAGCTGTTATTTTTGTGTTTATTTATTTTCAGCTGGCTGTGCAGCCACTTCACAATCATTACATCTAGAACACATTTTTCTGTTTCTCTATAAGTTTATGTCAACAGCTTTTACTAAATAAAGATTCCTGTGGTTTTTCTATCAACTCTATTCCATCCTTCTCACCTCTTAAAAAATGTAACCTAGATACTTCTACATAGTTTGCTGTTTAAAAAATCTGTAATTTCTGATTCTGATTTCTCCTCAGCTCTCAAAAATTTTAAGTAGCATTTGAGAGATAACAATGAGAAGTCCTGCAATTGCTCTCTATTATACATTTCTTCAAGGCCTGCAGTCTTAAATATTTCTAGCTTTAACTGAGTGCTCCTTAAACTGTTCTCTCTCTCTCTCCATTCTTGCTTATATGTGTACATACATGTTAATTTTAGCCTCTGGCCACAGTCAACTTTTTTCATTAAGTCTCAGGGTAAAAAAAAAGGAGGGAGAGGAAGCATGTCAGTCTCTTATGTATTATCTGTTATATCAGCTGTAACTAAATCAGCACTAGGTTTAGGATGCCTCAGAAAGATGCACTATGCCTCATAGCACCCTGTGAGGCACTAGCTCAATATAGACCAATCAGGGAAATAGCTATACTGCTTTTAAAGTTGGAAGTAAAATTTGCTTGAGTTCAATAGGAATCTTTACAGTGACTTCAGCAGAATTTGCATCAAGTATTTAGGACAAGGTACTGGAACAGTCTTTAAGTAAAAAATGTATATCAAAAATCCAAATTTGTAAACGTCAGTTGTTAATTTCTAAGTTTTCCATGGTCAAGTTCACTGAATCTCCCACTCAACCTTTCTCTACCACCTGCTCTGTTTTATACACACATCTCCCAGCGTTGACAAGGAGCTAAAGGAAATAGCAGCAACAGGTATAGCAACCAAACTTGCTACACCTGTTGCACATAAAGGCCTGTGCCAGGGTAAATGAAAGCCAAACAAGGAAGACAGTTGCTGTGTGATAGCAACATGATGGAAGCCACAGTCAGTTCACAGAAATTAGAACTAGGGGTAATGCAATTTCTGAGAAATGTTGCATCCTAATGCCATCATCAGTGCTTTCAAAGAGGCAGCAACAGCATGATTGTGTTGGGTTGTGGAAGGCTGGATAAGTAGGTATGTTTGGATAAAGAATATTAATCAGACTGCTGTTCTCATCTTTTCGAAGATACTATTTATACTAGACAGAATTATCCTGAGGGCAAGCAACACACCCAGACCAGGTTAGCCCAGACTGATCCATATGTGATTACTGTGGCCTTCTGATGGCTGACAGGCCTTTGGATCTGCTTTGCAAAGAGAAACAATGACTTTATACTAGGTAGGTATTATAGATATAGCAAATGACTGTAAATATATGAAGCAGCAATGGAAGCTTTTCTGTTTTGGTGGAAAAAATTATAGTTCATAATCTCTTAATTTTGAAATAACTTAAAAAGTGCCATGGATGCAGGGTTCTACATGTAAAATGCATGAAATTGTGTGTGCAGGTAGCACATGCATTCCTTAAGGAAACCTAAATCTAGTAAGCCATGTGTTGATAGTGAGCATTCTTTCTTACTGAGCTTGGCTGCCTGTACTGTTAATTGCTTGAAGTATCTCTGATAAGCCTTTGGCCCAAGTAAATGTTTACTCTCCTAATCAATTTCTGCGCATACTTCATGTGTTAGCACTTTAGATCATTTCTAGCATGTATATTAGGTGTGACCACTATTTTTGGAGGACAAAGGAAGGCAATATCAAAGAAACAAGGTTATCCTGTGCTGTTTGACACTGGTGTCAGAAACGTTTACGAGCATTTTTTTCTTCTAATGCTATAGGTGTGTCCCTATACAGCTCCTTTAATAGAGACAGAGAGCTTCCTTCAATATCAAAACTCAAAACTTTGTCTTAGGTAAACTAATTTCACTTATTTATTATCTCTAGTCTTCTTGTCTTATATAGAAATCTAAACTCTTCCATTTTTTTGGTGACCCTACTGGTGTTAATTGCTTTATCACAACCAACCCATTCATCTCAGATTAGAAAAAAAAGACATAAAATAAATCTGTCCTTTTAGTGTAAATGATTGATAGCAACCCTCTCTTGCTGAATAGCTGAATCCTCTTTCACTAGTCTTCATATGCAATAGTAATTTAAAAAGAAAATTGTGTTTCCACTGTTAGACTACTGTTGAGTAGAATTCCTTTGCATGAAAAATATCAAAGGGAAAAGTAGGTATATGAATGCAGGTGTTACGAATCTTTGGGTAAAAATTATTAACAGGCCTTTGAAACAATAAGAAAAGAAAAACAATGCAAGAAAAGCAAAAATTAGGCTGCATTGACAGGGGGCAAAACAAAACAGCAAAAAAAAATCTCAGCAAGTCTATAAAGAACTCCAAAGAACAGATTAATCTGAGAATCTTTCCAAATTTCTTTTTCCCTCCTTTCATCTTACAGTTGATTTCAACTTAGCCCTTTGGCTACTGTTTTTACTGTGACTTCAGAGATGAGCAAAATATGACAGTTTCCTTTATAATTTTTGTAACTCATACTGTTTAACAGGCAGTTACTATGCCAAGTACATGATAAAATAATGTAATTTTTTTTTTTTTTTGTTATTAAACTTGTTATTATGGAAACTGGTGAAGCAAGGAAAACATTCAGAATAGGAGGTAATACCTATGCCATGCAATCTTTTATTTTAAGTAGTAACAGTAGAGTATCTTTTGAGATGGAACCAAATAACTATCTTTATATCATTGGCAGGAAATACCAGCATTGACTACATAGAATGAAAGATAACATTTCTGTCAATTTCAATATCACATGGCCTTACAAGCCACAAGGTGGGCATAGAAACTAATGGAAGAGAGATAGTAGTGTTGGAAATGTGTTATATGTGAAGATAAAATGTGTCTTTTTATGAAATTGAAGATATTTTTCATGCCTGGGGAAAATGCAGTAGAAGAAATCCAAACTCTTCATTTGGGCCTGGTTTATATGACTGCATCTTGCCAAAGATGTCCATACAAAGAGATAGATTTATATTTTTCTATAACTTTTGATGATGCAAAGCATAATCTAAGAAGCCACAGTTTACTCTCTGACCGTGCAGCAGAATGATGGATAAGAAAAAAATAACAGAATGTAACTCAGTATAGTCCAGCTCTATCATGAAAATGAACAGTTGGGAGCTAAGTGTTGCTTGAGATCAGATTCTGAAATGTTCTGTTCTGCTGGGTCTGTGAGGCAAGTTGACAGAGAAAATAGTGGGCCTCAGGGAATACTGACAGAATTCTTGCAATATGCACAATGCCTGGAGTGACAAGCCAGTACCTGAATGTAAAAGGAAAAAGCTGAGGGAGATAAGGAAAGAAAAGGTAAGAGAACCTAAAGGTAACAATTGAAAAAGTTAACATATATGAAATAAAATAAAATAAAATAACCCAATAAATGTCAGACTGTGTGGACCAGATCTCAGAAATAAAATATAACTCAATACCTGAAATATATTTTAACTGAGATGACTTCATGCTGCCAGAATCAGTTCAAGGATGTGCAGGTATGAGATTTTGATTTACCTCATCAGATACAAGTATCACCTTCAGAGAGAATGGCTTTATTGTGATATTAATATAAATAATAAATATAATTAAAATGTAACTGCACTGAAAACAATCAATTTGCATCAGTATAGTAAAACTACTCATGAGAATAAAACCAGAGTTCTACATCTGCATTGGGGTTTGGATTCCGAGTCACACAGACCAACAGCATGCAAGGGCTTAATGCCAGTCTTTGGTTGAGGTTTATATGTACTATTTAATATGGTTTTACTGAGTTGTGCATAGAAAAAAAAAGCAATTTCAAAGCCAGAAACTTTATTTAAAAACATGATCTTTTAACAATAAGTTTGACGATATATTTCTGTGTGCGCATGTATCTGTAATGACTACTAGATGATTCCTATAGAAGCTTTGGTATATGCAAATCTCATTTCAGAACAGAGGTGTCTGTATGCAAAATCATACAGTATTCTAAAATCATTTCTTCTTTCTATGCTTAGGAAGAAAAAGACAATAATTATTAAAAAAATGGTTGATAACATTTATTTAGAAAATGTGGCAGACTGCGTGTTATGACAGGTTATCCAAGTGTGTCCCCAGCAGGAAGCTGGCCAAGTATGAAGGCTTAACTTTTCTCTTATCTTCTCATTTGGTAATGTAATACATTGATGAGACAATATAAAAGGGTTCTCAGTTCCTGCTCTTTCAATCCTGTAGCTTAAAAGAAAGCTTTATTCACCATTTTGTGTCTAGAACCCTACCTACATCATGAATTAATAAAAATAAGATTTTAAGCAACATACTGGCTTAGAATGTGCATCAAGGCAACCACTTCATGAAAGTAAACAGACATATCAGAATTGCACCACCTCTTGTTTCCAGCTCCCTCCCCCAGTGTACAGATACAGTACACTCTGTTTTGTAAAAATCAAAAAGCTTATTTTTGGAACAGGAAGAAAGCTCACTTTTCACAAAGCATAGAGTCACATACAGCAATGATTTGGGCTGGGAGGTTCATTTGGTCGACTACCACAGTCCAGCAAGTTTGATTTCAGGACTCCTGAAATATTGTTTATGATGGGTGCGAAACCCTAACCTCAAGTATCTTTACCAAAGCTAACTCCACTTCACGCTCTGCAACTCAGTCTGTTCCCTGACAATTAGAATAGCTTTTAAGTTTTATCGATTTTTAACCAAAATTCTCTTGTGCAACTGGAGGCTATCACTTATCTTCCTTTTCTTACTGGCTAAGGAGAATAACTGGTCCCAGTCTTCCTTAAAATGCAGCTTTTTAGATTCAAGGGCTGTAATACGCCTTTTCAGTCTTCTTTGGCTGTAGAATGTACATGCACAGTTCTCTTAGCCTTTTCTCAGCTGTCTTGTTTCTCAAACCTTTTATTATTTGTCTCTCCTCTGAACTCTCTCCAATTATTTTTTTGTTTGTGTTTTTTTTTGGTTTTGTTTTCTGTTTGGTTTTTTTTTTTAATCTGCTGCCCCAAACTGCAGCTTAGTCCAGACTAGCATGGAGTGCAACATAACCATTTCTTCTTCTTTATTTTTATATGATACTTCTTTTAAAAGGACTTGAAAAGAGTGGGAGAAAAATTATGCTAGTTCTCTAACTGGCTCCTTTTGGAGATGTAAGGAAAGAGAATATTCATGTGTATTGGGTTGACATGCCCAGTTGTTGGTAGTTGGGAGGTCAGGGGTGGCCTCTGTGAGAAGAGGTCAGAGCCACCCTGTGCCCAGTGGAGGAGGTGCTCCAGGTGCCTCAGCAGGTACTCCCTACAGCCAGGTGAGGAGACCACAGCGGAGGAATGGAAAAGAATATGAGGAAGGAGGAACATCAAAAAGAAACCTCTGTGTACTGCCTACAACCCACCACCACCTCATCCCCCTGCACCACCTGGGGTAGGGAGTGGAGGCTGAATTGAAGGACTGGAGTTGAGCCTTTTTCTTTACCACTACCAGAATTATTATCAGTAATTAAATATTTTATTTAACAATAAATTAATCCTCAAATCAAGCTTCTTCTGCCCACAAAGGTAAAACTATCTGCTTGTCTTGATCTTGACTCGTGACCTTCTTTACTCCTGTTCTTCCTACTTTTCTTCTCCATTCCCATGAGGAAGTAGGGGAGCAAATGAGCAGCTGGGTGGACATTTAGCTGTTTGCCAAGATTAACTCAGCACATTATGGTAGAATTTTTTTTAGGTTAAATTATGCATATTTTTCTGTGTTTCTTATGTCTGGATTTTTTGAAATGAGAAATAATTGCATCTAAACTCAACAAAATGTTAATAGCACACGCACACACACAAAAAGGTGTCTTGAGTGACAGCTTGTAAAAGTATTAAAAAATAAAACTAAAATAAAAAAATGAAAATCATTGAATAAACTCCATCACTTTATAGAGTGAGAAAAAAACCCACATGTTGTGAATATAGCTCATATTTTGACAGCTACTTGAATCTGCCACTATAACAAAAAAGAAATTGCCTGTTCATAGGTCTACATCAGTATTTTACTTTGGATCAGGGGAATACTTCTGCAATAAATCTCCAGATCATATCTGCTTCCTGTACTTAGGTTCTGATTCTGAAGAATACGCATTTAATCCATTCAGATAAAAATAAACTAAAAACCATGATCCAGGAACTTAATGTGCTCCCACTCCAGGATAGTATTCAGTCCAGGGGACCAGATGAGCTAATTTGAAGTAAAGCATCCAAACCGTATATAATGTAGATACTGGATCTGCATCCTTTGTTTTGCTGAAGACATCTGCTCCTGTTATGATTCACTGCTTGCTGTTATTCCTATAACTCTTACTAAGAGAATATTTTGGTTCTCCCCTTAACAGTTCATCCCAAAGAGAGGCAGAAGACCTGATGCATAAGACATTGGTGGTCTATGACACCAAAGAAAGTTTCCATGCAGAGTGCCATCTAGGGACTACAGCATCTACACTTGAAATCTGAATGATGTGTGGGCTGCCTGAAAGTTGAGTGTAACTGAGACTGCCTGCCAATACAGGTGCATAAACAATTAACAAAGCATTTAGCAAAGACTGAGAATTTCAGAGCTGTTGTTCCCTCTGTCAGTTTCTAATCATCATTTGGGTCAAAAGTAGTGGGAGAAAAAAATATTTCCTGTATATCTGAGGTTTGTGGAGACTTCCTTATTGTGGTCAACTTGTGTGCCTTTCCAAACCTGAAGGGCTATTAGGAAATTACTAATATTTGCTGATTCCTGTAGATGTGATCTGGGCAACCACTTCTGAGCCCTCTTTTCATCATTACCTGGTAGGCATCCTCTTCTGTTATGCATGTACATAAAACTGATCACATAATAACCTGTAGATCTTATTTATAATGTGCAACAGGAAGCTTCATTTGCACATTTTTACTTTAGTGACTTAAATATGCAGTGTGATACTTATATTAATACCTTTACTTATTTAATTCAGTTATTAAGGTCCTTTTAGGCATTGTCATGCATGTTATATTGTTATTCAAATTCCACTTGAATTTTCTCATGTATCGCATATACTGACTACCAATCTCTAAATTTCTATTTACCATCAGAGATGAGAAAATAAAAAGACGATTAACTCATATGGCAGATTTAGTTTTGATGAGGTAACAAAGCTTGCTTCTATTTTGTTTTGATGAGGTAACAAAGCTTGCTTCTATTTTATTTTGATCAGGATTTCTGAGTCAGCAAAGGTTGAGAGGGCTGCCTGAGGAGTAGGTTATGTCATGTTTCTTCTTTTGGCCTGTATAATATTCCCACTTAGGGGAATATTAACATGTTAGATCCTTTGTACAACATTTCTCTCTGTCAGCACCTTGCTTTGAGACTTCTGTCGTCCTCAGAAAAATGACACTTGGCATATGACTACAGTGGCTTGGGGATTGGATGGATTCATCTTCTGTTTGTCATTCAGTAACAGATTCACATTGAATCCTCCACATGCCTAAAGATAATAACTGAAGTTGAAACATTCTTTTTGACATTTTAAGTCTTTTGTTTGTAAAATTTGATATCTGATATTCACTGGTCCATGTTTTTCAATTTTGTTATTCAACACTTAACTGTTAGTCCTAAATATAGAGAATTTTTGAGCAGGTGCTACTTTTATTTCCCCACAGATTTGTATAACTTTCAAAGAACCAAGAAAAGCCCATAGTAATAATATTGCCACAATTATATAGCTTTTAATAACAAATTATTACAGAAAAAATGAATAATAATAAACACATATATTTGAGATATAGACACACATAGTCTTTTTATAAACCATTTGTATATGTATTCCATATGTGATAAAAAGTTGTTGGGATTACCAGGAACTCACATACGAGAAAACATCATATTTTGCATAGTGGTCACATAGTTCTGTCATGCACACAATTGTATATCAGACTATGAAGACTGTCCATAAATACTCATGTAGTTTTCATTAGACTGCACATGTAAATCCACAACCAAAACTACTAGTTCCATTGATTCTCTATTTCAGAATGGGGACCAGGGAAATGAACATACTGATATCTTGTCCTGCACTGATAGAAAAGAAGGGAAAGAAAGCAGAGAGGCAATCTGCTGTATCTTCAATACCCCTTTCTAGCATATCCATTAATTAGCCAACTGCAGTCAGTGAGAACTCTGTTCTGTGAGGTTATTTTCAATGACATGTCCTATAATACTGTGCTGCACTCGTTCAGTCATAACACCACTAAGCAATTTGCTTTAAGTTATTGAAGAAAGACCAGTGCTATGAACAAAAAGAAAACAAACCAATAACAATGTTTCAAAATAATGAGTCATATGACATTACATTATAATGATAGCTCCTAATTCCAGTTATATAAAGTGGATTTTAAAATGGACTTTTCATAGGTAAAACCTTCTAAAAATCCCTCAACTTGTTGCCCATTTGAAGTTGCCCATTGCTCATGATTTACAGATGATAGTAAGTCCTTATTCAGGAGCTCTACCCTTTTGAGTTTTATGAACATCATCACATACGTTTGCTGGATTAAATACTTTAAACATATGTATTCTTGAGGTAGGACACACTTTTATTGATATAAATTTGGAATAACTGTAATTATTATATGTCGTGGTTTAAGCCCATTTAGCAAATCAGCCATGCAGCCACTCGCTCACTCCCCGCCCTTCCTCCCCCCCCCCCTCCTGGAGGGATGGGGAGGAGAGTCGAAAGAATGTAACTCCCACAGTTTGAGATAAGAACAGTCCAGTAACTAAGGTATAACACAAACCACTGCTGCTACCACCGATAATAATAATGATAAGGGAAATAACAAGGGAAGAAAATACAACCGCTCACCACCTGCCGACCGATACCCAGTCCGACCCAAGCAATGATCTAGCCCTTCTGGGTAACTGCCCCCCAGTTTATATAGTGGTCATGACGTGCTGTGGTATGGAATACCTCTTTGGCTAGTTTGGGTCAGGTGTCCTGTCTCTGCTTCCTACTGGTTTCCCCTCCTCCCTGGCAGAGCATGAGGCTTAGAAAGTCCTTGGTCAGAGTAAACATTACTGAGCAGCAACTAAAAACATTGGTGTTATCAGTGCTGTTCCCAGGCTGAAAGTCAAAACCACAGCACTGCACCAGCTACTGAGAAGGAGAAAAATGACTGCTACTGCTGAACACAGGATAGTATCCACCCCTTATTTCATACCATTCACCATGCTCAGATCCCACATTTTCAATATACCATCCCTTTTATATATATATATATATGTACATATATATACATCCGCACACACACACACACACAGAGAGAGAGATCGTTCCTTAGTGCATGGAGCAATCCCTATAAAGCTGCTGAGTCTATCCATTCCATGACTGCTACTGCTGAACCGAGGACGTTATAGTAGAGTTTTCTTTTCCCATTCAGAATTTTGAGAGAGTGGCTACAGAATTTGCATGCTTACTAATTTAGACATGATTTTGTTATTTCCTTATGTTTTAAAGGTGTGTGTCCAAAACACTTTTTAGAAAGACCCACTATCTGACAGTGGAGTTAATTTTCTACTATCTTGAAGACAGAAGTATGATCCATGTATTAAATATCATTATAACAGTAAAAACAACTGTCATAAAAAGAAACAGCTAAAAATTACCGTACTAAAAAGACTATGGAATTCAAAGAAATATGAGTTTGGGCATGCCACTTTAGTTACTCATGTTCAATGTCCACAGAAAATTACTAAACCATGGGATCAAAAGCTGTGGTAGTTAATTAGTTGTGGGCCCATTTAGCATGTTTCTTAGACCAAAAAGTTTATTATTTCGCAAATCATCATTCACTGTATTATTAAAGCCTATGCAATGCATACATTTGTGAAATTTCATGGTGTAAGACAACATGAGAATGTGGTGAGAGGGTTTACCATTATAGAGAAAAGTTTAGTTTCTCTGTATTACTGAATGCTGTTTATGTCTGTCCTTTCCTTTTTTAAGCATGAGAAGAATATGCAGCAGACACAGAAAAACTCAGGGATATAGTTCCCATTTTTCTCACAAAACAAAAAACAACAACAATAAAAGAATAATTAATGCTGCTGTATGCACATCATGGTTTCTTGATACAGTTTAGGCAAACAGCCAAGCTATATGATTTTTGGTTTACAATAACAAAACCACAACAACAAAAAAAAAAGGAAGATCTAATAGATACTTTCCTTTTTCAATATGATTTTCTAAGATTCCTCAGGAAATTAGTGCCAAGTTCCTCAGTTACGCCTCCTCACCCATACTTGCTCTTTTCAGTTCCATTGTACTTCAGCATACATAAATACAAAAAATATTTGTATTTCAGCTAATTTAGAGGAACTAAAATACCTCTGATTTACCTTTCAAATACCCTGGATAATTTTGTATCCCATATGGTTGCCTCTGTTTTTCCTGCAGTGACTCCTGTGGAAGAGATCAGCTGCTTTCTTAAAGTCTGCACTTTTAAATACTTTTTTTTCTGACTCAGAGACTGAATAGAACTAATTGAGGACAGATCAGACTAAGTTTTTCTGGTTTTCTGAGGTAAACCAGACAGTTGCTTTCTTTTCTGCTTTGTCTAAGAAATTATAACATATGTGTCTTAATCCATAAGGCCTCAAATGTGTCTGAGTTGTATATAACCTATACCATTCAATAATATACCTGCATGTCATGCATGTATAATATTTAACAAAAGAAAGTTTAACAAAAATCAAGCAAACATACACTTTGCTTGTGTGCCTATGTGTGGAAGTCTTAGGTATGCATTGCAAAATCTCCACAGACATATACTGAAAATTCAAAAGCCAGTTGGATTTCCCTGCAGTAGTCTTACTCAAATCTCTGAGAGAGAAGCCTTTATAATTCCTCTTATGGGCTGTTACCATTTAAGCTGCAGCATGGAATTGTGAAAGAGGTTCCAAAATTATTAACACGCTAATTGTAATTGTATGTTTTTGAATTTTAAATATGCTTATTGGTCTGAATCATGAGTTTTACTAGGGTGAGACTGAAGCATTTAATTATAGTAAATGGGGGCTGTCCCTGTCATGTTTGCAGAACCTGAGCAGGCAGCAGCTGTTTCTACTGCTGCTGGATACAACCTTTTCTGCACCATCAATTCTTAATGCCTGATTACTGATCACTAGTTGGCAATCAGGCCCTCCTTTTTTACCCCTCCACCCTGAAAACCTATTGGAGCAAGCCTTTCATCCAAACTGTGAACAATGAGAACAGCTTCAGTTCAGAAAACCAATTTGAACCAGAATCACAGATTTTTTCCTTTGAACAAAAATTCAAATTATATGGACAATTTTTATGTACTAAAAGCCAAATTCCAAGACAGTGGTAAATTGGTTCTGATATTTTTATTAATTAAGATTTCCTCTATTTGTTTAAAGTATTTTCATGTCATAAAGACAAAGGTGCGTAGGGATCCTTGCGTTAGATGGATATATTAACATATAAAAGTGCAAATCTTATATAAACACTGGTACTGTAGTGTTGGTTTTCTTGAAAGTTTACATTTCTTTCATCAGTTGAGGCTAAAGGAAACCAGCATAGGTCTTTTTATGACTGATACTTGCTGCTTGATTAAGATAATAATATCACCCTACCAGAGCTCATCACATACAAAGAGCTTCAAAAATTAAAAAGAAAAAAAGGTGGAAAAAAAATAAAGAACATTAATAAAAAGGGAAGTGTAATAAATGTTAACTTGAGATTTTCCTTTTTTTTACTAACCTAAGCAAGTAGCCTTTTAATTTATTATTTTCTTTCCCCTCTAGAAGTTCAGACTGCTTTCCTATTTATTACTACTGGAAATGAAGGGACACTACAAGAAGAAAAAAAATAGACAAATTGCAGTGTAGTCTTATAAGTAGTAGGCAAATACATATTTTTCAGAGTGCACTGAGCTTCTATTTTTTTGTTTTTCTCTGAAAGGGGATATCTACTGAGAGCAATACAGTTACCTGCCTAACTTGCTTTAACCCCATACCAAAAATGCATGCTAATCTCTTTTTGCTGATGAACTACATGCCATCATAATCACTGTTAAATATTTTAAAACCTGCATAACAGATTGTTATAATAGAAATGAGGGCAGGAGAGTAAGAAAGCAGGAAAGAAAGAATCAAGCAAGGGAGAACATAATGGAAAAACAATCCTTCAGGTAAATTAATATGAGTAACTAAAGTTTAATAAAGTTGCATATTTATCTACAGTGACCACACTGTCATTTTCTCTTAGTAAAAGGAAATCATTATTATGATGATGCCAGTTCTAGTAAGTATTTTATAGAGGGATATAAAGGTACTATGTGAGATTCAGCTGTAAGTATCCTAATAGCCCAAGTTCCTAGACACCATAATATTCCGGGAATATTAAAAAACAAACCAAGAACAAAAATAACCCCTAAAGCAAAGCAAAGACAACCCCTCCAAAAAAAAAAACAAATCAGAGGAAAAAAAAAACCAACAAAACTCACAAAAAAAACAAACAAAAAACCAAACCAACCAAACAAAAAACTTTAAAAACAAACAAACAAAAAAACAACAAAAAAGTCCCCCCAAAAATAACAAAACCAAAAATCCCCACAGTTTGAGACCAGAAAATGGTTGACAGTGTCAATATGGAGACTTAATGTTTCTAACAAGAGCTTGATTAAACTCAAGACAAGGAGCTGATTAGTAATCAGATGGTGTCAAGATAGTCCAAAGTCATCTACCTTAATTTAAGCTTTTTAATGAGTTGTTTAAGTATTTAGGCTTCATCCTTCAGGTTTCCTCAAGACAGAAAAAAAATTCTCCACACCCAGAAATTGTTTAACTCGCCAGGAGCACACCCACTCCTATATACTCTTGTCTCTATTCCCTGACTGTAAAACAAGCTTAACTGTCTAGATTGCAAAGTGAAAACAGGCTGTGAAGCAAACTTTGCCTGGTGATCAAGGGGTTCAGGATGTCTTGCATCATGCAGCTAAGAAGCAGCAGCATTCTTACTTTGAAGAAAATAAAGCCATACAATATAGAGCCAAGAAGTCAGCTAACATTAATAATTTTTAACTAAACAATTTTCTCCTTGACTCTGTGTCATCTACTAAAATAGTCAAATAACAGTACTCTGGATTCAATTCATACTCTGAGAGACAACCCCTGTGACTGAGATACCTAACTATTGTAGAAGAAAGGTTGGCAGTACTCGTGGATCTAAACAACAAATAAAGGAAGAGCATACACCTGAAAGGCAGCAAGGAAATTACTTGTCTAAACCATAATTCTGAAAGAAGTGTACAGAAAGGCAAAGATATGGTGGACAGAGTAATAAAATGCTCATGAAATGATCCCTAAAGTCACCTACCCTTATTATAACTGATCTTAAGGTCCTTTCCAACCCTAACCATTCTATGATTCTATGGTTCTATATCTGCTTTTAATTTGAAGTTCTATGAGTATCAGCTGAACAATTTCACTGCTTAATTTTTCGTTTCTGTTGGCTTTAAGGTTGCCCCTAAGGCAACCTCTTCAACCCGACAAATTTCAAAGCACACTTTCTAAACAAGAGAACTTTTCTCATAAGAGAGATTTTCCTGATAGTATATATTTCTTACCATGGGCAAGAAGAACAATACATATTTCTTAGCAATATGCTTTGCATACATCTAAATTCAGGAAAACAGAAGGTGTGGGATAAAAATAGTTAAGATGAAATTTAAACACAAGATCTACGTTGAAAATAACTGAGAGCTTATATTACTTTTGACTACTGTTGGGATAATACAAGAAGAATGAGATCTGCTAAGGCAGAACTGGAAAACTAAGAAAGGTAAACTATCTTGCTCATGACACAGAATGTCAGTAGTGCAGTTAATAAGCCCATTTGCAGAATCAAGCACATCACAGTGATATTAGGCATCTTCTATCACAACATTAAAAATGACACAGTTAAGTTAGAAACACAAGACATTTTTACCTATCACATAGCATTTCTTGTTATCTTAAGAACCTTAATACATTCTGACAGTCTGTCATCAAGCAATACAGTTTCAGGATAGCTTTTCTGGCTTAAGGTTTTACATCTGGAGTCCTACACTAGGAACACCCACTGCACTAGAATTACTATTCTTCCTGTCAATGTTCTCCACCAGTGACCAACATGAAAAGCAGTTACACTTTTTCACTTTAAGAGTCTGATTAAACTATCACCTTTGTATGATGAAAAACCTGTTTATAAAGAATCTGCTTCATTACTTATTTCTTTTCACTATGTTCCCATTATGTGAAATCAAGAAGATTTGTGCAAAACCTTTGCTTCACATTTTCTTGTGTTTAAAAATTAATGTAATTAAGAGCTAATTGTAGTGAGTTTGTCACTTAGTTGCATGCTTTTGTTTTTTTCTTTGTTTTTATTTGTTCTTTATTGTTTTGGGGTTTGTTTTCCCCAGGCTGCAGATCACATGCCTTCAGTTTCTGTCTTCTGCCTTGTGTGTGAACTACACCTCAAACAATCTGTTTGGATTTAACTTCAGATTAAGAGACCTAAGTTTTTCTTCCTACATGTGGACTAGGTATCGAAACTCCTAGAACAGCTAATTATATAGTTGAGGCAGTAAAGGAAATCTGTGCATCTGCACAGCCCACTGTAGATATGTACAGTCAGCTAGCTACCCTTCAATTCAATAGCATTTACATAGGCAAGAAGTGCCATTTCAGGTAACTTATGATATCTGGGTCATCTTTAGAAGCTTGTAGATATTACAGAGGACCACAGGAGACCTACATTTGTGTAGCAGATGGAGACGAGATAGGAATCTCTACATCACGTACAACAGCAAGCATGTCCAGTGTGCACAAGTAGAGTGTCATACATGACACATTTATTTCACCTGAATTGAGTCTCCATTGACTATAATAACAATAGAAATCAGCTCACCTTACAAGCATGTCAAGGTCCCTCTGCATGGCATTCCTTCCCTCCAGCATATCAACCGAACCACACAGCTTGGTGTCATCAGCAAACTTGTTGAAGCCGCGCTCAATCCCACTGTCCATGTCACTGACAAAGATGTTAAACAAGACCGGTCCCAACACTGATCCCTGAGGGGCACCACTCATTACTGGTCTCCAGCCAGACATTGAGCCATTGACCATAACTCTTTGTTGCGGCCATCCAGCCAGTTCTTTATGCACTGAGTGGTCCACCTATCAAATTGATGTCTCTCCAATTTAGAGAGAAGGATGTCGTGTGGGACAGTGTTGAACGCTTTACACAAGTCCAGGTAGATGACATCAACTGCTCTACCCCTGTCCATCAGTTCTGCAGCCCCATCATAGAAGGCCACTATATTGGTCAGGCAGGATTTGCCCTTAGTGAAACCATGCTGGCTGTCACCAGCCACCTTGTTGTTTTTCATGTGCCTTGGCATGCCTTCCAGAAGAATCTGCTCCAAGATTTTGCCAGGCACAGAGGTGAGACTGACTGGTCTGTAATTCCCTGGGTCATCCATTATTTCCTCTTTAGTTATTTTTTAAATGTCTTCTTTTATTTGTACCTAAAAATCCCAGGATACTCTAGGAACTATATACATTGTTACTCCACCTGTACAGATAAATATGAATTAGTTTAATATGATAAGCAAAAGAATAAATATCATTCTTAGGATAATTGCTTAGGGGCTCCAGTCATCCTCTATTTCATAACCATTCAGTGTGGTTTTGCAATTAAAGAAACTGTTTTCTTTTTTTCTTTTACTCCATAGGGTAAGGAATATTAAATTATATGGAAAAACTTAGGGGGTGGATAATAATATATTGATTTACATTTTCAAGTAACTTATGAATAAGCTTTGAACATGTGTAGCCACTTTTGGCCTCAAGAATAGAACAGATGTGGACAATGCTGAGAGAAGCATAGATACGAGGCCTGGTACTTCAAGATCAGGAAAGTGAGGAAGATGGTGATAAGGGATCACCCAAGTTAGAAGAGTTCCTGCAGAAGAGTCAGAGAACATCTTGTATTCTGACCAGCTGTACAAAAAAAAAAAGAAAAAAAGAACAATGGTGGTGATGGGTGTCTCCACTCTCAGGAGAGCAGAGGGTGCCATATGCTGGCTTGACCAGACTCAAAGGGAAGTCTGCTGCCCTTCTGGGGCCAGGGTAAGAGACATCACGAGAAAAGTCAGTTGTCTGGTACAGGCTTGTGACTACCCTCCTTTGTTAGTGTCCCAGGTGGGCAATGAAGAAATCTCTTCAAGAAGCCTGAGGGGACTCAAGAAGGACTTCAGAGCCTTGGGGCAACTGGTTCAGGAAGGAAAAGGCTGAGGTACTTAATGCTGCCTTTGCCTCATCCTTTAATAGTCATACCAGCCATCCTCAGGCTACTTAGTTTCCTGCGTTGGATGGCAGAGATGGGGAGCTGATTGAAGTCCCCATAATTCAGGAATAAGTGGTTAGAGACCTCTTGCTCCACTTAGGTATATACAAGTCTGTGGGGCGGAATGGGTTACATGAAAGAGTGCTGAAGGAGCTGGCAGAGGAGCTTGCTAAGCCATTCTCCATCTATCAACAGTCCTGGTCTAGTGGGCAGGTCCCTGGGGATTGAAGTTTGGCCAATATGATGCCTCTCTACAGAAAGGGTAAGAAGGAAGGCTCTGGAAACTACAGTTCTGTCAGCCTGACCTCAGTGCTGGGGAAGTTCATGGAGCAGATGATCCTAAGTGACATCATAAAGCATGTATGGTAAAACAGGGGGTCAGGCCCAGTCATCATGGGTTTATGAAGGGTTCTGCTTGACCAACTTCATCTCCTTTAATAAGGTGACCTGCTGGTTGATGAGGAAAAGGCTATGGATCTTGTGTATTTGGATTTAAGTAAAGCATTTGACACTGCCCCCTGCAGCATTCTCCTGGACAATTGGCTTCTCATGGCCTGGATAGGAGGATTCTTTTCTGGATTGGAAGCTGGTTGAATGGCCAAGGCCAAAGAGTGGTGGTAAATGACATCACATCTGGTTGTCTACCAGTCACTAGTGGTGTCCCTCAGTGCTCTGTGTTAGGACCAATGTCATTTTATATTTTCATTGATCATCTGCATTGGGTGTACCCTCAGTAAATTTGTGGACAATGCCAAGGTGGGTGCGAGTGTTGATCTGCTGAAGGATAGGAAGCCTCTGCAGAGGGATCTGGACAGGCTGGATTGATGGGCTGTGGCCAATGGTATGAGGTTCAACAAGCCAAAGTGCTGGGTCCTGCATTTGGGCCACAACCAGCTCATGTAATGTCCAGAAGACTGGCCCGAAAGCTGCCCCGTGGAAAAGGACCTGAGGCTGTTGGTTGACTGAGCTGAACATGAGCCAGCTTGTGCCCAGGCAGCCAAGAAGGCCAATGACATGCTAGGCTGTACTCAACACTGGTGAGACCACACCTCAAATACAGTGTTCAGTTCTGGGCCCCTCACTACAGGAGAGACATTGAGGTGCTGGAGTGTGTCCAGAGAAAAGGCAACAAATCTGATGAAGGGTCTGGAGCACAAGTGTGATGAGGAATGGCTGAAGGTCCTGGGGGGGTTTAGTCTGGAGAAAAGGAGGCTCAGGGGGACCTTATCGCTCTCCTCAATTACCTGAAAGGAGGTTGTAGTGAGGTAGTGGTCGGTCTCTTCTCCCAAGTAACAAGTGATAGGGCAAGAGAAAATGGTCTCAAGCTATGCCAGGAGAGGTTTAGATTGGATATTAGGAAAAATTCTTCATGGAGACGGTGATCAGGCATTGCAAAAAGCTGCTCAGGGAAATGGTGGAATGGAAGTGTTCAAAACCATGTGGATGAGGCCCTCAGTGATTTGCTGTAGTGGTGGACTTGGCAGTCCTGGAGTAACGGTTGGACTTGATGATCTGAAAGGTCTTTTCCAACCTCATTGATTCTGTGATTGTATGATTCGATGAATACCAGCACAAAGAACATTTTATCAGAAAAACTGTGAAATAATTGTTGCCCCTCATTAGAAAATGCTTTTATTTTCTTTTAAGAAGAAAAAGCTAACAGTATTTGAAGAGTCTTCACAATTCACTCAAGCATTTATTTGTTATTTTTAGTGGGTTTTTCTTCAAGTAATCATCTAGAAGTAAGAAAATAGACCAACATACAGTATATGACTGTCATTTATCTCAACAATTTGGAAAATACTTGGAAAAAGCATAGTAGCATTAACATCTGCCATTAAAAGATTCACATAAAAGAAGACATATGGAACACCTTTGACATTTTGGTCAATGTGGAAAAAAATGTTACACCAAGTATAATACTTTTTCTGCAGTATACATATACACATTACTTATGCTTAGAATCAAGAAGACATAGAATCGTAGAGGCTGGGAGGGACATTTCAAGGCCACCTAGCCCACCTCTGCAGCCAGTGTAAGGCCAAATTCAACACTGGGCTCTGTATTAACAAAGAGGTACAGATTTTTCAACAAGAACATATACAATCTGTATAAAAAGTACTCAAAGTTTTCTTTGTAATTCAAATTAGTATATTGAATTTAGTCCAAATTCCTAACCCATAACACAAAGAGCACACAGCTATAAATCTTATGTTATAATGCTAATTAGCATGAAATTAGTGCATAGTTATTTTCGACAGCAGGAATTTTAAAGACGCATAGGAATTAAACATAAGCATGTATAGCATACAGAACTGGTAATGTTACACTCATCTCACTTAATTTAGGCTCCAAGATTCTGCAAACTTATTTTAAAAATATCTTTTATATTCAATATTACTATTTTATGGAAATTAAGATAAAATTATGTGAGGCCACGCTTATTTTCCCCGTTTTCCCACCTTCATGGAAAAAAAAAGCTTCAGGTTTTTGGTTTGTTTTTTTTTTTTTTTAATAGTTTAGATGTTTTTTACTATTTATCCTTAGTTCTCCTTAAAGGTCAAGCCCCAATTAAAAGTAAAGTCCTTCTCCTACACACAAAAACTAAGAAAGCTGAAGAATCCGTGACCTGGTGCCAGAAATATAGGGAACAATAAAATCTACATAAATAGATTTTTATTTTATCTATACATATGTATGTTTATATGGCTGATTTCACAGTAGTATACTTGGAAAAAAAGTGGCAAATTCTGCTTCCTCGGAAATAAGAAGTCTTGGAAGTTAAGAGTGAAATGAATGGGGCAGTTCATATATCTCAGAGGCTTTATTCTCTTTTTCTGCTTGCCTCAAGAAACAGACAGTTCATCTGTTTACAGTGTCTTCATATGTTTGAGGTTATACCTTTTGAAACCATAGAGGGTATTTTGGATCATGGAAACCAAATTTTTAGGGAGTGTTGCATTTCAGATTCATGGGAAACACACAGCTCTATTTACACCAAAATATACAGGCATGCATCTAGGGGAGTTAAATCTAAAAATTACTTCATAATTCTTCTAAGGAGTGTAGGAGTATGACAAAAACTACTGAGTTATACTCAGCACCCAATTTTCATTACCTTTTTTTTCTTGTTGTTGCAAATCTATTCCATCCTCTTTCAACCGTTCTATTTCACTTAATCTGATGACTGATCTTTCTTTGATGTAACATATTATCTTTTTTAAGACCTCAAAATAGGAAAAAAAACCAAACAAACAGTTTTTGTATAGAAAATACTACCAAAAAATTGAGAGTGCCAAGAAAAAAACATTTTGCTTTTAAGGACTAAAATACAGACATAGTCATGTCTGCAAGTATCTTCAACATAACAGTCTGTGACTTGCAGGTAATATGTAATGAGTGTGGATGCAGAGGTTGTTATGGTTTCAGGGCCTTCTATGACTTTTACTGAATGTAAAATCCTACAAACAAATGCATTAGACCTGATCCTGGAGAAATAACTTACAAAATGAGATAGTCTCCCCATACAGCGCCAATATATATTTACATGTGTACCTTTATATTAAATCAAAATCCTCTATCCCTCCCCTACAGAGAAAGCTAATCTTGCTTCCTATATGCTTTCAAGAATTCAGAGTAATTGTGCTGTCATAAAAAATATGTTTTCCACTTAGCACTCACACATAATTTTGTTACATAGTGTTTGGAAAGTATGTAGCCATTCCTATAATTAATGTTTCTGCTAAGCAATGGATATTAAAAATTCTGTTTTAAAGAAACATTTCCAGCACTAGAGGCAGCATAAATATTTTTGGCATTCTGTGGCTTTCTGATGCTGTCCTGGGTTCAGCAGTAGCAGTCATTTTTCTCCTTCTTGGTAGTGGTGAAGTGCAGTGTTTTGACTTTTGGCCTGATGTTTTGGTCTGGCCAAGGACTTTGTGAGCCTCATGCTCTGCTAGGGAGGAGGGGAAGCCAGGAGGAAGCAGAGACAGGACACCTGACCCAAACTGACCAAAGAAGTATTCCATACCACAGCAAGTCATGCCCAGGAGGTAACTGGCTGGGACTGCGGGGTTGGAGGAGGTATGGGTCAGAGCTTGGTCGGGCTGGGGGGGTGAGTTATTGGTCAGCTGGTGGTGAGATGTCATATTCTCTTCCCTTGTTATTTCCTCTATCATTGTTATTATTGGTGGTAGCAGTAGTGATCTGTGTTATACCTTAGTTACTGGACTGTTCTTATCTCAACCCGTGGGAGTTGCATTCTTTTTGATTCTCCTCTCCGTCCCCCCGGGAGCAGGGGGAGGGAAAGAAGGGGGGGTAGTCAGTGAACAAGCTGCCTGACTGGGTTTAAACCATGACAGATGCCTTTCATGCTTTTGAAAGACTCTCTTTTTTCTCCTGGATGTTCTATATAAATCAAAGTCAATGGAAAGTTTCTCATTTGATTCAGCAGTATTTAGATCAGGACATAAAGGCTTGAATTTGTTCCCACTACTGACAACATCAAAATCTGTTATCTTCTGACTTCAGGGCAAGTCCCTAAAGCGCCTTCCTTCTCATAATATGCACCATTTCCTTTAATGCATTCATTTTCCACAAAATGGTCACAGTTCTTATATGTATAGTTTACCTGTAAATAAACTATGTATTTCCTATGAATTCATAATCACTATTACCACAGAATTCTAGATTATCTTACTGTATCTCTAATGTTTAGTTTAGCATTCTGGTAGTTTTTCCTCCAATTTGTGAGGTAGATTATAATAGTGCACAAAAATACCCTTCCCCACCTGCCACTCCTCCCTCTACCATGCTTGCCATACACTTACAGAATATTTCTTTTCTTTCTCCTAAATGTCTTGTATTACACCCTGCAGGTAAAGGAAGAAGGAAAAAGTAAAACATAAAATGAAAAAAACATACAACGAAAATTCATGTTTAACACTATGAAGTATCCGACTCCTTTCCCACCAAAAATGCCTCTTTCACTCTTCAGTATTGACTATATGGTCTCGAAATAGCAAAAACAAGGACTATGATTGAAATTACTTCTATGTTTGATGCTTTCCTCTCCTTGACTTAGTGTTCTATATCAGATTGTTTGATTATCTTGTTCAGGGAAAAAAATATGCAGCTCTAGATGAAAAAATATTATTTTTAATTTTCAGTCAATGGCAAGACTTTAATATTCATAATACTTGGATTGAGCAAGAAGCTGAATGAAAATTATACCAAAAATATAGTTCAGAATTTTTGTTTAAAAGTACTTTTTATAAATATGTGTTGCTTCCTTGGTAAGGGGTAAGAGTAGCAGCATTTGGTTTCTTGCTGCTAGCTCTAAATTTATGAGCTAACAACATATTTTTGAGGGCACTTAGCAGTTTCTGAAAATAATATATATGATAATCTAAAAATAGTTTAGCAAATGAGAGCACAAAAACTATGAGCAATAGTTAAAAAGCAATTATCATTCAAAACTAAAGAGATAATGGTTGGTCAGAGCACAAATATTACAGAGCTATCATATCTGTCTTACATGTAGTACTCTTTACATAAATGTTATCACTTTTTTGATGTAAAATATCAATATTAAAGTATTATCAATAATCACTGCTAAAAGATGTTAACTATCATAAACTTCAGAAATGATCAGTTCTGTATCTCTATTCAATTTTGCATTTTTTTTCTAAGTTACTCATAGAGAAATGTTGAGAAAGTGTATTACAAGAATTATCTTGCTTTGCTTATACTGTTACCATTTGGAAAACTAAACAATGACAACAGTCTGAAGAATTTAGACGCCAGAAATGTGTTCTCTGCCCAGGCCAGTCCTGAGAAATGGAAAGTGTCAGTCATCTCAAACTTGAGACTTGGTCTTGAATGCAGCTACTGTCCTTAGCCCAAACAGATATGGGGTTTGTGCCTCCTCACATCATTAGGCATACATTTTAAATTGCAGGATCATAGAATACTTGAGGTTAGAAGGGACCTCATGAAGTCACCTGATCCAATTATTCCCTCAAAACACAGCACATATGGCCAACTTCTTCCTCAGTTTCACTGTTAAAGTATAGCCAGCAACTTAAAATCAGTTATTATTATCCTATATAACTGTTGTGAAATGGAGTATTTCTTCCAGCTTGGGGCTCCCTAGCACAAAAAAGACATTGACAAACTGGAGCAAGCCATTGGAGAGACAGCAGATTGCAAAGTGGCTAGAGCACACAGTATTACACTGACAGGTTGAGTGAGCAGGATTTGATCAGTTCAGAGAACAGAAGCAAAGGAGTGAACTTAACATTGTCTTCCACTATTGAATATTTGTTTAGAAAGAAGATCTAATGAGTTGTTTTTTTTTTTCCCAATGATGCACAGCAAAAGTTGAGAAGAATGAAGGCAAGTTACATCAAGAAGAATTTCCTCTTGCTATTAACAAAACAGCAACAAAACCAGAGTGGTCAGACACTGTAACAACTTTCCTCCAGAGATTCTGAAATATCCTTCCTTGGAGATTTTCAGAATTTTTCTGGACAATGCCTAGAGAATATTAATTTAAAGTAGAAGTTTTCCCAGGTGGCTTCGCTCAGGTGTCTTATGGTCCCTTTGAACCTAAATTGTTCTGTTTTCACAATTTAATCTGTGTGATGAATGATGAAGGAGGAACCCTAGCCTTAGCCAAATCTTCGCAGACTCTAGAGATAAAAAGCACAAACTGTACATCCCACTGGGATGATGACAGTAGCGAAGTTCAGGAACAACTTACAGATAGCAGGTAGCAATCACTCACTAGCTGTCTCAGTGCTTCTCTGTAGCAATTGCCTGTGACTTTGGTCAGTTTTATGGCAATCACTGATAGCCTGCCCTAAACAAAATTAGCCAGATGATTTCCGTAGGTTTCTACTCTTACATGAAATAGCAGATAAAGGTTGTTGGAACAGAAGGAAATGTAACTAAGGGGTGCCATTCAATGGAATTCAACTTTTTCCATATTGTATTATTATTGAAAAAAAATAATAATAACTTCAGTTGATATGTCAAATAATGTATCATTTTAATCCCATATCCTGTTCCTGTGATTAAACATATGAAATGTTATCTTGTCTTTATATACAGTTCTAGAATAAAGTTGCTAGTTTCCTTCAAAACAAAACAGATGTAACTCTAAGGATAGTTCTAGTGTAAGTTTCTGAAAATGTTTGTTATCTGCTACTAACTATAGAAAAGATCCTGGGGTTTTAGTTCAGAAGTTGATACTAGTGTTAGAAGAGATTAGAATCACAGAATCATAAAATGGTTTGGGTTGGAAAGGACTTTAAGATAACACCACACACTAAACCATGTCACCCAGACTGCGTCCAACCTGGCCTTGAACGCCGCCAGGGATGGAGTATTCGCAGCTTCCCTGGGCAGCCCACTCCAGTGTCACACCACCCTGACAGTAAAGAATTTCTTCCTTATATCCAATCTAAATTTCTCCTGTTTAAGTTTTAACCCATTACTCCTTGTCCTGTCATTACAGACCCTAATGAATAGTCCATCCCCAGCATCCCTATAGGCCCCCTTCAGATACTGGAAGGCTGCTATGAGGTCTCCATGCAGCCTTCTCTTCAGACTGAACAGCCCCAACTTTCTCAGCCTGTCTTCATACAGGAGGTGCTCCAGTCCCCTGATAATCCTCCTCATGGCCCTTCTCTGGACTTGTTCCAACAGTTCCATGCCCTTCTTATGTTGAGGACACCAGAACTGCACACAATACTCCAGGTGAGGTCTCACAAGAGCAAAGTAGAGGGGCAGGATCACCCTCCTTCGACCTGCTGGTCACACTCCTTTTGATGCATCCCAGGATGCAGTTGGCTTTCTGGGCTGTGAGCTCACACTGCTGGTTCATGTTCAGTTTCTCCATACATATATAAATATATATATACAATACCACACAAAATGACTGCTTCAAACATCCTCTTTCTGTGTGAGGGACATGACCATTATAAGCAGTAAGATTTCTCCAGCAGTAGAAAAATTCATGTGCGACTGTGATACAAGAAAAGATTTATCAATGATCTAGTTACTTGTTCATGTTCTGGAGAAGGTCTGGCTTTGGTTTCTCAGTTACTTTATAGTCAGAATATTTGAAGAAGTCTAAGTGACTAAGCAAACATTAATTGCAATAAATTAATTGAGGAATATGTGGGAAGTTTTGACAAAAGTGATTGTTTACCAATACAGTGTTTCTTTTCTTTTTTTTTTTTTCTTTCCTTTTTCTTTCTTCTTTCTTTGCCTTGACTTGCCATGCCTTGCTTTCCCCTATCTTCCATTCCCTTTCATTTTTCTGTGAGGTGATTCTTTACTAGTGGAAATGCTTCTTCTTTTCATTTTTTAAGCAGAGCAAATTTTAAATCTGTTAGTACTGTCTATGGAGCCATATGGGTCTCCATATGGCATTTCTTTTGATGACTGTGCCATATTCAATATCTTACCCAAGTGCATGTCTGTGTAATCAAGTGTTTTATCTTTAATTTCCTGCACTGATATGTGGAAGATAACTCTGAGTGTATTAGCACATTTCTGCTTTATCTGTCTGCCATTAGATTGGAGGAAAAACATGTTCACACGTTCTTTAATTGGGTAGCTAACTGGTCTAAAAGAAGATGTTGCAATATGAAACGTCTTCTGTCATAAATAGTATGAAACTCTCCATGGTGCTGACCATTTTATTGCCATAAATAAGAAAGTTGAGTTTTGCCTTGAAGAATTTAAAGAACTAAATTAGAGAATTAAAACATTAAGGTATATTTTTTTTATTTCTGATGTTGCTTACATGACTCAAGAATTTCACGAAAAGAGAAAGTAATTTGTTTAGTGTTATAAACAGAAGGGATGTGTCATTTTTATGAAATAAGCATGATTTCCAAAGAAACATTAATAGAAAAACATTGTCTGAAATACTTCTGAAGATGTAAACGTCATAATTCCAAGTATTTCAGCTCAGCCAAAATTCATTATTTACTTGATACAAGCAGACACAGCTATGATTTTGTATCATGATATGCCTCTACCAAACTAAGGAAACAAAGGAAACTTACCATTTTTGATAAAGCCAAATGCAATTAAAGAATATTGAATAAATATGCAAAAATAAATGAGAACTATTGTATTGTATTTGTAATGCATAAGCCTTGACTATTTAACATATTTGGTTTTTGTAAAATAATTTTGACTTCTTTTTACAAAGCTTTCAGGTGTATAGGGTGCACTTTTCTATTAGAAATCTGTTACAGGGAGTAAGCTTGCCATGGAAAAGAGATATCCATTGGCAAAATAAAAATTACGTATATTCCCAGCTTTATGGTATCCAAATTTTATATTTTTTTTTTAATCCAATTTTATTCAAAGAGGAAAAAGGAAAAAAAAATCCATCATTATTAATATTTTCATACATATTTAAAAATGCATACAGGAAAAAAGAAGGTATACCCAATGACCATGCTGATGTAAGAAGCTGCATAATCAGTCATTTTTCTTATAAAAATATTGCTTATACCTCCCTCTATGGAACTAACCTACTCAGTAGATAATGACTATTGGCATTCTCTATACTGTAGTTATAAAAACATGAAGCCTAAGGAAGATTATAATCTTTTAAAATTCTCACAAGTAAGTGAAAAGAGACAGTTCCAAGGCAACTGTCTTGAAAGAAAAAGAAGCCAGGAAAGAAACTATACCAAACCAAAATAAAAGCCCAAAGCAAAGAAAATATTGTTTCATGTATACTTATAGAAAGCTCTTCATCTATTTTTATGTTTATCAGAATAATTATTTCAAGTTGCAAGAACATTTAAAAATGTAGGTTACCTCAAAAGAAAAAAAAAAAAAATACATACCTTATAACATTAGGTTTATAAGGCATGTGGTGAATGGGAATTTGTATGTATTGCACTGCGTAACAATTGCCCTCTTTTTACTTCATAGTAAATTCTATTTAGTATTTATAAGAAAGACCATGAAAGATGATTTTATAAAGGACAGCAAAACTGACTGTAGCTCTTTTGCTTTCTTTCACACTGTCTCTAATGCTTTGCAATTATTTTACCAATGAGGGCTTTTACTTATCCAATATCTGCAGTCAGTTCTGTAATACTGAGGATTCCACCTGAATTTAAATTTATGGCTTTTTTCATTTTCTTATTTTCTTTTGTTTTCTGATAAAAAGTGCCCCAGCATCTATTTTTCCTAGGAGGAAGGAGGGAAAAATAGAGGTGGGGAAACTTAGAATGAGAGAGAAAGTGACACTATAAATTTATAACCTTTTATTCATTTTTTATAGGAAAAAGAACTGTCCTTACTGCAGTGCTTGCAGCCTGAAATGCACTCCATCATTCCACTCTGAAACTCCGATAAGTCCAGATGTGTGACAGCCTTCAGATCTAAATCAGGCCGTACACTTCTAACATGACCTTCCCCTAGGCACCACAATGATATCTCTGTCTTTGACTTCCTATGCTTGAATTGAATCAAGGTACTTTAGACATGTCTTCCTTACCAGCTTTACATACTGTACGGAATAGTGGACAGCAAAGATTTTTCAATTTCTGACATACCCATTTCCCAACTCAGATTGTAATGGTAATGATGTATTTATTCTCTAGAACTGAACAATGGAAGGACTAAAATACGATAGAAGAATAAAGTATTGTGCATTTCAGGCATGGCAACTGAATAAATAGCATACAAGCTTCAGAAAATTCTTTTGTTGCATTTATAATATCATTTAAGTCTCATTCAAGGTACAAAATAAACTGATGAAGTAGTAGTAGCATGCTAGTCTTTCCACAAGCTTCTTGATTGTTTTTATCATTTTTTAACTTCATCGTATTTTCTATTGTAATGAAGTATTTTTAAAACTCATAATCCATATAGTTCTGGAGCAAGTCATAAGAAAAAAAATTTACAAGTTTTAGAGGATGCTGCTTGTTTAGTATCCATGAACTTTTAAAATGAACACCAAAAAAAACATGTAAACTAAATAACTAATTCTTACACCTAGTCTCTTACATGAATTTATTTAAAGCCGAACATTGACTAGATAGTAACTATAGCAACATTGACTAGAATTTTTCATTTATGTCCCCTTTAGTGGGAAGTAATTTCAACAAATTCAATAGATGTTAGAAACCCTCATTGCAGCTATAAATTCCTCAAACTTCCAGATGAAGACATAGATAGAAAATAAAGATTCTTGAGGTTGGGATAATCCCTGAATTGTCTTGATGTCCACCTGAGTTAGTTCTGTGAGATAAAATTGTCCCCTACCACTTCCATCTAGATCAATTTTCTGTGCTTCATTTTGATGTTTGTGTTTAAATTTAAAGCTTTATGCAAGAAATGGTGAGAGGAAGATTTGCTGACAGGAACACTGGTATCTCAGTGAAGTTTCAGTAGCTTTTGTCATTTTAGCTTCAGGCTAGAACTGCTACTTAAAACAATAAAAACTCCTCAGAAAACCTCAGGCCATTTTGTCTCAAAATCCCCTAGCTGAGGAGACCCAGAATCACTTTACTAAATGCATAAGCAAAGTCCAAGTTTCAAGGTTCTTCACAGAAATCAAAATTAAATCTGGATATTTATATTTCTTCAAAACATTAATAAAAGGTGAAATACTTTTCTAGAGAAAGCCAGTTTAATATCTTCTTTCTCCTTCTCGTCCTACTCTTCAGAACAGAAGTATTATCAGTAGACTGATTATTTTATCTTTCTCCTTTATCAAAAATGGGAAAGTCAGTGCTAAAATTTAGGACAAGAGGCTCAGGAAAAGCTTTAGTCAGTTGACTATGTCTTGTTTGTCATCAGACACTTCAAAAGATGTTTGTTTTACCTGACTGCAGAGCAAGAACATATATAAAATGTTTCAGATGTTGTTCTGTAAAAAAAAAAAAAAAAATTTCTTGCCTCATTATTAATTGTCCCTTAAAGCTGTATAGACAGTGCAACACAGTATTGGTTCCTACTGCCTCTGAGTACTGCTTATTCTGGATGGGTCTCACAGCAGATGAGATAACAATAACATTTATAACCGTTACCCTAATTTCAGATTATGATGGCTAATTTCTTTTCAAATACCTAGATTCCAGCCACTTGAGTCCTGTTCCGTAAAGAGCAATCATGAATTTATTGAATATCAGCCACTTCACACATCATATGGCCTTACACATGTCATATGTACATATACATATAAGTCACAGGTTATTATAATATGTGTGGGAAAGATATGGTATTTTTACATATCTTCATTCAAGGCAAATGCTATAACCAGATGCTAAAATATTATTGAATATATGGTTTATGTGCATTGCAAACATTAAACAGTGTAGCTGGGCTTTCCCTAGGTGGTGAATTACTTCTAAAATCCATGCATGATGAACACACAATCAGAAGAGATTTATTAAATACAAGTGGTGTATTAAAATCCAAGAATTTACATTTTTAGTCAAAAGTAAATTAAACCAACAAATTTAATGTGTGCACAGATGAGCCCAGTCTTTGCAAACAATAATCACTTTCATTTTCCTGGGTTGGGTTGCTTCATATCTTGACCTGATGAGCCATTTCATCTCTCTTCTCTAGCCCCGTATGCTTGACATTTTATTCATTAGGACTGGCTTTCCTGATCGTCACAATACAAGATAAACTGTTGTATTAAGAGGAAATGATGGTGTTGCCTCTCCATAATTGAATCTGGAAGATGTATCTGCAGTTTTTTAGAATGACGTATTTAGAGAGCCAAACAATCAACCTCAAGGGAACAGCTTTCGGTGCCTGAGAGATTCAGGTAGCTTAGTACCTCAGCAGTGTTTTTTGTAGAAAATGTGAAGCTTTTGTCAAAACAAACCAACTTACCTGATAAATAATCATGTCATATAGAAATATATGGTTTTGCTAAAAATGCTTTAAAAATAAGGTTTAAGGTACTAATTCAAAGAAAATGGAATATAGAATAGTCTATTCATCACACTGTTGTCTAGCTAAGGCTATATTCCAGGACTAAACTCCAAGTGGTCTTTTCTTTTTCTTTGTTTTCCCCTTTGAAGATATAAGGACTATAAAAGAAGTGACACACTCAGTGTTTAAAAAAGAAGTCTTATATAAAAATACAATAAGATTTGTTTATAAGTGTAGATAAAATAAACACTTCTTGTAGGCCACATTTTTTTGTATGGTGAAGGATCAAGGACATCCAGTCAGGATTATTTCTATGCCAAATTCTCCAGCCTTGAAAAACTATGAGGATGCTGCCAATGACAGCAACTGGTAAAAAACATGTAACACAATCTTCATAGAATCATAGAATCATAAAAATCATAGAAAGTTTTGGGTTTGAAAGGACTTTAAAGATCATCTAGTTTCAACCACCCCCAAGATAATCTTGAACCTGATCTGCTGAAAGCCTTTTCCTTCTGTGACTTGGTTAGTGTGGCTGAAACACTTGCCAGTGAAGACTGACACAAAAAAGTCATGGAGTATTTCAGCCTTCTCCACGTCCTGGGTAACCAGGTCTCCCATTTCCTTCTGGAGAGAGACCACATTTTATCCTTTTCTTCCTTTTATTACCAACATACCTGTGGAAGCTTTTTTTATTGCCGTTTACATTCCTTGCCAGATTTAATTCTGTCAGGGCTTTATCTTTCCTAACTTGATCCCTTGCTGCTTGAATAATTTTTCTGTACCTCTCCTTGCTTCAGCCCTCTTTAGACTTCTTTTTTGTGTCTGAGCTTTTTCAGGAGCATCTTGTTCATCCATGCAGGCCACCTGGTGTTTTTGCCTGACTTCCTCTTTGTCACGTTGCCCTGCCATTCAGTCTGTTTTTAATCCATCTCACTATCTGCTCATCTAACCCAGACTTCAAGAGTTTGTCTGAAGATTTTATAGGAGACATTCTCAGAATTTGATGGGGACCAGGTAGACAATGTACACTGCTCTGCCCTCATCTATCAAGCCAGCCTCGTCATCACAGAAGTTTATCAAGTTGGTCAAGCGTGACTTCCCCATTGGTGAAGCCTTGCTGACTACTCCTGGTGATTTTCCTGTCCTTCATGTACCTGGAGGTGGTTTCCAGGATTACCTGCTGTATCACCGTCACAGATTTATAACAAGACTATTTTGAAGAAAAAGACAATGTTGACATATTGAATGACTACCAGTAGAAGCCTCAGAATTTTGAATATGATTCAAAGTGTTCAAGGCCAGGTCTTTTCCAAACCCCAACCATTCTGTGATTCTGTAGTCCAGCAGTAATGTATTTCTTGTTAGGAGGAAGATGAGACAGCTAAACCCTCTATATATTAGTTTCTATGTCTATGGCATGTGGCTGCAGAGCAATACTGGCAAATACACAGGGCTTCACTGATGGCTCAATTTACAATAAAACTGAAAAAACAAAAAAAATCTACATGTAACATAAGCATTTCAAAGCCGTTCTATTGACACCAAATCACTTAGAATTAATCAGGTTTTGATTCCAGCACTTGTTTTTTTTTACCTTGATAACTGTGTCGTATACTCCTTCTGGCTCAAAATATGAAAAGGTCTTCAGTTAAATTAAATAATAAATTTTAAGTAATTGGAAACTTATAAAAATAATATTAAAATATTTTGCATACAATGTTTTTAAATAGTGAAATCTAAAAATTCAAAATGGAACTGTTTATCTTGCCCATAATCCCTAACCTTAGAGGCTTTCAAATGAATCATCTGAAAGCAGGAATGCTAAGTAAAGCTGTTTCCATACTAAATTTAAAAGCTGAGCAGAGTTATTTTTAAGGCACAATTTTCTAGTTCTAGTGCATATTTGATACTTTTAGTGTATTCAATGCCTAAAACTTCAATGGCTGGTGAAATACTTTGCCTATACCAAGTTTCTCCATATATGTTGTTATACTCTTAGTCTTTTCAAGCAAAAGGTAAACAGTACATAATCTTAAAAATAAGAACAAATTGTTAATGGACAAAAAAAAAGTACAGAAAGTGAAAACAGCTTCCATATCCAATAGATTTTTTTTTTAAATATGTTTTATGCGTGGAAGAAGGAGGAGTGAATGAAATGTCTTCACACACTCATACACTAGATCATAAAGGAGCCTGGAAAAATGGAGAAATAAATTGCTTTGGCATCTGTATTATAAAGCTAAGCATATGATTGTGCCATGAATGTAGTCTCTTATAAAGAATAATTTCCTATATCGTCATAAAAAGTATGATAGTCCATTAATATCCATTCACACCTCTGTCTTTCTGATGCAGCTGCCCTAATGTGTTTGCACAATTTTCGAATAACCATGTGAAATAGGATAGATATGCTAAATAAAGATTTTGTAAAGGGAAATTTATCACGTTTGTTCTAAGTGTTCCACGTATTTTTTTTTTTTCTGAAATGTATTGGCCATTATCAGTGACAAGGTGTTACAGGATATGCACCAGTGCACTGATCAGTGGCACTGATCTTTATTCTTAAATTCCTATATATGTCGTGTAAACCTGAAAGACATGATTTTGTAGATTGTTTTTCTGTGAAATACAAACTCTCCCTCTGTACACTGTCTCTCCTCACAATTTTCCCTTGGTTTTAGTCTCAAATAACCCAATTAGATAATATTTTTCTTTAAAGCATATTTTTTAGCATTGTTTTTAGAAGAACATGTTAAAATTTAAAAGGAAACAAACAACAAAACTAACCAAAACAAAGACCATATGACAAAATCCATCAGTACATACCAAATAAATTTGTTATTATTGTAGAAGAATAATAAATAACACACAATGTTTCAAGTAACTAAAAGTAAGAAAACCAAAATATTTTAAGCTTGTGAAATATATATGTATGGTCTATTACAAATATATGACTTGAATACTGAAACCAGTTATAGTGGGTTGACCTTGGCTAGTTGCCAGATGCCCACCAACCTGCTCTATCATTCCCCCTCCTGAACAGGATGGGGAAGAAACTAAAATGAAGAGGCTTGTGGGTTGAGATAAGGACAGGGAGATTGCCTACCACTTGCTGTTATGGGAAAAAGTCACCCCGCTTAGGGAAATAATATTTAATGTATCATCAACCAAAGTACACTTGGAAAGTAAGAAAAAATATTGAAAAAAATCACTCCTTTTCTATGCTCAGTTTCAAGCCTTATTTATTTATTTATGTCTCTACCTAGTCCTCCATGAGCAACACAAGGGGATGAAGAACGGAGGCTGTTGTCAACACATAATAGTTCCTCTCTGTTGCTCCTTCCTCCTCAAACTTTTACATTTCTCCAGTGTGGTGTCCTCCATAGGCTGCAGTGTGGATACCTGCTCTACCGTGGTTTCCTCCATGAACTGCAGAGGAATCTGTGCTCTGGCACCTGGAGCACCTGCTCTTTCCCTCTCCAGCCTTGGTGTCCATGAGGATGTCTCTTTCACTTTTTCTCCTCACTCCTCATTGCTATGCATTGTTTTGCCCTTTCTTAAGTATGTTTTCTCTAAGGTGCTTGGTTGTTGATGTCACTAATAACTTGCAGTGTTTCCTTTGAAACTGGCTGGAACTGAACAGAACCAGCTGTATCTGGTTCCAGCCAGCAGTATCTGGCCTGTCCTTACAAAGATTACCCCTATTTCTTCTCTGCTGCCAATGCGTTGTCATCGACACCCAATACATGGGCAACAGTTATTTAAAGGATAGCTCCAAATAGAGGAATAATGACTTGAAAAAACCTGTATTGTTCTTCTATTTTAGTTACCCTTCATGTAGTCTTATATTCACTTTTATAAATCTTTGTTTCTTTACTTAATATATCACAAATATTATTACAGGAAATCTATATTAAATAGGTAGCCTATCTACTTCAAATCAGGTATCCTGGGAAGAATATAGGGATAATGACCACTTTTGTAGGGATGGTGTGTCAGGAAGGCCAAGGAACAGCTGGAGCTGAATTTGGCAGAGGACACAAAGTATAATAAGAAAGGCTTCTATAGGTATATCAGCCAGAAAAGGAAGGTCAGAGTTCTCACTGTCTGGAATGGTGATCAGTGGTGACTGATGTCCCTCAGAGGTTTGTATTAGGACCAGTACTGATTAATAGTGTCCTTGTATTTCATCAAGGACACAGACAGTGAAGCTGAGTGTGCACCTTCAACAAATTTGCAGATGACATCAAGCTGGGTGATGCAGTTGAAAAGCCTGAAGGAAGGGATGCCATTCAGAGAGACCTTGACACACCTGAAAAATGGGACCATGCAAATATTATGAGGTTCAACAAGACCATGTGCAGGGTCCCATACCTGCCTCAAGGCAGCACCTGGTATCAATACAGGTTGGGGCATGAAGAGACTGAAAGCAGCCCTGTGGAGAAAGACTTCGGGCGTTAACTCATGAGAAACTCAACATAAGCTGTTGATGTGCCCTCAGCCAGGAAAGCCAACCATGTGCTGGGCTGTATAAAAAGAAGCATGAACAGCAGGTCAAAGGGAAATGATTCTGCCCTCTACTCTGCTGAAACCCCACCTGGAGTACTGCATCCAGTTCTGGAGTCCTCAGCCCAGGAAAGACATGGGCCTATTGGAGCAGGTCCAGAGAAAGGCCACAAAAATTATCAAAGGGATGGAACACCTCTCCTATGAAGAAAGGCTGAGAGATTAAGGGTTACTCATCCTGGAGAAGAGAATGCTCCAAGGAGACCTTATTGTGCCCTTGCAATACTTAAAGAGACCTTATAAAAAATATGGGGGAGCACTTTTTAGTCCTGTAGTAATAGAACAAGGGGTAATGGTTTAAAACTAAAAGAGGGAAGATTGAGACTAGACATTAGGAAGATTTTTTTTTTTATGAAAAGCTTGGTGAAACACTGGAACAGGTTGCTCAGAGAGGTTGTAGCTACCCCATCCTTGGAAGCATTCAAGGCCAGGTTGGATGGGGTTCTGAGCAACCTGACTTAGTAGTAGATATTGGGGTTGAGCTAGGTGACCTTTGAAGGTCCCTTCAACCCAAACTATTCTATAATTCTGTGATTCTAGTGATTCTGTGGTTCTAAATAGAGAAATAAGAAAACCTTTTTCTCAAAAGAAAATATAATAATTTTCATGTAAATAAATATTTTGAATTTGTTACATGTGACAAAAGCATGTAAGTTAATTTTTTAAATGCAGTAAGAGTATTTTAATATTTTACAAAGAAAACCTCAAAAATATTCCAAAATAGTAGAATACAAAGCATTAAATATCAAACAATGTGTATCAGACCTCATATATATTTTAGTTGAAACAGTGTCTAAAAGCATCTGGAATTTAATTTGAGAAACAGATTGATATACATCTAAACATTACATAAAAACAGTGCAGTCAGCAACAACTTATTTTTTTTCTTGCTAGTTACATGCACTATGTTACACTTTACGTAATAATCACTTTAAAGGTATAAACAAGAAAAAGTCACACACAGAGAAAGTAAGAATTACTTGCAAAACAACAACAAAATATCATCTTTTTGTTTCAAATACCAACAACAGTATCAATTATATACAGTTTATAGAGGGGTTTATTAGAAAAAATTAAAAATAAATTTATATATACAATTAAAGCAAATTATAAATATGGAATGAGAAAATATAATGAAAAGTAGTATAGACATGAATCCACTCAATAAAGCAAAAATCTTATTTGTGGTTTGGCATCCTACCTAATACATTTCTGAGTATTAGCCCATCCCTCTCTCCCAAAAAGCAAATGTCATATTGGCACATTTTGTAACTGTGGTGCATGCACGCGTGTGCATATTTGGCATGCAGAGCATTAACATTTCTTTATGGTTATCAAGACCTCTGTCAGTCTGAGGGATCACTGCACTCCGCGTAGCTCCTACTAAGTTAAAATAACTTCCAGACCAGTATTGCATTGCTTAGTGCTTATACTATTTTCATTTACCTCATACTGTGAAAAAAAAAGAAAAAAGGAAATTTCCAAATTCTCATTCAAGGAAATAAAAACAAACACCAAAAAAAAAAAAAACAAACACAAAAAAAAACCCCAACCCAAAATGACAAAAAACAACACAAAAACCAAAATCTGGAGGTTTTATTAGAGAAACATAACACCAACCTTCTAACATTTTTCAGCAATTCGGATATGGCTTTGATGAAATTGGTGCTATTAGAAAATAAATACACCTTTTCATCATTCCTTTTACTTTTGCTTGTTTGTTTGTTTGTCTGTAGGGATTGGCGCATACTGTGAGGTGTCCCTGCCCATGGCAGGGGGGTTGGAACTAGGTGATCTTAAGGTCCTTTCCAACCCTAACTATTCTATGATTCCATGATTCTATGATAGGACTTTTTCTCTACACGCTTCATCAGCTTCTCTGCCTTTCTTTGGACATGCTTTAGCTTCTAAATGCTTTTCTTGTAATGAGGAGCCCAAAACTGAGCACAGTATTCAAGATGCAGCAGCACCAGTACCAAGTACAGGCAGACAATCACTTTCGTAGTCCTGCTGGTGACACTGTTTCTGATACAACTCAGAATGCTGTTGGCCTTCTTGGACACCTGGGCACACTGCTGGGTCATTTTCATCTGGTTATCAACCAATACCCATAGGTCTTTTCCTGCAAGGCAGCTTTCCAGCCACTCTTCCCCAATACCATTCCATGGCATTGTTGTGATCCAAGCGCAGGACCCAGCACTGAGACTTGTTGAACCTCAACTGGCCGCAGCCCATTCATCCAGACTGTCCAGATCCCTCCCTTCCTACCCTCTAGCAGATCAACAGTCCTGCCCAACTTCATGTTGTCTGCAAACTTATTGAGGGTGCACTTGATCCCATCCTCCAGATCGTCAATAAAGTTATTGAACAGAACTGGACCCTATAGTTAGTCCTGGGGAACACCACTTGTGAATAGCTGCCAGCGGGATTTAACTTCATTCACCACAACTCTTTGGGGCTAGACATCCAGCCAGTTTTTTACCTAGTGAAGAGTACCCCTGTCCAAGTGATGAGCAGCCAGTTTCTCCAGGAGAATGCTGTGGGAAATGGTGTCAAAGCCTTTAGTAAAGTCGATGTAGGCAACATCCACAGCTTTCCCTTTACCCACTGAATGGGCCACCTTGTCACAGGAGGAAATCAGATTAGTCAAGCAGGATCTGCCTTTCATAAACCCATGCTGACTAGTCTGATCACCTGGTTGTCCTATACATGTCATGTGGTGGTGCTCAATAACCTTCCCTGACACTGAGGTGAGACTGACAGGTCCTGCAGGACCTTACAGACAATGACCCACAGGCTGACATGCAAAGAGCTAAAAGTCAATATTAGGAGGAACTGACAGACATCACTGGCTGTATTGACTATAGTTAGTATTTAGTTCCTGAAATTGGAATCTAGTTCTATTTTAGATGCTCTAGGCTTCTGTCTGTTATACCAGATGGGCCTCCTGTATATCCTCTGTCATATCGTTTACTCCCATGGCCAGGTCGCTATGCATATGACAGCTTGAATGGCATTAGATACCTAATGTGCAGGCAACTGGTCTCACTCAAGATCATCATTACTTCTTAATGCATTATAGACATACCTTGCAAGTCAAAATCCTCATTCAAAAGCTTTTAGGTACCTAGTCCGACCTTTAGATTCTGGGTGATGAGGTCATTTAAGCATCTATACACTAAGGAAGAGAACAGCCCTGGGATTCCTGCTGACTTTTGGCAATAACAAGTTACTATCCCTTTTTTAGAGGGGATGACTCAGTCCTTACCTCATCTGTTTCCTAACTGTTTATATGAAAGCGGAAATTACAAGGGACAAATTCTATCCTTGTTAACAACTTGGGCTTACAATACATATCCAAGTGGGGTGGTCTTGTGGTTTAAGCCCAGCCGGTAACTCAGAAACATGTATCTGCTTGCTCACTCCCTGCCTTCTTCCTCCCCCTGCTTCTGGAGGGATGGGGACGAGAATTGAAAGAATGTAACTCCCACGGGTTGGAATAAGAACAGTCCAGTAACTAAGGTATAACACAAACCACTGCTGCTACCACCAATAAAGGATACTGCTACCAGAGATAAAGGAAATAACAAGGGAAGAGAATGCAACCACTCACCACCTGCCGACCGATACCCAGTCTGACCCGAGCAGTGATCTGGGCCTTCCGGGCAACTCCCCCCAATTTATATAGTGGTCATTATGTGCTGTGGTATGGAATACCTCTTTGACTAGCGTGGGTCAGATGTCCTGTCTCTGCTTCTTCCCAGCTTCTCCTCCTCCCTGGCAGAGCATGAGACTCAGAAAGTCCTTAATCAGAGTAAACACTACTGAGCAGCAACTAAAGATATTGGTGTTATCAGCACTGTTCCCAGGCTGAAGTCACAACCACAGCACTGCACCAGCTACTAAGAAGGGGAAAAATGACTGCTACTGCTGAGCACAGGACAGGCAGAAAAGAAAATATAGAGAGCCCTTATTCACCCACTTAATCATGCTTGGGATCTGCAAAAAGCAGTTCCCCGCCTTACAGATTTTGAGAATGAAATTACTTGGTAGCTGATTTCAGATATAATAAACTCTCAAAGTCTTTTAACTTGGCTGCCTTCTCAGCCTTGATGTTCATGAAGTAATACTTTAATTTTCTGTCTTCGTTTAAACATTTTTGTAGCATATAGATCATTATGGCTTCTTAAGTTCATTTGTCTTTCAATAAACCATGCAAGTTCTTGGCATCTGTGTAGCAGGATCATGCCGAGAAATCTTAATTCTTATTCTATTATGAAAAACTAGTTTTTTTTCAATTAAATCTCATTTAGTTTCTTTATAGTGCTTTTTGCCTTAATCACTGAAAGATCTCCAGGCTAATTATATCAAACTACATTACTTTTCTCACTAGTACAGGCAAAGTATAACTAAAATGGAACAGTATTTATTTATGTTACTTCTATTGAAAACATTCAACGCCTTCAACACAGAATAGAGGGAAAAACAGCAGTAGACTAATTTATGTTAGAAATGTATACACACTTAGCCTACATTGCATAAAGTTAGATAATACAAGATTGCTATTGCTTGCAATATAAAGCAGGCTCTGACAAAACTTTCAACTGAAGGAACTGTGCTGAATCTGTATTCTGTTCAGTGCATCAGATATTAAATTCAGCTTGCAGTACACAAAGTAATAGAAAAGAATAAGAAGTATTCAGCACTGAGGAAAAAATTCTATCAATCAAATCTGTAGATTGACTTCTTATCAGAAACATGTGCATACTGTTCTACATGATCTCAAACTTAGATTGTGCAAAAGAGTATCTTGCAATCAAACATAAAATAAAAATAAAGCCTAAAATAGATCAACCAGCAAACATATTGATGAAAAGATAAGTTATGAAAAAAAATAACATATGAGTCACTCTCAGTTACAAGTGAGTTCTTCAGAACAATTCTAGTAAGCATTATATTACTATGAGAAGTGATCTAAATTCGCAAGACCTGAAGTCACAAGATTTAATATCACAAGCAAGTCAGGTACACTAATGTTGAGTTATTCTCTATATAAACTTTTAATGCTCTTGAAAGACTTAAATTTGACTTCATAAAATGATACTTTGGTGCTGGACACAAGATGAATTTTTTTATTAGTTTTGTTGTATTGTACCCACAATGTAATGGTTTTGTCATGATAGTGAGAAATATCTTTTTTTTTTAAATACAATATTATCTTTCAGTCTCAACAGTAGTACAAGGTGGTACCTGAAAAAAATGTTTGCTTGCAGATGAAAAACTTGAAAGCACTACCTGCCACTTATGTTTGTCAGACTATATGTATGGAGATGTAATAAAATTTATTATTTGTATCTTAGGGACAGTCAACAAGCTTGATTGGGATCTAATGTCCTTGTTCTAAGAACGGCACAAGTTACGGAAAACATGGTCCTTACTGAGCATTTTACAGATGAACAGTAATAAATGAAACAACTAAAAAGAGACAAAGAAAAAAATGAAAAAGAAAAAAAAAAGAAGAAAGAACAAGATGAGCAGCATATCTTGGCATGGTAATAGTCATAAAGTATATTAGAACATGAATACTCTGATGATCAGATTCACTGATGCTGAAGTTGGAACTTTGAATTGGGATTAATCCCAATTAATAGTGCCACCATAATAGATATTTAGGGTAGCTAAGCATCTAGCAACTACCAAGAGTCTTTGCTAATCAAGGTTTTACTTGTAATCAACAGAACAAGAAGGGTCATCTTTGAGTAGTCCAATCTCTGAATTGCTTTTTTGTTACTGTTGTTTTGTTTTCATGAATTACATAATGTATCTGTATGATTAATTTTCTTTTTAAGGTTTTAACTTTTAAATAGCTACTGATAAAAGCAATTAATATTGTCCTTTCCCCTTGTTGATTAATTAGCCTCTAACTGGGTACTTTATTGGGACAATCTATTTTAACAGATTTTCAAATCTATAGAAGGAATTAATTTTTGCAGGTCAATCCAGTTTGATTGTGATCTGAATTGTGTCCTGTTTGCCGTCATAAAAAGGGCCCTGGGGACACCAAGGTTAAAGAAGAAGGTGAGAGGAGGTGCTTCAGGTGCCAGAGCAGAGATTGCTCTGCAGTTGTTTAAGACTAAACTTGAGCAGTTATTTCCCTGCATACCATGAAAGATCACTCTGGAGTGCATATCCACACCGCAGGGCAGTATGCTGGAGAAGATAGATATTTCCTGAAGGACTGCATCCTGTGGGAAGGACTCATGCTAAAGCAAGGGAAACATGAGAAGGAGAAGCGCAAAAAGGGACCGAGGGACCGTTATAGACTGACCCTAATTCTCCACTCCCCTTTCTGCCTGCACTTCCCATGGAGGAGGAGGTAGAGGAGTTAGGAATGCAGGAGCGAGGTTGAGCCTGTAAGGAGCCGGGGGGGGGGGGGGGGGGGAAAGGTATCGCAGTATCACAGTATGCTAGAGATTGGAAGGGACCTCGAAAGATCATCTAGTCCAATCCCCCTGCCGGAGTAGGAACACCTAGGTAATGTTACACAGGAATGTGTCCAGGCGGGTTTTGAATGTCTCCAGGGAAGGAGACTCCACAACCTCCCTGGGCAGCCTGTTCCAGTGTTCTGTCACCCTCACTGAGAAGAAGTTTCTTCTCAAGTTTAAGTGGAACCTCTTGTGTTCCAGTTTGTACCCATTACCCCTTGTCCTATCATTGTTTGCCACTGAGTAGAGCCTGGCTCCATCCTCGTGACACTCCCCCTTTATATATTTGTAGACACTTATAAGGTCACCCCTCAGCCTCCTCTTCTCCAAACTATAGAGACCCAGCTCCCTCAGTCTTTCCTCATAAGGGAGATGCTCCACTCCCTTAATCATCTTTGTTGCCCTGCGCTGGACTCTCTCCCTGTCCTTGAACTGAGGGGCCCAGAACTGGACAGAATATTCCAGATGCGGTCTCACCAGGGCAGAGTAGAGGGGAAGGAGGACCTCTCTCGACCTACTAACCCCCCCCCTTCTAATACACCCCAGGAAGCCATTGGCCTTCTTAGCCACAAGGGCACAGTGTTGGCTCATGGTCATCCAACATCTGTTTGTTTGTTTGTCTGTAGGGGTTGGCACATACTGTGAGGTGTCCCTGCCCATGGCAGGGGGTTGGAACTAGATGATCTCAAGGTCCTTTGAAACCCCAACTATTCTACGATTCTATGACTACCAAGAACATGGTTGATTATTTGCTCAGCTTATTCCTCCCCTCTCCCCAATTTTTTTTTCCAAAATGCCAAATGAAAGACTTGGGATCTAAATTAAAGAAACCAAGATAGACAAATTAAACTAAGTAATTCTTATACTAGTCTGAGGAAATTGCCTAGTGAGGTATATGCAGTGTGAACTTGTAAAGCTTCAGTTCAGGAACTGAGTCTAAACTAATTTAGTTGCAACCTTGGGCAGCCTTTGGTTTTTCCAGCCAGTTTTCAGAGCTGTTCAATTGTTGAAACCAGTGTGAAACAAGGGGGCACAAAATCACAAAATGCAATATAGAAACCTTTAGAATTAGATTTAAGTAATGTTAAGTTTGATGGCTTTGTAACAGTAGCAATGGAAAATTACTGAGGTGCATGATACATAGAGAAAAAAAATAGAGTACAGCTAGAGATACTGAGAATTCTCACAAGATAAATTTTTATAGTTGTGACATAGTTTAAGAAAAACAGTCTAGAAGAACAGGACACAGGGATAAGGAGTATCTGGGAACCGCAGGTGTCCAGGATGGGCTACAGTTAAACTAACTGATAAGTAGGAGGATAGGAGGATTATTATGTCTCTGGTGCTAATGAACCAATTAAACTGGTATGAGCATCTACTGCGCATGCTTCAAAGGCTGCCAGAAGTGATGAAGATTGTTGGAAGAAGCAAACGACCCTCAGAGACCACCACCACAATTCTGTACGCATGCGGGGAACTTTCTGGAAAATTATGTAATCCATACGTAGCCTCATGAATATGTATGTATGCCCAGTGGCTATAAAAGGATAGCTTGTGTGGCAATGGGGAGACACACGTTAGGAGGAGCTATCCCCTGTGTCTCCCGGCACCGCAATAAAGAATACCTGCTTGTCAGCTTGAAAACTTTGTTGGCAAGTTTGTCCCTGGAGTTTTCTCCGAATCAAGTGTTATTTAAATATGGGTGTAATGTTCTTTCAAATAAGTAACTTTTATAGATCTTACTAGACAGAAGGAATCACAATATTGCATAATGCTACATGGGTATATTCTTTATCATCATCCACCTCCAAAGTACAGAACTAGTACTGTATTGTCTGAGAAATGTTTCAAGGAAATGTGAATTCAAGCTGGGTTGTAACTTCAAAGCTGGCAGGTTCATAAGCTTGGTTGTTGCAACCATATTTATCCATGTTTAACCGTAATATACTCTTAACATTACTATTTTCCTCCAAATGTCCAAGGATTTTCTAGGGTTTTTTTTTCTATTAGCCTTACAAGAAAAAACATAGAGAAGAAATTTAGCTGGTTGCATTCCTAATCTTGCATTTGCAAAAACAAGCAAATAAAAAAATCATATATATCATCAGTGAATATCAAATCTACCTATCATCTGGCTTGGAATTGTTCATATCATTAGGACTAAAAGTCATACAAAAGATTCAGCATATGTGCAATATGATTTAATAAGGCCCATATTGACTGAAATATAAACTGCTGTTCTAAAAAATATCAAAAAAAACTTCCTCAAAAACATCCATGACTAAATCCATCATCAGGTTAGCTTCTTGCTGATGGTTACAGTGTACAAATTCAGAAAAATACATTTTTAACATGGGTAGTTGCTTTTCTTTAGATTCATAAATAGCTCAACTTCATGAATTGATCAAAGTGTTTTAAAAATGTAAAATTTCCCTTAGAGCTAAATACAAAGCATTGTTAATGAAAACATAAATTCAGTAATTTAAAGGTCAAACACATATTATGGCAGTAATCTGAATGTCAAATACACCTTTTACTAAAGTTTTTTTGTTTTTCGTTCGAATTTTATTTGTTCATTCTTTCACCTCAGCACAATTTCTGTATTTTTCTCACTGAAAATCATACGTATTGTGATTTTTTTTAAATCAAGCATTTTCTTTTAATCATTTTTCCTTTAAAGAGAAAAAGACAATTTGTATTTATCATGCGGTTACTGCTAATTTAGCATACTTCTAAAACACTCAATGTTTATTAAAAGACATTTTTATCTCTACCCATGCCTCTGTAAACTGGAGGATGCTTGCTAAACCATAAAGCTAAAAAATTATATTCCAACACTATCAGCTCTTTGTTTACATAAGCTCTTTTCCATTCTTTCTGTTCTCTCAGAAAGGATGAGAAAGATGAATAAAGAAGTTCAGATATAGTTAAATCTGAACATCTTCTGAATAAAAAAGAAAATATTCAGATGTGATATTCTCCATCAACATTACAAACTGTATTATTTGTTGTCCTGGGTTCAGCAGTAGCAGTCATGTTTCCCCTCCTTGGTAGCTGGTGCAGTGCAGTGTTTTGACTTTCGGCTCGGGAACAGAGCTGATAGAGATGTTTTGGTTTGGCCAAGGACTTTGTGAGCCTCATGCTCTGCCAGGGAGGAGGGGAAGCCAGGAGGAAGCAGAGACAGGACACCTGACCCAAACTGACCAAAGAGCTATTCCATACCACAGCACGTCATGCCCAGGATGTAACTGGGAGTTAGCCGGAAGGGCTGGGAGACTGCAGGGTTGGAGGAGGTATAGGTCGGAGCTTGGTCGGGCTTGGGGGGCGAGTTATCGGTCAGTGGGTGGTGAGGTGTTGTATTCTCTTCCCTTGTTATTTCCTTTATCATTATTATCATTGGTGGTAGCAGTAGTGATTTGTGTTATACCTTAGTTACTAAACTGTTCTTATCTCAACCCGTGGGAGTTGCATTCTTTTGATTCTCCTCTCCGTCCCTCCGAGAGCAGGGGGAAGGCAAGAAAGGGGGAGAAGTGAGTGAACGAGTTACCTGACTGGGTTTAAACCACGACATTTGTATAAACATCTCTTAGAACTGGCTAAAATTTTTTTTTTTAAGGTTTTAGGAGACATTTTTGCAATTTATTCTAATAGGCCAGACCCCCATCATCCTGAAAATTGCCCTTGACTACTATTAATTTCTTGGCAAGACAGGTGTCCTTGCACAATGTGCAGCAGAGCAAGAGATGTAACTCCAAGGAGGATTTTAAGTGACTAATTCCAAGAGCAAAAGGCAAAGGAGGCATTTCATCAAATGAAATGGTGACAAAATGAAGTTTTGTTTGCAAGTTAGAGTGGAAATAAAATAAAATGCAGAGCTGTCAGAGGCACAAACTCCATGCACAAAGGAATGTGTTACTTTATCGGCAAATTATGGTGTCGTGGTTTAAATTCAGCCATGCAGTCTCTCTCTCACTCCCCGCCTTCCTCCAGCCCCAGCTCCTGGAGGGATGGGGAGGAAAATCAAAATAATGTAACTCCCGCGGGTTGAGATAAGAACAGTCCAGTAACTAAGGTATAACACGAATCACTACTGCTGGCACCAATAATAATAATGATAAGGGAAATAACAAGGGAAGAGAACACAACTGCTCACCAACCACCGACTGATACCCAGCCCGACCCGAGCAGTGATCTAACCCTTCCAGGTAACTGCCCCCAGTTTATATAGTGGGCAGTGACGTGCTGTGGTATGGAATACCTCTTTGGTCAGTTGGGGTCAGGTGACTTGTCTCTGCTTCATCCCGGCCTCCCCTCCTCCCTGGCAGAGCATGAGACTCAGAAAGTCCTTGGTCAGGGTAAACATGACTTAGCAGCAACTAGAAACATTGGTGTTATCAGCGCTGTTTCCAGGCTGAAAGTCAAAACTACAGCACTGCACCAGCTACTAAGAAGGAGGAAAATGACTGCTACTGCTGAACCCAGGACATATGGTTATTCGTACTCTCAGCAAACAATTGTGTTAATTGATATTTATTAACAAGAAATTAAAGTAGGTACTATGGAAATCCTCTTTATTTCACATCTTCTTTCTTGTGCTTGTAGTGTATTCAGTAAACTACAAAGATCTCCTTTCATGTAGCAGTTCAGGCTGTACAAAAGATTCAAGGTTCTGCTTTACAAGTGATTGTCTAATGTTTGTCAAAATTCTGCTGATGTGTGCTTTCTGGAACTAGGCATCACACATAGTACTAAATCCTTGTCTCACAGTCTGCATTTTTTCATGTCTATTTTAATGGAGATTTGGGATTGAAAATTGGAATACTGTCCCTTTATGTTTATTGAACTACACAAAGTCAAGACTAACATTTTCTCCTGACACAATTCTTCATCCCTTTCTATCAGTTTGTCACACACTTCTTCTGTTCATTGCCAGTCTAAAAGGCCCCCTTTTTTTGTCCATTAATAATAATAATAATAATATAAAAAATAAAAGCTATCATTGGTGCTGCATAGCAAACAAGGTCAAAGTGAAAAAAAAGTGTATGAAAAGAAAGGGTGATACAATTCAGGGGAGCATGAAAAAGTATATAAGAAGCATGTATAGAAACGTACCTTGAGAAGCACAAAGTTCTGATGCAATTTTTACTTTCATCACATTCTTGTTCTCTTTAGTCACTTATAGCAGAAGAATATAGCTGTAAAATGTTACACAAAATAAAATCATAAAAGAGTTAGGTTTGGAAAGAACCTTTAGATCATCGAGTTCCAGTCCCCCTGCCATGGGCAGGGACACCTCACACTAAACCATGTCACCCAAGGCTCTGACCAGCCTGGCCTTGAACGTCGCCAGGGATGAAGCATTCACAACTTCCCTGGGCAACCAATTCCAGTGCCTCACCACCCTCACAGTAAAGGATTTCCTCCTTAAATCCAATCTAAACTTCCCCTGTTTAATTTTGAACCCATTACCCCTTGTCTTGTCACTACAGTCCCTAATGAAGAGTCCCTCTCCACCACCAGCAGCCTTCCAGTCTCCACGCAGGCTTCTCTTCTCCAGCACCAACTTTCTCAGCCTGTCTTCACACGGGAGGTGCTCCAGTCCCTCCTCTGGACTTGTCCCAACAGTTCCATGTCCTTTTTACACTGATCCCTGAGGGACACCACTCGTTACCGGCCTCCAGCCAGACATTGAGCTGTTGACCACAACTCTTTGTGTGCGGCCATCCAGCCAGTTCTTTATCCACCGAGTGTCCACCCATCAAATTGATGTCTCTCCAATTTAGAGATAAGGATGTCATGAGGGACAGTTTCAAATGCTTTGCACAAGTCCAGGTAGATGATGTCAACTGTTCTACCCTGTCCATCAGTTCCATAGCCCCATCATAGAAGGCCACCAAATTGGTCAGGCAGGATTTCCCCTTAGTGAAGCCATGCTGACTGTCACCAAGCACCTTGTTGTTTTTCATGTGCCTTAGCATAGCATGCTTTCCAGGAGAATCTGCTCCAAGATTTTGCCAGGCACAGAGGTGAGACTGACTGGTCTGTAATTTCCTGGATCATCCATTTTCTCCTTTTTGAAAATGGGGGTTATCCCTTTTTCCTGTCATCAGGAACTTCACCCAACTGCCATGATTTTTCAGATATGATGGACAGCGGCTTAGCAGCTTCATTTGCCTGCTCCTTCAGGACTCATGGGTGGATTTCATCAGGTCCCATGAGCTTGTGTATGTTCAGGTTCTTAAGATGGTCTTGAACCAGATCCTCTCCTACAATTGGTCCAAGGTCTTCATTCTCACAGTCCCTGCGTCTGCCTTCCAAGACTTGGATGATGTGGTCAGAGCTTTTGCCAGTGACGACTGAGGCAAAGAAGTCATTCAGAACCTCAGCCTTCTCCAAATCCTGTGTAGCTAGTTCTCCTGATAGCTTCCTGAGAGGTATAGGAATAATAGAAATAATAGGAATAATACTTCTAGTATTCTTTTCATAGAGGAAAAGAAGTGTTCAAAAGCAAAATACAAAGGCTCAAGGTCACCTGTAGGTATTTTATTTCCTCATATGTCATCTTGCAGCCTAGCTTTTGGGACAAGTTCTGCAAACTATATTGAGAAAAATGTGTTTCTGAATTTCCTGGCCAGGGGCTGTTGTCATAAGCATTTCCAAATTTCTGTATCTACAAAGCACTGAATTAATTAGGCATGATACATTTTTGGCATGCAACTGCATACACTGTATCATAATGTCATGAAATCTACCAGCCTGAACTGTACTGCTTGCAGAGGTGACAATCCCAGGGGAATATTTTCAGCTCTGAACACATTATTTACCTTGAATGTAAACTGCTAGCTCTCACTAATGTAACCTCTTTTCTCCCCCTCTTTTTCAACAGCCAAGCCTGATAGGCTTGAATGAATATGTATATCTGTACCTCTGTGTGTGCATATGTTTCATACATGTATATTTGAGTTCATGCAAATGTAGTCTTCTTCCTCTTTATGTTCATGCTAAAATACTTAACATGTAATGATTTTTAAGAAAGAAATGACCATGTGTTTGTTTCAGCACATACTTCTAATAGTATTAACTATTACTGTTTCAGGATGGTGATCTCAACATTATTAAACACTGTAACCTAAAAACTAATTTTGCAACTGACAAGCTACTTCAGATTGTGACCCTATGAACACTGTACAAAATTGATGGAGTATTCTATTGAAGTACTAAACATGCTCCAATTGTTCTGCAAAACTTTCCCTAAAAGACATCATTCCTGAAACAGATATGTATAGAAAAGTTCAACTGAAGAAAATGAACATTTCCCCTTATTGATTGAAGTCAATACTAAAATTTCTTAAATGATAATTTGGGGTTTTAAATTATTATTATTTAGAATCATAGAATAGTTAGGGCTGGAAAGGATCTTAAGATCATCAATTTCCAACTCCCCTGCCATGAGCAGGGACACCTCACACTAAACCATGTCACCTAAAGCTCTGTCCAACCTGGCCTTGAACACCGGCATGGATGGAGCATTTACAGCTTCTTTGAGCAACCCATTCCAGTGCCTCACCACCCTTACAATAAAGAACTCCTTCTTTACTTACTTAATAAGTACACAATAGTCCATATTTCTAATGAAATATTTTATCAGAAAACATATTTTATGGGAACATATTCATTTTTAATACATTCAGGAAACAAAATTATCAAAGTAATTCTTTTATCATCCGGATTTGAAATGGCAAATATTTCAAGGACATAAAAATGCATCACTTAATGGTATTGTTCCATATGATTTTGTACAGTAGGAAACATCTTGTATTCTATGCATCATGTTTTTTACTGAATTATATTATTTAACATAGAGTGGGAATCATTCACATTTCAAGCTGAGACAAACGTTGAAGTAATCATTTTTCTAAAGAATGGTAATTTTATTTTCCTATCAACTAAATTGCATCATTTCTGTCTAAACTACAGTGGTACCGAGACTCAAAAGGAATCAAGGTGAATCATATCTTATTTCAGGCTTTGAATCATCTAAAGAATGAGGCTCATAATGTCACTGAATGTTTTTACTATTGCCACTAAATTGTTGTTAATAACAAGAACAGGGAGTAAGGATAGAGTAAGTGTACATTTTTGTGCTGTTCTAACCATATGTGGCAGAAGGATGGCCTTTGCAAGAACAGAGTAGGAGAGAAATAGGTGCAGCAGATCTGCAATTTTTACACAAGTAAACAATTTGATAGCACTGTTTAGCATGTAATAGCCTGGGTTAATAATAATCTTACTAAGTTCATTTCCTATCCGTTGCCAAGGCTTTCATGGGTCTGTTAACAAACTTTTTTTTTATACATTATAATGAACAGTCTCAGTGGGCATGTACAGGCATTTCTGATGAAAATAAAAGAAGATCTTTGAAAATCTAATGAGAGAGCAAGAAAGGCCTGCTTCATTGAAACAGCAAAATTAAGCGCTAACGTCTTGATCCTATACATTAAACAGTAGGTTCCCTTAATGGGTAATAGCTGGTTTGATTCCAATGTGCTGGTGAACAAGAAGCCAAAAGAAGGCTAAAGGAAGAATTATATTATCTAAGTAGTATTGTGAAGAACTATTAAAAAACTTTAAAGCATGTAGAAACTGCAGGAATGTCAGGGTCAAAGAAGGACAGCTGTCACAGAGACGTGAAGTACTTGATGATTTTAGTTGTATGAAACCAGAACTCTATGTTACAGTTGTTATGAATGTTGAATATGTTATGAATGTAGAATGTGTAGACTCAGATTCATGTTTAAATCCAGAATAAGGGCCAAATCGTATATTTTGCACAGTATTCAGACTTCTGTGGCAGGATGTTCCTGGATTAGAAATACATCTTTTGAAAAACCTAAAAATCTACTTGCTAAAGATCACGAAGACAAAGTACGGTTTATCAGTCTTGTAATCCAATTGAAACTCTGCAATTTTATTTTTCTACCGTCCACTTTACCTTTCCTGAATCCATTAAGCTAAATAATTTTTTTTAATACCAGTGTATGAAACTTGATTGCATTACAGGAGGTGATACGCAACTGCTAAAGGAATCAGATATTTAAAAGTAAAAGGAAAAAAAAAAAGTTTCTGTTGCTTCTAAGAAAAAAGATTTTGTCACAGTTGTGAATAGACGAGCAGGGAGGGAGGTTAAATAAAAAGGGACATTTGATGAAAAAATACCTCTGAGTCAGAATGAACCATCAAGATTCAACAGGAACTACTCTAAAAATGACACTGAATCAATAAACATATATGCTACCCATTATTTCTTTTCTAAAATAAAATGAGAGATTTTAAGCGTGTACAGAATATCATACAAAAGGTAAAAAAAAACAAAAAAACCCAAAACAAACAACAACACAAACACCAAAATCCCAGCACTTTAAAGGGCATTTTTTCAGGTAATATGTCTCAACATATTGTCATTATGACTCAGAAGGCACTGAAATATGTGACATTTCCATTTTTACCTGTGGGTATTTAAAGGAAGGATTTTGCTAGTGAGTGTTGCAAAAAAGAGCCAACTGAGCCTTAAGGAGGCTGCAGAGGAGGGAATGGTTAAGATCACTCTAGTGCAGTGAGTTTGAGTTAGAGACCAAATGGCTGTCTGTTAGTATGATTAGATGAAGGAAGAAGGAAATAGAGTAGGGATGGGGAAAAGAGAAAAGCTCAGGGGTTTGGATACTGTCTTGACAATTAAAAGGGCAACCCAGATAATTTGTCAGGAAACAGTGGATTAAAATGAAATCAAGTTTGAGGAAACTGAAAAGATTTATGAGTCAGCACCATGTTAGATGCCATATAGCTTGAGATGGTGATAAGGCAGAGACAAGAAAAAACAAAGCTCTGAGGGACAAAATCTCAGTAAAAGACAAACAAGGAGAAACAAAAAGCCAAAAGATATTTTGAAGTAAAGGTGGAAAGGAAGGGGGTAAGTCTGCAGGAGTATGAGGTAACAGAAGCCAGTTTATATTTTTAGGGCTTTGCTGACACTCTGGTTAGCTACGTAGTACTATTTCACTGAAATCTGGTTTTAACAGCCTAGAAATCACAGGTTCATCAAATTAATTTTGACATAAGTCTGGAAATGAATATCTATTGTCAGGGAAAATTGAACTGGCAAGCAGGGAATGACTAGTATTTCTGCTTAGTGATAACAAATTTTCTATGTCTTGTTTTTCTTGAGATTTATTTCTGTTTTGACAAAGCAAACGTATCTGTATGCTTATTGGTATCTCCCCTTTCTTCTGCCATGTGCTGCCTGCTGCTATATGGATGTATTTTTGGCATGTGCTCTGCCAGAAATTAAGTGGTAGTTATTACTTTCTCTACCTTTCATGGTTTGAAGATGAACTGAGAGCAGGAAGACCAACTATGCTTGGTACCAAAGCCCATTTAGTAATACATGTATTTGAGATGTGTATGACCTCGTTGCCTCAGAGCAGTCATGGAAAGGTTACAGAATACTTTTTTTCTGGTTGGCTCAAATTCTCATGGTGCTTGGTCAGATGTTGCTGTCTTCATGGATACCACTTCATCATTAACAGGTTAGTTACAGGGGAGCCAGTTAAGCATAAATGGAGTTTAACCAGACCCAATACTCTTCCAGACTACCACCATGGCTTGTCTTGCATTGCATTTCTGCTAAGATCAGGGCTCTGTCCTGGTGTGGGTTTGACAATTTGGCTTAATACCTATTTTCCTTCTAGCTTTTTTTTATAGCTGACCCAATTAAAATATACATTGTCAACGACAGACATTGTATCCCTGAACAGCAAAATAGAGACTTCCAGGCTGCCCTGAGATCTGAGGTATTAATGTACAACATGAAAACTTCAGTAATAGTGTAGTGATTGTGGGCTGCTTATAAAAAATGCAGACCAGCCTGACCACTCCTAGGTCCTATCCTGCAGACATTCCCATGTTAACCATCTACTAAGAGAGTTCTTTTATGTGCTGGGCTTCACAGAGTTACCTCCTCTTCTACAGTGTAATGCAGTGTATTCAGTTTTGTCACTGAGAATTGTCTTTAACCTTATGCCTTTGCTAGATTGAGCAAAACATAAGGTCAAACATCTTAGAAAAATGATACCTGGAGGGTTGTTTTCTTCCCCTTTTAATACTAGAATATTAGATTCCTCCTGTTAAAATTTATTCTAGAGTTATACCAAGGATGCTGGTTTATCACTAATCACTAATCTTAGTTTAAACTGCATCAAAGAAATATTATTTCTTGTGCTTTGGATACTTTCTAATCTGACAGGTAGTAGAGGAGTGGGCACTTTCAAGTGCTGACAGAGCTGCAGCAAGCAACGAAGCAAATAGTCAATCTCAGTCGAGGACTCTGCCACACAAAAGGAACATTTATACTGCAAATAGCAGTAGTTCACCACAGTCATCTGTTTTCTGGTTCTGTAGCCATTTATCTGCAAACAAAACTTTGACATTCAATAAAAGGAAGTAAAGAAAATGGGACAGGTAGAACACATAATGGAAAACCCTACAAGAATATGTAAGGAAAGGTACAGTAGTTCACAAAGATTGCTTGAGCTCTTGATATGACTAGGATCAATTCTCGTAAAGGCCAAAATGTCTCTTCAGTTCCTGGAATAACCTTGAAGGGTTTAGATTTACATCCTGCCACTGAGAAGATACTAAAAACTGAGTTGTCATTGTCTATTGTTTGTCCTCCAATTCACTTAGGAATATTTCTGAATAAAGTGAAAAACAGAGTCCCATAAAAGATTAGGGGGATGCCAACTTTAAATATTCAAGTCAGATGTGCAGAAGCCCAGGCTTCTGGTATAATTAAAATATGTAGAGATACTTTTATATTTGATGATCCAGTTCCTTTTATAATTTACACCTTTGTGGTTCCTCTTTCATACTAACTGCAAAGAAGCTTGGGAATCTACTTTCCTCACATAGATGTTTCTATTAAATGGGGTGGAATTGGGTTTTGGATGTGATAGGTTTGGTTTTTTTTTTTATTTACTTTTAAACTCAATTTAGAATTTAAAGGAAAGTTTAGAGCGGGAAAGACTTTTTGCATATGTTTATGTTTATATATTCTTTAAAGTAAAAATATGTAATCTTCCTATTAAAAGTTGGTAATGATAGCCCTGCTTTCTTCTTGTCTCCTTAGAGTATTTAAGCTATGATTTTGAGATTTCTTAGCTGTACCTTCACTGTTTTGATTATATTTCTACTACTATCAGCATGAGAAGTAGGCTAGCAGTGACTGTTTCAAAAACTCTCCACCTAAAGTCACGCCTAAATTTAAAGCTCGGTAAGAAAACCATTATTAAGAGAGCTTAGTGAAAAAAAGATCTTCTAAAAATTACTGCTGAGGAGGCTTGTAAAGATCATGCTGAGCAGAAGGTCAAAAAGCCCGACCCATTGACAACTGCTAGAGTAAGGGAATTCACTTATCCTGGTGGGTGGCTACTTCTCTTCACTCTCCCTTCTCAACACTGTTCTCTTATGTCATTTGGAAATATTCAGTCAGGTGATCTAAGGAGCAGACTTTTCCTGTGCTTATCTGTATGTAGTGGAGGTATGGAGACTTGTTACTGCTTAATAGGCTACTTTAATTGCACTTACCAAACAAGCTCAACATCATAATAAAGCAAAGTGCAGGGTGGAGAAGAGATTCATATCAACTGCATAAATTCTGTTTTGAATACTTCCTTTCTAACTTGCACAGGCCTATTGAAAGAGGTAGTAAATCATTCAAGTCTTATCCAGGCTCCTGTCCTTCTATAGTCTGGCATTTTTGAGGACACAGCTATTTAGGTTATGTTTTCTGAAGTTTGTATAGATGACATAGTTAAAACTAGCACACAAGCTCTGTGCAAGTAAAAACTAGTACACAAGCTCTGTGCAAGTAAGGCATTCTACTAGGACAGAACAGAATCAAAGCAGCTTTTTGCCAAGTCACAGTAATGAAAGGAAAATGCTGTCAGATGAAAACACACACATTAACTTGTCAGTGAATTGACTGATGAGGCACTGCAAATACCTCATGTCCAGCTGAAAACCTAGGTGAGAATCCATGTAAAGAATCAATAGCCTAATTGCCAGAAATGTGTTGAAGAGCTGGCAAAATGTGTCAATTGTATGTTTTTCAGGATTAAAGGGAGAAATGCTTTTTACTATAGGCAGGATAAAACGAAGCATATATATTCATGTAAGTATAACTGATATAAAACTTTGTAGGAAGTCATAATTCAAGGTTAAGATAGACACATGATACATTAATGCCTTTCCTTTGAATTTAGCAGAGATGGTGAGATTAACTGTGTAATGTGCTAGGGAACTGAGACTTAATAGAGTTATATAATTTAATAGCTTGTAATAATTGACCTGAATATGTTTTCAATAAGTCCATATTTTCATGTTGCCTATGGATTTTGTCCAAGTTCTCACACGTGCTAACACAGCTGCACAACTTCTGTATGTGCTGGACCTCAAACTGTTGAGAACCTGGGTTTTCTTGCATCTATGGCAGTACTTCCAAGGTTTAAATAAAAATAAAATATCACTTTGACAGATAGATAGATGATAGATAGATGATAGATAGATGATAGATAGATAGATAGATAGATAGATAGATAGATAGATAGATAGATAGGTAGGTGTTGTGGTTTACGCCCAGCCAGAACCACAGAGCAGCTCTCTCACTCCCCCCTTCTTCTACCTCTGCTCCCAGAGGGATGGGGAGAATCAAAAGAATGTAACTCCCACAGGTTGAGATAAGAACAGTTTGGTAACTAAGGCATAACACAAACCACTACTGTTGCCACCAATAATAATAATGATAAGGGAAATAACAAGGGGGGAGAATACAACTGCTCACCACCTGCCAACCAATACCCAGCCTGACCAGAGCAACAATCTGGGCTTTCTGGGTAGCTCCACCCAGTTTATGTACTGGGCATGACGTGCTGTGTTATGGAATACCCCTTTGGCTAGTTTGGCTCAGCTTTCCTGTCTGCTTCCTCCTGGCTTCCCGTGCCCCTCCTCACTGGCAGAGCATGAGGCTAAAGTCCTTGACTGGACTAAGCATTACTGAACTACTAAAAACATCAATGTTACCAGCTTTGTTCTCACAGACAAAAGCCAAAACATAGCACTGCACCAGCTGCTAAGAACTGCTGAACCTAAGACAGACAGACAGACAGACAGATAGATAAATATTACATAACTGAGATTTGGAGTTAGATTGTGAAGCTAGAGAGCTGGTAACGTATCCATTATTTACATACCTTTTGTGATATGCATAATTAACAGCACAGCACCTGGAAGGTGCATATGCCCTTCTCACATTCTTTTAAGGCTGTATTATCAGCTCAGCTATATTTAACAATTACAGTGTTAATTGAGCTCAGAGTGAACAAACTCATCTACTGTTTCATTAAAGAATTAACTTTTCCAATTAAAGTCTAGCTTTCTTTAGTCCATTTATGTAGACATCATCCTAAAGCAAATAGAGGAACAATTTATCACCATTACAGCTTTCTGAAACATATTCATGATGAGCTTATCCAGTGTCAGAGTTACTGAAATAAAACTGTTATAACAAAATTGATTAGACAGATTAAAGGAAAAAAGAATTTCAGTATTATTTGTACAATGAGATACTCAGTAGTGAACTTACAAACCAAACTGTTGACGCTAAATTGTTTCAATAGTCATTGGCTAAGCAAGTCAAGCATATGTATATATAAAATCAATTCTATTATAAAGCACATACCTCTGTGTGCCTTTGCAAAAATGCACTGCCCTGAGGTCTTATGCATTTATGCTGCTCATAATTAAAAAGTAAACATGGATAAAATATTTTTGACCTACAATTTCCATATTTTTTTCCCCTTTCCCAATTAAAGAAGAAATGACAGTGATGCTAACCATAGAAGTCTGAATAATAAGCCACAAAATGCAAACTGTAGGATACAATTATTACTTCAGTGGAAAAGAGTTTAGTAAAAGCTTTCAAGGCTTTAAGCAACACTAAATAAATGTTTACTCAGTGAAAGGTACTTTATCTTATTTATTCATATTTGGCACATCTGACAGTATGAGATTTAGTAGACAGTGATATATTTTGGAGAATCCAGGTGGGAACAGTGATATTGAGCAGCTACTGTAGGAATGTTCTATTATGCAATCCTTATCTATCTATCTATCTATCTATCTACCTACCTATCTTTTTGCTCTACCACAATAATATCTGAATGCCACAGAATACTCACCTGTATAATGTCCTTGTGAAGTGTCAATGGTCTCATTTTTAAAGGTGGAAAATAAGAGATAGAAAAAAAACATTTTATAACAGATTATTTAGGTAAAATATAGCAATTAGACTGAATTTTTATCTCCTAAGACTACAGTTTGTTATTTAACCATTAGTTCATTAGTTCATTATAATTAAATATAGATCAAATGGGATAATTGAAAGTGAGGCTGTTATTTTCAGTTTGTAGAAAGGTTGAATAAAGTATTCTTACACCAGGTTCAACAGCTAGAACCGTGGATCTGTGGGAAAAGTAGTTCGTAATTTGCTTAATATGGGTTCCAGTCAGCTTCTTTCTTTTGTTCCTCAATGTCTAACTTAGAAACGTCAACTGAATTAGAAAATCTGGAACCTGGAAAAAGCTCTCATGGTTTGGTTTTTGGTTGGTTGGTTGTTTTTTTTTTTTTTCTTCTGGAAATATTTAAGAAAACTTTCTTGTTCTAAAAAACATCTTATTTTTGGTAATGCTGTCATAATTTCTTCAGCTTCCCACTATGTTACCATTTTTCATACAGGTGCTCTGCATTTCATTACAAAGAAATCTTTTTATTGCTTCTCCACCACCCCACCCCCGCTTTCAGCTTTTCTGTCACCATTTCTGAGCTTCAATAGAATCTGTGTTTTCAGAAAGGTCTATCAATTTCCCAGGGTGGCAATTCTTCCAGTTCCAGATCATGACACTTAAATTCACCTTTGTTTTGGAAACCTGTCATGGTTTAAGCCCAGTTAGCAACTAAATACACACAGCCGGTCACTCACCCCCATTTGGATGGGGAAGAGAACTGGAAGAATGTAAGTGAGAAAACTCATGGTTTGAGATAAAGACAGTTTAATAGGTAAAGGAAAAGCTGTGCAAGCAAGCAAAGCAAAACAAGGAATTCACCACTTCCCATCAGCAGGCATATGTTCAGCCATCTCCAGGAAAGCCAGGCTCCATCACAGGCAGCCATTACTTGGAAAGACAAACACCATCACTCCAAATATCCCCAACTTCCTTCTTCTTCTTCTTCTTTTATTTTTCTTCTCCTTCTTCTTTTTTCTTCTTCTTCTTCTATTTTTCTTCTCCTTCTTTTTTCTTCTTCTTTTCTTCTTCTTTCTTCTTCTACTTCCTTCTCTCTTCCTTCCTCCTCCTTCTTCCTTTCTCCTCCTTCTTCTTCCTTCCTCCTTCTTCCTTCCTCCTTCTTCTTCCTTCCTCCTTCTTTCTTCCTTCCTTCTTCTTTCTTCCTTCCTTCTTCTTTCTTCCTTCCTTCCTTCTTCTTTCTTCCTTCCTTCCTTCTTCTTCCTTCCTTCTTCTTTTTTTCTTCCTTCCTTCTTGCTTTTTGTCTTTCCTTGCTTGCTTCCTTCCTTCCTCCCTCCCTCCCTTCCTTTCTTCTTCCAGCTTTATATGCTGAGCATGACACCATATGGTATGGAATATCCCCTTGGTCAGTTAGGGTCAGCTGTCCCAGCTGTATTCCCTCACAGCTGCTTCTTGTGCACTCCCAGCCTACTCACTGGTGGGATGGAGTGAGGAGCAGAAATTACCTTGACAGTGTTAAGCACTGCTCAGTAACAACTAAAACATCAGTGTGTTATTAACAATATTCTCCTACATCCAAAACATAGCACTATACCAGCTACTAGGAAAAGAATTAATGCTGTCCCAGCTGAAACCAGAACAAAACCTTATTCCTCTTGGATGATTGTTTGACTCTATCACAGTAAAGAATAGATGCATAGAATTGTCTTTTCTCACAACTGCATTGGGACTTTATAGGAGAAATCAGAAATATACATGCTTCCGAATACATGGCTTATTTTACTGGAAGTTTATTAAAATAGAGAGGAAGGATTATGACAGTGGGAAAGCCTGTACTACTTAGGTGTTTCTAAGTTTCTTTCCCTTCTCACAGCAGTCTGGTGAGGCAATAAGCACTCACCATTATACAATTACAAACCAAAGCACTAGAAGGAGGAGTATTCTTATTTCAGACATCTAAAATTTATGTCTCTAAATCCAAACTATTACCCTAGACTTCCTATAGCAGTATAGATACTGAGTTAGCATTAAACAAATCAGCAGGGGTTTTATCTGCCTGCTTCTGATTTCACAATAGCAAGAGCTGTACTTTGGGAATAACTGCTTCCCTTTAGTGAAAATAGATGATTTTTGGAAACTAAACTTACTTAGAATCGTACATGTAGGTGACTAACACAGAAAGATGAATGCCAGCCTAGTTCTGAAGCTGTCTCTGAGAACTAGGCCAGTGTCTTAGGATGAGTGATTTTGTGTATATTAGTAATTTCTACATTAATTGCTCTTCTAAATCTATCTTGGAGGGAAAAAAATACCATGATACCAAAATCCCAGTGGTCTAATAGGTGGTTATTACTGAGGAAGAAGTAAAAAATATTGTGTCTGCAATCTCGCAGAAAGAAACATTCATCAATACTGTTGAAGTTCAGTTACTAAGGCCCACACTCACTTAACAAACTTGAAACTTAGCTGAGACTTCTTGAAGCTTAATGTTTCTACCCCATTTTTCTCTTATAACTTTCTATATGTCATTGAAGGTCCTTATTTAGCAGTCATGTTGCTATAAGATCAATAGAGAGAAAAAACATCTTCAGATATTAGTCAGACGAAATGAACTCTTAAGTAACTTTCTAGGTAAGCCTCTTTCTCTTTCCACTGCCTACAGAAAAAGACTTAAGGAAACTACAGTCTCTGCTTATAGTGAGACACATGTCCTTTATCATAGGTGTCTAGAAGTTAGATGTTTATGTCTAAGATAATCAATCCAGAATCCTTCTCTAGCCAGTGTACAGCAGTGTGTGCTTCTTTAAGGCAATTAATCTTATACTAAAAAAGGACATATAAAATAGGTGTGACAAATCAGCCTCTTAATGTGCCTTTGTCTTGTCACTGAATATGAATGGAGCCTTTGGTGACTAGCCCAAAGTTAAAATTTCAGATATAGAAGATTGTATTAAATGAATTGCCTTTCCATTAGGTGGCTAAAAATATGTAAGCCCATTTACTGTATTGCACCTAACGGAAACAGAGGTAACTGTTCCCGTAGCAGCCCATGTAATGCTGTGCTTTATATTGGTAACTAGAATGGTGTTGGCTGCTGAGCAGCGCTCGTACAGTATCAAAGCTGTCTCTCGAACCTAGGACCAGTAGACAGAATGGAAAAGAGGTTGGTGGGGCCAAAGCCAGGACAGCTGATGCAAATTGACCGAAGAGGTATTCCATAGGATATGACATAGCATATTCAACAATAAAAGCAAGAAGAAAAGGGGGGGGTGAAGAAGGGAAGGGGAGAAGGGGAGGCATTTGTTACTAAGGTATTCATCTTTCTGAGGCCCTACTTTCCAGGCAGTGGCTGGACATCAGCTGCTGCTGGCAAGCAGAAAATAAATCTTTCGTTTTGGGTTCCCCCCCCCCCCTTTTATCTTTACTTCTATACACAGCCTTTACTTTTCTTTATTAAACTATCCTTACCTCAACCCATGAACTTTCCTTCTTATTTTCCCCCCTTGGCCCATTGAGGAAGAGGAGATACTTGGTGGGTGCCTGGCGGCCATCCAAGGTCAGCCCACTGCAATTGCCATCCAAAATCTTTATCCATTTTTAAATATTTCCCTTTGAAAACAATTAAAATTTCTTCATTGTCCTCAGTAATTTTCAAGTTTGGTCTCAAAGTATTTAGAAAGTTATTTATTGCAGTGCTTGTTCTCTGCTGACTGCAGATACAGATATGGTTGCACCTGCATGTAATGTGCATGAAGTGCTTGTGTTTTATCTAACAGTTACCACACTTTAAGCAGTTAGGCTGATCCATATAATTAAAAATGAGGAATGTTATTCTTTTTGATGTGGTACTTGTCATTATGCTTGATAGCCATTGTAAACCTGACATAAATTAAAGTCACAGATTACTGAAACATTTATTGTCAGCATTGCTTGAGAAAGGGGAAAAGTGATGTGTTCACTGTTTATATGGTGAATGACTGAAAAGATATAGTAAAAGCAGTATTAGTAAGGACAAAGATAGCAAAAGGTGAAGCATCCTTTTCTTAGAAAGTTGAATTAACACTGGTTAATATGGAAATCCATTTTCCAATAATATTTTCAGTCAGTCTTATAATAATATATCTCAGAATCAGAAAGATGAACTACAGAAATGTAGGCTACTGCATTAAAAGAATGAACTAAATCATAGTATGTTTTCACCACAAGCTTAAATTAAAATCATTTAAAATACTTTTAAATGTGAAAATAATAACAGTTTTTAACTCCTTTTTATTATCTTTTAGTTTTGCATTGTTTTGTACTTCATATTTTATCTTGGTACATAAGTAAAATGAAAACACTGTCAAGGGATATTGAAAACTACAGAAAAATATCTCTGGCCTTCTCATACAGAGAGAAACACTTTGGATAATTTGAATAAGTTTCAGATAAGCAGACATATTTTTGGATGTTCATTAGACCTTAGTGAATAATTTATAACAAATAACTTAGTTGATGAATTTTAACTCTCTTCTGTTCAAGAATTGTTCATGAACAGATTGTGATTTTTGTAAATTAGCTCATTGTTCACAATTGACGTGGTTTAAGCCCTAGCCAGACAGCTTGTTCACTCACTCCCAGTGAGTGGTGCTGGGCTGAGAGCAATCGAGGGCCCCACCCCCCGGGGCTCTCCCCTTCCCTGCTCCTGGAGGAACAGGGAGGAGGATCGAAAGAGTACAACTCCCACGGGTTGAGACAAGAACAGTCCAGCAACCAATGTACAACACAAATCACCACCGCTACCACCAACGACAACAATGATAAGAGAAAATAACAAGGGAAGAGAATACGATACCACCGGCCAAGAAATGAGTCCCACCCGGAAGCCCGTGTCCTTCCAGGTAACTCCCAGTTACCCCCCACCCCGGACATGACGTGCTGTGGTATGGAATACCTCTTTGGCTAGCCTGGGTCAGGCACCCAGCCTCTGCTTCCTTACGGCTTCCCCTCCTCCCTGGCAGAGCATGAGCCTCACAAAGTCCTTGGTCAGGGTAAACATCACTTAGCAACAACCGAAAACATCGGTATCACCAACATTGTTCCCAGGTTGGAAGTCAAAACACAGCACTGCACCAGCTACCACGAAGGAGAAAAGTGACTGCTACTGCTCAACCCAGGACATTATCCACCCCTTATTCCATGCCATTCACATCATGCTCAGATCCCACATTTTCAATGCACCATCTCTCTCCCACATATATACACAGACCAAGAGAAACAGATCATTTTCTTAGTGCATGGACCAATCGCTATAATGCTGCTGAGTCCATTCGGTCCATGATGTCAGGTTCCATCTCTTGTAATAATCTTTCAGGGCAGGAAAGGCTGTGTGCAGTATTGGATCGTTTCCTGCTGATGCTGGTCATTCCTTTACTGTGGAACTCATCCGGTTCTGTCAAAGTTCATTCTCTGTTGGGATGATGGTTGGAGGGAAGTCAGGGCTAGTCGCTGGGGACCTGGAGACATCTAGTTGATGGGCTGTAAAAGTATTGCACAGCAGGCAACAGCATACAATTAAGTTCATTGGCTGTTTTCCCCTAAAATCAAATCCCCTTGAGGTATACATCGGACTTCCCCATCTTCCCGCATTACCCACCAAGTATATCCAGGTCCCTGAGCAAAAGGGGTTTGCCTTTACCTGAAGCAGGAATTACCCAGACCGTCTTCCCCAGCAAATTCTTCATATGCACCACGGGAACTTTGTCCCCCTCTACAATATGTAAAAGTTCTGACTGGGCTGGGCCGGCCCTGTTGGCAGATCCTCTGGTGTTGACCAACCAGGTGGCCTTTGGTAAGTGTGTATCCCAATGCTTGAAAGTTCCCCCACCCATTGCTCTCAGTGTAGTTTTTAACAGCCCATTGTACCGTTCGATTTTCCCAGAGGCTGGTGCATGGTAGGGGATGTGATATACCCACTCAATGCCATGCTCTTTGGCCCAAATATCTATAAGGTTATTTCGGAAATGAGTCCCATTGTCTGACTCAATTCTCTCTGGGGTGCCGTGTCGCCACAAAATCTGTTTCTCAAGGCCCAGGATAGTGTTCCGGGCAGTGGCATGGGGCACAGTGTGTTTCCAGCCACCTGGTGGTTGCTTCCACCATGGTAAGCACATGGCGCTTGCCTTGGCGGGTTGTCGGCAGTGTGATATAGTCAATCTCCCAGGCTTCCCCATATTTATACTTCAACCATCGTCCTCCATACCAAAGAGGCTTTAACCGCTTGGCTTGTTTAATTGCAGCACATGTTTCACACTCATGAATAACCTGGGCAATAGTGTCCATTGTTAAGTCCACCCCTCGATCACGAGCCCATCTATATGTTGCATCTCTGCCCTGATGGCCTGAAGTGTCATAAGCCCACCGGGCCAAAAATAATTCACCCTTATGTTGCCAATCTAAGTCCATCTGAGCCACTTCAATCTTAGCCGCTTTATCCACTTGTTGGTTGCTCTGGTGTTCCTCAGTGGCCCGACTCTTGGGTACATGGGCATCTACATGACGTACCTTCACCACCAGGTTCTGCACCCGGGCAGCAATATCTTTCCACAGTGCAGCAGCCCAGATGGGTTTACGTCTGCGTTGCCAGTTGCTCTGCTTCCATTGCTTCAACCACCCCCACAGGGAATTTCCACCATCCATGAGTCAGTATACAGATAAAGTACTGGCCACTTTTCTCGTTCAGCAATGTCCAGGGCCAGATGGATGGCTTTCACCTCAGCAAACTGACTCGATTCACCCTCTCCTTCAGCAGTTTCTGCAACTTGTCGTCCAGGACTCCATACAGCTGCCTTCCATCTCCGATGCTTTCCCACAATACGGCAAGAGCCATCAGTAAACAAGGCATACTGCTTTTCACTTTCTGACAGTTTATTATATGGTGGGGCCTCTTCAGCACGCACCACCTCCTCCTTTGGTGACATTCCAAAATCTTTGCCCTCTGGCCAGTCCATGATGGCTTCTAGAATGCCTGGACGACTGAGATTTCCTATTTGAGTTCGTTGTGTAATTAGTGCAGCCCATTTACTCCATGTAGCGTCAGTTGCATGATGTGTAGAGGAGACCCTGCCTTTGAACATCCAGCCCAGCACGGGCAGCCGGGGTGCCAGGAGGAGCTGTGCTTCAGTGCCAATCACTTCCGAAGCAGCTCGAACCCCTTCATAGGCTGCCAGTATCTCTTTCTCAGTTGGGGTATAGCTGGCCTCAGATCCTTTATATCCCCGACTCCAAAAGCCGAGGGGTTGACCTCGAGTCTCCCCTGGAGCTTTCTGCCAGAGGCTCCAGGTAGGACCGATCTCCCCAGCTGCAGTGTACACATTTTTTAAATCTGGCCCGGTCTGGACTGGTCCAAGGGCTACTGCATGAACTATCTCACGTTTAATTTGCTCAAAGGCTTGTTGCTGCTCAGGGCCCCATTTAAAATCATTCTTCTTCTGGGTCACATGATAGAGAGGGCTTACATTCGAACTGTAATTTGGGATGTGCATTCTCCAGAACCCCACTGCACCCAAGAAAGCTTGCGTTTCTTTCTTATTAGTTGGTGGAGACATTGCTGTTATCTTGTTGATCACATCTGTGGGGATCTGTCTACGTCCATCTTGCCATTTTATTCCCCAAAATTGAATCTCCTGTGAAGGTCCCTTGACCTTACTCCGTTTTATGGCAAAACCGGCTTTCAGCAGGATTTGGATTATTTTCCTCCCTTTCTCAAAGACTTTTTCCGCTGTATCGCCCCACACAATAATGTCATCAATGTATTGCAGGTGTTCCGGAGCTTGCCCCTGCTCCAGTGCAGTCTGGATCAGTCCATGACAAATTGTAGGGCTGTGTTTGCACCCCTGGGGCAGTCGGTTCCAAGTGAACTGCACACCCCTCCAAGTAAAAGAAAACTCTGGCCTGCACTCTGCACGACAGGATTTGAGAAAAATGCATTCGCAATATCAATCATGGCATACCACTTGGCTGCCTTAGACTCTAATTCATATTGAAGATCTAGCATGTCCAGTACAGAGGAATCCTCTGAGAGACCAGGCAAGGTGGACAGCTGATCAATTTCCTCAGTCTCCAAAGCAGCAATATCAAAAGCCCACCGGTACCCTTTTGGGTCTTTGAAGTACACTCTCTTGAGGTAGTCTATGCCGAGGATGCATGGAGCCTCTGGACCAGTCACAATAGGGAGCTTTTGCCACTCCCTCACAGTCAGGCTGATTTCAGCCTCCAGCACAGTCAACTCTTGGGATCCTCCTGTTACTCCAGAAATACAGATAGATTCCACCCCTTGACAGCTTGATGGCATCAGGGTACACTGTGCACCGGTATCTACTAGAGCCTTATACCTCTGTGGGACTGATGTGCCAGGCCATCTGATCCACACAGTCCAGTAAATCCGATTGTCCTCTACCTCCACCTGGCTGGAGGCAGGGCCCCTCTAATGGTCATCACAGCATTGGACACTTAAGTTGTGGTGAAAGGGATTATTCTTCATTATCACAGGAGCTGGAGTAAAATCAGCTCTTCCCCTCCATCTGGGAGCCTGCTCACCAGAGACTGAAGCCGTACCTCTCATGGGATGATCAATCTTGGCCCTTGCTCCCCTCTTCAGTTCACTCACCCGTTCCTCCAAAGCTGAAGTAGGTATTCCATCCCACTTTGTCATGTCTTCTCCGTGATCCAGCAGGTAAAACCATGGGGTTTGAGGCCAGGTTGGACAGAGCCTTGGTTGACATGGTTTAGTGTGAGGTGTCCCTGCCTATGGCAGGGAGGTTGGAACTAGATGATCTTGGGGTCCTTTCCAACCTTAACTGTTCTATGATTCTATGATTCTGTGATTCTAAGTCTCTGTCCCTATGCTCTAGATGTAGATTGGTTTAGATATTGCATTACATGGAAATTTTAAGACATGAAATCTCTTTCAATAAAGGTTAGCTGTAAGGAAATTACTACATAGTGTGACTGATTCCACAACATTGCTCATATTTTTCTGAGGTTTGGTTGCTGAAATTAATTGGACTTTGATTTAAATAACAATTGCAAGATCAAGTCTCCAGTTCCAAGTTACATTTTTTTTCATAAAATAAGCTTTCCACCTATTGCTATATTTAATCAGAAACCTATAAGCATGACACACTGTCAGAATACAACTGTACATTTTACTTTGTACACATTTATTTTTCACATCCAAAAAATTCATGACGTACATTAGCTCATGCTTAGTAACAATCAGCTACAGAAAACTCAGACAGAACTATAACATTCACTGTCTCTTATTACCTTCAGGTACTTGCTTTGTTTTCTGTACAGAATCTCTGCTCTATAGCTATGTAGTTTTTAGTACCTAATAATACTTCTAGTAATGGTGATGATTTAGCATGGGTTATCATTCAGAAATTTTAAACATGTTATTGAACAAAACTTTGAGTGCTTTATCTAATGTATTTTTTTCCAGAAAATCATCAGCAACCCAAGAAAACCTGAACCAAAAAAAGAAACCGTAAAGCAATATTAAGAGAATGGATTTTTCAGAAATTATTTTAAACAAATTTTCTTGAGATTAATTATCTGAATTTTATGTTTCATCTTGAATATTTGTTTTAAATTACTATTATTTAGTTTTTTTATCTGTATTTTAATATGAAATGTCCCCTAGGTTCCTAAGCTCAAAAAAAAAAAGTCTAAAACAATTTGTTTGTGAGAATTCTGGTGTAGAATGCTGTTAATTATTTAATTCATGTACCCCATGTAACCCCTTCTCTATGACACCTGTCCTGGGTTCAGCAGTAGCAGTCATGTTTTTTCCTTTGTGTTAACTGGTGCAGTGCTGTGTTTTGACTTCTAGTTTGAGAGCAGCGTTGGTGAAGCCGATGTTTTCGGTTGTTGCTAAGTGATGTTTACCCTGACCAAGGACTCTGTGAGGCTCATGCTCTGCCAGGCAGGAGGGGAAGCTGTGAGGAGGCAGAGACGGGGCGCCTGACCCGGGCTAGCTGGGGAGGTATTCCATACCACAGCACGTCATGCCCGGGGTGGGGGGTAACTGGGAGTTACCCGGAAGGACAGGAGCTTCCGGGTGGAACTCGTTTTCTTGGCCGGTGGTATCGTATTCTCTTCCCTTGTTATTTTCCCTTATCATTGTTTTAGCTGATAGTAGCGGTGGTGATTTGTTGCTGGACTGTTCTTGTCTCAACCCGTAGGAGTTGCACTCTCTCGATCCTCCTCCCCGTTCCTCCGGGAGCGGGGAAGGGGAGAGCCCCGGTGCAGGGAGGGGGGGGAGACGGACACGGACCTTGATTGTTGTTAGCTCGGCACCACTCACTGGGAGTGAGTGAACAAGTTACCTGACTGGGTTTAAACCACGACACACCAAATCTTATATATCCCCATATACATTAGTAATTTACTTATCTATCTTGTTCTTCTTCAGTAGGTAGTAATTTTTTCTAATGATCATCAGTTTCCGAGTAAGAATATAATTCATTTTGCATAGGGCACTGAAGAACTATCAAATTGCAATGATTTCCAGTCATGGTAGACCTGGGCCAGATTCAAGCCTAGTGACTCAGTGATGAAAGCCGCTGAATATCATTAGCAATCCCCTGAACTGTTCAGTTCCCATTAAATAAATGCACAATATATTTGTCATTAGGATTTTTATCTTCTTATTCTAATTCTCTGTATTAGAAACTATTGGTCTAAAAATAAAAATGCATTTTTGCATCCATCAGGTAATTTTTCCTCTAGTTGCAATGTTGCATTAATATATCCACTGTTATGGTCAGTTAAGTTTTCCATGCAAATGAGTGGTTGGAGGATTGTTATCTTCATTATTTTGCTCTAAATTCTGAGCAGTTTCTAGGTGTAATATTCATTTTATTAGAAAACATATAGGAAAACTTAAAGAAAAACTAACAAAAAAATGTTTTTTAAATGATCTAATAAGGATAGTAGTAATTGTACAGACTAATTACAGTTAAGAACCATCAGACATTTCTTTTGTGAGTTCTGTAATTCAAAAATATACCTTAGATGTTTTAATTGACATGGGCACAGAAGTTGCTAGCCAGATGCTTTGTTCTGTAAAAAAAAAAAAAAAGAAATAAATTTAAAAAAAAACTTTAATATTTAAGCCAACATTTATTGCCCATATAACCACAAAATAATTACTTAGTTATTGTTTTTTATATAAACTGGAAACCTTATTACAGAACCTGAATATAAGTTATAAGGTAATTGCTTTTGAACTACTTGGTAACTTAGGATATAATTGCTAAGTAATTTGCAAAACACATAATTACAGAGGGCCATATGTCTCTATGTCTTGTGTGGAAGTGTGTCACAAAAGTGACTCAGAATACTTAAAACAACGTATAAGTTCCTGAACAATATTACTGTTCAAGTACCTTGAAGAGGAATCTGAGCACAGTCTACAGCACTTTTACTGGCAAGCAACAGAAGTCATTGCTATTGGGAAGGTGGGAGGAGCCAGCTAGGAAGTATTTTGTACCATATGTCTGCTTCACAACCCACTGAAGAAATGTCAGAAGAACATTGCAAGTTAATATTGCCTAAGACAGTGATAACTTACAATGCACAGACAACACAGATTGCAGATGGCCAAATTACCACTACAAACACCTTCTGGCACCTGACAGCTCACCAGATGCTGGTGGGTGTCATTTGCTACTTAATCATTACCTGAGGAGAGATTATGGAGTTCCTATCTAGGATTCTGTGGTATCCATGTTAGTAAATAATCAATGGTCCTGATGCAGGAATTCAACTCACTGCCAGGGTAAATAGTGTCATGTATGTGTGTAGATACCCTGATGAAGTACCTCCACTGCCTTACAGAGCAAATGCAAGACTGGCTCACTCATTGCTTTGCATTAGTAACCTTATTAATAATATGGTTAGGGAAAGCTCCAAATACTAAATAACACATTTATAAAGTTGCAGAACAGTGAATCAAAAGCTTCTCCCACATTGGTTTCTGGAAATATCCCTTTAAGCTGGAGACTTAGAAATAGTCATGGTGTATTTGCATGTAGACATGTAATTGGAGCTGTCATCTGTAGATTTTTAATGTAATGAAATTTGGACTACTGAATAAATATTCTTCTAGAAACCTGAGAGAGAGAATATTCCAAAGTATCCAGGGAATTATATGTTTGTTTTTCCTTTTCTGTTTTTTTTTCTTTTTTTTTGTCCTACCCTTTAAAATTATTTTAATGCTGTCTCCCAATTGTGAGCTTATTCAAGATTTTTCCTGCCTTTAGCCATAAAATAAAATTTAAAAAAGCTCTGCAGACTTCATAGAAACCAAATCACATAGCAACAGATCACCAAGGTTTTCACAAGCCTTAGTACTTTCAATATGTACTCTACTGACTTTATTTTATAGGTATTTTCATAGACTATTTTAATACGTGGCTTAAAAGGCCTCAAATTATTCTCCAGCTTGCAGGATGAAAATAATGCATAATGAACTCTGAAACTTTAGTCATATACAGTTTTGTGGCTCACAGATTCTTTTTCCTTTTCCTACTCAAAGTTCCTATGTGACCACTATACTCTCTTCATTCATCAAGCATTGAATACAGCAGAAGGCTGAGATCCTAGGATCAATGCTTGGTTAGCTGCCAAACAAGAAATTAGGAGCAAAAGCTGTATTTATAATAAAGAATATGACTTGTATTTAGATTAATATAGTATTAGTATAGACCATATTAAGACACCCAGGTTATTTTTGTCAAGTGACTTTCACACAAGCTGGTCAGCCTGCAGTGTGAGCTGGTGCACAGATTTCTCCTCCCCAGATGCAGGACATTGCACTTCTTGTTGAACTTTATGAGGTTCCTCTTAGCCCATTTTCCCAGCCTATTGAGGTCCCTCTGGGTGCCAGCACAGCTCTCAGGTGTATCAACCGCTCTCCCCAGTTTGGTGTCATCTGCAAACTTGATGAGGGTACACTCTTCTCCATCACTCAGATCATTTGTAAAATAGGACTGGAGCTAGTGTGGTGATCCCTAGGGTACACCACTAGTCACTGACCTGCAAAGAGGCTTCCCATCACTGACTGGTAGCCTCTGGGTCCAGCCATTCAGCCAGTTTTCAGACCACCTCATTTTCTGCTCATCTAGCCCATACACCATCATTTTCTCTATGAGGTTCTATTGGAGAGACTATGTGGGAGACAGTAGCAGAGGCCTTAATGAAGTCCAAGTTGGCAGTATCCACTGCTGTCCCTTCATGTACTGAGCCAATCAAACCTTGTTTGCACGTTACAGGACCAATTGCAGAAATCAGACAATTTTAACGGGACTGAACAGACAGGTGGCTTTTTCCTCTGATTTACTTTCCCTGGCTCTATTTTCAAACCTGTAAGCAGTTAGAGGTTAGGTCTCATTGTGCCAGATTATCCAGCTTTAGAAGGGCAGGTTTTAAAAGCTCTAGTTTCTCTGAAGGACAAAACTGACAGGTTTCACAGCTCTGCATTGAACCTTTGGAGACTTTCGCTGCTCTCTTCAGCTGACACTGTACACTACCTTCCTTCACAGTAGTAGAGATCTGAGTACCAATACAGCTCTCTCTAACTCCCTCAGTGAAAAGAACAGTAAACCAGCTAACATTAAAACCATAATTTTTCACTCACAATTTTGTAAGTACTATATTAAAATTATTCTGATGCCTATTGCCACTTATTGCCTATTAAATTTAATATATTTCTTCTGTCTTCCTTTCCACATCTTCAAATATATTTCTTCTACCTGTTTTTTTTTTTTTTTTACTTCTCACTGAATTAAATAAAAAATCAATCAAATACATAAATTAACAGAAATCAGAATCACCATATCATTTAGGTTTGAAGGAAGTTCTTAAGGTCATCTAGTCCAACTCCTCCAGTTCAAAGTAGGGTAAGCTAGAGTAGGTTGCCTGGGACCATGCCCAATTGTTTTTTGACCTGTCTTCAAGGATGGAGACTCTACAACCTCTTCAGGCAACCTTGTACAGTGTTTGACCACCCTCACAGTGTGTTTTAACTTGTGTCCATTGCGTGTACCCTGTCAATAAGCACTACTGAGAAGGGTCTAGCTCCCTTTTCTTCATTCCCTCCCTTCAGGTATTTATTGGCAAGATCCCTTGAATCTTCTTCACAGAGAGGGTGATCAGGTATTGGAACAGGCTTCCCAGTAAAGCAGTGGAATCACCCTCCCTGGAAGTGTTCAAAAACCAGGTACATGTGTTCAAAAACCATATTATCTTCAGTGATATGCTTTAGTGGTGGTCTTGGCCATCCTGGGGTAATGGTTGGACTTCCAACTTAGTTGATTCTGATTCTCCAAGCTGAAGAATCCCAGTTTCCTCTGCCTTCCCTCATATAGATGTTCCAGTCTCTTAATCAGACCATTTCTTGGTCTGTTGAATCTATATCTTTCTTGTAGTGAAAGCCCAGAACTGAACCCCGCCCTGCAGATGCAGCCTCACCAGTACTGTACACAGGTGAAGAATCACCTCCCTTAAGCTGCTGGAAACAATCCTACCAGAGCCCAGGAGTTTAGCGGCACTCTTTGCTGTGAGGGTGCATTGCTGACTCTTAGTAAGCTTGTTCTCCACCAGGAATTCAAGATCTAGGCAAAGCAGCTTCCAACAGTCGCCTTCCTGCATATACTGGTGCATGAATTTATTTCTCCCCAGATTCAGGACTTGGCATTTACCCATGTTAAAATTCACAAGGCCAATGCATATGCAGTCAATGCATATGGATCTTATTGTTATTTTTGGTTGTGCGGTAGGAAAACGTTTGAGTCCTTTTCATTAGCATGAACTACCTGAAGGTGATAAGTATTCTGCATGGTTCTTCTCAGAATGGCTTCTTTTATATCTAAAAATACCCATGCCTAAATTAGCAACCTTAGAACTCCAACAGCTATTTGGATATTATCTAAATGTAATGTGTTATGAAAAGACTGTAGCAAAACGTTTATGAAGCAATAAATACAATATCTGACATAGTGTTGGAAAATGTCTAAGGTCAGAATCAGCTTAGAACATTAGCAGAGAGCAAGTAAGCTTGCTTGCTTGATGAAACAAGTGTTTCATTTGGAGTCAGAATCCAATCCAAAGATTTTCATTCCATAGCCAAGAGACTTTAAATACATCTGGTACCCAACATCTGACCTGCTATGATTCTGAACAAGTAGCTATCACAAAGAATTCAGTCTTTCTTTATTAGTGAGAAGTCTGGCAGGTGTTTAATTCACTACACTAATCAGTAACTGAAAAATATTTTTCTTCTCATAATTGGGACTGGGTGTTTTCAGTTATGATCAAAACTCCCTTCTTTATATTCCTTGCCTAACAGAGTTAGTGTGTTACTTTGTTACTTCTATGTGCGTTTGGGTCCAAAAAAAAACCCAAAAACACAACACAAAACCAAACAAAAAAAAAAAAGGAAAAATATCTTGCCTCTTCAAGCTGTGTTAGCCAACTAAACTAATATTTCTAATTACAGTATGACTGCTATCCTACACTCAGATGAAGTGGACTTCACTGAGTTCTGGATGGATTTGATAGAATGAGTGATTTTCCTATAAAAGCGCTTTGATATTTAATAAATTCAGAGACTTCTAAAGCAAACACAATAAATAAAATCTTTACATTACTAGGAAAAAAAAAACAAGGTCAGATTATAAAGTACAATAGTTACACAGTACAGTTGCCTTGTAGAAACTGCAACTATCTTGTAAGATTTCATTACCCCACATACTGGCTAAAATTTATAGTCTTGTGTGAAAAAAATAAAATTAGAAATCACTTCTGACCTTTTCTTACTGTATTTTGAATCAAAGCTGCCTACTGTTATACTGAATACCCTACTGACTACTGCACAGTTCATTTTCATATGCATTCTTTCAAAAGTTAAAAAGCACAAGGTAGATTCTGTGATGAACATGCATCAACTGGAAAAAAACAAAATTGTTTTTTCAAACATACAATCCTTATTTCCTTGGAGGACAATCAAGGGAAAAGGAAAACAGCATGATTTTTTCATCCCATATTATATTTACTTTAAAACAGCACCTTTCTATTGCAAATAAAGCAAATAGTGTCTTTAAGACCAGAAGCTGTATCAAATACTAAAATCTAAATTTAAATGTGATATTTTCACCATTGGAAGATTCAAATTGAAGTCCTCTTCAGTGTTTAATTGGTGCATTAAAGCCTATGAGGCTAGAGATTTTTTAGAAATTTGTCTCTGTTGATTTATAAGATGGTGTGATGACAGAGGCTTGACAGAAAGACGAGTTGAGAAGTTAAACCATTAGTCTCAAATTTCATCCTTGTCACTCTGCTTTAAAGAGGAGCTTTCACTTTCCAAAATGTACTTTTTGCAAATTAATTCCATTTAGCTTTTCTTTAGTTTGTCATTTTAAACACTAGACACTGAAATATTAACCTCTGAAGAGATCTTTCTCTGTTATGACCTGTACTCTTTGTCTCTCTGTCTCTCTCTTTCAAACCTATCTGTATCTCATATTTACACATGTTTTATGATAAACCCTGGAAAATAGAGACTGCTAACAGAAAAAGCAAAAAGTAACTGTCCCTGACAAAGGCTACCTCAGTTGAAAATATTCTGCTTGTTTCAACCTAAGAGGAGTAAGTCTGTGAGAATTTGGAATTCATTCTTAACACATGTTAACAGTTAAATCTCAGTGGGTGTTTACAGATCTCCTAGTCTCTACAGAGGAAATTTCCTTTTCCTACTTTTTCACAGTATGAGAGGTTTAGGAATTTAAAAGCTAGAACACAGTAATAATTGTTTGACCTTACTTTCCTTTTAGCAATTGAATGATCTTTCCATTACCAGTTACATGTCATATATGAGCTGAGTAAATTTAGTCTCCTTTCAGAAATTGTTTGTAGCCAAAAAAATGTTACAGCTTTAGTATTTAAAGGTAGTTGTTTCAGTCTATATTTAGAGGCTCATGTAAAAATGCCTAGATTTTTCAGAGGTCTCTATCAGCAACGTTCGCTTATTTACTCATGCTTATGTGCTTAATATACTGGCATGGGGGGAGTCAGCATCTTTAAAGGTAAGTATATATAAACCATTTTTAGAGGTCAGAAAAATTAGATAAAGATACAAGGTTACCAAATGCAAAATCATAAATCTCAGAACACAAAGGCTAACACCATGCAACAATATTCAAAATCTTTTAATAAAAAACTCTCACATATACTGAAGTTGACAGCTTTACAAAATTAAAATATTTTTAAAAGCCCATTTAACAGCAAAGGAAAGATGCGAAATCCTATTTAGGTCTGGTCTTCTCCCATTCTGTTTCTGATACATCAATAACAAAGGCATAAAAGACGAAGTACAACCCTATATGTAAGGTACTAATCAAGCATTGCTTTGTTCTCTCTGGGATGAGAATGAAGCCATTTTGTAATATCACATCTTCTTCTCCTAAAGCCTTTTCTAACCTCCCTCCTTAGCTGTTTCTCTCCAACTCTTGGAAAGAAGTTTGCCTAACTGCAGACCGAAATCCCCCCATGTAAGGATGTGCCACACTCAGCTGGCCATACATTAGCTGTGTGCAAATTGTTCAAGTCTGGAATGCTTCAGGAGAAATCTAGCCTTAGGTGGTTTGTTATGAGACTTGGCAGGTTATCCTTGGTATGTCCCCCTTAACCAGTACTGACAGTACCTCTGATAGATCTGCTTCTCATGCTGCAGAATAAGCATGTGCTCCAAATGCCTTTCTTTTCTGCTACTTTTTTTTTTCCCCCAAAATTGTATTCAGATACTTATGACTGTGATTTCTGACTATAGCAGCTTTTCCAGACAGGGTGATGTCTGGGCATCAGGGTCTTCTAAAGGTTTCTCCAAAAGGCAAGGTTCTCCCTTCACTGGCCCAGGAAAGTTTTAAAAAAATCACAGGGCTTTGCTATCAGCCACCGTTTGAGCAGTCCTGGGAACTAGCTATGGTCAGCACTAGCTTCACTGCCTTTCAAATGCACTGCCTGCATGTCATAGGGGCCATAGCGTCTGAAGTTTCTCCTTACAGTCACGCCAGAACTTTTCTTCCTCCCCTCAGCTGACATTGCTGAGCAAATTAGGGAAAGTGTAGTCACAACTAAGGAACTGTTTATGAAGAATCCCAGCATCCCACACAGGAGTGACCATGTGCAACACAACTTGATGTGACTGAGTTGCGCTGCAGACCATGAAGATATCCTAGAATGGTACTGAATGATGGTACCAAGTGGGCCCAAGTAGCAGACCATCTAATTCAGACAGATCCTTAGAACCTCTGATTTTAGGTTTCAACCTGACTTCTCATCATATGACTGGCATCAAGGACTGAAAAAAAAAAAACAAACCAAAAGCAGTACAAGTTAGGTTTAAGACATGATATCTCTTTGGCTCATAGAACTCAAGACCTATTAGAAAATGCACACTGCTTTGTTCACAACCTTTCTCTTCCCATTCCTCATGAAGCTGATTAAATCCCACTCAAACTAGTACCTTTCATATCCCTTATCCTGTCATCTTGTGTATCATTTGTGAAAGCATTAAACCAAGTCCTGCCTAAAAACAGAGCAAAGCTCAACAGCCCAAATAGGCCATGTTAAAAGCTGGTGTTCAACAGAGCCTACACAGGAAAGTTGCTGGACAGTGGTCAGTGATTTCTCTTTAAGCTGTTTCCTTATCTCTGCACAGTCATGGAGGATGTCAACATTCACCTATCAAGTGTGGTATTCTTTACTTTCCTATTGACTCTTGTATTTTTAAAATTCTAAATACATTTTGAACTGTGGTCTTTAGTTTCTATGTCTTAGTTCCTCCTATGCAAACTAGGATGAGGATATGTTCTTATCTCTCAGAGGAATTGCATGGATAAATACTGTGAAGATTCAGAGGAGTTAAGACGTGAAGGTAATGGGAAACTTGATTTTTTTTCTATGAGTTCTGTTATTTTGACCTTCTAAAAGAGGAAGGGATGCCACACTGGGCTGGTGGTACAGAATAATGTATTAATGATAGAATTTTTTCTCATTTTCTCATTCCCACTGAAAGGCTTCCACTTAGAGACCTAAACAGCTTCTTCATGTTGCTAGCTTTCTTCTTAATATATTAACAAGATCAGAGTTTGGAGAATACTAAAAAAAAAAAAAAATATGCTTCTCTCTTCATTTGAATTTTTAAATTAATTCACTTTCACTGAATTTAAATCCCTGGAGTGTGTACTTTCCATATGTATTTTAGCAAATAGGTTAACAGGAATACACATCCAGGAAAATAGTTAATTTTCAGGAAGAGTTTTAGGATATACACAGAGAGTGAATCACAAATTCACAAATGTTCAAACAGGAAGAAATTCTACCTTGACTATAAATACTTTTCTTATCCAGTGAGGGAACTGAATACATATGATGTAAAATACTGAGGTAATCTGTTAGATCCAGAGCACTTCACAAAAGATGCTCTTGTTTATCTCCCACGGGGCTCAATACTTTACAGGATTTTGAAAAGTCAACAAAAATATTATGTAAGATATCTTTTACTTCTAGAATAAAAGCATATATAATTTCTGATTCTTCTTAACTGCAAGACCTTGACTATTTAAGGTAGTGTCAATTGCTCTTAGAGCTATTTTAAGGCCTCTTTGCAATTCAGAATCAAAGAAAATGACAACAGTACAAATGAGATTCAGATAATGTCATAGAAAGTTTAAGTTCCTGAATTCTGGAAAGCGCTCAGTTGTGTTATACATTGAGAATGTATAAAAGATACATGTATGGCCCTCTGAGACATGCATGCAAAATTATTTCTAGCTTATTCAAAATGCAAGCTATTTAGTTTTTTGCTTATTCCAAGTGTGTTTAGTAAACAAGAGTCACTTGTGAATGATATGTTCTAAAATCAAATTTAAGGGTAAACCTAATTATGTCCACAGATGGTGAAGCATAATTGATGACAGTATGTCAATGTAAACTGGAACTAGCTGTGTCTAAAAACATATCATTACTATCAACAACATAACAACATTATGAATATTTTAAATGACTATTTTATAAAAAGGATGTGCTGGCTAATTCTTGTTGCCTCCATACCTGGTCTAATGTATGTCAGCTATTTTTGTTTATGTGATTTTCTATTTCATTCAGTATGACACATTTTGCTCTTATTGTTGCTGCAAAAATTCCACAGGGGAATAATTTTGGTTGCAAAAAAAAAAATATATATGGATCATACTTTTCACAAAACAATAATTGAGACAATTCTACCTGAATTTCACAGGAATTAAGCAAGAAAAATAACCTTCTTTCTGCATGATTTACCATTTCCAACAGTGAAATTCTTTGTTATTATTATTTGATTTGATAGCAGCCATTTCCTATATACATAAAACAGAGTGAATATAACAGTGCAGAGGCACCTCCAAAGGGAAGACAGAACATTTGTTATATGACTGCAGTCCTCACAGGTGAAACTGCATTTCAGTGGTCTGAACATTAGTAAGATTACCCACCTTATATGTGTTGTGGTTTAAGCCCAGCTGGCAACTCAGCCACACAGCCGCTTGCTCACTCCCCCCACCCTCTTCCTACCCCAGCTCCCAGAGGGATGGGGAGGAGAATCAAAAGAAAGGAAGTCACATGGGTTGAGATAAGAATAGTCCAGTAACTGAGGTATAATACAAATGACCACTACTGCTACCACCAATAATAATGATGAGGGAAATAACAAAGGAAGAAAATACAATCGCTCACCACCAGCCAGCTGATACCCAGTTCGACCCGAACAGTGATCTGACCCTTCCAGGTAACTGCCCCCCATTTTATATAGTGGGCATGACGTGCTGTGGTATGGAATACCTCTTTGGCTAGCCTGGGACAGGTGTCCTGTCTCTGCTTCCTCCTGGCTTCCCCTCCTCCCTGGCAGAGCATGAGACTGGTCAGAGTAAACATTACTAAGCAGAGACTAAAAACATTAACTTTATCAGTGCTGTTCCCAGGCTGAAAGTCAAAAACACAGCACTGCGCCAGCTACTAAAAAGGAGAAAAATGACTGCTACTGCTGAACTGAGGACAATATCTTCCAAAGAAACTCTCCCTATGTTGTTCATTTATTATAAAGCTGTGAAACTTGGAAAACTTTATTTTTATTCAGTTTTGTTTTCTTTCTTTTAAATATGGATTTTTCTTTTTATGATGCGTCTTTTGCAGCTTGACTGAAGACTGGTAGAATAAAAGAACACTGATTCTCAGGTAGCCTCCTGTATAACAAATTGTGGTGTGGACATGGTCTAGGGTGCTTGTGAAGAAACTTAAAATCACCTTACCTTAGGTATGCAGGAAGAGCATTAGGATGTCAAATGATCTTAATCTCAGATTATTCTTGTCTGCCCAGGGGATGCTTACAAAAAGCAACTAGCCATTTAGATTGGATATTTGGAGAAAATTTCTTCAGAGAGGGTGATCAGGCATTGGAAGAGGGTGTCCAGGAATTTGGTGAAATCACTGTTCCTGGAAGTGCTCAAAAGCTGTGTAGATGAGGCCCTCAGTGCTATGGTTTACTGGTGGCCTTGGCAGTCCTGTGGCAGTGGTTGGACTTGATGATCTGAAAGGTCTTTTACAACCTTGTTGATTCTATTCTATGCTATTATATTCCATTCTATTCTAATTTACCGGATTTTGATAAACTCCCTTCTAATTCTAAGAATTCAGAGGGAAAAAGGAATATGCATCCATAAATCATAAAAAATCTGATCTTCCTTTTTGATATCCTCTCACATAAGTAACTGAGCAAAGCAATGATTTGCTCTGTAAGAAGCTCACATAATAAAAGTCGACAATAGTTTCATAGATCGGAAAATACACAGTATGAGAAACGAACAAGAATACCCTCCTATCCTTCAAAACCTATCCATATCTATCACTTCTCCCAAGGACAGCTTCTAATTGGACCTGTTGTCATTATAAAAGATGTTTGTTAGTATTAATATGTCAGTGCTTTGCTGCTATGTATCTCTGAAACAGCTGTTGCTGTTCCCAGGTGGACAGTATAGTACATGATAGGGAAAACATGATAGGAAGTGTTGTTTGAAAGCAACCATTGCCCTTGCAAGATGTTACAAACAGCTGATTACCATAGTAGCATCCCTCCACCCTTGCATTTCCTTTGTTAGGGCCTTTCCTTCCCTGAGAATGAAAGAGAAAGCAATTTGTGGATTCTCCGGCATACAGTAAGGCTTCCATAATGGCCTTCTCCAAATGCAGAAGACACAGTGGGATTGGTCTGCAGCATTAATCCGTAAGTGTGCTGAAGAAAAGAACATTTTAATTTAAATAGACTTTATGCTTTTTTATTATTAATGGTACGCTTTTATTTATGTTATACTTGTTTCCTGCCAGAGGAAAATTTAGATTTCATGAAGCAATTGCAAGTAACATCCAGGCAGAAATAGGTTAACAACAAAGTGGAACAACTTTACAACTCTGATACCTGAATAATTGAAGAAAAAAAAAAAAGATTAATACTTATGACGTGAAAATAAGAAAACTGTGGGACAAATATTGAAGAAAACATTCCTCTACAAGAAGAAATTCAATAAGTTAGTGCAATTTCCTCTGAAGAAAGCATGTCCAATGGATGCTATAGTCATTCAGTCATATCCGTGAGACTTCTGTAAATATAAGTTTATTCATCCTTGCTTAAATGGATTTTTTCTAGAGCTGCAAAATAGCAACAGATCAAAGCAGCTATCTCATATGTTCTACTGTGTTATGCTATGACTTTATCAACTGTGATTTAAAAGAAATAAACTGAATAAATTTTTTTTAGCATCCATTATGAAATTATGTTTAAAATAAAGTCACCATAACATAAACATTTAAATCCACTTTTTTACCCTACATTCCCCATTTAAAAGACGTGATGATTTGATGTTAACCTGGGTCAGAAGTGAAGCCAGAAGACTTGTTCTAAAATTCAGATGAAATCAAGTTTTCAAATGTTTATGGATGTACTGAGTTTATCTATGAAGGTTTTGGTAGCAGGGGGAGCTTCAGAGATGGCAGGAGTTGGCCCATGTTGGACAGAGCCAACTCCAAATGGACCCAGTGCTGGCCAAAACTGAGCTTGCGGCATTTCTGTGGTAACATATTTAAATAAGGGTGAAAACATTGAACAGCAGCTATGAAAGCTGACTGAGAAAAACACGAAAGAAACAGCCCTGCACACACCAAGAAATAAAAAGAAGGTGGAGGTGCTCCAGAGCAGAGATTCCCCTTCAGCCTGTGGTGAAGACCATGGTGAGGCAGGCTGTGCCCCTACAGCCCACGGAGGACACCAGTGGAGAAAGTATCTACACTTCAGCTTGTGGAAAACCAGGTGGAGATGCCCTGAAGGAAGCTGAAGCCCATGGAGATCCCACGAAAGAGCAGGCTGTCAGAATCTGTGACCCATGGAAAGGTGCTCACGCTGGAACAGGTTTGCTGGCAGGACTGTGTCCCCACGGGGACCCCATGCTGAAGCAGTCTGTTCCTGAAGGACTGTATCCTCCTATGGAAAGCACCCATGATGGAGCAGTCCTTGAAGATCTGCAGCCTGTGGGATGACTCCACACTGGAGCAGTGGAAAAGTGTGAAAAAGAAGTGGCAGGAGATGAAATGTTATGAACTACCACATACCTTATTCCACTTCCCCCATTGTGCCACTAGAGGGGAGGAGACAAAAAGAGTCAGGAACAGCAAAAGAGTGAGGATGAGCTTGAGGAAAAAGGTGAGGAGTGGGGAAAAGATATTTTTAGTGTTGTGTTTGTTTTCTGGCCATCCTAATATATTTTTAATTACCAATAAATTACATTAATCTTCCCAAAATCAAGACTGCTTTTCTCATGAAGATAGTAAGAGATAACCCTGTCTTTATCTCAGCCCACAAGATTTTCTATCTTATTTTCTCTCCCTGTCCTGTTAAGGAGGGGGAGGTAGAGAACAGTTTCATAGACACATAGTAGCCAGCCAAGTTTAACCCTTCGTAATGTATTATCTTTTGAAAGTTATAAATACCTCTGATGTTAAAAGTACATTTGCTGCAGTTTTACTTCTCTGTAAATTCATGTCACTTATAAATGTTCGGATTGGCTGAATTATTTCTGGAGCTTCTTAGAACTCCTTACTGATGTCACAGGATACCCATGGTGATGAGCTTTCTAAGTGACTGAATAAAAAAATCAACAAAACAACAAAACTAAAACTGCTGAGTCTTACATATTCTTTGCAGAAGTGAACAGAATTGGTTTTAAATGACCTCTATCTCTCAGGAGACTATTGGACATTTTTCTAAAAGTCTGTGTTCTGGAGGGTGCAGTGGTGTTTTATTCTGTTAGATCTCTTATTTTGCCTGACAGCCACAGGTGCATGGATGGTCAGAAAGCCTAAGATGGGAATTCAGTGACTGTCAATTCAAACCAAAGTTTAGGAAAGTGAATTTCATACCTATGTATGAGACATCACAATAAACATCTATGATGAGGATTTGCAGGAAGAAGTCAGGTTTATTCAGTCTATCCTGGCTACTTCTGAATGTACCTTGGAAAGGAAGCATCACCTTTACTACTCATATCCAGTAAATTTTTAACTGATGGGCAGGGGTACAGCAGTTGATGTCATCTACCTAGACCTGTGCAAAGCGTTTGACACTGTCCTGCACAACATCCTCGTCTCTAAATTGGAGAGACATCAATTTGACAGGTGGACCACTCAATGTATAAAGAACTGGCTGGATGGCCGCACACAAAGAGCTGTGGTCAATGGCTCACTGTGTCCGGCTGGAGACCAGTAACCAGTGGTGTCCCTCAGGGATTGGTGTTGGGCCCGGTCTTGTTTAACATCTTCGTCGCTGACATGGACAGTGGGATTAAGTGCGCCCTCAGCAAGCTTGCCAATGACACCAAGCTGTGTGGTTCGGTTGAAAAGCTGGAGGGAAGGAATGCCATCCAGAAGGAGCTCGACACGCTTGTGAGGTGGGCTGATGCCAACCTCATGAAGTTTAACCATGCCAAGTACAAGGTCCTACACCTGGGTGGAAGCAATCCCAGGCACAGCTACAGGTTGGGCAGAGAAGAGATTCAGAGCAGCCCTGCAGAGAAGGACTTGGGGGTGCTGGTTGATGAGAAATTTAACATAAGCCATCTTCAGTGTGCACTTGCAGCCCAGAAAGCCAACCATATCCTTGGCTGCATCAAAAGGAGCGTTGCCGATGGTGAGGAGGAGCAAGACATGACAACCCAATATGACTGATAAGCAAGCTTCTACTTTATTTGTGTCGCTCATCGCTTATATCCTCGTGGTGTTAATTATGCCTACTAGTCACAACAGCATTGGTTAGTTCTAAACGGTTTCATTTACATTCTCCTCCCACATCCGGTTTCTGGTTACATGTGAGGCCTACACTTTGCTTTGCTCGCACAAGGCCTCTAAGGATCCATGGCCTTGCTCTTGGAGCCATTCTGCAACAGAGCGTGACCAGCAGGCAGAAGGATCTGATCCTGTCCCTCTACTCTGCTGTTGTGAGACCTCACCTGGTGTATTGTGTGCAGTTCTGGTGTCCTCAACAGAAAAAGGACATGGAACTGTTGGAACAAGTCCAGAGAAGGGCCACAAGGACTCCCGTATGAAGATAGGCTGAGAAAGTTGGGGCTGTTCAGCCTGGAGACGAGAAGGCTGCGTGGAGACCTCATAGCAGCCTTCCAGTATCTGAAGGGGGTCTATAGGGATGCTGGGGATGGACTCTTTATTAGGGACTGTAGTGACAGGACAAGGTGTAACAGGTTAAAACTTAAACAGGGGAAGTTTAGAATGGATATAAGGAGGAAGTTCTTTACTGTTAGGGTGGTGAGGCACTGGAATGGGTTGCCCAGGTAAGTTGTGAATGCTCCATCCCTGGTGGCGTTCGAGGCCGGGTTGGATGAAGCCTCGGTTGACATGGTTTAGTGTGAGGTGTCCCTGCCCATGGCATGGGGGTTGGAACTAGATGATCTTAAGGTCCTTTCCAACCCGAACTATTCTGTGATTCTATGATTCTAAATTAAGCACTCTATACTAATTAAGCACTCTTGCTTCAGTCAAGACAATGTGGCCCACTGGAATTAGTATAGGATTAGCAGCTCCTCACTTCAATTCCTGCTCTCTTAAAAGCTTGATTTGCATCCTTTATTTGCCATGTTAAGCAAGACGCTTAACACTCTCACTTTCTCAATAGGAACTAAAAATTGTACTAACATTTTTTGTTTTTGTCTTCCCAAGAGTCATGTAAGCATATTTCAATTTTGATTTGCAAAACATTTTGAAATTCAAAACCTGTGTTTTGTAATACAGTAGTATGACTGGTAAAACAAGTAACATTTCATTCCTTTATTATGAATTTGCTAACACAAACGTGTGCTTTGCTGAGATCTCACACACCCATTTTAGCAGTCAATCATCTACTCTGAGGTGAGCACCAGGATACTGGGAGAAATTTTCATTACTAGATTCCCAAACCTAACTAAGCTCAGGTTATTCTGTGTGAAAATTTTAGTAACTTTAAGTGATTTGAAGCTGAAAAAGATAACTGTAGCACAAAGGTTCTTTATGAATGTTGAGTTGTGACACTCTGGAAGAAAGTTATTGGCAATGTGGGAACTTAAACAGATAGATCTTAAAAAATTCTCCAAAATCTCAGTAACATTCTAAGATCCTATTGCATAGTTTATAAAGCTTGCAGGTTCTCAAGTGCAAAATGTTTATTTTTGGTATCTGATGTAGCCAAATTTCATTTATAGCTGCCATTGACATTGGCAGTTCTACTTCATTTACAAGCCATTATGTAATAGCTGTCTTTTGATAAAGTGTCATTGTATGCTTTTTAAGATAACTGGAGTAACTGGTAAAGAAAAAAAGAAAAGGCACCGTATAATGATATGTGATGAATACATTTTATGTTGCAAGCACAGAGAAAGCAACAAATAAAAGCAAAAGAAGGAAGGTTTATTTTCAAATTCCGATAGTTTAAATATTCAAATGCATACTGAATTTTAGAGTGTTGCAACTGAAGCTTACCCCTGAAATGCTGAATTTATTACAGCATTTTGCAAAGGAGCTTTCAACCACCTGATTTTTCCTTCTGTTTTCTAGACATTGGGGCTATAGGCCTGGAAATTGTAACTTCTAGGGTAGCTTTGTTAGAACAACATTACATTTATATTCTTAATTTATGCTCTAGACAAATTCCTTACAGAGGAAAAACTTCAAAATCCCTCTTGATTAAACTATATAAATTATTCTAAGCAAATTTCTCATACCCACTCAAAGATAACCAAATTTGCAGTTTATCTTGTGTGACCTGAAGCCAGCCTACTTGCATGCATCCAGAGGGAAAGGGACAGTACTTTAGTCAATTGTACTGTCCCATATTTTATGGCAGATTTATTCTGGTTTTCTGGTTCATCTATTATTGTTCTATTCTGAGTCCATGTCTGCTCTTAATGTTCAATACAGAAGCTAATTATTGTACTGAACAGCTTTTCTAAAGGCTTTGCTTTTGCATCTTTGATGCTTCATGAGCAGAATGGCAAATTAAAACACAGATAAATGATCCAAAATTGAAAACAATAGTTCTACTTATCGTTTAATAATAAACACAAAGCTTTTTTAAGAGAACATATATATTCAAAGACATTTACAAGTCTGCTGTTCTATAACTCATACATCACCTCCTCACAGAATTTTTTTTTTCAGTAATAGCTACATAATGAGTCTGTTTAGGATGCATCTTACTACATGGTTCTAATCTATATAAGGTTCACATACCACACTCATCACCATCGTATCTGAGCGCCTTCCAGTAGTACATTAAGCGATGTGACTAACATCTGCCACATATTTTGTTCTCTCATCATTTCCCCAGGGGGAGAACAATGTGCAGTGGAGTGTTTTGGTTTGTAGCTATTTATTTTTGAAGCAGTCCATGACTGGGGGTTATTTAGTCCACAGAGGGTCACACAGCCAAGTAAAGATTACTGTGAATCACAGAATGGTCACAGAAAAATGTAAACAGGGATGAAATACTTACCTTGAACTGAGCTGCTGAAATGAGTGTCCAAAACTTTCAAGAATATCTATTGATAATTTTTCACCTGCACATACCCATAAACTTCTTTCTGCAGTCACCTTAAAAATTATACAATATATTACTCCTATCAGGTGGGTGAAACCTAATTTTTTAGACTTAACAAACCACAATATGTGCCTGGAACTTCTGTATTTCACATTTGAAAGCTAATCTAGACAGTTTACTTTTATCTTGTTGAAAAATAACTTACCTGTAACTTGTTGAAAAATAAAATAAGCAGCTAGCTTGGACTATAGTGCAAAGGTAGGTACTCAAGTCAGAACCACACTGCCAGAGTGTTTTACGTTCCTTTCCATTCAGGACCACATGTAAACTTAAATATTGGCTTTCTCATTTGAAGACAATAAACATAAAGCAGATGCCTGCAAATAAGCATGTGTTTAAGTACTCTCTTGCTTCCATGAATCAGGGCATAAAGACAGTAAAAGACCTATTTACATGCTTTATCCCATTTCTCAGACCATGTGCAGTTCACATATGCTTCCTTCATGGCAGATTTGATAGGATTTTTTTTATTTTCCAGTTGTTTGAAGCGGTTCAAAGTAAGGTTATTTACTTCTTCACAGTGCAATAGTACAGCTTCACCAATCTTAGCTGGCTGTCTGTTCCCTCTGAGTTCATTTGCAGATGCCATGTTCCCTGTTTAACTGTTCTAGAATCAAATATCTGACTCTTTTCCCAGGTGCTACTTTGCTTTGTGCTTTCTAAACCATAGAAAGGCAGAACAAAGGGCAGAGAAAGCTTTCAGTGTGATGCTTATTACAAAAGATGCTTGGCAAATTTCTGGAAATGTATAAAGCAAATTAGAAGAGTGAGGAAAATATAGTCTTTTCAATTTAATGATTATTGAAGATGTGCTCCATTGTACATACTCATAAAGCATCCTTTGTACTAATTTAAGTAAAATTTATGTCATCACTGATGATATTTATCATCATGATACTGCTATAAAAAATAAGTGAATAAGAAAAATAATGAACCCCTGTGCAGTTTCAAATTGCTTAGCAGAGCAGACTTGTAAAATTTCAATTTTTTTTTAAGCAATATAATGTAAAATCTGAAAAATCTGATTCATATTTATATGCTTTAGCTATGTGCAAAGTTCAGACTCATTGATGCTTCATTTAAAGAGGTAGAAAAGCACATACAATAATTAATTTAAATGCCATTAATAAAAAAACCCAGGGTAAATATAGATATTAAAGAAGGCCATCAAGCATTGATGCTGGGATACCTAAAATATCCTTGAGCGAATTAGACATGTTTAGGGAGGTGTTTACTTCTCATTTATTTTTACTAGTCAAACCCAGCAGAATTGTCACTGTTTTTCACTGCAGGTGTTTTCAAATGAAATCCAGCTTATTCAAAACTATCCAGAATTGCATTGTGATATAATGTGAAGTGCTTTAAAAAAGATGAAACTGGAATATTCCGTAAACTGATGCTTAGGAAACTGTCAGTTTGCCAAGATGAAGGCCTCTAAGAAGTGTATGAAACTCTTAGGGAAGTGAGAAAGAATTGTTTCAAACACAGCCAGATGTATTACATTTACATGTGAAGGCAGGGACACGAGACGGAAAGAGAACAAATCATGAGAAATCCTTTATGCAATGAATATCTTTTCATGTAACTTTGTCTCCATTTCTCTAGTATACTACATAGTATAAGTGTGTGTGTATACATATGTATATATACACATATGTGTGTATATCTGTACACATATACAAGTCTGTATTCTAAGTTTTTTCAGAGATATCACCAAAAATCCTTTTGAAGAATGACATCTTAGGAAAGTTAATTTTTGCCTTTGCTCATGTCTTTTGGTATTATTATATCACCTTACCTTAAATGTTAGAATCTTAATAGAAACACTTGTTTTGAGATGGCCTTTCAGAGTTACAGTTGGTGAAAACAGCAATGAAATTTTATTAGCTCCTTCATTATGCTTAATTAAGCTTTAAAGTTACTGAAGATCAATTGTGATCTGCAGCGTTTTCACTGAGAGTTGGTATGATGTAAGGAAAGTGTTCTCAATGACATGCTGACTCAGTAATCGTCACTATTATTGGAACAGGGAAAACATTTTATGATGGAATAATGTTCTGTCAAAATAACCAATTCATCAAAAATTTCACAGAAATACAGTGATTTTTGTTTTTAAAAAAAAAATGTTTATGGTGTAAAATTTAAAACTATTTAAAGGTTTTTGTTTTATTGTACCTGTTTAAAACTAGTGCTATAACTTATTTGACACAGTGATGAAGCTGTGGCTTTTCATCCAATCCTATCTAAATATAACAAATTAATATTAGTAAATATTAATATTTATAGTTACTTCATACTTTTACATTAACACTAGTACATTTTGATTTATTTTAATACAGTTTCTCAATATTTTGATTTTTTAACTCAATCATGGGAAAATGAAAAGCTTTCCTACAATATTCATCTAAGTATTCTCAAAATATGTTGTTCAGCACAAGTTTATAAATTACTTCTCAGAAAAAAACATAGACATTATGCCTACTATATGTCTTTTTATTTAGCTAATAACTCTTTTACTACGTATTTGCACAAGGTATAATGAAGCTTCATATTGCACTTACATGAATCTTCAATAATTTTTGTTTAATAATGACCAGAAGAGAATAATAATTCTATTAGCTATAATATTGTATTTAATTATTTCAGGTTTTACAGACTTATTCTAGTTAATTGCAGAGACTGAGAACTATTTTACTTTTTTCGTGTTTGCAAATAGACCTCTATTTTGGTTTCAGTTATTGCTATTGTGCTGTTTGAGGATTTTGCAATATATACACTTAGCTCTCCTCATAAATCTCTCACAGGTAAAGAGAGGCGTACAGTAACACACATTCACACTTTTAGTGGTAGTCAGATTTCCTTACAATTACTTTTAGGTATTGAATCCTGCAGTTCATTATTAGTTGCTTCTAAATGAGATGCAAAATTTATCTACATACTGTATTTCAGATTAATTAAAAGGGAGACTACATGCGGTTGGCCAATTTATGTCTAATTTTTCATTTCCTTTTCCCTTTACCTTTTTTTTTTTTGCAAATGTATTAGAATATTTGGAAAATATACTGGCATATTTGCTATGCTTCTTTGAGTGATAATAATTATCTGGCAGAGATCATACGTCACATATGAGGTCCAAATGCATTACTTTCAACACAAACCTCATTTGTTTTTGTTTGTTAACAAAAGTAAAGGTAGAATAATGAAGTTTAGATTTAAAGGTCTAAAGCAATATAATTTTTAATATAAAAATAATTCCAATTATAATAATTTTCCATAAAAGTTACCTTAGAGAAATTCAGGCTCAGTAAGAAAGAAAATTAAAAAAAAAAAAAAACAACAAACAAACAAACAATAAACACCAAACAAAAAATCCCAAACAAACACACAGACCCCAAAATACCCAAAAAAACCCCACAGCTTAATTTTCAGCATATCATAGAATCATAGAATGCAAGGTTGGAAGGGACCTCAAAGATCACATGGTCTAACCTTTCTTTGGAAAAACATTAAAGCACAGTCTAGACAAATGGTCCCACACCCTGGCCAGCTGAATCTTAAGCATCCAGTGTTGGGAAATCCACCACTTCGCTGTGGAAGCTGTTCAAATGGCTGATTGTTCTCATTGTGAAAAAGCTTCCTCTTGTGTCCATTTGAAATCTCCCTGGGCATACTTTGCATCTATTACCCCTTGTCTTTTCCATGTGACTTCCTGCAAAAATGAAGTCTCCATCTTGTCTGAAGCCACCCTTTAAATACTGGCACATGGTGATAAGTCTCTACTAAAGCTTTCTTTTCTAAAGGCTGAACAAACCCAGTTCTCTCAGTCTTTCTTCATACAGTAGGCTTCCCAGTCCTTTGACCATCTTTGTGGCCCTTCTTTAGACCCTCTCCAGCTACATCTTTTTTTTGTATAGCCATAGTGTAAGCATTAGTTGAGCAGCTTTGAGAGTTCACTCTCATTATCTGATTTCAGAAAACTGCAGAAATGATGTCTCACAAAGCTCAGTGTGTCAAAGGAGTGATTTGGCATCATACAAACATGAGTTTTCTATTGCTCTGCATGTTCTCAGTTTGCATCTTGGGTACTGTTGGCATTATTAGCATATACAAAGATGCCTTTCTTATCTCAGGTAATGTTCAGCACTTCATTTCAAAAAGGACTCTGACTCGTTTCTATTTATGCAATACAACTCTCCTATCTTGCACCTCAGAAGGTGAGGCTGAAAAGAAATATTGTGTATGATTAAGTAATTTCATGCCTCTAGAAGTTCATGACACATTTTCTTTACCAAAAATCCCTAACAAAATAAAGGCAACACCAATCTTCCTAACCGAGAAAACAGGTGAGTATCTCTCTTAGTAAAATACCTCTCTGTTAACAACCGAGCTAAAAAACAGGAGCTAAAACATCTGTATCAGAATATAAGTTGCTGTGCTAAACACATAACAGTTTATTGCCAGACTCTTGTGGATATAAAAAAGCATCCAATAAGACAGAGAATGTAAGTAACATTTATTATATTTCTCAGAATATTCAAGGTTATGGTAGCTTTCTCATCACTGTCCCTGCTCTTGTCCTATCCATTTGTGTTTCCATAGTGTTAGGAAAAGATTGTGTTTGTGGTCCCTGCTTCCTTCTGTCTTGCCCATCAAGTAAAATGACAATGTGAGACACGGCATGTTAAAACCAAACAAAAATAAATTAGAAAAAAAAAATCCACCCTTTAAAAAGGTGTAACAGTAAGTACATTCTCCCTCCTAAGGAGCTAAGTGTGTCATTCAGCTTTTCTGAGGCAGTCTTCTCACCCAGCCATAGGTTACCAGATGTATGATTTGATAAAGTTCCAGATGGTATACCATGGAAGACTTCTCTATTTTGTCATTCTTCTTATGTTCACTTATCTACTTATGTTCACTCATCTACTATGTTCACTCACCTTCTTTACTTTTCATTTAACCACTTTTGCCTTTACCACTTTTCCCTTTCTTTCTCTCAACTCATTAACCCAACACTGGTGCAAAACTTGCTTGAATGTTACTGACTTCCAGCTGCTTAATACATTTTGGATAACCTGAGTAGAAAGATTTTAGTTCAATGTTTGGTTCCCTTTTTCTTTTTTTTTTTCCCCCCCCCCCCCCCCCCCCCAGCATGGAGAACTGCGCATACAGACTTAAATGATTACTACTCAATCTAACTCTTGTACTAGCTCGAGGAGAACAAGTTGTTCAATGCAACTCAGTATAGTACCAAAACTAATCCTAAGTAGAATTGTGACAAAGTCTACAAGCTGAGGCATGGGGCCATGGTATGATAGCCACACTGATTTTCTGAAGTATATACTTTGTGCATTATGGCTGAAGAATTCTTTAACAATACTGAATAACAGATATCTGTTTTATACTCTGTCTCAGTAGCTGGTATTCTGTGGTATTCATCAGGCTGCTCTTCACACTGTGGCAGCCTTCACTGCTGCAAGAATGATAATGCTCACCCCATTCACGTGTGAATTTCTTCTGGACACAGGAGCTCCTTTTCCTTTCTTTCCTCTGTCTCAGGCTTCTGCATATGTATTTTAAGGTTACCATTGCACTCAGAAGAATTCTTAGTAGCTCACCCTCAAAAAAGATTTTGGGACGGCTTTTTTCAGTCTTCAGCCATCCAGAGTTGCTGCTCCTTGTCACTGATCACTTTCTGGAAGCAATATTAATTTTCATTCGGGAATTCAGAGGAAAAAAAGAGGTTGAAGTGCGTTATTTAGGGTCTCTTCACAAATGTAAAATTTATTCCTACAGTACATGTGCACGGATGGGTAGTTTTCTCTTTTCCTTTCTTCTTTATTTTTTTTATTTCTCCTTTTTAAAAAATTATGTATGTGTCATTTTGCTCTCCATAGTCACCAGGAGGCCTGAGTAGTCCTGCTGTATTATGGCAAGGATCCAGTATAAGCACTGCAGTTTACAAAACCCAGGTGGCATGCTGACAGATGAATTGTGATGGCAGCTTGAGGGCTCAGTATATTAAGCGTGATGAGGGGGTGGGTGAGGAATTAGGGTCTCCATGGATTTGTACATCCTTCATCTGATCCCTTAAGCTTTCAAAGAGCAAAATTCATTAGGGACATTAAGTGCAAGACCACATGTCTGGTGTGACAAGAGAGTGCAGCTGGATTTTTTCCCATTTGCCCATCACTGACTGATATTTCTTAGGTCGTATGAATGGCCTTATGGAACTCATAAACTATTTAAAGCTGCAGCTTGGGCATGGGGCATAGAGTATTGACACACGCAGCTGGACTTCAGAAGGTCAGCCTTCACCTGCTAAGGTACCACTTGTCTGGCTGCCTCCAAAGTTTTGAAGAATGCCTGCTTAAATGTCCTAGGTAGTACATGTTTGTTAGATAATTATCTTCTTAACTTGCTTGAAACAAAGCTGTAGCACTCAATCCTGCATAACAGTTGAGTCTTCTGAACCCCCTCAAGGTTAATTCCACAATTTCATTCTAATTAGTGGATTAAAAGTGAATAAAACAATAGAGTTAATTTTAAGTATTCTGCTCTTTTCCCATGTTTTATCCCACATGAACCCCAACTTAAGTACAGTCTGTGAGCTTCCACAGCTGTAGGAAGATACATCAATTATTGGACAGATGCAACATCTGTCCTGAAAATATTAGCAATGGTGAGACCAGTCTCTTATTTCTAGAAGGAATCTGTATGACCACTTTCTGTTTATGCATAGGTAAAAAAAGTTTATTCCAGATTTGCCCATCTGCTGCTCTCATAGGCTAGGTAATGGAATGCATTGATCTTTATCCTGAGTGTGATATCTCTTATTTCTCTCTTTCCTAATTGTACCCTGCATTTATCTTTAGCAAGTGACTGTATCTTATAAGCAGGTTAGTTTCCTGGAGATAAAATGACTCTTGATATCTGTTCTGAAGGAAGAAATAAAATAGATGCACTTCATATGTATAGGAAGCATTATTATGTTTGGTTAGATATACATAGCTTTTATGCAATAATAATTAGAGATAAAACTGGTGTAAGGGCACTGAGCATTTCAGGTGAAAAAAATAAAACAAACCCACATCAAAAGAAAGTACAAACTGGTATTCTGGGGTTAGCATAATGACACTGAATTGTTTCCTAAGTTGTTGGTTCATTCTATTTTTCATTTATTAGAGCCTTAAATTCATTTGACACAGGCTTAATATATTTCCAACCACAGGAGAACTGAGTAACCTCCTTCTGAGGTGTTTACTGATGTCATTCGTGAGATGTTTGTAGAGGATGTCTTAAATTACAAGTGCTATCTGCAAAATTGAATAAAAAAGTTGTAGTGAATGTAATACCAAGAGGATCTTATTGAAGCAAAGTAAGCTATGAAAGAGGGGACCAAAACCATTAACCTGTGAGAAAGGGGAGACTGTAACCATTCTGATGCTCGAGATTCTATTTCAAGAGTTATACTAGAACATATTTAATAAGGTATATTGCCAGGTAATAAGTAGTTAAGCAGCTCCACTTTGCAAAGTGTATGGTTTCAGTGTTAAAGAGAAAAGGACCATTTGTTATTTCTTTCATATTGCATTGAAGGTGATAAGGAAAGAAAAGGTGTCAAAGCACAGTCTCAGCCTTATTTCTAATCTTACTCTTTTATCATTAATCTGCTGTCTGGAGAAGCCAGTGGGGTGCACTGCCTAGAAACTAACTAGAAACAATTTCAGAATATAGCCTGTTTCTATGTCACTGTCGAGGAAGAGATTTTTGACCCCCTTCCATGGCAATGTTTTATGTTACATGCTCTTTGCTAAATTGTTAGAATGCTTTAACTTATAATTTAGTTTTTAGCTAATTTCTATTAGTTTGGCTCTACTTTGTGTAAGCCATTTGAATGTTTCAAACATCATTTGAAATACAGGGCATTTGAAAAATGAATGGACAACTGATGGACTTAGATAAACTGTCTAAACTGTGGAAGAGGAATTTTATAGATATGAGTGCAGAATACAAATGGGTGACCAGCTTCTGACACACTAATCAGTAAGACTGAGCAGTGAAAATATACGTCAGTGAGATTCAAGTGGATTACTGTTCTCTCCTAATGATAACAGTCATTGTGGTATTTTCCCTTGCTTCATATCACAATTTAAATTCAGAGAGCAGATGTATCTGCACCTGTACAACCATTTATGTGGTGAATGAAACATTATTTTGTGTAATATCTCTGTGGTATTCATAAAAGTGTCTGTGACAATGTTAACTGCAACTATGTTAGTCAGATCCCTTGGTAGAAAAAAAAAATTCAACTGTTACAGGTATTTCAGCCAAGGTATTTTAAGATTAAGGTTCATTAATAGAAAAAATCATAGAATCACATAATAGTTCGGGTTAGAAGGGGCCTTCGAAGGTCATCTAGTCCAACCTCCCTGTAATGAGCAGGGACATCTGAAACTAGATCAGTTTGCCCAGAACCACATTCAGCCATAAACGTCTCCAGGGATGGCACATCCACTACATCTCTGGGCAACCTGTACCAGCATTTTACTACCCTCACTGTGATGAATTTTTTCCTCACATCGAGCCTTATTCTCCTGCCTTTTAATTTAAAACCATTACCTCTCATCCTATCACAACAGATCCTTGCTGAAAATTCTCTTCCCATCTTTCTTATAGGCCCCTTTTAAGAACTGAAAAGCTGCATTAAGGTGTCCCTGAAGTCTTTTCTTCTCCAGGCTGAACAACCCCACCTCTCTTAGTGTTTCCTCATAGTAGAGGTGCTCCATCCCTCTGATCATTTCTGTGGCCCTCCTCTGGACCTGTTCTAACAGGTCCGTATATTTTCTGGGCTGAAGATTCCAAACCTGAACACAGTACTCCAAGTGGGGTCTCGCCAGGGTGGAGCAGAGGAACAGAATCACCTCCCTTAACCTGCTGGTCACACCCATTTGAACCTGGCCCAAGATATGATTGGACTTCTGGGCTACAAGCGCAATTGCCAGCTCATGTCCAATCTTTCATTCATCAGTACGCCCAAATATTGCCCTTTTTCCAGTCACCAGAGACCTCCATGGCCTGTCCGCCATGACTTCTCAAATATCACGGAGAGTGGCTTGGTAACTACATCAGCTGATTCACTCAGGACTCTGGGATGCACCTCATCAGGTCCTATAGATTTGTGTATGTACCAGTTCCTCAAATGGTCATAAACCTGATCACTTACAATGGGAGGGTCTTTGCTTCCCCAGTTTCCACCATGAAGTTTGTCTACTCAAGGTGCTGGGAGACAGCCTGCTGGTGAAGACTGAGGCAAAAAAGCTGTTGAGTACCTCAGCCTTCACCTTGGCCATTGTTACCGGTTTACCAGTCTCGTACCCAGGGGAGCATATTTTCTTTGACCTTCCTCTTCTGGTTGACATACCTATAGAAGCCCTTCTTGTTACTCTCTGAATCCCTTGCCAAGTTCAACTCCAGCTGTGCCTTGGCCTTCCTGATCCCATCTCTGCACAACTGGGCAGTGTCCTTATTCTCTTCCGAGGATACCCAAACCTGCTTCCACTACCTGTGCATTTCCTCCTTGCCCATTAGTTTGACCAGCAGGTCTCGACTCAGCCGTGCTGGTGTCTCGACTTCCTTACTCGATTTCTTACACCTGGGGGTTGTGAGATCTTGTGCTCTATGGAAAACATCCTCGTCTATCAGCTCTGTTCTGCTCCCTTTCACTGAGGTCAGTTTCCCAGTGGGGCCAATTGACTAACTCCTTAGAGAGCTGGAAGTTAGCTTTCCTAAAATTCAGTGTCCTGACTTCAGTCTCTGTCTGTCTCTTCTCCCTCATTACTTGGAACTCAAGTGCATGATCACTCTGAACAGGCTTGCTTACAATCTTGACGTCAGTGATTAGCTCTCTTGCATTGATGACCACCAGGTCCAGGTTCACATCCACCCTGGTAGTGCTGTCTAATACCTTGTTTAAGTAGTTATCCTCCATGCACTCCAGGAGTCTCTTGGATTGCCTATGGCAATTATAGAGTAATACTTTTTATGTGTCTTGTTCAGATGACAAGCCTGAAGGAAATCAGCTTATCTCCCATATAGAAACCTCACCATCTCATAAAAATAGCATGCCATTTGTGCTGAAATGAAGAACATTTTTTAATATTAAGGTGTTTTCACATAACTGAAGTAATTCTGTTAAAACAGTAGAACAATTTCTATATAGAATGTTTATTAAACTGATGACACGGATAATCATATTAAGGATTAAAAAGTACTTATGAATTTTTTATTTCTAGAAACAGGGACAGTTGCAAAGAACTCCACATACTAACTTAACTTACTGACACAAGCCCAAAAGTTCCAAAGCTCTGAGGTGTGCACTAAACAACTCCTCTGGCCCTGGCAGCTTTCTGAAAATAGTGAATCTAGTGAAGTTTCATCTGTTATAATTTACAATTTTATATGATCTGTGACAACGTAGTCATGAGATGCTCCTCAAGACTTTATATTCCTAAATTTAGATGCAGGCATTTTATTTACACTTCCAACATTTCCACTGGCTATTATGGAATTTCAGAAACCTGTCTCACATGAAAGTATGAATGTGTCTTGCACTGAATCCCATCCAGGAAGACTTAAATTATATAATCTCCAGCTACTTTGTGACTTTAAACAGTCTCAAGAAGAAGAAAACATAACTGAGAAACCAAAATCAAAACCATTTAATAAGATAATTTTACTAAAGAACATTTTGGCAATTAATGATTTTTCAGGAAACTGTCATTGATCTGTGCTTACCTTTAAAAACATATTTACATGTCCTTTAGACAACATTCTTCGTTAACATGTTTGCAGTGCTTTGTGAGCTAAAACCTTCATTCAAATATGGTATTCCTACTAACAAAACAAAGGCAGAATTGGAAGCACATTTCCTAACTATTACAGACTTTTCTGTTTTGTTTGGTTATGCAGAATCAGAAGGCTGGTTTGCTCTGTCTAAATGTCGACGTCTCCTTCTGAATATCTATTCCCAAACTAATTTCCCTAAGCATTCTTAATATATTCCTTTATGCTCCTAGAGAGAGAGAGAGAAAACCAACTGTAGGGAACAATTAATCTCAGCTTAAAATAGAAGGAACAAATTGCTTCCTAAATATGCCTCTTTGCTTCACTTGGAGGAACTATAGATTTTTAGAGAGACTGTCTCAGATGTAGACTTCCACATCATAGACAACTAAAGTCAGGTGAGATGATTTTCATTTTTAAGTATCAATATAAATAGCTGCATCACCCTTTATATAAATAGCTGTGTGCAGGGAGCCAGTATAAAGTTTAGATTCATTAAAGACCACATCATGAAATGATAGCATTTACATAAGAAAAATATGGCAATTCCATAGCAAAGCAACTTTCTAAATTTTAAATGTGAAGTTGTAAAAGTACAGTTTTGGTTTAACCCAGGATATTTTTCTGCTTTCATAAGCTCTTATAGGTCTCACAGAAAAAGATGTGTGGAATAGCAGCGCAGTGACTTTTCAGAACTTAATAACCACTCAGTCTTCATCTGTGGCTAAATATATACATGCATCATATGCATAGCCTCACCCACACATGGCCTCTCACACACGAGCAAAAAAAAAAAAAAAGTGTATATACATTCCAAGGTAATACTTATTGTAGTGCAAAGGCCTCACGTATGAATCTTTATTTGCTTAAAATGAAGACTTTCAGGAGCCGTTAGTGGCATAACCAAAGACAGAATCAAAACTAGTAATGTTGAAAGGATAAAATTATAGTTGTTAAGCAACATTAGACAGTTTTGATGATCTGAGTCCTTTCAAATTTTCACCTGTTTTCTAAATATCTTTTCTTTACCATAGAATTTACCAGAGCCTTTGAAAAGTTTTAAACATGTTAAACCTTAATCTCACATCCCTTAAATATAACCAGATTTGACTGTTGTCTGCATTTAGTTGTATAGAAACTCATAAGTGGGCCCATGTCTCTCAAAGTGCCAGCCACTCTAGCACCCCACCTACCACCTACTCATCCTACCACTTTTTTCTTTTCTTTTGCTTATCACATCTTTTTTCTCCTTTTCCTCTTTTAATCTTACCAATGCTTGTCTTTTTATCTTGCCAAGACTTGTGTTTTTTTTTATTCTGCTTGCTGTTTGTTTTGGGTTTGGGGTTTTGGGTTGGGTTTTTTTTTTTTGTTGTTGTTGTTTTTTTGTTGTTGTTCATTTGGGTTTCTTTGTGATTTTTTTTCTGTTTATTTTGTCTGTTAATCTCACTGTTTTATTTTTGGTTTGATTTGCAGTTTGACTACTTTGATTATATAAACAGGAACTGAATTACTTCTTATCTGGGAAGAAGAAAAAGTGAATTCTCCGTCAAAGCAAGGATACCTATGTAGGTTACGTTAATATGTATGCAGGTATTCTGTAGGCATTATGTCAATGATTACCTTATTATAAACACATTTTTTAATCCAGTGCTCTGTGAACATGAATAGAGAGAGGTTTCTGTACTGCTATGAACTGAGGAGTTTTGTATATCAAAGGAGCGTCTTTTGTTTATTTCTTTTGTCCTGCTCTGACCAATGACAAGGTTTCCTACAATTAAAACATGCATAAAGCTATGAAAGTGGATTGTTTTTGGAAGGCCATAATTTCTCAGGACCAATATATTGTAGACAATTTTGAAATAATGCACTTACTCACCTGCCAATACAGCATATTTTAAAGGTGCTTTTTTAATAATCCACTGCCCTGCTGCCTGACCTATTGTCTATTGTGCTGTTTCTTAGATGTTCAGAAATCCTGTAAAATGGCAGAATGACATACTGAGTAATTTTTCAGTAAACAGCACATGTTCCATCAGTTCTATTAAACCTCAAAGAAACAGATTCACTGTACATGTGATAGAGAACCATATTGTCCAGGAACATTATATCCCACAGTCACAAACCATTTTCAGTTTAGTGTCTGTGCAGCAGATTTGTGATGACATACATTGAAGCAACTACTTACAGGCTTGCAGTTGTTATTGGCAATCCTGTATTGGTCATATATTGGCCACAGGTTATATATTTTGTTGGTATAATTGTTATTAAAATTTAAGTGATTTAAGTGGCCCAACTAAAATTTAAGTAAATTAATGAAAAATAAGATTCCTAATGGTGATACAGTTTCAGGTTTAATTGTAAAGTCACGTTTTTATTTCTATTCCAGCGATGGTTACTTTTGATGACATGGAACTGCTCATTATCAGATGTTGTAGAAGGAGAATGTTTCTCTTCATGCAGAAGTGCAAAAGTTTGCTTATACCTTCATTTGGCATTTTTAAATAATTGCTGTAACTCAGCTGTTTACAAAGAGGAGAGTAAGCTTTTCAGGGTATTATTTCACCCGCTTAATAGATAGTTTTATATAGATGTTATTCATAGAATCATAGAATCATAGAATGGTTAGGGGTGGAAAGGACCTTAAGATCATCTAATTACAACCCCTTGCCATAGGCAGGGATGCCTCACACTAGATCGTGTTGCCCAAGGCTCTGTCCAGCCTGTCCTTGAATACTGCCAGGGATGGAGCACTTCTTTGGGCATCCTACTGCAGTGCCTCTGGGAAACTGAAGTGTAAGTCGCACTAAAATGTATAGGACAATCTCTAGCAATACAATGTGTGGTTACGTGCTTTGACTGGCATTTATGCCTGTTAGTGTCTGTTTTTTTCACTTTTGCTAAATCCAAGGGATACTTATAGTATATATACATATAGGATAGAGTTGTTCTTTAAAATACCCATAACCTTCAGTTTTCATGCTTAATGCTTTTCAGAAATTGTGGTCCAGTTAAATAGAAAGTTAGAAGTAAAATTTTGATATCCAGCTCTAAAAAGAAAAATCACAGTGCAATCTTCATACACGGCAAAATATCTAAGTCACTTCTTTAAGCATAAAAATTAGCTCAGCCCTAACAACGGAATGTAGTAACATCTAAAATGTAGGGGTTTTACTATACTTTTAAAAGAGACTAAATTTGTATTACGTTCACATCCTTTGGGAGACATGAATTCTGATCATAATTAAAGGCTGGAACAGCTTGAACACTGTGTTTTCCCCTACATGCAGTTTTAGGTTAGATGCCCAAAAAAGTATCCCCCCTGTAGCAAGTATGATGAACTCTAACTCATTCATCCACCTAAGGTCTCTCAGTGGTGCAGTTTCTGAGAGTAATAGGTCGGCAGGGAAGTAGAGGGTGAGAACTGGTCCTAGTGATTTATGTTTCCATCACTGTTGCTATGAAGTTTCAGTTGGGAAAGACAAGATACTGTTTTCTGGATGTGCCAAGGCCAATAGATATAATGTAATATTCCTTTCCCTGAGGTCTCTTCTATGGAACAAAGGGCATTGACTTCTGTGAATGTTAATAATCAATAAGGTTTACTCTGTTTAAAGCAATTTCAGTGACTAATAAGGTTGCTGCTATCTGTATTTCAGTACTAGTTTTGCCTGTGTTAGTAACACTTAGCTGCATGATTAAACAAGCCCTTTGTTTGCATCCCTCTCTCCAGATGGGTACTTGGCTCAGTATGACCCAAAAGCAATTAGGTAAGTGATGCTGCTGTGCTGTTTGCATCTGACCTTAGATGCCAGATATCTTGTATGCCAACATTGAGCTCAGATAAGCTTATACACATCATTTGTGGGCCTTGAACTCTCTCAACTACACTTCTGATTTCCCCTTTGAAATAACTGAGGTCTTCTTTGGTCTGACAAATTATTTAGCTTTCCTGCCAGACATGACTTTTACATGCCTGTGAAGAACTGCTTAGGAAGGCAATAAGGTTCTGCTCTGAGAACATGGGATATTCACATGAAAGTTCTGGTTAATTGAACCCAAACCTCTAATTGAATCTGCAGGAGCTGGATCAGTGACAACTAAAGTGAATCCAACTGCCAGGTTTTATTCAGCAGTCTCTTATGGACCACTTACATCGCGTGCACAGCTCCTACATGTCAGCTAGATAATACACCTTATCTATAAAGGCAGGTAACCCTTGTACAGTCTTAAATCTGCTTTGCCTTAAGTTTGTATTCTCAGATACACTCTTTCAAGGACACATGCAAGTTAAATACATCTTCAAATAAATTGTTCCAGCAGTGTTTCTGTGCTCACAAAACACATCCTACAAGAACATAAACCAAGTGCAGGTTTTCAAACAATTAACAAGGAAATGATTTAAATGTATAATGACAAGTTCTAGAAGGGTAACTTTATACTCAACTTTAGAGCCAATCCCATAGGAACAGCAGATCTTAAAGTGTTGGAAGTCCCTAAAAGCATTTGAGGGCTTCTGTGAAAAAATTCACTCTGTGAGAATCGCATTATAGATCTTTTTTCCTTAACATGTACTTTGATCCAACCTTTGAATTTGGTTTGCCTTGCATTCATAACTGCATCATTCATAGAATCATAGAATAATTAGGGTTGGAAAGGACCTTAAGATCATCTAGTTTCAACCCCCCTGCCATGAGCAGGGACACCTTGCGCTAAATCATATCACCCAAGGCCTAATCCAACCTGGCCTTGAACACTGCCAGGGATGGAGCATTCACAACCTCCCTGGGCAACCCATTCCAGTGTCTCACCACCCTCACAGGAAAGAATTTCCTCCTTATATCCAATCTAAACTTCCCCCGTTTAAGTTTTAACCTGTTACCCCTTGTCCTGTCACTACAGTCCCTAATGAAGAGTCCCTCCCCAGCATCCCTATAGGCCCCCTTCAGATACTGGAAGGCTGCTATGAGGTCTCCATGCAGCCTTCTCTTCTCCAGGCTGAACAGACCCAACTTCCTCAGCCTGTCCTCATACAGGAGGTGCTCCAGTCCCCTGATCATCCTCATGGCCCTTCTCTGGACTTGTTCCAACACTTTCATGTCCTTTTTATGTTGAAGACACCAGAACTGCACACAATACACCAGGTGAGGTCTCACAAGAGCAGAATAGAGGGGCAGGATCACCTCCTTCCACCTGCTGGTCACGCTCCTTTTAATACAGCCCAGGATACGGTTGGCTTTCTGGGCTGCAAGCGCACACTGCCGGCTCATGTTCATTTTCTCATCAACCAACACCCCCAAGTCCTTCTCTGCAGGGCTGCTCTGAATCTCTTCTCTGCCCAAACTGTAGCTGTGCCTGGGATTGCTCTGACCCAGGTGTAGGACCCTGCACTTGGCATGGTTAAACTTCATGAGGTTGGCATCAGCCCACCTCAGAAGCGTGTCGAGGTCCCTCTGGATGGCATTCCTTCCCTCCAGCCTATCAACAGAGCAACACAGCTTGGTGTCATCAGCAAACTTGCTGAAGGTGCACTCAATCCCGCTGTCCATGTCAGCGATGAAGATGTTAAAAATGACCGGTCATAATATGTCCCATTTTGTCTCTTTTTTCCTATGTCTTTCTTCAGGTTTTTTTCTGTGTTTCCTCATTCTATCACAAACTACAATATAGTTCAACTACAGTATTGAATAAAGGATGCTACAAAACACCACATTAGAGTTTACTAATGTTCACATCCTTTTTTAATTAAGCTGCTATAACAGTAAATGTAACATCTCAAAGCCCCAATATCTCTGTTGAGGAAAATACTTATCTTTCCCTGAATGATAAACTACATCACAGGGAAAAAAGCTGTAATTTTAATATGTTATAATTTTCTTGTACCAAGGCCAATGCTAAACATATATGATCTATCGCACAGAATATTTTTTCACTGCAGGTTTTATTACTTCCATTTATGTAAGAGAGAATGAAGTCAAATAAATAAAAGCCCTCTAAGTCATGCAAACAGAAACAAATACAACTTTTTTTTTAATAACAGTGATTCCATCTGGTCTGTTGTTTTTGTGCGGGAAGAATCTTCAATGGCTTGTTGTTAACTTCTGATCCCAGAAGAACCAACTTCATCTTAATTGCCTTAATCCTTGGCAATTGAATTTTGGATAAGAAGGAGACTATCTCCTTGTGACCCATATTTAGCTAGGATAAATCTGTTTTATAAAGAACATGAAAGAAATCTCATTGCAGTTTTTGGATTATGATCTGTTGCAATACCTTGTTTCTCAAATTGAAAAAAAGTTTTCCTTCCTCTTCCCATTCCAATCATATGCAAATAATTTGTTGGCTTTATTCCCCTTTTCATAGTACATTTGTTCATTAAGCTTTAACACATTATCTTTGTTATTCACCACAAAGCATTTAGCTTCCCTCCCTTCCCCCATCAAAAGTTGGAGGGTCCTAGGGTACCTGCTTTTTATGTTGCTTTTTTCATCTCATTAACTTCCTTTTCCAATTTACAGTGGTACTCAAGATATACTTTTTGTGCTGCTGCTGCAGCTTAGCAAATTATCCTACCCCTCATGACTGCTTTGGCAGCTTCCCACAAAACACCCAGGCTAGTTTCTTGGGTTTTATTGATATTAATTTATTCTGAAATAGTCTTCATCTGTTGCACAAATGCTTCAGCTTTAATTAGAGAGTTGTTAAATCTCCATACTTCAGATCTCATATAATTCAGTATACCATCCAGAGACATAGACACCAGAAAATTATCAGGCAAAGCTAGATCTCAAATACCAGATGGTTACATGCTACAATGTATCATCATAAATAAATAAGAAGAAACCCGGTTTAAATGTAGTGAAACTAAAGTATAAAAGGTACCCTATTGCCTGTTTCAGTGTTGCTGTCCATGTGGATCAAGAGTACTATATCTTTGCTATACCCTTTCCTCACTTCAATTTTAAATTGTTATTTTACTAAGAAAGGGCAAATCTCACATCCCTGTTTCAAAGTAACGAATAACTAAAATCTTCATCTATTACAGCTCCTGGAAACATTTGCCATTAGGTAAGAAAGGATCAAGGAATAAACCAAGAATTTGAACTGTGGAAGACATACAGATTTGCAATTGTAATGGGGCTACCTGTCATAATCCTTTGCATTCTTATCCTTTTTAAATAAACTCATTGATCGAAAGAAAAAGAGATTCATCACGCAGTATTATATTTTAAATTAAATTTGTACCAAAAATAATGGACTTTTTATAATATGACTGATTTGAAAGAAATAAGCAAGACGACAAAGGACAATCCAAACATATGTAAAACTTTGTCATAAAAAAAATCAGACAGTTGTACTGTTGAATTTATTTCACCATGCATTATGCTTTTTATGCTTATTTTATAATTTCTCAACAGCAACATGCTGTGTAATCTTAATTCAGTGTCAAAGTGCAAATTAAACATATCTAAACCAAAACACCATTTTTGTTACCAAAAAAAAAAAAGAAAAAAAAAAATAGAAAAATAAATCAAATTAATTAAGATATTTGGGAAGTGTTCTGAGATTAATGGTAAACAGAGATACACTGAAGTGTGGGAGATAATTGTAAAAAATACATTTGAGCTTCTGAAATTAAGTATGTTAATCTTGTAGTATTAGTGTTATAATTATAATGTTACTTTACAGAAATACATTTTAAATATCATTAATAGTAGATAAATATATCTTTAGAAACTACTGAATAATCATGGCACAGATTTTTTCACATAAAGAAAACATCATAGATCATAAAAAAAGATCATAGAAAAGGTCAATATACTTTGTATTTATGCATATGTTAAGTTTTAAAAAGCCTTTAGATTCTCATTCAACTTCTTCATCACTTCAGTTAGGGATAAAAACAACTCTCTGATATTTTTATACAGAAGCCACTTCAGAGTAATGCTTGCCTGAGGTGTGGCAAATAACAGTATGAGCACATACACTGGGAACAGATAACAGTGTGAATAAAGTGCATAATGTTTGAGTGAAGAAGTGTTATTGTTGGCCAGCAAGTGTAAAGTCTGAACTTCATAGAATCATAGAATGGTTTGGGTTGGTAGGGACCTTAAAGATCATCTAATTCCAACCCCCCTGGTGCTCGACACCTTCCACAAGACCAGGTTGCTCAAAAACCTATCCAATCTGACATTGCCAGGGATGGGGCATCCACAGCTTCTTGAGGCAACCTCTTCCAGTGTCTCACCATTTTTCTTTTAGGAATTTCTTCCTAATGTGTAATCTAAATTGCCCTCTTTCAATTTAAAGCCATTCCCCCTTGTTCTATTCCTGTATTCCCTTGTAAAACGTCCCTCTCCAGCATTCTTGTCAGACTCATTTAGGTATTGCAAGACTGCTCTAAGGTCTCCCTGGAGCCTTCTCCAGACTGAACAAGACCAGCTCTCAGCCTGATTTCATGTTTTCATGAGTTTCATTTCAGAAATGTGGGCCCTGTGTATACACAGTCAGGAATATTTTACAACTGTTGTGGTAACCCTGTCACCTAATTTTGGCTTTGTAAAAGCTGCTCATCTAGCTTATACTGTTAATCTAACTGCTTTTGTTTTCAGTAGAGGGAAAAATATAACTTCAGAAGATAATTCATCCTGTACTGTGATGAGAGGCAGGGATCCTGCATGTGGCTATCTCTTTTGATCTATTAACTTTGTGTGCAGTAACTATATAGGAAACTCAGACCAAATTTCAGCTATTTTTTCACAGGTGTCTAAGAGCTCCTGAGATACTAAAACGTATTCAGGACATCTTCAGGGACTGCCACAGAATCCACTTGTAAGACACCAAAGTCTCCGAAGATATCACAAATGGCACTAGTCACCCACATGAGGGCAGTTCAGATGTGTTCTCGGAGATTAACTCAGATGGGATGTCTAATGTTTCCATGGTTTAAATTACATGCAATGAAGCCCATTCAAGAAGAAAATTGGAATATTCTTAATATTGGAATATTAAAATAATTAAGTATACTTAAGGAAAACATACTGTAAACTAAATTAATTTGGATTTAACAAAGTCAATTAACACATCTGTTTTCATACTGATATTCTATTATATTAGCTTTCAGAAATTCAAGACCTGAACTTAACATCCATCATATATATGTGCATGACATCTTCTATACATGACTATGACCTGTGCTATGAGTGGCTATTTGTATTCTTAAACGTCCTTAGGGACTCTTCAAGTGTGACAAATGCTTAAAATACCAGTTTCAGGTATTCCTCACATTTGCCACCTCTTTCATATAAATCTAGTACTATAACAGGCAAATGTATCACTGTGGAGTCTGACTTTCAAGAAATAATTTGTCCTGGATATTCTTTTGCATAGAGATCCTCTGGTTCTTAATATATCCATGTGGTAACTATTCATTTGCCCTTGTGTTAATACTATTTTCTGTTTCACAACTTGCAGGGGTGAAGGATGACCTTAATCTGAAAAACTTTATTTCTTGGGAAGCTTTTCATACTCTGGGGTGTACTCTTTTGAAAGGGAGTGAACCACTGACCACAGAAGGCAAGCTTAAATTAGTCCATATCCTCAGGGCAAACCTCCTGTTCTCTGCACTTGCCTGAAGCTAACACAGTTCTCCTGGTTTACTTAGTGGTGCAGACTAACCCAATTTTCATCCCCAAGTATCTCAATAACACTTAGGTGAAAGCACTTTCCCAAACTTAATGTTTAAATCTTTGGCTAATACATATACACCTGTCAACACCATGACACTAGACCGATTTTTGATTGATCTTAATATAATTAGTATCAGAGTTTTACACTGTTGACATTTACATTTTAACAGCAAACTATTAGTAATTATATATATATACAAACATACACATGGAATGCTGTGAATTGTAGTTTCAATGCTAGCTTTGGTTTGTTTCTCTAAAAGAGCTTTAGCACTCACATGATATTCTCAAAGCATTTTCAAAAAACACAACAGAAAAAGTACTAGTTATAAACTGTTACCTAAAATTCTGGGGACTTTTTTCCAAGTCTACTAGGTGACCTGGTACCTTTTCATTGATTCCAAAATGAATTTGTGGATTAATGTGGGTAATCTCTTTTTTTCTTTTCCTTTTTTTCCCTACTGGAATGAGTAAATAGCAGTTCCAGTTAAGAAAGGTCTACAATAGAAAAATTACATAGTTTTGTAATAATTGACAATTGCGTATGTTAATTGCTGCATAGCTATAGATAGCAAACTCTTTCTCTATTTAAAAGTGGACTGCTTTTATCATTTATATAAACTTGGGTTTCTTTCTTTCCTTCTCTTTTAATGAATTGGAAACAAAAATGTGGTCCTGATAATACTGTCTTTGGATTCATAGAATCAAGATGGCAGAGGCAACATCAGTGTTATCTTTTGCTTTGTCCTATTATTTTCCTTAAAATTTCCTCAGGGATAATGCAACAAGTCCCCCAGATATGGACAAAACCAGTAAGTATGGATCTAAAGTGAGACTTAAGAGGAATTTCGACACCCAAACTGTAGTCTTTTAGATTCTTCTTAGGTTCCTGAGAAATTCCTGAAAAACCTCAGTTGCAACTCTGAATTTCACTACATACACAGGTTCTGCTTGTGCACACACTTGGAAATACCTTTCCTGATAGACACACAGACACAGAATCCTAAGGGTTGGAAGGGACCTCAAAATATCATCTAGTCCAACCCCCCTGCAAGAGCAGGGTAACCTAGAGTACATCACACAGGAACTTGTCCAGGTGGGCCTTGAATATCTCCAACCCAGGAGACTCCACAACCCCCCTGCGCAAAATGTTCCAGTGATCTGTCACTCACAGTAAAGAAATTTTTCCTGATGTTCACATGGAACCTCCTATGCTCCAGTTTACACCCACTGCCCCTTGTCCTACCACTGGACATCACTGAAAAAAACCTAGCTCCATCATCCTGACACTCACCCTTTACATATTTGTAAACATTGATGAGGTCACCCCTCAGTCTCCTCTTCTCTAAGCTAAAGAGACCCAGCTCCCTCAGCCTCTCCTCATAAGGGAGATGTTCCACTCCCTTAATCATCTTTATGGCTCTGCGCTGGACTCTTTCAAGCAATTCCCTGTCCTTCTTGAACTGAGGGGCCCAGAACTGGACACAATGTCTTATAACTAATGCTTAGCAGAGTGTGTGAATCATGTCACTATTGAAGGACTTGCTAGGAGACAGAATAATAGAGTGGTTAGGGTTGGAAAGGACCTTAAGACCATCTAGTTCCAACCCCTCTGCCATGGGCAGGAACACCTCTCACTAGACCAGGCTCCTCAAGGCTCTGCCCAACCTGGTCTTGAACATAGCCAGGGATGGAGCATTCACAACTTTGTTGGACAGCCTGTTCCAGTGCCTCACCACCCTCACAGTAAAGAATTTCTTCCTCATGCCCCCTAAATATCCCCTGTTTAAGTTTGAACCTATTACCCATTGTCCTCTCACTACAGTCCCTGATGGAGTCCCTTTCTGGCATCCTGGTAGGCCTTGTATCCTCTTTAGATACTGGAAGATTGCTATAAGGTCTCCATGCAGCCTTCTCTTCTCCAGGTTGAACAGCCCCAATTTTCTTAACCTGTCTTTGTTTGGGTGGTGCTCTATGCCCCTTATCAGCCTAATAGTTTTAGTTATTTAAAGAGCAGAGGAGCAGCTGGGAAAAGTGGGATGAAAAGTTGCAGAACTGGTATAAGAAAAAGCATGAGGGTTGGACTACTTGTGCAGAGCAAAATAGGGAAATCATCTTCTTTATATTTCTTCATAGTTAGTATACTGGCTTTGGAGACCATGTTTTATAAGACTAGTCAGAAGGCTTTGTAGGGACTAGTTAGCCTAGTCCTTCTGACAAAGTCTTAAAAAATGTTTGGGCCACTCTTTGGGTGGACATTGCTGTTTGTACTGCCTAAGTTTGTTACATGGATGGGGCAAGTCATGCCATTAATGAGTTATGAAACAGCCTTCAGAGAGCAGCATGTGGCGATCATTACTGCTTTTGGGGATTCATAAAAATATTTTGAAAATTTTACTCAAAACCTCTTACATAATAATAAACTTATTCAAGAAAATTACTAAAATTATATGACTCATCTCCAGATTGTAGAAACTTAAAATTCAGCATCCAGATGGTGATTTCTGTGCATTAGTGAGGGTGTCAATTTCTAACAAAAATACTTGGATATTTAGTCATATGGGTTCTTGGTCAATTACCTAAACAGTGGCAGCCAAACCTGTATCAGACATCAAAGGGTAGGCATCCAAGACATCTGCATGTGTTTGGAAACATTTCAGTGACCCTACAATATAGTCAAAGCATTCAGAGTACCAGCAGGAGATCAGGTAGGATATCTTAAAGCATATAAGATGGACATGGTACATACAAGTGACTGAATTGAGCTTGATAAAGATATTCTAGAAAACTATTTAGCTCATCTAATGTGATGTCTTATATCAGGGAATGTAAGAGGTGAATAACACTCCAAACTCTATAAACTCTTTTGACTAGACTGCAATAGAAAATTAGACTCCTGAGTCCATAAGTAACATAGACATCTGCAATCACACAACTTCATTTAGATATCAGCAATCCAGACCTAAATGCCATCCTTTCTGTCTCAACAGGAAAGTTCTTAGGAGAAAATGACAGAGTTTGTCCATAAAGAGATTTAATTCATGAAATTCTCTTTACACAAGCCTGATGAGTACCTCAAGTAACGTGAAATTTAAGGAACTAAGTATTATTTAAAAATTTATTATTTAATTATTCAGACATTTTACTAATTGAAAAAATCCATCATTCCATAGTATTTAAATAACTAAATAATAATCTCTGCAGAGGAGATTTCAAGGATTTCTCAGATTTTCATTTTTTTCTGAGTTATAAAATATAATGGAAATGTAAAATTTTAAAGAAAACTGAAATGTGTACTCAGGAAGCAGGCAAAGCTTACAGGAGTGCTGTTCATTCATTAAGATAAAGAGCCAATATCTAACACATTTACACTAGTTTTTTGAAAACTATTATTCATTTTCTAAAAGAATAAGCATAAAAGTGTAGAGTGCCAATGGCAGATGCAAACAACCCTCCAAAGTATTAATTGTCTCTTTATCTGTCTCATTTCTCCAACATCAATTAACTCAGGAACTACTCTGTAAAGACATTAGTCATGAACTGCTGGAACAATTGACCAAACAGACTCATCACAAGAAAAACAGCAAAAGTACATGCGTAGACATAAAGCTTAGCCTGTATCTACCACAGTCATAAAACTCCAAACCTAAGAATTTGAGTTTTTTTTTTTCCTCAGAACTGAATAGCAAGAAGCATCTAATAGAACTCTTGGGAGGATGGAGAATCCCAAATGCACATTGCACAGAAAGGCAGTATCCCATTCTTTCCATGTAGTTCAGCACTGTCAGCCAAAGATACATGTTTGAGAGGCAGTTCTATTCTGGGAAGTATTCCAGATTCATTTATGAGAAAATGAATCGTTTTATGACAAGCAGATGCTAAACAACTTTTTCCATACATGTTAAGGGGTATTCTTCCATTTCATACATCACTTCATAACCTCAAATGAATGAATACACATCATGTACAGAGCAAATACCACTCAAATAGCACATTGCAGCACTGAACCTGTTTCTGACTGCACATCAGTTGGTAAGTAATTCAAGTTTAGAGCAGGCTTGGTTGCTTTTTTTTTTCATTTTCTCCTCCCAGTGCTAGTGACAGTGTACTCTTCAGTTACCAATACCTTAAAGGGTTTTCCCTGACGCTATTAAAACTTTTATCACAGACAAATGATGAAGAAGTAATGTGATTGACCAACAAGAGCATCCCATCTTTGATCTAACAATAGAAAGTTCAAGCTGTTCATACGCTTAATTGCATTCATAAATTATACACTAATACTGAGCCACTTGAATGGTTGCCCAAAGGCCCTGAAGTCCTTCTTGAGTCCTTCCAGGCTTCCTGAAGGGATTTCCTCAGTGCCCGTGTGGAAGACTAATAAAGGATAGTAGTCATAGAGCCATACCAGACAAGAGAGTTTTCTGGTGATGTCCCTTAGCCTGGAAAGGCAGCAGATTTCTCTGTGAGTCTGATCAGGTTGACATATGGGGCCCTCTGTTCCCCTGAGAGTGGAATCACCCCTCACCATTACTTTCGTTTTTTCTAGTACAGCTGGTCATAATACGAGATGTTTTTTGACTCGTCTGTGGGAGCTCTTCTGAACTAGAAGATCCCTTATCATCATCTTCCTCACTTTCCTGATGCTGAAGTACCAGGGCCTCAAATCTGTTGTAAAGGGGTACTTGGAAGGTGACATGAGCTGGAAGGGTAATACAGTGCCTACTCCAAGGAGTAAACTATTTCCAACCTCCTTTGTCTCCTAGGTCCCTTCCATCTGCCTGATGGCAAAAAGTAGGGGATTCTGAGTTCTTTTGTTTCAGGTAGCTCACTTGCTTCTCTTGGGGATGGTAGACTGCTGGTTCACTGGTCAAACTCTTCCTCAGTTTCCCTCATGTTCCTTAGCTGTTCTACCTCTTCCCATAGCTCTGCCACCATGCAGAGCAAATCATCAACCTGCTGACATCTTATATAGCCACCATCTAACATCACGGACAGGCTCTGACACTCACTACAGCCAGATATCTAGGCAGCTACATGCTTAGGCAGGACCTGTGTCTGGGTCACTGTGTCCTTCCTGGCCAGCAGAGAGGACTCAGTTATCTTTGCTTTCTGCAGAGAGGATGCCACGCTAGAGCACTGTCTCTATGACTGCTGGCATCTCTGCAGCCTGCTGGGCTACTGAGCCCTGCCTGCTCACCCTGACACATGGCAAACAGCAGCACCATGCTCACAAAGGCAGTGTTTATCCGTTCCTGGCACCGCCTCCTGTGAGTCAGCTGCTGCGTCAGTAGGGTTGCAGCTCCTGAGTAAGGCTTGAGGTTCCCTTGGTGGCTCTGGCTGCTCAGGAGCAAGGCTCCTCGACACCTAGCTTCCCCCTGTTCTGGTGCTGAAGGCCTCCTCTCTGGGGCTACTCACCTTGGTAAATGACCGTTAATCAAACGGAAGCATGCTCTTTGCTGTACTATAAACATCTAGTAAACCAGCAGCAAACCACTGATTCAGCTGCTTTCTTCCCTGCAACCCACTAAAATGCTTTTAAAGGTTCTATACTGATGAAAATCACTATAATACCAAGCTGCCTTCCATTACATTACTTAGAAAAAGGGAGCTTAAAAGGCTTGGATGGTTTTTGAGGGCTAAAGAGCATTTTGATTAAATATGAGACAGAAAAATGCTAACGTCAGGTAGCTGATGATCATTAAAAATAATTGTAGAGAAGGGATTTAAAGTGATTTCTAAACATAAATTTGCCTGTTATAGACATCCAGCTCTTTCAGCTGACACATACAAATCACATTCAGAGGTTAGTAAACCAAAGCAGGCCAATAAAATAAATCCATTTCATCTTGACTTTAAAACTAGTGAGAAGACCATCAGTCTATGTTTAAGCTACCTTTTTCCTTTATCTTCAAAGCTGGAAAAAAAAATCTAGAACTGAAATAATAAATTTGGATAAAGAAAAAAATCATGATAGTACTTAATTAATTTTAATTACATAAAATGTAAATTAATTGCATTGACACAATTTCACACATAGTATAAAAGAATATTAAAGACATTATGATTATTGCCTCTTTTTCAAACAGTTCAAAAGCAAGGAAAAGAAACACAGGATGAGTTAGGAAAAGTTAAGATCATTCATGTGATGTTACTTATCAAAACATCAAGCATAATCTGAAAACCTTGCATCAGGAGTGCCCCGAAATGTCATAAAACAGACATTTGAAAAGCAATGCAGAGCCTTTTCTTTTAGACAGAGGTGTGAGTTGGGTTCAGGCCTGTGAGCAAAGAAACAGTGTTTTAATGCAAACTTTAAGATCACATACCCTTTGTGGTATTAGACAGAACTCTTAAGCCTCTGTAGCAGTTCCTCCAGAGCAACATGAAAGTAGTGTTATGCAGATCACAACACAAGTAGTGTTGTCCCAGATCTACTGGGACAAAAAAAATGTAGAGCTAATCAAGCTTAATTCCGTTAACATGAGCACAACTGCAGTTGCTTACAACAGCAGTGAATTTAACATCTGGAAGCTGGAGAGGGACTTTAGAGATCACCAGAGACTGTAGCAATAGCACAAGGGGTAATGGGCTTAAACAGGGAAAATTCAGGTTAGGTATGAGGAAGAAGTTCTTTACAGTGAGAGTGGAGAGGCACTGGAACATGATGCCCAAAGAAGTGGTAAATGCTTGTCTTGAGTTCATTTGTAACAGTTGTTCTTCAACTTCTTAGTAGCTGGTGCAGTGCTGTGTTTTTGACTTTCAGCCTGGGAACAATGCTGAAAACACCAATGTTTTTAGTTGTTGCTAAGTGATGTTTGGTCCAAACAAGGACCTTCTGAGTCTCATGCTCTGCCGTAAGGAGGGACACAGGAAGCTGGGAGGAAGCAGAGACAGGACACCTGACCCAGGCTAGCCAAAGAGGTACTCCATACCACAGCACGTCATGCCCACTATATAAACTGGGGGCAGTTACCTGAAAAGCCCAGATCACTGCTAGGGTTGGGCTGCGTATCGGTCAGCGGGTGGTGAATAGTTGTATTCTCTTCCCTTGTTCCCTTGTTCCCTTGTTATTTCCCTTATCATTATTATTATTGGTGGTAGCAGTAGTGGTTTTGTGTTCAAGGCCAGGTTGGACAGAGCCTTGGGTGATGTAATCTAGTGTGAGGCATCCCTGCCCATGGCAGGGGGGTTGGAACTAGATGATCTTAAGGTGCTTTCCAACCCTGACTATTCTATGATTCTATGATTGTATGGATAAATGCCACAGATAAGTAAGTAAGTAAATAAATAAATAAATACATGTTTTATTTTTTTCATCCTTATGTGGTTCATTCAGACAAGAATAATTCACTGCTCTTCACACTGATTCTAGTCACAAAGAATATACACGATACAGATCAGAGGCATGAAAATTTTTGTTTAATAAACTTTGCTGGCATAATTTTCCCTGTTTCTGAATTGCTTACAAAAAAAAAATCATGATTTCTTGGTGTTTATTGTCTTGAATTATTTTTATAAATAATTCTTATTCTCTTACCTTAGTATGATGACTTGATTTCCTGTATCATGAAGTCTGATGGTAATACTGAGCCATTTTTCTTGGTCTTAGTAATTTTTTGTGATATTGTTTGTATTCCTTGACAGGATAAATGAAACATTGGGAAAATATAAACATAAAAACATGTTATGCATTTATAAATGAGCTAGACTAGGGCAATACTGACCATCAAGCTCATTTGCTTACCTTAAATACCTGGAATTTGTGGTTCTAAGCTGAGCTAGACATCTTATCAACTTGTTTAATCAGTGGAGAGAAATAACAAACTTAACGGGCAGGTCCTCTGACATGACCTAAGTTCATAAAATCATATGATCACAGTATCATAGGATCCTTTACACTGGAGAAGACCCTTAAGATCATTTGAGTCCAACCATTAATGTAAAGTTAACAAGTCCATCACTAAGCCATGTCCCTAAGTATCACACCCTCATGTATTTCAATACCTCAGGGATAGTGACAACAGTTTCCCTGAGGAGCCTGTTCTAATGCTTGACAACTTTTTCAGAGATGATATTTTTCCTAATTTCCAAATAAACCTCTGTCGTGGTTTAAACCCAGTCAGGCAACTTGTTCTCTCACTCCCCCCCTTCTTTCCCTCCCCCTACTCCCGGAGGGACGGAGAGGAGAATCGAAAAGAATGCAACTCCCACAGGTTGAGATAAAAACAGTTTAGTAACTAAGGTATAACACAAATCACTACCGCTAACACCAATAATAATAATGATAAAGGAAATAACAAGGGAAGTGAATCCATCACCTCACCACCAGCCAACCGATAACTTGCCTCCCCCCATCCTGACCAAGCACTGACCAATACCTCCCTGACCCTGCAGTCCACCAGCCCTTCCAGGTAACTCCCAGTTACATCCTGGGCATGACATGCTGTTGTATGGAATACCTCTTTGGTCATTTTGGGTCAGGTGTCCTGTCTCTGCTTCCTCCCAGCTTCCCCTCTTCCCTGGCAGAGCATGAGACTCACAAAGTCCTTGGCCAAACCAAAACATCATTGTTATCAGCTCTGTTCCCAGGCCAAAAGTCAAAACACAGCACTGCACCAGCTACCAAGGAGAAAAATGACTGCTACTGCTGAACAGGACAATCTCCCCTGGCACAACTTGAGGCCATTTCTGCTTGTCATATCATTTGTCACTTGGGAGAAAAGTACAATACCCACCTTACTACAACCTCCTTTCAAGTAGTTGTACAGAGTGATAAAAGTCTCCCCTCAGTGTCCTTTTCTGTAGTCTAAACAACTTCAGTTCCCTCAACTGCTCCTCAGAAGACTTGTTTATCCCAGCTGAATTGTCTTCTAGAGTTCTCTCTTGACTAATTCAATCCCCCACAAATATACATAGTCTAGAACACCACAAGGTTTTGTAGGTCACATAGCATGTCTGCAAATCTGTGAGAAAATAGTACTGTGGGACCTATTTTTGGCCTTTCATGTTCTAGTCTGTTGCAAACATCAGACTTAAAAAAACTGTGGAAGAAATATATATCTGCTTCATGGGACTCTGGCAATAATTTGAGAAATACATTTCACTGCTTAGAATAACAAGAATAAGTAATGATCACAGAGATTTCCATTTGGAAAAAAAAAAAATCTTAAGGGATGGTATTTGGGAAATGCAGTGTTTTTTGTATTACACTTTTCTCTGTGAAAGCAGAGAATTCTTATACACCCCTTATTGCTCTATGCATGTAATGTATTCCTGGCAATGACTTATTGCAATAAATTCTGTCTCCCTCAGGTGCTACTGTTCCATGAAGAAATGAAAAAAGACATTAGCTTCTTACATTTCTCTAGACCAGAGAATAAAAGCTTTGACCACTGGAAGCATGTGTAAAAGGGAGTCATCAGCTTTTATGACCGGTATCTCACTATGCACTAAAAGTTTTAATGCTGCATAAAATATATAGGAGGAATTCTCATCTAAAGCAGCCTAATTTCTATTTCTAATTTTGCTAATTACTTATTAAAAATGCAGTTATACAGGAGTATTTAAGGGAAAATCAACCCACGTGTTCTTTAAACACTGTCGCCATACTGATAAGCAATGGAAGACTCTAGGTTATTATTTCCTTGACAGCACTGGACTGAAGTCATGATGGTGACTAGCTGACAGTGGGGCAGGGACATTTATAATCAGATGCATAAAGCCTAGAGGGATGGCTTGGGCACTCAAGCCCCTCCAATATTTACATTTGGTATTAAACGCTTCAAGTGAAGATAATGATTTTGGCTTATTGCCCTTTCCCAATATTTTGAAACAGTCATGCACCCATGGTCATAATAAAGGCAAAATTAACTTCACTGCAAATAGAGAGAACAGTAGCAATCTGAAAAAAAGGAATGTTACCCTTACAACAGCCATGTTGACACTATTTTTCAAGAACATATTTCATACTTTCAGGTCCATCTTCTGCCAGGGGATAAATGTGTAATTAATGTGGTCTTTCTGATCTTGCAATAGCACTGCTAAAAGTTGGCAGAAGGCCTCACTGAACATAATTGTCAGGTTCCTCAATAAGGGCAATAGTAACCACAGCTCCACATTTGGCTGCCTCTGAGATAGCTACTAATGAATAAAGCTACTATGACTTAGAGTAATGTAGATATAATTTCTAAAGTAGTGATTAGGTATTTTATAAAAAGCGAGAAAACATTTTGTCTTTTGTTTTCCACCCTCAGCTGCTGATAACCACAGTACAGATAATCTGCCATCTTATTAAAGCTATTAAACAATCTATCTTAGTGAGTACAAAGTCATATTAGCTAAATAAAAAAATTAGAAATATTTCTCTAAAAGCAGAAATGTGTTTAAAAACTACACTGGATGTTTTACAGACTGAGATTGAGATGGAGCTGCCAAGTGGCATAGCATTGTCAAAGCAATATTGTCATATTTTACAGAATCTTAGCTAATCAGGATGTGTGAGGAGAGCAGTTGTTTAGCTTGTAAGAGAGATGACTTCCACCAGTACTTTTTCACCTCATAGACAGTGCCATCAACTGCTTTTGTGAAGCTGTAGTCTGCTTCACTGTAGAGTCTGGGAAAAGAGGCAGAATCCTTAGAAATGTTGAAATGTTGACCTCTGCAGTAAGTGAAAGGATGGTGTGCTTTGCATCCCTTCTAGAAATTAATATTGTTTTGTTAATAACAGCCTGCAAAACCAAATTTTCCAGTTTTGATTTCTTAATTATGAACTCTGCAGGAAAATGTAACTTGTTGTGGTTAAAAATAAATAAATAAGTAAATAAAACACATTAAATAATTTAATTAAATCAGCTAAAGGCATGACAAGAAAGCTACCTTGACATCTGTGTGAACTTTATTATTGATTAGTACCAAATAGGAAAAATCATCATAATGTTGTACAAAAGGTAAGTCTTTTTCTCATGTCTCAGAAAGCAGAGAACCTGAAGGGTTTCTGATCAAAACTGAGGCAAACTTTCCCATACTGCACAATCAGTCATTGTTACAAAAGTGACTGGTGTCAAAAGTTTAATATTTTTTTTAAATTTATTTTTAAAGAATATATAATGTGCATGGTGTGGAAAATGTTAAGATGTAGTGTATCAGCTTCTAATTATTAGGTCTTAAATCTCAGTGGTAAAGACTTTGTGCAGCAGAGGAATTTGCATCTTCTTAAATCAGTGAGGGCAGGTAAGTGATAAAACATTGAAGCAGATAAATTTCAGATATAACCTTATATAACAGCTTATAGACTCCTGAAGGTAGGATGACTCCCAAAGAACATAGAACCAATAACTGCTTCTTCCTTGTCTTCATTTCTCTGCCTTAATAAGATCTGGAAATACTATGGGTCTTGTGAAAAGTTCTAAATGACAAAACTCTGTCAGAGTTGGAAAGGCTTAAATTCTACCTATGCTGTTCATGGAAATGAACAAATAACCCCTCTGAAATTACACTGTAGTCTCAAAACTAACCCCTAAATCTACTAATACAAGCTTTAGAGATTAAGCAGTAACAGTAACTCCTATATTCCCCAGACATTTTCCTATGCTGAAGTAAAAAAGCCATGAGGTAGAACAGCTCATTTTCAAAGAATGCAAACAGATCTCAAAACGGAGTATTTCATCATCTAAAAGTCAGAAAAGTGTATTTTTCAAGATATTAACAAGTTACTCTATCAACGTTCTGGGATGTTTTTGCCAGCTCTAGGTGAATATAAGGAAAAAATAATAAACTTAACTATAGGAATGCTTTGAAAGAACAATTAAATATTATTTTAGTTGAAAGTAACAAGTTCCAAATCAGTTGTCAGCTGGCTTGAAACCAAAGTCTGATTTCCTAATTTGTGTCAATAGAAACACATGTTTTGTTTGGAACAAAGTCAAAACAATTGGCTTCATTAGGGTTTTAGAAGAGTATTTCTGAACTGTACAGGTGTAATTTCATCACTTCTGATTGGAAAGGAAAGAAGACCATGTTCAAAATAGAAATAAAGCTGTCTTCACTGCATGTCTCTGGAGAATGGTTGGTTTGGCCTATGTTAAATATTTAGCTTAGGATGAGAAAACTCTAACTCTGGATGTTTCTTTTTTCATCTCCATTAATTCTAAAGAGAAGAAAGTTAGAATGATCATCTCTCTCACAGATGTCTAAAATTCAGAAGTTTGGAGTTAAATGAGACAAATCTTGTCCAAGTTTCACATTTTAGGTAGGACTTATTAAGATAACTAGAGTGTAGACATCTGTGTGTAAGCTAGCTGACTAGCTGTCTGCAGAAAACACGACTGCACCTACAAACTTAGGCAGAAGGAAGATTCTCTCATGCTGGCTAAAAAAAAATTTTTTGTGCAGTTACTTGCTAGATACCTAGGAAGTAATAAGCATAAGGTTTTCATATCTCAAATTGAAATTAAGACTATTTCTGCAAGAACCTTCTGGTACTGTTCACAGTGGTTACAACAGAAGTTCAGATTGCAGTAGCTTGGAATAAGGAAAATCCTGTCTGTCTCTTTGACTTATTCTTTGAATTTATTTTTTTAACTTTTTTTTCATGTTAAAGGGTATTTTGAACTGGTAAGATGCTAAAAAACTTGTGTGAAACTGAGGTGGGAGAACTTTATTCCTCAAATTATACTGTTACTTTTCTGACATTAAACTTTCATGTCACACATTAGTCGAAACTTATAAGCATGAAGTCATTAGTCATTTTGAAACATGGGAAAGACCAATCAATTCAATTACATGAGCTGACTTGCTAAACTTCTGCTTTGCTTATATACGAAAAAGAAAAAAAATGAGCCACACCAATAAGCAAGCTATTCAGAAAATAAATATATATAAACTATTATACTTCATTCTGGTGGATTTCAGTTCACTTTCACAAGGTAAGTTGTGTCAAATATATTGGATAGGTCCGTTAGAACTGACTGTGCAACCTAATGTTCCATTAGTTTCATAAAATATCAATTAAGACAGGTTACCACAGAAATTATAAGAGAAAAAAAATGAAGTGAGTTAGTTAATCATATTTACAAGTGGCCCTGTCATATAATAGCTCCTTTTGGCCTTGGTTTCTTTGCATTTAAAAGGAGCCATCACATTAAACCATTAATTCACTAGACTTTTCAAAAACCTTTTACTGTGTTTTATGACTTTACATTACATACATTTCCTTATCAGCACTTTTCTTGCGAGTCTGTGTGACCTTCCATTTAAAATCCCCTTTGGGGATACTGTACACCTTATCTGAAGTTTATGGGAAAGTATACACTTATTTGCATGAATACTTTTCTCTATGTTTTGCATTCACCAACTTACTTCAGTCTGCCAGCAGTAATATAATGAACTTGGACCTTGTTTCTCCTAGTGGAATAAAAGTATTAGTGGAGAAAAGTGATAAAGTTGGAGTTTCACTTGTCATGAAACATCTTCTCTTCTTCCAACTGGGTTAATTTAAACTCATCTTTCATTTCTTGCCGTTCTTGCATTTCATTTTTATTTATGTTGTGAAAGGAACAGCTGGTGAATATATTCTTCCACTATATTTTTTTTTAATTATTTATTAATATAACAAAGTATTATGGAGAACAAATTATATTAGATACACCCTAGAAACAGTTAACCACCTGTCATTGCATAATGAGTTTCTATCCAGATTTTTTATAGTTAATTAAAATGGGAATTAAGCCTTGTCTCCTTCCCATACTGTAGTGAATGACAAAGCTTGGGTATGGACCAGTGATGTTCTTGGCTTTCACTTGTTCAGGACATCACTTTGGACAAACTATTTATGTACCAATGTATTACTGAACCTTTAAAATGAACAAACAAACAATAAATAAATAAATAAAAATCATTTCAAAGGAAACTAATCTGCATTATTTAGCTTCCTTATTTAGCTGTGTTAAGATGGTATTTTTTAAAGGTAAATTTGATACATCAATAGGATGAAAGAATTTCCTTCTTATATCCAACCTAAACTTCCCCTGTTTAGGTTTTAACCTGTTACCCCTGTCACTACAGTCTCTAATGAAGAGTCCCTCTCCAGCATCCTTATAAGCCCCCTTCAGGTACAGGAAGGCTGCTATGAGGTCTCCACGAAGCCTTCTCTTCTCCAGGCTGAACACCCACAACTTTCTCAGCCTATCTTCATACGGGAGGTGCTCCAGTCCCCTGATCATCCTCGTGGCCCTTCTCTGGACTTGTTCCAACAGTTCCATGTCCTTTTTATGATGAGGACACCACAACTGCATACAATACTCCAAGTGAGGTCTCATGAGAGCAGAGGGGCAGGATCACCTCCTTCGACCTGCTGGTCACGCTCCTTTTGATTCAGCCCAGGATATGGTTGGCTTTCTGGGCTGCAAGTGCACACTGCCAGCTCATGTTCATTTTCTCATCAACCAACACCCTCAAGTCCTTCTCCGCAGGGCTGCTCTGAATCTCATCTTTGCCCAAACTGTAGCTGTGCCTGGGATTGCCCTGACCCAGGTGTAGGACCTTGCACTTGGCATGGTTAAACTTCATGAGGTTGGCATCAGCCCACCTCACAAGCGTGTCGAGGTCCCTCTGGATGGCATTCCTTCCCTCCAGTGTATCAACCGAACCACACAACTTGGTGTCATCGGCAAACTTGCTGAGGGCACACTCAATCCCACTGTACATGTCACCAACAAAGATGTTAAACAAGACCGGTCCCAACACCGATCCCTGAGGGACACCACTCATTACTGGTCTCCAGCCGGACATCGAGCCATTGACCACAACTCTTTGCATGCGGCTATCCAGCCAGTTCTTTATCCACCGAGTGGTCCATCCATCAAATTGATGTCTCTCCAATTTAAAGACGAGGATGTCGTGTAGGACAGTGTCAAACGGTTTGCACAAGTCCTGGTAGATGACATCAACTGCTCTACCCCTGTCCATCAGTTCTGTAGCCCCATCATAGAAGGCCACCAAATTGGTCAGGCAGGATTTCCCCTTAGTGAAACCATGCTGGCTGTCACCAAGCACCTTGTTGATTTTCATGTGCCTTAGCATGCCATCCAGGAGAATCTGCTCCAAGATTTTGCCAGGCACAGAGATGAGACTGACTGGTCTGTAATTCCCCAGGTCATCCATTTTCCCCTTCTTGAAAATGGGGGTTATATTTCCCTTTTTCCAGTCGTCAGGAACTTCCCCTGACTGCCACGATTTCTCAAATATGATGGCCAGCAGCTTCGCAACTTCATTCACCAGCTCCTTCAGGACCCACGGATCGATCTCATGAGCACCCATGGACTTGTGCACGTTCAGATTTTTAAGAATTAGATTTTTGGGGGGGGGGGGCGGTTTGTTGGTTTGTTTTTTGTGGGGGTTTTTGTTTTTTTTTTTAACATGGATAAAAGGTTTTCCTTCCTCACAGTTGAGCTATGAGATCTGAGGGCTATGGTAAATATCTGCTTAAGTTCATGAGAGAGCACACAGAGCTCTGTTTCAGTTGGCTCAACCACCTACAGTGTCAGTGGCTTAAAGTTAAGGGAAAAAGGAAACATCAAAACATGATATTAGCCTACAAAGGGAATTTCTCACTGAAATACTGAAGGAGGAACTTGTAGAAAGTGATAAACATAGACTGACATAGCCATAGTCACCCTTGATCTCCATTGAGGCAAGTCATATTATTATAGCAGGATCATTGCACAAAATACCGGGTTTGTTTTTCTGTAATATTTCAGAAAAGCAGAAAATCCTTTTCTTAACATTTCCTATTATTCTAAAGACCACCACCTTTGATTAAATGGTGCTTTTATTTTTGAATACCAGAAAGCAGATCAGTTCTTTCAATTCAGTTGGTGCTCTTTCAGAAAGCAGGTGTAGGAGGATAGTAAGAATGGTATTTCAGATATTAAAACATTTTCTGGCAAAGCAATAATTCCAGCTAATTCACAGTATGAGAGAAGTGTTAGCATTGTGTCAGCTTGTTCCATTACTTTCTTTCAAATTATTAGCTATTGTGTAAGCACCAGTTCACTATCATATAAGACATTAAGTAACAGAAACAATCCAGTTATTCTTAGCCATACTGCACAATTTGTACATAATCTATTTACTCATATGGTTCCTACTTTCCATGATCTTGCAAATACTTTACATTTTTCCCCAGTAACTCATCATGCCACTGACTCTTTAACCATAATGTACCTATCTGAAGTAGAAAAAGTGGTAGTTCAGTCTCCAAACTCACACTTGAATTTCTAGCTTTGCACATATAAATTTATCCCAGGCATCTTTTTTTGATTTATGACTTATGAAAGCTCTTGACTTTTTTCAACAGAGAAGTGTGCATAAATTTTACCTACTCTAACTCCATTGAATTAGAAATATGACTCAATGGTAATAATAAAATTTCAAGTAGAATTTAACTGAAGGATGAACAATGCAACAGTTCCAAGTCACCTTTTTTCTCCTGAACAGCAGACACTTCTGTATTTTCTTTAAACTGCAGAGTTGATCAGTGAGCTGGTAAGCTGACAGCATATCTGAAGAGCCTGTTGAACAAGAAATAAATAACTAAGAAAGTAGCAGTGTGTAAGAGAAATATCTGTGTGTCCACCGCTAGTCAGGTATAAATTCACAGATCACTTTTACAGGCAATCTATGAAAGATTAAATCAAAGCTTCATTTTGGTCACGTTAGTAGTGTAGGAGGTAGAAGTTTCGCTGAATAGCAAAACCTTATTTGTCCTCTTGTACTAACTACTCATACTTAGTTGCTCTTCTTCTGTTACAAATAGCTTTCCATTGTAAATCAGCCCTTCATTACAGCAAGCAAGGAAGACAGTACACTAGAATATTCAATATTCTGTGAAGTTATCTAATGGATTTTCTGAAACTAGTTAAAGGTTGAAATTATGTCTTCAAGCTATACAGCCTAAAACATTCATATTCTTCACCTTGTTTGCTTAAAAATTAAGTGTATGAGGGACAGATGGTGGCAAATGGGAAAGAATGCATATGTATATGCAATGTGTGTACAAAAGTAAAGAAAAGGACCATACAGGGGTTTGAACTACTTGAAATGTAATAAAATTAAATTCCTTAGTCCCAGGAAAACAGTAAGCCTGCTTTATAGCTGCACAATAATATCAGCACATTTAGGCATTTTTTGCAGCAGCCAGTAATTTACTAGCACTGGAAAGAAACAGTCCTTTCCCAGTTTCAAAGATAAGATGAATAAAGTTGACAGGTACAGAACAGCTGGAAAACCAGAATACCAGAAAGCCATGCAGTTAATTGTGAAATAATTTTAATTCTTATTAATATCGCAATACCTCCACATAAGCACATTATTATTTTTTTAACTTTTAAATAGGTTTTTATTTGTTTAATTTTGTTTGTATGGTAACTTCCCCAAATTTTCCACAAATGCTGATCAGTCATGTCACAGAAGAATAGGGGACATTCTCAGTGATAACTCCTAAAGAACCAAGAACAAGTGCAAGGACCACAGATTACACAAATTCAGACTGCCAAAATATAATAGTCTGTTACATCAATAGTGATGGTTAGAAAACATGAATTATGTCTTGCATGCAAGGAAAATAACTGTGACACACTTATTTGAAAACAGGTAGAGCTCTGATTGTTTGCAATGAAACTGGATATGATGACTTTCTTAAGTAGAGGAAGGAATTTTTTTTTTGGTTAATGTGAAAACAAGCAGCACATTTGACATGACCAGTGTGGTCTTGGCTAAAATATGTTCATGAACTGCAAATGAGAAGGAGCAAGACAACTGCAATCAAACAGCATAATAACTTGAGTCATATTTTCATAAGCTGGACTTCAGTGCCTTAGCTGTTTGTTGATCTCATTATTGCTTTGCTACAATGGGAATTTTTTGTCACCCAGAAAAACAATGCTAAATCTAATTACTATAGTATCAGTTTAACCCTCACTTAATTTTCCCTTGAAAACTTTTTCAAAGGTTTGGAATTTTTTGATGAAATATATGCTTTGAAAAAAAATCCACAAAATAAAAAAAAAAAAACAAAACAAAAAAAAAAACACAAAAAGAAAACACAGAAACCAACCAACCAACTAAACAACCAAAAAGCCCAAAAAAACACCAAAACCCCTCTAGCCCTGTAGATATATCTGCTATGGTTTAAAACCAGCTGGTAACTAAGTACTATGCAACCACTTACTCCCTTCTCTCTCCCCAGGTGGGATGGGGAGGAGAGCTGAAAGAATGTAAAGCCTGTGGGTTGAGATAAGGGCAATTAAATAACTGATATTAAGTAAAATATGAGAATAGATGTAATACTAAAAATAAAAATAATGATAATAACAATAGGGAACACACACACACAAAAAAAGGATAAGTGAAAGTTCATAAAAACACAAGTGATGCACAATGCAATTGCGCACCACTCACTGACCAATACCTAGCCAATCACAAGCAACAATAGGCCCCTTCTGGGTTAACTCCCCCACTTATATACTGAGAATGACATGATGTAAATAACTCTTTAGCTAGCTTGGGTCAGGTGTCCTGTCTGCTCTTTCCCAACTTCTTGTGTCCCTCCTCACTGGCAGAGCATGAGAAATTGAAAGTCCTTGACCAGGATAAATGTTATTTATCAACAACTAAAATATCAGTGTGTTATCAATATTAGTCTTAGACTAAAGCTAAAACCTCCATTATTCTAGCAGTGTCCTCAGTAGAGGAAAGGGCAAATTTGAGGTGCATGCACACAGATTTGTATCTATGAAGACAGGAAAAATATTATTATTCTCCAAATACCATTGAGTCAGGGATATGTAATTTCCTCTTCCCCCTTCCTGTACTTTATTCTCTTTTGTGTCTTTATTTCTTCCACATGAATCCTTGAATGGCAAATGTTCCTTTAAAATGGCAGTAATGAGAAATAAATCTGAACTGTGAGTTCCTCAGGTCCATGATTGCAACTTTACTTACTGATTACGACTGGAGCTGTGGCTCAGCATCCAGGGAGAAATCTGGGGAAAGGGGAAGAGGACTGTGCATATTCTTCAGCAGAATCTGTGAGGTTTCACCTCTGACATTCATGTTGGAATTTCCCTTCTCATTCTGATCTGATTCAAAACTCCTGAGGATGTGACTATACTTTTCAAAACCAGAGAAAGTGGTTGTTACTTCAAATTACTTATCAAACTTTCTGAGTTAAATGTATGTGACAATAATGAAAGAAGCTGACCTAAACACCTTTTATTTTTATTTTCATACTAATTGAATATGCCTAAGTAGCACAAGGAATATAAGGTACCATTAAAAAAACAAACAACAAAAAAAGTAAAATAAAACCAACAACAACCCTTAGCTTCCACAATTCTAAAAATGCTTTAAAAAAAAATCTTAGAATACAATTTCTTGATTTTTTTTCAGGCATTTTGATCAAGTCTTCATTCACTGGAGTCTGAAAACCTTAATGAGATGGGTTGATCTTTCTTTTAACAATTCTAAGTCCAGTTTCACAGCTACTTTGCTACTCTTTCCCTCGTATGTGGTCCAACATGTGGACATAGAATCATAGAATGGTTAGGATTGGAAAGGACCACAAGATCATCTAGTTCCAACCCCCCTGCCATGGGCAAGGACACCTCACACTAAACCATCTCACCCAAGGCTTCATCCAACCTCGTCTTGAACACTGCAGGGATGGAGCATTCACAACCTCCCCTGGCAACTTATTCCAGTGCCTCACCACCCTAATAGGAAAGAATTTGTTCCTTATATCCAACCTAAACTTCCCCTAAGTTTTAACCCGTTACCCCTTGTCCTGTCGCTACATAATCTACAAAATGAAGTAGAGATATGTGTCAGCTCTAAAAAATACACATACCTAGTGTGAATATCATGCCCTTTTAAAGGTTAAATAAGATGTTAATAATCCTTATCTGAATGTGTAATGTTAGCCTTGTTTATATTTATAAGTAATGCAAAAACTTTCTCAAGAAGTGCAGCTTACTCGTGCCCCTCAGACTTTGGAGGTGAAAATTATTGGATCTAGGAAAATTCTATGACCTAACATAGGAGGAAATATGAAGGCATTTACTCCATTTGATTATGTCACTGGGAGCTGGAGGCACCACATGGTACTAATTAAAGTAATTTATTACCCAACTCTGACAAGCTGGTTATTGTCTTTTGTATGCTGTCCGTAGATACAACGAAAACACAGTCTGACAGTGAAAAGATTTTTCAGGTGGCAGCAGAATAGTAAAATTAAATATCTCCTAATAAGTTTTACTGAGAATCTTTCTATTTCCACAGTCCAGTCTGAAGTGATCATGACTGATTAGCCTACTGGGCTAGGTTAAACACTAGTCAAGTGTGATATCAACTAATAAATAGAGAAATTTTCATAAACCATATACTGAAAATTAAACAACAACAAAAATTGTCTGATTGATAAAAATCGCACCATTGCTACCTGAGTGAGGTACAGAGGAACAGTGCATGTGGAGACCTCGTAGCAGCCTTCCAGTATCTGAAGGGGGACTATATGCTGGGAATGGACTATTCGTTAGAGAATCTAGTGATAGGACAAGGGGTAATGGGTTCAAACTTAAACAGAGGAAGTTTAGATTGAATATAAGGAAGAAATTCTTTACTGTGAGGGTGGTGAGGCACTGGAATTGCTTGCCCAGGGAAGATGCGAATGCTCCATCCCTGGCAGTGTTCAAGGCCAGGTTGGACAGAGCCTGTGTGTGGTGTCCCTGCCCATGGCAGGGGGTTTGGAACTAGATGATCTTGCAGTCCTTTCCAACCCTAACTATTCTATAACTCTATGATTCTATGTGGGACATACGCTAAGAGGCTTTTGCTTATACTGGCTTTAACACACAGCACACAATCCATTTTAACTTTTTCACATGATGCATACTTTATAAATATTTTACATTCAATAATTTTTTTTATTTTTACATATTTCATTATTTTTATCCCTGTTAAAATTTAAAATTTATTGAAGATAATCCAGAATAATGCTTCTCCTAGTACCTGCTAAAATGTAATTCCAAGGGAGTTATTGAAAAATTTTATAAATGTTGTGTTTAACAGCCTTAATAAATTTATATTATTTCAGTTTATCTAGCCAATTTTCCCTTCATTTTGAATTTTGACCTTGAACAATTAGCAATAAAACCTCAAATACTTTCCCACAAGTTTTTTGATGTTAGCCATGTACCTGTGAGAAATGAGCAAACCATTGGCTTCTTTCTCTTTTCCCTTATAAATGTTTCCGATGTGGAGCTGTCATATCTAAACCAGAAAGACAAAACACCTTAAGCCTGGTAGAAAGTATCTTATTCCTCAATGGTTAAAGGGAGTTAATCTTTCAGCAGATCACTGTACCACACCAAAAGATGTGAAAAAAATTAGTGAATGACACCAACTATTGTAACTTAATTTTGTAAGGTTATATTCCAGGTTTTTTAAATTGTGTGTATTTGTATGTATTTTAATTATAAGGATCTTCCCTACTACAAATTAAATAGTATTCAAATTATTTTAACAAAGTGATAGCACTTCTTTCTCTTATATATTGCTCATATGCATTAAAAATATTTTTTTTTTTTTTTTTTTTTAGTTGAAACTATCAAAGAAACAGTGGTGTTTCTCATGGGACTACATTTCCATCTGAAATCTAAATAAAAATTCTGCTGAGAGATGGCTGTCCTCATGAGAATTCTATCTCAATATTTTGACTGAGTAGAACTGGCTAACTTGGTAGATAGTATTGAAGTTCTGAGATTATTATTTTTATCAGTATTGTGATCTAAAATTAATACTAGAACTTTTTTTTTTATTGGTATGACAGTAAACAGCTATGTTTTCTTTAGCAAGTATGTGAATAAGTAAATGATTTAAAAGAATATTTAGAATACTGCACAAAAAATAATGGTATGCTGACTGAGGCAAGGTTTGTATTCCAACTGTGTTTTTTCATAGGATGTAAGCTGACTGAAATACATTGCAAGTGTATTACTTTATAGTGGTTTATCATTTATTTTGCACATTATCTCATTCTCCCTTCAAAAGAAAGGAATATATTTAGAAAGAAAATGGAAGTGGAAGAACTTTTGGTTGTAACATCTTACTCATCTGTGTTGGTCTTCTTATTGTGTATTTGCTGTTATTTCAGTGTTGTTATGCACAATGCAGCCAACAGAGCCTGTAATGTGGAAATGTTTAAGTTACTATAACTAAATTTATCAGTAATCCTAAAACTGAGAGACTTTTCTGAATGTATTTTGTGGAAGACCTTTTGATGTAGTTCTAACTAATGTTGTCAAAAGCATTTTTCTAATCATGCAGTCTCAAATAGTCTTCTGCCTGTTAGTTTTTGAGTAAAGGATATTCAGATCAGTTATTTCCATTGAAATATATAATAATACATTTTATTCAAATATGAGAGCATCATGGTCAAACATTTTATTTTGGACAAGAAATTATGAATAAAAACAGTCAATAAAATATAAATAATTTAAGAACAAATTCATCTGGTTCTGACAATTAATTACATTTAATTTTTTTAAATGCAGTTTGGAATTAATTTTAATTTTATAAACTGGTACCATTTCAGGTAATATTTTCTTGAAAAAGAAAATGTATAACAAATATGTTCAGAAATTAAAAACATGGTAGCTCTGCTTTTAAGGATGAGTAGCAAAGGTTTCTTTATGATACAGTGATTGTACTGTCCTATTTCATTTACTTGAAGTTTGAAGATATGAAAGAAAGCCACAGACAATTCTAAGAGTAATGAATCACATTCATCCAATTTTTATGTTTTTCAGAAAAAGAAATATTTTTTGAAGCACTTTCCTAACACTGTTTTGTGTTAACTCTCTGGTAATATCTGGTGAAGATCAGCTCATACTCCTACTTGATCTTGCTGCCTGTATTTGTACATTTGTACACCTTGTCTTATTATAGTTCTTTTAAGAAAAACTCATGAGCATGCCTTATTTATTTTTTAATTATTCCAAGAAAAATTATTAAATATAGTTTCTTCTTTTCTTTTTTCCAAATACGTACTATTGGAGTAGAAAACTCAAAATGATGTCTTATTACCTAACAATTTTTATTTATAAAAATATAAATACTTAATTTTACTTTTTCTATAGTCTCTATATTTTCATTAACAAAATTATACTTTTTTTTCTCTGCAAATATTCCTGAAATATATATTAGTAAGGTGTCTTTCCTGTTACTCAGTCCTGCAAGAACATGTCTTTACCCAAGCAACAAAGTATGGCAGTTGTTTTGGTTTGGTTTTGTTTTTATGAAAACATTACCTACTGTGACAAAGAAAAAAACAAACAACATATTTGGTTGGAGCTTGTATTGGTCAGACTGTAATGGAATTAACTTTCCCCATAGCAGCCCATATAGTGCTGTGGTTTGCACTTGTGTCTAGAATGGTGTTGGTAACACACCAGTATTTTGGTTGCTGCTGAGCAGCGCTCACGCAGCATCAGTGCTGTCTCTCCAACCTAGAGCTCGTATTCTGGGGGTGGGCAAGAGATTGTCCAGGGAAGAAACACAGCCAGGACAGAGACCCAAACTGACCAAGGGGGTATTCCACACTGTATGACATCATGCTCAACAATAAAAGCTATGAGAAAGAAGGATGTGCATGAGGTATAGGCAGATATTAATTATTAAGACATTTGTTCGGTTGAGGCAGGGAAGTGAGAGTGTGTCTTGGGTCACCAGGCAGGGAGCTATCCAAAGTTAACCCACCACAGTTACATCCAGAAAAGATGTGGAGGTAGCCATACATACATATTAATTATACTTATTAATTACACATATTGATTACACATTTTAACTGTCCTTCTACAAGAAAAAAAGAATAGATATTTTCCTTTGGGTCTGACCACTATGTTATTCATCTGAACTAAGCATGCTTTGCTGTATTTTATGCATAATACTGTCTGTTCACTTTGTTGAAACAACATTTACATATGGAGAGGCAGTATTAATATGAAAACCTCCTGACCATTCCATATATATCTTGATTTGTTGCTAGATTACATGCAATTGAATAAAAAAATGATATAGGTTATTTTGCATGCTAACTAAGGACTGTTATAGAAGACCTAGGTGTGGTAAGGACCTTAAGATCATCTAGCTCTAAGCACCCTGCCATGGGCAGGGACTCCACACTAGACCATGTTACCCAAGGCTCTGTCCAACCTGGCCTTGAACACTGCCAGGGATGGAGCATTCACCACTTCTTTGGGCAACCTGTTCCAGTGCCTCACCACCCTCAAAGCAAAGAACTTCTTCCTTATAGCTAATCTAAACTTCCCCTGTTTAAGTTTAAACCCACTACCCCTTGTCCTATCACTACAGTCCCTGATGAAGAGTACCTCTCAGGCATCCTTGTAGTCCCCCTTCAGATATTGGAAGGCTGCGATGTTATGCTCATTAATTGACTGAGGAAATGTTACTTGTGCTGTTTCTCACTGCTACTGTTTGACGTTATGCTTTATTTAGTGATATAATGCTGTTTGTTGATTTCAGGTCTTTTTCTGTTTTCTTCTCTCAGTCAACATTACACATTTGTTAGAGACCTGCTTTTCTCCCCCTTCCAAACTTATCATCTTGTAGCTACGTAGCTCTTAAAGACTACAATACCATATGAATAAGGAGTAAATTAGACAAAACTTGTCCTAGAATACATATAGAAATCTCCAACTTATCTAGTCCCTTGTAATTTATACAGGCTATATGATTGATAATGCAATTATATCAGAGAATGATGAAATATGTTCCCATCCAACTGTAACTGTGGAAGATATTAAAGAATACTTATTAATTTAAACAAGCTTACATATGTGAGTTTAATTTGCATCACAGAATGATAAAAGAGGAGTCCAGTTAGATCCTTGGACCATTGGTCTTAATACATCCTGCAATTTGTTTCTTTTTTAATATTTAGCTATGGGAAAAATACATCAATTTCCTAAGGTGCTACAGAGACTAGCATAAATTCAGTAGAGGATGATCACTGGTACTGAACAATACTGAGTATTTGGTGGCTTTCATGCAACTTAATTATGCACTTTATTACAGCCATATACAAATCAGATGTGACTGTGACTGTGATGTGTGTGACTAATAAAAAGCAGACTATGAGGAAGCTAAACTGTGTGAAGGAGATTGCTTTGTAAATTTTCCTGTGTTGTTTTCAATCTATAATCAATAAATTCTGCTGGAGATTTTAAGAATAATTTTATATGGTCTACAAAGGTAACTAAGAATATTTAGTCAATCAACTTTAAATAATATATAAATAATAATACAGAGTATTAAAATATTTGAGAGGTTGAAGGGTGGACCAGGTTGGATGAGGCCTTGGGTGAGATCGTTTAGTGTGAGGTGCCCCTGCCCATGGCAGGGGGGTTGGAACTCGATGATCTTAAGGTCCTTTCCAACCCTAACTATTCCATGATTCTACCATTCTATGTGGATGTCTTCCTTGATTTGGTGAGAATGTCGTTTCATTCACCCAAGGCCTCATCCAACCTGGTCTTGAACACTGCCAGGGATGGAGCATTCACAACTTCCTTGGGCAACCCATTTCCGTGCCTCATCACCCTAACAGGAAAGAATTTCCTCCTTATATCCAATCTAAACTTCCCCCATTTAAGTTTTAACCCCTTACCACTTGTCCTTTCATTACAGTCCCTAATGAAGAGTCCCTCCCCACATCCCTATAGACCCCCTTCAGATACTGGAAGGCTGCTATGAGGTCTCCATGCAGCCTTCTCTTCTCCAGGCTGAACAGACACAACTTCCTCAGCCTGTCTTCATACAGGAGGTCCTCCAGTCCCCTGATCATCCTCATGGCCCTTCTCTGGACTTGTTCCAACAGTTCCATGTCCTTTTTATGTTGAAGACACCAGAACTGCACACAATACTCCAAGTGAGGTCTCACAAGAGAAGAGTAGAGGGGCAGGATCACCTTCTTTGACCTTCTGGTCATGTTCCTTTTGATGCAGCCCAGGATACGGTTGGCTTTCTGGGCTGCAAGCGCACACTGCCAGCTCATGTTCATTTTCTCATCAACCAGCATCCTCAAGTCCTTCTCCGCAGGGCTGCTCTGAATCTCTTCTCTGCCCAACCTGTAGCTGTGCCTGGGATTGCTCTGACCCAGGTGTAGGACCTTGCACTTGGCATGGTTAAACTTCATGAGGCTGGTATCAGCCACCTCACAAGTGTGTCGAGGTCCCTCTGGATGGCATTCCTTCCCTCCAGCATATCAACTGAATCACACAGCTTGGTGTCATTGGCAAACTTGTTGAGGGTGCACTCAATCCCACTGTCCATGTCAGCGACAAAGATGTTGAACAAGACTGGTCCCAACACCGATCCCTGAGGGACACCACTCATTACTGGTCTCCAGCTGGACATTGAGCCATTGACTACAACTTGTGCATGTTCAGGTTTTTAAGATGGTCTCTAACCAGATCCTCTCCTACAGTGGGCCCAAGTTCTTCATTCTCACAGTCCCTGCGTCTACATTCCAGGACTTGGGGGTGGTGCGGTTAGAGCCTTTGCCAGTGAAGACCAAGGCAAAGAAGTCATTCAGAACCTCAGCCTTCTCCAAATCCTGTGTAGCCAGTTTTCCTGAGAGCTTCCTGAGGGGGCCTACATTCTCCCTAGTCTTTTTATTTGCTGCATACCTGTAGAATCCCTTCCTGTTGTCCTTAACATCCCTAGCCACATTTAATTCTGGGCCTTAGCTTTCCTAACCTGGTCCTTAGCTTCCCGGACAACATCCCTGTACTCTTCCCATGCCGCCTGACCTTGTTTCCACTTACTATAAGCCTCTTTTTTCAATTGAATTTTCCTCAGCAGCTCCTTATCCATCCAAGGAGGTCTCCTGGCCCTCCTGCTGCACTTCCTTCTGGTTGGGATGCAACACTCCTGAGCTTGTAGAAGGTGATCCTTGAATATCAACCAACAGTCTTGGGCCTTCCTGCTCTCTAGGGCTGCATCCCATGGAACCTTCCGAAGCAGGTTCCTGAAGAGGCCATAGTCTGCTCTATAAGTCCAGGGCAGTGAGCTTGCTGCACGCTCTTCTCACTGTCCTGAGGATCTCAAATTCGACCATCTCGTGATCACTGCATCCAAGGTTGCCCTGGAGCGTCACATTTCCAACGAGCCCTTCCCTGTTGGTGAGCACGAGGTCAAGCATGGCACCTCTCCTTGTCAGCTCCTCTATTACTTGCAGAAGGAAGTTGTCTTCCACACAATCAAGGAGCCTCCTGGATTGCTTGTGTCAGGCAGTACATAAAGGGCAACTGCCCTTCCCCGCTTGCCAGGCCTGTCTTTTCTAAAGAGCCTGTAACCTTCCATTCCAACACTCCAGTCATAAGAGCCATCCCACCATGTTTCTGTGATGCCTATTACATCATACCCCCGTAGACGTGCACACATCTCTAATTCCTCTTATTTGTTCTCCATGCTACGGGCATTTGTATAGAGGCGTACCACATATTACAGAGAAGTCAGAATAGAAACATTTAAATGAGTAGTGACTGAAAAATGAAATATCTATGAAAGACTTGAGAACAGACTGCTTAATTAAAAAGCTTAAATAGAAGTTTAGCATCACGAAGTGTATTTAAGGGAAATAAAAAGAAAAGCAACTAGTCTAATGGATGTGAATAAATTACTTTCTATGACAGAATTTTTTTTTTGTTTGGACTACTGAAAATATTATTTTTTTTAATGTTACTTTTATTCTGTGGCTGTGTTTTCATGAACAAATGTAAAAAGTCCACAGTCAGTCACAACCAGAAAAAAAAAAGTTCTCCCCATCAACAAAGGGACAAACTAAAAGGGTGAAGTAGGGCTCATTTTGTTTGATTATTACATGCCTCTTAATTCTCCAACTGTTAGAGCTGTGTTTCAAGTCCAAATAAACATGTTACGTGATCCAAATTTCTTCCACAGATGCAAATTGCACTGAGTGAAAATACTGGTTACTTTTTATGCAGTAGTCTTTATAATGGAGCATTAATTTCCTGTTTTATTTGTCAAGTATTTGTTGAACATACATTGGAGTGTAAGATTAATGAGATTAAAGTACGTTGAAACCTGACTTTTAATAGAATTATAGAATTAAGAAGGAATCTATTTCTACCATTCTGAATGTCTGGTACTAGCTTATAACAATGGCATGGATTACTACGTACAATTTTAAATACTAGAGGTTGACTTTAAAAATCCAAAGGAAAAATGTGAAAAATAATGTCAAAAGAAACAGCATACTTTATATAAGACGAGCTTTCCTTTTTTTTTCCTTCTTTTTTTTTCTTCTTTCCGTTTTCTACTAGAAAGATAATATTATGTGTTAAGAACTATTCCTTGCCCATGTGTCAACTGTTCATCACCTATTATGCTCCACATTATGTCTGTAAAAGTCAACTATTGGATTAAAAATAGTTCTGAATGTCTGAGGTAGGATAGTTCACCCTACCTGAGAACTCCAGAACTTGTTTCTTTTAATTATTCACCCCAGAATCACATCTTTTCAATGAATTGTTCATTCCCATATTATTGCTGTGAACATTAAGATTTAATTAATCCATTTATTAATATTTTTAGTCACTGTGTATGTGTGCATAATACTTATTCCAAAGGCTCCAGTAAGATAGTGCTGTGGATTAACCCCAGTCAGCAACTAATCCGGACACAGCTGCTTGCTCACTCTCCCCCCCACCACCCTGAAGCATAAAAGGGAGAAACGCATGCTTTGAGATAAAAACAACTTGGTAGGTAAAGCACAAGCCACACACTGAAGCAAAGAAAAACAAGGAATTCATTCACCATTCCCCCATCAGTAGGTAGGTGTTCAGTCATCCCCAGGAAAGCAGGGCTCCATCACATATAACAATTTCTTGGAAAGACACTGAATCACTCTAAATGTCTTCACCTCCATTCTTCTTTCCCCAGGTTTATATGTGGAACATGCTGTCCCATGGTATGGAATATTCCTTTGCTTGGTTGGTGTCAGCTGCTCTGCCTGTGTCCCCTCCCAACTCCTTGTGCACCCCCAGCCTAGCTTCTGGTGGGGTGGTGTGAAGAGCAGAAAAGGCCTTGATTCTTTGTAAGCACTGGTCCGCAGTAACAAAATCATCCCTGTGTTATCAACACTGTTTCTAGCACTAATCCAAGTCATAACCCCATGCCAGCTACTATAAAGAAAATTAATTCTATCCCAGCCAAAACCAGCATACATGTTTGTGTGTTAAAGTGGAATTTATGAAGGCTAGGTGTGGACACCCGTCAAGGGAGATTGCTTTAATAACCAACACGTGATAATCATAATGATCATAATAATGGCTCATAAAACTAAACAGTTGAAAACTGCTGTTCTAGTTTAGGTATTTTAATTAACACCTTATTTTCCTACTTTTGTGAAGATACTAGGATTTAGTAGTTAGTCATTCCTTCAGTCCATTTTTCTGTATGAGAGGAATTGGTGTCTTGTTCCTTATATTTCACTGATAAACACCATTACTTACTTATGTTTAAAGCCTTTTTCTGTTTCATGATGCCATTTTTTAAGCTTTGTGCTATTTGCCTCTTGCAGGTTTTTTTTTTATTTTATTTTTACATTCATATTATTATACCTTAAAAATAGATAAGGGATTTTTTTTGAATACAACTGAAGCAGTTTTGGAGGCTTGCCAGACTGGTCAAGGAGGCTTTAAACTAGATGTGTTGGGGGAGGGGGGAATCATTCCATTCCAACACACACAGTCAGTTGCCAGAACCTATAATAAACGCCTGGAGCAATGTGGAGATATCCCAGCCCCTCCAGCCAATGAGCCAGCTTCAGTTGGAGCTCGGCTCAGATGCCTCTATACAAATGCCCGTAGCATGGGGAACAAACAAGAGGAATTAGAGATGTGTGCTCGTCTACGGGGGTATGATATAATAGGCATTGCAGAAACATGGTGGGATGGCTCCTATGACTGGAGTGTTGGAATGGAAGGTTACAGGCTCTTTAGGAAGGACAGGCCTGGCAAGCGGGGAGGGGCAGTTGCCCTTTATGTTAGGGATAGGCTGGAGAGTATGAAACTCTGTCTGGGGACAGGTGAGCAGACCACAGAGAGTTTGTGGGTCAGGGTTAAAGGGAATATAGCTATGGGAGACATTACTGTGGGGATCTGTTACAGACTGCCTGATCAAGGAGAACCTGCGGATGAAGCACTCCATAGACAGATAGGAAAAGCCTCACACTCACAGGCCCTTGTTCTCATGGGTGACTTCAACCACCGTGACATCTGTTGGAAGGACAGTACGGCCCGGCACAAGCAATCCAGGAGGTTCCTCGATTGTGCAGAAGACAACTTCCTTCTGCAAGTAATAGAGGAGCCGACAAGGAGAGGTGCCATGCTTGACCTTGTGCTCATCAACAGGGAAGGGCACTTTGGAAATGTGATGCTCCAGGGCAGCCTTGGATGCAGCGATCATGAGATGGTCGAATTTGAGATCCTCAGGACAGTGAGAAGAGCGTGCAGCAAGCTCACTGCCCTGGACTTCAAAAGAGCAGACTTTGGCCTCTTCAGGAACCTGCTTAGGAAGGTTCCACGGGATACAGCCCTAGAGGGCAGAGGGGCCCAAGACTGTTGGTTGATATTCAAGGATCACCTGCTACAAGCTCGGGAGTGTTGCATCCCAACCAGAAGGAAGTGCAGCAGGAGGGCCAGGAGACCTCCTTGGATGGATAAGAAGCTGCTGAGGAAAATTCAAATGAAAAAAGAGGCTTATAATAAGTGGAAGCAAGGCCAGGTGGCCTGGGAAGAGTACAGGGATGTTGTCCAGGAAGCTAGGGACCAGGTTAGGAAAGCTAAGGCTCAGTTAGAATTAAACTTAGCTAGAGGTATTAAAGATAACAGGAAGGGATTCTACAGGTACATAGCAAATAAAAAACATATTAGGGAGAATGTAGGCCCCCTCAGGAAGCTCTCAGGAAAACTGGCTACACAGGATTTGGAGAAGGCTGAGGTTCTGAATGACTTCTTTGCTTCGGTTTTCACTGCCGAAGGCTCTGACAAAACCACCCAAGTCTTGGAAGGCAGATGCGGGGACTGTGAGAATGAAGACCTTGCACCCACTGTAGGAGAGGATCTGGTTTGAGACCATCTTAAAAATCTGAACGTGCACAAGTCCATGGGTCCTGATGAGATCCATCCGCGGGTCCTGAAGGAGCTGGCGAATGAAGTTGCGAAGCTGCTGGCCATCATATTTGAGAAATCATGGCAGTCAGGGGAAGTTCCCAACGACTGGAAAAAGGGAAATATAACCCCCATTTTCAAGAAGGGGAAAATGCATGACCCAGGGAATTACACACCAGTCAGTCTCACCTCTGTGCCTGGCAAAATCTTGGAGTAGATTCTCCTGGATGTCATGCTAAGGCACATGTCTTGTTCAACATCTTTGTCGGTGACATGGATAGTGGGATTGAGTGCGCCCTCAGCAAGTTTGCTGATGACACCAAGCTGTGTGGTTCGGTTGATACGCTGGAGGGAAGGAATGCCATCCAGAGGGACCTTGACACGCTTGTGAGGTGGGCTGATGCCAACCTCATGAAGTTTAACCATGCCAAGTGCAAGGTCTTACACCTACACCTGGGTCGGGGCAATCCCAGGCACAGCTACAGGCTGGGCAAAGAAGAGATTCAGAGCAGCCCTGCGGAGAAGGACTTGAGGGTGCTGGTCGATGAAAAAACATGATCTGGCAGTGTGCACTTGCAGCCCAGAAAGCCAACCATATCCTTGGCTGCATTAAAAGGAGTGTGACCAGCAATTCGAAGGAGGTGATCCTGCCCCTCTACTCTTCTCTTGTGGGACCTCACTTGGAGTATTGTGTGCAGTTCTGGTGTCTTCAACATAAAAAGGACATGGAACTGTTGGAACAAGTCCAGAGAAGGGCCATGAGGATGATCAGGGGACTGGAGGACCTCCTGTATGAAGACAGGCTGAGGAAGTTGTGTCTGTTCAGCCTGGAGAAGAGAAGGCTGCATGGAGACCTCATAGCAGCCTTCCAGTATCTGAAGGGGGTCTATAGGGATGCTGGAGAGGGACTCTTCAGTAGAGACTGTAGTAACAGGACAAGGGGTAACGGGTTAAAACTTAAAGTTTAGGTCCATATAAGAATGAAATTCTTTCCTGTTAGGGTGGTGAGGCACTGGAATAGGTTTCCCAGGGAGGTTGTGAATGCTCCATCCCTGGCAGTGTTCAAGGCCAGGTTGGACGAGGCCTTGGGTGATATGATTTAGCGTAGGGTGTCCCTGCCCATGGCAGGGGTTTGGAAGTATATGATCTTAAGGTCCTTTCCAACCCTAAGGATTCTATGGTTCTATGATTCTATGAAGGAATATCCTGAATTATTATCTATGTCAAAATAATATAATATCTGTAAAGGCCCAGGTTTGGAAAAACTAAATAGCAGATTAATTATAGGTCTTTTTAATGGCTTAACCTATCAGGATAGTTGTAGCTCTTAAAAGACAAAAAAAACATTTTTTAAATGCTGAGGGCAGTGGGAACTCAGCTGCTTAATGAAAAATGTTCTCCACTATGAGGAGTCTCATAGAAGAGGGGAAAAGATGCACAGGCAGAGAAAAAAAATTCTATAAAGTGCTATGAGCACAGGAGGCCCCTTACCAGTCTTTTGCCCTACTGACTGCAGAAGGCACTTTGCAGGCTAGTTAGTAGAGTATTTTATGGGTAAGGCATGTCTTAAAGGGGTAGAAAAGTAATAAAAAAGAGGATTTCATTTTAAAAGGCCAAATTGTGTTAAAAGAAATTTTTTTTTTTATGAAGTAGTATAGACTTCATTACATTCTACAAACAGAACAAACAAAATGAGATATTCAAAGATGTCCTGTGGATGCAACAGATAATTGCAACATATTCAGCTGCATATTTTTTCTTAGGACATAACAGTGATTTAAATTAATAACAATTATACGCTAAAGAACTAATATAAAAGAAGAAAAAATAAAAAAAATTAAAGTAGATAATTTTCTTCATAAGGAACGAAGAAAATAAGGAATGTTCTTCTTTAGACTACTGAAGAATATCAAGATTATCATTTTATCATACTGTACTTCACTATTTCTCTCATTTGTTCATGCCCTACTTAGTCATAGCTGTTCATTATAGATTTGTTCATACTCTTTCACTGTTTGTGACTCATGGTAAGAGTGGCACCAAATGTCCTGTATTCCTTATTCTGTGGAGCCATTGTGACGAACTGGATCCTTAAATCATTATTTTATAACTTCACAGCAGAAAGTTATAAAATGGGCTTACCCAGGGGGTAGTATTCCTAGAGAAATAATAAGTACCCAGGGAAGACAAGGATTTCTTTTCCAACAGAGTCATTATAACCAAACTATTGGAACTAGTACAGGTGGAGCTGTGTGCGTTGCCATCAGATCTTCACCACCTGAAGCAAGTTTGTAGATCCAGTAATCCTCCCTTCAGGGTTTTAGCTGCCTATATTTCAAAATGTGGTTTGGACACGGTACAGCTGTGTAACTTTGGCTTAGATCTCTGAGGAGAAGGAGATGAGAAAAAACAGAGAGAAAGTACACAAGCTAGAGCCATGAAAAATTACAGAAGGAAAAATGCAAATAAAGATGATCCAGCTTAGGTAGTAATAGCAAATATTTAAATGCTAATAATAGTAGCTCAAGGTTTCAAACAAAAAATACTGGAATGAAAAATGTTAAAATCCTAAGGGTATCAGAAGTAAAGCATCTCACCCACAAAATGGATCAACCTTGTAGAAATACTTCATTGGCTGCCTGACCAAAAAAGGACTGCAGTGTCCCCTCAGAGGGTGATGAAATTAACCTAGTAGATTGTTAGTCATGATTGTCTCATCTGTGTATCAGCTAGCAAGTGTTTTATGCTCTTACCTGGTATATATTCTGATTATGGCATATATTTGTATACAGTTGATTGAAAAGGTGTGACACAAAAAGAAAAGGTGACAGAAAGATGAAACCCATGCTTTTGTTAGTGTGATTCTTACATGGTGGCTGATTAAGCAACAGATATTTTCTATTTTAGAATGTTTCTTTTTTTTTGTATTACAACTCATACTCTCAAAAAAGCATCTGCCTTTCAGTACTGTGACTTAATGTTATCACTTAGCCTGGGTAAGGACAAAAGGCTAAATTTTGGCTTACCCAGCTTACTGTTAGAATACAACTTTCTTTTTTTTTTTAATAATGGTTTGTATGCTCAGAAAAACACAAGGTTTTTGAATACTTCTGTTCTTTTTTTGCATACTAGAACAGCTAACAAACTTTGGAAAGTGAAAAGAACTCATAGACTAGATGATAAATCTTTCAGCTGCTGAATGATGTGCCATATACGATGCATCAATGAAATGTGCTTCTCTAGTACAGCCTGATATATCTGTGTACTCTGACATTTCCTTCAAATGCATGGACTTTTATTTGAAAATTACTGCTGTAGGTATAACTGTAGCTTTCAGATTTAGATTGGTGATGGGTGGGATTCAGAAAGTTTGGAATTTTGGTTTCATTGAGATGAGCATCTAAATGTTCAGAGACTTAGCTGAATCTTATTAGGACTGCATGAACTGGGGTTGTTCAAGTCTGCAAAACCAGGGCAGAAATCTGCAAAGAGGCTTTCTTGTCAGATTTTTTCACTTTCTCAGTCTTAGAAGAAAATGCCATGAGAAGAGCTTTTCAAAATATTTTGGCACCTCTGCTTCTAGCCCCAGACATAACATGACATCGAAAGAACACACAGAAACATAACCCCTGACAGAAATAAAAAAGAAAATTCTTTAAATTTAAGAAGTGATACAAACTTTTCAAATATTCTTAATCTCTGGGAATAGTTTTTTCTCTCTCTTGAGTTCATTACCCACTCTTTAGCCAGGCTCCAGAGAAAAAAGGAGCATACACATTAGCATATTTCATTAAGTAAAAGGTAGTCACCATTTTAGTCCTTGAGTAGTGATCAACAGCTACAGCTTTATCCTGCAGTTGTTTCTTTGAAAGCATGTGACAGTGACAGTGGGACAGTCACGTTTTTCTCAAAAAACCATGAGAAAAAAGCCATGCCACCATAAATATTTATGCTAAAATGTCAACAAGACATTTCATTTTCATTGTTTTTTATACGTTTCACTTCAATTGCTAAGTCAAAAACAGGAAACAATGAATATTTCACACAGCTCTTCTTCACCCAGATTTAGTTACTTTTCAATCAAGTAAAAATAATTAAAAATAAAAACAATGGTTTGAAATTCAGGAGACTGTTATACCGTTATTAACTTTGACAAAGTTTTAGGGATGTGGATTATGTACATACCATCACATAGGTAAGGACTCAAAAGACTTAATTCTGAAACTCACAGAAAATTCAGAGAGATTTCCAGCAAACATCTTCCTGTGATCTGTATTATTCTTTTGTGTACCAGGACCATCGCATTCCTGCTCTGCATTGTCTCTTTTATGACCACAAACATGTCTCTGTAGTGATGTTTATGAATATTATCATTTATTAATCACCATAGGATTTACAGAAAATAATAATTTACTTGAAAGTTTTATTTAGACTTGGGGGTGTTTGTTGATGAGAAGCTCAACATGAACTGACAGTTTGTGCCTGCAGCCCAGAAGGTCAGCCACATGCTGGGCTGCATCAAAACAAGCCTCCCCAGCAGGTCAAGTGAGATGATTCTGCCCCTCTACTTCACTCATTCAGCTCTGGGACCCACAACATAAGAAGGATGTGGACCTGTTGGAGCGAATCTAGAAGAGAGCCACAAAGATGCTCAGAGGGCTTGAGTATGTCTCCTAAGAAAACAGGCTGAGAACGATGGGCTTTGAGATCAGAAAGTTCAGCCTGGAGAAGAGAAGTCTCTGGGGAGACCCTGGAGCAGTCTTCCAGTACTTAAAGGGGACCTACGAAAAATCTAGAAAGGGACTTTTTACAAGGATGTCATGTAGTGACAGGACAAGGGGAAATGACTTTAAACTGAAAGAAGGTAGATTTAGATTAGATATTAGGAAGAAGTTCTTCACTATGAGTGTGGAAACAAAAAGATCGATATCCTCTACTTCCTCAGAGACATCAGAAAGAACACTCCCAGTTGAATCATGCAAATAGTTGAAGTTGGGGGGGGGGAAGCAGGCAGGAGAAGAGAAAAAAAATTCTGATCTGCAATATTAAGATACAAAAACTAGCATTTTATTTAGAAAGTATTTTTTTGTCCTACTTAGCATGTAATGAATGATCTCATTTGTTATAATTTGATGTATAGTAGTAATGAACACAGTGCAGTTTTAACTATAAACAGGTAAACCTCCAACATTTTACATTAGGTTTGTTATTTTATATTTCATTTTATGACACATGTAGTACTAATGACAGCTAAATATCAAAATTTTTGTTAAAGACTGTTTTACACAGTTTATCTAAAATATTGGGTGCTAAATTTACACCAACTGCTTGTTAGCATATTTGATTTTATGTCCCTGCCTAGGCAAGAATACGTACTGCGTACTGTAACGTGTGCAGATTAGAAAAAAAAAAAAGAGCTCATATAGATATTTGAAAAAAGGCAGATAGGTTCTTTTATTAAATAAAGAGACAGTTGTCAACTGTGAGAAAATCCTAATATGTTACAACAAAGGAACCAACTAAAAAAGATTTACCTTACTCATACAAATAAAGGAATGCAATGTTTCCAAACACACAAAACATTGTAAAAAGCTGATTAGTTTTAACAAAACTGGGTTATTATTTTTTTTTTCCTTTAACTGAAACATATTCATCAAGAAAAGAGTACATATATTGAAAATCTGGGTTTAAAAAATGTATTGATGTATTGAAAATCTAGGTTTAAAGATCCTTCATTTTGACTAAGAGGAGATATTGTCATGCTATATAACTAGATAATGCATCAAAAGTATTAGGTTTGGGAAAAAAACCCCACCACAATCAAACAAACTATCTGCTTTTTATGTGTATATTCTATACTTCTCTAAGTATGTAATTATACATTCTTGTCTAAATAGTTTACTAAATTAAGGTAACCTTTCTTTGGTCAGATATAGATGTGAAACAAAAGTAGTAAAAAGAAAGAAAGAGGCTATTGACTGATTCTATATCAGATACTAAGAAGAAATTCAGACAATTCTTCAATCAGAAAATCCTTTATTATAATTCTTCAGTAAATTCTTTGTTATATTTTATGATCAGGAAAATAAAAATCCCTGAATGCTTCGTTTGCCTTTTTAATTTTTTTTTTGCCTTTATTATGACTGATTCTAGAAATTAGTAACATAAATGAAATTAAAAACATGATAAGTATTTCAAAAAAGAAACAAGTATGGCTGCAGGCTAATGTTGTTTGCTAAGCAGACTGACTCACTACTTATGGTAATAGTTTGGAATAAGGCATTTTTCTTACTAAGTGGAAATTAGAAAATGGATGGAAATTTTAAAAAAAAAGGCAGGAAAAATAATAGATGACTATTCTTTTCAGTTAAAATAAAAATGGTGATTAAGTGCTCTCTCATTTGATCCTGGTTAATTCCACCAAAATCTTTACAAATAGTTTAGAATTATTTTCAGTAAGCAAAAATTATCGTAATCTTAATGTACAATTTAAAGGTGATTCTTGGTTTAAGAGAAAACGAGAAGCTGACTAATATACTATCAAGTATTTAAAAAATTATTTGAATCATTATAGAAAAGGGAAAAACAAAACAAAACAAACAAAAAATATCCCACAAAACAAAACCACAGGTTGCACAAGAATATTCAGCATGCTTTTGCAAGACTTACAGATCTGCGCAAAAATAGTTTTTAGAATAACTTCAGATAGAAACTAATGAAATCAGAAAAAAAACTAATTCTCACATAAAAGAGAAAGAAAGAAGTAAAAAAGAAAAAAGGTTTGTCCCATGAAGCAATGATATAAATTTTAGAAAACAGCAAAGCCAGTTCTTAGCTGTTTCCTTCATAAACATGCTAATAAAATTGAAGAATCTATCTAATTTGACTTCTTGGTTAAACCTAAGAACACTACTAGTAGCTGTTATGTACACACCTACATTTTTGCAGGAAGATCCGATAGTATGAAGCAAATAAGATGCTAGAAATGCAAAACCATAGAAAATATAAAACCATTGTGTGTCAGTTCCACAGTAAACATGGAAAGAAAAAAAAAGAAAAAAGGTGAAGGACTTGGAGACAAAAACTGCTATATTTTTGCTCCTGATTGTCTTAATAAGATTGTATGTCATAAAACCTTAATTGAAGAATACTGCAGCTTCTTGCTATCTCTAAACTGTTATTCTAAATTGTCTAGTTTTAAACTGTAAGTTGTCTCATTTCAGATTTTTGGTAACTCAGCTTTTGTAATCTAAAAGATGTTGGATGAAAGATCCTGGGCTCATGCTACCAGTTACTGTAAATTAAAGTTTTAAATTTTTTGGTCCATTAGGTTTTCTGCAGTATATATTTGGAGGTTATCAAGTGCAACTCTGCATTCAAGGCAGGATTCACTTACGCTAGGTTGCCTAGTTTGCTTTCAGTCTGAATATCTTCAAAAAAGATTTCATTTCAACTCAGCAGTCTGTTTCTTTTGACTTCATCCACTGTAATTCCCACTTCCCCACACTTAATTAAGATTTCCCTTGTCCATCTTTAGTGCATTGCATTGCTTTGTCTTTGTATACCTCTGAGAAGATTCTGTCTTGACAAATGAGGTGCATGAATACAGTGATGTACCACAATGTTTATCAGAGATGCCATGTGACTTTCATTAGACAAATAAATTGACCTGAATCTATCCTAGAAATGCAAGTTATTATTAATCAAGACTGTGTAAGATTGTCCTGGGTTCAGCAGTAGCAGTCATTTTTCTCTTCTTAGTAGCTGGTACTGTGCTGTGTTTTTACTTTTCAGCCTGAGAACAGAGCTGATAACACCAATGTTTTTGGTTGCTGCTCAGTAATGTTCAGTCTGATCAAGGACTTTGTGAGTCTCATGCTCTGCCAGGGAGGAGGGGAAGCTGGGAGGAAGAAGAGACAGGACACCTGACCCAAGCTAGCCAAAGAGGTATTCCATACCACAGCACGTCATGTCCAGCATATAAACTGGGAGCAGTTACCTGGAAGGGCTAGATCACTGCCAGGGTCAGGCTGGGTATTTGTCGGTGGGTGGTTAGTGATTGTATTCTCTTCCCTTGTTATTTCCCTTATCATTATTATTATTGGTGGCAGCAGCAGTGGTTTTGTGTACTTTACCTATTACCATTTCATGTGATCTCAAAAGTTAAGCGGAGTCGTGTTTGGGTCTTGTCTAGGGTTAGATGAGATATAGGAGGACTACTAAGAGGTTTTCCCCAAGGCTGGACAGTCATGAGTGGCAGGGTGTGTGGAATAGTATGGGCAAGTATCTAGTCCACTGGGCCCCTCCAGTGCTTTGGAAGCATCAAAGATGGAAGGCAGCTGTATGGCGTCCACAACAACAAGTTGCAGAAACTGCTGAAGGGGAAGGTGAATTATTTTGAGCCTGGTGGGCCCATGACACTTCAGGCCATCAGGGCAGAGATGCAACATACAGATGGACTCATGATCAAGGGGTGGACTTAGCAATGGACACTATTGCCCAGGTTATTCATGAGTGTGAACACTGCACACAGTCCCTCCTGCTCTGAAAGACTGTTAAAAGAGACGGGCCCGACATCATGGACCAGATGGCCTCAGCAGCTTTATAGGGGTTCGTCCATGCACTAAGGAATGATCTCTCTCTCTCTCTCTCTCTCTGTGTGTATGTACGTATACATACATACAGGCTAGGAACAGTGCTGATAACACCAATGTGTTTGGTTGCTGCTCAGTAATGTTTACTCTGACTAAGGACTTTGTGAATCTCATGCTCTGCCAGGGAGGAGGGGAAGCCGGGAGGAAGAAGAGACAGGACACCTGACCCAAACTAACCAAAGAGGTATTCCATACCACAGCACGTCATGCCCAGTATATAAACTGGGGGCAGTTACCTGGAAGGGCTAGATCACTGCCAGGGTCAGGCTGGGTATTGGTTGGCGGGTGATCATCGGTTGTATTCTCTTCCCTTGTTATTTCCCTTATCATTATTATTATTGGTGGCTGCAACAGTGGTTTGTGTTATACCTTAGTTACTGGGCTGTTCTTATCTCAACCCATGGGAGTTACATTCTTTTGATTCTCCTCCCCATCCCTCCAGGAGCTTAAACCATGACAAAGATATATGTCACTGATTGTACGTGCTCATGTACTGTTAATACTGGTGCTAGAAAAGAAATTTTGTGTGATAGCAATACTATAAATCAACATTCCTAAGAAGTTATGAAATACATGAGAATTTACAAGCAGAAAGAGAAACGAGAACTGGAGCGCACCATTCCTCACCAGCCCTGGACTAAAACAGGAATGGCTCCTTTCACTAAAATTGGCAAAGCCACCTCATTATGCAGATTGTTCTTCAGACTCATGACAGCTAGGTAATTTGTCAGACATGATTACTGGTAAGAAGCAGTTCACTGGACATGGCATATGAAGTGAGGTGTAAGTTGCACTGGACAAATTTCAGGTTACTTGTGCCAAGTTGGTCAAGCTTACCAAGTCAAAGTTCAATTAACTTCCATCACCATATACCACTCCAGACAAATGGAAAAACTGAAGAAACAGGTAAAGTTGCAAGGATACAATTGAAGAAAGATATCAAAAGAACAGAAAATAGTGTGTCACAAAGAATTCTTAAGTCAGTCTTACAGAGTATGCCAGTAGGAGTATGTTACAATTCCTGATGTCAAGAGACAGAGATGCACTGATGCTGGTTGCCTTAGCATTAGAGATGTCAAATTCAGAAGGAGAAGCAGAGAAGTGTGAAAAGGCCAAAGACTGGACAAAGGCCCAGTGATAAAAAGGCTGGCTGGGTCTTCCCACTCTCAGATTGCTTCTTCATAACTATTTATTTGGGAGGAAGTTACTTGTGTTGGCCACACAAAATCTCATTTCACAATGGAACATTGGTTAGATCTCTACGTAGTCGTCGCCCCCAAAAGCCCTTAGCTAGCAAACAATAAACTGAATGTAGTGATATTTCTATTGAGACATAACAACTAGGATAATCATGTAATAGGCTGACAAATGACTACTAGAGGTCAGAACTGGATCTTAACATGTTACGATGAGCTTCATAGGAGACCAAAATGCAAGACCTGCTAAGAAAGTTAAATAAATTAAATTGTTTCTATAGATTAGAAATTATCTAACAGAAATCTGTATGTGTCATAATGTGTTTCAATAGTCTCTCTTAATGGAATATTTTAAATGTTTTAATGGTAATATTAAGAATATTCATAAAAATAGCTGCATGTTAAAAAACATGGTACAATTAATAAACAATAATTTTTTAAAGTATGTAAACTGAATTGGAACAAAAGAGTGTTTTCTCCTACCACGTTTGTATGCTCACCTGGTGTTTCACAACCTGTCACTATGTCATAACTTCAGAGTAATCCAAACCTTGCAACTTGCTGATACTACTTCCTTATCACAAAAAATATTTGAAAGTTTCAAAAAAACTTTTCTTGAAGAGGTCAACTGAAGAAAACACCATCTTTTTCCAGGAAATGGAATTTGATCTGGAATAGGCTGAAGATAAGTGGAATAGTCCAACCCTGAGACTGGTGTTGATGGCATGAGGAAATCTAAGGCTACATCTTCATTAGTGATTTAGGGCACGAGAGAGGTTCTTTTCCTTGCAAATTTGCTTTGTATCCACACTTCAGTTATAAAGATGTGGAACCAAGGTAGCTGTGCAAACTGGTAAGCCATCAAGACCTAGCCTTTTTGATCAGGCAAGACCAAGTGCCCTCGTGTAGTGGGCTCTGCAGGCTTCTGTTCATGAATAGGGTTCTATTACTTGTGCCAGCTGGTTTAAACTTCTCTGTCAGTAAAGAGGCAATGTTGACCTGCAGTTCTAGAATCAAAACATTCCATCAAGCAATGCACAAACACTTTATGAGTATTTACACTAGATAAATAAAACTGGATAATACTAGCAATATCTATAATGTGCAAGTTTGCACAGTAAGATGGGACAAACTGCATTATGCAAGTGTATTATTTAAGGATAGTAAGGGCATAATTCAGCATCAGAGGTTAATATTTTTATCTAGTGCACAATCATTATTTTGTTAATAAATATAATTAGCTGAGCCTTTGGAACGCAAAATTTGCTGAGTGTTCGAAAAAATATCACAGGTGTCAGGGCACAACTAGAACAAAATGAGATCCAGGGTAATGGAAAACTGTGAAATTTACAAGAAAAGTATTCATTGCAGTTATCAACATGTAAGAACAAAGATCTAATCATCAATAATATAGTAAAACATCAACAGTTCTCATCAGAACATGCTAGACTGTACATGAATGTGAAGAATGAATAGGAATTCAGAATGCCGCTGTCCATATACAATCCAAAGACAGAAGCAAGTGAAAACAAAGTAGTTGGAAAACAAAAAGGAACAAAAAAAGACCCAACAAAACAATAAAAAAACCCACCTGAAAATAGTAGAAAATATATGCATTTTTTTTAAGCATATATTTTCCCTTGTCAATGGATTTCCAAACTGAAAGTATTTGCTATATAAATGGATGTAAACTAATATTCCTATGCTCACATAGAAGATAATCTAATCATCTTTCAGTTATGTAATGAGGATATTGTTACATATTTCATCTGCCCAAAGTAACCAAATATGTTTTATAAGGAATATTTGTTTAAGGCATGCATGGGCATAGCACAGCATAGCATAGCACAGCACATTTAGTTGTAGTGCATTAATGGCATTCCATGTAGTGCATCTATATGTGCATTTTTATATGAAAGAGCTTTATAGCTTAATGCAAATTTTACATTTATTCGAAAGAATAAAACAACTGTTCGTAGAACCCTTAAGGTCCTGGATTAGTTATGTATTCTTTCTTTGGTCTGTTTTCTGAAATATATTGTGTATGATTTATATCAAAACACTGGGTCTTACATTGATTTTATTCAAGGATTATGGCTCATCCAACTTCAAAGTTGTTATCTTGGGTCTCTAAACTTTCTGAAATATCTTGCCAAGTTTGGGGAAAAAGTAAAATAGCAGCATAATCCCATAGCAGACACATTCTCGTGTGTGCTGCTCTACAAGGAAACTGAATGCTTGCAGAATGCTAGTAATTTAACAAAGTCTCAGAAAAACATTCCTGAAAGTAGTAATGACTTATAACAAAACAGTTGTTAAATAAAAGAGAAATTTTGTGCTTGCTTTTTTCAGTTTTTATCTGTCCTGGTCTTTCTCTTTTCTGATAAAACAGCTTTTAAATTTGGACATTTTATTTTCATGTTTAAACAGATGGCTAATAAAAGCTTATGCAACTCAAATGTCTCACCTATTAATCTTCATTTCAGAGCAAGTGCTGCACAATGGATGACACAATTCTATAGGGATTTTGTGAATGAAATTCCAGATACATCTTCTCCTTTAACTTATAAAGTTTACCTTTATTTTTAACCTACTTCAGCATACTTTTTAAAACAAAGTAGAAAAGGAAGGGGTAGAAGTAGGCAAGCAGTGGAGGCAGAATAGCTGCAGCTGACTCAGAAAATTCCAGTGTACTAACACTGATTCTGACTTAATTTGTCATGATGTATCCAATTTTTTTTTATTCTTTCTATTGCAGTGAAGTCCCTGGTAGGAAAGAATGCTACCTACAAATTCTGATAAAACTTTGCAACTTTGGAAATGGTAATGGAAAGAACAATAAGCCTACTGATCCTCATTTCTACACTACAAATTTGTTCTAAAGTTAAAACACTTAAGCATGGCATCTGGGTAAGATAATAATAAATTAAACTTACCAGTTATGGGGGTCAGATTGAAAAGAAAGTTATTGTTAGAAAATTCTACTGAATAACTGAAATTGGATGAAATTAATAACCTTTCTTGCCTGAAGAAAGGGCATACTTCAAACATCCTTGGTTTTTGTGCTCTGTACTAAAACCCTCCAGTGTTTGGGGAATTACAGACAGCATTTCTTGATTTTGCTTTTCATTTTTATATCTCCAGAAGGACTCTTCTGCTAAGTAGGACTTGGCAGATTATTTTTACTAATATTTTTGGTTTGTTATTAATTTATTATAATTATTTTTTCCGATAAAATAATTTCTTTCTCTACAATAAATGGAATAGGCACTTGAAAGTTCATGTTTGTGCAGCATAAGCTCAAAGCTCATTAACTAATAGATCACTAATAATGTCCTTTGTCCTCTATTTCTTGCTGTGTAGGATGTCTTCAAACCTTGATATGCTCCACAGGAACAGAAAAACATATTTAGTATCCCAGATTAGCAATTCACAGAAGATTGTACCAACCCTGCAGCTATATACCTGTAAGAAGAAAGCAGCAAGACAAGGGCTACAGAAAAGGCTCTGTATTTGGATAATGTAGAAATTCAAAGTCTGGCTTTGAGATTATTAAATGTTAATGCACAAGAGGTGGGTCTTCCAGCAGCTCAGCTTTTCAGCTTATGGCTGAAACAAGCTTTTGACTTTTTTCAAAAAGTAAATGTGACAGACTACAAAGTTACACATGATTCAATTCCTGGTCCTGTTTGTACTGAAAGGAAGGAATAATAGGTTCACATCTTTTGTTATAGATTTCCCAAAAGTCCTTCAGCTGGTTATGCTGCACAGTCTGCAGCATAAGAAGAATGAATTCTAGCTATCCCTTGATAATACCATCCATAGGGATAATGTTGAAGAAATCAAAGGGCTCTACTGACTTTGATCTGAGCCAGGCCTAGAAAATGAAAACACAAGCCCAGAATTATGTATTGCCAGGTTTTTATTTCTTCTTTTTCTTCTTGTCTGGGATAGCTCCTGTAGATATGCTTTTGCTTTACAGGGTGAAAGAAGGCACTGATGAAGTAGAATATTCATTTTGATGGCAGATCTTCCAAAACTGGGAGAAGGCAATCCAATCTTTGGAGTATCTGCTTGTTTCTACTAACATCTGTGTATTTCTTATAAAGCAATCAGCAGTGAAAGTTAACAAAGCCTACACTTTCTTGAAGAATATTGTCTAAATATTAAACATAAGATTTGCTTAGCTGGGATTTTGAAGTCTTTATCAACTCCTGGAATCAAAGCCCAAAAAACAAATCAAAGGTGTTTTTTGCTGGTTTTATTTTTTTATGATTATTTTTGCAAGGGACATACATTATTATAGCCCTGTTTTAAGTTTCTGACAAATGTAACAGTAAGGAGAACAATAGATATATTTATTAGCAACTAGCTTTTTAAAACTTGATATATATCAATGTGATGATCTCAAGAAAACATTTTTGGTAGCATCATATGAGTAATAATACTATCTTGTGCCACTGTGTAGGTTGGAAAACCTTAAGCATTATCATATTATAGTTTCAAAAAATAAAAACTTGTTACCAAAGCAAAATATTAGTCCTATAGAGTACTTAATATAAAACTCACTGTGTAAATTTCTTCATTAAACAGTACGTGTATGTTGATGGAGATGTGATGCTAAGAAAGTACATTTTGTTTTCCATTAAATGCTATTCAGAACACACTAGGTTTTTAATACACTCCTCTGAGCCCCATTTCTAGATTATGCTGCCATCCATGACTTGGATTTAGAGTGATTTTTATTCCACAGTCTGCAGATTTAAATGCACTACATTTGCAATATTGTGGTGTTATGACAAACCAGTTATCAGAGATGAGTAAATTAATTCCCCCTGTTTTCTTAATGTTGTTTTAATATCTGATGCAGAACTTAACTCTGACATATTACATGACTGCTTGTCTAAAAATCTCCTTCAATTGATATCATTCTACCATTCTACATTATAAAAATGTGATTTAAGAAGAATACATTTAACATTCATCACATTTTCCACTTCTTTTTGAAATTGCACTTTCAAAAATCAATAAGTAAATAGCCAAGTAAAGATGAATTTTAAGCATTTTGTTAGTCTAATTATTGTTGTTTAATTATGTAAGTTTCTTGCATACACATTCTTATACTTGTGATCTTTCAAGTTATCAAGGGACCTGAACTGGTGTTTCCTGAAGCAAGATGCATGCCTGCCATTGCTGTAAAACTACAGAGGCAGCCATTGTGTGGATAAGACTAAGCAGATCCTCTCGGCAAAACTGATGAGTAAAAACTGGGTTAATGTATTTCTCTGAACGGCTGTCCTTTAGCAGAATACAATTAGTTAACTTGATCACTTAAATAAGTGATTTATTTGTGAGCATTCTTGAGAAACAAAAACAAGATTGGGAGACCAGTTTCATGCTGCCTACTTTGTACTGGGAGAATCCAACAATCCCAGGCTAAAGAGAGTAAGTACACCTTGACTATTGGTGCCAAGGATGTGACTTTTTTTGTGTTGTTTTGGTGTTGTTTTCTTTTTTATCTGAACTATGGATCTTCACTAAAATTGGTTACTCAAACGAGCAATGAAATTAAAATGTACATTTTATGTGTAAGTGCGTATACTTACATAAAGTTTATTGGAATAATTATTTTGTTCTAGAACAACACAATAAATGTAAATCCTTCCATTTATTATAATTACAGTGTTATGTCTGAATCCTGAATATATATATACCAGAACAAGATTTGTTGTAACAGGGTATTGGCTTGTTCTTTTGTTGGCTCTTTTAATGAAAATTCCCAGAAAAGTTCTTGATTTTTATGATACACTTTCCCAACACAGGTGTGTAATGCACTTCCCTAACACGCCTATGCCATGGATCATATATGTCATACAATAGGAAATGCCGCAAAGGTAATTTAATTGAGGGGCTGTAATAAGAACAAAGCATTTATGAAGAAGAATTCTTGGAGTTAGAATGTCTCATAACTCATATTTCTATTTGAAGTGGGCTTTGTTAATTGTTTGATTTTATTGATTTATTTCATTTGTTTTCTTTTTGTGACTTTTTAAAGTATCCATATGACTCATGTATCAGTAAACTAGAATCAGAGCAGCAGAGCTTTCATGCAAGGTGTATGTGTGTAGCTGTAAATAGATAAGTATAATTAATAAAATTACGATCATCATGTCAGGGCCCAAAGTACATCACCAGGCTCTACAATCTCTTTCCTGCTCCCTCAGGAATTTTGTTTAATCATCAATTCAAAATGCTTCTAATTTTGAAAAGCTTTCTGAATGCTACTCAAAATGAATTAGGAGGACTTATGAAACATTTGGCATTTAGTCAGAGTAAAAATTAAGGATGCCTTTTAAACCTTTCTTCTGATCCCTCTGCAAAGCATAGAAATTCTTTCAGAACATATTTCTCACAAGTCTGAGATCTGCAGCTTCAAAATTACTGGCCTTTGTGTGAGTTAATGCTTTTAGTTTGCTTGTGGGCAAACACTCTCAGCATAAACACCATCACAATTGGCAATCTTGATGACTGCCTCAGCAGGACAGCCTGAGAGTTAACGGACATGAAAGCAGACATGGTTCAAGTCAAGATGCAGAGGTCTATCCTGTTCGTAGAGAACTTATGTTTTTAAAAAGGGCTACAGATGGAATCTTTTATTAGAGTTACAGGGAAAAGCTTGTTCTTTGGTTTTGTCTTAACCAGGGAAAATAAGTTATTGTAGGGACAGGAAATGAATTTCTGGCTACTCTTTTTCTGTGGCAAATGGTATATTACTAACGTAATTATTAAAACCTGAAGTCTTTTGGAATGATAGACTATGGCATATATTATGATAGATTTGGATAAGATGCTGATAATAAAAAAAAAATAAAAAGTAGGCATAAAATGTACCACAAACAAATGAACAAGAACATTTTATGAAGAAGCAATTTAATGTACTTTTCCATGTCACAGTACGTCTGAATATAAGCCTTTTCTGTGAAACCCAGAAGCTTTAAGCAGCAAAGCTTGATGTGTGTGGGGGGCAGCTGAAGGCAAAACATATAATGCCTGAGGCAATCAGCAGTATCTCTGAATCCTCTTGAATATTTCTGAAAAATGCAGTAATTCAAAAGTGTGTTATGAGAACTTACATGAACTTCACTCCAGTTAGGAGAGTAACAATAGCGTTTCCTTCTTTCTATCTTGCATATCATAGAAACATAGAATAGTTAGGGTTGGAAAGGACCTTAAGATCATCTAGTTCCAACTCCCCTTCCAAGGGCAGGGACGCCTCAAACTTGACCATCTCACCCAAGGATTCATCCAACCTGTTCTTGAACACCGCCAGAGATGGAGCATTCACAACCTCCCTCGGCAACCTATTCCAGTGCCTCACCACCCTAACAGGAAAGAATTTCTTCCTTATATCCAATCTAAACTTCCCCTGTTTAAGTTTTAACCAGTTACCCCTTGTCCTGTCACTACAGTCTCTAATGAAGAGTCCTTCCTCAGCATCCCTATAGACCCCCTTCAGATACTGGAAGGCTGCTATGAGGTCTCCACACAGCCTTCTCTTCTCCAGGCTGAACAGCCCCAACTTTCTCAGCCTGTCTTCATATGGGAGGTGGTCCAGTCCCCTGATCATCCTTGTGGCCCTTCTCTGGACTTGTTCCAACAGTTCCATGTCCTTTTTATGTTGAGGACACCAGAACTGCACACAATACTCCAAGTGAGGTCTCACACGAGCAGAGTAGAGGGGCAGGATCACCTCCTTCGACCTGCTGGTCACACTCCTTTTGATGCATCACAGGATACAGAAAGACTAGAACAGCGATGAAGAGAATCACAGTCTCACAGTCAGGCAATAACACTTTGAAAGTAGGATGAACCTTCCCAAACTTGATACCCATTTGACAGGCAGTAGGCTGACAAGCAGTAGGTTGTATGATTTAAACAGAAAGAAGCCTCCTATGGTTCTATCCTGGGTTCAGCAGTAGCAGTCATCTTTCTCCTTCGTGGTAGCTGGTGCAGTGCTGTGTTTTGACTTCCAACCTGGGAACAGTGTTGGTGAAACCGATGTTTTCGGTTGTTGCTAAGTGGTGTTTACCCTGACCAAGGACTTTGTGAGGCTCATACTCTGCCAGGGAGGAGGGGAAGCTGTGAGGAAGCAGAGACGGGGCACCTGACCCAGGCTAGCCAAGGAGGTATTCCATACCACAGCACGTCATGCCTGGGGTGGGGGGTAACTGGCAAGCTTGTGGAAGCTGTGTCAAATGCAGTAAGTTAATAAAAAACAAGGAAAATCTATAAGGTTTAAACAAAGCCTTATCCTATCTGTATCTTGCATGATACTCAGAATTGTATTTGTCACCCAATGGATGCAGGAATTCTCCAAAGAAATCTCATGCCTCAGATGAAATATTTGGGAAAGAAAAATATTTATCACCTCTATTGCTTCTACACTGAAGAAGCCACAGAGCTCGAAACACATTAATGAAAAAGAAGGCCCTTAGCACTGGGTTTCTTATTCACAGAGCACTGCAAAAATTAGTCAAGGACCCAATGAGGCAGGGGTCTCTGTTCTGTAGTGTAACACAAGGCTGGTCACTGAAATTGCTCTTAGAAATTGACAGGATTCTGCATAACATATATTTTGTCTCCTTCCTTCCCTCCTTCCTTCCTTCCTTCCTTTCCTACTTCCTCTCTTCCTTCCTCCCTTCCTTCCTTCCTCCCTTCCTTCCATCTTTCCTTCATTCCCTCCTTCCTTCCTTCCCTCCTTCCCCCCTTCCTCCCTTCCTTCCTCCCTTCCTACCTCCCTCCCTTCCTTCTGTCTTTCCTTCATTCCCTCCTTCCCTCCTTCCCTCCTTCCTTCTTTAACACAGTCTAGTTTTTTCACTACTGAAGAGGCCATCGCTGTCAACATTTACAGCAATGAGAATTGGCAAAAAGAAAAATCCACATTTTCACCCCAAGGCTTTGAGATTTCAAAGTGTCAAAGGTTTCTGGGATTATTTTTTCTTCTTTTTTTAATGCCATAACATCTAATTTTCCTTTCCTTCTTCCGTGTTAGATCCAGAGCTACCTGTAAGGAAGCTTTCTAGAAAAGATAAATATTGAACATAATGTTCAACATGCAGGATTTCAGGTGAAAAAATGAAGAGCTTAAAACCCTCAAGTAACAGGATCTTTTGGGGAAGTATCAGGAAACATTAATAACTGCTGATGCAGTTATTTGGTCTTTACTGTAACAAAATCTTTTAAGTAAGTAGTGGCTGTTCCTAAGTACGCATTTGTACAATGTTTACACAATAGATTCCTTTCATTATTGGAGTCTGAATAAATTTCTATAATACAATAAACAAATAATAACGAGCAGTGTGCAGGGAAAAAAACAATTATAAAGTCCTGTGATGTTATTTTGAATCCTATGTTATCTAAAATTGCTTTTTAATCAATGCTGTATCATTCAGGAACTATACAAAAATAATTTAAAAGCTGATGAGATTCTCAAGAGTGAATTGTACCCAACTATTTTGTGGCAGAATCTATCAAAGACTATGCAAGCATATTTGAACTTGCAAGGTGAAAAATAACAATATTCTGTGCAAATGAACTTGCAATCCTTAAATTTAGTTTTGATGGTAAGATGTAATTGAACTTTATTTGCTATATTTTAGTTGCTCTTCTGATGATCCTCAATGACCACTTCTCTCATAGATTAGGTTACATGCTATTATTGATTTATGTCATGTTATAGAATATTATGTTCCATCAGTGCACAAGTAATCTCTATCAGGAAAGGACACAGTAATGGTAATGTACAGCTGGGCAAGTGACTGGCTTTGGGAATTTCTTGAAGGCCAAAACTGCATGAAGAAATGTTTGACAGCTGGAAAAATACAACAGAAATGTTCAGATATAAATAACAGCATATGATTTTCCTATTTCTCCCCTTTTTTTTTGAAATGGGAACAGAAAACAGCTTTCACCTTGAATTTCTTTTTATCCAACCAGACATTTTATGGAGGCACAGAATGCAGAGCTGAGCTAATCAAATGTTTTAACTGACCTCTAAGTTGGATCATTCTCTTACACATTTTGAAAGGTACTCTTACCAACACTCTGCCATACCAGGATATTATTAAATCACAGAAAGAGAATCTTACTAAGGGAAGAGCAGGGAAAGGGAAAGCAAAAAGGAAAAGGAATGAAAATAAAGATGGATTTGTAAGATGCCGTTTTGGTTTAAGCCCAGCCAGTAACTCAGAACCACTCAGCTGCTCACTCAGTCACTTCTCCTTTTTGACCTCACCCTGCTCCCAGAGGGATGGGGAGGAGAATCAAAAGAATGGCACTCCCACGGGTTGAGATAAGAACAGTCCAGTAACTAATGTATAACACAAATCACTACTGCTACCAATAAGAATAATAATAATGGTAAGGGAAAAAGCAAGAAGAGAGAATACAACTGCTCACCACCCTCCGACCAATATCCAGCCTGACCAGAGGACCTGGACATTCCAGGTAACTGCCCCCAGTTTATGTAGTAGGCATGACATGCTATGGCATGGAATATCCCTTTAGCTAGTTTGGGTCAGGTGTCCTGTCTCTGCTTCCTCACAGCTTCTTGTGCCCCTTCTCATGGCAGAGCATGAAACTGAGAAAGTCCTTGATCAGAGTAATTACTTAGCAACAACTGAAAACATCGGTGTTATTGGTGTTGTTCTCAGACTTAAGTCAAAAGCACAGCACTGCACCAGCTACTGAAAAGGAGAAAAATGGCTGTTACTGCTGAACCCAGGACAGATGCACATTACCAAAACAACTAATTTTGAAATGGAATCCTGCAATGCAAATGAAGGCAAAGGATGAACACTGACAAGGAAATGCTTTGACAACTTACTACATGTAATATATGTCTCTATATATGATGTTTGTATTTAAGGATAAAAAGTTAGAAATTTGATGAGAGTTTTCCATGTTAGAAATCAAAGAATGCATCTTTAAGCTGAAAAATATGAACACTAATTATCACAAACCATGTGAATAACTACACAGCTAGACATACAAGTTTTGGGTTTGTAGTGATTAAGTTTTCATTTAGTAAGAGACAACAGTTGATCTAGATTTTCCTCTCTGGAGATATTCAAAATTACTATAAAGAAAACAGATTACATATACTAATAAGCTACTAGTCTTCAGATCTCTCAGAAGTATGACCAGGAACTTGGAATAACAATTACTATAGGAACCAGCCTCAGGGACAAAGAGTCAGCATTTAATAAAACTGAGCTTAAACAGGATCTAATGTTTTAACCTCTCTCATATCTATGCTTACCACAAAAGTTTGAAGAATTGCTGGACAAGACTCGACAGAGAACAGGCAGGGGCTGAAGTAATGCCCAGGAATATCTGAAATGTCATTGGTTGGACATGTCTGTTTTACCCCTTATATAGCATACTAGACTTCATTTGCTGACCAAAGTTAGTTACATAGAGCCATTTTGAAATCACTACAATATCTAAGTTTTTTCATGCAGCTAACAGCTATGTCTCAGATCCTTCTGGAAGCATACTTGAGGAATAGCAGCCAAAGGCCGGATGGGGTACCCCAGATTCAGACAGCTGAGCCATGTCTATATGTTGCAAGTAGAGACCTACAGCTGGATAGAACCTGGGACTGACTTTCAAACCTGCTACTCTTCCTGTCTCTTACAGATGCTAAGGGATTACTGAAGAGAAACTCTAAGAAACATGCTAGCATTTAGAGAATTATCAAGAACTCTATTGCTCTAAAAATGTTCATAAAGTGGGGATTTTCTATTGATATATGTAGAAGTAAAATTATGTAAGACTATAATTAAGATATAGAAATTATGACACAAAAAATGTGGAAAAGAAGGATCAGGAATTCACTTTGAGCAAAGTTCTAAAAGATAACGAAAATGGGTGCTAGCTCACAGGGGTCTCTGAGAGTCCATTATATCAATAAAACTGAGGTCCTTAGGGAAAGGCTAAAATTCAGATCAATTGTTGTTATAGAAAGGAGAGCAAGCCAGGAAAATGTAAAGCAGACTTCATGATTTGAGCTATTCAGCAACCGTCCCACAACACAGGCTGGAGCAGAAAAAATAACTGTACAAAACACGCCTGTCTTGCCCCAGTTTTCACAAGGGGACATCTTGAGGGAAGCAGCGAACAGTTTTAACTTTCTATAACAAAGCCTTTTTTTTTAATTTATTTGTTTCCTTGATGGTTTGTTTTAATCCTTAAAGAAAGATATAAAAGGGGTAAAATTGCCAGATTTGTAAAGACTGCCAGTTGAAATGCAACCAGGCTGCTAAAAGAAAGGTCAAATCCAACCAGTAGAGCAAAAAAGAAGTGGTCAGCATAGCTGCCTTTTTTTTTTTTTTTTTTTTTAAGATTAATCTTTCTATCTGACCAAAATGAAGGAAAAAACTTGCTGTTTGAGAGGCTTCATTGAGAGATGGGGAAGCTCACAGATGATCTCTGTAACTATGAAAACAGTCAGAAGCTTATTTGAGGAAATGGGAATCCAGGAGCTTGGCTACCTAACACAGCCTCCAGCAAAATTAGTCTCAAAGCTGAGTGAAGAACTGATTTAAAAAAAAAAAATTATTTGTTTCATATCCAAAAGTATTTCAAGAAAACTAGAAGTAAAAATTAATCAGGATTTCGGTGAAAAGTTTAGAGAAGTAGGTAAGAGGTTTTATTCTTTTTTCTGTTTTACATCAAAGGAAATACTTTCTCTTGATTTTGACTATCTGAATATTCTTAAAAATAATAAATAAAAGAAATGAATTTACATACAAAACCCTAAACGGGTATTTTTGGTTTTGATGGGGTTTTTCAAGGAGACTTTTTTTTTTTTCTGGCATAAATAAGTCTTTATTTAAGAAGAGTTTTCACTTTATAAAAGCTATATTTTTTAGGTAAAAAAAGTTTTGTTCAGAGGGTTTCTTATACTTCTAGCCTGAAGTGTGTTTGTGGTTCTCAAAAATACAGAAATTATCTCTGCCCCTGCAATAAAATAGAACTGTTTTAATTATTATTTGTCTACTTTCAGCTAATGTAACCTAAACTACATTTAGGGATAGTCAGATGGAAGGATTCAAAAACAGTGCAACTTATGTCTGACTTCATAGGTCTACAACTGGAAAGTTAATAGCTAAATATACATTAAAATAGCCTGATTAGTCATCTTCAAAGAGATTAGTTTCAAAGAGAGATAAATTGTAAGTTTCATTATAAATATGTTTTTGTATTTCTTAAATTGTGCTTTAGATTTTGCTATATGTTAACAATTCTACTTTGTATGTCTGTTATGGATATGCACATGTTATCAAATTTTAGAAAGCCGGTATTCAATCTTATTACAATTGAAAGCTGTAAAGAAGTACTGTTTCCTAATACTACAGATAAGTTGTTTTATTATTAAGTTATCAATTTAAGGTTTTCTGTTAGTCTTTTGTTTTAAAGCACAAGAAAAAATGTTTGTTTAATGACCAGTTCACTGGGCATTTAATGAAAATGCCTTTTGGTCTATGTAGAGGAAACTATGAGTTGTTTATGAATATGTGTGCTTTTCACCAAGAAATGTATTTTGCTATTTGAAAGGTAGAAATTATTTTTCAGATACCCACAAAACTAGAGGCTTTTGGAAAGTTTACTTCCTATTTAGAAGACTTTCATGAGCATAGACGCGCTGTGTAGCTTGCTTGGGAAAAATAACTGATGTTGCTGAGCAAGAAAATAATAATATGTCCAAACATTATGAAAGATGTTTCACCAGTAGGGTTGAGATCATGTGCTCCTCTTGCTTGCAGCAAAGGCCTAGGCCCATAAATTTGCAGGATTAGAAAGCCTCTGATTAAATTTGCAGCCCAGTCTGTTGGTGGGTATGGAAACTCATTCCCTAGAGATGAGGGTTTCAAATCTTAATCTCTGTGAAGAATTTAAATATTGATTGATATACAGAGAGGCATGTATCTATATACAGGTACCTATATATTTCTTTACACCTTGCTGTATAGAGATACAGGCAAGTTTTCCAGTAACTGCAAAGTATGCTTCAAAGCACATCCCAACTAGGTTAATAGTAAATAATATGCCTAGTCCTTTGGTATCATGTGCAGTCCAATGCTTCATTCACCCTTTTTCTCTTCTTCTACCCCTAACTGTGAGGCAGGATTTAAAAGATAGATAGTTGATCTTCTCAAAGACAAATATTTTTAGTAGTACTGTATGTTCCTTCAGGAATAGTCACCTACAAATAGTTGTTTGTTTTAACAGAAGGAGCTTTCAAAATTGGACTCTTTAACATTTCACTCATTCTTTCATAGGCTTTTCTTTTCTCCTGAATGTAGAATTCTTCTCTTTCAAGGCACACTGCCATTCACCTGCTTCTTTTTAGCACTCAGATAATCTGAAGAGGTATACAATACAGGGGTATTCATACTTCTCAATTCATATTTTCTTTTTTTTTTACTTTCATTTCGTAGTTTTCAGTTCAACCCTAATATGATTCATGCTTCAGTATACATTCCCTTCATTCATTGTACTGAAAATGATATTTTACTGTTTGATAAAGATATTTTACAGATCTTTTACAGTAAGGCTGTTTTGCTGATCTTGTTCTCAAGGTGCAGCTCTCAAGGTCTGCTACCTTAAGGTGTATTCTCAAAAAAGTCATATACTTTGAAAGGAGAGATTTAATTTCATGAAACTGGCACTACAGTTGCAGATATAGCAGATATAATGAGGAAAATGTATATGAAGTCTATATAATGTGTAAAGATGGTACCTGGGGTTGTTCCTCCCAACATGCAGGACTTTGTATTTCTTGTTGAAATGAATGAGGTTCTTGTAAGATCATTTCTCCAGCCTGTTGAGGTCCCTCTGGATGGCAGCATGACCCTCTGGTCTGTCAGCTACCCCTCCCAGATTTATCTCAACAATCTTGCTGAGGTGCTCTTTGTCCCTTCATCCAGATTATACAAAATGTGTTTGATGAAGTTTTCAGCCATTTGAACAATGTTTTTTCTTTAGTTTTCCTGACAAATATTTTTAGGTATTTGGTTTAAGACATACAAAATATAACTAAAACCAAGAAACCAAACAAACAAACTGAAGGCAGGGAAAGTTTTATTTGCTTATTTCACAGTATCAGAAACTCACTATTAAGCCAAATGAAACACAGACTATTGCCCTTGCCATGCAGAATGCAATGTGAAGTAAAAGTCATGTGGTTCCATGATGATAACATGTAATCAATGTTAAACTTCAGGATAGTTAATAACCTACCTTCCAAAGCAAAGGTGTAAGAGTAATTTTCTTCTCAGCACAGTTTTTCTCTACATATATCTTGAGATCACATTGTTGAAACCATACAGGAAAAAAAAAAAAAAGAAAAGAAAAGAAAAGAAAGAAAAGAAAAGAAAATTAGATTGGGTGATTTAACATGCCCTTTTGCTGTATTTTAAGGTGTTTATCATTGTTATAGGAAATTAATATCTGGAAAGCATAGAAGACAGTCAGAAGTAAAGAAATAGTGTGAAGTGAGACATACCTAAAAAGAATTTAGGGAGGGAAAATGAGTACTGTTTTTAGAGAAAAAACAGGCTTGGAATAAAGGATGAAAGTGGTGAGCAGAAACAGGAAGGGTTATGAAAAGTGATGACACATTAGCAGCAAGAAAGATAAAAAGGTATGTGACAGCTAGTTTCTGATCCCAAGAGAAGATGGAAAAGGAAAGTCAGAAGACTTTTGTTCCCTGCAAGGGAAACTAGTGGAATTCTGGAAAACTTTCTCCAGGATCAAAACTACATATTAATTTGATTTGACCTCATGCGACTTTTCTCAGCGGTGGAATTCATTGTTACATTACAGCTTTGCTTCTTGATGGGTAAGACAGAATATATGAATTATTTTCATTATTGCTGTAAGGCAGGCTAACAAAAAAATAAAAAAAATGCTTCATTATGAGCACTCATTTCGTGCAAAAGTGTACTGAACCTTTTTTTTTTTTTAATTTTCAACCTTCTTACCTTTTTCAAAGTGAGTATTAAACAATAGGACAAATTTGCACTCATCTACTCATCATATACAGCTCTATTAATCTTGTCATCTTCAGTGGGATATCCAGAATGCAAATCACATATGATTTTGGCTTAGTGGAGAAAGATCTATAATTCTTTAGAGGGAGTTCAAACCCTTCACGCAGAAATGTTCTTTGCAAGTTGGTGTTGCGTTAACTGTTTCTAGCAAAAAGGAAATAAGGAGCATAAGCCTCATGGCCTCTAAGAGTTAAATTATTACATGTAAGTACTTTTTATGTGCTTCATGTTTTGTTAAAGAATCCCTTAGAATCTCCTACAAGGGGAGATTCTCTTTTTCTTTCTATCTGTTATAGGAATAATCTCTCCTCTAGGAAGTATGCGTACAAACAATCAGCAAAGAAATTTCTTAAGAGACATTTTTGCATTTGATTTTTTTTTCTTTAAATATTTCTGCAAATTATTTGCTGACATTGCTTTCAGTATGAATACTTCACAGATTTTAAGAAAGCATCAGGTCTTAGGTAATCCTAAAAAAAATCTTTCAAAGCACCGATAATTTTACCAGGTCTTTTTTCTTTGAAAAACTTTTTGAACTCCATCCTCATATTTGCATCATTCAAATAATCCACTGATTATTTTAGACTGCATATTGTAATTTTATTCCTATTGAGTTTTACACAGATTTTAAAAAACTTTAATAACATTAAATTAAAATGAAAATGGTTACTTTAATTAGCAAAAAGCTTAAAGTTCAAGTGTCGAAGGGGTATTAAAAATACCACATTGTAGTCTAAGCATTTACATTTGAATAAGAGGGCAGATCCAAATGTACTGTGTTTCTCTCAGATTTTAATATAATCAGAGCTGAGATCCCAAGGCCTCAGGCAGAAATTGACGTTTCCTGCCAGACAATGAAGACATTTAAAAAAACAAGAGACCCTTTCTTTGTTAAGGTAAAATGTTCCTCAAGACCACTAAAGATACATATTTTTACATCCAGGTTGGTGTTTGTTTGTTTGTTTTTTCTCCTCCTGAGGAGCCTATCCCACTCTCATACTCAATTACAATCTATATTTAGTCACAGACTTTCTTAGACATTTATTGTATCTCCAGTATAGCCTGAATTACTAGTCTTAATCTAAACATGATGAACATAAATATGATTGCGGTTAAACTCATTAAAAAGTAGAGATGGCCACATTTTTTTTGCATAATAAACTTCCGATTAAAGCATTTGCCCCTCAGTCAGAAAGGTGAATGCCTGTAGATCACAATACCTACAATATCTGCACCACAGGACATATTGGAAAGAAACAATTTCCTTCTAAAGTTATGTCTGTGTTCAGCAAGGACTCCAGTATCCATAAAGTCAGGAGAAAATGTAAGAGACAGGAAAGTTCTTCTGTTTTGATTCTTCTTTTCAAATGGTACCAATTTCTAACCTGTGCTGTGTTCTATGACACAACATCACATACTGTGTGTAAATGTTTGTGTGCAAATACACACAAATTCCTATCCCAACACAAAACCACATGTAGTAAGAACTAGAGAGAAGTCTCTGTGTGCGTGTGTCAAGTTGCTTAAATACGTATATGTAGTGTTGGGTAGCTAATTTTGTCCAGCTAGTGGAGCACCGAGTTCCACAGTGGGGAGTTCTCCTGCCACAGCCCTGTAGATAAAAGGATGCTTTGATTCTGTGTGCCCAGATGCAGTCAGTAGTGAAGCTAAGCACATATTTTCATAACTCTTTCTGGTGACTTTAACATCACAGACAATGGCCTGGTCATCCTTCTTGATTTTCTTAAGAGTAATAGAGTCACAGTACTCTGTTCTTCACAGATTAGGTTTTTTGGTTCCTCTGGCAAGCATTGCTTACTTGATCCTAACAAAGTCTTTATAGTTAATTTAACTTTTAGTCACATATAACCTATATATTTACATATATGTATATAAAACCCATATGTACGCAACATGTGCATACACATAGACACAAAGCCTCAAAATCTCTTGGTAATGTCTTGGATGATGTCTTCACTTCAATAGCTTCTGTAGAAGGAGTGAATAACAGTTTTCAGACTGGGAGAACAGTTTATGTACATTCAGAAAGGAATTGGGCAAAATCATGGAACAAAACCAACAGCTGTTAAACAAAAATAAACCAAGTTGCTGGAGGCTGGAAAGGTGTTATGGGAAACAACCACCCAAAACTTGTCCCTCTCTTTTATGCTTTTCTGATGTTCTTGCAACCTTCTACCAAGTTCTTGGAACTCTTATACTGACAGAGTACTGGCATAGATGGGTATTTAATGTCACCCAGGTTACTATTTCTATATTTTTAAATGTATTTCAAATTTGAGACATAAATTACACTTACACATTATATTGGGTTTTGTGCACTTTGAATATTCACAAACAATATGCAGCCAAATATTTGTATTGATTCTTTTTAGCTTAATCTATATTATGTCACACAGCCAGATTATCAGGAACAAGACTTCTATAACAACTTATAAAACTGTATTAAAACTACATATATATTTTTTATCTTACATAATTTTACATAAATAAATCCAACAAATATCTTTCTTAATAATCAATTTAAAGTTGACTTGCAATATAATTACATTTTAAGATTCAAATTAGGATATATAATAACATTAATAAAAAAAAATGTTGGTGGGTGTTTGAAATGTGATGTGAGTTCTCAAAAATTTTAAAATGAGATGGAATTGAAGAACTGTGCTCCTGCTACACTAGTTTTTCCATCCCATCTTTCTGTTTCTTTCACACATCTAAATATACAAAGCGGTTTATTCAGTTGTTGCACAGAGTATGTGAGACATAACCCCATTCCCCAGCTCTAGAATAGAGGTTCTAGGAAATAGACCAGAACAGCTAGAACAAAATTTTCATATGATGTTAAGAGTAAAGTGTGAAATAAAAGGTAATATTTGCCCCAGCTGTCATCTTCTGTACTTTCTATAAGTGGTGATTGCCCTCTGTTAAATTGGTGGAAGCTCTGACTACATATGATGCTGAGGCACAATAAAACATGTTTAGATGCAGAAGTTTATTAGAGCACATTCAATGAATCATTGTGGTTATATCTAAAGACACAGATTACACCCAAAGCATTACTGAGAATATCTAAAAGCATAAATCATCTTGCAAGTTTTGAAGGGCATCATCCAATCCATGATCCCTAAAGATACTTATTTTTAGGTAATTTTTACTGCTTAGTTTTGTTTTTTTTCTTCTTTTTTTTTTCCTTAATGATGCTTGTCTCCATGGGAAACCAAACAGTTAATGAACAAGTCAGAATCTACACCATTAAAACTGATGTAAAGATCAAGTTTCCTTGTTTCACTGAAGGAAACATCTGATTTTACATATGAAAATCTGAATCAGTTAAGTAAATGTTTAGGTTATTTAGCTGCCTGCAAGTGATGTATCTTACTTTTTTTTTCTTTTCTCTGCGCTGAACTGTACAGTCCTGTAAAGATTGCAAGGCATGCTCATGTTTCATGTACAGCTTCCAAAAGACTTTCTGGTCTGATGTGTGGACTAGGCCAAAAATGTATTAAATTCTATTTAATGGGGATAAAACCTAATCATTTTCTTAGGCCAAAATCAGTGTTTTTTCATGAGAATTTAATAATGTTTTATAAGATTAGGAACTTCTGAGCCTTACCAGAACTTCACACACTGGGATGAAATTCCAGTAGGGAGTTATAATTTATTAAATGTAGTGGCATTTATGCATTCCATATAAAAGCTAAGGGTATATTATGGGTTTGATCACAGGTGATACTAATTAGGTAGGAAGGATGAAAGATCATAAATCTTATTCCTGACTTCTTTCAAATACCAGGTGGTGGAGGTTGCTACTGTAGTTCACTGTAATTGTATCCTTTCTGAGAAATGCAAAACTCTAGGAAAACTAATTATAAGACACCGGAACAAGAGAATATTGTGACAAGAATCTTCAGAAGACTGACAAGTAGGGATAGTTTTAAACTTTAAACCAGAACTTTACCAAATTAACTCATTAGCAGCACCCTTAGTGCTTATAATTAACCCCTTATGTTATTAATAATTATTAGTATGTACATGAAATTATTAGTCTCTAACACCTCAAATTGCCTGTGAGTAAAACATGCCACAGAGGTGATGTTGTATAGCTGGTGCTGATGACTGCAGTACTTGGTCACAAGGCTTGAGAACAACTGAATGAAGAGAAGCCAGAACTGAAGCCGCTTTGTCTTCTTTCTTCACTGCTTTTCCTTCCTTATGCCTGTTTTACGCTAATTCCCCCTTCCAACCCTGCCAAAAAAATAAAGAGAAGGCTCATCTGCTCCTGATGCTGCTTACACTTTTTTCAGTTTTGTCAGTCAATATTCTAACGTACTTGCAAGGATGTTTTCAGTTCTCTGATCATTCTCAGTCCCTTGTACTCATCTTGTCCTTTCTCTGTCAAAGTTTTAACACTTGGGAGGGAACATTTTAACACTTGCAGTCTCTTTCATTTGATCACACATCTTTCTTTGCTGCTTTAGCAGTCAATTAGTTCACATGCTTTTGCCAAATGCTTGTATATTGTATCTATCTGACTCTGCAATCACAGGTATTAAAAAATACATACACAGTTGTCCTCGGTTCAGCAGTAGCAGTCATTTTTCTCCTACTTAGTAGCTGGTGCAGTGCTTTGTTTTTACTTTCAGCCTGGGAACAACGTTGATAACACCGATGTTTTTAGTTGTTGCTAGTGATGTTTACTCCGACCAAGGACTTTCTGAGTCTTATGCTCTGCCAGGGACAACGGGAAGCTGGGAGGAAGCAAAGACAGGACACCTGACCCAAACTAGCCAAAGAGGTATTCCATATCACAGCACGTCATGCCCAGTATATAAACTAGGGGCAGTTACTTGGAAGGGATAGATCACTGCTCCGGTCGGGCTGGGTGTTGGTCGACAGGTGGTGAGCGGTTGTATTCTCTTCCCTTGTCATTTCCCTTATTATTATTATTGGTGGTAGCAGCAGTAGTGGTTTTGTGCCATACCTTAGTGTCATGGTTTAAACCCTAGCCAGACAGCTCCCAGTGAGTGGTGCTGGGCTGAGAGAAATCAAGGGCCCCCACCCCAGGCTCTCCCCTTCCCCGCTCCCGGAGGAACAGGGAGCAGGATTGAAAGAGTGCAACTCCCACGGGTTGAGACAAGAACAGTCCAGCAACCAATGTACAACACAAATCACCACGCTACTACCAACGACAACAATGATAAGAGAAAATAACAAGGGAAGAGAATACAATACCACCGGCCAAGAAACAAGTCCCACCCGGAAGCCCGTGTCCTTCTGGGTAACTCCCGGTTACCCCCCACCCCGGGCATGACGTGCTGTGGTATGGAATACCTCTTTGGCTAGCCTGGGTCAGGTGTCCTGTCTCTGCTTCCTCACGGCTTCCCCTCCTCCCTGGCAGAGCATGAGCCTCACAAAGTCCTTGGTTAGGGTAAACATCACTTAACAACAACCGAAAACATCGATATCACCAACACTGTTCCCAGGCTGGAAGTCAAAACACAGCACTGCACCAGCTACCACAAAGGAGAAACATGACTGCTACTGCTGAACCCAGGACACTTAGTTACTGGACTGTTCTTCTCTCAACCTGTGGGAGTTACATTCTTTTGATTCTCCTTCCCATCCCTCCAGGAGCGAGGGGAGGAAGTCGGGGATGGGGGGAGAGGGGGAGTGAGTGTGCACCTGTGTGGTTCTGAGTTACCAACTGGGCTTAAACCATGACAACAGTGTTGTTAGCACTCTATTCTAGTACTCTTATATATAGGTTCAAGATAAACTAGTATTAATTATACCCTAATTTACACATTTAAAGTGTACAAGTGCCAGAACCTCTGATCTGGTTACATGCTATTTTTTTGTCTGTTCAACTTACTTCTCAAAGTTCATCTGGGGTGCAGCAACATCATTGTTTTAACCCACATCAGGTGTACATAGCTGAAATGAGTATTCCAATAATTTCTGTTTTTTTCTGGTTTGGTTAGCACAATGGATCAGTCTAACATGCATGACCAGGTTACTTTTAGAATAAAATTAAACAGAACAGTACACTCCAGGAGCACACCTAAGGCACTGTATTTAGAAATGATGAGTCAGTGCCTCACCTGGCTAGCACAAAAGTATGACATGCGTTGGAGGGGACATCATCTGGATGTCGTCTGGCACGTACCCCTGCTCTGGGTTATTCTGTAGCTCATTAGTAGTTGAGGAGTTTTTTACTTTTTTGCAACGTTTTGTTTTCTTCAAATCAGTAAAAATATATTATTTGAAGGAAATTTTTATATATTGTTAAATGTTTTTTGATATAGTTTCTGGTTCTACTTAAAATAGATCAGAGCTACAGGAATGACCATAGAAAAAGAGAAATCTTCAACAGCCTCTTATGTTCAGCCTTCCTTCCTGTACCTTTTATTTTTAAAAGAGAGCTAAATTAAAAGTGAAATATTATTATTTATTACAATTCATGAATAATAAATAACTGGAAGGACTTACTGTTCATTTTGATATGCTAAGAAATCTGGTACACAAACTAGTGTCTTCCAAATCATCAGTAATAATGCCAAAGCTAGCAGATCAGGGGCTCATCAAAGAAGCTGATAGAAATTATTGGCCACATTTCTGAAGGATATGCATGTACCATTGAAATCAGGTGCAAGAATTCAATACCTTTAGGAATTTTACTCTTTAAATTATATAGGAAAGATGGATTATCCAAAAGAGAATCTTAATCACCGAGAAAAAACACTAATTTATCTATAAACTAAGCCCTCAGTTGTAGTTCTCTTTCACAGTATTTATATCCTGACTTTCAAAAAATAAATTATTTTATAAGGTGATAAGTTTCTTTAATGAATGATTATTTAAACAGGATATTTAGAGTTTTAATAAGCTTGTCAAACTTGGTACTTTTCTCTGTTTCTACATAATGAAGTCTTTCCTGACACTGCAGCACACACAAGCAGTATTTTTAAATGAGAGACCTAATTTTGGCAGTCCTGGTCTAAGTCCCCTGGTTCTCATGAGTCTTCTTTATTTCAGGTTCCATTAGCAATGTACAATGTTAACTCATGTCCTAGCATATCCCAGAAATCCCTCCTGAGATAATTAGCCACATGACTCTGAAGATTATTGAAATGAGCAAGAACAGGATCTTTCTCTATTTTTCTCTCTGATTCTTTAAAATTCATTACTATGACATAACCTTTGAAATAGATATAGCCATATGAAGTGATAGAAGAAAAAAATTTGGCAAATTTTATGAAAAATTATATTCAAATCCTGCTTAGAATGAAATCCCACTGATTTGAATGGGATCAGAATTGGGCCCCACTTATCATCTAGTTAAACTTTAATATTGCAACAAAGAATGGTCATTGTTTTGAGACCAATTTAATATTTGAAGTGGGGTCATGCATGCATAACATGAGCTCCATTTTAAGCTCTGAATTTCTCTGCATTAAGTCAGGCAATCTAAGGTATTTTAACAGTTCCTGCAGTTGAAATGAATCTGTCTTTTTAACATTTAAATGAACAATAGGAAAATAAATAGCTGGGTACTGAAGAATGTACAGTAAACTGTTGAGCAAAGGATAGAAATAAGCATGAATGGCACTTGCAAACTCATCCTTTAGTCCAATGTAGGATTTTAAAGATAAAATAAAGGAGCATTTCCCATGTATTCATGCTGCTCATAGTCCCTGGCTCAATTCCATTTCACATGCCTTCTACATTATTCTAAAGAAAAAAAAAACAACTTTGACTCGAGTGGCACCAAAAAAGAGTGGCTGAGTGCTAGGAGGAAAGATGGGAAAGTAGAACTTGACAAAGAAGAAGGGAAATTCTCTTTGTGCACCAGGGAAGTAACACTAAGTAGTAGGGTTACAGACAGTGTGCCTTCTGCCTCCCCAGCTGACAGGTGTTACTCCAGCATCTTTGGTATTTTACAAACATCACTTGAAAGAAGAGCTACAAAGATAAACTTGATTTATTCCTTCGTCTTCTCATAATTAGGACTAAAACAGATGGGCAGATGGGCAAGGGTCTTCCATTTCAGTCTCATCTGAACATGCTCCTTCATAAATTTCATATTCCTCTAGGGAAAAAACAAAAACCACAGACACACACAGTTCTGGCTCTGCCAGTCTAGAACATGAATGACAATGGTGCCCTGGAACTGTTGAGACCTCTACAAGAAAACAGGGAAACAATGTATTTGGAGATCAGCTGCAAATAAGGAATATCTTTTTTTTTAATCTTGCATGAGAAGTAAAAATAATTTTAAGCCATTTTTTAGGACAGTATTTAGAAACTTTTATTTTACTGCTCTGAAGAAAAGCATTCTAATGAAGATTTACCTAAGGGAATCCATAGATTTACTTTCCATAAAAGATGGAAAGGGATGGTCATCATTGTGAGCAACTTTGCTCATGTGTATAATTCATTAAATCAATAGGATAAAGTTATTAACATGCATAACTATTTGCTAGATTTAAGTTGTTGTTAACAATCTTGAAGTTTAAAAGAAGGTTTGCTATTTTGGGAATATTTATGTGACTTAGAATTAAAATTCATAGCATTAAAAAATATCTTACAAATGCATTTTCTAACATAACCTCCTCAGAAAACCCAGGTTAGTGAGTGTAACTTTATTTAAATACATGAGACTGGATAAAGTAAGTAAAATACACAGTCATTAGCAAAATGTACCTTCTAGGAAAGCTTCAACTTGTAAAGGACATCTCAGGACTTATCAAAATCAAGATAAATAGAGGAGGTTAGAATTTGCATCCAAACATGGTTTGATAGTCCACTTTTCATCCTTTTTATCCATCACACAGGCTTACAGATTTGCTAGTACTGAGTTTCTGTAGCTAATAAATAATAACTGTTCAAAAAGCTTTTTCAGAGGTTTTCATGTGTTATTGACAAAAAAAAAAAAAACACCTTTTAAATGTTTTCTGTGAAGATGTGTTAGAATACATTCTTCTAAGATAGTGAATACTAGAATTTGAGGGTGCTCTCTTTAAATTCAAATATTAATGGCCTATATTTTCTGAAGCAGAAAGTTACACAGTCTGTTCCCTGTGATGAATTAGGGTTGTTCAAAAGATCGCTGTGCAGGATGCATTTATGTTGCAATGGATCGTTACAGCAGTCTATCATGTGAATGTGTGTTTAAATAAGCTTTGCAACACTTTATTTAGCAGGTTATAGCAAATAATGAACCTTATGGACCTTATATGAAATATTACTCTACTAATGACTTACTTATGTTTATAGAAAGTTGGAAACTATTTAGATAAAATCTCAAATCAATATTTTTAAGGTTCTAGCTTCTAAGTTATAAATATTAATTAATTGTTTTCTATTAATAACAGAATTTGATTGGTCTGAAGCATTTATTATTTACTTTTTCCTAGTTTTAATGCATAAAAGTAGCATTTATGCTATGGAGTATGAAAATACAAGGATTTCTTTACTAACCCTTATCTATTTCAGCCAATAATACAAAACTGTTATGTTAACTGTGGTCTTGATACTAGCTGTTGAATACAGTTGCTGCAGCAATAGTAATTTTTTTTTTGTTTAGTTTGGAAGAAATAAGGGAAATAGATTACTTTTCCTATTGTTTGCCACCACCCCCAATCCATACTTTTAGTTAGGTTTAATGTAAATTATTAACACATATCTATAAGAGGTATGTCCCATTGTCCTGTGTTCAGCAGTAGCAGTCATCTTTCTCCTTCTTGGTAGCTGGTGCAGTGCAGTGTTTTGACTTTCGGCTCGGGAACAGAGCTGATAGCGATGTTTTGGTTTGGCCAAGGACTTTGTGAGCCTCATGCTCTGCCAGGGAGGAGGGGAAGCTGGGAGGAAGCAGACAGGACACCTGACCCAAACTGACCAAAGAGGTATTCCATACCACAGCACGTCATGCCCTGGATGTAACTGGGAGTTAGCCGGAAGGGGTGGGAGACTGCAGGGTTGGAGGAGGTATGGGTCAGTGCTTGGTCGGGCTGGGGGGCCGAGTTATCGGTTGGCTGGTGGTGAGGTGTTGTATTCTCTTCCCTTGTTATTTCCTTTATCATTATTATCATTGGTGGTAGCAGTAGTGATTTGTGTTATACCTTAGTTACTAAACTGTTCTTATCTCAACCCGTGGGAGTTGCATTCTTTTTGATTCTCGTCTCCGTCCCTCCAGGAGTAGGGGGAGAGAAAGAAGCGGGGGAGTGAGTGAACGAGTTACCTGACTGGGTTTAAACCACGACACCCATTCTTTTCATAATTACACATATTAACAGTGACTTTTAGATAATGAAAAAGGAGCTGTTGTTGAGGAATATCTACTAGAAATGAAAATACAGCTACAAATGAATAAGAACTATTTAATTACTATTTTGCTTTATATAATAATATAATTCAAATGCATTACTGCCAAATTCTTATAATGATTTCAAGTGGATCTCATGTTGACATGCACCATGTTCCACCTATAAGTTTAATTCCTTTCCATCTTTTATTTCATCCTTAAATCTAAAATAATCTATATTGTTTATAATATAATCTATATTTTCAGTATAAAACTTATAACTGTACTGGGGGAAAAAACACACAATATTTTAGTGCTACAGTGTGTGCTGCCTGGATATGGCCCCAGAGAAGTCATCAGGGTTCAGGGCAGGTAAATGAACATACTCATACACAGCCTTAGGGCTCTGGAAGATTATTTGCTAAGTATATTATATCAAAATTCTGGCCAGTATCAGTTCTTTAACACATCAGCATCAGAGTTCCACAAAAGTTCATAATTTATCTCTTGAGGGGGAATAATTTTTGGCTATAGTAATGGATTTCATCATCATTATCATAAATGAATATTTAATTCCCCCCCAATTTTTGTATAATTTATAAGAATAAGATACCACCAAGTAAACATCTGTATGTACTAACTCATGCTTCAGAGTGTCCCATTTATTATATTGCGTACAAAGTCTGTAGAGATAAATAAAAATAATATGCTTTAAACTCACAGATTCTGTTTTATCTATATTCCAAGTAAAGGGATAATAAAAAAGATTAAAATACATATTTATTTTTTATAATTTTATTTTGTGCACACAGTAAGTAATGAAATCACTTTGTATACTATAAATGGTACAAGCCTTACCAAATCATCCAAAGACTTCAAAACCAGATGATTTTTTTCAATTTTAAACCACCAAAGCTTCTTCCATTTATAGGTAAGAAACATGTAAATACTCTTTGTGTTTTACTTATGTTTACATTTGTGCTGTTTAGTTATTCATGCTGAGGTGGCACACGAAAAATTAAGTTGGCCTTTGGCTGGAATTTTGGGTCACTTCTGCAAATACAGACAGAGCTCTCAATATGGTAGGAATGTTTTCTTTGTTCAAGGGTAACAATATTTAAGATGCATGTACAAATATATATTTGTCTTTCAACATTGTAAACAAAATGTTAAAAAAAATAAGTTTAGATTTTATCCCAATGGAAACTGACAGAGGTTGTAAGCAGAAATGAGAATAAATATTGTTACAATTTCTCACTGTTCGGTATATACTAAAAACCTAAGGATAGAAAATGCAGGTGGCTTGTGGACTGATCAGAGCATTGTCCCCAGTTTACATTACAGAGCATTTGTTAACTTTTAAATAATAGCAATATAACATTGACAGTTGACTAAATAATACAAACAACTTCTTCCACACACAATGTGTAATGAGGTAGTTGGAAAAATGTCAATTTTTTTTTCTTTGTTTTCCTCACAGCTTTTGGAAATAGAATGTTAACTTTAGTCTCTTCCACAAATCAATGCAACCAAGTAATAACTTGGGGTTTTTATTAATCTTTTCCTATAGCAGCACAGGATTCATGTTTTGCAATTTTTTTTTTATTTATTTTAATCCTTTCCATACAGCTATTGAGGAGAATATTTATTATGGATAAGGTTTGTAAATGACTGATACTGAACCTACTAGATCTGTAACTCTTTTTTTTTGCTTCTTTTTCTGTCCTCTCTTAGTTTTAACAAAAAATAAAGCCTATTATTCAGCCACTGATATTTTTTTACCATTTGGCACTCATGGAATTCTAAGCACATCAACCTCTTTAATATCACAAATAATTCACTTATTAGTAATAGCCAGGTTTTCTACACAGTTTTTTCAAAGTCATTAGACAACTTACCACACATCATAGACATTCCCTTGGAAATCTAGTTAGAGACAGAATGTATTTCATTTGGACAACATTTATAATCTAACTAACTAATTTATTTTTACCCAGTTTATTTTGCATCCTTTGAGAGCACTAAGATGTAGCCAACATTTTTACTATTTCTTAAGAATGGGGGTGGAAACATCACTAATTTTAATGCAATATTTCAGTGTTTGCATAATTTCTTATCTTTTTTACTACTTGTAGTTTTTCTAATGTCTAAGACATTCTTTTAAAAAAAAAAATCTTTCTGCTAGAGGTATGAATTTCAGACTCATAGACAAAGAACGTCCATGTTCTTTATCTCATATCAAGATATTGATTTATGTAATTTATCTGAAATTACTTGTGTGTGGTAATCCTATCCAGTACATTAAAAAAAGACAAACCTGCTTCATAGCTTTTCAGAACCCTATAAATGTACCAAAAAGCAACCCAGGACTCCATGAGATGGTTGAACAGCATTCAAATATTTAACATTCCTATTATTATGGTGTAAAAGCACTGTACATTATAGACAAAATATAATTTAAATTTATAAAATAACAGTTCTGAAAATCTGGGTTTGATTATTTAAAGTATTTCACAATTGTATTTGCAGTTTTTTATGTTTGGTTAGCTTAGCTCCGTGCAATTGTGGCTGTGCTTTTCCTTGTTTCTGAATAAATTGTTGTACCTCACTTATTGTTTTTATATTTGATTGAAATATGTGTTATTCCATAAATAGAAGCTTCTTTGCTATTTAGAAACTATTACATATACATAATATTATATGTCACTAGAGAGATTTTTAAGTAAATTGACCACATCCAGCCTGAGGGAAATTTAAAGTAAACAGAACATTTCTGGAGACTTTAAAGTCAATTATTTCAACATGCTTTTCTATTATAGGAAAGAGTAAGGAATATATTTGAAGTATCTTTTAAAATGTGGCACCCCTTTTTGGTTTATTTCTTTTCTGTCACTTTATAAGGCTATGAACACTGAATTAGTTTTTGTTCATTTCTTTTTATCCAAACTGTTTCTTAAACTAACTTAACTTTTAGAGGTTTATGCTGGAGAATTTATAAAACTCCATGACCTTCAATGTAGGGGATTACAGTCTATGTTAGGGAGCACTTTACAGAAGGAAGATAGTAATGTTTCTATTCAACAAGTTTAGTACTACAAAACATAGTTTTTAAAATAAAGTGAAAAAAAGATACTATATTATTTTTATCTTAAATACTATTTAAATTTATAATGCAATAATGATATGCAATGTAAAATTTACTCCTAATGTCAAAGTATGTAAAATAAAATTTAAGAAAACATGAGCTGAGGGTGTTTTTATGATGATCGAATAACTTTTAACACGTGAATTTCCTGGTTGGGATGTTAGATAAGCCCACGCATGAGTCTTTACAGAAAGAGCATTAACTGACATTGTGAAATAAGTAAGGATGGCTATGCCTGTATTACTGCTAGAGATACTCATACAGAAATTTAATAAATTACCTGTCGGAGGAGGTTCCTGAAATAGACCCTTCTTTCCAGGTCAAGTCTTGTGTTCCAACTACAACTCTATCTTACCTCTGCAGGAAAGAAAACACTATTTTGAAGAAAATATAGTTAACTTTTGAAACTCACTGTTGTAGAAGACTGACCCAAATAGCTTTCTGAAATTTAGAATGAGACTGGACACTAACAAGACAGAGGCCATCACTACTGATCCTCTTGTTCCATTTTCTTTTAGCAGAATATCAGGGGGTAGTGCCTTAGGTTCTTAAACCTCCTCCTGAGTTTCCAAGGGCAACTCAAGCTGCTTACTTTCTAGATTTTTTCACCCTCAGGGAATTAAACTTGTTGATGGTGGTATTCAGATTGACATTAAGAAATGACATTCAGCTGCCCACAGTGCCTTTTGAATATCCTAAACATACTAGTTGGGCTGACAGATACGACCAAAAATATATAGGAAATCTGCGTCTTTCAGGAGTGTTCTTTAGGGTCTTCTTGGACATTTTAGTTATCTCAAATGCCAATAGACTTCAGTATATTGGGTGTCTAAATGAAGAGGTCTACTATGCGCCAATGTTTACCTGCATGTCAATGTCTTCATGTAAATGAGGTGTCTAAATTTCTGTTAGTTTAAACCTAGAACTCCAAGAGCAGTGATTCCAGGAGGTTATGAGCTCCTCATGAGTCCCCTGTCATGTCTTCCTGCTCTGTGTGGACAGCCTGATAGCCCGGACTGCTTCAAATACATGATGTGTCACAGTACATGAACCTTTGCAATCTACTTTATTTCTACTAGTTCCCTTTTCCAGGTATATTTGCATTCCTATTTTTACAGTAGCGTCCAGCTTTGAAGATACTCTAAAGCACATGGGTTCAGACCACCCTAGGATGGGAGAGACATGAAAATCACACATTATACTGAATGGATGACTGTTCAAATCATATCTGCGTTGCACAAACACTATACAGAAGGCTGTTTGTGCTATCTTCCATTTCAATATGGTTCTGTCCTCCAAAACTATAGAAAAACTATTTTTGAGTGGAAGCTGGCATTTAGCATATCTCTCCACAACCATTGAGGTGAGATGAATTTATACTGTGGAAGGTTTTCTGCTCATAGAGTTACTAACACTTTATTTTCTTTATTGCAAATGTAGGAGCTTGTAACCCCTTAAAGCAGGTATAATTTCTCTATTGTTACAAGGTTTACATAGGTGTATCTGTATATTCTTTAAAGTTGGCATACTTAGTCGCATATAAGTCTTCTTACATTTAATCAGCTACAATTATCATTGAAAAACAAAATAGTAGCTGGATGACTGGTTGATTCTAATGCACAGTTCAGAGTTAAAAAGTGAAAAAAAAAACCAATCCCAAACATCCGTGGCTTATTTAACAGTTAGATTACTGTGTTGTGCAAATGACACTAGTTATCCTGGACCACATTATTTCAATGACATGACCTTTAGATTCTTCATCCTTTTTGAAAGCATCTTCCAAAGAGCAATGAAACTATTCCTGTCTATCGCTAGGTCTCCAAGGAAAAAAATAATTTCTTTAATTCATTTAAATTATTTATTTTCCCTGTGAATTTCTCATAGCAAGTTTCTGGTACTTTGCAAAATACATTTGTCCTTGGTTAACTGGGGAATAAAGTAATGTGCTCTGTTCTGTTGGCTCTAAATTCAGATTCTGTTACTTAAATCCACAGATGCATTGATCTAGATGGATGTTAAGATTTTTAGTTTTATTTTGTATGACTGCGTGTAGAGACTTTTCAATTTTTTTAATAATAAATACAGTGATGTGATTTTCTTGGAATTATTTTTTAAATTTTACTCTCCAACTAATTTTGACCCTTTTGGTTATGTGCATTAAATTAAAGAAATGTAAACATATCTGGATATATATACATTTTCCTAGAACTCGTCAATTTTGATTATTCTGAAGAGGTCTGATTTTTCATTTTGCTTACAGGTAAGAGGTAGAACTCACACCATGGCAATACTGTTGTAGTTCAGAAATTATTTCTGCAATTGCTATGTATTTTTAATTAATAAGGGGAAGGCATCATCCTGCCTATTTTATTTGCATCATTATATCCACCTCTTTATCTGTAGAGTTATAATAATTGTTACTTTAAACTGGAAATATCCTGTTCTTAATTTTCATTTGTTTCTTGATATTTTATCAAAGCCAGTTTTACGAGAAATATAATTTAAGCAGATAAATAGGAGTGAAGAAAAGAGGTTATGTATGTCTGCAATTACAAGTATGACCATTTGATTCCCATGTCTTCTCCATGATGAGGATGTACCTTCAAGCTGGATTACATGAAAAGACATTAAACTTTTATTGGAAAAAAAGATTCATTTTCCAGCCCCAAACTATTGCTAAAGCATCCTCAAATCCTTAATGTGGAATTCAGAGTTGAAAAATTTATTAAAAAACAAAACAAAACCAACCAAACAGAAACCCCACCAAAACCAAAACCAGGCCACAGAAAATCCTCAAACATAATAAAACCAGCAAAGACACAAACCAAACAAAATGAATGAACCAACCAAAAAAGCCCTACAAAACAACTAACAAACCACTGTCCTTTTCTAGAACATTATTTGACAGTTTTGCAATAATTGCTCAGGAAATGTTGGTAGGTTACTGGTCTGGAAAAGTAATAACCTTCTTCTCCAATCTTCCTTGCCCTTGCTTTTTTGAGACCATCCCAGAATGCATTTTAGTACTAGAAAAAAAAACAGAATTTGAATAGGTGGATATCAGGAAAAGAGCAATATGTGAAATGTAAACACTGTCCCTACTTTAAGTTCACTGTCTAAAGTTAAGTTCAATCTGCTTAGTTTTTGTAATTGAAAGTTGCAGAAGATTTTGTTTGAATATGAACAAAAGTGGTTATCTGAATCACAGAATCATAGAATGGTTTGAGTTAGAAAGGATGCTAAAGGTCATCTATTCCAAGCCCCCTCCCATGGGCAGGGACACCTTCCACTAGACCAGGTTGCTCAAAATCCCATCAAGCCTGATCTTCAACACTTCCAATAGGGGGAAGCCACAACTTCTCAGGAAAAAACTTGTTCCAGTGTCTCACCACAGTCACAGTAAAGAACTTCTTCTTTATATCCGATCTAAATCTACCCTTTTTTAGTTTAAAGTCATTCCCCTTTATCATATCACTGTATGCATTTGTAAAAAGTCCCTCTCCAGATTTCCTGCAGGCCCCCTTCAGAGACTGGAAAGCTGCTCTAAGGTCTCCCTGGAGCCTTCTCTTCATAGAAGAGGTGCTCCTGTCATTTGATCATTTTCATGGCCCTCCTCTGGACTCACATGGACTCCAAGAGGTCCATGTCTTTCTTAGATTGGGCACCCCAGAACTGAGGGAAGTACTCCAGGTGGGGAATAGCACTTTTGATCTACTGACAAAAATTGTGACATTTTTGTTTGTACAGAGATGATTGCGTGATACTTTAATTTAGCTTTCCAAGGCAAAAAAATCAGTCTTTTTTGAGTTGGGATGTATATCATTATTGACTGTATAACATGAACAGTTCTTTGGGGTTTGTTTTTTTTTTTTTTGGTTGGTTGTTTTTTTTTCCCCTCCAGTTCTTTCTCCACCAAAAAAAAGAGAAATCTGTAGTCTGTGTTTTCTTATACTTCCTAGTTTTATGTATACTTGTCCTCTTTAATTACACATCCTTGTTTAAGGGAATAGTTGTCAAAGAAATTTCTAAAATTTTAGCCTTACTTCACAAATATTTTCTTGTCCTGTCCATCATATCATTGTCTCTGAGAACTGGTAAATTTTCCATAAAATACTTCTGACTAGTATCTCAAAATCCTTTAAAAATAAATAAATAGATCCATACATACATAAAATAAGTCATGCAAAACAAATAATAAATATGTCAAGCCTCTTGCTGCCACAGGAAAAAAACAAAACAACTTGTATTTTTATCCTACTACTGCAGTAATTGGCTAGTTGGGCTGAATAGTGCCATCAGTCCACATGTAACATCAGATTTTAGACTTGATTTTAATGCTAGCAAGAGACATTGATGTATAGTAGGGAATAAAGTCTTGAGTGAGAAGGAATAAAATACAGCTCAAAGAAAGTTTAGAAAGATCAAAGGAGCCATTACTGGGCCAGCATTCAAACAGCAGGAAGGGAAATATGGTGTTTGTAATTCTCCTAGGTACTGTAGAAAAAGCCAGTGAAGGACTTTATAATGCAAAGCAAAAAATCTTAAAATCAATAGGATGCTTTACTAGTATTCACAGTACTGTCTGTAAAGTAAAGGGTGGAGAGGTTAATTAATGCATTTAAGAATCTGTATTTTGAATTAATTTGAGGTTTTCTGCAGTAATCTGGAGTACCAGTTTACAAATCTCTGCTTGAGAGATAATAGAAGCAGGTATCAATAGCTTTGAACTGGTGTATAAGAAGTGGATCACTTGCTATCTGGAAATCTTAATTTAATGGCAGTCAGAAAACTTTGGTGATATTTAAATGCTTTTGAATTGCAGAATATATTCAGATACGTCTCATCAACATAACACTGCAGAATTACACTGATTTGAAAAAAAATAAAAGAAAAGGTTGGGAAAATACTTTCATGCTCATTTTATGCATTTCATCCATCTCTTAAATCAAGAAGGTATTCTATAATTTATAAATCTACCATAGCATGATTAATGTATATTTGTATAATGCACTGACATATATGTGGGTTTTTTTCAGTAAACAGAATATTTTTATCTGAAATTCTTAAAAAACTAAAAATATACCAAAAAGGCTGTATCCAAGTAGCCACCAAGAAACCCTCACATTAATCACAATAACTCAAGGGAACAATAATCATAGTTTGGTAATAATGACGTTTAATTACTGTTTGCATTCTGTCTGAAAAGATCAAGGATGAAATATGTTCAGTCATCCAGGTGATTAAAAATATTGTAAACCTGGTTTTACTACAACAGAGAGACGGGTTTTCTCTAGCAAGTGAACATCTTCCTGGACAGCCTTTTCCATTTATGAGAAAGGAAATCCTATTCATATAAATCAGCATTTCAGAGAGGGAGATGATGCAGCTTAGGTCTGATATTTTGCACTAAGAGTCATCATCAGAGGTAAAATTCTGTTTGCTTGTGGGTGTGTACACACTCTTAGAAAAGCAGAAGGTGATTGAGATTGTCAGCTTGCCTTCCTGAGAGCATCAAGAGTCAGGATTGTCCAGCACTGCTCCTCAACACGTACACCAGAAAATCATGATATAAAGTAAGATAACAAAAAAAGAATGCAAATAAAAGAAAATGGATAAAGGACTGTCCTTGTCTTTAGGGGCCAAACATTTTCAATCTAAATTATTCACATTTTCAACCATTTCCTTGTAATTCTAGGGTGTGAGGAACTTCTTTCCTTTTCAGGAAAAGCTAATTTTTCGCTGGATGTTTCAGCAAAATATTTTTTTTTTTTAAATCTCCCAGACTGAGATTCACCAAACAACATATGGCAACAATTGAACAATTGGTTAGGGAGTGATTAGTATAAGGAGAAAGTGTGTCATTGTTCTGTTTTATAGGCTAAACCCTGACCATGCCATTTTAAATATTTCTTCAGCCGTCAGATTTTCTTAATCATAATGAGAAGCACCCAACAGGAATCTAAAAACACCCTGCAAAAACCTTAACTTCTTCTTTTCTTTTGTGTTTGTGTGCATGAATGTTAATAAAAATTTACTATATTAGTTCCTGCATATTCTCTGCTATATGAAATATCTAATGTGAACTCCTTCAAGATTTTGTTAAACTTTTACTTGTTCTTTCCATTTAAAAAATAACAGGCTGCTTTTTGAGGCAATAAAAATATTTTTTCTGCTTTCTGATAAACTACAGATCTGAGTGAATGTATTTACTGAACAAATAAGAAAAAAATGGGGTTTTTTGTTTGGGTTTTGTTTTTTTTTTTAAGACAGAGAAGAACAAGCTGAGGTTTGTGCAGGGTATTTCATCTGTTCTTGAAGTAGTAGGATACATTCTTTCAAAGGGATAAATTCTCCTCTCTTGCATAAAATCACAGTAAAATGCTTTGGGAAGAATTTCTTTGCAGAGGTCAAAATAGATGGATTCTTCTATCCAGAATCTGTGCAGTGTTAAAATAATTGACTGCACAATGTCACAGCAGTCCTTGAGTTTTCGTAGCCTGCTCAGCTCTGCTCCTTACTGTTTTCAGAGGGCTTGATTAGTGAATAAATTCACAGATTTGCTTTCTATTTCACAATAGTCTTCCACTCCTTATCTCAAATTAGAAATGAGTTCATGTGTTCATGAATTACAAAATGGGAAAAGTTAAGGCAATGACTTTTGCATGCCACTGCATTCTTGAAATGGTTTTGTACTGTTTCTGAAGCAGAAAGAGTGCTGAATGTCAGTAAAGCAGAATGAGTAAAAATAAAAATAAAAATTAAAAATCCACATTTCCTAATGCCAGTTTCATTTACATGTGCAGATCTATTAATTCTAACAAACTCCATGCAGATTTGAGCATCAGTATCAGTCAGAGGAACAAAATTATTATCAAGACATTGAACATGGAGTCCTTCATCAGCTGCACTAATCATAGCCAAAACGTAACAAACAGGAGTGACTGTTTAGACAAATTCCTCTGAGTGTGCAGATGGTAAGCACAGAGGTCAGCAGGAACTGTTATGTTCTACCTTCATTTTACCTGGTGTTCATTTTCACAGAATGAATATTGCTTTTGTCTTTCATTTATTCTATGCTTTGTTGCTTGGAATTTTCAGGAGATAACTTTGGAGTAATTGTGCAAGGTAGAGACATAACTTTTCTTCCTCACTGATAACATGAAGCAGAAACTGAAAGGGGACCACATTTGGTTTTATGTTGACAGAAGAATTCCACATATAGTTTTCAAAATGTTCTGTTTTCTGCTTTGCTACCAGTTTGAGAACAGAAGCCATACAGTAGGAACAGTCAAGCAAGAGTACAAGGGAATTCTCTGTGGGAATTTGATGGTTTTAGAATATCTCTAACATAGCTGCAAGCTAACCTCTGGCTCAGTGATTAGTTATATTTATTGTTCTGAGAAACAATTCCTTCAATCAAATTAAAATTTGTTGAGAAAGAATATGCATTTATTATAAAATGTTTTTAGGACTATATTTAAAGATTATTGAAGAGGAGGTGCTTGTATGGGGAGGCAAATGTAAACCAAAGCAGAGGTTTTGTTCTGTAGTGAATTCTATAACACTTTCATGGGCATACTGTGTGCATTTAGGAATTAGCATTACATACTAATAAGGATAGTAATGCTGTTATCACAGATTCCCAAACAGCAAAGAAATAGATGAATTTGCATTTTTCTTGTACTGCCAGACATTGCCTAAGGCTCAAACAAAACTTTGACGTTCAGGCTACTGTTCTGTTTTCTGTAATAGCTACCTATTAGTTTTCCTGTAACTTTATTTACTTCTGTGGATATAAATTATTGGAATATTTCTAAACCCTTCCCTTGCTTTCAGACCTAGAAGGTCAAGAGACTGGTTTTCATCAACATGAAAACATATTTAATTCCCTTCTTACATTGCACAGAGACTTAGAGAAGGTGTAGCCACATAACCAGGTGATCAGCATAATCCTCTATTTGTCTTAACAGAACTCAAAACCATTCCTAAGACTGTAAATAAGCTTAACATTTTTAGCTTTCTTCCTTCCAAAATTCTGTTTCACAAGATGGGTGTCCCTTCTTCTTGGAGGCACAAGACAAACTCTCCCCCTGCATATACAGAAATGGATGCAGTATTGTCCCAGCTTTCCTACTTGAAATTATTCCAAACCAGTGGGCCCATCTGATTTCTGAGTCTAAGACTGTACAGTTGTTTGCTAAATTACATGTGCAATGGGAGTGTTTTCTACACTTCACCATAACTTTTATAAGCAGAAACAATATTTTTTCTGAGAAACAGGGAAATATTGACATACTTTCAGGACAGACAAAATCCACCACTGTCCCAGAATGCAAGATAAGCATAAGCTCCAAAAAGCAGCATTTTTCTTTTTGGTAGACCTACATCAGTATCTTCCTCCTCCTCTATTTCATTGATATTGCCATAGCTCTTTCTAGGGTAACTACCTGACCTTGAGCCAGGTTTCTGGTTTCTTCAGCACTACATTCACATGATGAAATTTCAGAATGAGCTTTCCTGTTTACCTTTTCTAGCTTTTTTTTCATCAGAAAACAGCCGATAACCACCCTGATACTGAGACGTCACAGCCTCAGTATAGCTCTCAGAAGCAAGATCTAGAAAAGGTATCATCCACCTGAGTGTTTTTGTGTGTAGTGAGTAATGTCAAGAACAGAATTGTTTTCCTTTTTTTTTTTAAAAAAAATTGTTTTTGTTTTTTTTTAAAAAAAGAATTGTTTTCCTTTTTTTTTTTTTTTTTTTTTTTTTTAAAATTTGTTTTGCTTGGGACAAGTGTTTTATCCCAGAATGAGTGGATAGAAAGGGAGATGGTTATTGCAAGGCTGAAGTGAAACTGATGTATAATTGCTGCGTCATAAAAATGTTACAGCCAGCTGGTGCAAGGACTCTGAGGGAGATAATCTAGAGTGTCCAGCTCTGCTAGAAAAGTTCTCCAAAGGCTGCTGTTTTCTGTGTGCTTTCACTGAAGATGAGTAATGCCTTGGTCAGGGACCACGGACAACATCAAACGGATAAACAAAAGTTCAGTCCCACAGAGAAGCCAGCATGAACTGTGACTTCAAAGGTGGCACTCATCTCACATACTTGAGTCATCTGAAAGTTGGATTACTGGACTAAGCTAGCTATCTGAACTCCTTCAAAAGTTAGCAGAAAATATGTGAACTGAATCAGTCATGTAGAAAGATCCACATGTGGGAGAAATTGAATTTTTCAGCACTAGGCTAAAATTTGACAGTCAAGATAAATCTGTAAGATACATGTGAAATAAGATGGTTGCTTCAATTTCTGAGACATTAATAAAACCCTGAAAAATATTTTTTTAAAAAGGTTTATGCAATTCGGTGAAGATTCAAGAAAGTATTTTATATGAGCAAACTAACACAATATTTTCTTTAGAGAGAAATATTCCTTAATTCTAAATTATTTTTCACTATCTCTAATTGTAATATCTAATACTTTTAATTTATATCTTTAGTTTTGAAAAGTAAAAATAATGATTATTTTCTAAACATCAGAAGCATTTGCTATGAATTCAAAATATCACATTGAAGAAATAAAGATGACGACTATAACTTGTTTCTGTAAGAAATGTAAACTGTTGTATATGTATTTTTTAATCTCAGATGGTTTTGTTTTTTTAAGATACAAAGTGCAGCAGTCTATCCTAAATCAAGAGTTACCCATTCCATGCTCTTATAGAGCAAGATTGTAAAACATGGATGACTTTAACAAAGAAAGAGTTGAATAATTATTACTGAGTCAGACAAAGCAAGAAGTGGTGGCCATACTCAAGCTAGAAATAAAAAAATCCTTTCTGGAATTGAAGATAAAGATAAATAGACTGTGAGAGAGAGAGGGACAGAGCAATTGGGCATTTCTCACCCATCCGTAACAGCTTGGCAGACATGATCCTGCTTTAGGGCTTGCGGATGGAAAAAAATGAGCAGTCTAGATCACATATAATCTTATATTTTTAATTTTGTTTTTAACAAGAGGTAAGTAAAAACTTTTCTGTCTTCTTCTTCAACCTCTCCCTCCTCCCTGAAAATTTATATTCTTGAAATGTGTTCTTCCAGTGGTAGATACTTAAGCTTAAAATATCGGACACACAATGGAAGAACCAAGAGTTAAGTACAGATAAGAAATGATTAACAGACTCTCAAACAAAGGCTGAACGGACAAGTCATTTCAGAAACTATTCTCACTAAGCAAACATCCAGGCACTGACATACTCAATTGATTTGGATTAGAAGCCAAGGTGGCCTGAGTGAGCTACAGGCTAATAGCTAATAGCAAACATACATATTCACTGTGATGGTAGGAAGAACAGACGAAACACCAGAATCCAAAAGAAGCTACTTGAAAGTATCTTCTGTATTTCTTTGACCTTTGTGTAGTAGTAAGTGCAGAATCCAAAGTGGCATATTTAGATATCAAATAATCACAGTCAGTTACTGTTTACAAGAGTCAGTTGCTAACATGCACGGCTGCTTTCATAGAGTCTGGCAGCTTTAGCACTTCTTATCTAGCCCTCTGTTCCTGACTTGCAATGTGAGGATTTAAAGATGGAAAAGGTTCTGCTTGGATCATCTAATTTGTCTTCACTCATTATAAATTTCTGCCTCTGAAATTACCCTTTTTAAAAAGGGAATCTTTGAAGCACTGAGGCTCATCAAGGAGACAAAAGGAGACTAAAGCAACACCCCTCAGTAGCTGTAATCCCTCAGTTCTGCATCCTTCCCTTTAAGCTAACCAGTACAGCTCATACTTGCTGAGGTGAGGAATTAATGAATATACTGATCAATTTTTCAACAGTATAGTTGAGTCTATTACCTTTTGTAGGTATTAATATGCTTATTTGAAATAGGAAAAACATCATTTATTTGTATGTATGAACTTCATATTTTTATAGGCTTCTATGTAAATGAAAGGTCAAATAAAAAACTAAGGTCAGAACTTCTTAGGTGTGTGTGTGCGCCATTTTTTTCCAGGAAGTAAGGGAGGGGAGGAAGGAAGGAAAGGAAAGAAAGAAAGAAGGGAGAAATGGAGGGAGGGAAAAAAGAAGGAAGGAGGAAGGAAGGAAAAGGGGAAAGGAGGGAGGGAGGAAGGTTGGTTTGCATTACATCAGTGACGTGATACAGGTGTGCAGACACCTATAACTGCGTATGCCAGTGTTATTCTTTGAAGTGCTGGGAGGCTTAGTACAGGCCTTTTAACCATCTTCGTGTTAACCAGCTTAGATAGATACTGTCCCACAGAAACACCTATTAGGGCCTGTCTCACTTCAGACTGTGCTTGTGATTGCTTCAAATGGTGCATTTTGTCACGGAGACCTCATTGTTCCCTTCAAGGCTTCTGGATGTATGGTTGCACAGCATATACAGGCCCACCAGCTGTAGGCTTGAACTTTTTTTATCCATTCATTTAAAGTGGCAGATTGTGGGAATTAGCTTTTCTGAGCTATGTCAAAGCCTGGCTTAACTGAAGAGAGCCTGGGAGAATCAGGAGTTGGAGAGCAGAAAGGAGCGAGGTCTAAAGAGGACTTAGAGGATGAGGTTTATTTTCATACCTGCCTTGAAAGATACCAAAAAACTCTTCCATACTTTATACACACATTCCCAAATCTTGTAGCTAGTAACATAAACTTTTAAACCTGCTACACAAAACACTTTCACTGTTATGGTAATTTTAATAATTTGTTGTATTTATGGATTTTTCTCTTAATAAGATTTAAATGGTTAACTGAATTATTTAAAACTTTTCAATGCACTTGAAACAATCCTGTAATATAGTCACACAGACAGTTAAAGCTATAAAACAGAATTTCTGATAAACTTGTTTGAGAATCAATGCTTTTACAAAGTCCATAAAGTCACTCTGCTCATTGTCCCCCAAGAGAATGATGAATGAAAAGTCCTTTTGAATTCTGCTCTTTTGTGTTCCCTATCATGAATCAGCAAATGGAGACAATCTAAATTAGCTATTCATGAACAGCTACTCCAGAATAACTATTCCTGAACAAACACATGTGAAAACATTTCTTATTCCAGAATATCTGTACTTTATTTCTACTTTAAACAATTCGCCTTTGATCTAAATGGAAACAAATCAATCACGCTGAAATAAAGTCTATGGCTTGGACTGTTTGACAATTGTTACAGAGCTTTAGAGCTTAATGGGAAACATCTTTAAACATAAACATGGTAATATTGCAGCAGCTGTAGGTGGTGTATTAGCCCAATAGCAAACAAATCCAAGGCACTACAAAAGTTCAAAGCTGGAGAGAGCTTATAGTATACAAAGATTCTAATCAATGTAAATGAGCTCAAACTGTGCTCCAGAAATGTTTGTCAGAATGTAAAAGAAAGGAAAAGGAAGGCATTTCAGCCTCTAAAACAGGACATTCAGTTTTACACATTTTACCAGACCTGAAACCCAGTGAAGCCAATGAGTCTCTATACAATAAGTGGTGTCAAAGCCATATAGTTTGTCATCCAACATTAATTCAGAATTTATCAGAGCTACCACAAGACACCTCCCCTAGCCTGGCTTTTTTAATTGCAATCTCAAAAAACTTAGCTGAATTAAAGCTGTCATTTTTCATGTTCACATTCATTGCCAGTGGTTAACAAAAGGCGGAAGTACCCCATGTACCTCCAGATAATTAGATGAAAGATATGAAATTTATGAAATATATGAACTTTACATATTCTAGGGTGTTAAAAATCAGTCAAAAAGATGCCTGATTAATTAGATTTCTAAGTTTCCTTCCACATTAGCTGTCTTTGTGACTAATCTATGTCAAGTCAGCGACGGGAAGTCTCTGAAGTTGAGATTGTTTTCTTTAAAATAAAATAGTAAAAAAAGGCCTTACTTTCAGAAAACAAAACTGCTCTCATTTGCATAATCATCGCTGTAGGTTGTCAGCTATTACTCCTAACTGTGGAACCACATTAAGTCTTGGTAATACAAATACTCATTTTCTTAATTCATAAGTCCTCTGCAGCTACCAAGGCCTGTCTGTCTTAGTTCAAGACCGAGCGTCACTTCATATCACTCTGAAATCTGATTCTCCTTTCAAGAAATAGCTTGGAACCTTCTAAATTACTTGAACTTTTTAATTGTTATTTTAAAGCATCAAAACTGTATCTGATCAAACTGATCTGTTATGAAAAAGCTGTTACCTTTTGTGTTTGACCTCTCCCTGTTGTATCTTCATTTAAAAAGATATCAATATATTGTAAGAGATATTAGCCCCAAGGCAGAACAGCATTGGAAAGATCTACGCTTATTAAACTACAGTAAAATGAGGAAAAAATAGCTACTATTTACATAAAAGAAATTGGATTAAGGTATCTGATATGGTCCATTTAGTTTAGAGAATGCAGTTACTGAGAAATAAACCACATTAAGTTCAAAAACATTGAAAACAAAGGCAAAGAGAGTTCCAAAACAATTTAAACTAGAGATTAAAAAAACAAAAATGAAACAAACAAAACAAACAAACAAACAAAAAAACACAAACAAATCCCTAAATCACCTAAGGCTTTCATGAAATTAAGTTTTGCATTTAAGTTCATTAAGTATTTAAAGAACATTAGAAATCTATAGTCTTGTAGCTTTTTAATCAATAAATACACTTTTGGCCTTTCTAAAATTTTCTCTCTGACTATTTGACTATTTGATTATTTTCTTCAGTAACCTGTGTGCTAAATAGACTTTCCAAAGAAATAATCAGAATTCCTTAATGGATGGGATGGAAAAATGAGGGAATTAAAGTTATTAGACTGAATAGTAATTTTCCATAAAAATGAACTACCTTTCTCCCTCAGATCCCACCACTCACTAATGTCTTTCAGAAAGTCCACAGACAGACAGTGCACAGTGTGATAGAAACCTTTTTGCCTGTAGAAGACCTGTCAATGTACAGCTTATTACCCCTGACAGCAATTCAACTGATTAAGCTCTCAAAAACTTTTTGAGAGTAGACATAAAACTTCTTTGTTCCTCCAACTCTTTTACGTTACTTTTTTATTATCACTACAGTCTTTTTGATTTCAGAGTGCCAGAGGAAAGCCTACTTACTCGTCTTTAGGAAGACTGAGCAGGCCGCAAAAGAAAGAAGCCAGAGAGCAGACTTATGCTCAGACCTACATCCAAGGACATGAGGTATGTGTTTCTGAGTGCTCTTTCACCACAATAAAAGAGTGGCAATCAACTGGATTCATCTCTCTGGCTTCTTGATCCATGATTATAAACTCCATGGAAGTTCTGAAGTGTTGCTGGCTTGCAATTAAAAATAATCATCCAGTAATTTCACTCCATTTAAATTAATTCTCTTATGCAATTAGCTTTTATTTTCCAGTGCTTTACTTGCCTTTATTGAAGAAAACTTGAGTCACAACAGAACAGAAAGAGTCTGAACTTACATTTGAATCCTATATTCTTCAGAATTCCTAGCTATTATATCAGTGACGACATTTCATTTCTAGGAATAATTGGGATAAAATCTGAAAGATGTCCTGTTTTAGACCAGCCCCAGAAAAATCAATTGATAGCAGTGCCGTAGACCAATTGATATGGAATTAGATCTATAATGAGCTTTTCTTCTGGTTATTTTTTTTTTATCTTCTAAAATAATGCACAGACTCTCCCAAATTATAATACAGAACTTCCTACGTAAGCTATTACTGAAAAAGGACATTTATCCGTTGCTCATAATGTACCAATACACAGTTACATGATAAGAAATACATTCCCAATTACATTTATCTCCACGAGTATGCACTTTAACACTTACAGTGGTAAAGATGACAATAAATTTGGGGTTGATTTGCTGTTGGGGTCTAAACGCAGCTGGTAACTATGTACTATGCAGCTCACCCTCTCCTCTTTCCCCCTCCTTGGGCGGAACTGGAAAAAGAACCGAAAGAATGTAAAATCCACAGGTTGAGATAAGAACAGTTTAATAACTAAAGTACATTTTCCTACTAAAAGGGGAAAGGAAAAACAGAATAAATGCAACTGTTGCACAATATAATTGCTCAACACCCACAGACCTACACCCAGCCCAACGCATGCAGTAGCTGGTAACTCCCCCAAGTTTATAAACTGTGCATGACGTGCTGTGGTATGGAATATCCTTTTGGCTAGTTTGGGTCAGGTGACCTGTCACTGCTCCCTTCTGGCTTCTTGTGCCCCTCCTCACTGGCAAAGCATGAGAGACTGAAAAGTCCTTGATCAGGGTAAGTGCTACGTAGCAACAACTAAAGCATCAGTGTGTTATCAGCATTGTTCTCAGACTAAAATCCATAGCAGCACTGCACCAACTACTGGGAAGAAAATTCATCCTATCCCACCTGAAACCAGCAGAGTTTTGAAAAGAAAATCACAGAATCATAGAATCATAGACTAGTTAGGGTTGGAAAGGACCTTAAGATCATCTAGTTCCAAAGCCCTGCCATGGGCAGGGACACCTTACGCTAAATCATATCACCCAAGGCCTCGTCCAACCTGATCTTGAACACCGCCAAGGATCGAGCATTCACAACCTCCCTGGGAAACCTATTCCAGTGCCTCACCACCCTAACAGGAAAGAATTTCCTCCTTATATCCAACCTAAACTTCCCCTGTTTAATTTTGAACCCGTTACCCCTTGTCCTGTCACTACAGTCTCTAATGAAGAGTCCCTCTCCAGCATCCCTATAGGCCCCCTTCAGATACTGGAAGGCTGCTATGAGGTCTCCACACAGCCTTCTCTTCTCCAGGCTGAACAGCCCCAACTTCCTCAGCCTATCTTCATAAGGGAGGTGCTCCAGTCCCCTGATCACCCTCGTGGCCCTTCTCTGGACTTGTTCTAACAGTTCCATGTCATTTTTATGTTGAGGACACCAGAACTGCACACAATACTCCAGGTGAGTCTCACAAGAGCAGAGTAGAGGGGCAGGATCACCTCCTTCGAATTGCTGGTCATGTTCCTTTTGATGCAGCCCAGGATATGGATGGCTTTCTGGGCTGCAAGCGCACACTGCTGGCTCATGTTCATTTTCTCATCTACTTGCAACCCCAAGTCCTTCTCCACAGGGCTGCTCTGAACCTCTTCTCTGCCCAAACTGTAGCTGTGCCTGGGATTGCTTCGACCCAGGGGTAGGACCTTGCACTTCGCATGGTTAAACTTCATGAGGTTGGCATCAGCCCACCTCACAAGTATGTCAAGGTCCCTCTGCATGGCATTCCTTCCCTCCAGTGTATCAACTGAACCACACAGCTTGGTGTCATTGGCAAACTTGCTGAGGGCACACTCAATCCCACTGTACATGTCACCAACAAAGATGTTGAAGAAGACCGGTCCCAACACCGATCCCTGAGGGACACCACTCGTTACTGGTCTCCAGCCGGACATTCAGCCATTGACCACAACTCTTTGCATGCGGCCATCCAGCCAGTTCTTTATCCACCAAGTGGTCCATCCATCAAATTGATGTCGCTTAAATTTAGAGACAAGGATGTCGTGTGGGACAGTGTCAAACACTTTACACAAGTCCTGGTAGATGACATCAACTTCTCTACCCCTGTCCATCAGTTCTGTAGCCCCGTCATAGAAGGCCACCAAATTGGTCAGGCAGGATTCCCCCTTAGTGAAGCCATGCTGGCTGTCACCAAGCACCTTGTTGTTTTTCATGTGCCTAAGCATGCCACCCAGGAGAATCTGCTCCAAGATTTTGCCAGGCACAGAGGTGAGACTGACTGGTCTGTAATTCCCTGGATCATCCATTTTCCCCTTCTTGAAAATGGGGGTTATATTTCCCTTTTTCCAGTCATCGGGAACTTCACCTGACTGCCGTGATTTCTCAAATATGATGTCCAGCAACCATTATTTTAAAACAAAAATAATAAAAAAAAATTAATCTTGACAGAAATTAGCAACTTAAAAGCCTCTAGTAGTTTATTTTCTTACACATTAACCCAAAGCTAACTACATAAATGTTATTATGTGTATCTTAGCCAATAAAAACATCTGTTGGTCTTTTTAGATTAACAATGATGCACCACAAGGTCCTTGAATGGAAACATGCCCTAAATCTTTGTAAGCCAAATCAGTGTGTGTAAAAGAAGAATGCTGTCATCACCCTAAAATTGTATTCTGAGTTCCTTTGTCACAAGCTCACTTAAAATACAACTTATCAAGTTACAACACATTTTTATATACAAAGACATAATCTGCATTTCTGCTCTAGGTCTCTGTGCATATGTAAAGGGCACACATGAGATCTTGATAATTTTGTGCAACAACAGGAGATCAAAAGGTAAAAAAAAAAAAACAAAAGTGGAAATGAAGCTGATGATAGGGAATGCATTGTTACCAGTGTTGCACAGTACAGTTACCAGCTGGAAAAGGATTTTGTGCAAATCTAATTAGACATTAAAGAAAGTATAAATCTTTGCACTGGTGTATACTTGGAAATATAGCTCTGATTAAAAAGGTAAAGCAATTTATTTTTTCAACCTTTTCATATTTATGTGTAAATATTAATGAATTGAGAAGACATAGGTCAAAAAGTACTAATTTTTAAGCAGTATAGATAGGATTTGGAAAATCAAGTGTTTAAAGAATAGATTTAAAGAATTCTGTAGCAATTTTTTTCCCAGTTTCTGTAAGTGTAAGGAAATTATTTAACAGAGTGAATTGTGTTTATATTTATGAGCAACTTTAGACATAATCAAACGATTATGTATGAAACACCCTATGTGCAACTACTGTATTGAAGTATCTTTCAATATTTTCTAATGTGGAAATTGGACTCCATCCCCCAGCTCCCTCACTCCTCATCCCTCACAACAGGCACTTATTAATTTGGGATTCAGAAACAGGTTTTGCTTTTAAGTGGAAGAATGAATGCAATTGATGAAGGACTTTAGGACAGGAATAAGAAAAACACATAGCAAAATAGTTTGATTAGTTTTACATCATAACACAATCTTTGTTTTCCAAGAAAAAAAAAGACCTTACCATGTATCCCAGGAATGATACATCAGACTGTTCCAGACAGGTGTATCCCTATTGGCTTGATCAGAATTTTGATGCCTTAATACACAAGAATTATATTGATTTTTTGTGTATTGCTGAATTAGTTAACAAAATAATAAAGTATTGCTTTATTATTATTGTCAGCAGTCATGATGTCTTCTAAATAAAATAAATTTCTGCAATTAATTATATGAGATATGCAAGGAATCTCCTTAATAAACACTCCAAATTATTATGAAAGATAATATTTACCCCCTTGTACTACTGCTGTGAAACAGCATAATAAATTGGAACAGGTTGCAGTTCACTAGGTGAGATAGACTGAAATCCATTAAATTAATTACTTCTCATAAGTATAATTATGTTTACAATATGCTACATCTCTAGATGTCTAATGGGATTCAAAAAAAGTGCAAGGTATAATTAAAAACTTTATCTGAAGAGGGAAATTACTAAGCTTAAAAAGAAAAATTCTTCCAGCAAAGGGAGGCAACAGCAGGCTTCATTTTCCCTAATTTATAATTGTATTATCTAAATAAAGAATTCACCTTCTGTAAACCATATCTAACAGTGAAATATCACTATGGCTTAACAGTAAAAAATATGTTTGAGAAAAATCTGCAATCCTTTAAAACAGTTTCTAAGCTGATGGTGGTGTTGTTTATACTGAGTAAATATCTTGTTCAGTATTTTTAGTTGAATATGCATAGTGAGCAGTCATGAGGAGTAGACAGTCTTGCAATGAAGGGCAAAACGTAAGTTTTATTAACCCTCAAAATTTATTTAAAATAGTACAAAAATATAAAACACAGCTGGAAGAGAGTTTGAAAGGTCATCTAGAGAAGGAGGCTTACTCTGCCTTAAAATTCATGTCAAAAAGTTTATAATCTGAATTACATATGCTAAACTCTCTTTGCAATTAGCAGAATGAAATATACACTCACAATGCATTATAAGAAAAAATTCAGGTAGATACTATGTATGTATCTCGATCTCATTAAATTTTCTTCTCCTTAGGGTAATTGATGTAATTTAGGTATCTAACATTAAATAGAGGAATCTCACCTCTAAAAATCATATCTTATAATACTGTTAACAAAAATATGTCAAAGTATTTTTGTCAGATATTTGTCTAAAATGCCTTAAAAAATCTCAATTTCTTTCTAACTTTTATTGATGGTAAAATGGTTCTATTGTATTATTAATTTAGACAAATTCATCTTGTTTCTTCAGCTCTCTCCACTAGGAAAAAACATTTAAAAATTCTGATGTGCTCAGATCCAGTCACATATGAAGACTACTGGATGAATCTGGAGTTCAGCTCACTAGATGTGTATCAAGAGAGGGAGGACCTTTGCATACAGAGACACAGGATATTATCAGCTCTACCCCCACTTAAATATTATAGTTAAGATGATAGTTTCCCTGAAATCCCTGAAATCACAGAGGAGTCAATACCTTTTTTGAGAAAAATGGTACACAGGAGACAGGAAAACCTGATTTCCTATGACTGCAGATTGTTCTAGAAGCCAGTGCAGACTACCATGTATGGAACTATTCTATGATCTACATCTAAATTATAGGAGCCAGCAGCACTTCTAATCTCCAGGAAATGAGTGATTACATAAAACAAGAGTATCCTTAGTATCTTTCAAAGGAAATTTGTCCCTCTCTCCACACTTTCTTTTCAGTCACCAGTCTCCTTACATTGGTTTCCACCAGAAGAGAAACCAATTGAAAGGGCAAAAAAGTAGGTGTGATTTGCTCTGGATGGTGCATTGATGTAGGAAATCGGATGGAGAAACTGGACTACAGAATTCCTTACGATCATATTGTTCTTGCAGTTATATGCAACTTTCTACATTTATTTTAAGATCTTTGCAACTACAATCACAAAAGGACACCTGTAAAATCATCAAGCTCTTCCCTAGATCTGGCAAAAAAACATCTTACTGCTTTGAAATGTTAAATCGTAACAAAAACTCAAATAATCCAGGGAGCAGGATTTGGAATCCTAGGTCCCACTATGCCAAACCAATCTTTAACCAACATGCTGTTTTTCATTGACAGTCACAAATATAGTGATATTTCTGAATGTAATCCACATAATCTCATATTTTAGCTTGACCACAACTAAATTTTCTGTCTTGTCTACAGATTTTTTAAGTTGTGCCGTCATACTTCTCTTTTTATTCAGTTATTTTCATTTTTTCCCTCATATTTTCATTCAGATTCCTGTCGCCCCTTACAAAATACTGCTTTAAAAGGAGGTTGGTTGGACATGAGGTATTTTTTGAGGAAAAAAAAATAATCCAAAATAGAGAAATAGAAGCAAGGTTTTTTTTTTTCTATACAAGTACTTAACGGATAAGTGAAATACAGGAAGACTGAGGGAAAAAAAAAGAAAAATTCTGGTGGCTTTTATCTCTAGACTTATCACTATTACTTCTCATAATTCTCTTTACTCTTTAAGGGAAAGTATGATAACATTGAATGTGTTTATTGGTGCTATAATCAGAGTATTCTGCTGTTTAGAGCTGCTGAACATGTTTATATTCTGAAAATAAATTTATCAATCCAATATCATTAGAGACAAAGCGGGCCACTGATGCTGCTCCTTCTCATAAAACTGTTAGTTGCAGTCCAAATTGACAAGTAATTGACCTCCTTGTGTCCCTCTCAGGAAAAATGTGAAAACTGACTTAAGATATGCAATCATACTGACACAGGGGTATGGTTTACCATCTGATTGCACATGAAAGTCATATGCATTTAGGATGAGAATCAAAAAATAAAAGATAGAGAAACAAATATCCTTCTTACGGAATTATTTTTGTTTTAAAAATTGTGTCAATAAGTCTCTTCTAGTTTTAAAGAAGATAAGATAAAAGAAAAGAGAGGAGAGGAGAGGAGAGGAGAGAAAAGAGAAAAGAGAAAAGAAAAAAAGAAAAGAAAAGAAAAGAAAAGAAAAGAAAAGAAAAGAAAAGAAAAGAAAAGAAAAGAAAAGAAAAGAAAAGAAAAGAAAAGAAAAGAAAAGAAAAGAAAAGAAAAGAAAAGAAAAGAAAAGAAAAAAGAAAAGGAAAGATAAAAGAAAAAAGTTCTGACTTTCAGTTGGAAGAGACTTACAACAATATCTAGTCCAACCGTGACCAATTCAGGGTTGACCAAGTTAAAGCATCCTATTAAGGGTATTGTCTAAATGAGTCTTAAATACTGACAGGCTTGGGGCATCCGACACCTCTAAGAAGCCTGTTCCAGTTTGACCACTGTCTCAGTCAGAATTGCTTTCTAATATCCAGCCTAAACTTCCCCTGGTGAAACTTTGAACCATTCCTATGCATCCTATCACTGGATAGCAGGGAGAAGAGATAGGCACCTCCCTCTCCATTTCCCTTCCTCAGGAAGCTGTAGGGAGCAGTGAGATTGCTTCTTAGCCTCTTTTTCTCCAAACTAGACAAGCCCAAAGTTCTTACTTGCTCTTCATAAGACCTTCCTTGCACCCCTTTCTCCAGCTTTGTTGCAACTCTGGATGCATCTGAATACTTTCACATTCTGCTTCCATTGTGGGACCCATACCTACACACAGTACAGGTGAGACTGCACTAGTTCTGAATACAGTGGGATAATCACCTCTTTTGACTGTCTGATTATACTGTGTTTGGCACACCCCACGATGTGCTTTGCCCTCTTGGGTGCCAGGACACACTGCGGACTCATATTTAGACTGCTGCCAATCACTACCCCCAGATCCCTTTCTGTTTGGCTGCTCTCTACTCTCAATTTATGCTTGTGCTCAGTATCACTCCATCCCACGTGCACAATCTGGCATTTGGACTCATTAAATTTCATCCTGTTAACGACTGCCCGATGCTCCAATCTATTCAGATCCCTCTGCAGTGCTCCAATCTATTCACATTCCTCTGAGAGGTCCCACTTTGGTATAATCAGCAAACTTGCTAATGGTGCATTCAGCTCCTGCATCCACATTGTTAATAAATACATTGAGAGGACTGGCTATAGAATTGAATCCTGAAGAACGCTGATGGTGACCGGTTGTCATCCAGATGTAGCCCCATTCTCTACAACCCTTTGAGCTCTACCCTTCAGCCAGTTCTTCACCTAACTCATTGTGAACCTGCTCATTCCACAGCTGGACAAGTTGTCCAGAAAGATGCTGTAAGGGACAGTATCAAAAGTCTTACTAAAATACAGAAAAACTACATCCAGCACTTCCCCTTCATCCAAGAGGTGGGTGATCATATTATAGAAGGATATCGGATTGGTTAAATAGGACTTTCCCTTTGTGAACCCATGTTGCTGTGCCTTAAATGCCTTTGAACAGTACCCAGTACAATCTTCTCCACATTTTTTCCGGCAACTGAAGTTAGACTAACAGGACTGTAATTCCCTGGGTCTTAACTCATGACATTTTTGTACACTGGAATAGCATTGATTAGCTTCCAGTCAGCAGGGACCTCCCTATGCTACTAAGACCTTTGGTAGATGATCCAAGGGTGTCCTGCCATAACATCCATTACCTCCTTCAGTACTCTGGGATAAGTCCCGTCAGGCCTCATGGACTAGTAAACATTCAGCTGGTACAGCTAGTCCCTTATATTTTCAGTGTTCACAAATGGGAAGTTACTGTTCCCATAATCACAGTCCTCTGACCCAGGGGATCAAGCAGACCAAAGTCTATCAGCCCTTCTAAAAGCCCTTCTTGTTAATTGAAACAACACCAGCCAGTTTCAGCTCTGAGCTTTGGCCTTTCATGTCTTCTCCCTGCATGTACAAACCACAGCTCTGTAATCTTCCTGCAAAGCTTGACCTTACTTCTAAACATCAGGCAACCTCCTTTTCCTCTGGAGCACCACAAGGACTTTCCCGTTCAACCAAGCAGGTCTTCTGCTCCACTTGCTTGGCTTTGACACAATAGAATTGCCTGCTTGCACAGTGGAATTGCCGGGTTGAACAAAAGTGGAACTTGCGGAATAAATGACCACTTCCAGTCATTGCTTTCACATTCTGAACAAGGTTCAGATTTTTTAAGCTTCCTTGGTTCACATTAACATAAAATAATTTTCCCAAAATAAAGGATTCTGCTAAAAATTAATACACTTTATGGTCAAACAGTAATTGCTGTGACCAGCCTTCTCAGGATATCTGAAGTACTTTACAAATATCCTGATGACTACTTGCATAACGACAACAGAACTGTTTTGCTCTCAAAGTGGAAGAAAGACATGGCAAGGGAATATGAATGCTGCAATTAAGACTGTCAAACACAGGCAAAAATGTTTAAAAATTATTTGGATATTAATTTTTTCCTTTTAGCTGAAAAACTCCTATCTTGAGTACTGTAGCTAGAATTAGAGTATTACTGACAAATGTGTAGAATGCAAAGCATTTAAGATCTGGGGCTTTTTTAATCACATACATTTTCAAAACCTTCACTGTAGCCCTCATCAAATTGCATCAGAATTTCCTTCAGACTGTTTAAAGACACTGACTTGGTCTAGTTTGTTTTGTACTGGTTTATCCTGTTGCAGCATGAAACAAAAGACTGTGATTTTCTAATTATAAAATTAATTAACTCTTACAAAGTAAAGGACCCAGACCTTAGCTCTTGAGTTATTTCTTAAGGTGTAGAGCACAAAACAATTCACGATCTAATCTCAACCCCAAACTGTGCATTTAGAGAATAGGGACTTCCTGTTACTGTCCTAATTAGTAAATGTAAAAATAGCTGGGTTTGTTTATGTAGATATAGATTTCCTGCATGTTTTTCAGGTTTTTGTTCATTATTTTTAATAAATAATTAAAATGTCTTGCTTATATATAGAAGTTTTATTATTCCAACTACAGAACTGAATGTTTTGTCCTGAAAATAATAATAGCAAAATGGTACCAAGAGCTGTTGTGTTTTGATTTTGTTGTGTTTTCTGAAAATTTTATCATTTTTTCACTTTTTCTTCCTTTTTTTTTTTTTTCCTTCATGTTATAAAGGCTTGGTCATACGAAAATACAAAGCCCTATTCTTGTCACACTTAATCGATACATACAATGCAGAAAGCTCTTTTATTGGCTGTCTATAAATGTGCAGTTTGGTATTCTTTTTCATAACTTCCCTGTTCTTGCTTTCTTCTCATTCACTGACTATTCACTTTATAACTTTTCTTTTACACTGTTTTAGATTTTATAATTGAGTCTGTGAATTATGTTGGCTTAACAAATACCTTGGAGACAGAAGTCTGTATTTTTTCCAGAAGAGCAGTATATCCTCAGTGTACAGTTTTTATGGGATTACTGTAATCTTTCTTCCCCCTTTATTTCCTTGTTTTATTCTCTGAAAATCACTTTAAGGAGTCTTTAGCGATTATCTCTTCACACAAATATAAGGAATATTTCTTAACACTTGACACCACCTATTCTAAATAAAGCACACTGATATCTACATGTAGAAACCTAGACATCTCTGAGTAGTGCTGAACAAGAAAAAAAATGATAGAGGAAGAAACCTGACAGCACATGATAGAAACTTCATTAGTTAATTGTTTTCAATTTAAAATAAATCTGTCTTTTTAAAGGTAAATGTATGAAATTTACAAAATTCACCTTAAAAAATTGAATGGATGGGGAAGAGCTGAATTGTTAAAAGAATGACCAAAAAAAATTGTTCTATGCAAATGGCAAGTTTTGGTCTCCTTTTTAGCTTTTCTAAACAATGTAAAAATATTTGGAATGTGCAGTCTTGAGCATTGGAACTGTGCAATAGGGTAGTTTGGACCAAGCATTAGGATAGCTTAAAAAAATATAAACTTGAAGTAAATTGGAATAGATTTCTGAGAAAAGAATGAAAAAAGTTGAAAAAGAGTAGTGATAAGTGGTGCAAAGAAATAGTAAAGCCTGCCTCAGCTATAAAATATACCTAAAAATTTTTCCATTCTAAATGCCATATATAGAAAACTTCCATACTGCCAACTTTATATAAATCCTGGTAAAACACAAACATGAAAACTTAATTTTCTTTTTATCTTTTCTTTTTTTCAGTGAAATACAAGGCAGGGGGAAGTAAAAGCCTTGTGGTGTCATTATTTTGTTTTTTCTAGTAAATGATTTAGTTGTTTGGTCATTTTCTGCATTTCTACTTTAATAAAATATATTTAGAGTGCAGAATCTCTGGAAAAATCAAACTCTTTGGATTTATTAAGTAATCTGAGAAAGATGGGTTGCAGTCATGACATTTGCATTAGATTGGCAAAGACAACATAATCCAGTACGACATTCTGTTAAGAAGGATTAAATATTACTACATAGAGAAGGTGCTCAAACAATTTACAAGAATTTCTGTTTACTTCTGTGCAGGTGAAAAGTGTCATTTTGAAACTAAATATTTAAAATAAGGTAATAGAAAACCTTTCTCCAGTATCTCTCTAGGACCTATTTTCATTCTTTTGCCTCTACTTTGTTTCAGAAATAACTATAGCTGTTCACAGATTCAGTTTTAGACACTGTCGTGGTTTAAACCCAGTCAGGTAACTCGTTCACTCACTCCCCTGCTTCTTTCCCTCCCCCTACTCCCGGAGGGACAGAGAGGAGAATCAAAAAGAATGCAACTCCCATGGGTTGAGATAAGAACAGTTTAGTAATTAAGGTATAACACAAATCACTACTGCTACCACCAATAATAACAATGATAGAGGAAATAACAAGGGAAGAGAATACATCACCTCATCACTAGCCAACCGATAACTCGGCCCCCCAGCCCTACCAAGCTCTGATTGATACCTCCTCCAACCCCGCAGTCTCCCGGCCCTTCCGGGTAACTCCCAGTTACCTCCTGGGCATGACATGCTGTGGTATGGAATACCTCTTTGGTCAGTTTGGGTCAGGTGTCCTGTCTCTGCTTCCTCCTGGCTTCCCCTCCTCCCTGGCAGAGCATGAGGCTCATAAAGTCCTTGGCCAAACCAAAACATCGCTATCAGCTCTGTTCCCAGGCTGAAAGTCAAAACACTGCACTGCATCAGCTACCAAGAAGGAGAAACATGACTGCTACTGCTGAACCCAGGACAGACACCCAAGTCACTAAGTTGCTCCCAGGTGTAAGTCATTTCTCTGCATAGACTTACTTAAAATTAGTCTATAAAGAAATAAAACTGAACAGCTGGGCCACTATTTTTAGACCAGTTAAGAGAAAGGTGAAATAAAATGATTTCAAGCAAAATCACTGTTGAAAAAGAAGCCTTCATGTTTAACAAAAGCCAATGTATTTTTTTCCATAGCACTACAAGAAACAAGTAAAACTTAGAAATTATCACACTGAAAAGCATTTCTTCCAGGACTCCATCTGAGATAAGTATGCATCATAAAACATGTAAACGAACTGGAAACACTGAGGAACAAAAAAAAAAGTGAGATGGAAAATATATGCATGTACCAAAAAATACAGTAGTACAGAATATATTTTATATAAAAAAGTTTTATTTGAGAGCGGCACATCCCAGCCTGATCACATCACAGTACTTGAGATGGTCAGTAAGACCTGTTAATTTGGGTTACCTAAACATTATTGTATGCTATCTGAAAAATTCTGCTCCCTATTTCAATTTTGTTTAGAAAATAGAAGGCAAAAGTATGTAGCAGCGACGGTACACTGTTAGAGAAGAAAACTTCTGACCAAAGACTAAAATGTGTTCTTTACACTAGTGATCCTAGGATACGCTTATCTTTTGAATCCAGCTACAACTTTCACGAATATCCTTTATTAGCCTCCTTAGAACAATTGTATGACAGAAAAGTGATGTCATTTGGAATGAGCTGGAACATTTTGTAACTTTCCCTCAATCATCCAACCACTGCCTGCCTGTTGCCTACTTTCAAGGTGCTGTGGAGACTGAGATAGGGGCATGAAATAATCATCCTGAAGTGAACTTAGATTTCAAGACAGAAGTTTCTGTTTCCATGGATTTTCACAGCTTCAAATAGAGCTGAGTTAAATTAAAGCTAAGCCATTTTTTTCACTTGAAACTAGCAAGGAAATCGTAAAAAAAAAGAAAGATAAACCATAAAATAATAGAAAAAAGACTGCCAAAATAAATTAGTATGTTAAGGTCAAATGTCCATCCTGAACTTCATATTTAAGTCAAAATTTTCATGTGGAGAAATACCACGGACATCAGTGCACACAGCTACATCGCTACAGTCAGCTTAAACAAGACATTTTCTAGTAATTCCACTATTTTAATGTATTGTTTCCAATATGAACATTTTCAACAGTATTATACTTTTAAAATACCACAATGGACTAATAAAAAAGAAAATGTTCCTTCTGTGCACTTCAAGGTATCACTTAAAAAAACGCACACACAATACCCCCAAGAGCACTTTGAAGGCTCTAATCTACTTCATGGAAAGAAAGTAATGGGATTAGATCACTATCAGAGTTTCAGTCATTAAGTTAAATGAGCTGAGTGTTAACTGAAAAGGGCTGTGCTCTTCAATACAGCAGAACATGGAAACACTTTTGTTGGTGTTTGTCGTGGTTTAAACCCAGTCAGGTATTCGTTCACTCACTTCCCCCCCTTTCTTGCCCTCCCCCTGCTCCTGGAGGGACGGAGAGGAGAATCAAAAAGAATGCAACTCCCATGGGTTGAGATAAGAACAGTTTAGTAACTAAGGTATAACACAAATCACTACTGCTACCACCAATGATAATAATGATAAAGGAAATAACAAGGGAAGAGAATACAACACCACACCACCCGCTGACCGATAACTCGCCCCCCAAGCCCGACCAAGCTCCGACCGATACCTCCTCCAACCCTGCAGTCTCCCAGCCCTTCTGGCTAACTCCCAGTTACATCCTGGGCATGACGTGCTGTGGTATGGAATACCTCTTTGGTCAGTTTGGGTCAGGTGTCCTGTCTCGGCTTCCTCCTGGCTTCCCCTCCCCCCTGGCAGAGCATGAGGCTCACAAAGTCCTTGGCCAAACCAAAACATCTCTATCAGCTCTGTTCCCGAGCCGAAAGTCAAAACACTGCACTGCACCAGCTACCAAGAAGGAGAAAAATGACTGCTACTGCTGAACCCAGGACAGTGTTGCAGTTAGATGTCCTCACTGTGCTCATTGGATTTAGCCATGTCATTATAAAAACCTTTCCTCATCACAGACTCAAAAATCCTAACATTAATAGCTGTTTAAGACTATGTAAAGAACCAGCAGTCAAAACTAATTTCCTGTCTGCAATTTTAAATTGTTATCTTCATTATTAAATCACCACCTCTAATTTTGATCCAGATTTCACAGTAATGTTGCTAACATATCTGAGAATTTTCATTCATGTCTTCATTTTAAAGTTCAGCCATTTCACAGATATGCAGTTCATCTGGTTTAGATGTCCACTTCTGTTCAGTAACTATACATAGTTCATCAAATTGTGCTAAATCTAGTAGGATTATTTCAAATATATGAAAGGATTTATTAATTCATTTCTAGAAGGATAATTTATCTTTAATCTGATTAAAACAGAATATTTAAATAAATCAGTTATATTAGCTTTAGGCACATCTAGTCTCCATGGTTTACTTTTAGCTTATAGTTTTATCATACATAGGATTATTGAAAATGTAATATGGCAAGAAATTTTATTGAAAAAGGATATTCATCAACATGGAAAAAGCTATCATTGAAAAGCTGATGATCTCAAGTCTAAATCTGTGCTTTATAAACCATTACATCTGTATCTAGGTATAAGGAGTCATAAACATACTTTTTCACATATAATTCGTGATCAAAATGATAATTCTAATTACAATCTAAAAAAAAAATATTTTGAAATAATATTTTTGTAGATGATTTTAAAATAAACTTTCTCTTTAAACTTCCTGCTACTGTTTCTGCAAGATTCGGTTTTCTTTTTCTTTTTTTTTACAAAGACTTTTAAGAAGGGATTTAAATTTGACTCAGCCTCTCCCAGTGGTCTTAATATGTGCTGACAGTATAAAATACATTAATATTTCTTTATAGAACATCTTCCTTGTTTATTTACATCACCTTTGCGTTCCAACAAATTTCATTTCCTGCAGTGTCTTGGCTCTCTTCCTTTGCTTAGCACCTCAAAAATGACAATAAATTTTATTAGCTATTAATCTAGATAGAATATCTATGGTTCAACCTCTACAGGTTTACAGTTTTTTGTCTTGGGTACCAGGAAACTTTGGATATTATGTTACCAGGAAAACAGCAACAAATTGGCAGAAGCCAGAGAAAAGAAGGAAAAATTATAATGGGAGCTGGAGGGAATTACTTCAGAGTTATGATGAATAAACTAAAACTAAAATATTTTAGCTAAACAGCAACTAAAGGGGGGAGGGGGAGACACAGCAAGATAGGGCAAGGAAAGAAGAGAAATTATTTTATATGGAAAGTATAGACTATCATAGAAGTACTGAGGTGAGATTAACAAATGGAAAGTTTGGACTGAATATCGGTAGATATCCTGATAGGGAGATGTATTAGGATTTGCAATATTCTCCTAAAGGTAACAGTAGAAGATTCATCATTTGGCGTTTTCAGTATTACGACAGGACAAAGCATAGGAAAAAAATATAGTTGGAGAAAATTCTGCCTTGACAGAGATATGAAATGAATAATCTAATAGGACTTTTCCATCTCTAACTTGTTGCTATGAAACTGCCAGAAAAGACTAAATTTAATCTTCTCAGTGTCTTTTATTCTTTTATAAATAAATTATCTTAATGTTATCCATATATTTTGTGCCTCTTCTGTCTGTCTTAATACAGATTTAGAAGGGGTATTTAAAATGTTTTGATTCTATTTCCTCTTCTTCAACTGTTGCAGATAATTTTAGTTCTCATGAGAACAAAACATGAAAATGAGTAGTGGTTAACTGGGTATTAGAGATGAGCAGGAATTTTTCTTTAAATATTTTCTTTTGGAATTGTCTGTGTTTTCACTAATCTTTTGTAAAATTTTAGAATGCAGCTCCAATTCAGACAAAAATTAAAACTAATTTCTAATCACTTGCCATGTTTTGAACATTTAATTTAGAATTTATAATTAAATAAAAAAGAATATTCAGACAAGCATTTTTAAAAAATCCGAGACTGATACTGCTGAAGGCAATATAAGTGTCACTGAATACTTTCAGGCAGCACATTTTACTGTTCTTTTACTGTTGTTGTCTTTGTTTGCATTTATATGAGCTGTTTTCTTTCAGCAAAGGGGAATGATAATGGATGTTTTACTCTCAATGGATCATATAGAGACTCATGTCCAAGTGAAGTTAACAAGGAAGTATGCCATCTCTACTCTGAAATAGTTCTTAGACAGCCAAATGCTGCATACAAATACACACACAAAAAAAACAAAAACAATAAAAAAACACCAAACCAAAACCAAGCCCTGAAAGTGGGTTTGATTTGATGTTTTATGACTTCTTTTATTGCTGCAATTGAATAACAGAATTTCAGCTCTCTTCAAGAACATAGATATCAGCATGACATATCCTAAAATACACTCCAGCCATAAGGAAGAATGAATAGACTATATAAACACTGTTTACAGTTTTAAAAATTTGCAACTGTTCATAATGGCTATATTCATAGTAGGAAATAAAATGCAGTAGAACATTTTCTTTACTCCAGAAAACAAGTGGTCAAGCATTTCTCTCTAATTGATACCTACAGCTAAACTCTATTCTCTCCTTAAAGAGAATTACTACTATACTGGAACTTGGGAACAATCTGATACATCCATGGCTATCCCCAAGACTGGAGAGCATTAGCTGTCATGATACAAAACTTATAAAGTTGCCAAAGAGTGTGCTTAACTACTTTCCACTATACAGATTCAAGTTGTCCTATACTTTTGAGTAACTAGCTTGAGCTGCCTTCTCTTTTATTGGAATTTTAAAAAATGCTGAGTAGTAGAGCACTTATCTCTTTGGGATCATTCTCAGGATATTTCAGACTGGGCACTTAAAATCACTCTGTTCTCTGAAAGCTGTTTTCCTTTTAATTTTATAGGTTGCAACACATACCTAAGTTTGCTTCTGAAGACAACCAGTTGATATTTTGAGCATTTTCTTTCAAATAAGGAAAAAAAAAAGCAAACAAACAAACAAAAAAAACCCAAACAGAATACAACAGAGAAAAATGAGATTTTTAAATAAATAAATAGCAAAGCACGATCAGGGGAAAATCCCAAAACAATGCCTGCTCTAATATTACTTGACACTCAATTACTCCATAATTCCAGGAGATCCACTAGCTCATTACTATCTACACATATGCATGAGAAGCTACCCTGATTAATGCTAGCACAGGAATACGAAAAGAAATAGTGACGATTTGTAACTTGTTATAAAGACCAGCCATAGAAACTTGCTAAGAATATATGAAAATTGCTGGTTGTTTAAGTGAGGATGGCACTTTAAAATGATAGCTAATCATTATTAATTTTTTTTATATTTACTGTATTATCATTAATCCAAAAGAGATCTTTTTGAATTAGTGAACCTGTCATACAAATTTCTAACATTAATTCAACATTAATTACTTGGAGCATTTCTAATAAGAATGCAGTACTGTGTTTCAGTTTTCATTGCACATTATGATTTTAGGTAATGGGAAATATTTTGGTTCTATTAGAAGTAATAAGAAAACTTGGCCTACAGAAAGTCTGAGTCTCTTTATTGGCAAAAATCCTCTTTATTGGTAAAATGTTCAGAATGATATTATGAGAACCATCTTCAAGCATGCTTTGCTAAATGTATGTCTATTGCCCAAATAGTCCATTCCTGCTTTAACTAGGTACACTAGTACAAGAAGGCTGTAAAAGTTCTGGTAGCTTTTCTTGAATAATGATAGATACAAAGATTGCTTCAGGAATACAGATGGGACTTCCCAGTTGTGGTTATCTTGCTATAACACATATGTGACAGGTCTGAAGTTCTTTTTCAGGAAGACAGCACAGACCTCATAGTCATCTGTCCTGTGATGCTGGGAGAAGTCTTATATCAGCCTCTTACCCTGGGGTGACTTTCAATCAGAAAGATTTTATCAAATGGCCAAATTCCTGATATTTTTCACACAGGAGAGGCTGGACATTGAAAGAGATTCAACTTTACCTTAAGGTACTCGTTGTATTCACAAGAGGATTCACAACATAATTTACATGCTATCTTATATGGAAAGAAAAGCAGCTAAGGTAGCTGAAAAGTTTCTGTCAGTTTGGAAATGTACCCTGAAATTTGTATGATTGTGTAATGGCATTAATAACAAAAAGCTCTATTTAAAAATTAAACTGTTTAGATTTTTTTAAATACTTAACAAAGATGAACAAGAAAATCATTAGTCCCACTGCATTCAGCACTCATTATTTCATTCAAAAAGCAAGACGCTTTCCTGAATTTGTTCTTAAAACTTAAATTGAATTAGCAGTATATAAAAAAAGCCAACCTCCCACCATATTGTAGGAATAGAATATTCATGAGATTATTAAAAACTGGGAGTGACATATACTCTCTGATGAATCACTAGCTTCCTATTAGTAAACAAGAAATTCAAAATTTCAGTTAAAGAAAAAGACAAAGACTGAAATGGATGGTGCAAAAAAGTGCCCACAGTGGTCAAAGACGGGAAAAAGAATGGAACAAACTCTTTGCCTTATTCTCTGTGTTTTGTATAACTTATTGAAGGCAGAGATTTCAGATGAAATTATCTGACTGAACAATGATGACATTCCAGTTTTTGACTAGTGATCTAATTCTATCAAGTAAGTGATAGAAAAATATTGAATCTGCTGAGATTTTTCTAATGACATGTCCCATCATTTATCTTATCCTGCACTTGAGGGATGGGTCAGAGTTTTTAATATTTATTTTCTCAAATTATTTTTTGCTTTGTGTTTGAATCTTATTCTTTCTTTTAGATTTTATTTTACTTGCATCAGTATAATTTTAAATAGCATTGGTCTGTTGACTCTGTGGAAGGCAGTCGTATTTGAAAGTGTAAAAAACATTATTTTGTTTAATAGTAAATGCGCTGCCATTATGTATATTGCTAAACATTTTTATTTTGGTCATTAAAGTGGAAGAGTACTAGCGTCGAATTCTGGGCTCATTTCCTCTGCAGGCATTGAGTGTTTACTGTGACAATGCCCACAATTATGGTTTGGTTTCAGTTCTAACTAAAACCAGCAGAAAATAGCTAGTAAGTTGGAAAATATCTACTACCAAGTGAAACTGTACTTATAAAGAAGAAAAATACGATAGATTCACCTTGAAATGAAGATAACTGAACATAGATATTTAGGTGTGAACATTTTAAATTAGGGTCCAATGTCCTATTCAAATCAAATGACAGTCTTAAAATAAAGTCAGTCTAAATGTAGATGCCCAGATCTCTTTGAGATCCTGAAGAGTAGTCAAGACACTTCTATGGAAATGGCATTTACAAGACAAGACTTAATATTTTTTATGAGGCAGCTGAAGACTCGTAGATACCACAAAAGAACTAAAAATACTACTAAAAATGTATGTTTGCTCAGTTAATCCTGGCCATAACCAATATTACCAACATAACCTGGAGAGAAAATCAGCTCACTGTAAAGTAGACACTGAGAGCCCAACTCACTGCAACCATGTAGAGTCATCCAGAACACACTCAGGTATCTCAGACATTTTGATTGAATTGGCAGAGATGACACACAACCTGTGATATATTCAGGCCTTTCCGGAGTGGCAAATGGAAGACAGGCAGAGCACTCTTCCTGGCACTAGCCTCGTGTATGTGTGTTGACAAAAGAATCTACTGCTGCTGTCTGGTCAGCTTTTTTGAACTGTTTTCCAAGTCATTCAGGGAATTTGGCTAAATACAGATATTTACTGCCATCTCATATATTGTAACTTCTGCCACCTAACCTTCAGCTGCCTGAAGCCGCTTGAGATACATACTCAAATATTTAGCTTGTCATAAACCTTCATTAAGCTTTTTAATTTTTTTTTTTTTTTTTACAAGAAGCAACAGAGATTACGGAAGTAGTTTGAATATATACACTTTAACTTTTGTTTCCTTTTCACATTCCCTTTAACTTCTATGTCTCCTGTAGATGATGCAGAGGGTTGACCAATGTACAGGGGGGTTTTACAAGGGAGGTGTACAAGGGCGGTTAAAGGAATTTTGCTTGCTTAACAGAAAGTATTGTTTGCAAATACCTATCATGCTTGCCATGCAGTATCAGTACCAATAAGCTACTGATAAGGGAGAGAAACAGTTCCAGTGAAAACCAGTTTTGCGGTTTGGACACTGACCAGACTCATAAAGAGCATGCGTGACGGCTAGAGGTGAAAAGCTCAGGCTCGAGGAAGACTCATTTACTTCATCTTGAGATCCTCGCCCATGACCACTAGGAGGCACTGTGCAGGCGCAAAGGACTTCTTAGCTCATTATAATATGAAGAGGGGATAGGACATGAATACGTATAGGTGTGTTGTTCAACCTCATGCATATGTATAACCTTAGAAGATTGATACAGAGGGTTGACCAATGTACAGGGGGGTAGTACAGGGGGGTAGTACAGGGGGGCTGTACGGGGGGGTTGTATAAGGGGGTTAGAGGAATTTGTTTAAACAAAAGGACTATCTGTTGTAAATGCCTGCTAAGCAGAACAGAGACCTCCGGTCCTGTTAATAAGCAGACGCCTGAATCTACTGATAAAGGGGAGAAGCAGAGGATTTACGGCTGGGACACTGATCAAACTCTACTGATAAAGGGGAGAAGTAGAGGATTTACGGCTGGGACACTGACCAAACTCTAAGGCCACACGTAAAGACTAAAAAAGGTGAAAAGTGCAAGAAGAGGAAGACTCATTTACTTCATCTTGAAGACCCCTACCCAGAGGAGGAAGACTCATTTACTTCATCTTGAGACCCCTGCCCATGACCAGAGGGGGCACTGCGCAGGCGCAAAGGACCTTCTGGCTCATTATAATACAAAGGGGGGATAGGACATGAATATGTATGGGCGTATTGTGCAACCTTATGAATATATATAACTTTAGAGAATAAATGTAGAGGGAAACAACACTGAGGTACGCATATCTTTGAGGAATTATCCCTATGCGTCTTAGCGCTGAATAAAAAGCATACCTACTTTACAACTTTAACGAGTTGTGGAGTCAATCCGCGCATCAAGATAAATGTAAAGGGAAACCACACTGAGGTGCGCATGCCTTTGGAGGAGCTGTCCCCCAAGCGCCTCAGCACTGAATAAAACCATACCTACTTTACAACTTTAACGAGTTGTGGAGTCTATCCGTATATCATAGAGAGCTCAGCTTTTTCAGACACACTTATAGAAGGTGTAAAATGTTCATACGGAAAGAAGTAGAAAAATAGTGGAAATGACCCTGTCTGACCTAACATGCTAAAAACAGTTCTTAATTTTTTATGAACAACACAGGCATACTCAAGGATTTAAAGGCAAAGAAACAGAAAACATGGCCCTTGACAGCAGCCTTGTTTATAGCTCAAGAAACAAAAGCAGTGGCTAAACATACTTTAACAGTTTGTGCTCACAAGCTCTTGGGAACTTTTTGAGCCATGATCCGCCATCCTTAGGAAACTCAGCTGCATGTTGAGACAAGGAGGCACAAAAGCACAAAAATGTAATCAGTTCTAAGTAATGTTAAGTGTGATGGCTTTGTAATGGAAAATAATTGCAGTGCTTGAAGGTAGTTGACATAGTTTCAGGTCCTTAGGACCTTAGTACAAAAGGTGCAAGAAGAGCAGAATAGAAAAACAGGACCTGGGGATGGGGAGTATCTGGGACTAGTAGATATCCAAGGTGGGCACAGTTAAACTAACTGATAAGTAGAAGAACAGGATGATTGCTATGTTTGTGGTGTTAATAAAGCCATTAAGCTGGTGTAAACATCTACTGGGGAGTATCCCTGACTAGTTGATGTCCAGGATGGGAGCAGTTAAACTAACTGAGAAGTAGAAGGACAGGATGACTGCTATGTCTGTAATGTTAATTAAGCTGGTTATGGAGATTGTTGGGAAAAGTAAAAGATCCTTAAAGACCACCATCACATTTTTGTATGCATGCCAGAAACTTTCTGGAAAATGATGTAATATGCCCAGTGACCATATAAGGATGGCCTGCATGGCAATACGGTGACACAGGTTAGGAGGAGCTATCCCCTGTGTCTCCCAGTACCGCAATAAAGAATACCTGATTGTCAACTTGAAACTCTGTTGGCAAGTTTGTTCCTGGAGTTTTCTCCAAATCAATGTACACATAAATAATGTGGGGTTTTGTTCTTTTATTTTTATCCCTTATAAAGCAAAGACTGGAATCTGAAGATCTTTCTCGAACTACAACCTTACAGCACTTCATCTGAAAATATTGAGTGTGTTTCTTAGACAACAGAGGCTCATTGGAATTCCTGACCCACTACCCACACTTACAGCACAGCCACCTGTTTGAGGAGCACGAGTAACCAGTGACAGGAGTAGTGTGACTTTTGAGAGTTTTATGGCTGCTTACCTCTAATTGCTGAATTAATGGAATCTATTTTTCTTCAGCACTCACTGTAGAGGCACCTGTGGGTCTCAGAATACCTGGAAATCTAGTTTACTGAAGCTTGTCTAGGGAGCTGAGCTATTCCCAGAGGAAGTATAAATCACAGACATTGTAAAAGAGAGCTGAGAGCCTGGAACTTGGAAACTGAGTATCTTATTATTTACTTTTTCCCAGAATACAAGTCAGAGAACTTTAACACTGCCTTTTTAATTAGTGTTCCGAAGCTGACTGAGCAAAGAGCCAGGAAACAGGGGAGCCAGTTGGCTGTAGGAGTCAGAAACTTTGGAGTTCCTAATCTAAAGACATTTAGGTAATGGGGAACTGCACCAATACATATCATGGCAATTGAACAGTTAGGTAATTCATACGAGAGCAATTTTGGCAGCTACTTCAGAAAGCCTTGAAAGTGAGAAAATACTATTAAATAAAAATTTATATGAATGAAAAACCCCAAACATGGTGTAAGGGTCCAATTGGAGAAAAAAACCCTGTGCCAAACCCCATTTCAGTTTGTGATCTCAATAGTGAAATTAAGATACAAATGACGTCAAGTACTGTAAATAGACAGTTCATTACAAATTACAAAAAGACAGTTATTGTGAAAAAAGGGAAATTATTGCCATAAAGAGGATAGCGATAAAACAGATTGGAAAAAAAAAAAGGTAGAAAATTAAGCAAGAATTCGGGGTGCAGAGAGAGAGAAATAGTCATCCTTCGTGAATCCAGCAGTGCAGGGATCTGTTGCCATCATTGGTGGTGGGAGTTCTTCAGGTTTCATAGTCAGTATCGGAACAAGAGCCTGTCAGCAGTGGGTGTCCCCTTGGAGGCATCCTCCTGGAGTTCCCTTGAAGGTACCCGTTTTGGCAATGTTTTACTCCCCCTTTTTTCTTGAGCTGGGGGAGTACCTATGTTCTTCCTGGTGGAGCATTTTCCCTGGTCTTGCAGTGAACTGCACGTCTGCACACACACAGGTTCAGCAATTCTTAGGATAATGGACAGTAATTCCTCACACCAGTTCTGGAGGTCATGGTTGGAAGAGTCTTATCAGCTCTTTCTCATTCATCCCTCAGGCAATGGATGGTGGAGTCCCAGTTCAGCTCCTCACTCCCTTCTCCCAGGCAATGGACAGAAGAGTCTTAACTCCTCCCACCCATCTCTGAAACAACGGTCAGTAGGGTCCCATCTCAGCTTCTCATACCAATCTTTGAGACAATGGACAGTGGAGTCTGATTTTAAATCAGTCTCTCACACATATTAAGTATTTGAGAAATTTATAAATCAATAGTGGGGTTTTGTATATTAGAAAATGTTGTAAATTTGCAATTTTGTATCACGGCTCTTCTATAACCAGTGTTGCAATAATAGTCTTAGTTGCAAAAACCTATGCGTATGCGTGGATTAGAAAGGTATGTACTGGAGACTATACCCAAGTAGAACCTATGCATAAAGTAGCCAGAAGAGCATACCAGAAGCTGATTAGAAAATTCTAGTGTCCACACAAGGGTTGGGATATATCCAAGTAAGGAAAAGGTGAAGAGGACAACCTGAGGAAGACTTCTTTCTTCATCTGAGGAAGACTCCTTACTTCATTGGAACGACCACCAGACGGCCACCAGAGGGGGCTGCGCAAGCGTAGAAGAGGCTGATGTCGTAACATTCCTGATGTGGCAATCCTTAATGCATATGCATTAGCTAATGTTGTAATCCGTGTTAAACGTGTATAAATTGCGAACGCGATGTGACGAGGTTGGAACCAGATTTGGGTGTGTACCCCTGGTTTCCCAGCGCTGCAATAAAGCCCTTCATACAACCATTCCAGTGGCTATGTGTCTGTTCCCACGCTAACAGTGAGACAAATGTTGAACTGTCAGACAACCTCTGGAGATTCAAAATTGAAGATGGTGAGTGGAGATACATCTGACTATCAGTTTAAACAATCTAAAAGTCAGATTTTTTGACTAATCCACATAGCCTTCTTTATAACCAGGAAGGAAAAACAGATTGTCTAAGAAAAACAATGGATCCACTCCTAAGAATAAAAGATCTGTTGAAACATCTTGCATACATACTTTTTCTTTCTAATGATTAGAAAACCAGGTTGCATTAGAAGAGAAGAAACTTAACATTTGGGTTGTTAGAGATAGGTGAAGCAAATCCTGTGGGTTTTGCATTTTGTGTCTTGGGGTAGATTCCCTGGTTGATTTCCATTCGACCTCATAATTGCTGGGAAAGCAGAGAGAGTGTGCGATGAAGGAAGAGAGGGGGAAAAGCCACCCATTTTCCTGCTAGTCTGCACTCATACCAGATTAACTGATGATACAACCATATCTAAAGTTAGTACTTCAGATCCAGTTACATGCATATCTTCATTTTACATGACAATTTTAGAGCACAAGTTTTTCAAGATTTTAGTGTATTAAGTGCCACATAATTTCATTAGGATGGAGGAAAAGGCTAAAAAGAAGGAAAAGGGATCCTGGAGACAGACTGCAGTTGATTGGGAGAGATTAATGGGAAAAGTTGCAGTATGTCCACTAGATGAGCCTTTCAAAGTGAGGCCTTTCATACTGTCATAGTGATGATTAATTTAGGTAGATGTGACAAGGATGGCAAGGAAAAAAGGGGAATATGCCAACAGCATAAGGGAGTGATGGAGTTTACAGTTTTTAACAAGGGACAACAAAGAAGTGAGAAGCATCTAGTAGAAGTAGGTGATGAGTAACCCAAATTACACAGCAGCTGGGAATGTGGACTGACAGGGGAAGCAGGTCCAGAAGATACTGAATGTGATAAACACATAAATGTAATGGCTTTCGAAAAGCATAGGTGTTGCTATGTGGACATAACTGCATGAGTTTGCAATTACAGAAACAAAGCTTGCGAAGGACACAAGATTAGACAACAAATTGAAAACGGTGAGAACTCTTGAGCAAAGTGGAGTCACTTAGCAAAAGAATTTGTAAAGGTAAAAGAAAAAGGGGGGGGCGGGAGTGGGGCTTGATATGAGGTAAGCTAGTGTCTGGAAAACATAGGGTTAAAGTACTTTTAGCTTAACTTAGGTAGAAGATAAAGAACAGTGTTTCTGTTGTAAGTCTGTGGTGAGATAACAGTATTTAGTGGCCCCAGTAAACATGAGTGAATTATTTCACACCATCCGTTTATCAGTTAGTTTGGAGACAGTGCCTCCTGAGCATCTGCTAGGTTTGGATACTCCTTGTCTGCTGGTCCTGTTTTGCTTGCAATAAATTTTGTATGAAGGTCACACTGTTCTAAATCTTTGCCAGCTATCAGAAAAATTACAGATATGGATGGTTTCAGCTAGTTTTGTGATTACTGGGGCATTCAACTGTGCCAAAGGTGAGAATTATACCATGAGGAAGACTGGTTACTTCATCTTGAAGACCCCTGCCCGCATGAGGAAGACTGCTTACTTTATCCTCAAGACCCCTGCCCACAATCACAGGAGAGCAGTGTGCAGATGCCCAGAGAAGGAGACTTATGATAGTAAGTTCCTGGAGCTAGTTATAATATTCCCCGCCTATATGCGGGAATTATGGGTATCTATATGGCTAATGCAGTAGTGAAAGTATGTAAACCTGTAACAAATGCTAATCAGTGGGCCTCTGGCTATGGTCATGCGCCCAGAGCTGTTGCGTTTGCTTTATTGACTTTGTCCCTCAATAAAACCCTGTTATCTCGATTAGAGGAGTGAGCTTGTATTTCACACCGAAACAAGTGTTACTGCGTGGTAACAAGAATGGGATGGGGGATACTTGATGACCAGCTAATAATGAATAAAGGCTTCTTGAGCCTATGGAGGATTTTCATAGGAAGAGCATGAAACCAGTTGCTTTTGGGAGGCTCTCAGTAGCTTTTAGTTTTGAAGGAGTTTTGTACATCAATCTTGTACTAAAAAAGAGTGGCATAAACCACAGGAACACACATTGTTCGCTGTAGTTCTTAGGAACTTCACAAACAAGTATCTTTGAGTACTAAACATCAGAATAAAAGACCTTTCAGATTTCCAGTCTCAAGTTGGTAAGTAAAACAAATTGCTCAATCTGTTATGTTATTGGTAGATATGAAGTTGTAGTTTGGGGATTTTAACCAAAACCGGAAAAGTTGAGGGCAAAGGTATAATTTTATTTTATATAGGACAGATTTTATTTTTCTAATGGAAAACAATTAAAAAGTAGTAAGATATAAAAAATTCTCAATGACTAGATAACATATTGCCCAAACAGATTATTAGTGTCAAGCAGCATCATGCAGATTTGAAGGGCTAAAGCAAGAGGTGGTGAAGTCAAACATCAGTTTTCCTGCCACTTAGTAAGCTACAATGTATGAAGCACTGAAAGCGAGATGACCTTTCTTGATATAACACTTTTTTCTTCAGATTTGACAGAAAATGAAAATGCTTTTAAAAAATAAATTCTCTCCAAGTTACTTACATAGAGACTGTTAGAAAAAAATAGAGAATGAAACCCTAAAGACCAAGCATGGTTGCAGTTTTTGTGCATGAGGTAGTCAACTCTTCATGATAGGAATAGGAATATATATTCCAGTAGAAGCACAGACTTTGGTAAGACTGAAGTAAAGGGTAAGAAATATTTCAAAGCAGTTTGGAAGTACGCTGCTGTAATTCATGGGTGAGTTTGAAGGATACTTACTGCTATTAATAATAACATCAATTTATTTTTGAACTTTGGAAGAAGCCATTTTCATGCTAGAGATGAGTTCCACATAAGGAAAGAATTTCTTTTATAGGCAGTGGAAGGAATTACCTTTTCCTGAAGTCTTCGTCCTGTCATCAAACCTTAAAACCAGGGAAGACAGATTTCACTCTAACTGCTGTTATGAAGAGGCATTTTCTAGTATGTTTTCTGCAGTAGAAGGTGCTAGAGGGCTAGCTACCCAATCTTTTGTGAACACACGTATTTTTTTCTCTCTGCTTCTGATACTGTTGTGACTGTGTGTAGGCTGACTCTCTATTCACAGTAAATTTTGGTTGCAGGTTGCGGCAGTATATACAGTTCCCATTAGTGCATTTTTTAGAAGTTTTGGAACATGAATTAATACTTGTTGTTATTTTGAAAAAAATCTACCATGACATCTGAAACATTCGTTTATAATTTTAGTGACTTGGCATGCCCTGCTTTTCAGGAGGATGAAATTACTTGTATAGTTTTTACAGTATTTTAAGTGAGCGGGTCGGAAGGGGGGAAGTAAATTCTTCACACATTAAATAATCTTTCAATGCAGAATTTTCATTATCCATACAATCTTTCCCTCTTACAAAAACACATTGTAATCTATCAAATAATCATATTGATTACTTGACAGAAAAAAGTGTGACAATTTATACAGTATATTATTACAATTTTAAAAGCTTATTTATTTATTAGATTGCTGAAATTCTGGGATGCTGTGAAGTTAAGAACTCAAGAACTGATATTTTTCACTTTGATTTTGATAACTACCTGTGTATATCTATTAGGCATAGCCCATCCGTAGAGGTGAAGACTGCAAACTTTTTCCTTTCACTACAAGTTAGTGATTTTGTTTTTCTTTCTCCCATTAATAATCCTGATTTAGACTTCTCTGAAGACAAGGCATTCACTTTTGCTGCTCCATTAGCCTAATTCATAAAATGATCTCCTACCAAATCTCTAGTTATGAATATCACAGTCTGAATTTAAGTTTCTTTTAAATATGTAGCTATTCAGTCACCCATTTAATGATGCACAATTGCCTACATTATTAAGTTAGAATCTGAAATCTCTGTTTAACATGGGGTTTAGATTTTTATTTTGAGTAGATTTACTTTGTATGGCATACTGTGATAAATTAATTGAATAGGCTAAATAATTTGTGCAGTAATATACTGTGAAACAAGTGTCACAGCAAAATGTTTTCTTTAAATGATGGGTAGTTAACTCTATAAAAATAATTTATGCCTAGAAACATAAAAAGAAAGATTACCAAAGGCAAATCAGATTACCTTTTCTGCTTATAAAGAAATAGTTTGCATAAAGCTAGGAAGATATTCCCTAAAGTACCAAAGATACTGAAACTACACAGAGAAACATCAAAGAAATTAGAAGTAATTTTTATAGCCATGTAGAAGCTGAAGAAAAGAGTAATAGTCAAGTCTTCCAGTATCACCTTCACCTTTCAACTAATAAATAACTCTTTTGAGAAGCACACTCAGGAGAGATGAAAGCTTAAATAAAACATCTTTCCTGCTGACAGAAGTTGTTTTTTTTTTTAATAAAAATCAACCTAAAAAAAGAATGTGCATGCATTTTGTTTTAATGCATTATGTAGATTTGAATATTAGAGATCGTTGCTGAGCTATAAAGTAGAATTAAGAGCATTGTTATCAATAAGAAGAAATAATTAGATGGGTTGACCACAGAGCCTAGGTTTAACACTTTAAAGATCACAGCAAAAGTAACAAGTATTAATATTAGTTACAGGAAAGTTTTTCTTAAATGGGATCTGAATATCCTCATTTTTTAATGTTAATCTGATAAATATGAATTAATTTTTACTTCATGTAGTGAGTCTCACAGAAGGATGAATGCATTGTTATTTGCTTGAGCATCCACAAGGATACAATTGTCTTTTTGATCTTTTTAATGATTATTGCAAAGCATGGACAATGTGCTTGGCAGTAGATTTGATCTGAAATTCTGTTTAGTCATTTAGTCTTTTCATTTCCTAAATCTGGCCTTTTAAAGTGCAGAATAAACACAGTCCTTGTTCAAAAGATTTTGCCATCCAAAAGGCAATCATAGCTAGGAGAGATTGATGATTACTAAACTGATTTAGCTGAATTTCAGAGTGGGGTGGGGATCCAGTCAAACAATCATGGGACTCAGTACAGGACTCATATACTGAGACCACATATATGGTGTCATAGTATGGTCTTTCTGGGTAGGTTTTTTCAGAACAGGTATATCATAAGCTTGACCTAAATGGTGTAAATGTCACCCTACAGACATCATTCAAACACCGTAAGCATGTAAATTCAGTCTTTAAGCATGGCTACAGTGCAGCCTCTACAGCATCAAGGATCTCATGTTCATACACAGCTGACCAGACAGTGAAGTGGTCTTTTCATAGATGATAATTTTATAATTGACAGGAACAACCTCATATGGTTTGACACTTTTCTTCTTTTTTTTCCCTACAGTTTCACCCTCTTCCACCTAACCTTTTCACTGAGAATGACTGATACAGTCACTATTTTGAGGCATAGTATGGCTGCTTCTTTCTAGGGGAGGAATTATTTATCCTAAACTGTTCTTGACTGAGTCTTTTTATGCCATTTAGTCTTACAGCTAGAGAACATGACCTCTTTTAATTTACAGGTACAGATCTGAGCTTAGATAACCAAATGCTGTTCAATATTAAAGTGAGGTAGAAAGCATTTGAATTTGTGGAAATTAATCTATTCCCATGACTTCATAATAAGATTGATAAGAAATGTGTGGAGAGTAATTCAAGTGAATTTTAGAAATAATTGGCAATGTGTAGAATTCAAATTATTAAAGTAATTTAAACTAAAGCAGTTCTCAAGGAAATCTCACTTTAGACTGAACTTTTAATTTTTAACGCCACATTTTTGTGCAGAAGTTTTTACTGCTGGCTTAATATCATTGCTGAAGGTCAATAAAAATTTTAATTTTTACATCATGCAAAAATCAGGAACAATTTGGAACACTGGACAACTCTAAGTGCACCCTTAAACCTGTTAACACCATGAACATTTTCTTGCTGAAACAATAAAATCCTTAATGTGATAAATAAACCAGATTCATAACATTTCCTTCTGGAGCCACAGTTTAGAAGCAAATTTGATCAAATTTCTGAATATTAATTACTAATTTGAACAAACCCATTCCATATATAAGAATGGATTAGGAACAATCAGAAAGTCTTAATATTCATTAATCTTAATTATTTTTTTATTCTTTCTTCAGGTTAAATATACCACCAGTTTCTTTAATAGAGTACTCTGACTTTCTTTGCTAAGCTGGAAATAAAAAAGAATTATTCTTGGTTTATCAGTATATATGTTTGTGTATGTATGGATAAGAAATAATCTAAAAACACATCTGCAGTGGAAATCAGCCCTAGGATGCAAATGTCCACATCTAACTAGTCATCTTAAGTTTCCCGGTCTGCAGATTAAAATAAGAATTTTTACAGCAACGGTCTTTCAATATTGAAGTTATTGTCTGAATTAAGTCTTACCACTGGGTGCCCTGAGTTTGCTTATTTTCTTCCATTTGCCTGGTAACAAGGTTTTGGTTACCTATCACATACATGTCTACAATGTAGATGCATAAAGCTTGACTCCTACTACTTTCATAATAAAAATATTTTTCAGTATACTCTGAAATCAACTAAGGTTTCTGAAAACTCAAAACCAGTGAATATTACTTATAGTGAATAGTAATTAAAAAACAGTGACTATTCTCTAATACTAGTATTTTTTCCTTGTTGCCTAAAATTATTTTCAGTACACCATATCTGTTTAGAGATAGGTTAGATATGCCTACACTGATTTGTACTATGCTGTATGGGCCTGCTCTGAGTGGAGTGGAAAGGTAGGATTTTTTTAGAATACTACAGACATGGATAAGACCAAAGGTGAAATTCAAACTTTGAAATAGTGTAATTCTCTGAGTAGATGAAAACACAAGTAGATTATGCTGTTAGTCTAAACCCTGAGAACTTAGTATGAATCATAGAATCATAGAATGGTTAGGGTTGGAAAGGACCTTAAGATCATCTAGTTCCAGCCCTCCTGCCACAAACAGGGATACCTCACACTAGACCAGGTTGCACAAGGGCCTGTCCGTCCTGACCTTGAAGACTGCCATCATGAGATATTTTAACAAATGGACTACTGACATTCCTATGGGCAAGGACAGGCACTGCTCCCAGCTCTGCTAAATCTTCTAGGTGGCACAAAAGAAAATTATCATGTCTGAATCATCAGAGATTTTGTTGCAGAACTTACTGCCTCAGCTCTATCATCTTTCTCTCTCCTTAGACAGGTACGGATTTCAATTTACCTTAGCCAGGAGTGCAAAATCATTTGTCTGTGGCAACATAGCTATCAGGATGTGCTTGGGGTTACCCAGTCTGAAGGTGCAGAGAGACCAGACCCTGGGTTCACAGAACTCCATAATACACACCAACACTGCAGAGTTTAGCTTCTAAATTACTCTGCCTTATTACAGCCTGAGCAGCATGGGAAGTTCTCAGAGACAGAAGATCCATTTTGGGTGAAAATTAAGCCATTTTTATATCACAGAGACAAAAGGCAATTGAACACCATGACTTCAAGCAGACAATACATGTTGTTAATTTCTGTTTTTCACTTGGGACAGCCAATAAGGGTATGATATTTTCTGTTGTCTCAGACCAGTTTTTATGTTTCCAGGCTGTTTTCCTGTTCTTGCAGTTACCAGGAGTTACAGACTCTTCCTTTGTCAGGAGGTTTTCCCTTTTTACCAGACTATTTTTCGCCTTTCACCATTTGGCAAACAGTAGCTTCCTGCTTCAGGTAGGTCCTTGCCACCTGTTCACTTATACATGTCCATTGTAGATTTCTGCCTATGCAGAATTTTTGCATGATCAGGTACTGTAAAAATTGAGAGCTTCAAGTAATATGCAACATTACCACCTAACTACTGCACAACTTCTGACAGCCAGTTGTATTCTATGTTTGCTGTTGTACTTCCACGCAATGCAAGAGAAACTTAAAAAAGCTACTAATTTCTTGTACTGTGACATAACTACCATGGGTAAAATATGAGCTATACAAAACACTAAAACACCTATTGATTGCAAAATGTAGCTTGTAAGAGCACTAACACACAGTGCTAATTATTTAACAGTCTACGATAATTGTTCAAATAAGCAACCTCTACTGACAAGCTACTCTCTTTAAAAATTTAATCTTCTTCTAAAAGTAAAAAAGAAACAACCAAAAAGTAAACTGAGTCTATTCAGTATTACCCTGGAAATCTTTCCTCTTGAAAAGTAGAGGCAAGAGTATTGGTCGCAGAACAGACTTCGGCAGTTGTGGGGATTGGAATGTATCAAAGCTGGCAATTAAGAGTGACCATGGGAAGGAGGAACTACAGCAGGCAATTAAGAGTGACCTGTCCCTGACTGGTACTTGGAAGATGTTGGAACTGGCAAGGAACAAGGACATCGGAACTGGAAAGAGGATGTCAATAAGAAAATCAGATAGACCTCTCACCTGATGTAACCACAAGGCAAACACAGATGTGCTTGGCTAATTGCTTGGAAGCATATAAATATTGTGTAATCTTTGCAATAAACAATCCACCTTGCACTCTACCTCTGGGTCTGTGCCTCCATCCTCACAGGCAGTCAAACATCAATGTACCTAAATCCTCTGTGACAACACCAACATATTACATTCCCTATTATACTCCCTAAACCTTCTTCCTTAGACTGTTAGAATACTGCATATATTAGTCTGTATTTCAGTAATAACTGTCCCATTCATTCATGATAATTGGATTTATTCCCCCCCATCCCCTGCCCAATATATTTGGAAAGATATTCTGGGGCAAAAAATGTAGACATGCATTGATTGTTTCAGAGTTCACAAAGAGATCTATTAGTATACTTTCAGCATTCTTGGCTTCCAAAATAATCTTCCACTTTTACAGCAAAGCTGCCAGTTTTGTCATTGAACTGCATCAGTACTACAATTCTCATCGTAATAGCAAGATCTTGAGAAATAAATGACAGCTGTATCAGGAGATCAGGAAACTGATCCTCCAGCAGCTACTATGGCACTTCCATTGATGTACCAAATTTAGGCAGAAGAATCTCACATATAGTCCCGGCTAGAGAGGCAAGCTGCTGTTGACAGTGTAGTTACAGAACAGGAGTGTGAAGGGCATTAATTTCCTTTTGACCTTGGCACTTCAAGATCAAAATACAGATTTTTCTTTTTGGAAGCCTCAACGGAATAATATTCACATCCTAATATTGATCCTGTAACTATAGACCTGTTTATTTAAAGGAAGACTATTTTTAAATAAACATAAAAATAATTTATTTGACTTTATCTCCTCCTTTTTTCTCAGTTCTCTGGAGATAATTTTTTTTTCCCCTGTGTGTGTTTTATTTGAGATTGAAAGAGAATGATACATCAGACCCACAATGATTGATAGTTCATTTGTATTTTTTTTAAGGGAAAAGTAAAACCATTTTTTCTATAAGAAATGTCTAGTATAGACTGGTCTGCTCTGTAAATACCTTTCGCAGTCACAATAGGATTGTTCTCTCAGACTTATCTTAGTATTAAAGAGGTAAACAGATTAGCTGTAAAATGTGTATTTATTCATCCAGATTGAGGAACAGAGGCAAGTGCAAAAGAATGTCTTCCATCTCATGCTTACTGTTTTCTTACTTCAGGTATCATGATATGCAGTGAAGGGAGGGTGCTGCTGTAGCACTGGACTTGCCCTGGGGTTGAGTAGAGACAATCAAAACTAAGAGTTCAGAAGTGCCTCATTTCCAGTATTAAAGGCCACCACAGATCACTTTCAGCCACAGACTAGTGACCTTGAAATACAAATTCTCCTTAAAGGGCAGCAGACAAGCATAATGATCCCTAATTTGTGCACCATAATGTCTTATATCCCATACAGTTTGTTTCAGAAGGAACAGTTTGTGTTAGTGATTTGGTATGAGACTGGAGTTGCTACTACAGCTTCAGGATTGATAATATGATTCACAGACTGAGTCTATCAACTGCAGACTGAACTGGGAATTGACCTTCAATACTGTTGAATACAGAAATGCTTTATTTGTTCCCCAGCTAAAACAAAACAAACAAACAAAAAAGCCCAACCCCAATTTCAAGATGAGAAATCAAAATGAGACAGGGAGAACTAGCTTATGAAAGATTCAAAATGAAAGTGCTGGTGGCAGCAACGACAGATTTGTGATATTATGAAAGAAGGAGTATGATCTGGGTTTCTACAAAAACATCTTCCTTTGGGCATTACATTTATATGCATGAGCATTATTTTATTTCAGTAGCAGACTGTCCTGGGTTCAGCAGTAGCAGTCATGTTTTTCCTTTGTGTTAACTGGTGCAGTGCTGTGTTTTGACTTCTAGCTTGAGAACAGTGTTGGTGAAGCCGATGTTTTCGGTTGTTGCTAAGTGATGTTTACCCTGACCAAGGACTCTGTGAGGCTCATGCTCTGCCAGGGAGGAGGGGAAGCTGTGAGGAAGCAGAGACGGGGCGCCTGACCCGGGCTGGCCGGGGAGGTATTCCATACCACAGCACATCATGCCCGGGGTGTGGGGGTAACTGGGAGTTACCCGGAAGGACAGGGGCTTCTGGGTGGAACTCGCTTTCTTGGCCGGTGGTATCGTATTCTCTTCCCTTGTTATTTTCCCTTATCATTGTTTTAGCTGATAGTAGTGGTGGTGATTTGTTGCTGGACTGTTCTTGTCTCAACCCGTAGGAGTTGCACTCTCTCGATCCTCCTCCCCGTTCCTCCGGAAGCGGGGAAGGGGAGAGCCCCGGTGCGGGGGGGGGGGGGGGGGGACGGACGCGGACCTCGATTGTTGTCAGCTCGGCACCACTCACTGGGAGTGAGTGAACAAGTTACCTGACTGGGTTTAAACCACGACAGTTCTTTTTGGCGCCCAACGTGGGGCACGAGGGGTTGAGATAAGAACAGATCTGACTGGATTGATAGTCACTCATCACAATGCTGATTTATTGGCTCTCAAGGTTGTTCCTCTTGATCTCACAGTTTCAGTATATCGTATCTTACGTCCATCCGGTATTTGCTGTATAAGTGTTGTTCAAGTGTGGGGCTTGGGCTAAGGTTTTTATCCCATTGTACTTTATGGTAATGACTTGTAATACAATAGAATCATTGATCATGAAACTGATCTGGCTTATGTTCCCAGTGTGGTCACCACCTTTATATTTTGGGAGGTATATGATGGAGGTGCTTAGCAATTACACATCTTTTTTCTCCTTCTCAGGTGCTCAACCTGTGAAGGAGACATCCTTTTACCCTCCTAGTCGTCCCCCCAGACCATTTACATTTGAGAGTTTTGAATTTTTTGAATGGCCTTTTAATGCTGTTGAGACTTGTTTGCTGATGGTTATGGGAATCACCATGCTAACATGCATACAGAGTGTGTTTTGCCCACTACTGATTTCAAGAGTTAAGCAGATTCAGGTTTGGGTCTTGTCTGGGGTCAAACGACGATGTAGGAGGACCGAGAGATTTTCCCTGAGGCTGGACAGCCATGAGTGTCAGGGTGTGTGGGATAGTATGGGCAAGTATCTAGGTCAGTGGGCCCCTCCAGTACTTTGGAATTTCACTACCAAACAACTGCAAAATCCAGAAGAATTAGTAAAACACTTAAATGAGGTGTGTGGTCATTCTGGCCATACCAGAGATGGACAAATCACGGCAACGTGCGGGGACTTGGCCTATGCTTACAGGGCCTTGTTCAACACTATCCAGCACCTTCAAAAGGAAAAGAATGTCGGCGGATTTGAGGGCAAAGTGACAGTCGCTACTCAAACTTTGGCTGCAATGAACTGCGCAGCTACCCCAGTGGCAAGTACAGCAGCTGCTCAAACTTCAACTGCAACAGACAGCGCGGTTACCCCAGCTCCAAGCACAGTAGCTACACCACCCCCAGCAACAAGTACAGTCGCTACTCAAACCACAGTGATAATCACTGCAGCCAAACCAGAGGACCAATTCGTACCAATATCAGTTGCCCCTGTACGCAAGAGAACAAGCAAAAAGGAGGCAAAAAGGGTGAAGCGAGATGAAGAACCAATGAATTCACCACCCGGTCCAGAATCTGATCAGGAGTCATCATCACATGACGAAGATGAAGAAGAAGAGGTAACTTCTCGACCTCGGACCTCAACCAAGCTGCGGAATATGCGAAAAGATTTTACCCGTCAACCAGGGGAGCACATCATCACCTGGTTACTCCGATGCTGGGACAATGGGGCCGATGGTCACGAACTAGAAGGTAAAGAAGCCAAGCAGCTGGGATCACTTGCTAGAGAAGGGGGAATTGACAAAACAATTGCAAGAGAGAAAAAGTCCCTCAGCCTTTGGAGGAGGCTCTTGGCAGATGTGAAAGAAAGGTTTCCGTACAAGGACGATGTTACGAGTCGTTTGGCAAAGTGGACTACTATAGACAAAGACATCCAGTCTCTGAGGGAATCGGCCATCGTAGAGATGATCTATCACATCAAGCTGAATAACGGGGATACACCTATAGATCCAGATGAAGTTGAATGTACACGACCCATGTGGCGAAAACTTACACGGAATGCACCGTCATCATATGCCCATTCTTTGGCAACAGTGACCTGGAATGACATAGTACCACTAACAGTGGATGAAATGGTTCATAAACTCCGAGAGTTCGAAGACAATCTCACTCCTTCCATCATCTCAGCTGTGGAAAAACTGTCCCAGGACCTCCAACAATTGAGGGAAGATCTATCTGATTTATCCAGCTCCTCACGTGTACCAACACACGTCTCAGCTATTAACAAAAGGCGTCCTATTGTTCAAGAGAGGAGATACAGAAGGTATACGCCACGGGGTACCCTATGGTTTTACCTGCGGGATCACGGAGAAGACATGACAAAGTGGGATGGAAAACCTACTTCAGCTTTGGAGGAACGGGTGAGTGAACTGAAGAGGAGAGCAAGGGCCAAGACTGATCGTCCCATGAGAGCTACGGCTTCAGTCTCTGAGTCTCTGGTGAGCAGTTTCCCAGATGGAGTGGAAGAGCTGATTTTACTCCAGCTCCTGTGATAATGAAGAATAATCCCTTTCAACACGACTTAAGTGTCCAATGCTGTGACGACCATTAGAGGGGCCCTGCCTCCAGCCAGGTGGAGGTAGGGGACAATCTTATTTACTGGACTGCGTGGATCAGATGGCCTGGCACATCAGTCCCACAGAAGTATAAGGCTCTAGTAGATACCGGTGCACAGTGTACCCTGATGCCATCAAGCTGTCAAGGGGTGGAACCCATCTATATTTCTGGAGTAACAGGAGGATCCCAAGAGTTGACTGTGCTGGAGGCTGAAATCAGCCTGACTGGGAGGGAATGGCAAAAGCACCCTATTGTGACTGGTCCAGAGGCTCCATGCATTCTCGGCATAGACTACCTCAAGAGAGGGTACTTCAAAGACCCAAAAGGGTACCGGTGGGCTTTTGGTATTGCTGCTTTGGAGATTGAGGAAATTGAGCAGCTGTCCACCTTGCCTGGTCTCTCAGAAGATCCCTCTGCTGTGGGGTTGCTGAAAGTTGAAGAATAACAAGTGCCAATTGCGACCACAACAGTGCACCGGTGGCAATATCGCACCAACCGAGACTCCCTGATTCCCATCCATCAGTTGATCCGTAGACTGGAGAGTCAGGGGGTGATCAGCAGGACCTGCTCACCCTTCAATAGCCCCATATGGCCAGTGCGAAAGTCTAATGGAGAATGGAGACTAACAGTAGACTACCGTGGCCTGAATGAAGTCACACCACCATTGAGTGCTGCCGTACCGGACATGCTAGAACTTCAGTATGAACTAGAGTCAAAGGCAGCCAAGTGGTATGCCACGATTGATATTGCCAATGCATTTTTCTCCATTCCTTTGGCAGCAGAGTGCAGGCCACAGTTTGCTTTTACTTGGAGGGGTGTGCAGTTCACTTGGAACCGGCTGCCCCAGGGGTGGAAACACAGCCCCACCATTTGCCATGGACTGATCCAGACTGCACTGGAACAGGGGCAAGCTCCAGAACACCTGCAATACATTGATGACATTATTGTGTGGGGCGATACAGCGGAAGAAGTCTTTGAGAAAGGGAGGAAAATAATCCAAATTCTGCTGAAAGCCGGTTTTGCCATAAAACGGAGTAAGGTCAAGGGACCTGCACAGGAGATTCAATTTTTGGGAATAAAATGGCAAGATGGACGTAGACAGATCCCCACAGATGTGATCAACAAGATAAGAGCAATGTCTCCACCAACTAATAAGAAAGAAACGCAAGCTTTCTTGGGTGCAGTGGGGTTCTGGAGAATGCACATCCCAAATTACAGTTTGATTGTAAGCCCTCTCTATCATGTGACCCAGAAGAAGAATGATTTTAAATGGGGCCCTGAGCAGCAATAAGCCTTTGAGCAAATTAAACGCGAGATAGTTCACGCAGTAGCCCTTGGACCAGTCCGGACCGGGCCAGATGTAAAAAATGTGCTGTACACTGCAGCTGGGGAGAATGGTCCTACCTGGAGCCTCTGGCAGAAAGCTCCAGGGGAGACTCGAGGTTGACCCCTCGGCTTTTGGAGTCGGGGATATAAAGGATCTGAGGCCAGCTATACCCCAACTGAGAAAGAGATGCTGGCAGCCTATGAAGGGGTTTGAGCTGCTTCGGAAGTGATTGGCACTGAAGCACAAGCTCCTCCTGGCACCCCGGCTGCCCGTGCTGGGCTGGATGTTCAAAGGTAGGGTCTCCTCTACACATCATGCAACTGATGCTACATGGAGTAAATGGGCTGCACTAATTACACAACGAACTCAAATAGGAAATCCCAGTCGTCCAGGCATTCTAGAAGTCATCATGGACTGGCCAGAGGGCAAAGATTTTGGAACGTCACCAAAGGAGGAGGTGATGTGCGCTGAAGAGGCCCCACCATATAATAAACTGTCAGAAAGTGAAAAGCAGTATGCCTTGTTTACTGATGGCTCTTGCCGTATTGTGGGAAAGCATCGGAGATGGAAGGCAGCTGTATGGAGTCCTGGACGACAAGTTGCAGAAACTGCTGACGCAGAGGGTGAATCAAGTCAATTTGCCGAGGTGAAAGCCATCCAGCTGGCCCTGGACATTGCTGAACGAGAAAAGTGGCCAGTACTTTATCTCTATACTGACTCATGGATGGTGGCAAATGCCCTGTGGGGGTGGTTGAAGCAATGGAAGCAGAGCAACTGGCAACGCAGAGGTAAACCCATCTGGGCTGCTACACTGTGGAAAGATATTGCTGCCAGGGTGCAGAACCTGGTGGTGAAGGTACGTCATGTAGATGCCCATGTACCCAAGAGTCGGGCCACTGAGGAACACCAGAACAACCAACAAGTGGATAAAGCGGCTAAGATTGAAGTGGCTCAGATGGACTTAGATTGGCAACATAAGGGTGAATTATTTTTGGCCCAGTGGGCCCATGACACTTCAGGCCATCAGGGCAGAGAGGCAACATACAGATGGGCCCGTGACCGAGGGGTGGACTTAACAATGGACACTATTGCCCAGGTTATTCATGAGTGTGAAACATGTGCTGCAATTAAACAAGCCAAGCGGTTAAAGCCTCTTTGGTATGGAGGACGATGGTTGAAGTATAAATATGGGGAGACCTGGCAGATTGACTATATCACACTGCCACCAACCCGCCAAGGCAAGCGCCATGTGCTTACCATGGTGGAAGCAACCACCGGGTGGCTGGAAACATACGCTGTGCCCCATGCCACTGCCCGGAACACTATCCTGGGCCTTGAGAAACAGATTTTGTGGCGACACGGCACCCCAGAGAGAATTGAGTCAGACAATGGGACTCATTTCCGGAATAACCTTATAGATATTTGGGCCAAAGAGCATGGCATTGAGTGGGTATATCACATCCCCTACCATGCACCAGCCTCTGGGAAAATCGAACGGTACAATGGGCTGTTAAAAACTACACTGAGAGCAATGGGTGGGGGAACTTTCAAGCATTGGGATACACATTTACCAAAGGCCACCTGGTTGGTCAACACCAGAGGATCTGCCAACAGGGCCGGCCCAGCCCAGTCAGAACTTTTACATATTGTAGAGGGGGACAAAGTTCCCGTGGTGCATATGAAGAATTTGCTGGGGAAGACATTCTGGGTAATTCCTGATTCAGGTAAAGGCAAACCCACTAGTGGGATTGCTTTTGCTCAGGGACCTGGATATACTTGGTGGGTAATGCGGGAAGATGGGGAAGTCCAATGTATACCTCAAGGGGATTTGATTTTAGGGGAAAACAGCCAGTGAACTCAATTGTATGCCATTGCCGGCTGTGTAATGCTTTTATAGCCCATCAACTAGATGTCTCTAGGTCACCAGCGACTGGCCCTGACTTCCCTCCAGCCATCATCCCAACAGAGAATGAACTTTGAACATCATGGACCGAATGGACTCGGCAGCATTATAGGGATTGGTCCATGCACTAAGAAAATGATTTTTTTCCTCTTGGTCTGTATGTATATGGATGTATATATATGGGAGAGCGATGGTGTATTGAAAATGTGGGATCTGAGCACGACGTGAATGGTATGGAATAAGGGGTGGATAATGTCCTGGGTTCAGCAGTAGCAGTCATGTTTTTCCTTTGTGTTAACTGGTGCAGTGCTGTGTTTTGACTTCTAGCTTGAGAACAGTGTTGGTGAAGCCGATGTTTTTGGTTGTTGCTAAGTGATGTTTACCCTGACCAAGGACTTTGTGAGGCTCATGCTCTGCCAGGGAGGAGGGGAAGCTGTGAGGAAGCAGAGACGGGGCGCCTGACCCGGGCTGGCCGGGGAGGTATTCCATACCACAGCACGTCATGCCCGGGGTGTGGGGGTAACTGGGAGTTACCCGGAAGGACAGGGGCTTCTGGGTGGAACTCGCTTTCTTGGCCGGTGGTATCGTATTCTCTTCCCTTGTTATTTTCCCTTATCATTGTTTTAGCTGATAGTAGCGGTGGTGATTTGTTGCTGGACTGTTCTTGTCTCAACCCGTAGGAGTTGCACTCTCTCGATCCTCCTCCCTGTTCCTCCGGGAGCGGGGAAGGGGAGAGCCCCGGTGCGGGGGGGGGGGAGATGGACACGAACCTCGATTGTTGTCAGCTCGGCACCACTCACTGGGAGTGAGTGAACAAGTTACCTGACTGGGTTTAAACCACGACACAGACAGGTGTCTAACAGAACATTTTAATAATTCCTATGAATGTGAATCCTGCAAGTGACTGAAAATAGAACATTTTACACTAGTTATATTGTGACACACCGGTAAAACCAATAGAAAATGTGAGGTTTGTAAATAAAAGGTTATAAATGTATTTGAACAAGATCACAATACTAAGCAAAATACCCAAAATAAATCTGTTGCAAATACGCATGAAGCAAGAAAGGGTCACCAGTTCAGCCATCCTCTCCACATGCTTCACTTTTCATACAGAACAATTTACAACACACATAACACACAATTTTGGGCTACCACTTCATTTGCAGAACTGTCAGTTCTATAGGTCTTGAAAGCTGATATCTCACAAAAAACTATATATGAGGAAAACTGGAGTAGTGATCTTACATCTTTTATTCCCCAAAAATGTTTCATTTTATATGACATCAAAATGGCAAACAACTTATCTACTAGTTTTCTACATGGGTTGTTTTTTTTTTTTGCTTTTTTTTATTCCTCTTGTAAGGAAATGAGATCTTTCTGAGAAGAGACTGATAAGCAGCAGAAGCTCACGGAAGTGGAAAAATGCATGATCGTAGGATTAGGCCCTGGGAGGAGATGTGGTGGAATGTAGGACCAAGATCTCCTTTTCAGTGAATTTTTTTTTTTTTGTTAGCATTACGTAAGTACACTTTATCTTATGTGACTACTCTAAAGGTAAATCGTGAAAAATCCCACTGCCACACAAACAGACCAAACAGATAAACACTGACTTTGCATTAAAATGGTTACTGCTAGGCATCTGAGTTAACACTTGAATGTTCTGAAGATTGAGGATTGCTTTCAGTTTTTTGAAACACATCCTGTCATGTCACTAATAACAGATACCTTAAAAAAAATCAGGTACACTAAAAGAAGTATACAGAAAAGGAAAAAAAGGCAAGGAGTTCTGATCAGTAAGAAAACCTTTTGATGATACAGGTACATCTGCAGCAGTAATAGTTCATCCTTCCTGCACATCCAAATGGAGAAGCCTGCAGGTCATAAAGCTGGATCACAAGTGAAGAGTTAACTCCCAACATTGGTGAGAGCTGAAGTTTAGAGATGAATGCATCTTCTCTGTAACTGATCTATCTAGACTATTACTGATTCTCGGCTGCTCCCAGGAAGGTCCCCCACATAGAGTTGTTTTGAAATTACAGGTTTCTTTATTTCAGGGAGATTTTTCCTCCCGAATTTTGCACTGTCAGGTTTGTCTAATATGCATACCAACAATATATAGTCTTAACCCCAAATTTTCAACATTGCAGTCAAGAAAATGCAGTTGTTCTGTCTTATGGGTGACTATTTAATGGAGCTTACATCTCAAATCTACCCTGATGTTGCCTGTTGGCAATACGTTGACAAACCAGAATCCTTTATCTTATTTTCCCTTCTCCAGATTACACCATTTAGTGTCACTCTGACTTTGGCTTTACAGAATCATAGAATCATAGAATAATAGAATAGGAACAGAATAGGAAACATGGGAAGGGCTTTTTCTCAGGGCATGTAGTGACAGAATGAGGGGGAATTATTTAAACTGAAAGAGGGTAAATCTAGATGAGATTATCAGGAAAAAATTCTTTACTATGAGGGGAGTGAGACACTGGCACAGGTTGCCCAGAGAAGCTGTGGACCCTCTGTCCCTGGAAATGCAGAAGGACAGGTTGGATGGGGCTTTGGGAAGCATGGTATAGTAGGAGGTGTCTCTGCTCATGGCAGGGGGGTTGAAATTAGATCATCTTTAAGGTCCTTTCCAACCCTAACCATTTTATGATACTGTGATTCTGCATATAAGCTTTCTGTCAGATAAGTGCCTCATTTTGCATTACTTCTCCGCATGAAATGAAAGGCCTGTGATTTGCCTAAAAAAAATTTTTACGTCTTTCTTAGCTTTAAAAAAAACTTAAAAAGTTAAAAAACCCTCCAAAACCCAAGCCAAACCCCAGAAACTTTATTGTAGTAAAATTTATAGCATATTAAAGCTGATGCTATATTTTGAAGTAGACAGAGGGAAATGATAGCATAACATAGATCATTCTGGCTGTGATTTTAATTTACAGATACATTTTTTTTTCCATTTATTTCCTTCAATTAGTAAGCTTTTAGGTTACATAATTTGATAAAGTTGGGATTCAGCTTTGTTCTGAATACAGACAAGGTTCATTACATAGCTGTTTGTGATTTACCAACAAACAATTTTGGAATTATTTATTCCAAACAGGCATATATAGAAATTGGCACAATGTATGTAGTTCATTAGTGGTTCTTAACAAAGTTTAACAGACAGATACCTTTCTGATTGACAGTGTATTAAAAATTATTCCAAAATACAAGTGGCTGGAATGAGAAGGGCAAGCCTTATCGTATCTATATACACCTCATTCTGCTTGGTTTTCTTTGCGCCTCAGACCAGCCTGTTAATAATTGGTTTTCTTTTCCTCTCACACAATGCAAGGATGTAGGTTAAGCCATTGGACTTACCACAAAGCTGTCTGATTGAAATCTCTTGAAGTCAAAGCGCCTCCCTCTCGCAATGTAACCAAGTATAAAAGAGAAATATAAGAAAATAGAATGTAGCACATTTCTTCTTTTTAAGGATTTTCATTCATTTATATTTTCAAGCTCTCTCTCTTCACTAGAAACAGTTCGGCTACTGCAAAACTAAGTGCTGAAAAAAATTACCATGTTCTCACCAGTCAGAATAGAAAGAGATGTTCTTCTGTCCATATTTCACTAGAGAGTCACTATTGATTGTGATGTAACATTTCTACTAGTGTTTGTGATGTAACATTTGTTCCAAAATATTTTTCAAGTTCGAAAACATGTGAATTCAATGGTCTGGTATGATTACAATGGTATACATCTACCAAGCGTCAGCCTCATTTCGCACTGTTTCTGGCAACTTTTTTCCCCCAGAAAAAGCTATGTATACAGATGTCCTGGGTTTAGCCGTAGCAGTCAATTTTTCTCCTTCTTAGTAGCTGGTGCAGTGTTGTGTTTTGACTTTCAGCCTAGGAACAGAGCTGATAACACCGATGTTTTTAGTTGTTGCTAAGTGATGTTTACTCTGACCAAGGACTTTGTGAGGCTCATGCTCTGCCAGGGAGGAGGGGAGGCCGGGAGGAAGCAGAGACAGGACACCGGACCCAAACTAGACAAAGAGATATTCCATACCACAGCATGTCATGCCCAGGGAGGTAACTGGGAGTTACCCAGAAGGGCACCCTCTCTTCTCGGTCAGGCTCGTTTCAGCGAGTAGTATCGTATCCTCTTCCCTTGTTATCTTCTCTTATCATTGTTGTCACTGGTGATTTGTGTTATACCTTAGTTACTGGACTGTTCTTATCTCAACCCATGGGAGTTATATTCTTTCGAATCTCCATCCCATCCCTCCGGGAGCCGGAAGGGGGGGGGGGGGGTGGGGGAGGGGTGGAAGGAAAGAAATGGCGGAGACGGGGGAGTAGAAACTGTGGCTGACTGGGTTTAAAACACAACAGCATATAAAAGCTGTGTATACATATTTATACAAATATGCATACACACAAACACAAACATGTACATATCTGTATACATACTAATTAGAAATATTCAGAATAATCAGAAAAAAACAACCCCAAACCAGAAAGTAAACCTTGTAGACTAGTGTAGCTTTAATAAATAGTTTCTTAAAATATGAAAAGTGCAGCTCTATTACCTAGTTGAGCAGGCTCTTAAAAGATTGTAAGGGTCAGGTTTATTCAGATTTCTAAGGTTTAGATTGTATTTGGCAGCTTAGCAATCAGAAATTGATCCCTAACACTCTTTCCAGCATGTTCTGGACTGGAAGAGTCAAGTTGCTGCAAGTAATAGAGATGTATTGGCAGACCTATTTGGGAAATCCTGTACAGCTTCTTTCTTCCATGTACCTGGCCCAGCTAAGTCTATTACTGCCAATTGATTCCTTTCATAAGCAGTACATTTCATCAAAATCATCCCCACACAAGAAACTGGTACAACACTGAGGAACATTTATTGTGCAGTCTGTTATTGTCCCAGCTCATTGAACCATTGAGAGTGAAGTGAATCACTGAAGCAAAGTGAGTTGAACTATGAAATCCTGAAATTAGTAAAAAAAATGAAAAGATGTTTAGGCTGAGGGATTTTTATTTAATTTTTCTAAAAGTCCTCTCTTTTGTGATGCCTCTGACTAACAGCAGATCGTTTTTCCACACTTTCTGACACTTTTTCCTTATCTTCAGATTTTAAACTTTTAGAAGGCTCGGGTATTTAGGACACTCTCCAAAGCCTGTTACAGGGTGTCTGCACTGTTTTGATGCATGTAGTGGTGCAAAACAGATTATCTTGATTATCATAACAAATGAGATAGACCAGGACATGGCTTCTTTCACTTTATGGAGCTGACTGCTGTAGCAGTATGGGGAGTGGCAGCTCCCTGAGGGAGAGGAGGTCTCCATGAAGTCTGTCAGGGAGCAGCCAGGAGCCAGGGCAGCTAGGGGTCCTGGGGTAGCCCCAGCCATGTGCATCGGGCACCTCTGTGGCGATGAGGACAGAATGATACCAGTCCAGACTTGGGTCTGCTGGTGGGGGATCAGGCCCATGGCTGGGCAAAAAAAGTGGCTGTGACATAGCAGGGGTGGGAGCTCAGGTAGATGCTGAGCACAGGAGCCTCAGATTAAAAACATCTCCCAAGGGAGGAGAGGGAAGCCCCTCTGAGGCTCCTTAGCAGAGATATGTGGGGAAGGAAAGCACCTTCTAACTTGATTTCAAGGCTACCAGCAACATTGACTCTAATTTAGTGCAGAGCCCAGCCAGCTGTATCCCATGGAGGATGGGACCCAGGGCTATGAAACTGACCCTTATTTCTAGAAAAAATGAAACCACAGTGTTATTACAAGTAGGCTGATCACAAAGCAGCTGAAAAGAAAATCTGGATGAGTTTAAAAGGACTGCAGACTCTAATGACTCCATTAAGAAAGAAAGCCTTCCAAAGCAGTAAAAGCTTTAATACTATATGAACTCCAAAGCAGTAAAATCTTTAATACTATATGAACTCCACAGCATCAAATATGTAAATATATAAAACTCTATTTAGCACTCACCACAAGCTAATTTGGTATAATTTACCATAAACTGATAAACAAGTTTAGAAATAATTTACAAAGGTCTTGAGTATGAACTGCAAACCATATACATGGCTGGAAAGATGAAGCAAACTGCTCACATGTTATGGTTTAAACCCTAGCCAGACAGCTTGTTCACTCACTCCCAGTGAGTGGTGTCGCGCTGGAAGCAATCGAGCCCCGCCCCCGCCCCCCCCGGGCACTCCTCCCCTTCCCCGCTCCTGGAGGGGTGGGGAGGAGAATCGAAACAGTGCAACTCCCACGGGTTGAGACAAGAATAGTCCAGCAACCAATGTACAACACAAATCACCACCCCTGCCACCAACGACAATGATGATAAGAGAAAATAACAAGGGAAGAGAATACGATACCACCGGCCCGGAAAAGAGTCCGACCCAGAAGACCCCGTGTCCTTCTGGGTAACTCCCAGTTACCCCCCCCGGCCATGACGTGCTGTAGTATGGAATACCTCCTTTGGCTAGTTTGGTCAGGTGTCCTGTCTCTGCTTCCTCCTGGCTTCCCCTCCTCCCTGGCAGAGCATGAGCCTCACAAAGTCCTTGGTTAGGGTAAACATTACTTAGCGACAACTGAAAGCATTGGTATTATCAGCACTGTTCCCAGGCTGAAAGTCAAAACACAACGCTGCACCAGCTACCAAGAAGGAGAAAAATTGACTGCTACTGCTAAACCCAGGACACCACGGTATCAGATCAGAAAGAAGATCCCAAGTGAAATGAGATAAACAGAGATAATCTCTGGTGAGCAGAGTGCCAAGAGAAAGCAGTAGGTACGCTTGCCACATCTTGAACAAGGATGAGAGCTACTGAAGGATTTTTGTAATCAGACAGGCACTCTTTTACTTTCAACCCTCAGAATAATGCCTGTATGTGAGGAATTTCTTATGTATTGTAAAGGGGGAAATAAGTGCTTGCGTTACTAGCAAAAATCTCAGAGACAGAGTTTAAGCCAGTGTCCCAAAGGCTGCAACCATAGAAGAGTAGTATAGAAACTGCCAGTGTAACATAGAGAAGAATGTTGGAAAGAAACCTGAATATAGGGCATTTTGTCTAACACAGGGTAGATAGTATCATGTATGCAATCTGGGGATGTTGTAGGTGAATTTACAAAACTGAAGCCAAAAAAAGGCAAAAAAGGCCAGGCAGAATATTGTATAAAGAACCTCCGTGAGTAGTATCAGGAAAGAAAAAGGGAAAAATCATCCTCTGTGTGGCAATCTGAATCAAAAGCAATCAGGAAATGAAAGTACTTACCAATCAGTAAAGTGCAGTTGAACAGTGAAAAAGAACTTCTGGCAGGTAAGTGCTTCAGCCTTCTCTATAAGAACTTAGTAACCTCACATCAAGCTCTTCTATCCTTCCTCAGTGCTGAGTGTCATTCTCCTATACAAAAAAGTATGATTCTTTGTACGTCAGAATGGCAGAATAGGAATCTGAACTATTTGTAATGCTGAAACCAAGAACAGTTTACCCCAGTCACCAGTGGAAATAGAATTCAAGCAATCATGGTTTGTTACTAGAAAAATCAGTTAAGATGGAATTGATCAGATTTAAATGTAAGCATTTCAAAGTTAGATGTCTATTGTTACAGAGGCATCTCCAGAGGGTGATTCTTTCATCTGTTTTAGACACTGATGTTAGAGCAGATTTATCACTTTGCAATGATGCCAATTCCTCTCCATTAACTCTAGAAACAGTATGATGACTGTAGACTACAACAAATGACTTTTAGATTCTCTAAAGTTAGTGAGATGAATCCTAGATTCAATAACTAAAAGAATAGGAATTTTGCCCTCCCCCTCTGCACATAAAGTGAATTAATGGATTAATCAGATAATCACTAAGGGAAAACAACAAAATCTTCAGAAAATGCCTTTGAAAAGAAATATGCTGCTTTTCTTAAAGAGTCATGAAAAAATAAGATTTTTCTTTTTCTACCATGTCCTCTCAAAGCTTTCTTCTGGGATCACATCTCTCTCACAAATTTAAGATGTTTTGGATGTGACAGCAATATCAATACTAATAATACTGCTCATTCAGGAATCAGCTTTTGTCCTGGTTGTGTAATTTAATGGTGGCACAAAACAATTGCCTAGATCTTTGACTGCATACATTTCTGTATTTGTCTTTCAGTTGTCTGTAGTAAGGTTTTTAATTAGATTATCAATTTAGGACAAATCTGGTGATGTTGGTCTCTTTTATTTATGTAGCTAGGTTTAAAAATTACGTAGAATTCAATCCCTTGCTATAAGACCAAGTGGTCATGACTCACGTGTACAGTGTTTATAGCTAACCTCATCAAGAACAGATCTGTATAGCAGGGTGATCTAGTGGAAACAATGTGAACCAGAGTATTTGGGAAAGCTAATATTTAACTAATCGGGGATCTAATACTCTAATTTATTCCCAGAACCCTTTTATTAATTACAAGTATAGACCTGAAGTTCCTACAGGTTTTAAGAAAGGAAGCATCTGTTGGAGGAGAGATCTAAACCAATGTTTTCAGTGACAGAAAACTTTTAGCACAAACTTTAGAAGCAGAAATGTCATAGCCATATGTCCTGGGTTCAGCAGTAGCAGTCATGTTTTTTTCCTTTGTGTTAACTGGTGCAGTGCTGTGTTTTGACTTTTAGCTTGAGAACAGTGTTGGTGAAGCCGATGTTTTCGGTTGTTGCTAAGTGATGTTTACCCTGACCAAGGACTCTGTGGGGCTCATGCTCTGCCAGGGAGGAGGGGAAGCTGTGAGGAAGCAGAGACGGGGCGCCTGACCCGGGCTAGCCGGGGAGGTATTCCATACCACAGCACGTCATGCCCGGGGTGTGGGGGTAACTGGGAGTTACCTGGAAGGACAGGAGCTTCCGGGTGGAACTCGTTTTCTTGGCCGGTGGTATCGTATTCTTTTCCCTTGTTATTTTCCCTTATCATTGTTTTAGCTGATAGTAGCGGTGGTGATTTGTTGCTGGACTGTTCTTGTCTCAACCCGTGGGAGTTGCACTCTCTCGATCCTCCTCCCCGTTCCTCCGGGAGCGGGGAAGGGGAGAGCCGGGGGGAGACGGACACGGACCTTGATTGTTGTCAGCTCGGCACCACTCACTGGGAGTGAGTGAACAAGTTACCTGACTGGGTTTAAACCACGACACCATATAAACCTTCACATATTCTCTTTCTGTAGTAATACCAGGTATATTTGATGACTGATCATGTTTTCTGCACACATCTTAGGCTTATTGGGTTTATTAGCCTTTGTCACATTCAGTGAAAGACTAATAAATAAATATGCTCTGGTAATAATGTGGTGTAACTTTATTTGCATCTCACATTTTTGTTCATGCTGAGCAGTATTTTATCTGAATAGTCCCTGAGATATCAGATGGGACAAACTGCTTTACATTATCATAATTTTTATCCATGCATCCCAAAATATTTGTCAAGGGTAAAATCATTGTCAATTTGGCTAAAGTTACCACACTAAAGAGTTTATGTGACTTGCCCAGACTCAATAATACCAATAACAACATCAGCGGCCTCTCAGTAACAGTAAATCAACCGGGAGAAACACATGCAGTGTCTCCTTTACATCAGAAATGCCAGGAGTGGCCTGCTAGGTATGTGGCTATGAATACAACTGTGCATGAATGCTATGTAGTATAGTAATAAGTCTTATGCATGCACAACATCAATTGTCACCTTGTAGTTAATTTCATGTAGACATACAGTGAAGTCTTGTGGTGCTGAGTCTGCTTGATTTTGTGGATTTTATTCAAACCCTTAGTGTATGCAGAGCACAGTTTTTTTTTGTAGATGAATCTGCTAGTGTTACTGATAAAGGTTCTTAAAAAAATCCAAACTAACAAAACAAAAAAACAAAGAATCCAAACAGAAATGCCTAGGGAGAGGAAGAACAGCCAGAAGGTGAGACAAAGACAGAACATGAGAAGTAATCTCAGTTGGCAGGCCCAGACAGCCACAATAGAGTGATAGGGTAGAAATTTGTTGAGAGAGATTTTCAGGACACTGCTATCCACACAGAAGACAGGGTAGGCATTATGCAGTTCAAAGCACAACCCTCTGTTACTGCTTCTGTCAAATGCCTATGCATGGCAGCAATAGTTTTTCCTCATGTCATTTATACTTGTATCTAAACAGTAGCCAGCCATCTTTATACACTTCAAATCTTCCAGAAGGGGAGGACTGTGCTTTCAAACACAGGTGCTTTAGTTACTTGCAATATTTTACAAATGGTAAATAAAACTAACATTCCATCTGGTGACATAAGTTACCACCATTTGTTTGACAAGAGCTTTCAAGAGCAAGGGGTGAGATGTTTTCATTTGTCCGAGTGGAGACTACAAAAAGCAAATAAAAATGAGCGAGGAGTAATATCTAGTTGATTTACAGGAGTAAATATTGTGTATGTGCCATAGTGCAGAATTCCAGGAAGCTGCTTCTGCACCAAACAGGACTCTGCAGAGGTTTACGTGCTTATTCTGTGCACTTTGGCCCACTTCCCAAAGGAAGTGTTGGGGCCTAAATTCATTGAAAGAAATAGAATCGAGATGCATTAATACCTTTGAGGACTCAGCCTTGTCTGATTATGTCCTATGAAAACCCTGAAGTTATAATCATAGTAGAAAATTAAATAATGCCAGGCAACATTCCCAGGTACTGAAACATAATCATTAATACTGTTAAATTTTTAACTTAGTCTCTGGCGTGATTTTGTCCTGTGCCAAAGGATTCTTGGCCATGGGTTGTGAGTTTTCATGGAAGTAGGATCATTCCCAGGAAGTAGTTTGGATACAAGCACCTTGTTCTGGAGTGTGGAAGAGTTTATTACTGGGGACATAGGCTGTTTCAAGCCAGGTGCCAGAAAGTGTAGCCCTGCATATGATTCATAGAGGTAGTCTGAATGGCTCTGGGAGAGGTTGAGAAGCAGAGCTGAAGGTTCAGGGCTGCCTTCAAACCAAAACATGGATTCCCCAAGGAACAGAAAATTCATCACATTTCCAGGAATGAGAGAAGGACAGACTGGGAAAAATCATGTGCATCCCATAGTAAATCTTTCATGGCAAAGTACAGATCCACTCAAATTCATGATTTAATTTGAAGTGATCTTCTGTTAGCTTACAGTTTTTTGGCAATAATAATGAAAGTGTATGTGCCTTTCGGGAGGGCACTGAAAAGTGATGAAATACTTTGGCAATGACAGGGGTGGGGGTGAATACCACACAGTACTGTACATGTCAGAATCCTACTGAACCAAAATTATTTGCACTGCTGAATCTGGCCTCTATTGCAAGAGATGATTTTGGGCACATATGTTACTATACAATATAGAAAACATACCTAATAATAATCTGTATCACCCATGTATGTCTCCCTTAATAAAAAATACAGGCCATGGTGGTTTGATTTTTGTTCTCTTAATTTTAAATCCTAATACAGTCCTTAAAAAATGTTGGGTTCTACAGTTGAAGTTGCCTGAAGAATATGCATTTCTATGATTTTTCTAGGGCTTATATGAAATGCTTTTTTTCATTTACTGTATGATGAAGTGAAAATTGGGTTTGGATACAGACCTAGAGGGCAGAGGGGCCCAAGGCTGTTGGTTGATATTCAAGTATCACCTGCTGCAAGCTCAGGAGTGTTGCATCCCAACCAGAAGGAAGTGCAGCAGGAGGGCCAGGAGACCTCCTTGGATGAATAAGGAGCTCCTGAGGAAAATTCAATTGAAAAAAAAGGCTTATAATGAGTGGAAGCAAGGACAGGTGGCATGGGAAGAGTACAGGGATGTTGTCCGAGAAGCTAGGGAGCAGGTTAGGATAGCTAAGGCTCAGTTAGAATTAAACTTAGCTAGAGGTATTAGAGATAACAGGAAGGGATTCTACAGGTATATAGCAAACAAAAAACAGACTAGGGAGAATGTAGGCCCCCTCAGGAAGCTCTCGGGAGAACTGGCTACACAGGATTTGGAGAAGGCTGAGGTTCCGAATGACTTCTTTGCCTCAGTCTTCACTGGCAAAGGCTCTGACCAAACCACCCAAGTCTTGGAAGGCAGATGCGGGGACTGTGAGAATGAAGACCTTGCGCCCAGTGCGAAGCCACTGGCCATCATATTTGAGAAATCCTGGCAGTCAGGTGAAGTTCCCGATGACTGGAAAAAGGGAAATATAACCCCCATTTTCAAGAAGGGGAAAATGCATGACCCGGGGAATTACAGACCAGTCAGTCTCACCTCTGTGCCTGGCAAAATCTTGGAGCAGATTCTCCTGGGTGGCATGCTAAGGCACATGAAAAACAACAAGGTACTTGGTGACAGCCAGCATGGCTTCACTAAGGGGGAATCCTGCCTGACCAATTTGGTGGCCTTCTATGATGGGGCTACAGAACTGATGGACAGGGGTAGAGCAGATGATGTCATCTACCTGGACTTCTGCAAAGTGTTCGACACTGTCCCACACGACATCCTTGTCTCTAAATTGAAGCGACATCAATTTGATGGATGGACCACTCGGTGGATAAAGAACTGGATGGATGGATGCACACAAAGAGTTGTGGTCAATGGCTCAATGTCCAGCTGGAGACCAGTAACGAGTGGCGTCCCTCAGTGATTGGTGTTGGGACCAGTCTTGTTTAACATCTTTGTCAGTAACATGGACAGTGGGATTGAGTGTGCCCTCAGCAAGTTTGCCGATGACACCAAGCTGTGTGGTTCTGTTGATACACTGGAGGGAAGGAATGCCATGCAGAGGGACCTTGACATGCTTGTGAGGTGGGCTGATGCCAACCTCATGAGGTTTAACCATGCCAAGTGCAAGGTCCTACACCTGGGTCGAAGCAATCCCAGGCACAGCCACAGTTTGGGCAGAGAAGAGATTCAGAGCAGCCCTGCGGAGAAGGACTTGAGGGTGTTGGTTGATGAGAAAATGAACATGAGCCAGCTTCAGTGTGCGCTTGCAGCCCAGAAAGCCAACCGTATCCTGGGCTGCATCAAAAGGAGCATGACCAGCAATTCGAAGGAGGTGATCCTGCCCCTCTGCTCTGCTCTTGTGAGACTCACCTGGAGTATTGTGTGCAGTTCTGGTGTCCTCAACATAAAAAGGACATGGAACTGTTGGAACAAGTCCAGAGGAGGACCATGAGGGTGATCAGGGGACTGGAGCACCTCCCGTATGAAGACAGGCTGAGAAACTTGGGGCTGTTCAACCTGGAGAAGAGAAGGCTGCATGGAGACCTCATAGCAGCCTTCCAGTATCTGAAGGGGGCCTATAGGGATGCTCGAGAGGGACTCTTCATTAGGTACTGTAGTGACAGGACAAGGGGTAACGGGTTAAAACTTAAACAGGGGAAGTTTAGGTTGAATATAAGGAGGAAGTTCTTTACTGTTAGGGTGGTGAAGCACTGGAGTGGGTTGCCCAGGGAGGTTGTGAATGCTCCATCCCCGGCAGTGTTCAAGGCCAGGTTGGACGAGGCCTTGGGTGGTATGATTTAGCGTAGTGTGTCCCTGCCCATGCCAGGGGGGTTGGAACTAGATGATCTTAAGGTCCTTTCCAACCCTAATGATTCTATGGTTCTATGTCTATAATAGTTTTTACTGAGATTAACTGGCTCATCTTAATATTTTTTTATAACATTGCACATAAAATAAACATGGTATGTTTATTGTCAGTTTTACTTTTGTGCTTTTTTGGTTTTGTGATTGTTTGGGTTTTGGTGGGATTCTTTTTTGTTTCTGTTCATGATATTGTTGGAGTGTATTAAAGAAAGAAAGGAGAAAACTTGCTTTTTATGGGTTAGAATAATTTCAGTTTTGAGATACATCCTTGGTACAGGTAGAAATTTCTAGACCAAAGAGGTTGACAGATATTGATGTCTATTACAATATCTCCCAAATTCTTTCCCCCGCCCTCCCCCCCATCATTTCTCAGTGCAGAAATTAAAGACTTGATCCTACTGAAATAAGAACATAAATTTTAATTATGTTAGGCCCTTGAATAGGAAAAGTTTATTCTATATTAGTTCATCAGTAAGCATAATTTCCTAACAAACTTTTAACCATGGTAATGTACTGTAACCTCCACAATAGGTCTTTCTGAATATAATTATCTCAGGTAAAATTGATCATATAAAAATAATCACCTCTGATCTTTCATCACTTGCTGTTGAAACATTTTAACTTCTGTTCAGACTATGGGAAATTAGGTTATAATCCAGTTTATACTGACATTGTACATCAGAAATAGGTTTTAAAGCTCTTTCTTTGACTATATGTATATGTATAGGTAGGGTAAAAAGAAATTCACTTTCTGCTTTTTGTTCAGGAAAGGGTTTACAAGTCTGAGATCTCTGTCAGAGAAATTCCAGGAATCTATAAGATCTATTTTAAGAAAATGGTTTTTACTTGTAATGATTTCAAGAGTTCCAAGTAGTATTTGAAAATTTCAAAATATCTGTATGTTTTAACATTAATTTCTCGATAACATGGTGCATTAAAAGATTGTTTTAACATGTGTTTTTAACTGAAAAACAATCTTTTAATTACAATAGGTTTGCCTACTTCTACTAGTAATAGTTTTTCAGTAGTTAGCCTGACAAGTCCCCATGACCAATACATTTTTTGAAGGTTTACTAAATTCTTTTCCACTAAGGATATTTAAAATTGGAAATAAACATGGTGCTTCCTTCTCCTTTAACATGCCTTTCTTTTCAAAGAGGATCATAGAACATATCTTTTTCTTCACAAGGTTTGTGGTCTCTCCCTTACCATCCACAATCTTGTAAAGTTTTAAGTCCATTTTGAAAGAGTGCATCAAACTCTACAACAAGTCAAAGACTTCCATGATACAGCCTTATTCCTTGTTCAGGTTGTTAATAAAACCTATTTGTACAGTAAATAGCCAGCTAAATTTACCTTGCACTGTAAACTAGAGTGAAGACAGTTCTGCATGCCATTCTGCATGTTCTGTGATTTCTGTTCTTATTTGTACTCAGTCACTCTATATTTTACACTTAAAGAAAATATATTTATGAGGAAGGAGTTTATCTGTTTGTGATAACTGGCTTTCCAAATGGTTTTCTCCAGGTGCTGTTGTAGAAATCCACTAGCTGCTCCACCAATTCTGAGCTGCTGTCTGCTTAACAGATTTTTTGTTGTCTTCCATCATTTGCAAAGAATAAGACAAAAAAAAAACAGAACCCAAAAAAAAACAAACCACCAAACAAAAAAAGAGATTCTTTTATGTCCAGTTGCCATTCTCCAGGTTCTAGGAAATGTCATTGAACTTTCTGTGTTTAATGTGGTGACTACCCAGGAGCTTGGTGAGCCTGGCAGCCTTGGCAGGCATTCTTGACAGCTTGTCAAGCCTGAGGCTACTACATGTTGTCTTCCCTCTCAATAATTAATAATTAATTAGAAGACATGATTTTTTAATGATGGACTGATTTAAACGTACTGGTTTTGGTGGGATTGTATTTTCTAAAACATTCATTTTTTGAAAGCAAGAAAGACAAGTAAGAGAAACGATGTACATGCTTTCAAACAAGTCAGACAAAAGTCACAGGAGGAATAGAGGCCTATCGTAAACATACCTTCATCTGCGTATATAAGGATGCATTTGCACAAAAGGATTTTAGTCCCTGCTGGCCAAACACAAGTAACTAAACACCTGTTTGTAAGCTGAGAAAAACAAACACAGCTTGAATCACTTCATTTAAGGATTTCCCATGCATGCAAAGCACAAATCCCAAAGCAGGATTTATTATTAGTTTTTTTAATCAGCTGGTATATTCTGAGGAAATGTAGGAAAATTATGGCCTTAATTTTCAAAGGCACTACATGGAGCCACAGAACAGGAAAGGAAAAAGGAAGCCATTGTTAATTAAGGTGAATCCAGCATTCTCCTGGTATGCTTCATTTCCATGTTATTATATGCATGACGTATTTACTACGTGTTGCACACTATGTACTATATACTGTATATTGTATGCTGTGTGCTATATATTATATCTATTTCTGGTTTGTATACTTCCCCTTACATTTCATTTAGCCTTTTGCTCTCTTCTTTCAGTGTCCCAAGTTCAACGAAGACTGGATATTGCTGCACTAGTGGCAGAAGTTCACAATCACCCCTTGGAGCACAGTCGCCAGCTTTAAAATATACATCTGTTTTTCTTATCCACTGCCTAAGGAGCACCTTTCAGAACAGCAAGAGGTCATCCCAAATATACCAAATAGAGAAATGTTTGGAACAGTTCTGATTGAAGTCCCTTCCTCTGTAGACATTAGATGCTTTTTTATCAAAACCTGTTTCTCTATATTCAGGATTCAGAAACTGATCCTACAGAGAGATACCTGCATGTTTCATCAAGACACAATATCAGCTTGGTTTCCAGGAACATTGCATCTACAAAGAAACAGAACTTTTCCTGGGGTGATATTATTCCCTTTTATGTAGATGATAAAATATCAACAGTTGAAAAGTGATTTTACACTATGCACAACAGCAGCATGACAGCTCCATACTGAGCTGCAGTCCTTATTATACTAAGCCTCCCTGAATGAAACTATATTTAGTTTAGTAAATGCAATTCTGCTTCTGTTATTCCTTCGAGGGAGGGAGAGGAATCATCAATATTAATCAACATATTTATTAATTTTGAGACACCAGTGCCTTTTTGTATCTATTTAACATTTGTGAAAGCTTCTGTGTCTGTTATTAAGAAATAAGATTACATATGTAAATATCCATTCCCACACCTTCAGACTTGATAGCACTCTCAGAAATAACCACCTAAATGGTAATCCAGCCACAAACAGAGGCATTTCCACACATGCAGTCTGTAACTTGAGACTAATTCTTAATCATCTAGCACAAAAGTTCAATATGAGAATAGAAGTATTGTGGTTTTGGTTATTTTGATTCTTCTTTTACTATTATTATGTGGTAAATATCACCATATAATGATGGTGTAAAAGTTGTGATCTCTTAGTTCTATGAAAAAGAAAATGTATTTGCACAAAAGGAGTACCCAGTATATCTCGTTATCTAAATCCAATTGCTGAAGTTGAACTCCTATTGAGGACCAAGACTCGATTGATGGATTGTAATTTCTAAGGCTAATTAATTTCTTGTTGGACCAGTCTAGCTTGTTTGCCATATCATGTGGAAATAAATCTCAGGTACCATCCAAACTTGTGTTGCTTCCCTTTATAAGGATTTTAAGGTGTCAGTTTCCAATATCTTGTTACAGGCACTATTTGGTGAAATTATAACAGTAAGACTCACAGAAATACCATTTTCTGACAAAAAGAGGATGGGAATATATCTTGACAGGTTGACTAGCTTATTTCTGCCTAAAGTCAGCAGTGACTGTGCCAGTGTTGTTCTGGATGGGTTTTTTTATCAGTCTTCTCACAGAAACTTCCAGTGATGAGTATTGGATGCTGACTCTTGATGGTCTCTTTGAGTGCTTCAGTATTATTAATGCTACAGGAGATTTCTGTTTTGTGTGTGTAACCTATATCTGCTTTCACAAGTGGTGTCAAAAAAATAGATTAAAATATCTCAGAGAAAATGCTTTAAATGTTTCCCTATGCCTTTAACAAACATTATCTAGAACACCCTGAAAAATGGTGGCTTATTATTTTAAAAAATTTAGTGTGCATTTTTGTACAATTGTTGAAGTCTGTAGTGTAAAGACTGTAACTGTGTACACACAATGATTTTGTACAGATGCTATATGCGTGATCCATTTCACTACAAAATATTAATAAAAATACACAGATTTTATAGCCTGAGGGGTAAGAAGTATCTGGCAGGTTAATTAACTGAACAGTAATCCAGAAGGAAATGTATTCCAGTGGAGAGAGTGGAACACTTTCCCTTTCCAATTGATCATATTTAGTTAAGAGGATTGGCAGTAGTCTGCAATTCACTCAGGTGCTGCTTTGGGCAGGGGCTGTGTTACTTAATCTAATCGTTCTTTTTCTGCTTTGATGTTGATAAAGCCCCCTGAAACTCATTTTCCTTAATTGTGTTATAATAGAAAGAGTGCCCTAGGGACAATAAAAAAAAGATTGAACCCCAAAAGACCAAATCCATTTGCTACAATTGGATTGTGTTAGGTTATGTAATAAAAACTCATCTGCACACCCACAAATGAGCAGAGAGACACAGTGGCAGGTGGGCACCCAAATAATACCCTGCCAGACTACTCCCAGGCCCATCACAGGAGCCACAAGTCCATCAAAAAAAATATCTCAGAGGCCCTCTTTCCCTGTCACTCTTCTGCTCCACAGGACGGGGAGAAAATGGAAGGAAGGTAAGAAGGCTTGCAGACATTGATAATGAAAGTTTAACAAGAAAAGCAACAACTGTGTGTATAAGCAAAACAAGATGAATTAATTCATTGCTTCCCATCAGCAGGCAGATGTCCAGCTAGTTCCTGGAAAGCAGGGCCTCAGCACACCTAAAGGTTACTTGGGAAGTCAAATGTCCTCCCTTTCCTTCTTTCTTTGAGGTCTTTGTTGCTGAACATAGTGCGATGATGTAGAGTATCTCTCTGGTCAGTTTGGGTCAGCTGTTCTAGTTGTGTCCCCACCCAACTTCTTGCACACACCCAGCCTATTAGTCTTTGGTGAGGAGAGGGACAGAAAGCTTTGACATCCTTCACCCGGGTCAGGACAACCCCTGCTGTCAATACCAGCTGCGGGATGAAGGGATTGAGAGCAGTCTGGCACAGGAGGTGGGGGTACAGGTGGATGGCTTGAAGCCTGGAAAGCCAGCTGTATTTTTTCTGTCTAAAGCTATATAAAAAGAATCATGGCCAACAGGCTGAGGGAGGTGATTGTTTTTTGTTCTGGTAAGATCTCATCTAGAGTACTGTTTTCAGCCCTGAAGTCTAAATGGACTTTTTTAACAGGGCTTGTGATGATAGGATAAGGGATAATGGTTTTAAACTAAAATAGATTCTGACTAGATGTATGGAAGCTTTTTTTCCAATGTTGGTGGTAAAAGGCACAGTTTGCCCACAGAGGTGGTAGATGCCCCATCCCTGGAAACATTCAAGGTCAGATTGGATGGAGCTTTGAGCAAACTGATCTAGCTGAAGATATCCCTGCTTACTTCAGGGGGGTTGGACTAGATGCCCTTTTAAGGTCCTTTCCACCAAAATTATTCTATGATTGTGCAAGTACTCCTCAGCAATTGCCAAAACATAGGTGTGTTATAAACACTGTTTTGGCCACAAGCGCAAAGCATGACACCGCATGGGCTGTGCCAAACCAATTCCAGCTAGGGAAGTGTCCTGGGTTCAGCAGTAGCAGTCATTTTTTCTCCTTCTTGGTAGCTAGTGTAGTGCAGTGTTTTGACTTTCAGCTCGGGAACAGAGCTGATAACAAGGATGTTTTGGTTTGGCCAAGGACTTTGTGAGCCTCATGCTCTGCCAGGGGGAGAGGGAAGCCAGGAGGAAGCAGAGACAGGACACCTGACCCAAACTGACCAAAGAGGTATTCCATACCACAGCACGTCATGCCCAGGATGTAACTGGGAGTTAGCCGGAAGGGCTGGGAGACTGTGGGGTTGGAGGAGGTATCGGTCGGTGCTTGGTCGGGCTGAGGGGGGGCAAGTTATCGGTCGGCTGGTGCTGAGGTGTTGTATTCTCTTCCCTTGTTATTTCCTTTATCATTATTATTATTGGTGGTAGCGGTAGTGATTTGTGTTATACCTTAGTTACTAAACTGTTCTTATCTCAACCCGTGGGAGTTGCATTCTTTTCGATTCTCCTCTCCGTCCCTCCGAGAGCAGGGGGAGGGCAAGAAAGGGGGGGGAAGTGAGCGAACGAATTGCCTGACTGGGTTTAAACCACGACAGGAAGATCAAGTCATACTATCTGGCAAGCAGGGAGGATCAGGTTGTCAGCAGGTGTGGCATTTCACGACATGGACTCAAGCTGAGGAGGAGACTCAAATCCAACTTTATTACAACCAAGCCCTTTTTATCCCCCTGTTCAGTACTTTCCCAAACATGCCGCATTCAGCCTCACTGGTCCTTGCAAAACTCTCCAGGTAAACATTCCAGTCACAGTGCTGAGCACACGTTGTCCACACAGCAACAATTTCACCTTGTTGCTTCAGACCCTCTCAAAACCCCCACATCCTCTGGCCTCCAACTGAGATTCCTGCCAGAACTACATCCTGGCCCATCTCCTCAAGGCTTGTTTTTAGACCTTCCCTGTCCTTCAACGCCCCAACTCATCACCCCAGGGCTAGTCAAGCACCAAGGCCTCAGACCTATTCCCAAACTGTTCATGCAAATCTTATTGCCTTCACCCCACACAAGTGGGACCAGAGGAGTCCTGGCCAAAGAGGCTACAGGGCCAGGGGGCTTCCAGGAGTGACATGTATGTGTGTGAGAACAATAGGGGTTTGCTACTGAGGACGACAGCAAGTGACACAGTGAGCTCTGTGTGTGTGTGCATGTGTGTTGAATGAGACAGACTACTAGCAGTCTCTGGCATGTATATGCCCGAGTGCCAGAAACAGGGAGACCCACGTCCAGGGACAGCAACTGGGCAGACAGGTTCTGAGCTCAGTTTTTATGCTGCAAATGTATATATATGTATATATTCTCACTTGTGGTCCTTCATACTGCTCAACCAGTGAGGGGAGTCATTGGGCTTGTCTGTGTTTGGGTGAGGGCTGAATGTGTGAGTCTGTGTTGATCTGTGTTACTGGTCATGTATATATGTCTATCTATCTGCAGTATACACATGTGTTTGTGCTTACTGGGAAAAATATGCTCATCCTCACTACTGTTTGGATTTGGGGACATGGAGTTATGGCAGGCTTGCCTCTCTTGTGCTGTTGAATCTAAGCTATTTCCCTAACAGATTATTTCTTTCTGCCTGAAGGAAACATAGAATCATAGAGTCATAGAATCGTTAGGGTTGGAAAGGACCTTAAGATCATCTAGTTCCAACGCCCCTGCCGTGGGCAGGGACGCCTTACGCTAAATCATATCACTCAAGGCCTCGTCCAACCTGGTCTTGAACACATGCTGGAGATAGGCCTATAAAGTTCTCATAGTCATAGAGATATTTGGTGAAGTAGTTTCTGTCAGCTTTTCCAAGGACGTAAGTCAGTGGAAAAGCACTTGTAAATAGAGAATAGCTCCGGAGGATCAGGTAGATGTGAATGCTTGTTAATTGAAATCAGTAGCTTTGCTTGTTATAAAATAAAGAAAACATCACAGTGGAGTTGAAAGTTGTGTAACAACTCTTGAATGTTACATTCATGAGCAAGAGCAAAAAAATGCATCATAGCTGTATGGCAGGCAAAAGGCCAAGTTTACAAATAAATTTTTGTATGTTTTTTTTTTAGACTAGTCACAGACAAAGAGTGTTCAATTACATGTTACTGATGAGGTTACCAATCTTATACTCACATAACTAGAAAATTATCTTTTATTTTTACAGAAAATATTATATCTTAATTCAGAAGATTTCTGCCAATGTAATTCTACTTTTGCCTCTAACTTCTGTTTAAAAGGACAGCTAAAATGGAAGCCCATGCTTATCCCTCCTGGTACTCATTCATCACAGTTCCCAACTTCTCACAAGGCAGAAAGTCCTGTTTTCACTGAATCTGAAAATGTAATATAGAATCATAGAATAGTTAGGGTTGGAAAGGACCTTAAGATCATCGAGTTCCAATCCCCCTCCCGTGGGCAGGGACACCTCACATTAAACTATGTCACCCAAGACTCTGTCCAACATGGCCTTGAACACCACCAGGGATGGAAGATTCACAACTTCCCTGGGCAACCCATTCCAGTGCCTCACCACCCTAAAAGGAAAGAATTTCTTCCTTATATCCAATCTAAACTTCCCCTGTTCAAGTTTTAACCTGTTACCCCCTGTCCTATCACGGCAGTCCCTAATGAAGAGTCCCTCTCCAGCATCCTTATAGGGCCCCTTCAGATACTGGAAGGCTGCTATGAGGTCTCCATGCAGCTTTTTCTTCTCCAGGCTGAACAGACCCAACTTTCTCAGCCTATCTTCATCTGGGAGGTGCTCCAGTCCCCTGATCACCCTCATGGCCCTCCTCTGGACTTGTTCTAACAGTTCCATGTCCTTTTTATGTTAAGGACACCAGAACTGCACACAATACTCCAAGTGAGGTCTCACAAGAGCAGAGCAGAGGGGCAGGATCACCTCCTTCGACCTTCCGGTCATGCTCCTTTTGATGCAGCCCAGGATATGGATGGCTTTCTGGGCTGCAAGTGCACACTGCTGGTTCATGTTCATTTTCTTGTCAACCAGCACCCCCAAGTCCTTCTCTGCAGGGCTGCTCTGAATCTCTTCTCTGCCCAAACTGTAGCTGTGCCTGGGATTGCTTCGACCCAGGTGTAGGACCTTGCACTTGGCATGGTTAAACTTCATAAGGTTGGCATCAGCCCACCTCACAAGCGTGTCAAGGTCCCTCTGGATGGCATTTCTCCCCTCCAGCGTATCAACCAAACCACACAGCTTGGTGTCATCAGCAAACTTGCTGAGGGCACACTCAATCCCACTGTCCATGTCAGTGGCAAAGATGTTGAACAAGACCAGTTCCAACACCAATCCCTGAGTGACACCACTTCTTTCTGGTCTTCAGCTGCATGTTGAGCCATTGCCCACAGCTCTTTGCATGGAGCAATCCAGCCAGTTCTTTATCCACTGAGTGTTCCACCTATCAAATTGATGTCTCTCTAATTTACAGACTTAAATATAAAATGTAAAGCAACCTTGACTAAAACCAAGTCAACTGGGCAAAATAGCAGAATTCTGCCTGAGGAAGCATTATGTAGGGAAGGAATACAATGAATTGGAAATAGACATCCCCTAGAAGGCACTGACCCTAAATGTTTCTCACATTAATACTTTGTAGACAAGCAAGTACAGAAGATGTCCAGTTCCTCATTTTGCTTTTCCACTTCTTCCAAATATATGATTCCAGATTTCTAGAAAGCGGAAAGAAGAGAGTTCTGCTACACCATTCTAAAACCTGAGTGGTTAACTGTGCTTCATTTTGCTAAAGCAAAACTTCACCAAATGATATAGTGGGTCTGTAATTAATGTCCAAATGAGATAAAAAAAAAGCCAGGCCCTTTCACCTTTTTACTGAGGCTCTTTTATGAAAGTAGTCACAAGGTTTTGGTGACAAGAGCGAGCCAGCACCTAGCAGATCAGTTAGTATGTAAGTAACAAGCAGGTGCAATATTAATAAAATGCACAAAAGGACCCAGAGCTCTGTGTCATGCCATCAATTCCCTGGATTGTGGTAGATATTGATAATAAATAAATGTCGCATTCTGCTGCTGATTAATGTGTTAGTAAAAGTACAAAGTTACAGCAGCAGAATCTAAAACCTTACCAGAGCTATGAAAAATCCATAAAAGGGGCTCAGTCCTTCTTAGATTAATACCACCACCTTGTCATATGGAATTTTAGAAGGACAGCTTGTGTGAAAGACTGTATTTAAATTTTCTATCCTCAAGTGGCAAAGTGTTCATGTTGAGCATTTTTGTTGTATTTTATATACATTTGTATTCACTTTCTTTAGTATAAGAGCAAACATGGACAACAAAGTTTATATACATCGTATATAAGTTCACTCATCTAAAAATTTAAAAGGGGTAAAAATCACTTTATCAGTAGTGAGTCACTGAACCAGATTTACTTCCTCTTGTAACTTAAAAAAAATAAAGAGAGAAAAGAAAGATTATTTTGGTTCCTAAATACTGATTTACTATTTTCTCTGAAGGTTCTGAAGATGTTCTCTACAATGGAAATTCCTATGGCCTTAATTTCAGTGAGAAAATGGCAGATTGATCCTCTTAAAAGTCTATTCAGAGACTTTATATGAAACCAGCTGGCTCTTATGTCAGATAATAGCATCCAGATGAGAGGTGGCAATAAGTAACTGGGGGGCAGTGACATCTTAAAAAGACAGCCCTTTCTGCAGTAGCACTAGAATAGTAGCCCACATTGCCATCTTTTAGCAAGATTTAGTAGCTGTTGTTTAGAGAAGCACCTGCATGGCTAAAGAAGTTTTGGATCAGAACTAGCTTGTGGCTGCTTTCTTGGTATGTGGCTCGCTTGGAATGCTGTTTTTCACTGATTAAATGACTAAAACAAAAGTTAGTTATTGCACCAACTATCTTCTAAATTCCTAAGTCTCTTTCCAGAATTATTCCTTCATACTGAGAATAACTCCAATCTGTTGCAGGAAAAATTATTCCTATTATGAAAATTAAACCATGAACTTAAAATAATAAATTATAAAAGAATTCATACAAAAATTGACTTTATTTAGAAATAATACATTAATATGTAAATTAAAAAGGAGAAAAAAAAAGTCTTTCTGGATAAGAATTCAGTATATAAAGTGCCTATAACCAGAATATCTGGGTGCTCATATAATAGGAATAAATAAAAGTATTGACTTGTATTGTACACAATATACAAACAAAAAATGTAAAATTTTTATCATTGTGTGGGGAACACATTTATTATCTTAGCCCATCAAAAATGAAAGGCAAGTTTTGTCTTATTTTGACTGACACGAAAAAAACAACAACAACAAAAACCAAAACAGAACCCTAAACAAAAACCCTGTAAGTCTTCCTTGAATACAGTAAAAGGATGTAGCTCTCCTAGAAAACTTGCATTAATTTCAATCTTTATTTTTTTTTATCTTATCTTTTGGGGGGGAGAGGTGCTTGTATAAATCTGGTCAAGAAAAGGATCAGTCACAACAAAATGTAAAAACCCAAAGGATGCTGTAAAATGAAATATTAGTATTTATTTTAATAAAAAATATTTTCTCTGTATCCAGTACTCTTAGAAATGGGAAGAAGATGTTGCATAGCAGCATGTTCTTAATCTCTCTTTTCTAGTCTTCTCAGTTATATATGTTAACATAGCTACAGCTCAGCTTTCCAAAATTTTGACCACTTCCACAGTTCCAGTACTCCCAACTGCCTCAGCCAAAAGGCCAAAACTGTGGTATAGAATTTAAGGTGAGAAATGGTTACCGTGGTCTAAGCCTTGTGTTGCAAATTGGTAGAGTGCCTTTCTGATACGCGATTACCCATTGTTCTCCTTTGCCAAATTGAATGGCTGAGTTTTGAGATTCACCTAGCAGCATTCGATGAATTGAAAAATAGTGACTGCAGCTTGCTGGATGAGAGATAAAACACCCTTTGGTTGTGAAGCGCAGGAAAGACAGGGAACTGTTACAAGCAGCCTTTATGGAAATTGATCTTTAAAATAATGAAACTACTAAATAAACAACATCATTACCTGGAGAAAGAAGAAATTAAAAAAAAAAAATTAAAAAAAAAAAATCACAGAATAGATGGCTACAAGAAGAAAATGAACACTGACATTTGTCTGTTTATTTATGTATATTTTTTTTTGGCATCTATGAAAGTTCTGAGTAGCACATGGAAAGAGGTAAAGTAAGCCAGGATTCAGTTAAAATACTGGAATTTAGAGAAAACACCAAATTAAAGGTCTTGTAGTGTTTCACTGGCTGTTCCTATGTTCCTTTAATGGCCTTATTTGACTTATTTAATATGTTTGTTTTACCATAGTGGAGATGACAATTTGCCTTTCAGGAAAGTAGAAGTTCTTCTGCAGCATATGCTAACATCTTGGTTTATCTATCTTGACTATGTCATGAATAGGCAAAAAAGAAAAAAGAAGAAAAATCTACAACAGTAACACAGTTTAGCAGCAATTTTTAAAATTAAAGTAGGCTTGAGGCAATCACAATGACCGACAAATTTACATGAAAGACAGCAACTTTTGCATCCATTTACAGCATTTTTCTTCTACTACATTGATTATAAACTTAAAACAAATGATGGTTGGTATGAACATGTTCTTATTGCATAATCTATTCCTGATAAGAGGTCTTGAAGCTTTAGATTACTTCAATTGGAAAATGAATGAGTTGGGCCTTTGTAATATGTATGATCTGTACATGCTACAAGGCTTTATTTCTTGAACAACACGGTGAATTTACTCCTTTGGAAGATATGATTCATATGTCCTGAAGACACTCTACCTTGTAGAGTAATTATCATACAAATTCAGTAAAAGTTCACTGTTACATCTTTTTCATGTTCAAAACAGTGACCTGAATTATCAGGTAAAAGACAGTAGCAATAGTGAAATCTAATGGATAAAACTTTAGTTCTTTCTCTCTGGAAAAGTTCTTTGCTACCTCTCCACAATTCTCATTCATACAGTCTTTTAAACAAATCTATACAGCAGGAGACAGAACTGGTGCTATGTCAAACTATATGTTATACCAAAAAGAATGCAATTAAGTTCATATCATGGTTGATTAAATGCATTAATCATCATAGCCAACCCCCCAGATTGATGGAAAACATTCCATATCAGCATAGAAGATGCAAGACAAAATTCCTCCTTCTGTTTTTTCTGAATCATATTAATATTATCCATCATTAAATACCATGCAAAAGAATCCAAACTATAGAGAAACCTACTATCTTTTCTAATAAATAAAAGGAAAAGAAAACCTTTGAATTTATTTGACATAAATAGGAAAAAGGAACTGGACAAGGGCTATTAAATGATCACATCCAGTACTCTAATGTAACTGTCAACCAGATACAGGGATATGTGCCCTACCAAATACTGTAATGCCAAACATAAGTATTTCTAAAAATACAAATACACATCCTTATCTGAATCATATACTCGAGTTTCTCCTGAATTACAAAATTACCTTTTATTAACAATAATAAGGACACCTTTGGGATTTTAATACATTTTATGAGGTGGCTTTTCAAATTATCTCAGAAATCAGTCCACATTAAGTCATGCTTACATCATGCCACTTTTCTATAAACACAAATTTTGGGGGAGGAGAGAAGGGAAAGAAATAAAAAGAAAACTTAGAGTACTATAATACTTATGTGACTGCAAGAGTGGTATTCACTTCTGGAGTGTGAACATTTGTCTGGCTAAGTGTCATTATAGTCTGTGGAGATTTAGTTAGTATAACAGATAAATTCTAAAGACTTGATTGAGTGCCCTCAACATAGGCGTCTAGTGCTATTTCAGATGACCTGTGGAAGGCTATCCAGCGTCCAGCTGAGGCTCAGGGACTTGAATCTTCTGTATGGGCTATGTTAACTCTGACAGCTATTATGATATATCATGTCTGTGACAGCCTAGGGTAGTTAAATAATAGCACTAGACATCCAGCTCTAGACAATTCAGTTGATCTGTAAGTGTCTGTTCTCTTGACCTGAAGCTCACTCTAAGGCTTCAGGTTTCAAGAAAAATACCAAACATCAGGACCATACTGACAAAGAATATGTCAACATGCACATGCGTAGTACATATGACTCTTATACTATAGATATGGCACCTCTCTGAGTGGAGGAAGAGGGTACTTAAAATGTTACATACGATAAATATGAAAGATTTTATTACTTCACTCTTAAGCACCTGTTGGCTTATGATGCTTAAAAAAAAAAAGTTATCTATTTTGTTTTCACTAATATTCCATTCTGAAAATATTTGTAGCAGATCTACAACTTTTATACAGATGTACAAATATAAAACTATGATCCTACATACGCATACAAGTTGATTTATTCTCCTGTGCTTTCGCACCTAATCTGCACATTCACAGTAGAATAACAGCCTATTAATACAACTAAAGGCAAGCAAAGTCTAGCAGCTAAATTTCCATTTCTCAGTATTTTTGCAATTGCTAATATGTTTAACTTATGCCTTAGTACCTGCAGGGAAGGCAAGCCAATGGTTGGAATTCTCTTTCTACCTCAGCCAGAAAATTACCACATATGTTGTACAGATCCCTTTGCAAACCAGGATTCCACTAGATATCCAGCAAAGATGCAACAATAAATAAATTACATTGTCCACCATTAGGTGTGCTAAACTAATGATGCCAAAGAGGTTGTAATTGTAAATTGCCAGTGGGTGGAAAATACAAGACGTCTGCTTCCCAATAAGTCCTGGGAGGCAAATCATACTTGGGCAGATGAACAATATAGAGAGAAATGTGTGAAAAAAAATTCTAAAGGGAAGGTAAACTCACACTCCAACATCTGAAATGTTCTTTATGCCACATTTGAAACCAACTAGGGAGGTAAAATTTCAGAGTATTAGGAACTAGGAAAACCTTTGAAGTAGCCTATAAGGGAAGGATGAGTGTCATGTAAAGCAAATAAAAATCTAACCTAAAATAAAGTTTATGAAAAAGTTTTAAACTGAAGATTGAGGAAAAGCCAAGGGGTGTATAAGGGTGAAATAATAAAATCTGCAAGGATTACAAAACCTGACAGAAGTCAATAACATTCAGAAAGGTAATAGATAGAATCAATATCTATAAATAAAATTCTATTGAAGCAGAGGACTCAAAAACTAACAACTAGAACAAGGCCAAATATACAAGTGGTTCTACACAAATTTCAGAAATGTAAAGAATTAGATGGCAAAGATGAAAGTCCTTATTTTAAATAAGATTATTGCCATAGTGAGTATTGAAGAAATATGGTTAAAACCTGAGAACCAGTGCAACACCATAGCTTGGATGCTAGCATACAATTTATATTAGGAATGCCAAAGTTGTATGTGTGGAAAATTGGTACTGTATGTTTAAAAAAAAAATATTAGATTGAAATAGGGGAATATACAAAGCAAATTAATTACTGACAAAGAACATAAAATTTTATTTTATTGAAATCCTGTGCTCAAATAGAATATCAGAAGGGATGTATTTATCAACACCTTGGAACAGTTAGATACAAAATACTGGAGAAAAACATGTTTGCAGGTGCAAGTAATGACTACTAAGTCTATTAAATTACATTAATGAGTCAAATAACATCTGGCTTTGTGTTATCAGGTTATTTTCTGTATATGGAACTCCAGAAAACTTTTGGGAAAAAGTTCTTGAAAAAGTCTACTGTGTTTCATAGTAACAAAGGGTCATTGTACAGATGGATTAATAACTCATAAAAGAGGCAACAAAGGGTTAGATATATTGTCTTTCTCCTGCTGAATCCCACTGTAGGAGAATTAAGAGTGAAATTTCTGAGTAATTTCTGCTAAGACTTGTGCTGGTCAATATATTCAGAGGATGAATAGTTAGGTGATAAAGCTTATTGCTGATACACTGTTACTGAGAGCTATAAAAAAATGTCTGTGCAAAGAGTTACAGAAGGAACTTAGGCTGCAAAGTGAAATAAAATGGCAGACAAAATTCTGTGTTGGTAGGTGGAAAAAGTACACATGAGGAAGAACAACAGAAACCAAATGTATACAATTATTTTCTTTAAATTAGCCATTAGCAATTATGAAAGAGATCTTGCAGTCTTTGTAAAAAAATAAAAAAAAAACAAAACAACAACAACAAAAAAAATCCCAAAACATATCAGCTTGAAGCTGAGTACTGGCAAAAATAAAATTAGAATGCTATGAATCATTAGGAAAGGAACAAACCAGAAATCATAATTACCTCACTGCATAAATATAAGGTGGAGTCACATTTTTTCTACCAACTATAACAAAGACTTTGGTACCTAAAAAAAAAAAAAAAAAGTATACAGAATAATAAAATAAAAAAAAAAATAGTTCAGGGAGAAAATGTAGGATGTCCATTATTACAGAAAAGCTTAGATGTGAAGAGAGATTGAATAAATTAGGATTCTCCAATATGGGGGGGGGAAGGGACATAGGGGTTTATAACACATACCTGTTAAAAAAAGAAAGCCCTAGAGAACTAAAGAGGTGTTAAATAAAAATTAAAAAAAAAAAAGCCAACTTAAAATATTTGGAGAAAGAATAACCAATAACACAATGAGAAAAAAAAAGTTTTTGTTTTAAAAGAAGGAAATTTGTACTCACTTCTCATGACCCAAAGGCACCAACAGACTTTGCAACTTCTTCCCCTCTCCTACGGCTTTCGCTGCTCCAACCCAGCTCTGATATGTTGCTGCTGCAACCTTAGGTCAGACTACTGAGAAAAGAGCTACATGAGAAAGAGACATGAGAAACATTAAATACACTCCTCCATCCTTTGCTTCAGAATTGCATTTAAGTTCACAGTCTTGCCCTTGACTGATCTGCTTTGCAGGTGTACCTGCACCTGGCCATGTGCCTTACTAGTGCTGACCCACTAACCTGACCAGCATGCTTGATTATGGTCCTGATTTAAAGTTTGGTCTTGCTTAGCAGTAGTGGCTGAAGCTAGTTAATTACTACCTTCTCTGCTCAGCCTGTTTAGGTACAGTGGGATGACCCCCCTTTGTGAAGCTACTGCCCCTGCTTCCCTTGCTGTCTTTGGTTCTTGGCTCACACATAGAAAAATAAAATCACAGAGCTATCATAGAGGGAAGAATAAGACTCATGCCTAAGCAGTGTTGTGTTGATACGAAGTTCCTCTGATCATGACAGAAGATTGATTTTGATACTGCTTTGTATGAGCATTGGGCTGCTTTCTGTAGAAGACTGGGACCAAACAGTTTTCATGGCCAAGGTATGCAAACCTTTGCCTAATTGACAAATGCTATTTGTTTTCTATTGATACATTAGATTTTAGTAAAAGGTGATTGATTGATTGATTGATTTGTCTATTTACATACCAACATACATATCTATATATATACATAACATAAATACATTTGCAGTACCAACTGTGATTATTCTCCATTATGGTTCAGTATTTATTGATGCCATTTAGTGAAGTTTTAAAGCTTTAATAATGCATTTTTCATACGATCTCACAGAGACACCAAAACCTTCCTCAAGTTATTCTGCAGTTTTCCATTTCAAATTCAAGTGCATTTCATAAAAGTCTTGTTCTGACCAGAAAGATAAACATAAACAGTCATATCTAATTTTTTTTTTTTTTGTATTTCTTCAGTAACAAAAAATTAGTAAAAACAAATGAAAGAAAGCACTATCGGTGATCATTTTGTTGAAAGAAAATGTTGGGGTTTTAGGGCAAACCTACAAACTCTGGGAACAAAGTTAGGGAAAAACATGTATGCACACTTTGATAATTGTAACTACAATTTTGTTAACAGGAAATTTGCATACTGTATCATCTACCGCCTTACAGGGAAATGAACGCATTTCTTTGGAATCTGTTCTGTAATCTTTACATTACACATTATTGGACATTCCAGTGAAAATGTCTGTATTTCAGGAGGCAGAGGCTTATGCCTAAAAAGCATTTTTTTTATTAAATTATTGCAATGCAAATAATATTTTTAAATGTTTCTTTTTTTAAGTAATTCAGTCTTTTCCAAAACAAGCAAACCATCACTACTTGACTGAATTATTTTTGGCTTATTGTAGTTACTTTTTAAAAATAAATAGTATTGAGATTTAATGTATAAATAATAACATTTTGCATAAATCTGAGACTGTCATGATTTAAGCCCAGCTGGTAACTCAGAACCACACAACCACTCACTCATTCTCCCCTTCTTCCCTCCTGCTCCCAGAGGGATGGGGAGGAGAACTGAAAGAATGTAAATCCCACAGGTTGAGATAAGAACAGTCCAGTAACTAAGGTATAACACAAAACCACTACTGCTACCATCAGTGATGATAACGATAAGGGGAATATACAGGGAGAGAATATAAAACTAAAAGGGGAAAGGGGAAAAAAAACTAATAAACACAAGTGATGCACAATACAATTGCTCACCACCTGCCGACTGATACCCAGCCCAACCCAAGCAGCAGTCTGTCTGGGCCTTCTGGGTAACTCCCCCCTTTTTATATGCTGGGCATGACGTGCTGTGGTATGGCATACCCCTTTGGCTAGTTTGGGTTAGGTATCCTCTCTCTGGTCTCTCCAAGCTTCTTGTATCCCTCCCCACTGGCAGAGCATAAGCCTGAAAAGTCCTTGATCGGAGTAAACATTACTTAGCAAAACCACAAGTGTGTTGTCATCATTGTTCTCAGACTAAAATGGAAAACACAGCACTGCACCAGCAACTAAGAAGGAGAAAAATGACTGTTATAGCTGAACCCAGGACACCAAGCAGTAAACATTATCATCATATGTGAAAGTCATGCAGCACTACACTTGCCACACTTGTCATTAAGAATATTTTCCAACATATGACCGTTAATGACAATTGATAATGAGCAATCATACCTTTCATAAATTCAGGTGGTTTTTTTAAAAAGACAAGTGACAAAAACCGTTATATTTCACTATGCTATATCAAGCAGTAGTCCTCATATATTAAAAACTGCCCGTTTATTGGTTTCTAAACAAGCACTTGTTCAGAAGAATAGTAGTCATAGGGTGATGATACTTCTGTGGAAAGTATGACTTAGAGAGCCCTTGCAAAAGATAAAAACTTCTCATAGAATGAGTTTCTGTGGGAGATGGTTGTTTAGCTGTTTAAAAAAATCTGCTTGTTCTGTCTAATTCACGTAACTGTTCATAGACTAACAGTGAGGTTAATATTGAGAACTGCCTGTGTACATGGCCTTCATTAACACTATACTGAGATTTCTTGAGCTTGACTTGTCAGATAAGATCTTATCTAGATGAATGTTTTTTCTTTCTTTGAATCCTTGAATGAATCTGAGTGTCATTTGGCACTTGGCAGCCTACATTATGACATGTTATCAGCTGAGTAGTGCAAAGAAAAAATTAATTATTTCAAAGAAAGAATACATGATAGAAATATTTTAAAATGTGACAATAGCTGTGTAGGCTCTAAGGAGAGGAAAAAAAATTACAAAGCGGAGACAAGTCCAATGAAGAAGAACATCTCTCTTCAGAAACTTGCAACGAGGTTACCTATCAGTGAACACAGCTGTCAACCATCAATCCCCTGCTGAAACATTATTTGGAGAAAGACAGTTAAAGTAATTCATGAAATGTTTCGTTGTTCTCCTCCCCATAAATTAATGCAACCACTTTGCTGTTATTGTCATTGTCTTGAGGCTATTTCTTGACAAGCTTTCTCTCAAGGGAAGTCAGAAGACAAATTGCATGTTGAGATAACATGCTGGAATGCCTTTTTTTTTTCCTATTCCACCTTAAATTCACCCTCATTCTGTGGCTATGTCATTCACCTGGTTATCTAATGTAGGGCAGCCTTAGCATCCCAGAGAAAGGAAGTTGGTCTGTAAGAAAGCTCAAAGACTTACAGGAGTTTGGCCACTCTTTACAGAAGAATTATGTTTAAATGTAGTTCAGTGATTGCAAAATTAGTGACTGCCCTTACGTATATGGGGACATAACTGAGATTCAATGGATTTATTTGTTGATTTGCTATAGGCACTTTTTAAAAGGTTACCATGTCTAACCTGTAAACTATTCTGAACATAAAGCACAGAAAGCAGAGATTTTTTTAGGTGTTTGGTTTTTGTTTGGTTTGTTGTTTGTTTTTTTTTTTACACTGTACTTTTATCAATGGACTGCATATCATACATGTGGTTTAGAATGTTTCTTACTGATTTAACATGTTTTTTTCTACACTTAATGCAGATTAAAATAAGAACAGCTACTCCTAAATAGCTCCTTGCCTAACCACTTTGACTACCTTTAATATAAGTAAATAGAATGGTCCAGGCCCTTTCTTTGTCTGTGAGTAGAGATGGTAGAGAAAGAGTTGCTATGTACAGCTAATCTTTCTTCCCACCTAGCAGGTAGGGTCAGTTATACTACATGTTAGGACGAGCACCTGGCCAGTATATCCTGTGAACCATGGCTGGCTCCTGTCTGGGGAGTGCAAGCTGCTACAGAGCACAGCTATACATAGCTGTGTATCGTCAACTGAGTCAGAGCAGCCAAGGACTATCACCCAAACCTCTGCTTCAGTTCTATGCAGCTTTGCAATCCTGCTCTTCTGGAATATGCTCTTTGTTTTACTCTCCTCTGGGCTGTCCCGTGACTACTTGTCGTGGTTTAAACCCAATCAGGTAACTTGTTCACTCACTCCCAGTGAGTGGTGCCAAGCTGACAACAATCGAGGTCCGTGTCCGTCCCCCCCCCCGCACCGGGGCTCTCCCCTTCCCCGCTCCCGGAGGAACGGGGAGGAGGATCGAGAGAGTGCAACTCCTATGGGTTGAGACAAGAACAGTCCAGCAACAAATCACCACCGCTACTATCAACTACAACAATGATAAGGGAAAATAACAAGGGAAGAGAATACGATACCACCGGCCAAGAAAACAAGTTCCACCCGGAAGCCCGTGTCCTTCCGGGTAACTCCCAGTTACCCCTCACCCCGGGCATGACATGCTGTGGTATGGAATACCTCTCCGGCTAGCCCGGGTCAGGCGCCCCGTCCCTGCTTCCTCACAGCTTCCCTCCTCCCTGGCAGAGCATCAGCCTCACAGAGTCCTTGGTCAGGGTAAACATCACTTAGCAACAACTGAAAACATCGGCTTCACCAACACTGTTCTCAAGCTGGAAGTCAAAACACAGCACTGCACCAGCTACCACAAAGGAAAAACATGACTGCTTGTCCTGGGTTCAGCAGTAGCAGTCATGTTTCTCCTCCTTGGTAGCTGGTGCAGTGCAGTGTTTTGACTTTCGGCTCGGGAACAGAGCTGATAGAGATGTTTTGGTTTGGCCAAGGACTTTGTGAGCCTCATGCTCTGCCAGGGAGGAGGGGAGGCCGGGAGGAAGCAGAGACAGGACACCTGACCCAAACTGACCAAAGAGCTATTCCATACCACAGCACGTCATGCCCAGGATGTAACTGGGAGTTAGCCGGAAGGGCTGGGAGACTGCAGGGTTGGAGTAGGTATCGGTCGGCGCTTGGTTGGGCTGGGGGGGGCGAGTTATCGGTCGGCTAGTGGTGAGGTGTTGTATTCTCTTCCCTTGTTATTTCCTTTATCATTATTATCATTGGTGGTAGCAGTAGTGATTTGTGTCATACCTTAGTTACTAAACTGTTCTTATCTCAACCCGTGGGAGTTGCATTCTTCTCGATTCTCCTCTCCGTCCCTCCGAGAGCAGGGGGAGGGAAAGAAGGGGGGGAAGTGAGCGAACAAATTACCTGACTGGGTTTAAACCACGACACTGCTACTGCTGAACCCAGGACACTACTGTTAGGGATCTTTCTCCTGAACTAAAGTGGCTCTTGCTATGCTGCTAACAGTGCTCTGTTGGCCTACCCTATAAATCTAGTTTGAGAAGTGCATGTTGCACTGTTTTTCTCTTTCAGCTCTACTCTGACAGCATCTTTTTGTTGGTTGTTGAGTATGAAGTTTAGAGAACATGCATACAGTGAGATTTCTTCTACTCTTTGGTCTACTTCTAACTAGTAGGATCCTGTTTATGGTCATGAGCCCTGATTTTGGAACCTTTGGGCTAAACAAAAATCAGAGAAGACTCTTCTCGGAAAAAAAACAAAACAAAACAAAACTATATTTATTAGCACCATGAGTTGACATGGAGCATTCTATGATGTCAGAAACTGTTTCTTTAGCTACAGGGATTACAGTAAGCTAAAATAAATGTTTCTACTATTTTATATTGGTTCTTGCTGTAACTCTTACGGACAGTTAAAGCAGCAAAACTTTCAAGTATGGACAATCAGAATTTTCCCAGTTCTTACATGTAAAAAAGAACTATAATGAAGTATTTTTCTCCATATCCTCTCTCAGTCTTCGTTGAATGTAAGCTTTTTAGGACAGAGGCTAACTTACAACCTGTCTTACTCAGAAGCCTAGCTCAAAAGGATAAACAATAATCTATCAAGAATTCAAAGTACAAGTCTAAAATATGCAAATATTTTTGCGTTCTGTGTCAAATAAGGTCTTTCCCATATACATCTTATCTCTAAACTTATTACTACAGTTAATCACAAGTGCAATTTGATAATGTCATCATACAATTATTTCAGAATTGAAAAATAACACATACACTTCCTCTTATTATTATTTAGCCCTTAGGTTAATTGCTTATGAATGATAGACTAAGCCAACAGACCTTATAATCTTGAAAGGATACTAATGTCCTTTTGTCCTTTAATTTAATGCAGTATTTTTGTTTTAAAGAAACAAATACCACAACAAGAATAATCTATTAATTTGTGCATACCTTAAAATTACGTTAATTTTCACAACTCCTCAAAAAGTTAAACTAATCATCAAAGAGAATCACTGAAGATGGTGTTTGAACCTTTTCCCTCTATCTTGAATTTTCCATATCCACAAAAAGCAACGGCAGTCCACTGTAGTGATTGTTCTGTCTCTCTTTGCATTTCTTCAGACCTTCCAACCTAGACCAAATTACTTGACTCTTATCTTTGCCTTCTTTTGGGGCATTTTGCAAGATGACTTCAAAATATTTCTGAAAAAGAATTCAGACTTCATATAAAGTGTGCTAAGACTACTGTAAGTGACCTAGATCATAACCCAAACTATAGAAAGAACTGACAGGGTTTTTTTCAGCCCTGAACCGCATTTTGTAGCAGTGCTGCATGAGAGTCATGGCTGTCTCTTGTTTTAACTGGTTGCTGTACTAGCAGACTGGTGACTGACAATGAATTACTGCAGTCAGCACTGGTAAGTAGCAGACATCTTTGTAGCAGGGTAATATTCATTGTGGGGAAAAAATAGAATAAAATGTCTGAAACAAGAACTTGCACAGCAAGTAGATTCCTTTCATCTATGTAATCCTTTTGGGAGATTTAATCAGATTAGCTAAATTTAGATAGCTAGATTTTAAAGAATTTGCTGACTTCCTGGAGTTAAATGCAAATTTCCTTTATTTCTCAATATGATAAAAAGTCTGTTCAGTTTGGGAATCTACTCTCCAAACACACTCTTTGATGCATGGTTAAGACAGTTTTATGTTTCAGTAATGCTAAACTAAGCAAATTAATAGGACCTTAGGAATATTTGTTAATCAGACTTATGAATTGTGGATATTTAGTAGTCCTTAGCAATACTTGACATTTAGAGTATATAGCACTTCACAAACATTGAATAATTACTGTTTAAACATCTTCAGGTGCTAACAAAATCATTTTAGTGTTAATATGCAGGCAGGGAAACTGAGGCAAAGGCGGCTGTGCACTTTTGGAATATCCTACTGATCTCACTCTCCATAGTGCATTGACCCGGATATTTACAAAAATGGTAAGGAAACATTGGCAAGGTGATAGTATTCGACCATTTTGCAGAGTATGCAATATAATGCTGTAATGTCTGCTAATGAAATTCTATGCATTAGTTTTAGGAATGAATTGTTTACCAACAGTTTCCAAGATAGTATCAAAATACCAGTGAAGAGATACAGTTTCAAAGGGAAATCCCAGTTACCTGTTTTAGGGGGGAAAATAAAGAGGGATTTTGGAATATACACCATAAAACTAGAAAAAACAGAATTAAAAAAAAAAATAGCAAAAAGTAACTTCAAGAATTGTAGCCAATTTTATAAATGGTAAAGAACTGATAGCTATAGTAGCCTATTTCATATCTAGGGCAAGTTTTGGGTTGTTTCTTTTTTTGTTGTTCAATTTCTTTTAAGTATCTTTTGAGGAGGGAAAGTAGTGTGTATACACTATTGGCTACAGCCAGCACTTAGAGAACTATTACAGTAAAGGTCTGTGAACAAATTAATAGTTTCACTGGTATCAAATAGATCATTCAAGTAATGATGCTATAAAAATGTAAATTTCCAGGACTAGCCTGTGGGTTTATGCCACCCTAACTTTTACAGGAAAATATTCTGCTGAATACATTAGACTCTCTGGTTTTTAATTTAGTTTTCTTTAATATTTGTTTCCTTAGTGTTCCATTATTTTGCTTTGGATGTAAATTATTGTAGTGGAAAGAAATTGCCAGGAAATAATTATGAAATGACAACAAATAAGGTTTTACAATAATTAATTTTTGCAATGACATAAGCCTAAACAACTCATTCTGATTGAGCTGATAAGACAAAATTATAAAATTGAAGTAAAATTAAGTCAGCTAAAGAAACATTAACAGCATTATGGATATGAACATCAGCTATAATTGAGAATCAAATATGACACTTGCTTTATATTGAACTGTATCTATTTTAATAGTAACTGAATATATGTTCTGCTTTTCTGTTGTCATTTTTAATATATTCTGCCTTTTTCTATATATTTGTTACTTCTTGAAAAAGCCAGATGCATTCAAAAAAATAAGAAAAATATGTACTGAGATCTAAAAAAATGTTTCTTTAGGATAATTCATACTCCCCTTGCTTTATATTGAACTGTATCTATTTTAATAGTAACTGAATATATGTTCTGCTTTTCTGTTGTCATTTTTAATATATTCTGCCGTTTTCTATATATTTGTTACTTCTTGAAAAAGCCAGATGCATTCAAAAAAATAAGAAAAATATGTACTGAGATCTAAAATAATGTTTCTTTAGGATAATTCATACTCCCCTTTGTAGAAGACCCTTTTCATGGGAATTTTTCCGATAACTAAGCAGGATTTAATCTCTCAAGATAAAATTAAATCTCATTTTAATCTCTCAAGATTTAATCTCTCAAGATAAAATTAAATCTTTCAAAAAGCAAGACAGATAAGACCAATGGATTTTCCTGGTGAGGAAGACTTTGTGATGACCATCTTTTTTAGAATTCAGCTGAAAAAACCCAACCATCATCACCTTTCCATAGTGGTGTAAATTTTATTGTACTTATTCTTATATTTTTTGGCTAATTTTGGTGAACTATTCATAGTAAATAATTTACTGGAAGAATTTCACTTCATTTTTTCACTCATTTAGTATTTTAAATATTTTTTCCCCTTGTTTTAGAATTACTTGACAGTCTAACTTTTATTACATTGCAACAAAACTTATTAAAAATAATCTGATTGTTCAGTCTCTGTGGAAGTGTTATAGTTGGCATGTTTGCTTTGACTATGCCTTAATTTTTCCTTCATAATTAAATATTCATAACTCATGGTGTATAGCTATCAGTATGATACTAATTTTGATTTTGTAGATGAAGTTGAGAAATGTTAAAACAAGATGAGGAAACAAATGGGGTTGTGAAACAACTATGTAAATAAATGGAGCAAAATAAAAGTTTTACAACTTTGTTCTCTACATTCAAAAACATGTTCAGATACGTGATTTTTAATTTTTTTTTTTTTTTTTTTTTATTTTGCAGCATGCACACCCTGCAGTTCTCTGTATAATGTCAACACAGGTTGATAAGTAAATATTAGACATATACCAATCAAGTTAACAGGGAATCTTGAGATATCTCAGCAAAATAACTAAGGGAAGACAAGAAATTGTCTAATAACATGGGTATCAATTTGTTTCATAGAATCATAGAATCATAGAATAGTTAGGGTTGGAAAAGACTTTTAAGATCATCTAGTTCCAACCTCCCTGCCATGGGCAGGGACACCTCACACTAAACCGTGTCAACCAAGGCTCTGTCCAACCTTGCTTTGAACACCACCAGGGATGGAAGATTCACAACTTCCCTGGGCAACCCATTCCAGTGCCTCACCACCCTCACAGGAAAGAAATTCTTCCTTATATCCAATCTAAACTTCCCCTGTTAAGTTTGAACCTGTTACCCCTTGTCCTGTCACTGCAGTCCCTAATGAAGAGTCCCTCTCCAGCATCCTTACAGGCTCCCTTCAGATGCTGGAAATCTGCTATGAGGTCTCCACGCAGTCTTCTCTTCTCCAGGCTGAACAGACCCAACTTTCTCAGCCTGTCTTCATACGGGAGGTACTCCACCTCCTGCTCATCCTCATGGCCTTCCTCTGGACTTGTTCCAACAGCTCCATATCCTTTTTATGTTGAGGACACCAGAACTGCGCACAATACTCCAGGTGAGGTCTCATGAGAGCAGAGAGGCAGGATCACCTCCTTCGACCTTCTGGTCATGCTCCTTTTGATGCAGCCCAGGATGCGGTTGGCTTTCTGGGCTGTGAGCGCACACTGAAGCCAGCTCATGTTCATTTTCTCATCGACCAACACCCCCAAGTCCTTCTCCATAAGGCTGCTCTGAATCTCTTCTCTGCCCAACCTGTAGCTGTGCCTGGGATTGCTCCTACCCAGGTATAGGACCTTGCACGTGGCATGATCAAACTGTTTAACACGGCTAAACTGTTGTTTAACTGTTATGGTTTAAACCCAGGTGGCAGCTCGCTCACCCCTACCTTCGCCCCTCTCCCCTCTCAGACTGGATGGGGAGGAGAATCGAAAGAATGTAAAACCTGTGGGTTGAGATAAGAACGGTCCAATAACTAAGGTAAAATATAATGATGATTATGATGATGATGATGATACAATAACAACAGCGACACAAGAACAAGAGTAATGACAATAATGATAAGGGGAATAACAAGGGGAGATAATATAAAACAAAAAAGGGGAAAGAAAACTGTCCTGGGTTTAGCAGTAGCAGTCAATTTTTCTCCTTCTTGGTAGCTGGTGCAGCGTTGTGTTTTGACTTTCAGCCTGGGAACAGTGCTGATAATACCAATGTTTTCAGTAGTTGCTAACTAATGTTTACCCTAACCAAGGACTTTGTGAGGCTCATGCTCTGCCAGGGAGGAGGGGAAGCTGGGAGGAAGCAGAGACAGGACACCTGACCAAACTAGCCAGAGGAGGTATTCCATACTACAGCACGTCATGGCCAGGGGGCGGTAACTGGGAGTTACCCAGAAGGACATGGGCTCTTCTGGGTCGGACTCGTTTCTGGGTGGGTGGTATTGTATTCTCTTCCCTTGTTATTTTCTCTTATCATTGTTGTCGCTGGTGGTAGGGGTGGTGATTTGTGTTGTACATTGGTTGCTGGACTATTCTTGTCTCAACCCGTGGGAGTTGCACTGTTTCAATTCTCCTCCCCATCTCTTCGGGAGCGGGGAAAGGAAGAGCCCCCCGGGGGGTGGGGGGACCTCAATTGCTTCCAGCGAGGCACCACTCACTGGGAGTGAGTGAACAAACTGTCTGGCTAGGGTTTAAACTACGACAAAAATGAAACAGTAAAAACAAATGATGCACAATACAATTGTTCATCACCTGCTGACTGATACCCAGCCTTACCCAAACAGCGATTGGTCCCTTCCAGGTAACTCCCACCAGTTTATATACCTAGCGCACATGCTGTGGTATGGAAATCCCTTTGGCTAGTTTGGGTCAGGTGTCCTGTCTCTGTCCTGGCTTCTTGTGCCCCTCCTCACTGGCAGAGCAGTGAGGGACTGAAAAGTCAATCGGGGTAAGCACTACTTAGCAACAACTAAAGTTCAGTGTGTTATCAGCATTTTTCTGATTAGACTGAGGCCTAAGCACCAGCTACTAGGAAGAAAATTAACCCTATCCCAGACAAAATCAGGACATTGACAATGAAAGATCAATTTTAACTTGCATACATTTTCAGTACTTAACAAATTCAGATGAGTTGTCATAAACTTCTGTCTGATTAAAAAACGATATACTACTTCAAGTAATTAATTAAAATAAAAATAACGCCATGATTCAAAATGAAATGGATTTTTTTTTTTATTTTTGTTGTCTTTTTTTTTTTTTATGGTTGGCCATCTTTTAGTGAGTATTTGTCAGTGTTTGCCCTTTTCTTTGGCTGAACAGGAAGAGGACAGAAAAACAGTTAGGAAAACAGTATGTTCATTCTGATCATATCCAGAACTATGAAAATAATTGTAAAATGACACTTACTTGATTTACTGAAAAAAAAAAAAAGGGAGGGGAGGATATACTTTTGGCCAATGAAAATAAAGAAGCATTTTTACATGAAGAAACAGATAGTATGCTTCATTTTATACTTTTGCAGAAGAGTCTAGAGTAATATAAATGGCTTTCTGTGCACCAGTTTTGGGTGAACACAGTGACAAACACAGATTCAGAAAGAAAAATGTCAGAAGATCTATTTTAACTGTAAGTGCAAACTCCTGAACTGAGTTCAAGGCTAAAATATTTGGGTTTGTCTTCTTCTTTGTTTTTACATACATGATTATCAGAAATTTTTACTAATTTATAAAATTTTATTTTAGGATCATTTCTTCATGGTAGAATATGAACTAAAAGCAAAATATAAATGCATCAAAATTGTGCTTTGGCAGGTTCAGGTTTTCTTGTTTTTTTCTTCCCATTTTTGACTGTGTTCACTTTCCCTTTATTCACAAAGTGTAAGAGCAAATTTTGGACTCTAATTCTTCTAAGTAACATAGGATGTTACTGATAAGGAATAGTACTTAAAAAAAAAAAGTTTGCTTTCCTGCACTATCCAGTGGAAGGCAAATTTCCAGATCTAAGGTTGAATAAATAAAAATCAATTTCTTCATTCAGGTAGTCAATTTGGTTTTTGGATAGCATCAAAAGTAAACCATGTTTTCTCACTGATTTAAGAAATACATTTAACTGTAAAATGACATTCCCTTCAAAATGCCCCTGCTTCTTAAGTTTAATAAGTACTTTACGTATGTCTCTAGCTCCTACAAGGCTGAATACTTAGTATATGGAGAGCAAGTATGATCCTTAGTATTTATGAAGTACTTCAAAACAGAAGTTACGGATATAAGTTTAATTATTACCATCCAAACTATCAGTTCAAACTAAAATTCCAATTATTAATGAATTGTTAATTTCTATGCCATATGCAGACTAACAATAAATTTAAAATAATAATAATAACATAAAAAACACAGCTATAATTGTAAATGTCTTGAAATCCCACATGCCTCATGCAGATGTCAGAAGAATCAAGTTCTCAATTAGAAAAGGCTTAACAATAGATGGAAAGCTGATGTTAAAGTTGAAAATGTCATGAGTTATCGTCCATTCCCCTGCTCTACTTATTGAAAAACAAAAATTACAACAAACAAACCCCTCTACAACAGCACAAGAGCCAACCCAAAACCTCACAAAAAAATCAAGTAAGTTGGAAATGATGAAGGTAATACAAAAATACTATTTGAAGGTAGAACATCCATTGAAGATAGTTTAGGCAAGTCAGTGGTAGCAACAGGGAAGGGGGCAATTGGACACATTTAAATTACAGGCAGGGTCAATGTCTTGATCCTGGTGAGAAGAGACTGAGGCATACTAGAGCTACAAACAAGCCACTATCTTCTATGAGTTGGGCTACTACACCTGACTTAATTCCTACTTTAAATTCCATTTAAACAGAAGAAAGTATTTTTTTATCCTGAGGATAATCAAACATAGCAAAAGGTTCTTAGAAAAGTTGTGGCATTTCCATCCCTGGTAGTATTCAAATACTGACTTGACACAGCATTGAGCAACCTGCCCTAGCAGATGTTCCTCTGAGTGAGGGAGCTGGACTAGATGATCTCAGGAGTCCCTTTCCAGCCCCAACCAGTCTGTCATTCTGTGCAGTTTTAAGGCCTCTCTATGGAAAGAGACTGTGGCTGCTGGAGTCCTAGCCTTCACAAAAGGCTATAGTATAATGTACTGGTTCTGGCTAGGATAGAGCAATTTTTCTTCATAGCAGACTATATGGTGCTATGTTTTGGATTTGCGATCAAAACAGTGTTGATAACACTGTGATGTTTTAGTTGTTGATGAACAGTACTTACACAGCATCAAGGCCTTTTCTGCAACTTAAGCAAAGGTTTTCTGGATCTCCCATTTACAATAGACAAATTCTGCAGAAGCTGCTTTTTAGGTTCTTAATGTGTCTTTTGGGATCCCATTATAAATTGTTGCTAGTTTTTCATTCATTTTTACCTACATGTTATCAGGGTTACTGGAAATTACTCATGATATTTAATGGTTTTGGAACATTAGAAAGGAGTCTGTTCTGCCTCTACCATCCAAACCTATTTGAATGAATTCCCACACATAATATGTGTCTTCAAAACAGAAAATCTAAACCAGACTCTTTGGTGTCTGAAAGAAATCCGAAGCACACCTTTATGATACTAAAGTGCCAAAAAATAAATCATTGTGTATTTTTACTATGTGTAAAATATTGATTTATTTTTGAAAACTATTACTGTAACAAAAAAGTCCTCTATTTACTATGCCACTTCTGGGATAGATTACTATCAAAGATTTCTAAATAGACCAATACCCTTGTTTATCCACTGTTAGAACTGCTTTAAATGTTTCTCCAATATGCTTTCTGGAAAACAATAAAGTGAATGTGACATGGTTATGTGAAATATAATGTTGAAATAGATTTTTCTTAATATCCTTAATGACAAAAGGTACATATATTAAGAAAAATAAAATTAGTACTTTTATCTGTGAATAACAAGAGTCACATGCAAGACACCTTCTCACCTAGTTGTAGTAGTCAACACTATAACAAGTTATTCTACTGTAACAAGTGATCTGAAAAATATCCCCTGTTTTGACATCAGAGATATTGAAATGAAAGACAGGGGAAAAAAACTTTTATTTTTCATTTTAAATAAAGTTTAAAAATTCTTCTTGTATAAATCTTATTGAAATATAAAATATATATCCAGAAGCACTTCAAAATATTTTTCAATTCATTAAGTTATAACTAGAGAGCACACTGATTTCTAGACAAAAGTCACATGGGTAACAGTTCAATATGAAAGTTATAGATAAAAGTTAAACTGTATGTCTGTGCATAGCAGACATAACATTTGGTGACACTACTAGTATAGAAGAAATGTATTACTACTACTCTGTTCTATCTTCTAACAACATAAAACCAGTCTAAATTACATAAAACAACAAACATTATAAAATGAAAGCGGCATTTTCACATTGACATTTGCAGGAAATAAATTATTCTGCTCTAATACTGATATTTACATGGAGAAAAATACTTCCAATGAACTAACAAGGAGACTTATGGAAACTTAATTTATAATTGCCTTGAAGTATTTAATTGGGCGCTTCAACTTTTAAATGAATCGGTGTTATTTAGACATAATAGATCTGAAACTGGACAAGAGACTTTCTTGGATTACCAGAATCTCTAATGAGAATTTTGATGCCAGAAAAGTGAAAGTTTATAAAGGCATATGAAGAAAATTTAGAAGTACTATGTGGTTTTGCACAAAAACTAGGATGTCATTTCTCAGGAGCAGAGACAAGAAACAGACAAGAGGACACATAAAATTTAGACCTTGTCCAAACTTTTATTTTAAAAATTATATTTGTTTCATTAGATTTGATATCCATGTCAATTCAACTCTGAAGTTCGTTTAATTATTGTTATAACTATTAAAGGACAGAAATCTGAAGAGGCTTGAGTTTTACAGGCAGAGCACTGAGACACTAGATTGATATAGCCTGGGAATTTGTAACCTGAAGTTATTGGAACAGTACACTGTGAAAAATGTGAGAAAAACCGGAACTAAGGTAGTCAGCAGAAAGTCAAGAAGATGACAAGAATTAATTCCTACTCTAAATGAAATTTCTTCTTCCCCTTTCATGAGCACTCAGCTAACCTGAGCATGTAAATCAGATGATTTTATTCTTGTAGGACTAGCTAGAGGAGCTGTGACCGTGAGTTGTGACTGCTAATAAAACGTTCACTCTGCTTTCATATCCAAGTTTTTACATAAAGAAGATAAGTGGATTGCAGTAGCCCTATATACAAAGTTATGAGTTTTTCATTTTGTTTTGTTTTGTTTTTTTTTTTTTTAAAAGGAAATCTGTTGTTTCAATTGAAACACAACAAATTCTGTCTTTTTGAATAGTGTCTTTATTAGAAAGCAAATGAAAGATTTTTGGGAGGACAAAAAAAAATCACACTAATTTCTAGCAATTCAAGGCCAGGGAAGAAAAAAATCTAAGTGTGACATGGAAAAATAGCACTTCGAATGTACATGACTAATTAAGCTAACTACTACTTTGACAAGACTGAATATTATAAACAATAGGGGTTTTAAGTGATGAGAAAGTGAAAAGACTATAAATATCGGCAGATTTTTAAATTATATTTTTTTAGTCATCACATCTTATGGGTGTTTCTCCTATTTTTTAAAATTAGACTTAGGTGATCAAGGTCTCTGGGGAAGTAACCTTCCATAATCTGAAGGGCTTCTGCAACACTGCAAATATTTAGACAGTATCTTTGGACTTCTTGTATTCCAGAGATGGCTTAATCCCAACAAGCTTTGAAAAATATCATGCCATGTCTGTGATTGTGTAGTTGTAGTAGGAAAAACTTTATTTTAGCATTTTTGAGGTTGTTTCTCTGATTTTATTTCCCTATATGCCTCTTCCCATTCGCTAGTTTTTTTCATTCCCTTTACCTCTTCGTTTCTGACCTAAGACTGAAATCAATTGTATCTTGCAGCATATGGCACTAACACATTGAGATGAGACAGGTCATCAACCCCTGACCAAACTGAAGAGAACCAGGAAGAGAAAGGAACCTGCCAAACTCATCCAGATGGTATCCCAGGTCAGGGAAGCAGGCCAGGACCCAGAGCTGTACCTATTATGCCAACCTGCCTTCTCCAGGTTTGCATATATATCTGATCTACAGTGACCACAGTCAAGAGTAAATAGAAAATGCATTTTTTTAATCTTTCTCATTCTTTTTTTTCCTATTGTTTCCTTTCTAAAAACAAAAAATATCCCTCAAAATAATATATACATATTCAGTGGAGTGGTAAAAGGGTTTAATAAAATAAGAGGAACTGAGTTCCATTCTCTGAAAAAAATCTTGTACTTTTTACAATGCATGTGTTCAGTATCTACTCCAGATTAAATATATTTTATTTTATTTGATTTTATTTTTATATTATCTTTATTTTGTCCTAAACCAGAATGAGTTAACACTTTTACTATGTTGGGTCTACTCAGCCCGTCAAATAACAGTATATTCAGCAACTACCACGTCTACTTTTTTTTTTTTTTCCAGTAGAGATGAGTAGGAGATGAAGGTGGTAGAAACTGCCATTTTTTAGTATATGCATTAGGAAATGATCTAAAACTAATGGATCTGTGGACTTTGAGGGTTCACATTTGACCTGCTTATAGTTATTGGTTCAAGCTTTTCACAGTCATGTAGCTGTTGAAATTCAACAGTTATTCTCAGTTTCTGGTATAGTCATCATCTATTTTTACACCTACGAATCTAATCATAGGTTTTCAGAAGTCTGGATCCATAAAAAGACTTAAGTATCACAATGCTGACTATTGCGGAAAACCTAATTTTTTGCCTTCAAACTAAACAGTGGAATCCAGAGGCCCAAGCCAAATTTACAGGTTCTCTATCCAATACATATAAAGAATTAGGCATATAAAAACCAGCTTTACGGAAACTAGTATTCTCTTTAGGAGTCTGCCTAATAAACCTTTTGCAAAACATGAAGGCCAACACATCATTCCTCTCAGAATTACATATCTTCTTTACCTCAGAGATTTTCCTGTGAATTTTATCTTGGATTAGTGCATGCATAATTGGTTTTAACTTCATTTGAGATCAAATCTGAGAAAGAGGAAAAAGTGGATGAGTGGAAAAGTGGATCTTTTTTGGTGGCTCAAGAAATTTAGTGGCTAAAGAGCTGGTTGTGAGGTACGTAGTCTAAATTAGTTTATTTGCTTCCGTCAACTGTTATAACAGGACTCATGTCTTACTCAAAGGCCCACTTATGAAAGTATTATGTGATTACACTATATCATGCTGAAGTTGTGCTAACACATAAAGTGGTTTATCATGTCACTGGGGGAGTAGCAAGACTCTTACCTGATGACCAGGACTCTCTCTTCTGAATCCCAACTTGCTAATTTTATACACTATAGCATGCCTTTAAAAGGACTGAAGTTCAAATAAATGAAGCTATTCAAAGGAAGAGAAAATCCTAGGATACCCAATAAGAATAAAGCGAAAGATGAGACTCTTGAGTGAACTATGAACTACATGACCTATAGAAGTTTCAATGAAATCTTACAATAAACAGGGTTTTTTAAAGAGATATTGGTCTTTGCATATGGATATGCAAGATGAAGAGGTCAGAGTATTGAAGTACTTTTTACAGAATAGACACTGAGGTAGATAACTGCACTGGAAGCTTAATCCAGACATAATTGTTACTAGAGATGTGTGTCTATTATTAATTAGTGTACAGAGAATCATGGCACAGAGCATGTGCTTCATTCAATCATTACAAGACAACAGGCCCCATTGATGGACCCTTAAGGTAAGTACGACCAATTTGATAAGAGATTAATTAAAATAACTGAACAGTCAAGAATTAAATAATTCTTACATTTCAATGATTTAGGGGCTGTTAGAAGAGAAAGAAAGGAACTTTATAAAAAAAAATAGGAAAACATTGGTAGATCACCAAGGGAAACATTGCTATGCCCATTCCTTTTTAATTAGTCAATTTATTTATCAAGCACTGAATAAGAGGCAATATCTAGTACCAAAGACCTCTGTTTGTGACTCAGAGATCTACAGCTTGCCTTATGGTGTATTGTTTGTTTATAAAGAATTTTACTGCCTTTAAATTGTCATTTTAGAGCTTAAGACATGTAGGAAATAGGATGAAAGAAGTAAAATCTGTCTGCCTTAGCATTGCTGCAATGAGGAATCCAAGTGCAGTCTTGAATGGGACCTCTGAAAATAATGATCTCAAAACAGCCATAGTTAAAGGCCACAGTGAAATCACTCATGATCACAGCTTGTGGCACTTGTACAGCAAAGTGGACACATATTGTTAGGTTGCAAATATATATCCATGGTAATTCAAATGCAAGATACTGTTCTTCAATTGACACAGGGTACATGTAACTTTCACGAGGGTGACAGCTTAGCCTAGGTCTTCCTTTTGCCTTGGGCAAAGTACTTACCTTCTGGAATTATGTCTCTACTAAGAAACATGAGCAGAGACACAGCTGGTCTCTAAACTAAAAAGAGTTTACTTTATGCTGAAATCAGGACTACCTCCAGTTAATTCTTCCTACGGTTTTAATAAGCTATGAGATGGACAGAATAGCCAATATCTACCAGCCTTTCAGTGTGAGATTACCTTCAGAGATTTTCTAGTCTTGCAACAGATTTTCTCCACCCTGCTGAGTAAGGCTGGCAGTTGCGCTGGAGACCTGCCATTCAAGCTTAGCTGACGTTAATGAGACAACTGCATTTTTCTCATTTAGAACACCTTTGTGATATTTTCCATACTGCTGAGATATCCCAGACCATCTTCAGTCTTAAACTTTCTTCTAGACTTTGATTTTCCACAACTTTTTTTTTTTTTTGGTTATCAGTACATTCACCATTGAAAATCAGGTATATGTCATCCAGTTTCTCTGTTTGTTTCCTGTTTTCTAAGGATGATTAAAACAAGCAAGAAAACAGGAACGAGGTTATCCACTTTTCTTTCTGCTAGAGGATAAGCCAAATTACTTCTTTTCCATGTAGCGTACAAGATGGGACCTTTCTCAATGAAGGCACACTGGACTCACCACTAACTGAATGGTGTAACAAGATTACAGATGGAGCATATTCCTCCCTTAAAAGTTAGTTCACCCAGATGGATAGAAGTATAGACAGGTTTTCCAGTTCTGTGATCTATTGCAGATGTCTCTGTTTTCCCTATCGACAAAACAGACACAAACAGACACAAATCTGTGCAGTGTTATTGTGATTCAGTGTTGTTCACATAATAGCATTCTGAGAGAACATCTACAGCTAGAAATATGTACACTCCTATACATCTAATGTAGACTTTTATATAGCTCAGATGTTTGTACCTATAGTTTTGCTTTAATTTGAGTTTAAGTTATTTCTACTGCATCAATACCAGTAAATTGGCAGACATACAATTCACCATATTAAGTCTACATTGATATTTGCAGTTCTGTACCATACCTCTCAGGTTCTTCTTTCTAAACCCAAGCAAGAACATTTTTTTTAAACTGTAGAAGAATGGTATTTAGGCAATTACATAATGCCTATGGCTTGCATCCAGTTCTAAAAAAAAATAAACAAATAAACAAAAAAATTAATGTGGATGTTGCAACTGCTGAGTCCTTATAGAACAAAATATTTGTAAGTTGTCTGAATGGTTACTTAATAAATTTCTGTTTTTGCTGTCTTGAGCATCTGCAAAACTATCTTTTTTGTTAAAAAATGGGTTTTCAAGAACTTGAGTTTTGCTCAAGACAAAAATAAACAATTATTCATTGCTGCTCTAAAGTTGTTAAGATCATTACAATCACTAGTGCATTTGAATGCCAGAAAGGACCTTATCTTGTGTGATTCTTCACCCTATGAGGCTGGTGCAGTACTATCACACAGTACAAAAATAACTGCAGAACATATAATTGGTTTTATGTCTGGAACCATCTCCAGCAGAAACAGCATGCATTTCACTTGCTAACAGAAGTTGGATGAAGTTCTCTGGAGATCAAAATGGTTCATTATTGCTTATTTAACTGCCACTATGCTGTACATACAGAGCAAGCAATGCTCCAGATTCTTTATTCAGTGGATGTAAAAGATCCATCTTACATCAGGACAGGTCATTATTATTTTGCTTGTTATTTTATAAAATAAACACACACAAATGCATAAAAGAACATTTTATTGTAACAACTAACTTACAGGTGAAGAACTGTCAGAATGAAGATTTCTTTGTTAGATGTTGAATCTCTGAGTGCTGCTTCAGCCAGTAAGCCATACGTCTTAGGCTGATCATTTACTGGAAGGTTTTGGGGGCAAATATGATCCTTCTAGCATACCACTTCACTGGTGAATTTAGGTCTAACTGGCAGCGACAGATGTTTAGGCCTTGTGTGTCTGATGGAGAAAATGCAGAGGTATGTCACTGGGTAGCAGAAAATAGAATAGGGCCCCTTTTAGTGATCCTGTGAATCTTACTCCTGATAACATAGTTGTCATGAATTAAATGTATATCAAGAGTGCCTCTTTCTTCAATTTAGTCAGATGGGATGATGGTGCCTGAGTCTTATTGGAATGGTGCACTGAGACTTTTCAGCTCTAAAGCTCTCATGCTGTGGGAGCCTGCAGAGGCTCTACACATGAAGCTATGTAAGTCTGACATTTGCTGAATACAGTCCTTAATGACCACACTAGATCTCTCTGAAGTCATTTGTGATCTGAAAGCTGGAAAAACCTGTAAAGGGAAAAGGTAAAAAGCTGTAATGAAGATAAGAGGCACCCAATGACTCACATTCTGCATTTCTTGCAAGAAACTTGTTGTCTGCGATCCCAAAGAACTGAGAGTTTTGTCAGTTTATCAGAATATTTTTACGAACAAAATAACAGAGCTAGGTTTGCCAATTTAAATTCCATCTTACATTCCATTATCTTCACAATATATAGAAAAACACCAAAATGAAGGCCAGTTATCTTGTGAATCCTCTTTTGTGAATAGCATGGACCAGGTATCTTTACCTGGAAAAGAGCAAAGAAAGGGAAGACAGGAGAAATGGAAAAGTAATGCTTACATCTCCATTTCTAAAGCATTTCTAAAAGACAGAATTAGGGCAAAGACATGGGGTAAAAGTATTTATTTTCACTCTAGCTGTGATACAACAGGATTGTTCCTTGGATGTCCAAATGAATGAAAAAGAATTTCAGCAAGGTATTTGGGGTGGGGAGTGTTAGGAAGTTGTGTTTTTTAAAAGGCTGAAGAACGAATATGGAAATAACAGGTCTTTACTGATGATGCACAGTGAATATTAAACTCTTGATGTAGCTTTCACCAGCTGAGGAATAATTTCTGGCAGGTTCTTTTCAGAGAATTGTTTCTTTCAAAAATTGAAAGTATTATGTCAGGAAAAGCATCTGAATAGTATTACTCATGAGTTTATTCACTTCTCTTCAGTTTATGTGTTTGTTATTTTTTTCTTACCCTATGCCTTTTCAGAGTACTGTGCTGAGGCACATGGGTATGCTTTCAAATATGTTCTTTCTTCTCAAATACTTGTTTTGTTTTTTCTGCCTGAAAGCAGCAAAAGAAACAACTTATATTTGAGCACAGAGCAATAATAAAAACATTGTGCTGTTAGATGTGATAATCTTTGAGGAGAGGATGCTACTGCATGTTTGTGATTTTTGGGATCACACTCTAAAGAAAGGCCATTCAAGGTTTTTTTTAGATAAAATAACACAGCAAAAATTAAATTTGAAAAAAGCAGATAATCTGAGACAAAGATGTACTAACAGAATGCATGCTGTATGTCTTGATGACACTGTAAGATAAAAGTTTCAAAGAAATGCTGATATAACAATATACTTTTCAATGCTGTATCACCATCTCAGCAGCAGCACCAGTGAGATTTACTTCGTAACATAGCTTCTAGGTGTCAGATTTAGTTCAGTGTTCAGTAAAGAGGAAAACTAACTTTTCCATCCCATGCATACCTGCAGCTCTCTGTGGGCTTCCTCCTATACTGTAACCACTGAAAATACTACTTCATTGCTTGTTGATTTCTATTCAGGCTATCTGGAGGATTCAAACAAAACAACATCAACATTTTGATTCAGAACATTACAGCAGTTCTGAAGTGAGTCATACCAGAGAAAGAGGCTTCCTTTGATTCACACAAGGAGTATTTTATAGTGAATGTAACTAAGATTCCTTTGGAGTAAAGTAAATTAGGATCTCCATTTCAGTTGCTCACCAAATGTGTACCACAGCTTCATAACAGTCTGAACAAACTGCTCACAATACCATGAGTTTCTTCAACACCCATGTTCCATTAGAAGTATTTTTACTTTTGCATATATTAGTGCCCACTGCCTTTCAGCTCTTTGACTAATGCACCTTACTCATTCATAGAATCATAGAATAGTTCGGGTTGGAAAGGACCTTAAGATCATCTAGTTCCAATCCCCCTCCCGTGGGCAGGGACACCTCACATTAACCATGTCACCATGTCACCCAAGGCTCTGTCCAACCTGGCCTTGAACACCACCAGGGATGGAGCATTCACAACTTCCCTGGGCAACCCATTTCAGTGCCTCACCACCCTCACAGTAAAGAACTTCCTCCTTATACCCAATCTAAACCTCCCCTGTTTAAGTTTTAATGCATTACCCCATGTTCTGTCACTACAGTCCCTAATGAAGAGTCCCTCTCCAGCATCCCTATAGGCCCCCTTTAGATACTGGAAGTCCGCTATGAGGTCTCCATGCAGCCTTCTCTTCTCCAGGCTGAACAGACCCAACTTTCTCAGCCTGTCTTCATCTGGGAGGTGCTCCAGTCCCCTGATCATCCTCATGGCCCTTCTCTGGACTTGTTCCAACACTTCCATGTCCTTTTTATGTTGAGGACACCAGAACTGTACACAATACTCTAGGTGAGGTCTTATGAGAGTAGAGGGGCAGGACCACCTCCTTCAACCTTCTGGTCATGCTCCTTTTGATGCAGCCCAGGATACGGTTGGCTTTCTGGGCTGCGAGTGCACACTGCTGGCTCATGTTCATTTTCTTGTCAGCGAGCACCCCCAAAGTCCTTCTCCACAGGGCTGCTCTGAATCTCTTCTCTGCCCAACCTGTAGCTGTGCCTGGGATTGCTCCCACCCAGGTGTAGGACCTTGCACTTGGCATGGTTAAACTTCATAAGGTTGGCATCAGCCCACCTCACAAGCATGTCAAGGTCCCTCTGGATGGCATTCCTTCCCTCCAGTGTATCAACTGAACTACACAGCTTGGTGTCATCGGCAAACTTCCTGAGGGTGCACTGAATCCCACTGTCCATGTCACTGAGAGTGGACATTATTCATCCATAATTCACTTGGCTCAAATTAATTTTTGTTGTCTTCTTTTATTTGCTATTCACTAATGCCTTGCATATTTTGTCTCTCTCTTTCTTATAATTTCTCCTTTATGATTGTTCTTTTAGAAACACAAAGATACAGCAAGATCCCAGCTGGATTCCCAAGGAAATGATGAAGCTCATTCGTAAGGAAATGACTGTGTGAAATGAAGAAATTAAGATTCTATTTATGAAGACTCAGGACACCCACCACAATTTGCATACTTTGGGTGCAATGCAGAAGATGTTCATTGATTTTAAGCCTCTTGAACTGATCTTCAGGTGAGAATGTACCACCAGGACTACTGTTTGACTGCATGTTCACAACTGAGGTCCTGGGATCACCGTATAGTAAAGGTTTATGAGCCTATCTAGCATTGCTTTATCATTTCCATTTGTCATGGAAAGGCAAATGGACAAGAGCACATCTACAGATAGTTTTTTAGCTTGTTCCTGGCACGGATTGTATCATCAACCCCCTGTGTGGCCATTGTGGTTTCCAAAGCCCCCAAAATTGTGATATTCTTCTGTACCTGTCACTATTACCTGTGCAGAAGGAAGGAGGAATGACAGCTGTGGTCTCAGAGTTGCAGAGAGATGACACATAGCACTGAATCATAAAGGCTGCTTTGTCTTTGAAAGTTGAACTGAGGCTCTGAGCTGTGAGGGAATCTGCCTGACATTTAGGTATGTCAAAAAATGCCTGCCCAGCCTGTGTCCTGTGTGTGTCTAATTCATCCCCAGTACTAATCAAGCCACAGTACTGCATCACCACAGGCTCCTATAAAGACCTAAGCACATCATTCTTTCCCTTTTTCAAAAGCAGTGGATTATGAGGGGATAATATGATCAAAGAGGCACCCATAGGATGATTTTGTCATACAGCCTTTTGAATCTTTGCCTACAAACTAGAAAGACAAGCAAGGGACATGGTCTTTTTGTTCAGGGTACAGACTAGTTAGTGGTAGAGTTAATGTTTGATGGTTGTAATATTCCCCCCTCCCCCTTTTTCACCTTTCACAAGGTCTCCTAGGACACTCCAGCCCTCAGTGGGCTACTGAGAGTATACAGTGGCAGTATACCTGCTCTTAGGACTTCACCAAGTCATGGATTTCTCTTCATGTGGTTTTGAGCAGCCACTTCAGGCTAAGGTGGCTAATGGTTTCCAGGAATAACATTAGGTGCAGATTTTCATCTTTAGTTTTAGTAGGCAGTCTGCAGGTAGAGGCTTAGCTGCAGGTGTGAGCTTCTTTGTGGTTGGGTGAAGAGAAAGGCATGTTTTGCCGTATTTGCAGATGCACTGTCACTTCTGATGGAACAGTCTGACTGCATAATCTATTGTTACTTGGTTTGAAATCAGAAATTTTATTATCAGTAAGAACTGCAAGCTGTCAATTCTGAAAAGGGCAACACTATGATGTTTTGCAGTCTTTGTGGCACACATCCCAGACTTGGATGGCCAATTATAGGGTATGGAGCGGAGTCACAGAAACAGAGACTGGGTGACCCTACTACCTCTAAGATCTCAAGTACTATACTTGGGAGTGGTCAGAGAAAGAGATTCCTGTTTTTATTTTACTTTTTGTGTGTGTGTACTCATATAGTAAGGTAAAAAAAGAAAAGTAAGAGATTAGTATTACTGTGGACATTAACTTTTTTACAGAAAGCACCATATTTTTGAAGGCACTTGCAGTATCCTGTTCCACCTCCCAGTTTGTCATATGGTCCCAACTACCTTAGATGTACACAACAATATGTACACTCCCTTTCCGTCCTGTTAAGGCTTACATCTTCCTCACCCAGATACAACCTTACAATCTCTTAGAGAAGGGAGTCAGTAGCATTTTCCAGTGAAACAGCAGAAACAAATTATGGTGTATTATTGTGTCCAGACTTTTAAAGGAAGTACTAAAATCCCCACAAATTTGAGGTAGCAATGTGTAATTAACCACATTTAAATTATCCACAAATTTATCAGGGAATGAATCAATAGATGGTTCCCAAATCAATAGATAGTTCCCACAGAATTTAAAACCTATGGAAACCAAAGCCTGGAAATTTTTCATTATGTTAGGCCCATTATTTAAACAAGCAGGTTTGGAGAATGACATCTGAAGTCTTGACCATTGCTTTGCCTACAGTAGTGGATTTGCTTAAACTGGTCAGACCACTGATTGTTAAGTGTTCAGTGTTTCTGGGCTTCACAAAACAGAGGAAGAGACAGTTACTCCTTTTAACATAGGTATGATTTTCTAAAATGTTAAGCCATGATAGAGAAGTAGGAGTAGCTTACAGTGCTGTCAACTCAGCAGAAGAGAGCCTACACTGCCTCCGCAAAAAGAGTATTGCATTCACTGCTATTCATCCTATATTCCCAAGACAATTAAATGTGTCAATCGGATATGAGCAGGGATAGAAACAGGTAAGAACACAGGCAGGAACAGAAACTAAGTTTGTTTCCATTTGTGAAGTTTTATTTGAGCCATGTTGGAGTGGGCTATGGTACACTACTATCATTTGCCTGACACAGAAAAAAGGCCAGTATGACACTTTGTAGTGTGGTGAGGGTTTGTGGAATACCTTTACTTTTTATAGCTTTGTATCTCATGTAAGATGGAACTGTTAAGTCTAGGAAATAGAACTAATCTATACCGAAGTAAAACCCCAGACCACATAGAGTGTGCTGTAAGGACAGAGCTTCAGTTTATTCACTCCTCCTATTGTACCATTAGCAAGTAATTACTTGCTAATGTAGACCTAGCCAATGAAGCCTGGAGGCTGTGTTAAATTTTCTCTTTGGAAATCCTCTTCATAGCCTCATTTTCAAACCATCTAACTTCATATTTCTGTGGACATGAAGAATGATCTCTTTTACACTAGAAAGAGTTAGCAGTGATAATGCAAAAAAAGGCATGTCAGATCAGTTATACTCACAGAGAGGGCCCCTCTCTGAAGGACAGTGAGAGTAACCAGCAGGGAAAAATATAACTAAAGAAATCCTTTTGTAGTCCCATTTGCTGTTCTCTTTAGTCAAGAGAGTGGGAAATAGATAAGTTCTATTCTTGGTGATACCACCAGAGAAGTCCTTGCCATTAATAAAAATTATTTGCCTGTGTCTAACTATAGTTTTGTGTTTCTGCCCATCATCATCATGCCCAAACATTGTTCAGTTTAATCAGAGCTTTGTAATGAGGACCATAATAACTTCAGAGAAAAGCTGTGTCTTACCTATTGTCTCTTGATAGGTAACAAAGAAAAAAAAAACAAACCTCAAAATAAGCAAAAAAAAATTCCCAACAACAACAAAAAAACCACAAAACAAAACCTCTAAAATGTTAGGAGACAAATTCTGTTTTCCAGTAAGCTTGCAGGTCTCTCTCCCTCTGAAGTTAAGAGTCACAGGTGCACATAGGAGAGTAGAGATGAGATCCAATCTATATATAGCCTTTCTTGAATAAAACTGCTGTCAGGTATTTAAGGTGTCCTCTTTGCAATGTTTATTCAGAATGTATTTTTTGTGCAGCTGGGTATATTATACTAACAAATAAGCAAGCCTAGGTAATGAGAATGTAGGAATGCTGATATTCTTAAAGGTAAATATGAGAATTTGTATCATTTCTAGTATAAATACAAATACGGCTCCCAGCACTGATGTCAGATGAGTGGCTAATGTCAGCTCAGCATGAACGACTGCTAAGGCAAGAGAAATTCTCTGATCATGACTCCTCCCAGAGTATCGTATCATCACTTAAAAGCCTTGGAGTTTCTGAGTAGAAGAGGACTAGGTAAAGGTCAGTTATAGATTTATTTACTGACAAATGTTTTATGAACAGAAATGTGTATCCTACCACAATGGGTAAGGAAGGCCCACATCTTAATCAAATCATAAAGTAAATTTGTTCAGACTTGAATACCAACAGACACAAATACACTAACAGTAAGAAGGAAGAAGTTAAAACAACACACAGAAAATTGGGTCAAATTATTCTTTTTTTTTTTTTTTAATCCTGAAGCCTTTTCACTGATTCTGTTCAGAATGTTCTGGAATTAAACATAAAAAGAATGAAAAAAGGAGTTGTATATGACCACTGATCCATGTAAGAGGGAGACCAGATCTTGTAACAGCTTGACGTTGCTAGATATCTGGGAATTACTCCAGTGAAGTTCAAGAGAAAAAAAATCATCTGAGTATATCAACATGTCAGAAGTCTAAGGCTCTGATCTTTAGTCTAAATTTGTTTTTACTTGGACTGCACAAATGTGCAGGGAATAAAGACACCATTAGAACCCTCTTTAAATATCCCAATAGGCAACAGTTCATGATCAGAATATAAATATTTAAATCAATGATATTTCTCATATCAACTCATCTTGAGCTCATGGAGAAATAGACTGAGGAGTGAGAAGAGACCAGGCTCTATGGTTTCCCCATAATCCTATGTGCTGGGGTTAATAAGGAAACAGTAGTAATCATTAGGTAGTCTTGAATAGAAGTAATTTGCTTCCTTAGAGGAAGACAAGAACAGAAATAAAGTTACTTTCTCTATCACGTTTTGGGGAGGGCTGAAAGTAGAAAATCTGTACATCCAGAAAATTAAAATCTGTCAACACTGTTAATGAGTTAGTTAGACTTTTCCCAGACTGTGTTCTGGTCCCTGTTTCCTTTTTAATTAATGCCAAAATTCCCATTTCCATTAAGAGTGTCAGGATTTTGCGTATTTTTTTTAGTTTCACTCTTCCTTTCGCACTGAATTGCTACAGATACTTAATTTTGTTTCATACTTATTTTCTTGAATTAGAAGGAATTTGCTCATCTAGGCAGATTTACAGAAATTTGTAAAGCTTTGGAATATTCCCAAATACCCAAATGGATTTTTGTGGCTTTGACAAAAAAAATGTGCGTAAATTTATGAATAAAACTGATTTTTTAAATCATACAAAACAAATCAACGAAGAAATACTTTTATCATATGGGACCATGACATGTTGCTCAATTTATAAATCATTATGCCATGAAACTGAAGTTTTATGATGCCATTAAAATTCATATGAAGTAACAAGTAATCAAAATTTATCAGCATAATAACAATTAGAAAACAGCCATGTAACAAGGCAAATAAATAAATAAAACTGTCTTTTTTAGATGAGTACAGTAACAATAAAAGGAAATATATGAGATAAATGCAACAAACAATGAAAAGAAAAAGGCCCTATAATCATGTACTTAATTGTAGAAGAATTGTAACAGATCCAATTTTTCTAAACTCATTTTAAAATCTACTTTTAGATTTTAATTCTTTCAAAGTTATTTGGTACTTGAAGTGTTCATACTATATATTGGTATTTGCTTGTCATTCAGTGCTGATTATAAATACCATTCTTTAAAAAAAAAACCTGAGGATAAATTCAAGCTGTTAGCTTAGTGTCTGTCAGGTTTTGTGAATATTATCTATCTAAACATTTTGAATGGAGTACTGACAATACAGCACACTGTTCTGCCATCCTTCCTCACACATGGAAACAACTTCATCCATTAAAAATTCCCCTAGTTCCAGGCAGGCTTGTCACAGAGTAAACTGATTCTTAGTATATTTAAGATTAGGAAAGAAAAAAAAAATAAAAAAAAAATACAGCTACTGTGAACTCAAATAGCTGATTATAAAGGGCAGTTTTGAAGACCAAAGAATAAGACACAAATGTGTATTTTTATGTAACCAGAGCAATTCTGAAAACTGAAATTCAACACATTTTTACTTTGTTTTCTTATTTCCTCACCCCCCCCCCCCCCTTTTTTGGTTTTTTTATAATTCATGTCAGGGACTCATGTCATTTAAGTAAGCATATGGTGTAGATGTGTCTTTCAAATTAAACTGGAAAGTTCATTAACCATTGATACAAAATAAAAAATATACTTTTTCCCCCTTTGAAATCTTAAAACAAAGATTGACAGAAGAATTAATTTCCAAAACTATGTAACAAAATTTAGGCGTCTCACAGAGGAAGCTGCATGAAAGGCAGGTATCTAATACTTTAAGCATTACAGTCAGTGACATCTGGAGAGGGATTTTGCTAAACAGCTGTCTGCTTGCAAGGGGATGTAAAATTCCTTAGACTCCACTCATTGTATTGAGTATATCTTCAAGGAGGGATTCAGTTTCTCAAACACAGGCATTTTTGGTGTCACCTACCCTTCCTTTAACTCTTTACATTTTGTTGTATAAATATATCTCTTTTAACACAGAAACTAAAATTTTCGTATAAAAGTGTCAGTTACCCCAACTATTGGATATTTTTCTTTTTTTTTTTTTTTTTCTTCTTGTTTGGTGGGGTTTTCTTTCTACATCTAAATCTGCCAAATCGTACCAGTGAGAGCCATGAACTAGGATGCTGCTGCTCAGCATCAATAACAGGATTACTTCCTATGACTGTCACCTAATACTGTTTTCAGGGGATTATTTTACACACAATAAATTGTTGCCAGATACAGTATCCTATTACTATGAGTCATAATAATATTTCTGACAGTTAGAAGTATTGGTCTTCATATCTAAGTAAATATTTCTACAGCTTCTCACTTTGTGAATTAGAGGATTTCAGCCTGCATATTGAGGTCAATAAAGGCAAATATTGTATTGAAGAATGTGATGGAGAAACCTAAGCAATGTGTCAAGTTGTGTAACCTACTGATACCATAATTAATGTTTTATTATACTGAGATAAGCGTGAATAAATAATAAGCTTTACTTAGCATACTGAACTGAGAGAAGGGTCAGGAGTTTGAAGAAAAGTATTAGGACTCTAAATGGAGGAGGAGGAGAATTGATGAATAATCAAATTAATCTCTGAGAAGTGATATTATATGTGGTGAGAAATCTCATATTTCATTTTTTTCTGCTGTGCTAGGATATTATGGCTGTCTTTCAGACCCAGGAAAATTGCCCCCAATGGCAGTAGAAAAGATAATGTAAAAATATATAAATATTATAGCAGTAATGTAAAACCATACAATTTTATGGCCATTTCAAGGTCAGAAAATGGACCAAGGAGGAGGCTGAATTTTTACTGCCTTTCTTCTCTCTAATGCACAGATAGCCATGTGCAGATTGCTCTAAGCACACAACTTCAAACTGCTTTACAGATGACAGGGCAGAGAATGGTATCAAAATCCATCACTTCATCATGAAATGATACCCTAGTGAAATGACAAGAAGTTATGCATTAATTAAAGTTCTGGTAGGATGGGTAACTCAACCAGTTAAGATATGAGCTCAGTTTTAATGCACATTCTATATTCAGAAAAAAAAAGGTAACAGACCTCTCAACTAAGTAATACGAAGCTTTGAGGCAAGACAAATTCTGTGTTCCATTACACAAAGGAAGGAGGAAGCTTTTCCATACTACTGTTTATTCGCATGTTTAAAATATAATGTGTGGTTAATAAAATGTTCATGAGCAATCATACTATAAAACAATGCAATAGTACATCTTCATCTTCAGGGACATCAGCAATAGACAGGGATGTGTACTGTGCATCCATTCAAGTTTTTTTTTTCTTTCTGATAGGTTTACATGCTGAAAGTTGTTAACAGGTCATTAATATCAAGCAAGGAGTCTGAAATTACTTTGTCTCCTAATTTTTGTCACATTTTTTCTACAATGCTCACAGTTATTGCACTGTATTGCTGTTTTATGTGCTTTAAGACCCCTGTAATTAAATTTCTGTAAAAAAAAAAAAAATCACTGCTTTGTGTTCTCTGGGTTATAAATGAAACATCTTTATGTTAGCTTAGACTGAAAAGATATCTCAGGATATTTCAAAGTATCACATGAAATGATTAATTTTTTTACTGAAAGTGATTATCTGATAGCAATTCCTGAATTCCAGATAATCACATACTTGTTTTGTGACTATTTTCAAACACATGGTTCCAGCGCTTTAGTTAAAACTGGTCTGGTGACTTGCCTGCTAGCACATGGCACTACCAAGAGGAAATATTTAAGTTAGTACCTCAGGCTTACTAGCACAATCAGAGTGTGACTTAAGTGACAGTGTGATTGCATCATCAGTGGACTTACATATACACATATATATAACATTGTAATGAAAACCTTTTTCCAAAATGAAAGATTCAGAGATTGTCTATGTTTTAATTTTCAGCAAATCTAGACTTTTACTGGTGTACTGCAAAGCATGAAATTATTCCAAGGCTTCTCGGCAAAATAGTTGAATTTTGCTACCCTGAAATTTCAGGGTGAGGGTAAGACAAAACTGGTATGCTTCTCTCCAGAATAAAAGGAGAAAGAAAAAGATGGAAGATGTGAAAGAAACACAGAAGAAGGAGGAGGGACAAGAAGAAGTGCCAAATTCCTGTCATAGTTTTCCCACTATTGCCAGGGAAAGATAAAGACAACAAATGACACTTAAACCACAGAGCATCTGCCACCTTCTGTTTCCCTACCATATCTTTGGTAGAAGAAACCAGCTTGACACAGGCAGAGGACAGAAATGTCTTGTTTGTCCATCTCCAGCAATGTGATCTCCTAAGCAGCTGATCATTCTAGCAGTGTCTGAAGGTGTCACTGGCAAGGTGAATGTCGTAAAACGAATGAAAATATCCTTCCCACGACTTGACAAATAGGAAAGGCATAAAAATACACGAAACAGAACCCCATAATTTTCAGATGTGACGGTTACACATAAGCTGGGACTTATTTCCAGTAGTGAAACTGATAGAGTAGAAATTACATGCTATGTGAAGGGTCTGATTTCATATCTTTCTTTAGTCCATCTCTAGGATTCTACAACCAGGAACTTATATATGTCCTCCCAAAGCATGTGCAACCTATTGCCCATCAGCTTTGGCTAACTTTTAATTTAAATGACAGTAGAAAAAAGTTCTATATAGCGTGAAGCCAAAGACTATTTTGACCAAAATACAAGGGTCTCTGAGTTTCATGAATTAACAACCACTGCATTTATTATTGTGTATGTATTAACCTAGTTAAATCTAGTTTCTTGGCCTAGATACTCTTTCTTAAGCTTTCCTGACAGCCTTTGTTTAGACTACTCATAGTCACAATGAATTAATTACAATAATATTTACATTTCAGGATTTGGGTTTTTTTAACCTTTGGAAGTCAAAATATAATCATTTTCTACAGAAGTTAAAAGGCACGTAAGTAACTTCTGATATGATTTGGATTTCCAAAGGTAAAAAAAAAAAAAGTATATTTTCTGAAAGGTGGGTTTTGGGTTTTGTTGCTTTTTGTTGTTTTTTTTTGGGGGGGGGGGGTGTCAGGCCTCTTTCATGTTTTTCTCTTGTCTTGTGCATACTTCATAAAGACTCTTTGGGACTAATATAAAACTTCAGGTGTAATACAGAAAGGAAAATAGAATAGAAATATATTATGAAAGCAGATGATTACTTTCATCCATAATTTAATTAGAAAAGCTCCTTAAAAATCTAAGGCACCTTTTGGAATATTAAAACTTCTAAGATAACTTACCTTGGAAAATTCTTTTGTTTCCCTCTTTTTGCCTTCATACTTGTTTCACTGTCAGAATGCTACATCTCTATCATTTAACCGATAAATTGTTACAGTCTTTTACAACTATATTGTTATATAATGATTTGTTAAAAATCTTTATGGATTTTTTAACTAATATTTCTGCTTTATTTCTAAAATGCTTTGAGATAGTAAGTTAGACATGAGATTTTTGAGGGGCTTTGATTTTTCTTTTTTTTTATATCAGTGCTTTTAATACTCTTATTTCTAAGACCAGTGAAAAAAAGTTACCCATGACTCTCTGTGAGCTGTTTAAAGCCTACCCAGTTTGGATGCCAATGTGGCATAAACTCTTGAAGTGTTGAAATAGTCAGCTTTCTGTATTGCTACCTGAGAGTCATGCTAAATAGAAAAGCTATGGATGAAGACCTTACTGTTTAGAGGGAAGTAAATAATGTTGAGTCTTTTGTAGTGGCTAATTTTTTTTTGCATTTTTTTTCTTTTGCTTTTATTTCATATTTCCATTCAGATATTATATATTTAAACTAAGCCATTTAGAATTAAGTTCCAAAGCATAAATTTATAACAGATTGTTTTCATAAGTCCAGATAAGGCATTTATCGATCCTACACTAATTGTCTTGGTTCCCTGACGTGAAAGCTGGCATTTACAGATGGATATGACAATAACAGTTGACAGTGAAAGCAAGAAGCTCACCCATGGGGAGGACATAATTTGGAAGAATTATCCACAAAAGTTTGTAGGAGAAAAATGGGCAGAAAATTATGAAGAAAAAGCTAGTAATACTTCCATACTAGACTGGGAGGGTGTGGGGGGTGGAGGTGGAAAAAAGTACAAATCTAACAGGGAGATGAATGAAGACAAACTGGACTTTCTGACAAGTACTATTTTTTTGTGCATGTGTTAGTCAAATCTACTCTCATGGCCTTGATCCTCTTTTTTAAGATTTCCTGGAAGCCTTTGTTTTGGCTACTTTTAGGTTACACATAGTCACAATGAATTAATTAAAATAACATTTACATTGGATAACTTTGATAAGGTTTTTGTTGGGGTTTTGGTTTTATTTGTGTGGGTTTTTTTGTGTTTCTTTTTTTTTTTTTATCCATATCTACTTAATGTCTTTGTACAAGAACAAATCATATGACTTTAAATACTTGGCTGGGAGATGGCATTTCATCATTCTGGAACACTGTGACATTATGGTGTATTACATGATATAATGACCTTATGGTCTGACATGATGAATTGTTCACTCCTTGTGGAAAACTGCTTTTACTTTGCACTGATTATAAGCCAGGTATTTGCTCTGTACATAGGTATTGTAGGGCTGCTACCCAAAAAACCCAACAAACCAAAAGCCGTTGTTCAAGCAGCTTGATACATTTGGCCAGCCCTGCTTCTAAGCTTCAAAACCAACTTTATAATTCAAGCATTATGAACTCTTATGCAGTTCAAATCAAGTTTAACTTGTCATAAGTCTACAGGATCTTCTTTTCCAGGCACTGCTTCTCTTGGCTAATAGTGGCCACATGAAGAAAGCCACAGTGTGTGAAAGTGCACTTAAGCCTTTGAGTGTAAATATTTTTTGCACATCTTTCTGGCTAACTATTACTTTTGTCCAAAGTGCATAAGACAGAATAGTTAGAGTGAATTATTTACCTTTTCTTTTTTGTCGTTTCTTAACCCAAGTAAAGTTTTTATTGTCTGTCTGTATGCTTCCTGGCAAAACCAGATTCATATTGCAGTTTCATTTACTAAACTTTTGTTCAATATTGATTTCAAATCTATGATCTGTGAGAGAGTTATTATACATTTCAAAATGTGTAAATAGTCTTCCAAACAGCCATATGTCAAAGGGAAAAAAAAAAATTCTGCAATTTATTTTTCATAGTGTGAAGACAGAAACTTATTGGGAGAGTGCAGCTTTTTAATAAATCAAACAAATTTTTACTGTCAGGCAGATTTTGGCTCCCATCAAAATCTTCCAAGAAAAGGTATGTATTGGTGGTGTCCAAAAAGAGGTTTAAAATTATTCAATTTTTTTTTCAAAATATTAAATATAAAAAATCAAACCAAATTAAAAGTCTGCTTAAAGAACCTTTTTTCTTTTTTTACAATTTTATTCCACAAAGATGTGTTCTGTGAGGAAAAAAAAAAAAAGAAAAGAAAAAGAAAAAAGCCATCTAGGTTTCTGTGTCCAAGTCAAGGAGCCACACACCGTGGTGTTTATTGCATAATATAAAATGTGTTGACTGGTCTTTCTGACTTCAGAAGGAGCAGGATATCAGTTCTGATTTTTAACATTTCTTTGTGATGGATTCTGTCACTAACTAAACATTATATCTTGTCTTGATTTCCCTTTTTTTTGAGCAGTAAAAACTGTAAGGATTTACAGGCAGTGGAGATCCTCCTTGCTGAGGGCTACTGTGCAGGCGAAGGCGCAGCATCCTTCCCATCCCTGTGCATACCTCTGTCTGGTATGTGACAGTGTCTGGCTTCGTGCTTTCACCCTCACTGTCTGTGCTTAGCACTGGAGGGAAGAAAAGCTCACAAGGATTTTTACTGAGGGTTATAAAATTCTGATGGGAATGGATCCTAACACCTCAAGGCAAGAGCTGCCCTTGCTTTTGACTAAGATTTATAAATGTCTTCCAGCAGAGATAAAGTCTGCCTGTCACTTCTGCAATCAAATAGTAGTTCTGTGAGGCATTTGGAAACATGATGTGTTATGCATTCTTCTCTCTTCTCTGAATCAGTGGGAGCTTTCCTATTAGTTTTTAAAGACCAAAACCGTAGGTGATCAGTGCTGTTTATAAAGCCATACTAATTAATGCTTATGTTTAGACAATATTAAATCTTTGAGGATTTTTCTTTCTCCTTAGCATGTATTTTGTGACTTATGTATTTTGCTTCCCAAAGTAATGAGGATCAGGGGGTTTTGGTAGGAATTTTTAGGATTATTTTGTCATTTTTAAAAGACTAGTGTCATACCTCGAGTTTTTTTCCAGCTTTTTTTTTTTTTTAATCCTCAGATACCTGCCCCAATGTCCATGACTTTTCAGAATAATTATTAACAGTGGCTCAGTGAGCTAATTAACTAATTCCCTTTGGGAAGACTAAAGAAGGCAGCAGGATTCAAATGCTGGTTATCTAGAAACAGTAAGAAATATATTAAGGTAAGTTTTATAATTCTGTACATGTTTTGTGGGAACAGAATTCGTATGCTTTTGTAAGAAAACCGAAATTCAGTCTTTTTAATTATGATCAACTTTTTGCATATCTCTATACTCCATGCAGTGATCATTTTGACAAGCATAAACATACACTTTCTTGATGAAAATAATTTTCTTTTCATGATTACACTTGCTGACTCCTCATTACTTAAACTGCTAAAAAAGGATCTCAAGGGAGTGGCTTAGTCTATTCCCTTAAGGTCAAGAGCTTCACAAGTGGATGTAAGTAATTGAGCTATAGGGCAAAGATAAGTAAAGCTTTTAGAAAGTTAGGAAGAAAAGTCCTCTTGATAAAGAAATGAATCTAATCTACAGAGTGTTATTTTAGTATATAAATTGTCTAATTATATTGCATCTCATAGCCAAATTTCCTATTAATTACTAAAAATGAAGGACCAATTCTGAGCCAGTTCCAGGAATCCTTTTATCACAGAGTGGAGGAGTTAGCAGCTCAATAAAAGTCAGTGTGCCCTGAAAATGAATTCTGAATCCTGCAAAGACTTGCTTAATAATGTTTTGTCACATAAGTATAGCTAAGCAGTTTGGATGGCAGAGAACTATCATTTTCTAGGGAGAGTACCTGTAATGTTCTGGGTGGCAATTTTTCCAAACAGGTGTTGAAATGTGTTTACATCTCAACTAGGAATATGGATATCACTGTAGGAAAAATGACACTTTCAGGTCACCAATCATCCCACCATAAAGTATTTATGTAAAATAGATCAGATGAATCTTTCCTTATAGCTTCTTCTGACTATAAGAAAGCTCAAAACAATGAGCCTCATGTGGTCATGTCTGTGTGGGACCTTCACACTGTGGGTTTAATTTAATTACCTTACACAGGGGTGCAAAATGCCATGCAAGCTCATCAAGGGAATTCTGAATGGGAAAGACAACCATGAGCCTACACAGTATCTGTTCTTCTCTGGACAATCAGCTGGATGTTAGCTGGTATACCTAAGGTATCTCTAATGAGACTGTTTGGGTGACTATATTGATCTGCTAACATTAAGTGAGAAGCAAACACACTTTCCTTATACTGAGAGTTACTGCATTACTCCCTGGAGCATTTACACCACATCATTAATTGTCCTTGATCCTTCTGATTCAAACCTCTTGGAAATCCTTACTGTCTGTAATTGTGCTTAACCTCTAATCACAATGCTTGAGGTGGTTTGTGCTTTTTCTCCCAGCTCACAATATGGCCACCTGAACAGCATTGCACTGCTACAGTAAGGACAGCATGAAAAGAGACTACAATGAAGGAAAGATTTTTTATAGAAATTAACAAAAGTAACAGCATCTTTAAAAAGTTAGCTTCTTGGGAATTCATCTCTAAGCCTGATGATGCTGTCTTTATCATTATCTAATTTGCCAGTCACTACAGAACTAAAGAGCCTGATCATGACTAGGTAGGCTAACCCTTTGACACTAATGCTTCAGTCATTTTTTTCGGCTTTCTCTGATTGAAGAGTGGATGCCAGCTAATACTGTAAGTATGTTATTTGTAAATTATAGTGTTAAGAAGCCCTCATCTTGAAAAATGCTTCCACAGAGATAGATCACAAAAAATGAACAATGAAAGATCAATCTTTATTTCAGGAAACATAGGTTTTCTTCGGTATTTACACTGCTCCCACCAAATGTTTAAAACACATCAGTTCTTAGTGAATGTTTACTGAGATAGGAACTTCTATCACTGGAGACAGTCTAGGTGTATTTATCCAGGTCCTGTTGCTAGCCACACAAGTTGTGTCCGAGCTACAGTTTCAGTTTTTGAGACTTTACAAATACTTTTTGTTATTCTCTAAAAATGTGTTAGAGGTACCTTAGGTATATTATTGATTTAAGCCAAAGGAAGAGCTTTTCACCATGATACAGAAAGAAAGGAAAGGAATATAGGTGTTAGGGAAATTGGGCAATTTATTTTTACTAAGTTTTTGCTGATCATTTTTCTTCCATCATCCATCTAGACGACTAGTAAATAGTTTTGGTTTGTTGGCCAACAAGCTTGACTTGAATATATAAAATTTATTGTACATATAAAAAGTACATTATGCATGTACTCAGAAATACAGGGCCAGACACTGTATAGAAATTCAGAAATGCAGGGCCAAGAAGATCATCAGATCTTCTTGTCTGACCTGTGCTATCACAGTGGATGCAAAGCAAGCCCTCATCAGGTTGTGTTAGATGCTACAGGTGCATCAGAAGAAATGTAAGGTTTCTATCACTTCTCTACCAATTCTGGTTTTACAGGAGAAATCATTAGCCAGCCTTGGACGTCTGTGCCTTTCTTACTTAGATCTCTAGGGAATCTTCACCACCATAGTGTAAAAAAAAAAGACCTTCAGGTTACACACACTGTTCTTTAAAGTTTATCCAAAACGGTACCAAAAACTTCACATAACCATAATGAACACACTTATCCCTCTTCTAAAACCTACTTATCAACTTCTCTACATTTTCTTCTATGTTGTCCATCTTTTGCTCATCTTCCACAGTTCGTCCCCCTCTGTTGTTGTTTTGCTAGTCAAGTCGCTATATTATAACTGCTTTATCATGTATATAATTTTAGTTTGGTCTTCTATGAGGAACTATGTCTTTTTCTAGTTTCTTGTCAAACAATTTTTCTTCAATTTTCAAACCTTTATTTGGTCTTTTCTTCTCAAGGTAGCAACATGAATTACCACAACACTGGCAATTTTAGAGAAATTAAAAGCTGTAATGTTTTTAACATCATTACATGTAAAGCTGAAAGCATAAATCAGGAGTTTAACAAAAAATAAATTTGGTTACTTACCAAATTTTTCAAACCTTTTGTTTTACAGTTTTTATAGTCTACATTTACTTATTTAATGATGGTTAATAGATTTGAACTAAGAAGTTCTCATCCATGCATATTTTAAAACTGTCTTTTTGGTTTTTTCCCTCAGGTTACAAAAGTAATTGTATATGGGAACTGAGTAAGCAAAAAACCCCAAAGTTTTGGATCAAATTAATTTATCATTATGAACAATCTTCTTTTATAAAAAAAATACAACAAAAAAGCCCCAACAACCAAGCTTAAGAAGCTAATTGAATTAAGCATTTTTTATAAAAGGAAACCACATTGTCTTAATTATTTTTCTTATGTCCAAAATTTAACTAGAGATTTTAATTTATTAATAAAGAGCTTGATATATCTTGCTATACAACAGAACAAACCTATTGCCTTTGACATACATTACCTTTTGAGAAAAGGTAGTTATGCAGGATAGTATCCCACAAATTCTGATATGAAGCAAAGCCAGAATTCTGTTCATATTATTCACGCCTGACTTGTGGTGCACAGAACTGTAACAATATAAGTTATTTCACGAAGTCTTTTAACACTGAACTAGCACGACTACTTTCTCAAGAGTTTTTTTATGCTAGCTCAATCCTGATCTCCTTTGTGTAGAAATGCCAAGAATATAAACTTTTGTTTATGAGTTCTAATAGATATTATTTTCCTTTGGAGAGCAAGTCTGAAAAGAGCATGGCCCCTCTTGTAGCTCTTAGCATGATACAGGAACATCAGAAGTAATTAAATAAAATTATATTGCAAATCCCAAGATAAAAGTGTGACTAATGATTTATTCCTCAGTGTTTTGTCAAAGCCCTACTCATAATTTCAAAGCTCTAGTCAATATTCATGTAGCCAACTCTCCCTAAATATATCCCTAGTAGTGAAAGATATTTCTTTCACTACTAAAATGTTTGTGTGTAGATAAATAATTTCTTAAATTTCTAAGGATATGTTTTTAATAGTTACTGTTCTTTAATATTTTGATCCAAGCATTGGTTTTCAAAAGTATATTTACTTTGAGATTCACACTAATGAGTTAGATTTTTACATATATCTGTATATCATTCTTGCATCAAGAAGATGAATAAGACTCACTTCCCATAAAGGTATGAAAATCCAGTGCTGCATTTTACATGGCCCTGAGTAACATTTCAGTTAAAAAGCAGCTCTTGTTCAAAAAAGAGCTTTCAGAGTTGGGTTTCTTAACTATTTTTTCACAAAGAAAACAGATATAACAAATGCAAATTTTAAATCTGTTTTTTCTAATATGTACTTATTAGACATGAAACTGTTACTTTTGAAACCCCCAGAAATCCTTGCATCTCATTCTGTTGCACATGATTTATCTGTTGTTCTATACACAGGTTGAATTAATACTACAAAAATTAGCAGTCTAATTCAACATATGTATTTGGATGCAAACCTTTCAGCTTAGCAGAGCTTTTAGTCCACAGAATAACATCATCATCTGGGTATTCTTATGGAAAATTTTATCTACCTTGTATTTTCTTCCCTTTCTTCGTTTTAAGTAACTGTATTTGATGGCCATGTTACAACAACCTTCTTTTTAATATTGATTTGAATTTTCAGTATGTATGAGATGTTAAAGACACTAAAATTATTCAGCTTTTCAAAGCAACTATCAAAAATTAAACGTAACATGTAATTCTTTGCATTACAATATAAAATCAGGAGACTTTAATTTTATTCTTTAGATACGTAAGTTTATTTTATTTGCCCCATTTTGTTACTTTTAAAGTGCACTTATTTTCTACACATGTCAATAAAAATGTAAAACAATTCACAGTACTCAGTGACCACTGTGAACAAGCAAACAAGACTGACTCGTGTTATTTTCCACGCTCTTCAAGATGTTAAAATATGCTATTATAGTTCTGCTGAGATTGAGGTGGAGATAAGAGCATAAAAATAGTGAGGTAATGCAATTTCTTGACTGTTTGCTTAGACCCCAATCCAAAATTTATAAGTAAGGAAACATATTTTTGGAACAAGGATTTTTGAAGTTTTCAAGAAAAGCACGTGCAAAATTAATTGTATTAGGATGACATAGTGTTTTGAATGAGTTCACATGAGTACCCTGTAGAGTGCCTGTAGCTTAAAGTCCCAATGCAGAAGAACATTTAAGAGGCAAAAGCCAGTGTAGGATTCTTCTTGTTCAGCCTTATATACCTACCATACAGATATATTTGACTGATTTTTTCCCAATAAACTCCTTTCCTACTTAGAAAGGGAGAGGAATAAACACTTCTAGGGAACAAAAGTTGGATTCTATTTTTGACATCAACATTAAGATAAGATAAACTGTGCCTTTGAAGTTACTATTTTTCTGTTGATTATTACAGAAGCCTAGTGTGAAAGCTTAGATGTAAATGACTAAACAGTAGACATATCTCTTCCAAGGCTCAGAGACCTTAGACGGTACCTCTCAGAAAGTTCTAATTAATTTGTGTGCACAACAGATTGTTTCTTTACCACATTTACTCCTTTAGAATTTTTCACTAATCTTAGTCTGACAGAGGTTTATTTTTATTTACTCCATAGAAAACCCCTGGCAAGCTGTGGCACAGCTCATGTTATCTCAGGGATGTCAAATAGTTAAAACAAGCAAACAAAATCCCCCAAAGTAAACAACCAAACACCTAAATAATGATTAATTTTTAGAGACACAGGAATGTGGAAAAGAGCTGAAGTGTGTCCTATATATCATATGTATGGTCAATGTAGAAGGGATTAGCCCTACATGCAAACCGTTCTGCATTTGGAGACCAGAATTGATCCTGCAATAATGCCTTATTGTCTAGGATACAGGTCACCAGATTAGTACCGTAATTAGCGATAAATGGGTACCTAAAGAGAAGTTCTGTTTGCCTACCTTTAGACACCTGTCAGGACAATAGGTTTGTACAGCTCAGCTGCAAACTATATTTATAGACTATAGAAAGCTTCTGGAAAAAAATGATTCAGACAAAGATTTAGATGAATGTCATGAAAATATACAACTTTATGCTACAGAGCAGAGCTACACATCTTCTAGTGTATTTACATTTATCCCAAGAAAAAAGTAATTTGGGACATTTTCTGGGGACCAGTCTTTCAGTATTTACACAGACAACACTTTCAGTTCCTTTACTGGTGTCCATTCAGTTACACATCACTATCTTTGGCAAGCATGCTTTTGCAGATGATGATGACGACGACGATGATTATATTATTATTATTATTTGTTGTTATTATTATTATTACTGACAGGAAATCAGAATACTTATATATGCCTTCATAAGACAAGACTGAACATAGACTTTCTTTTTTATCTGTAGCACCTATAGTACCATACAGCAACTATGGAACTTCAGGAATTTCAAGAATGATCCTGAGGCTCTTTATCACCTTGTCTTTCCAGTAGAAAGATCAGAAAATGCTGTCTAGGGTATATTTATGCCTACCCTCACTTCTAATGAATATTTCAAAGAGTAAACCCTGTATAATTACCAATATTGAACATTTATGTTTGAAGTTGACACATTCTGTTGTAACACATTCTTTTACACAAAAAAACTTTTTTAAATTTCTTTTCACTTTCAAACTTTTTGTTTTTAAAGAAGTCTGCAGTTTTGGTGGGTTGGTTTTTTTTCTATTTTCCCACACTTTATTGAGCTTTTAAATCTGTAGCTTCATATGAGAGAAAAGATTATGGGATTTTATTGACACCAAAACCTTTCTCCCAATACAAAAGCCATAATCTGTCCCCCAGAAAAGGAAAATATATGGTAATGATCCTGTGTTTATAACCAGCTCTTGGTTTATAATTCAGTTCCCCAAGAATAGTCACTGAAATATTTGAGGGAGCAGTTATAAAATATATTCTTTTTCTTATGAAATCTGTTCATTTTTGTAGGTATGAAAAGAGACATCAGACATAAAGCAAAGAATGAACAGTTGAAAATGTTGCATATAAGCTACAATAGCAATATTCTATTTGTGCTCAATTGTAACTTCTCTGTTGAATTTCAAGCTCTGTACTCCAAATCAGTATAAAGCTACCCGAGAAGAAACACTGATAGAAGCAAGACAAAGCAGGCATTTGGTGGTTCCCAGAAACATCACCGCATTTCCTTCATTTACCTCTCAAGAAGGTAAATCATTTTAACTCCAAACACATTAGCAGACAGAAAGCTAGAAACATGACACCTCTCTTTAGGCGTTCCTAATTTAGGAACTATAAAGTTAAGCTCCCTGTATAGTCAAAAGGGAGCAGAGTCCTCTAGCTAATGATCAATACTGCACAAAATCTCAATTCTAACTTTAAGGAACCAAACTTAGAGTCATGGGTGATATTTAGGTTCCTAAAGTAGGCAATGGCATTTACATTGGTAAGTTAGTAGTAAAAATTTGTCTCTCAAAGAGTTTCTTGTTAGTACCTAAAGATGAAATACAAAGAGCTAATGTGTCTGACATATAACTCAGCTGAGATCTGAAATCCAAACTGAGTTACCTAGTGAACATTCACTTAACGTCTTAGAATTCTGCAAGTTTGTATGCCAATCTGTTGTCAGCACAGAACCTACTTAGAACATTCCATTTATAAACTTGACAAAAAAATGAGAGATCTGAACACCTAAACCTTATCTCATGCTTGTGAACTTGCATAAGTAGAATTCCATGTACCTTATTCTATTACTATATCCTAAATGAATTAGAAAAGAAAATATATTAAAAAAAAAAAAAATAGAATTCTGTAGCTCGGAGATGAATGAACTCTAATGGGGCACATCTTCTTTATGCCATTTCTTACTGGTTGACTTAGGCATTTTCCTGTACAACATATACTCCTTCCAAGAAAATCAGCTCACAGGGCCTCTTTATAGAAGAGAGATCCAAGTGTGTGTTTTCCCTACATAATACCATAGGATCCAAATCTTCTACGGGCTGCTTCAGAAATAACATTTTAGTTACATGACAGGGCAGTAACCTACAGAGATACTGTAAAATTATACAGGTTCGTGAACTTTACTTGGCATGGATTATTAACCTGTAATTTCACTGCATTCTTGATGAATGATACTGACACCAGTTCTAGAATTTATCTGGACAAGAGCAGATTAAGACTGCTTGCCCATATTGCCCAGGATGATGTAGGAAGGAATTCACATATGCAATTTGGGAATGTGGCTTCATTTTCAAAACCCTGGCATTTAATTTAACATTCTGTTATTTTTTCATTTTTTAAATATTATTATTAATTATTTATTTATATATTATTTTTAATTTATTTATTATTTAGCAAGCTGAGCACTTAGCAGCCTTCTGTCTTTTAGCACACAGACCATGAGAAGAAATGATACATTAATACTTGAGAGACAAGCCACACAAGTCAGTATGAACTTCATTAGAAAGTAAAGGATAGCAGAATAAAATATTAATTCTGCATTGGATAGACACAATACACATACTGTAATATTCAGTACCTGAAGATAGCACCCAGTTGAGACGGACAACAAAACATTGGCTGAGAAACATGCTTTTTTTATCCTCCCCTTTTGGTAATTAAGCAAACAATATATACTATCTCTTGACTATGAAAGTTCTGCAATTTAATATTGAGTAGTCTTTTGCATGTTAATAAAATATCACTTGGTATTAAAGTGGTTTTGTTAACATGCACTGAATTTATATGTCAAAATGCAATTTTGAAAAATATAAAAAGTGTAATACAATTCATGCCATGTATTGCCAATTTTATATCCATAATGAAACAAGTCTTCAGAGACACGTTCCATTTGCCACTCATTAGCTACCTATTTTTTGGTTTGTTTTAACAATATATGTAATGATAAAGAAAAGCAAAACATCTCATTGTAGATGGTCTAATTACTGTGTGTGAAGTGAGACTTTGTCCTGGTTTTAGCTAGGATAGAGTTAATTATTTTTTTTCCTAGTAGCTGTTGCAGTGTTGTGTTTCGGCTTTAGTCAGAACAATGATGATAAAACACCGATGTTTTAGTTGCTGCTAAGTAGCACTTACCCTGATTAAGGATTTTTCGGTCTCTCATGCTCTGCCAGTGAGGAAGGGCACAAGAAGCTGGGAGGCAGCAGAGGCGGAGCACCTGACCCAAACTATCCGAACTATATACTATGGTATGTTATGCTCGGTATACAAACTGGGGGGAGTTACCCAGAAAAGACCAATCGCTACTTAGGTCTGGCTGGGGATTGATCAGTTGGTTGTGAGCAAGAGTACTGTATATCACTGGTGTTTATTGTGGTTTTCCTCCTCCCTTTCCCCCTCTTAGTTTTACATTCTCTCCCTTTGTTATTTCACTTACTGTTATTATTAGGAGTAACATTATATTGTACTCTAGTTATTAAACTGTTTTTACCTCAACCTGTGGGTTTTAAATTCTTTCAATTTTCCTTCACATCCCATCTTGGGTTGGGGGGAAAGGAGGAGGTGAGTGAGCAGCTGTGTGATAGTGAGTTACCATGTGGGGTTAAACCATAACAGACTATTATTGATCATATATTAATATGCCCATTTCTGTTTAAATACATTCAGGAAAACAAAGCTACCACTTACAGAAATAATTTCGAACCAATTAAAAATGAGGTTAAGTTCTTCCAGGTAATTTTTTAAATGTGCAGCAGTATTTGTCTCCTGTGTGGTTTTTTTCTTTGTTTGGTTTGGTTATTTTGGTTTTGTTTTGTTTTTTTTTTTGTTTGTTTGTTTTTTTAAACATGACTAGGAGATAATAATACCTCTTATTTTAAAACTTACTCTTTTATTTGAGCAAGCTCTCAAGTTACCTTTTGTAGCTGCTCTCTATCTTGTTTGGAAAGAGAACCTATCTTACGTGATGATTAATTGCGTGAATTCCTTCTTTGAAATTATGTCAAAAGAGTATTTAGTAGAGTTACAACAGAATATATATACATAAGACAACTAGAGTCAGTCAGATTATTTGGGTACCTTGAGGGGATAACCTGAAGACCTCTGCTGGCAATGCAGCTTTTGCTATGACAGAATGTAAAGACTACAGTTGATCTGCAGATCTACTTGTATTTGGAAATGATCCCTTGTATTTTTAAAATCTGTTTTCAGGTAACAGGCTTAAGTAATTTCATCCATTTGATTAAGAGGAAATTAGGGCACTGTTGAAATGTTTCTCCTGAATAATAAATACCTGGCAGCACAAACAAGTTCTAGTCTTCTCAAGTGTCTTTTATCCGACCTCTGTTACTGTCAAAATGCCTACATAGGTTTTAGGAACTAAACTTCTGAATGCAGTGTTGCATTTTTCCTTTGCCTTGTTTTCTAGGAAGCAAGCTTAAATGTTTAAGATAAACTATAATTCTTTGCTCAGAAAAGAACGAGGATCTAATAGATCCAGCACTACAGAACAGTCTGTGAACTTCCAACAGTTTCCTTATGACCACCTGACATGGTTATGCTGTTGATAATCTTTCACATTTTAGTAAAACAGCAAATGAATGAATGTTCAGATACAAGCGTAATAAAGCACTTGGATATTAGGTGCTGTTAGTCTTTACAAAGAAATAAGTTAATGTGACATCCTTTTCAAAGGGACAGATCACAGGCAAACACAGATTTGATTTTAAATGGCTGTCACTCCTATCTGAAAGCCTGGGACTAATGCTACATATTGGGAGCTCAAATATCATGCAGTTTATAAGAAGCTAGAATCAAAGCACATGGTCCTCCTAGCACAATTTAGCTGCTATGAAAATGGATGCTTTCAATGGTCAGTTGCTTCAGTTTACACACCTTCTAAAAATCCTATAAGCCAGAAACCATGGACACTTGTATTTTCCCAAAACAAGCCAATACTTTCTTCATCTGTTTGTTCCATGGCAATTAAATGAATATTGTCTTCTTATTTATTACGTTTCACTCATTCCTTTATAAATTGTATTAAGTGTTACTTAAAGATTTATTTTCACTGACATCTAAAACCCATATAGTAGATCTGAAATTATTAGGCAAAGCTGTGCATACACACCAGGGTTTGGTTGTTTTTTTTCTTTATTTCTGTTCATTATATTTGAATATTTTTAATGAAAAGTATTTTTTTAGTTATTTCTGAATTAATTACTAATTAATTACTGTTTATTCTACATGATTTTCTTAAATGAAGAAGTAAAAAAATAATCTATAATCAAATAAACATTTTCTTATAAATCTAATTTTGAAATAATTCTTAAATTCTCCTAGGAGTCACAATGTAGCAGTTAGTTTGTTTTCTTCTTCATTCACTTCTACATTACAACAAAGCAAATTGAGGTGCATTCCTGACTGAAATTACCTAGCATTTTGTATTTGGAATGGCAAGAACAGTCTGAAATCCACAAACTAAACACTTGATCTTTCAGAAGCATGTAAAACTGAATGGATTTCCTCAGTATCTCTTGTAAGCATAAAATATATTTTTAATTGCAATCAAGTAGGATCTCAAATACCAAGAGAATCTAGGGAAACTGTCTGAAAGACTGTGAAGAAAGTGCTAGACTTGCTATTTCATACAACCCAGCTCATCTTTAGGTAAGTAGCATGCTTCCCTGTGCTGCATACTCCTTGAATGTATCATTTAAATGTGGGATTTTTTCTGATGATATAGAATCAATATAATAGTTCCTGTGCAACTTCCACTGCAAAGAAGTTCATATGTAGCACCTGGTTTCCAGGAAAGCTTGTGAGCAGGAAATGCATTTTCTTTTCATTTAAGAGAGCAGAAAGGACTGAGACACTTCAGCACTCTAATTTTCTATTTGTGTTGTGCAGTGAGAGAGTTGTTAGCTGAAACATCACTTTAATATATATTACCTCAGTTCGCTAAAGCCCTACAGGCTCACAAAGGATATCAATAATTATGAATTATTCAGATCCCTGGGTACAGTTAACTGCTTCTATCATCCTTCAGTGTCATGGCTTAACCCAGCCAGCAGCTAAGCACCACCCAGCTGCTTGTTGACTCCTCCTACATTGGGATGGGTAAGAGAATTGGAAGAGTAAAAATGAGATAACACATGGATTAAGATAAAGACAGTTTAATAAGAAAAAGCCACACAAGAAAGCAAAGCAAAACAAGGAATTCACTCACCATTTCCCATCAGCAAGCAGGCGTTCAGCCATCTTCAGGAAAGCAGGGCTCTATTGCACTTGACAGTCGCTCAGGAAGACAAATGCCATCACTACAAACATCTATCTTCCACCAGCTTTATATGCTGGGCATGATGCCATATGGTATGAAATATCCTTTTGGTCAGTTGGAGTCAACTGTCCTGGCCAGGTCCCTTCCCAGACTCTTGTGCAACCACAGCCTACTAACTCGTGGGATGGTGTGAAGAGCAGAAAAGGCCTTGCCTCTGTGTATGCACTGCTCAGCAATAATGAAAACATTCACGTGTTATCAACACTGTTTCCATCACAAATCCAAAACATAGTGCAATACTAGTATGTCCCATATTAGTCCCGTACTAGTCCCATACTATTATAAAGCAAATTAACTTTATTCCATCTAAGACCATCACATGTTGTTTCACTATTGTAAACTATCTGTGGGTAATAGATGTGGCTCATATTCTGCAGAGATATAAGATCTTAAAAATTATGCTAGTACTGTGTATTTCTCCAGTTTTGACAGAATGAAGGGCCATGCAACATTCAAGAAAGAAAAGTAGATGTCCTTATAATTCTAGTGATATACAGAGTAGTGAATCAAAAGGTAATAGACATTAGGGGTTTTCAGTTTTGTTTTGTTTTTTTTTGGACTAGATTCCTTTATTCATGTAGAAAGCAAGATAAAATTTTGCTATAAATGCTGTGAATTAAACCATGGTGATTGAAAAATTGATTTCTCAACTACACTGACCGTAACTGATAATTTAGAGTAACCTCGAGTAAAATTTGTCAGGGTTTGTGAGGGTTTGTTTGTTTGTTTGTTTGTTTTCCTTATCAAGTCTGTGGCTGCAAAGAAATGATCAGAATAAGCTGGAAAAAAACTCCATCTATTTTGAGAAAAGCAAAAACCAGAAAAAGTGACTTGGATTGCCGCAGAAAATACATGGACTCAGTCAGAGATCAATATGATCAGACAAAAGCCGTTTATTACAAAGCCTTAACCCCTTAAATACTATTTCTTACATGCACTTACAGCAAAGCTGTGAGAGGCCCAAGGAAACTTAAGCAAGCAAGATAAGAAGCTAGAATTCATTGATGTAATGAGAACTGTGGACTGGTGGCAAGCTTTCGAGGTCAAGTTCCCACACCTGTGCTTAACCAATTATATGCTAGTTGCAAAGGGTCTTCAGGACATGTATCCAATCATAATATGCCAAATCACTGTATCTTTCAGGATTATTCAGAGTTTATGTACCAATTATCCATTCTCCTGTGAGAACACTGTCTCCACATTGGACCAAATGAGAAGACAGTGGAATGGAATGACAGGAAATTGGAAGACAAGAGTGAATAGCAAGACAGGGCTGAAAGTGACCCCTCCCAAGTGTATACATGTAAATAAAGCAAGGTGTAAATAAAGAAACGAAGCTGGTGATGAGGCTAGAGCACAAGTCTTTAGAGGAATGGCTGAGGGAACTGGGATTGTTTAGTCTGGATAATAAGGGTCAGGGAGGACCTTGTTGCTCTGTATACCTACCTGATAGGAGGATGGAGAGAGAAGGTGGCTGGTCTCTTTTCCCAAGGAACAAGTGATAGAACAAGAGCTAATGGCCTCAAGCTGCACCAGGGGAGTTTTAGATTGGATATCAGGAAAAAACTTTCACTGAAAGGGTGATCAGGTATTAGAAGAGGCTGCCCACAGAAGTGGTGGAGTTATTGTCCCTGGAAGTGTTCAAAACCATGTAGATGAGGCTCCTAGTGACATGGTTTAGTGGTGAACTTGGCAGTCCTGGATTAAAAGTCAGACTTGATGATCTTAAAGGTCTTTTGCAACCTAGTTGAGTCTTGGCTATAGAGATCATGGTGCTCAGGATCCTGAGAGAAGGAAGCCAGTCAAAAGCTGTATCGCAACCATGGCCTTCAGGATAGCAGACTTTGACTTCTTCAGAGAACTGCTTGGAAAAGTCTCATTGGACACAGTCCTGGAGAGAAGAAGAGTCTGGGTCTGGCAGATTTTCAAAAAATTCCCTCCTCCAAGCTCAAGAGAAGGCAGTCCCGACAGTAGGAAATCAAGTTAAGGCAGGTGGAGGCTTGCATGAATGAACAAGGAACTGCAGAATAGGCTTACACTGAAAGAAGCAGCCTACAAGAAGTGGAAGCATGTTGACATAGCCCAGTACAAATTTAGAGACACTGTCAATGTAATGCAAGGTATGAAGTTAGGAAAGCCAAAGCCCATCTGTAGTTGAAACTTGTAAGAGGTGTGAAGATCAACAAGAAAGGTTATCTACAAGTTTATCAGTAGCAAAAAGGATATGGGGGAAATGGGGTGGGTCTGCTATTGAATAGGGCAGGTGACTTTTTCAAGGAGGAAACAGAAAAGACAGAGTACTCAATACGTTCTTTGCCTTGGTCTTTCCAGAGATGTGCTTCAGGAATCTCAGGTATCCATGATCATTGTGAAAGTCTGAAGCTGTAAAGACGTTCCTTTGGTGATTAGGGAACATTTATAAAAATTGATACAGATACATAAATCTGTGGCATCTGATGAGATATAATGCACCCATGAATATAGAGTGAGCTGTCTGGTATAATCTGGTACACCAGATGGTTGTGTTGCCATTCAGAGAGACCTGCACAGGCTGGAAAATTAGGCTTGAGGAATCTCTTTGAGTTCCACAAGGGGAAATACAAAGTCCTGTGCCTGGGGAGGAATTCCCCTCAGGCACCAGTACAGGCTGGGGGCTGACTGTCTTGAAAGCAGCTCAGCAGAGATGGACCTTGCGGTGGACAACAAGACAATTATGAGCCAGCAATACACCTATGCAGCAAGAAAGGGTAATGGGCTACATTAAGAAAAGAGTTGCCAGTAGGTCAAGAGAGATTATTCTTCCCCTTTGCTCAGGACTAGTGAGATACAACTGAAGTGCTGGGTCTGGTTCTGGTTTCTGCAGTGTCTCAACATCCTCACTGTAAATAATTTATTCCTACTGTCTTGGTTTAAACCCAGTCAGGTAATTTGTTCGCTCACTTCCCCCCCCTTTTTTGCCCTCCCCCTGCTCTCGGAGGGACGGAGAGGAGAATCGAAAAGAATGCAACTCCCACGGGTTGAGATAAGAACAGTTTAGTAACTAAGGTATAACACAGATCACTACTGCTACCACCAATGATAATAATGATAAAGGAAATAACAAGGGAAGAGAATACAACACCTCAGCACCAGCCGACCGATAACTCGGCCCCCAAGCCCGACCAAGCTCCGACCGATACCTCCTCCAATCCTGCAGTCTCAGCCCCTTCCGGCTCACTCCCAGTTACATCCTGGGCATGACGTGCTGTGGTATGGAATACCTCTTTGGTCAGTTTGGGTCAGGTGTCCTGTCTCTGCTTCTTCCTGGCTTCCCCTCCTCCCTGGCAGAGCATGAGGCTCACAAAGTCCTTGGCCAAACCAAAACATCTCTATCAGCTCTGTTCCCGAGCCGAAAGTCAAAACACTGCACTGCACCAGCTACCAAGGAGGAGAAACATGACTGCTACTGCTGAACCCAGGACACCTACCAAGAAGAACTAATTTATTTCTTAGAAAAAGTAGTGTCTTACTACAATATTTTTTTCCTAATATGGAGAAGAACTTGTTTGTATACTCAATCCTTTTATTTTGCTCTCACACTTTGACCATAAACCCATTGCTAAGAGCTTCATGAGCAGATTCACGTAACCAGGAGCAACACCATTGACTTTTGTTACTAAGGTTCACCTTCTTCGGAATTTTATGCAACCTTACATCATTAGTATTAATTATAGGAAAAATGATTTGGTTTTTATAGCAAAATTGTTTAGACAGAGGACATTATAAAAGTCCACAAATTTCCACTTACTAAACTACTTTTCAAAGTTCAGGAGAGGTATAATCTGGTACAATCTCACAAGCTTCTTGTGCTTTCTTCTTCTAGTGCTTCATGGCAATAAAAATTAGATTTAATAGCAATTTAAAATGTATTATTTTAATCGAGACCTCAATAAACATAAAACAAACAAAACTTCCTGTAGAAATAATCAAACAAAATGCAAAATGATCTTCACATCCATTGACAAGTAAATTTCTGATCTGTAAACCACATGAAATCTTTTTATTGCAACATTGTTAGCAATTTCTTCATATGGCTATCAGCATAAAAGCAGAATAAGCAATCTCAGGAACCCTTTTGCAAATATTTATGAGTGATCATGTTAGTTTTGTCCATAGATAAATTCACTTGACTTTCTGTTTACCTTTTCACAAAGATGCCTCCTGGCTGGAAGAAAGGTAATGTCACCTTAATTATGTTCTTACCTTAGTAACATAAATTATTTATGCTTTAACATATTTATATTTAGCCTTCTCAAGCTTTCAATTCTGTCCTCTGGTGTGTGAGCTCTGGGTAAGTTAAGCACAGTGTTAAGGTGTATGACCTGGCAACATTTTTTTTCCCTTGCCATATCTGTTTGGAACATAGATCATTGACTGTGAGCAGCTATGTTAGTCAGCCCAAGAAGATGAAAACAGAAACTGTTCTTAATTGCTTAAAGTGGATTAAGATTTTATGCATCTCAAGGTCATTCCAGCTGTTGCACCTCCTTTACCATAACTGTACAGTTCTGGGTATTGTACTCAGACAATATGTAGTTTCTCATAACTAGATCATTAAAACAAAACTTGTCATCATGGGAATGAGTGTTTTAGAAGTACCAAAAGTTATAATGTGCCTCTTCTTATCAGCCAGAGGAATTGGGAGCAGCCAGTAGTTCAGTGAATGCCATGACTACATTCCAAATTGGTGACTCAAGTACCTCAAAAAACAGTTTCTTCTACTGCATAATTCTCCCTGCATCAATATGTATAGAATCAGCCTCTTAATTAAGTGTAATTCCCTGCACTAGGAGTCAGAAAGTCACAAAATTCAGATGCATCTGGAGTCATGGAAAACAGGCATCACCACCAGCAGAAGATACAGCTTACCTTCAGGACTGGCACTGTTGATGTTTCGGAGTATTCAGTTACTGGGATTTGCTTCCATCCAGTGCTCAGCAGCTCTCGTAAAACAGTTCATAACTATGTCTCCACGTCAACATTCTGGACAGTAGTTTCAATACTAGAAACTTAAACTTATCCCCATCACTTCATTCTGGGAGAAGTGGTACCACTTCAGAGAATAAACAAACCACTTACACTACACAGACACACACAGGTAAAAACCTAAACACCCTCCCACCAGAGCACATGCACACATAAAGAGGCCCTCACTTGCTGCTGTCCAGAAGTTAAACTTCTGATTCTGAACTTCTTTCTGCTTCCCCTGCTTGCCTTCTGAACTGGTTACAATACCGTTAGTGATGAGGAATAGCCGTCTCCTAAAGGAAAGTCATCCTGACTTAGATGCCTCTTTAAAATTGCTATACATAACATCTTAGTATTACATTACTGCTTGCATGTAGATGACCAGCTCAGATACCTGATTTGCTGTAGTCTTCACTTAGGGCTGTTGAATTCCACCCACGGCCATCTTGCTGCTAAAGGATGTCTTCTCCATACTTCTCAGTAGAAACTTTTTCAACACACGGCACTGGTGACTTATGCTTTTGTCATGAATGTGCCTCTATGAACAGTTTGCAAATACAGACAAGTTATGGAACATGCAGCTGAATATCTAGTTTCAGTCAACAGGAATGGGGACAGATAGCTAATGTGCATGTTTTCAATATGTAATTCAATAGAGAATTTGATGAAATTAGTAAAACAATTGCATTTCTTAAAAATATTAAATGTTTTTTAAATGGGTGCACTGTTAAATTAGAAGTCTACTACAGGTCTAGAAATGTTCAGTGTTTCTTCCTTTGTCGATCTGCTTTCAAATATTTTTCTACATTCTCAATAGAGCTTCACATTGTACATTGCTCTTTTTCTTGAAGAAGTTACCCTAATTTATTGTATCCTAATCTATTGGACTTAAAAACAATGAGTTTGCATGGAAAAAAATGAAAACCAGTGTTTTATGGCAAGTAAATAGTGAAATTATGTATGGTTTTACCTTGATCACACAGTTTGACTATTAATTGCAATTCCAATTGCTTTTGAGGACTTCTAGTTTTTATCGGTTGGTTGGTGAGGCTTTTTTTTCAGTTTTTAATATAGAAAGAACATTTTTGTAGTAAAATGTTATAAACTGCTGAAATCTGAATTAATAAATAACACAGATAGAAAAAATAGAATAAAAACATCTGTATACGTACATATTATTTTAAACCCAAGGAAGGGAGGAAGAAATTAATTTGTCAGCTATGGCCCAGTTTAGGAGTGCATGTTTTGGCTGTTATTTCTTATGAGAGTAAACCAACATTTTTCTGTACTGACTTCAGTTGCAAACTTGTACATCACAAGTCCATGTCAAGGAAATTGTCATGACTAATTGGTGTTATTTCTGATTTTTCATGAAGGCATCATGATTTTTCATGATTTAATGATGATTTTTTTATCCTTTAATGAAGTATACACTTGATTAAAAAGGCAAGTACAATATATATAGCACAGCCTCATAATCGGAATGAAAAGCATAAAACCCTGCACACACACACACTGTTACAGTAATAATACCTACTACAGTATTAACTGGCTTTACATCTAATAGCAACACATGAATCTCAAAGATTGCATGATTTTTTTTTTTAATAAAAAATCTTCAGATTCAGAAACAATTTGGTTAATTGCTTTCCTAGATGTGTCCTTGATCAAATATCATGGCAAATAGCTTCTAGGGAGCATCACATTAGCAGATATACAAGTCATTTGTGGAGGCTCTCCTGCCCTGAAGCAATCAATTTTGAGACAATAAATTAAAAAAGGGTAGTAAACTCAGTATGTTATGCATATAAGCATATTTTTATATGTCTCTAAATAAATATGTTTTAAACATATTACAAAAAAGTCATTTTTCAGCCTCAAGAACTTTGTTTCCCCCTCAACACTTTTCTTAAATAGTGTAACTCAGAAACTTCCAGTCCAATGTTCTTTCAGTGTATTTCTATTATGAGATCTGTAAGAAAGCAGTCATTTATGACTTCTAAGTCAATAGAAAGTTAGGATCATTTGTCCTTACTCTATTTACTCTTTAAATATAGGAACTTTAAAGTGAAATGTGTATTTTTTTGTGCTTTATTTTCTAACATTCCTTTATATTGAGCCTTCTGGAGCTTGTCAAAGAATATACAGGGGTTGTATATCTTAGGCTTAAGATATACAGGTTTATCCTAGAAAAATGACTTAGACACTGTGAAGAGTAAATTATGTTGAACATTGGCTCCTATGTCTAAAATTAAAATCTTGCTCTTGCACCCACTCCGCTGTTTGCTACATCTGCAAACACTTCTGTCCCTAACAGACTTTTGCTTTTATTTTGAATTTAAAATCTCACAAGCAAACTGAAATTTGTCTCTCAAAACATTTTTATAATTTCCTCAGTTTTCCTTAACTCTTCAGTATTTCAGCCATTTTTCCTTTCTACACCAAGGCCTTCTAAAAATCTCTGTCCAATTAGGAATACTCATTTCTAATATTGACTGGACTGGCTCAATGGCAAGCGTGGTCACTTCCTTTTCTAAAGACAGTTGAAAGAAAACATACTAGGTGTTACTAGAAATTGGTCCTTAGTGTAAAACATAAAACCAGTCTGTGGATAAAAGATATAAAGGTATAGATACTATGCTGTATGTTCTCTTTCCTTTTACCCTAACTATTTTCTTTTTTTTTTTTTTTTTCAGAAATGGTATGAGTTTAGCATGATGAATGGACAAAAAGACAGTTACAAAGGGTGAGATTAAAGGAAGCTATAGTCTTTGACTTCCTGACTGGTGACCAGATTCAGTCCTAATAAGATGGACATGAACTGTACACTGATTTTAAATTGTCATTCATCTGTATTCTTAAAAAAAAAACCAAAACAAAACCAAAAACCAAACAAATGAAAACAGAGCTAACTTTTCTTACCTGCATCATTGCTGAGGGAGGATAGGGACCAGAGGAGACAAAGCACTAGAGTAACACTCCTGTACATTAAATATCTTCTTAATAACTTTAATTTCACTTCAAACAAAGAACCAAAACCTGGGTGGTTAGAGCACACTGCAGGCAAAAAAACTGCATAGGCTGAAATGACCTTGGAAAAAGCATGACAGTTTCTAGAAACAGGTCTCTTTCAGGCAAAATTTCTGACAGCTGTGTAAAAGCACATTTTCAATAAAATGTAATGTCAGCATGAAGAACATCCATGGAATTTCCTCTTCTGGAAATGTTTTCAAAAATAATATCTTCATTTAATTTGAAAGTATGATTGAAAGTACTTTCGGACTTGGGTATATGAGTGTTCCTTAGCTGTCTGGACAAAAGATACTGCAGTAAAACACTTTAAAAACAAAATAAATTATTTTTCCTCAGTTGTTGTTATGGTCTTTTTCTAATCAACTACAACCTGGATAAGCTGATTTTAGGTTTCTCTCTTTTCCCTATGCTTCTGTTCTTATCCCGAGATATTAACTATCTACACACAGGAAGAAGTCAGAAATACCATCTAAGTTATTGCCTGATTCTGGCTACAGATATTGAACTAATAATAGTAATGAGGACAATGGTGTTGTGTTCTTAGATATAATGACAACTGAGAGCCTAATAGATTGAAAAAGTGTCGTGGTTTAAACAAGTCAGGTAACTCGTTCACTCGCTCCCCCCCTTCTTTCCCACCCTCTACTCCTGGAGGGACAGAGAGGAGAATCGAAAAGAGTGCAACTCCCACGGGTTGAGATAAGAACAGTTTAGTAACTAAGGTATAACACAAATCACTACTGCTACCACCAATAATAATAATGATAAAGGAAATAACAAGGGAAGAGAATACAACATCTCACCACCAGCCGACCATAACTCGCCCCCCAGCCCGACCAATCTCTGACTGATACCTCCTCCAACCCCGCAGTCTCCCAGCCCTTCCGGCTAACTCCCAGTTACATCCAGGGCATGACGTGCTGTGGTATGGAATACCTCTTTGGCTAGCTTGGGTCAGGTGCCCTGTCCCTGCTTCCTCCCGGCTTCCCCTCCTCCCTGGCAGAGCATGAGGCTCACAAAGTCCTTGGCCAAACCAAAACATCATTGTTATCAGCTCTATTCCCGAGCTGAAAGTCAAAACACTGCACTGCACCAGCTACCAAGAAGGAGGAGAAAAATGACTGCTACTGCTGAACCCAGGACAAAAAGTTATTTAATTTTTTTGATAGAAATTAAACTTTCCATTGTTTTATTTTCATTAAGATTAAACACTTATATGAGGTATTTTCTCTTAACATATTTTATCAATTTACTGTGGGGTATTTTAATATTAAAATATGATACAACTTAATCTCACAAATGCAGCAAGTTCTGCTCATAAATTTATTCTGCTGAAATTATTTAAGCTTGTTGAACTATTTGTCAGGGAGAACAAGATGAACAGAATTTGATTGAAGTGCCACTTCAACCCTTTCTCAGTGAAAGCATTCCTGTTGTGAAACTCACAGTTTCAGTATGGCTTCGTTTTCATTTTTCTTTTGGCTTTCAGTTTGCTGCAGATTTTAACCTTTCTGTTCATCTTTGGTCAAGTTATGATTTATGAGCTCAGATGTTCACCTGAAGCCTAGCTGATTTACATATTTATTCTTGTTCAAATAAAATTTGGCACTACTCAGATTTCCTTCAGATGTTGTCAATAATCATTAAAAAAGGATTAATTTTTAAAACCATAACTAAGATTTTTCTGGATGAACTTGTCCCTTGTCCTTCTCCTTTCCCTCCCCTTCTTCTTTCCTTCCCCTTCTTTTCTTCTTCCCTTTCCAAAGATGTTTTTGCTTCTCACTGGAATAACCCAGCCCCAGTGGCTTAAGACACCTGACTCCGAAGGCAATTGTCCACAAGTCGACAATTCCTCAGCTGGCATGAAAACAAGTGATTTTTCAGTTTGTAATTCTTGACAGTCGTTTAAGAGGAAAGCTGGGGAACATGATAAATGTACTCAGGACAACTCCAGGAGACTAAGGCCAATCATCATGGAACACCAATCTCTCTACAATAAAGTTCCCTGGGACCACTCCAAGAATGTCTATTGGGATCAGTCTCCAAGTTGTGCCAACTCCCAAACAACTTGTAATTTTCTGAAGAGTACTATTTGACACATCCTAAACTATAACAGAGACTGTTCTAGCAGCTTAATAGTGTAAACAACAAAGTTCCTGTGTTCCAGAACACTCCCTGACACAGTCTTATTTAGGAGAATATATATATGGCTTTTGGGTTCAGTTCAACACTATCACAGGAAAGCCTGGCCCTTGTTCAAAAGGTGCTGAGCATTCTGTTATGTCTAGCCCTGAATAGCTAAAATATATTCTGTCTGAGTTTACTTAATAATCACTTTAAGAATACAGGAAAAAAATTTTCTGCACAACATGCACTTCAAAAAGGATAAATCTGGCTATGATTTCTGTGACCGTTCATGATATATGTAGTTGTTCTGAAGTATTTGAAAGTAATAGAGAAACAAAATATAATTCAAATAACTTAAGAACTGTGCTTTTATATACAGTCAGCATTTTTTTCAGTCATTTGACTCTTTTATTAATAAAAAATTCTGTTTAATTGTAAAGTTGTCAAACGCTTCAGCAAATTTTTTTATTTCACCTTTATGGCTTTAATTAATGCCTGAGTTGATATTAATACACTGCCTGAGTGTCAGTGTTCTCCAAAACACAACTGAGCAATTTGTTAGAGCACATATAAAGTAATTTTGACCAATCTGGTAGAGCATACATAACAAGCTATAGAACTGAAGGTATAGTTTGCCTTGCATATTATGTATTGTTTCTTTTGAAAATTAACTTGGGACGCACTAGAAAGTCTCTAAAAAAAATCAAAATCCTAAACTACGTTCTTATTCTTGTTTTCTATTTTTGCAATGCATACTGTATTTAATAATAGTAAAGATACAGATAGTGGCAATTACTACTCCACCTATATTCTGATCCTGAACACAAGTTGGAAAATCAGCATTTCCAACTATTACCGGACAATGGATGAAATTAATGAACTAGATTTAGGTTTATCTTTATTCATGATAATTTCAGCCTCATCTTACACAGAGCCCAATGCTTGCAGAAGTTCAGAAAAAACTACCCCTCTTGGTCAATAAGAATTCTGCACATTGTTTTAATTATGACATCTAATCAGGACTTTCCTGGAAGCAGTTTAGTTTCTAATATTCTTTCTCTTCCTATCTAAAATAATTATAAAATACAAAATTATTTTACTGTAAAAATCTACTCTTATTCTTTTAACGCGCCTGTAAAAATATTTGTCAAAGGAGAAATTAATAGTATCTGAAAGAGAAGGAAATGTGGGAAAAGCATTTGCCCTGAAATGGTGCCTGAGTGGGATATACTGACATTATTTAGCTTGAACATCTTGAAGAATCACGCAATCAATCTTCTTAACGTGAACACTAAGAAGAATATATGGATTCCATAATCCAGATGTAGACTTATTTTTCTTTCTTTTGCCATTGTAGCTTTGCCTTCACCTCAAAAAAAAAAAAAAGCAAACAAATGAAAAATAAAATCACCTATAACATCATGTTCCAAAGCTATAACGAAGAAGTCTGGACTTAAGCTTGGTGACAGTAACATCTCAAGTTAATTATTTACAGGAGTAATATTTACAGCTATGGAACATTTCCTGAGTCACTTCGGAGTCACACTGTTGCAGCTGACATTTGCATTATTTTTCTAAGAATAATTCTATGTCAGAAACAAGAGTTAGGTAGAGATATTCCTCATGATTGGAACAAGTTTGAGTAAATAAGGGACAAAAGTGAGATTTTGCAAATGTTGGCAATTACTGTTATGAGACCCATTCAGAAACAATTTCTGGTTTTGTTTTTTTGGTTTATGTTTTTTTTTTTTTTTTTTTTTTTTTTTTGCGTGAATGCATCCTAAGTTTCATATATAACAGAATGTTAAACACAAGCTGTTTTCTCATCATGGAGTTAGTAGTGCATGAGATATTTTATTTGGAATTTGAGCACTAAAATGATTTTCCTTATCATGTGATTATCTTTTTGATTACTTATGGCTGGAACATCAAAAGAAGAAGACCTCTAAAAACAAGAATAAAAATATCTTCTAATTAGGAATTAGATAACTGCAAGCGGCAAGGAGAAGCAAGACAGGCCAACCCAATATGGGTGATAAGCAAACTTCTACTTTATTTGTGGCGCACTTCACTTATATCCACGTGGCGTTTAGCCACTCCTACTAGTCAGAACAGTATTGGTTAATTCTACACAGCTTCCTTCACATTCTCCTCCCACATCCAGTATCCAGTTACCTGTGAGGCCTACACTTTGCTTTGCTTGCACAAGGCCTCTAAGGATCCATGGCCTTGCTCTTGGAGCCATTCTGCAACAAGTCCCCCCTTTTTCTTTTGTGTGAGCAAAACACCGTGGGTCGTTCTGTTCACTTGTTTTCATCACACAACTATAAGCAAGTCGAACAACTACAATGATTGAAATAACAATGATACATAAGCACAGTCCTTCAAATAACAGTGTTTTAAGTCAACCTGTAATGCCCCATGAGGACAACCATTTAGTTATCCCTAGGTCATTGCTTACTTGCAATTGCTGGGTAAGCTGAGCCAGGGTTTTCAGCTGTGCATGTATCGAATTAGAATGACCAGAAAGATTCATACAACACATTCCATCAAACTTTTCACATCCAAGTCCCTGTTCCAACAACAAAAGGTTCTGCAGTGTTGCATGTCTTACAGAGTCAACATTAAACAACAAATCAGAAATCACCTTCAATGTAGCATTTGTCTGCTTAGCAACTCAGCAACTCAGACTGCTTAGTTGAGCCAAGGCCCCGGCTGAAGCACTTACAGTGCCTTCAAGACCCTTAGTGACTAGAATATAATTGGTTAAACACAGGTGTGAGAACTCAACCTTGAAAGCTTGCCAACAGTCCACAGTTCTCATTAACTTGGTGAATTCCAGCCTCTTATCTTGCTTGCTTAAGCTTCTTTGGGCCTCTCATGGCCTTGCTGTATCTTTCAGGATTATTCAAAGTTTATGTACCAATTATGCATTCTCCCGTGAGAACACTGTCTCCACATCTCCCCCCTTTTGTTTTATCCAGTAACAAGTTGCTACTACAGCAAGGCACACACACATTTACATTAGCAGAGTAACTATTACAGGGTGCAGCAGCATGTTGAAGATGCTGATGGTAGCGAGGGACTAGCCAAAGAAATTTCTTACCAGTGCAATTCTCCCACCCTCTTAATTTGTTTCATCACCTGCTTTATAAGACTACCACTGTATTAGAATCTTTCCAGCTTTTGCCTTAGCATTTTCTAGCAGCTACTGCAAATTTGCATACTCTAACATCTCTTTTACAAGTGACAAATCTATACAATACAAGGTGCAGTTTCTTATTAGCAACTAGCTAGTAAATACAAGTGGTTTTATACACAAAATCACAGCCTCTAATAATAGTTACTTTACATGCACACATATTCAGGATGTTACTTTTCATTTGCCCCCAAGTGATGTTTTGCAGTTATTCGTTCTTTCTCTTCCTCTATCTCATTCTACTTGGGGTATTAACGGTGAGCTCCTGTAGCTGAGGCATCAGGTTTTTCCATTCGTCTGTCCAGCTCATGGCAAGGCTTCACAAACTTTGCAGGCAGTCACCATGGACCTGTAGGCAGGAGGACACAAATATACCCCCTCCACCAGGTTATCGGTTCTTGAGAAGTAGACAGGTTAGACAGGTTAAATGCAGCATCATTACTCTCTCTCTTCCCCCCCCCCCCCTTTTTTTTTTTTTTTCCGCAAAAGCCGGCCTGCTGGGCAGCAGCTATAGCGGCCTGCCTGCTTCAGCAGCAATCATAAATACCCGCCGGCAACCGCACCTGTACATTAACCCTTTCATGCCCGAAATGTTAAACAGCTACCCGTTGAAAGCTTTTACATGAACCCAACAAGAAAAATACACAGAACACCGTCTGCCCTCAGTACACACACACACACACACACACACACGCGTATGGGATCCCACAAGCACATGCCACACAACTACAATATTTGAAGCACAAAATCCAGACAATCATTACTCCCATTACAGTTCCACGTACCGAACATGGCACAAGGACCCTGTGGAGACTAATAGCAAACCAGCTCTGAGAAGCATCATTGCAGTGCGAGGTGGCAGGCTCAACCTTAGCGGGTATCCCCGCAGAGGCTCTGCCTCCCCCACATCGTATGAGGCTTGGGCTTTTATACTGACCAAAATGCACACTCATTCCGACACAGGTGGCCAGCCTGTGCTGGAAGAAGTGGCCAGCAGTATCTACAAAGGTCTCCAAGGGTTGATAGAAACCTGGACATACTTATATTTACCAACTTTTAGTACATGAGTATCACAGAGAAACTGTATGGGCTCCCCCTGTCAATTGCAAGAAAAATCATAACATATACAGCTTGAGTATAAGAGGATTTTAACCCATACGTGGTCACTGCTTGTCAGGCCTCCTTAACTATTTTGAGATCAAGAGCTTCCCACTCTTTAGACCCCTGCTGTGTAGTAAACACAGGATATGCAGAGATGCCCATTGCAGAAAATTCACCAGTACTGATCGCATCTTTGGTTAACCATTGTTACAGCTGAGCGTCTCCAGGGCCAGTGAGTCTGAGCAGACTGAACCGGGAGATGAAGAGTCAGAGTCTGGAAGCAGAAGATATAAATCTGGATCGGATTCAGGGGATTCGGGGGCTCATCCTGGGCTGAACTCAGGGTCTCCGTTGCTCACAGCTATGTCTTTCTTGTCAGATGTCTCTCTTTCGGTATGTGGCCATCTGCAGACCTGGCTCCTCCGTAACTGAGTTAAAAATTTCCACCCTAGGGCATAATGGGTTGGAAAGGCTCGCAGTTCCTTTAAATCTCCCGCTAGCACATAATCTCTATTTTCTACTGCGTGCTTCAAAATGGCGCCCCAATCGATCCAGCGCCGAGGCACCACCCTCTTTCTTTCAGCTTCCTCGACATTCATCATGCGTATCCTTCTAATATACTTTCTCTGTCCTTTTCAAAGTCCCTACTTTCGGAACTGGGGTGGTGGGGAAGCAGGGAGTTACACCTCCTCCGCTGCACCTTCTGATGAAGGAGGGGGAGAAAAGGTGGGGGGGAAACCCTGTGCTCCCGTGAGTTGGGGGAAACGAGTTATAATCTTCCCCCTGTTTCAACCGACCAGGGACGTCTGTTCCTAGTTTCTCCGTTGCTACTGTGACAGTTTTCTTTTCCGCCTTGTATCTTTTTATACAGTTTATTACTTCTCTCCGTGGTTTACCGAGTTTCTTTGCCGTTTTATCATCATTAAGCATTGAGTCAAATAGTTCATCACCAAACTTTCACCACTCACTCTCCTCAAAAACTGTATTAGGATCTACAAAAAATCCCTTAGCCTTCCCTACAGCCACTAGACCCGCTAGCTGCTTCAGAGTCTCAGGCTCAATTCCCCGCTTTTATAAAAAGCACTGTAATAAGTCCAGGGCTACCTCTCGGTCCATTTTCATGGCCGGCCTTTTCCGGATCGTCTTCTCCTGGATCGTCCTGTAACCTCGGTCTCCGGATCGGCCTCCCGACGCAGCAGTGTCTTGTTCGCCCCAGCAGCAGACTCCTGTCGTGGTTTAAACCCAGTCAGGTAACTTGTTCACTCACTCCCAGTGAGTGGTGCCGAGCTGACAACAATCGAGTTCCATGTCCCCCCCCACCGGGGTTCTCCCCCACTCCCGGAGGAACGGGGAGGAGGATCGAAAAAAAAGTGCAACTCCCAACCGCTACTATCAACTACAACAATGATAAGGGAAAATAACAAGGGAAAAGAATACGATACCACCGGCCAAGAAAACGAGTTCCACCCAGAAGACCGTGTCCTTCTGGGTAACTCCCAGTCACCCCCCACCCCAGGCATGACGTGCTGTGGTATGGAATACCTCCCTGGATAGCCCGGGTCAGGCGCCCCGTCTCTGCTTCCTCCCGGCTTCCCCTCCTCCCTGGCAGAGCATGAGCCTCACAAAGTCCTTGGTCAGGGTAAACATCACTTAACAACAACTGAAAACATCGACTTCACCAACACTGTTCTCAGGCTGGAAGTCAAAACACAGCACTGCACCAGCTACCACAAAGGAAAAAAAAAAAACATGACTGCTACTGCTGAACCCAGGACATTATCCACCCTTTATTCCATACCATTCACGTCATGCTCAGATCCCACATTTTCAATACACCATCGCTCTCCCATATATATACATCCATATACATACAGACCAAGAGGAAAAGATCATTTTCTTAGTGCATGGACCAATCCCTATAATGCTGCCGAGTCCATTCGGTCCATGATGTTCAAAGTTCATTCTCTGTTGGGATGATGGCTGGAGGGAAGTCAGGGCCAGTCGCTGGTGACCTGGAGACATCTAGTTGATGGGCTATAAAAGCATTACACAGCAGGCAACAGCATACAATTGAGTTCACTGGCTGTTTTCCCCTAAAATCAAATCCCCTTGAGGTATACATTGGACTTCCCCATCTTCCCGCATTACCCACCAAGTATATACAGGTCCCTGAGCAAAAGCAATCCCACGAGTGGGTTTGCCTTTACCTGAAGCAGGAATTACCCAGACTGTCTTCCCCAGCAAATTCTTCATATGCACCATGGGAACTTTGTCCCCCTCTACAATATGTAAAAGTTCTGACTGGGCTGGGCCAGCCCTGTTGGCAGATCCTCTGGTGTTGACCAGCCAGGTGGCCTTTGGTAAGTGTGTATCCCAATGCTTGAAAGTTCCCCCACCCATTGCTCTCAGTGTAGTTTTTAACAGCCCATTGTACCGTTCGATTTTCCCAGAGGCTGGTGCATGGTAGGGGATGTGATATACCCACTCAATGCCATGCTCTTTGGCCCAAATATCTATAAGGTTATTTCGGAAATGAGTCCCATTGTCTGACTCAATTCTCTCTGGGGTGCCGTGTCGCCACAAAATCTGTTTCTCAAGGCCCAGGATAGTGTTGCGGGCAGTGGCATGGGGCACAGCGTATGTTTCCAGCCACCCGGTGGTTGCTTCCACCATGGTAAGCACATGGCGCTTGCCTTGGCGGGTTGGTGGCAGTGTGATATAGTCAATCTGCCAGGCCTCCCCATATTTATACTTCAACCATCGTCCTCCATACCAAAGAGGCTTTAACCGCTTGGCTTGTTTAATTGCAGCACATGTTTCACACTCATGAATAACCTGGGCAATAGTGTCCATTGTTAAGTCCACCCCTCGATCACGGGCCCATCTATATGTTGCATCTCTGCCCTGATGGCCTGAAGTGTCATGGGCCCACCGGGCCAAAAATAATTCACCTTTATGTTGCCAATCTAAGTCCATCTGAGCCACTTCAATCTTAGCCGCTTTATCCACTTGTTGGTTGTTCTGGTGTTCCTCAGTGGCCCGACTCTTGGGTACATGGGCATCTACATGACGTACCTTCACCACCAGGTTCTGCACCCTGACAGCAATATCTTTCCACAGTGCAGCAGCCCAGATGGGTTTACGTCTGCGTTGCCAGTTGCTCTGCTTCCATTGCTTCAACCACCCCCACAGGGCATTTGCCACCATCCATGAGTCAGTATAGAGATAAAGTACTGGCCACTTTTCTCGTTCAGCAATGTCCAGGGCCAGCTGGATGGCTTTCACCTCGGCAAACTGACTCGATTCACCCTCTCCTTCAGCAGTTTCTGCAACTTGTCGTCCAGGACTCCATACAGCTGCCTTCCATCTCCGATGCTTTCCCACAATACGGCAAGAGCCATCAGTAAACAAGGCATACTGCTTTTCACTTTCTGACAGTTTATTATATGGTGGGGCCTCTTCAGCGCGCACCACCTCCTCCTCTGGTGACATTCCAAAATCTTTGCCCTCTGGCCAGTCCATGATGACTTCTAGAATGCCTGGACGACTGAGATTTCCTATTCGAGTTCGTTGTGTAATTAGTGCAGCCCATTTACTCCATGTAGCATCAGTTGCATGATGTGTAGAGGAGACCCTGCCTTTGAACATCCAGCCCAGCACGGGCAACCGGGGTGCCAGAAGGAGCTGTGCTTCAGTGCCAATCACTTCCGAAGCAGCTCAAACCCCTTCATAGGCTGCCAGTATCTCTTTCTCAGTTGGGGTATAGCTGGCCTCAGATCCTTTATATCCCCAACTCCAAAAGCTGAGGGGTCGACCTCGAGTCTCCCCTGGAGCTTTCTGCCAGAGGCTCCAGGTAGGACCGTTCTCCCCAGCTGCAGTGTACAGCACATTTTTTACATCTGGCCCGGTCCGGACTGGTCCAAGGGCTACTGCGTGAACTATCTCGCGTTTAATTTGCTCAAAGGCTTGTTGCTGCTCAGGGCCCCATTTAAAATCATTTTTCTTCCGGGTCACATGATAGAGAGGGCTTACAATCAAACTGTAATTCGGGATGTGCATTCTCCAGAAACCCCACTGCACCCAAGAAAGCTTGCGTTTCTTTCTTATTAGTTGGTGGAGACATTGCTGTTATCTTGTTGATCACATCTGTGGGGATCTGTCTACGTCCATCTTGCCATTTTATTCCCAAAAATTGAATCTCCTGTGCAGGTCCCTTGACCTTACTCCGTTTTATGGCAAAACCGGCTTTCAGCAGGATTTGGATTATTTTCCTCCCTTTCTCAAAGACTTCTTCCGCTGTATCGCCCCACACAATAATGTCATCAATGTATTGCAGGTGTTCTGGAGCTTGCCCCTGTTCCAGTGCAGTCTGGATCAGTCCGTGGCAAATGGTAGGGCTGTGTTTGCACCCCTGGGGCAGTCGGTTCCAAGTGAACTGCACACCCCTCCAAGTAAAAGCAAACTGTGGCCTGCACTCTGCTGCCAAAGGAATGGAGAAAAATGCATTGGCAATATCAATCGTGGCATACCACTTGGCTGCCTTTGACTCTAGTTCATACTGAAGTTCTAGCATGTCCGGTACGGCAGCACTCAATGGTGGTGTGACTTCATTCAGGCCACGATAGTCTACTGTTAGTCTCCATTCTCCATTAGACTTTCGCACTGGCCATATGGGGCTATTAAAGGGTGAGCGAGTCCTGCTGATCACCCCCTGACTCTCCAGTCTACGGATCAGCTGATGGATGGGAATCAGGGAGTCTCGGTTGGTGCGATATTGCCGCCGGTGCACTGTTGTGGTCGCAATTGGCACTTGTTGTTCTTCAACTTTCAGCAACCCCACAGCAGAGGGATCTTCTGAGAGACCAGGCAAGGTGGACAGCTGATCAATTTCCTCAATCTCCAAAGCAGCAATACCAAAAGCCCATCGGTACCCTTTTGGGTCTTTGAAGTACCCTCTCTTGAGGTAGTCTATGCCGAGAATGCATGGAGCCTCTGGACCAGTCACAATAGGGTGCTTTTGCCAATCCCTCCCAGTCAGGCTGATTTCAGCCTCCAGCACAGTCAACTCTTGGGATCCTCCTGTTACTCCAGAAATATAGATGTGTTCCACCCCTTGACAGCTTGATGGCATCAGGGTACACTGTGCACCGGTATCTACTAGAGCCTTATACTTCTGTGGGACTGATGTGCCAGGCCATCTGATCCACACAGTCCAGTAAATCCGATTGTCCCCTACCTCCACCTGGCTGGAGGCAGGGCCCCTCTAATGGTCGTCACAGCTTTGGACACTTAAGTCGTGGTGAAAGGGATTATTCTTCGTTATCACAGGATCTGGGAAACTGCTCACCAGAGACTGAAGCCGTAGCTCTCATGGGACGATCAGTCTTGGCCCTTGCTCTCCTCTTCAGTTCACTCACCCGTTCCTCCAAAGCTGAAGTAGGTTTTCCATCCCACTTTGTCATGTCTTCTCCGTGATCCCGCAGGTAAAACCATAGGGTACCCCGTGGCGTATACCTCCTGTATCTACCGGGTGGTGAATTCATTGGTTCTTCATCTCGCTTCACCCTTTTTGCCTCCTTTTTGCTTGTTCTCTTGCGTACAGGGGCAACCGATATTGGTACGAATTGGTCCTCTGGTTTGGCTGCAGTGATTATCACTGTGGTTTGAGTAGCAACTGTACTTGTTGCTGGGGGTGGTGTAGCTGCTGTACTTGGAGCTGGGGTAACCGCGCTGTCTGTTGCAGTTGAAGTTTGAGCAGCTGCTGTACTTGCCACTGGGGTAGCTGCTCTGTTCATTGAGGCCAAAGTTTGAGTAGCAACTGTACTTGTCGCTGGGGTTGGTGCAGCTGCTGTGCTTGGAGCTGGGGTAACCGCGCTGTCTGTTGCAGTTGAAGTTTGAGCAGCTGCTGTACTTGCCGCTGGGGTAGCTGCGCAGTTCATTGCAGCCAAAGTTTGAGTAGCGACTGTTGCTTTGCTCTCAGTTCCGCCGACATTCTTTTCCTTTTGAAGGTGCTGGATAGTGTTGAACAAGGCCCTGTAAGCATAGGCCAAGCCCCAGCACGTTGCCATGATTTACCCATCTCTGGTATGGCCAGAATGACCACACACCTCATTTAAGTGTTTTACTAATTCTTCTGGATTTTGCAGTTGTTCGGTAGTGAAATTCCAAAGTACTGGAGGGGCCCACTGACCTAGATACTTGCCCATACTATCCCACACACCCTGCCACTCATGGCTGTCCAGCCTCAGGGAAAATCTCTCGGTCCTCCTACATCGTCGTTTGACCCCAGACAAGACCCAAACCTGACTCTGCTTAACTCTTGAAATCAGTAGTGGGCAAAACACACTCTGTATGCGTGTTAGCATGGTGATTCCCATCACCATCAGCAAACAAGTCTCAACAGCATTAAAATGCCATTCAAAAAATTCAAAACTCTCAAATGTAAATGGTCTGGGGGGACGACTGGGAGGGTAAAAGGATGTCTCCTTCACAGGTTGAGCACCTGAGAAGGAGAAAAAAGATGTGTAATTGCTAAGCACCTCCATCATATACCTCCCAAAGTATAAAGGTGGTGACCACACTGGGAACATAAGCCAGATCAGTTTCATGATCAATGATTCTATTGTATTACAAGTCATTACCATAAAGTACAATGGGACAAAAACCTTAGCCCAAGCCCCACACTTGAAAAACACTAATACAGCAAATACCGGATGGACGTAAGATACGATATACTGAAACTGTGAGATCAAGAGGAACAACCTTGAGAGCCAATAAATCAGCATTGTGATGAGTGACTATCAATCCAGTCAGATCTGTTCTTATCTCAACCCCTCGTGCCCCACGTTGGGCGCCAAAAAGAACTGTCGTGGTTTAAACCCAGTCAGGTAACTTGTTCACTCACTCCCAGTGAGTGGTGCCGAGCTGACAACAATCGAGGTCCGTGTGTCCCCCCCCCCACCGGGGTTCTCCCCCACTCCCGGAGGAAGGGGGAGGAGGATCGAAAAAAAAAGTGCAACTCCCACGGGTTGAGACAAGAACAGTCCAGCAACCAATGTACACAAATCACCACCACTACTATCAACTACAACAATGATAAGGGAAAATAACAAGGGAAAAGAATACAGTACCACCGGCCAAGAAAACGAGTTCCACCCGGAAGCCCCGTGTCCTTCTGGGTAACTCCCAGTCACCCCCCACCCCGGGCATGACGTGCTGTGATATGGAATACCTCCCTGGCTAGCCCGGGTCAGGCGCCCCGTCTCTGCTTCCTCCCGGCTTCCCCTCCTCCCTGGCAGAGCATGAGCCTCACAAAGTCCTTGGTCAGGGTAAACATCACTTAACAACAACTGAAAACATCAACTTCACCAACACTGTTCTCAGGCTGGAAGTCAAAACACAGCACTGCACCAGCTACCACAAAGGAAAAAAAAAAAACATGACTGCTACTGCTGAACCCAGGACAACTCCTTTCGGTTAGTCCAAGCACCCAGGTCCGTCATGCACCGCAGCAGCATTGCCTGCGCTCCCCGGCCGCTGCCGCCAGCGCCTCTCACTCGCCGCTCCGGGTCCCTGATTCTCAGGGCCCTGTATTCCGGGTCCCTGTTAACCGGGACCCTGTATTCTGGGTCCCCGCTAACCGGGACCCTGTATTCCGGGTCCTCGCTAACCGGGGCCCTGTATTCCGGGTCCCCGTTAACCAGGACCCTGTAATCCGGGTCCCCACTAATTGGGGCCCTGTATTCCGGGTCCCCGTTAACCGGGGCCCTGTAATCCGGGTCCCCGGTAGCTGGGGCCCTGTAGTCCATGGTCCCTGTTCAGGCGCCATTTGTAAGCGGTGAGGAGAAGCAAGACAGGCCAACCCAATATGGGTGATAAGCAAACTTCTACTTTATTTGTGGCGCACTTCACTTATATCCACGTGGCGTTTAGCCACTCCTACTAGTCAGAACAGTATTGGTTAATTCTACACAGCTTCCTTCACATTCTCCTCCCACATCCGGTATCCAGTTACCTGGGAGGCCTACACTTTGCTTTGCTTGCACAAGGCCTCTAAGGATCCATGGCCTTGCTCTTGGAGCCATTCTGCAACAAGTCCCCCCTTTTTCTTTTGTGTGAGCAAAACACCGTGGGTCGTTCTGTTCACTTGTTTTCATCACACAACTATAAGCAAGTCGAACAACTACAATGATTGAAATAACAATGATACATAAGCACAGTCCTTCAAATAACAGTGTTTTAAGTCAACCTGTAATGCCCCATGAGGACAACCATTTAGTTATCCCTAGGTCATTGCTTACTTGCAATTGCTGGGTAAGCTGAGCCAGGGTTTTCAGCTGTGCATGTATCGAATTAGAATGACCAGAAAGATTCATACAACACATTCCATCAAACTTTTCACATCCAAGTCCCTGTTCCAACAACAAAAGGTTCTGCAGTGTTGCATGTCTTACAGAGTCAACATTAAACAACAAATCAGAAATCACCTTCAATGTAGCATTTGTTTGCTTAGCAACTCAGCAACTCAGTCTGCTTAGTTGAGCCAAGGCCCCGGCTGAAGCAAGACAGGCCAACCCAATATGGGTGATAAGCAAACTTCTACTTTATTTGTGGCGCACTTTCCTTATATCCATGTGGTGTTTAGCCACGCCTACTAGTCAGAACAGTATTGGTTAATTCTACACAGCTTCCTTCACACTCTTCTCCCACATCCAGTATCCGGTTACCTGTGAGGCCTACACCATGCTTTGCTTGCACAAGGCCTCTAAGGATCCATGGCCTTGCTCTTGGAGCCATTCTGCAACAGATAACAATCATGGATAAAGCCATTCTGGTATAATTTTTTCAGACTTTCAGTTTTTGTGGATTGCTCATGAGTCTACCAGTCATTGCTCAAATATTCATAAATAGTCACAGATAGTAGAGAATACAGTTCCAGTTCATGAGTGTCTAGAAATAGAGTCATAGAATCATATGTCTCATTGTCTAACAAATTCTCAGGAAGGTTTAGTCTGGGCTGTGCTTAGCTCATTCCATGGTGAGGAACCAAATCATCACTGAAGCAATTTACTCATAATTTACTCTTCTCAAAGTACTTCTCATGTACTTTCACTCAAACAACAGCAACAACAAAATAAAAATTACTAAAAAATGGCTTTTAAAAAAAAAAAGAAAAAAAAGAAGAAGTTAAAAGTACTTCAAGGTGTCATGGTTTTAGCCCAGCCGGTAACTCAGAACCACGTAGCCACTCGCTCACTCCCCCCTCCCTTCCTCCCCCTGCTCCCAGAGGGATGGGGAGGAGAATTGAAAGAATGTAACTCCCACAGGTTGAGATAAGAACTGTCCAGTAACTAAGGTATAACACAAAACCACTACGCTGCCACCAATAATAATAATGATAAGAGAAATAACAAGGGAAGAGAATACAACCACTCACCACCCACCAACCAATACCCAGCCTGGTCAAGCAGTGATCTAGCCCTTCTGGGTAACTGTCCCCAGTTTATATACTGAGCATGATGTTCTGTGGTATGGAATGCCTCTTTGGTTAGTTTGGGTCAGGTGTCCTGTCTTGGCTTCCTTCTGGCTTTCCCTCCTACCTGTCAGAGCATGAGACTCAGAAAATCCTTGGTCAGAGTAAACATTACTTCGCAACAACTAAAAACATTGGTGTTATCAACATTGTTCCCAGGCTAAAAGTCAAAAAACACAGCACCGCACCATCTACTAAGAAGGAGAAAAATGACTGCTACTGCTGAACCCAGGACACAAGGCTAGATCCAAATAAAAATGTAGGTCTGATACCAATCAAAGAAAGTGTTTTAGCAGCTGTGCGATCTGCATAGTCTCAAAGACAGGCTCAGGGTGTATAAATTTCAGTAGTGGTCCTCATTCACTTTTAGAATGGATACTGATACAATGTTCACTATGGGTCTCTACTCCTGCAGGTTACAGATGCTAAGTAGGGTGATGGTTTGGCTCCCTGACAGATAATGGTCCAGACCGATATGCTATTGTAAGAACATGGTATATTCACTGAATTTGGTCTTTTTCAAAAAAAAACATAGTGTTTTAATTTTCTAAATACAGCTAACAGACAAAGTGCTACTTGCATTTTACATAATGGAATCTTAAACAAAAGGAGTCTAGAGCACTTCCACTCACTGTTCTTTGACTCGGTGCAAGTTTTTTTATTGTGATTTGCTCTTCCACCAAACACAATCTAACAATCACACTAGGTGAAAATATTAAACATTCAAACTCTGCTTAGATTTCCTAGGTCTTTGTGGAGAAGTTTGATAGCAATTAACCATTTCAACATGATAATAGTTTGAAAGTGACTGACCTTGACACTTGTTCTTCTCTGTGTAGCCTAACAGCAAAAGGCTTAGCAGAACAGTTATGGGTATGCATAACATTAGATATACCCTCAAGCTGTTTCAAGTTGAGACAGAAAAATAACAATTCCTCCTATTAGTTCTGTCCCAGAGGAGACATACAAGTGCATGAATGTTTGCTTCAAAATCATTGGCCTCATAGGCCAATAGCAGTATGCTGGTTATACAGTGATTATGCAGTGCTGATACACACAGAAGCCTGTAGGCTATAATCGTGCATTGCTCCAGTGTACTCTAGATCTATACCCAAGTTTGCTCTCAGCAGGAAGTTTCCTTGCATTCAATTGTACCTATTCAAGACAGTCAGCAGTTTAGTGCTAACCAACAGTGACTATAACAGTCAACACCTGAGAGAAGGTTGGTATTTCCTACCAAGACAAATTGTGAATTTTGCCTACTTACATGAGGAAAATGCTAAAACCATTTGCATTATAATATATTGTATTAAAACATGGTGGTGCAAAACCAGATGGTGCTACCTTTAGAAGTCTCTTAATCCTTAATAAAATAAACTTTCTTAGAAGGTATACTGCTGAGGCATCTTCCCCTGAGCAAGGTAGTGTGGCAGCAGAGCTATATGAATAAGAGCTAGGAAGCAAGAACACATCCAGAAATGTGTCCACAACTGACTCATTTCCATGATGAAAAACCTAATAATCTTCTGTCTCTTAGAAAAGGTCCCTGGGTCTACTGCCCATCTGTTTTACTGGTGTGCACTTCATGATGAGGAATTGTCCTAGTCAGTCTTACAACTGCTGTTGGGGTATTATTCACACTCTTTTTATGCCCATTGTGTTAGTAAGGGCAGAACTTCAACAGAGGTTTGAGTCTGCTTCAAGGGAAGCCCACTGGTGATCAGAGCCTGACTACTCATTGCACCAAAGAGTCACTGAAAGCAATGGGACTTTCAGGGTCCAGGTGTCCATGTTGAAATTAACAGCCAGGTGCCACTGTGAGTCAAATCTGATGAATCAGCCTTATGATGAATCATGCACAGAGAACCCTACATAGCACAAGCTTGAGCTCATTGTACATAGAGGCATAAAGCCACCTTACTTGCTTCCCAAGGGAAAGTCAGTACTGAAGAGCTATTAGCTAACTTTTTAGTGTAACTGTATAGCTCTCTAATATCCTATTGCCTTTTCTACTAACAGGCCATAAGCTCTGTACTGAATTTGCATGGTCTCAGGGCTGATGTTTGTCTGATCTACTCTGCCTGAATTGTCTTGACCTCCCTGAGCTTTGTTTCACTTGTTTCATTTGTAGCATCAATTTGTCTCATAGACCAGATATCTACGGCTTATTTATTTTACTTTTGTTGGTTTTGTATGTTAAAAACATAATTTTATATATATATGAGTTATTAGCTATTCTATGTAGAATGAGAATCTTATGACTAGCATAACATTGTAGAGCAGAGGAATAGAGGACTGGTACAACAATGTCCATGAGACACAGGAACTTTGGATACATGTGAGATGAGCACAGGAATGGGACTATAAGGGCTGGGACACAGGCTGGTATTGGAGATTCTACAACTACAAACAACTCAGTAATGGACTGTTACAGAAACATGGACCTGGAGTAAACCTGATTTTGACAGTAAAAAGAGAGCAAAGGTATTTTTTCTAAGGCCATCATATACAGTAATTTTTGATACAACATGGAACCATAAAGCATTGAAGAAACACAAAAAGTGTAGAAGTGTGTTAACAAACACATGAAAAGGACCACAAGTGGACCCTGGAGTGAGGAAGAAGAAACTGTGAACCACATTCCTTACAGCAAAAGACTCCTGCTTCTGATGACTGACTGTAGCACGCCCACCATCACTGCCATTATGAAACCACCAAGGAGAAGGAATAGTGTGGTGAGCATGACACCAGGAAAAGGAGGAGGAAGTAAGGAGCATGTGACCAACAATGTTAACTACATTATTTTTTTTCTTTCTTTGTAATAATCAGATCTAGACTAGTAATGATTTGTCAATAAGATTGTTAAGATTTCAATGACATCAGAAGTAAATTCCAGGCTTTATTTATAAGTCATGTTTTCATTTGCCCATTCACAAGATTTTGAGTGTAACAACAGGACAGTACGTTTTAGATTGACTAGTTTCTACTTCAGAGGGCTCAAAGTATTCAATAAAAGATAGTGGATTAAATAATAATGTTATTAACCTTTAAAAGAAGTGATATTATTGTCTGAATAATAGAAAGATAAAGCTGTATTAGTAATTACCATAGTATATTTCTCATGAAATAAAATTTAATAAAACATGGGCCTCAACCCTACTCCTAGTGTTTTGTAATAATTAAGTTGCCACCACACTTGCTGCTTTCAATGATATTTTATGATTTTTAATAAGTATCTAGAAATTGAATATTTTCTCAAGGAGTAAAGGTAAAATTATTTGGGTTTCTGTTTTAAGTGTACTTAATGAAGGTCAGAATGCAAGACATTTCCTAAAAATAAATTGCCTGAATTAATAAATATATACACATTGTACCATATATAGAACCTTGTTTGCTTTAAAATATTTCTTTTCTTTATAATGAAGTACATGTACAGAATGCGGAAACCTTGTGCTGAAACAAATATTACATGTGCCCATAAATTAATGTGTCCCCTTAGGAAAATGAAATTTCACGATGTAATTACCCCCTTTCTTCACTGAAGACATAAAGGAATTTATGGAACTACTTACCCTGATAATGGAGAGGGATATTTTTTTTTTTTCTCTCATTTCAATCCTACCTAGAAGCACATTATTGGAGGATGTAATTCATACTCTACTGTGGCTCTGCTGCTATATATTTATTAAAAGAAACGGAGGCATTTTAACATTTTTCTGTCATTTGAACGTTTGTGTCCTTTTTTTTTGCCTTAAACTTCCCACGTAGCAAAAAAAAAAAAAAAAAAAAAAGGTTAAATAACTATTTTACCAAGATTTCTATTATACAGCTCTGTAATACAGTGTGTGAAGTGACATACTTAATCAAGTTCTTCAGCATAAGAAAGGTTTCATCGAAGGTTTTTATGGTTATCCTTAGGACTATAAACCAGAAGTGTTTATATGTAAACACCAAAATACAGATTTTTTTCATAGTAATAATTAGTGATCTCAAAATTCTTTGCAAATTGAAATTACATTAATTGTCTAGACACAATATTGTCTCTTTTATACATTAAAAGTATCAGACGGCTAACTAGACAAGAGAGACAACTGTAAATTTGAGGAATACCATGCCCAAGAAATCTTGTCAAGTAAAATAAACAAAACAAACAAAAAATAAATAATAAAATATTTAATAAAGGTATTAATTAAACGTTTAGAAGCGTTAGACCTCCCCTGAAAAGTTCCCAAGCCAATATTAGGGAGAGGGTGGTGTGTTCTTTTTGTGTGTGTGTGATTTTTCGTTTTGTTTTTAATAAATGCAGTTTACAAACCACTGCAAGAATAGAAAATTTAATAAAGTACCCACATAAAATCATAGAATTGTTTAGGTCGGAAAAGATCTTAAAGATCATGAAGTCCAACTGTTAACTAACACTGCCAAGTCCAACACTAAACTATGTCCCTAAGCACTACTTCTACACATCTTTTAAATACCTCCGGGTATGATGACTCAATCATTTCCCTGGGCAGCCTGTTCCAATGCTTGGTAACCCTTTTGATGAGGAAATTTTTCCTAATGCTGAGTCTAAACCTCCCCTGGTGCAGCTTGAGGCCATTTCCTCTTGTCCTACTGCTTGTTACTTGGGAGAAGAGACCAAAACACACCTTGCTATGACCTCCTAGTTGATTCTATGATTCTATGAATCTATGACTCTATACTGTTCTGTCTTTTTTTACTTGTTTGGTTTTAAAATGGCAAAATACTTCAAAGACATTTAACATTGTCTACTCTTCCTGAATTGTAAAGTCTAGTTATTATATCAAAGTGCACACAGTCATAAAAGAAATGTCAGGTAGGACTTGTTTGCCTGAACACCAGTGCTTTAAAATTCAATGCCTTGTGCTGTTCTAGTCATCTTAGGCTTGTGTTATCGTCAATGGAAAGAGGTAGGCATCTCCAGAGAGATATTAATCTCACCCTATGAAAGGCAACCAAATTAGATCAAAACAGTCACCCTCTGGAAGTGCATATTTATCTTCAACAACCATAAATGAAGCCTAAGGTGAACAGCTCAGTCTTAGATGTCTAACACATAAATGATAGGTAAATTAAACTCTAACATTTTGCACTGAAATCACTATACAATATTAATTCCATGTCTTTCTCAACTTATTTAGCATATAGCACAAGTCTCATGCAAGAATTTATCAACTTCAGACCTTTTGAACAACAACCTTTTTGAAAAAGTTTTGCAGTCAGAGAAGAAGTCAGACAGTCTACTGGGCATTGACAATGTTCTGAGGCATTAATTCCCTGGTAACAGGGAATTTGAGTGAAAATGTCCAAGGAAAATTGAGAAGTAGATTGCAGTTTCCAAAGGAAGTGGCAAAGCCTCAACATAAAAGTAAGCCATTGCTACCAATCTCCCCAGAAATTTTCTTTTGAGGAAAAGACCAGAAGTATCTCCAAAACCAAACCAACCCAAACCAAACCTCTCTGGAGAGCTAACAGTTTAGGAGACACAAAGCTAAAAGAACGAGAAACAAAAAGTTAAAAGCCTGTCGTGGTTTAAACCCAGTCAGGTAACTCGTTCACTCCCCCCCCACACACACTTCTTTCCCTCCCCCCTGCTCCCGGAGGGACGGAGAGGAGAATCAAAAAGAATGCCACTCCCATGGGTTGAGATAAAAACAGTTTAGTAACTAAGGTATAACACAAACCACTACTGCTACTACCAATAATAACAATGATAATGGAAATAACAAGGGAAGAGAATACATCACCTCACCACCAACCAACCGATAACTCGGCCCCCAGCCCCCGACCAAGCACCGACCGATACCTCCTCCAACCCTGCAGTCTCCCAGCCCTTCCGGCTAACTCCCAGTTACATCCTGGGCATGACGTGCTGTGGTATGGAATACCTCTTTGGTCAGCCTGGGTCAGGTGTCCTGTCTCTGCTTCCTCCCGGCTTCCCTTCCTCCCTGGCAGAGCCTGAGGCTCACAAAGTCCTTGGCCAAACCAAAACATCACTATCAGTTCTGTACCCAGGCCGAAAGTCAAAACACTGCACTGCACCAGCTACCAAGAAGGAGAAACATGACTGCTACTGCTGAACCCAGGACAAAGCCATACAGAGAAATAAAAGGGGAAGCAGAAGCCTGTTTCTAAACTCCAAAACGTGACAAGAAAGAGTATATGATTTCCCGTAGTAAAAACATTTGCAAAGGAAAGGATAAGGCCTCAAAAACATAAGGAAAAATAGATGAAGATTAATAAGATCAGCAACAATTCCAAAATGCTGTTTATGGACAGCATCTTATTTTAGTTCTTGTAAATTATACATTGAGAAAATTTCAGAAGAAGAGGAAAAAGTGCATACTGGTTGTGGTAGTGAGCTGCTGCTTTTCAGCTGTAGAGAAAATTAAAACTTGTTTTATTTGAGTCTAAATAATGAGAGATTTGTATTTAATTATGAAAGATTTGACTGGCTTTGCTACTTTGAAAGTTTTTATATCTTCAACCAATATTTGATGCAAATCGAGGTCTAATCCCGCAAGATTCCCAAACAGGGAGGGAAAAAAGAAAAAAAAAGTTTATTGTAGTCAGCGTCCAGGAGCCTCAACTGAGAGCGACAAGAGCCACCGAGGGAGCCTCAAGTCCTTGACAGGACCTGCCCAGGAGCCGGTAGCTCAGCTGACGTGAGCAGCTGACTCACAGGGGGCGGAGCCTGAAGCAGCAGCACCAGCCCTGACTGGTTAAAAACCTGCCCCAGGGAGCGCAGTGAGGCAGTTTGCGCGGCAGTTCGAGCGGGATGGTGAGCACTCGGCCTATGATCAGGGCCCGGTCTGGGAGCTCTGCTCTGGCTGCCCCGGCGGTGGCCAGCGTAGGCACCCAAACAGAGCCGATGAGACGAGAGGCTGCAGTGCAGAGCTCGGAGTGTAGAGGGTGACTGCACTGGTCTCCTGAGGGGAGGGTGAGCAATGGGCAGGGCTGCACTCGGTGCTCCCTGGTGGAGGTCCTCCTGCAGCAGGGGCTGACCTGCGGGATGCTGATAATAGGCTGCAAGATGTCAGGAAAGCTGAGAGGAAGCAACACTGCTTGCTCCTGGCCCAAACTGTCCTCATGAAGGAAAGAAGGAGGCCGTTAACCCGGGAACCTGGGAATTAGTGACAAAAAAAAAAAACAAAAAAAAAAGAAGGAAAAGGACAGTTAAAAGTGAGGGGCTTCCCCCTAAATCCCCTATCCCCACGCAGAACCGCTTTGCTGTCCTGCAGGGGGCTAATGAGGAAATGCACTAGAGCCAGAAACAACTGGCTGATGCACTGCTAAAGAAGTATAAATTGTTGACTTTGAATGTTTCACCCAAGCTCTGCTATTTAGTAGATATGGCCTTTAAAACTGCTCAAATATTATGTCTAAATCAACTGCTGTGTTCTAAATTTTGCACCCCTTAGCCTTCTTTTATAAAATCCTTTAACATCTGGAAAATTTGTGGTAAGGGTATAATTCCATTTTAGCTATATTTCATCTCATACCAGATATAATTAGAAAGAAAAGCTTGACCTCATTTGCCTCTCTTAATTCCTTCACTTTCCCACTATCTATCTCCATTATTGACTTTGTGACTGAATGCTTTAATTTGAATTGCATGTCATCCTTTTTTTTACACCAGTATAGGCACATTTTTTTCATATAGTGTTCTTATCTTGCATTATTTAATTCTCTTATGTGTGTTGGGAATAGGATATCTACTTTCTCAAAGTAAGTTGTATTATAATGTTTGTAGGAAAAACATGCTGTATACGCTGAATGAATCCACGAATCCTAAAAAGTCCTTGTCTTTCTGAAAAGAACTCTCCAGATTTGGGTCAGTTGCTGAGGTGAGTAGCCCGAGAGAGGATGCCTTCAACACCGGAGTGAGGGGAAGCTCAGCGTCCAGGCGCCTCAGCTCAGAGCGGCGAGAGCTACCGAGGGAGGCTCAAGTCTGTGACAAGATTTGCCCAAGAGCTGGCAGCTTAGCTGACGCGACAGCTTATTCACAGGGGGCGGAGCCAGGAGGGGCGGCACCAGCCCTGACTGGTTAAAAACCTGCCCCAGGGATCATGGGAGAGTAGGAGTGCGACGGTGAGCGTTCGCCTTATGGTAAGCCCTCGTTCTGGGTACCCCGGCGGTGGCCAGAATAGATATCCAGACAGAGCCGGATAAGAGGGGAGGCTGCAGTGCAGAGCTCGGGGTGTAGAGAGTGCCTGCACTGGTCTGGTGAGGGGAGGGTGCACAATGGGCAGTGCTGTACTCGGTGCTCCCTGGTGGAGGTCCTCCTGCAGCAGGTGGCTGAGCTGCGGGATGTTGTTAATAGGCTGAAAGATGTCAGGGAAGCTGAGAGGAAGCACGACGCTTGTTCCATGCCCAAACTGTGCAGGGGCTTCCAGCATCCACTGTAGCTCATGGAGAAAAGTAGGAGGCTGCTAACCCAGGAAGCTGGGAAACAGCAACAAAAAAAAAGAAAAAAAAAAAAAGGACAATTAAAAGCGAGGGGCTTCCCCCTAAATCCCCTGTCCCCACCCAGAACCGCTTTGCTGCCCTGCAGGGGGCTGATGAGGAAGCACACTCACACCAGAAACAACATGCTGCTGAACTGGTAAAGAAGATCTCTACTGGTGCTGCCAGGAAAAAGTGGTGGGTTGTAGTGGTAGGGGACTCTACTTTGAAAGGGACAGAGGCACCCATCTGTCAGCCTGACCCAGTCTCAAGGGAGGTGTGCTGCCTACCAGGGTCATGGATCAGGGATGTTGCAGAGAGGCTGCCTGCTTTAGTAAGCCCCACTGACTATTACCCACTTTTAGTGATCCATGTGGGTGCTAGTGACATAGATAGCAGTAGCCCAGAGAACATAAACAAGGACTATAAAGCCCTTGGAGAGGTGGTTAGGGGCTCTGGAGCTCAGACTGTCTTTTTGTCAATTCTCCAGGGTACAGGGGAGGACCTAAAAAAAGCTAGGAGGATTGGTCAGGTTAATAAATGGTTAGAAGGGGGGTGCCATAGTGAGGGGTTTGGGTGTCTTGAACACGGGTCCCAGGTTAGTAGGCCAGGTCTACTGGGGGCTGGTGCAGCTGGTCTGAGCAGTTTTAGTAGGAGGCTTGCCAGACTGGTCAAGGAAGCTTTAAACTAGATGTGTTGGGGGAGGGAGGCATCATTCATTCCCAACACACCCAGTCAGTTGCTAGCACCTATAATAAATGCTTGGAGCAATGTAGATATATTCCAGCCACTCCAGCCAATGAGCCAGCTTCATTTGGAGCTTGGCTCAGATGCCTCTATACAAACACCTGTAGCATGGGGAACAAACAAGAGGAATTAGAGTTGTGTGCACGTCTACAGGCGTATGACATCAGAGAAACATGGTGGGTTGGCTCCTATGACTGAAGTTTTGGAATGGAAAGTTACAGGCTTTTCAGAAAGGCAGGCCCAGCAGGCAAGGAGGGGGAGATGCTCTTTAAGTTAGGGATAGGCTGGAGGGTAGGGAACTCTGTCTGAGGACAGGTGAGCAGTCCACAGAGAGTTTGTGGGTCAGGGTTAAAGGGAGAACAGCTATGGGGGACATTACTATGGGGACCTGTTACAGACCGCCTGACTAAGAGGAATCTGTGGATGAAGCACTCTATAGACAGATAGGAGCAGCCTAACGCTCACAAGCCCTTGTTCTCATGGGAGAGAGAACCACCCTGACATCTGTTGGAAGGACGGTATGGCCCGGCACAAACAATCCAGGAGGTTCCTCGATTGTGTGGAAGACAACTTCCTTCTGCAAGTAATAGAACAGCCGACAAGGAGAGGTGCCATGCTTGACCTCGTGCTCACCAACAGGGAAGGGCTCGTTGGAAATGTGACGCTCGAAGGCAGCCTTGGTTGCCGTGATCATGAGATGGCAGAGTTCGAGATCCTCAGGACAGTGAGAAGAGCATGCAGCAAGCTCACTGCCCTGGACTTCAAGAGAGCAGACTTTGGCCTCTTCAGGAACCTGCTTAGTAAGGTTCCATGGGATATAGCTCTAGAGGGCAGGGGGGCCCAAAACTGTTGGTTGATATTCAAGGATCACCTGCTGCAAGCTCAGGAGTATCGCATCCCAACCAGAAGGAAGTGCAGCAGGAGGGCCAGGAGACCTCCTTGGATGGATAAGGAGCTGCTGAGGAAAATTCAATTGAAAAAAGAGGCTTATAATAAGTGGAAGCAAGGACAGGTGGCATGGGAAGAGTACAGGGATGTTGTCCAAGAAGCTAGGGACCAGGTTAGGAAAGCTAATGCCCAGTTAGAATTAAACTTAGCTAGAGGTATTAAAGATAACAGGAAGGGATTCTACAGGTACATAGCAAATAAAAAACAGACTAGGGAGAATGTAGGCCCCCTCAGGAAGCTCTCGGGAGAACTGGCTACCCTGGATTTGGAGAAGGCTGAGGCTCTGAATGACTTCTTTGCCTCGGTCTTCACTGCCAAAGGCTCTGACCAAACCACCCAAGTCTTGGAAGGCAGACACAGGGACTGTGAGAACGAAGACTTTGGGGCCACTGTAGGAGAGGATCTGACTCAAGACCATCTTAAAAATCTGAACGTGCACATGTCCATGGGACCTGATGAAATCTATCTGCGGGTCCTGAAGGAGCTGGCGAATGAAGTTGTGAAGCCGCTGGTCATCATATTTGAGAAATCATGGCAGTCAGGTGAAGTTCCAGATGACTGGAAAAGAGGAAATATAATCCCCATTTTCAAGAAGGGGAAAACAGAAAACGTAGGTAATTACAGACCAGTCAGTCTCACCTCTGTGCCTGGCAAAATCTTGGAGCAGATTCTCCTGGATGGCATGCTAAGGCACATGAAAAACAACAAGGTGCTTGGTGACAGCCAGCATGGCTTCACTAAGGGGAAATCCTGCCTGACCAATTTGGTGGCCTTCTATGATGGGGCTACAGAAGTGATGGACGGGGTAGAGCAGTTTATGACATCTACCTGGACTTGGCAGAGCATTCGACAGCGTCCCACATGACATCCTTGTCTCTAAATTGGAGAGACATCAATTTCATAGGTGGACCACTGAGTGGCTAAAGAACTGGCTGGATGGCCGCACACAAATAATTGTGGTCAATGGCTGCCCCTCTGCTCTGCTCTCATGAGACTTGGAGTATTGTATACAGTTCTGGTGTCCTTAACATAAAAAGGACATGGAACTGTTGGAACAAGTCCAGAGAAGGGCCAAGAGGGTGATCAGGAGACTGGAGCACCTCCCGAATGAAGATAGGCTGAGAAAGTTGGGGCTGTTCAGCCTGGAGAACCTCATAGCAGCCTTCTAGTATCTGAAGGGGGCCTACAAGAACTTTGGAGAAGCACTCTTCATTAGGGACTATAGTGGTAGGACAAGGGGTAACGGGTTAAAACAGGGGACATTTAAATTGGTTATAAGGAACAAGTTCTTTACTGTCAGGGTGGTGAGGCACTGGAATGGGTTGCCCAGGGAAGTTGTGAATGCTCCATCCCTGGTGGTATTCAAGGCCAGGTCAGACAGAGCCTTGGATGACTTGGTTTAGTGTGAGGTGTCCCCGCCCGTAGTAGGGGCGGGTGGAATTAGATGATCTTAAGGTCCTTTCCAACCCTGACTATTCTATGATTCTGTGTTTTTTATGAAAATAGAGTTCATGTATGCATCTATTCTCTCATTATTTGATATAATGACTATTTGCTTATTACTGCGTGATTACAACCAGTCATGATCAGTTGTGTGAAATAACTCATAGTGAACATAGCTTAGATATGCAGTCTAGCTATTTGATAGATTTTGTCCACAAAATTCTTCTATAGTGTGGTTTGTACATTAGTGTGGAAGTTTCAGTGGAGCAGCAGACGCATAGATAGACTGAACATATTTAGAATTTTATTTTCTGTAGTGTGGGAGGGAAAGTCCTACCCAGGGAGCAGGAGCCAAACATACTGATATGATAAGCAAAAGGAAAAGGAGTCTAGAGCGAGAGATATGAAATCTTAGAAATGTTAAAGGGTATCTGTTTGCAGCAAGCTAAAAGTAGGAAATAAATGACAGGCAGCTGGGACTGAAACAGAAACTTTGTGGGAGACAAGATGGGGTATAAACTGGCCAAAAATATAAGACAGAAGAGCACATATAAGATGAGAATAAGTAAAGATAATAGAAGAGTATGATAAAGAGCAATGCACAGCAAAATGAGAGGCTATGCAGGCCGATAGAGATCAGAGCAGTAAACATGGATTATAAGGAAACTTAACTGGCAATCAGGCAGCACCGGTAGGAAAAGGCAGAGGTGGAAGGAACTATGAGATATTTACATTATAGTCTCTTCATAGTGGCAGATTATATTAAAATATATAATTGCAATATGGAAGAGTAATCTTTTCAGATGCTTCAAATACACAGTCCTATAAACAAAATGTTATAAAAATTGATTAGTGTAATTTTCAAGTTCTATTGAATCAACAATTTCAGCGAAAAAAAAACAAAACAAATTATCCTGCAGAAAAATGCAAATATAAGTCTACAAACTAAGAACTTATTAGCATCTATTGCACTCCCCTTCCCCTCCCCTCCCTTCCTTTCCTTCTCTTTCAGTCCATCCCCTTTCTCCTTTCCTTTCTTTTTTCCTTTCCCCTTTTCTATTCCTTTTCCTTTCCTTTTCTTGTCAGTGGTTAATTTTCTCTCAGCCAACAATGCATCTGCTTACAGGGAGGTGGAACATAGCTGCCTACCTTGCTGAGGTTCTGTGAGAATTAAGTAGCTAATGCTGGAAGTAAGTGCTTTGCAGATGAAAATTGCTAAGTAAGTGCTAAATATAATTACTGTTATTATTAGAGGCACATGTTTCTTTGTTTTTATAACTGACATAGATTCCATTTGGTATAATATGCAAAAATGGTCTTTTTAAGAGTGGTCAGATAATAAAAGTTCCTGTGATGCATCTTGCTGAGCAGCTCATGACAATTTGCAAGCCACGTAGCAAATGTATTTTTAAACAAAAAAAAAGTAGTCTTGCTGTTTTTAATGGAAAAAATGGCTTGCAAAGTGAAGTAGAATTCTGCATAATCAAAATGGCCTTAAAAGGCTCTCAGACCTCAAAAATAACTGTAGCACAGACCAGATCATGACTGATATGATTGTGAAAATACTCCTCTTGTCCTTTGCACAACCATAAGCATCGGAAGTATTAACATTAAAGGATTTATGCGTGTGCCTAAAGGCATGTCAGTTAGTAAATTTCAGTGCTTGGTGCACTGTTGAGATACACAAAACTCACCAATCTGTTCTTTTATCTTTAAGGATATGTAACATTATACTTGAAGAATTCCTAAGCAACCATATTTCTTCCAGCAAGCATAAAAATGATCATCAACCCTTCATGGTGCCTAAATAGTTGAAGCTCATATTTCCTTTAAATCCTGTGTAAGGGTGTGTAGGGGAGAGGGACCTGGGGGTCCTAGTGGACGACAGGATGACCATGAGCCAACACTGTGCCCTTGTGGCCAAGAAGGCCAATGGCATCCTGGGGTGTATTAGAAGGGGGGTGGTTAGTAGGTCAAGAGAGCTCCTCCTTCCCCTCTACTCTGCCCTGGTGAGACCCCATCTGGAATATTGTGTCCAGTTCTGGGCCCCTCAGTTCAAGAAGGACAGGGACCTGCTGGAGAGAGTCCAGCACAGGGCAACGAAGATGATTAAGGGAGTGGAGCATCTCCCTTATGAGGAAAGACTGAGGGAGCTGGGTCTCTATAGTTTGGAGGAGACTGAGGGGTGACCTTATAAGTGTCTATAAATATATAAAGAGGGAGTGTCACGAGGATGGAGCCAGGCTCTACCCAGTGGCAAACAATGATAGGACAAGGGGTAATGGGTACAAACTGGAACACAAGAGGTTCCACTTAAACTTGAGAAGAAACTTCTTCTCAGTGAGGGTGACAGAACACTGGAACAGGCTGCCCAGGGAGGTTGTGGAGTCTCCTTCCCTGGAGACATTCCTGTGTAACATTATCTAGGTGTTCCTGTTCCGGCAGGGGGATTGGACTAGATGATCTTTCGAGGTCCCTTCCAATCTCTAGCATACTGTGATACTGTGATACTGTAAATGATCAGATGGTAAATTCCTTTGTCTGTTTCGGTTGCAGCACATGGTATGATACACTTCCATAAAGCACTCCCATTAGATTCATCGGTGCTTAAAGGATATTTGGGAATGAAACTTTTAGAAATGAGAAATAGCCATTCAGGCAGTGATGAGAGCTCTGCTCCTTACCTGATTTAGCTATTACATGCAATGTGACTAGAATACAGGTTTCTTTGGCTTTGTCTTCAGTAGATATGCATGTTTGTTTACAGCACTAGAGGTCTGAAGTGTAGTGTAACCAATCTCTGTCTGTATTACATTTGCTTTACAAACAGTAAGCAAACTTTGCTTTTTGCTAACAAAATTACTTAGTCATTATTTTACAGGCTGCCTATATTTGTATTAATTACTTCAACATAACTGTGCAAGTTTAGCTGGCAAAAAGAGAAGAAAGGATACAGATGAAACATTTATTTACTGAGTGGGAAATAAGATATGGCTATTTACTTGTATAGAAGTAACATGGGTGTCTTAAGGTTTCTGTAACACTATATGAGAGTCTTTTACCTGCTATGCTGGAGATTATTATAATAAAAAAATAAGACATTCTAATATTGAGTACTGAGACAATTAAGACCTGCATGGAAAGGATTATCATAGAATCACAGAACTGTGAGGGTTGGAAAGGACCTTAAAGATCATCTAGTTCCAATCCCCCTGCCATGGGCAAGGACACCTTCCACTAGACTAGCTTGCCCAAGACCTCAACCAGTCTTGCCTTGAACACTGCCAGGGATAGAGCATTTATGACTTCCTTAGGCAGCCTGTTCCAGTGCCTCACCACTCTCACGGTAAAGCACTTCTTCCTTATATCTAGAGTACCTCTCCAGCATCCTTGTGGGCCCCCTTCAGATACTGGAAGGCTGCTGTGAGGTCTCCACACAGCCTTAACAAGGCTGAACAGACCCAATTTTCTTACCCTGTCACTGTATGAGAGGTGTTCCAGCCCCTTATCATCCTCATGGCCCTCCTCTGGACTTGTTCCAACAGTTCCATGTCCTTTTAACGTTGAGGACACCAGAACTGTACACAATACTCCAAGTGAGGTCTTAAGAGAGCAGAGTAGAGGGGGAGGATCACCTCCTTCGACCTGCTGGTCATGCTCCTTTTGATGCAGCCCAGGATATGATTGGCTTTCAGGGCTGAGAGTGCACACTGCTGGCTCATGTTCCTCATTGACCAATACCCCTAAGTTCTCAGCAGGGCTGCTCTGAATCTCTTTCTGCCCAAACTGTAGGTGTGCCTGGGATTGACCTGAGCCAGGTGTAGGACCCTGCACTTGGCTTGGTTGAACTTCGTGAGGTTGACATTGGCCAAACTCTCAAGCGTGTCAAGGTATCTCTGAATGGCATCCCTTCCCTCCAGCATGTTGGCTGCACCACATAGCTCAGTGTCATCAGCAAACTTGCTGAGGGTGCACTCAATCCCACTGTCCATGTCATAGAGTCCAGCACCCCCAAGTCCTTCTCCGCAGGGCTGCTCTGAATCTCTTCTTTGCCCAACCTGTAGCTGTGCCTGGGATTGCTCCCACCCAGGTGTAGGACCTTGCACTTGGCTTGGTTAAACTTCATAAGGTTGGCATCAGCCCACCTCACAAGCGTGTCAAGGTCCCTCTGCATGGCATTCCTTCCCTCCAGCATATCAACTGAACCACACAGCTTGGTGTCATCGGCAAACTTGCTGAGGGCGCACTCAATCCCACTGTCCATGTTAGCGACAAAGATGTTGAACAAGACCGGTCCCAACACCGATCCCTGAGGGACACCACTCGTTACTGGTCTCCAGGTGGACATTGAGCCATTGATGACAACACTTTGCATGTGGCCATCCAGCCAGTTCTTTATCCACCGAGTGGTCCGTCCATCAGATTAATGTCTCTCCAATTTAGAGACAAGGATGTCGTGTGGGATAGTGTCGAACACTCTGCCAAGTCCAGATAGGTGGCATCAACTGCTCTACCCCTGTCCATCAGTTCTGTAGCCCCATCATAGAAGGCTACCAAATTGGTCAGGCAGGATTTCCCCTTAGTGAAGCCATGCTGGCTGTCACCAAGCACCTTGTTGCTTTTCATGTGTCTTAGCATGCCTTCCAGGAGAATCTGCTCCAAGATTTTGCCAGGCACAGAGGTGAGACTGACTGGTCTGTAATTACCCGTGTCATCCGTTTTCCGTTTTCCCCTTCTTGAAAATGGGGGTTATATTTCCCTTTTTGCAGTCGTTGGGAACTTCATTTGACTGCCATGATTTTTGAAATATGATGGCCAGCGGCTTAGCAACTTCATTCACCAGCTCCTTCAGGACCCACGGATGGAGTTCGTCAGGACCCATGGACTTGTGCACCTTCAGATTTTTATGTCGCTGACAGAGATGTTGAACAAGACCGGTCCCAACACCGATTCCTGAATGACACCATTCATTACAGGTCACCAGGCAGACACTGAGCCATTGCCCACAACTCTTTGCATGCGGCCATCCAGCCAGTTCTTTATCCACCGAGTGGCCCACCTATGAAATTGATGTCTCTCCAATTTAGAGAGAAGGATGTCATGTTGTACAGTGTCAAATTCTCTGCACAAGTCCAGGTAGATGACATCAACCACTCTACCCCTGTCCTTATTTATGAAAGTCTTGTTTTTATTCATCCTGGGACTATGAAATATCCCCTATCAAAAGGACATGACCAGAAAGGCCCATGAGACATTATCAATTCATATCTCTCATGAGTAATGTCAGTCAGACTGCATTTCTTTATGTCTATTAATAAGACCCGATTGGAAATCTAAAGAACATGGAGTATCCAGCCAGGAAGCTCAATCTTCTGAGGAAAAAAGGCAGAATAAGGAAAGAAAGATGAGAATTGAAAGCAGCTTTTAGTTTTTCGTTATCTTTTTACTCAAGCATCGGTCTTGCTACATCCAGCATAAGATACAACTAGAATCATAAAAGCCACTATTTCAGTAGCTATTATTATTAAAATTTTAAAAACTTTATGTAATATAACACATTTATTATAATAACATTACTAATAACAGTGCATTAATAGTATTGCAATTATTTCCCCAAACAGTAAGACTGTTGCTATTCTTTATAAGCACCTCTTTAACTTTTATACTGTAATAGCAATTATTGATTTTTATAATTTCTTATAATAATAAAACAAAAAGCCTATAAAATTGGGTGAAACACTTTGAAAAAACACAAATTATATGAATTACGCTGATCTTTTGAGATTTTGAGATGCCACTGTCTTCCAGAGACACAAGTAACCCAGAAAACACATGAAGACACCCTCACCTTTCCTGCTGCCATGCAGCTTCTTACAAAATTGTGCAGTGGATGCATTACCATGACTTCCAGAGAAGAAATATGTCTACAAAAAAATGATTCCTCCTGGGAATTATAGCTGTCCTTCGACACTCATTGATGACATCAAAGTCACAATCCAACATGAAACTAAGCACATTTTTGCTTTTTATTCTAATGATTCAGTGGACAATCAATAAAATCTCTTATTTTCTGGGCAGACAACAAACATTTTTAAGTTCCTTCTAGGCACTATTTAAAAACAGAAGTTGGAAAAAAATATTCCATCTTTTGTTAGTGTTTATTATTAATATGTTTGTTACTATTTCCGTTGCTATTTTTAAATCTTCCCTCATTGACCCCCCAAGATGAGTAGCAGCAGTACTTGAATTTTGCATAAAAATAGCAACTTCAGCATGGCCCCAGTGAAGTTATGCCAATTTCAACATAAGCCAAAGTAGAATTTTAATAGAGTGCTACATTATCTGAACCACAAACAAAAAATTAACAGACACCTGCAAGTGTGTTTACTTCTTTTTCATTAAAGGTTTAACTAAATTTTCATTAATGACTTTTTATTCCTATTGTTATAGTGATTCCAAATAAAAATGTTTCCTTCTGTGGAATACTATAGACAAGCTATTAGTTATCCATTTTAAGGTCATCACCTATGTGTCTGCTTTTTTCCTACTCATTTGTATGTATTCTTAGAGGGTCATTTGTCACTAATACTATGAATTGTATTATCAATTCATATTGTATTATCAATTTTGCATAATTGTGTTGCCCTTAGTGTAACTGAAATAAAATTAGAATGAAAAAAAAAAATCTCCAAATTGAGAATCTAGAGGTTTTTGCCAAATTTACAGTAAAAATGTAAATGGATGTATATTAAGGAAATATATATCTAAAAGTAATATCGTATTTTTGTATGCAAAATTGCTAACAGGTTTCATGTGGATAGTGCTTTAGTAAGTCTAACATACTAGATATCCACCTTTTTATTATTAGGGTAAACCCAATGTCATAAAATGACCAAATGTTCTGAGCAACACTATTCCAAGTCATTTCAGTCTCAGACACATGATTCCATTGTTGCAATTCAAAGTGCAACAGGCTGCTGCAACTGACAGTGTTGATCTTAGCTAACACCTGAAGGAGTTGGGCTTTACGGTTTGTCAAGTTACCATTATTTTACATATGAAGTCTCAGTTGGATCCTAATTGTGATCTTGGCTGTGATGTGAGAAAATATTAGTCAGCTTCATTGACATGACCATAATGTACTCAACCTTAATTAAGCCTATTTCCTAGTCTTATCCCAGTTGATGTTAAAGTTTTATCTACATTATACTATTCACTTAAAAATCTTACTGTGCCTACCTTTATCTTGATTACAGTGAACTCTCTCTCTCTCCCTCTCTTCCCTCCCCCATTCACCTCTGTCCCACACCCCCCCAGCATTCATTCAAAGTTGAAGAGGATAAAAAGCCATTTTCGTTATCTGGTTAAACCTAATTTAGGGTAGCCGTTTAGAAACAAGCTGTCTGAAGCTTTCAAACACATCAGCCAGCAGTTTTGGCTAGATGAAATTCAGTAATAACAAACCAATGGGCATATGGGCACACTAAAGGTGAGCTTCACTTCCAGGATCAATATTGAAACAGTCTGAGCCCCATTGAGAAGAACAATAGCTACTTTGTAATAAACATTTCAAAGTTCTTCTGGTTTTACCTTTGCCAATAATATTTACTTTGCTTCTTTATCTGTAATGTTTTTACATTTTAGCACCTTTAAGAAACAAAAATCTTCATACATTTAACTTTACAAGTGAATGCATGCATGAACAGCCTCCCATACTTTTTATTTAACACTATACTCACATTTTATATATTTAAATACATTTTATGTTCACATTCATGAAAATATTCACATTTTATTTAAAAGTCTTCAGAAGTATCTTTAAAAAAACATTTAACCGAATTTTTCTGTATATTTTTTTTTTTAGTGCTTGCTATCTGTGCAATAGAGTATATCACTATGGCTTAAAATGGGGCACTATGTTCTCTTAGATAATGTGTATCTAAAATCAAAAGAAACAAACAGAAAAAGCAAACTTACTTAAATATCTGGATATGGAGATAGACTTCAGTGGTTTGAAGAAACTTAAAATCTATAGATATATGTAACTTCTGGTACTAAAACACAGAAAAATGCAACTTTAATAATGAAATTTAACAAAAATCCACCCAACAGTTTGTTTTATCCTCTCTCACATCTCAAAGACTGCTAGCAAACTAATTTTTATTTATCACAGTAAATATATGGGAAATTAAGCTACTCTACTACTAGATTAAAGTTTTACACCAGTCATCTCAAACAGGTGCCTACATACTCAATTCTAAATACTCACACCTGAATTTCTGAATAAATGTTCATATTCTGCAATTTCTACCTGACTTGAAACTTAATGACCAAAAAGTTTAAAAGTTTAAACCCTAAAAAATAGTTTTGAATACTGCATTGTTTACAAACTCTTTATGACTCTAGTTATTTTATTCCTACCTTTTTTTTTGCCCTTTGCCATTTGAGAAAATAGGTCTGCAGAGATTATTTTTGGTGTGCTTTCATATAACAGAGACCAAGACAGTTCTCCCTGGGTTATTATAGTCTAATTGGTCTGCAAATTACTGATGGTCCACGCTATTAGGGACAGCAGTTTGCAGTTCATTCTTCATCCACAGTACATTGTGGTTTCAGTAGAGATTCCCATTAAATGTTTGATGATGGGAATATGTGATTTGATGGTAAATTGCTATAAATTTTTTTGTTGTTGTTTACTTAGTAATAAGCAGTGTCTGATATTCTACTGTGTGTCCCTGTGTGTGTGTGCGTACAAACTTGCACTCAGACAGGACTTTCTACTGCTGAAAGAATAGATGAAGGAGTTATATGAAGGTAGATCTCAGCAGTGATGCCAAATGAAACTCAGACATACTCAGATCAGACTCGTCCTGTTAATAGGAACAGCTCTCAAAAAGCTTTCTCCTGTCCTGTGCTGAATTTCACCCTTGAAATGCTCACGTATGCATAAACACCACAGCTCTAAATAAAACACAGCAGTATGGAGTCTCATATGAATATTTTAGACAACAGCTCTGCATTTCACTTCACATTCTTTGTTGCTTAATTGGTATCATTAACAAAAATGTCACAGTTCCTTAATTTAATTAGCTTTTTATTAAACATAATACTGATTTCCTCTTTCAAAAAAACAAATGAAGAAATGCAAGTGAAAATAGCGTTTTCATTGCATTTGCTCTTTGAATAATGTAGGTCTTCTACATAACTGATTTTAAGGAAATAGGTCTCAGGGAGACTGTGCTTTTTTATAACAAGCAAAAGCTTTATACCAATGGAAACAGATTCTGGAGATTTCTTACTGTATTCAAGTCTTCTGGTCTACAAACAATTTGTCTGTACCATCAGACAATAATTCACTTCAACATTGAATCACACTAATATAATCTAAATATTTTCATGGAACCCAATGGGACTACTTATTAAATAAATTGCTTTTCTGGTTTGGGGTCTTAAGGTATTTCTGATTTTATTGTATATCCATATATAATGTAGAAAAGATTATCTGAAACTACTGTGGAATGAAAACTAGATGATAGTAGTCATATCCTGACCCTAACTATGGAAGTTGCAAGAACCTTCCTCCATACTCTGTCACTTTTTAGTTAAAATAATTAATAAGTATAGTGTTACCTGTAGGTGATTCTATGATAGCAACTTCTTCAGTAAATGAAATGTTAAGAACAGTTTTTTCTATTTTAGTAACTTATTATATATATATAATTTTATATATATATAATTATATATAACTTATAATATACTTTTTTAGTGGCTCCAGACCACCACTGATATTAATAGAACTGGAGACTGTGACTTGCTTTAGGAAATCACCTCTGCCCTGAACACACCCCAAACTAAACACACCAAATACAGTGAGGAAAACATAATTGCTTAAAGTCATACAGTAAATGAATGACCAAGACAAGTAAAAAAACTGTGGTACTTTTCCTTATATTTAGTGATCTTGCATTGTCCCAAGTTTTAACTTTTTTTTCCATTATCAGGCATTATAGCATGCTTTCCTAAAGATTTAATTATCAGTCTCTGTTGTGTCTTCCAACACTATCCATTTTTTAGGGCATGGTTATACTTTCCAACTACCACACTTTAATATACAGCCTGAGAGTTACGTTGAAAAAAGAGAGAAAAATTACTACAGATTTTATTGAGAAATAAATGAATAAAATAAAATTAAGTGGCAACTTTCTAAAGGTTCATACTGGTGCTTTCTTTGGCACACTACAAGCAGTGCAAGTTAATAGAGCCCAATAAGAAGTTGCGAAATGAAAGAATTTTATCACTTACATCTCTCTATATAGTGAGATTATTGATTTAAATGGCATTCAATGTTTATGTTATAATAAAATTAGGTACTGCAGTATTCATGATGCTACAGATCACACATGGGGAGAGATCAGCTTTAATGATCATGAGAAGAAAGTTAAATTTTACTAGTTATCTGAACACAACTGTCTGTGTAGGATGAGATACAGTAGCCTTTCTGATGTACAGTTCTCATCTGCTAGCTTACAGGTATGTTGATGATTCATACAAAAAGTCAGAATTTAATTTACTATATAGAATAAATTGAACCTTCAATTTTGCTAATTTTCATAGAAAGAAATATGATCCAATAAAATCAAGCAAGTTTCTTATAATGTGAGGCTAGAGAATTTGTATTTACCCTGCAGCCTTTTTAAAATAATAGAATCATTTCTCTCTCCCTCTCTCCCTCTCTTCCTCTTCTCCCCACTCACACACCTTACATATTTTTGTACAAAGAGATGTTTGTGCATCCAAACATCTGTTCAACTGCAGTGTAGGAAGAACCTCAGAACTTCTGTAGGTTTATATTTGGATACATGGTGAATGATTTATACTGACATAAAACACAAAAAAAATAGACTACTTTGGATCATGCTTTATATAACCTTTCATGTAAAAGTGTAGACAAGCAAGGTAGAAGTGTTTATGTATATATGTTGTTTCCTAGTTTAACTAGGAGGGTCCTGATTTGTGCTCCAGAAACATAGACCTTTCTGAAGAAACTTTTAGAAAGAAAGCTTTAAGCTCCCTAAAAAAAAAACAAAAACAAGGGTAGGTGAGAAGCCTCCAAGTCCATAAAACAGATATTCAGGAGTTCAACTACAATGCCAGGTCAAATTTCAGCACCAATTCAGTTATAATATGAATATATGTCCTGGGTTCAGCAGTAGCAGTCATCTTTCTCCTTCTTGGTAGCTGGTGCAGTGCAGTGTTTTGACTTTCGGCCTGGGAACAGAGCTGATAGCGATGTTTTGGTTTGGCCAAGGACTTTGTGAGCCTCATGCTCTGCCAGGGAGGAGGGGAAGCCGGGAGGAAGCAGAGACAGGACACCTGACCCAAACTGACCAAAGAGGTATTCCATACCACAGCACGTCATGCCCAGGAGGTAACTGGGAGTTAGCCAGAAGGGCTGGGAGACTGCAGGGTTGGAGGAGGTATCGGTCGGTGCTTGGTCGGGCTGAGGGGGGCAAGTTATCGGTCGGCTGGTGCTGAGGTGTTGTACTCTCTTCCCTTGTTATTTCCTTTATCATTATTATCACTGGTGGTAGCAGTAGTGATTTGTGTTATACCTTAGTTACTAAACTGTTCTTATCTCAACCCATGGGAGTTGCATTCTTTTCGGTTATCCTCTCTGTCCCTCCGGGAGCAGGGGGAGGGGAAGAAATGGGGGGAAGTGAGTGAACGAATTACCTGACTGGGTTTAAACCACGACAGTTCTTTTTGGCGCCCAATGTGGGGCTCGTCCGGGAGGGCTGAGATAATGACAGATTTGACTGGATTAATAGTCACTCGTCACAATGCTGATTTACTGGCTCTCAGAGTTGTGCTTGTTGATCTCACAGCTTCAGAATGTTGTAACTTACTTAGAGCCGGTATTTGCTGTGTTAGTGTTTATCAAGTGTGGGGCTTGGGCTAAGGTTCTTGTCTCACTATGCTTTATGGCCATGACTTGTAACACGGGTGGGCTCCAGCAGCAGGGCGGGACGGACGTGGCCGTGGACTTGTACCTGGCCGTCCGGCTGCTCTTCACCGTCCTGGCCCTCGCCCTACTCTCCATCTTCGTGAGGCTGCGGGGAGCCGAGGGGGAGCGGCCCCGGGAGCCGGCGGCAGCCGAAGCGGCCCGGGAGAGCGGCCCCGGGGACCAAGCGGCGGCGGGAGCGGGCCCGGAGGCCGTGCGGGGACGCTTGCCGGTGGAGGAGGTCGGGGAGGTCGAGGAGCAGAAGGAAGGGGCTGCCGAGCAGCGGGATAAGGCGGTGCAGGTGCCGAGCCCCGCGGAAGAGCCGAGCCCCGCGGAGGAGCCGAGCCCCGCGGCCGAGCCGAGCCCCGCGACGGCCGAGAGCATTCCCCGGCAGCCGCCCGCCGAGCCCCAGGAGGATGCAGGAGACCGCGCAGCATTGCCCAGCAAGGCAGAGGAGGAAGAGCTGGACTCGGAAAAAGAGAAGCTGGTGGTGGGAGAGCCGGCAAGCACAGCAGCTACACCAGCCCCAGTGACAAGTACAGCAGCATCGTTTGAGAATTCTGAAGGTTTTGAATGGCCTTTGGGTATCCTTGGGACCTGCCTGCTGATTGTGATGGGGATCAGCATGTTGGCACACACATAGGCTGTGTTCTACCCACAACCATTTTGTCTGATCTCAAAAGTTAAGCAGAGTCAGGTTTGGGTCTTGTCTGGGGTTAGACGACGATGCAGGGGGACCAAGAGATTTTCCCCAAGTCTGGACAGTCATGAGTGGCAGGGTGTGTGGGACAGTTTGGGCAAGTATCTAGTCCACTGGGCCCCTCCAGTGCTTTGGAAGCGTAGGAGATGGACGGCAGCTGTATGGAGTCCCCAGCAACAAGCTGCAGAAACTGCTGAAGGGGACAGTGAATTATTTTAAGCCTGGTGGGCCCATGGCACTTCAGGCCATCAGAGCAGAGGTGCAACATAGAGATGGACTCATGATCGAGGGGTGGACTTAGCAATGGACACTATTGCCCAGGTTATTCACGAGTGTGAACACTGCACACAGTCTCTCCTGCTCTGGAGGACTGGTACAAGAGATGGAGCCTGCCATCATGGACCAGATGGACTCAGCAGCTTTACAGGGACTGGTCCATGCACTAAGATAAGAGTATATTGAAAATGTGGGATCTGAGCATGACGTGAATTGTATGGAATAAGGGGTGGATAAGCCTATATTATAGGCTTTGCAAGGGAGAAAGATATTAGACTCTTTGTAGAAAAAGACAGTGGTGACAAATTAACATGGATTCTTAGGCTTCATAAATGAGATTTTAGCACACACACAGAAAAAAAGAAGTAGTTAATCCTCAAAAAAATTGAAGTTTTACACGTGCAAAGGTTAAAGGCACAATTTTTTTATAAGCAGCAGAGAGTATTTTGTTTTGGAATGCATGAGTAATATACCTGGACAACAACATTTATCACAAGTGATATGAGTCAACAGAAGAATGGTTATCTGGAAAATTGTCAAACATTCATTACACTTTTAGAGAAACATTAAAAGTTTCATTTTACTCATTGAGTTACATATTCATACATAAATGGCATATAATGGTCCAAATGAAGAGAAAGGACATTTGTGCAAGTCAGGACTCAAACAAAAAAATTTGTTCATTCTCACCCTTTCTACCTACTTTTGCTTAGAAAAAAGTTAAAGAAGGTTTAGAGTCATTTCATCTGGTTATGCAAGTGCCATGATACAGCATTAGCATCACTTAACACTCATTGCACAAAGAACAGCTGTTAAAAACTGACTTATTGACATATTTTGCATAGGGCAATACTCATCCTGGGAGGCAAACTTTTCACATGGGATGGTCAGCTGCCTTCTGAATAGTAATGAGAGTCTCTGTTGAACCCTTAGCTGGAGCTGGTGAGAATTCCTGAATTGATCTCCTGCTCTCTTCTCATTACCCATCTGATCCATGGGCCTACATTGATGGGTCCTGTTGAATCTAGTAGCCCATTGGCAGTGAGGCTGTTGCAGCTGCCTGGCCCTGTTCCAACTTGCAGCAAGATTGAGCATGTACACCCAGTAGCACAGAAACAGAAAGAGGAGCAGTTGTGTCATTCTGTTCTGTTTCATGGCTGATGATGTTGTACCATCAGGGCCCAGTCTGGTGGCGGCAGCCAGCGTAGGCACCCAGACAGAGCCAATGAGAGGGGAGGCTGCAGTGCAGAGCAGAGAGACTGCCTGCACTGGTCTTGTGAGGGAATGGTGCACAATGGGCAGGGCTGCCCTCAGTGCTCCCTGGTGGAGGTCCTCCTGCAGCAGGTGGCTGACCTGCGGGATGCTGTTAATAGGCTGCAAGATGTCAGGGAAGCTGAGAGGAAGCAGGAATGCTTGCTCCCAGCCCCAACTGTCCAGGGGCCTCGAGCTTCACCTCTACCTCATGAAGGAAAGAAGGAGGCCGTTAACCCGGGAAGCTGGGAATTAGTGACAAAAAAAAAACAACGAAAAAAAGAAGGAAAAGGACAACCAAAAGTGAGGGGCTTCCCCCTAAATCCCCTGTCCCCATGCAGAACTGCTTTGCTGTCCTGTGGGGGGCTAATGGGGAAACGCACTCGAGCCAGAAACAGCCGGCTGATGCACTGCTAAAGAAGATCTCTACTGATGCAGCGGGTCATAGTAGTAGGGGACTCTACACTGAAAGGGACAGAAGCACTCGTCTGCCGTCCAGACCCCGTCTCAAGGGAAGTGTGTTGCCTACTGGGGGCAAGGATCAGGGATGTGGCAGAGAGGCTGCCTGCTCTAGTAAGTCCCACGGACTATTACCCACTTCTACTGATCCATGTGGGTGCTAGGGATATAGATAGTAGTAGCCTGGGGAACATAAGGAAGGACTACAGAGTCCTGGGGGAGGTTGTTAGGGGCTCTGGAGCTCAGATAGTCTTTTTGTCAATTCTCCAGGGTACAGGGGAGGATGTAAAAAAAGCTAGGAGGATTAGCCAAACAATGGTTAAAAGGGTGATGTCATGGTCAGGGGTTTGGGTGCCTTGAGCACGGGACCCAAGTTTGTAGGCCAGGTCTAGTGGGGGCTGGTGGAACTGGTCTGATAAAGAAGGGAAAGAGAAGTTTTGGTAGGAGGCTTGCCAGACTGGTAAAGGAGGCTTTAAACTAGATGTGCTGGGGGAGGGAGGCATCATTCCATCCCAACACACCCAGTCAGTTGCCAGAACCTATAATAAACGGTTGGAGCAATGTAGCGATATCCCAGCCGCTCCAGCCAATCAGCCGGCTTCATTTGGAGCTCGGCTCAGATGCCTCTATACAAATGCCTGTAGCATGGGGAGCAAATAAGAGGAATTAGAGATGTGTGCACGTCTACTGGGGTATGACATAATAGGCATATTATGGGGGATAGCTCCTATGACTAGAGTGTTGGAATGGAAGGTTACAGGCTCTTCAGAAAGGCAGGCCCGGCAGGCACAGAGGGGGAGTTGCCCTTTATGTTAGGGATAGGCTGGAGAGTATGGAACTCTGTCGGGGGACAGGTGAGCAGTCCACAGAGAGTTTGTGGGTCAGGGTTAAAGGGAATATAGATATGGGAGACATTACTGTGGGGACCTGTTACAGACCGCCTGATCAAGGAGAACCTGCAGATGAAGCACTCCATAGACAGATAGGAGCAGCCTAATGCTCACAGGCCCTTGTTCTAATGGGTGACTTCATCCACCCTGATATCTGTTGGAAGGACGGTATGGCCCGGCACAAACAATCCAGGAGGTTCCTCGATTGTGTGGAAGACAACTTCCTTCTGCAAGTAATAGAACAGCCGACAAGGAGAGGTGCCATGCTTGACCTCGTGCTCACCAACAGGGAAGGGCTCGTTGAAAATTTGGCGCTCCAGGGCAGCCTTGGATGCAGCGATCATGAGATGCTCGAATTTGAGATCCTCAGGACAGTGAGAAGAGCATGCAGCAAGCTCACTGCCCTGGACTTCAAAAGAGCAGACTTTGGCCTCTTCAGGAACCTGCTTAGTAAGGTTTAATGGGATATAGCCCTAGAGGGCAGGGGGGCCCAAAACTGTTGGTTGATATTCAAGGATCACCTGCTGCAAGCTCAGGAGTATCGCATCCCAACCAGAAGGAAGTGCAGCAGGAGGGCCAGGAGACCTCCTTGGATGGATAAGGAGCTGCTGAGGAAAATTCAATTGAAAAAAGAGGCTTATAATAAGTGGAAGCAAGGACAGGTGGCATGGGAAGAGTACAGGGATGTTGTCCAAGAAGCTAGGGACCAGGTTAGGAAAGCTAATGCCCAGTTAGAATTAAACTTAGCTAGAGGTATTAAAGATAACAAGGGATTCTACAGGTACATAGCAAATAAAAAACAGACTAGGGAGAATGTAGGCCCCCTCAGGAAGCTCTCGGGAGAACTGGCTACCCTGGATTTGGAGAAGGCTGAGGTTCTGAATGACTTCTTTGCCTCGGTCTTCACTGCCAAAGGCTCTGACCACACCATCCAAGTCTTAAAAATCTGAACGTGCACAAGTCCATGGGACCTGATGAACTCCATCTGTGTGTCCTGAAGGAGCAGGCAAATGAAGTTGTTAAGCCTCTGGCCATCATATTTGAGAAATCATGGCAGTCAGGTGAAGTTCCCGATGACTGGAAAAAGGGAAATATAACCCCCATTTTCAAGAAGGGGAAAACGGAAAACGGGGGTAATTACAGACCAGTCAGTCTCACCTCTGTGCCTGGCAAAATCTTGGAGCAGATTCTCCTGGAAGGCATGCTAAGGCACATGAAAATCAGCAAGGTGCTTGGTGACAGCCAGCATGGCTTCACTAAGGGGAAATCCTGCCTGACCAATTTGGTGGCCTTCTATGATGGGGGTACAGAACTGATGGACGGGGTAGAGCAGTTGATGTCATCTACCTGGACTTGTGCAAAGCGTTTGACACTGTCCCACCACAACATCCTTGTCTCTAAATTGGAGAGACATCTATTTGATGGATGGACCACTCGGTGGATAAAGAACTGGCTGGATGGCCACACGAAAAGTGTTGTCGTCAATGGCTCAATGTCCAGCTGGAGACCAGTAACGAGTGGTGTCGCTCAGGGATCGGTGTTGGGACCGGTCTTGTTCAACATCTTTGTCGCCAACATGGACAGTGGGATTGAGTGTGCCCTCAGCAAGTTTGCTGATGACACCAAGCTGTGTGGTTCGGTCAATACGCTGGAGGGAAGGAATGCCATGCAGAGGGACCTTGACACGCTTGTGAGGTGGGCTGATGCCAACCTTATGAAGTTTAACCAAGCCAAGTGCAAGGTCCTACACCTGGGTGGGAGCAATCCCAGGCACAGCTACAGGTTGGGCAAAGAAGAGATTCAGAGCAGCCCTGCGGAGAAGGACTTGGGGGTGCTGGTTGATGAGAAAATGAACATGAGCCGGCAGTGTGTACTTGCAGCCCAGAAAGCCAACCGTATCCTGGGCTGCATCAAAAGGAGTGTGACCAGCAGGCCAAAGGAGGTGATCCCACCCCTCTACTCTGTTCTCGTGAGACCTCACTTGGAGTATTGTGTGCAGTTGTGGTGTCCTCAACATAAAAAGGACATGGAACTGTTGGAACAAGTCCAGAGAAGGGCCACAAGGATGATCAGGGGACTGGAGCACCTCCCATATGAAGGCAGCCTGGAGAAGAGAAGGCTGCATGGAAACCTCATAGCAGCCTTCCAGTATCTGAAGGGGGCCTACAGGGATGCTGGGGAGGGACTCTTCATTAGAGACTGTAGTGACAGGACAAGGGGTAACGGGTTATAACTTAAACAGGGGAAGTTTAGATTGGATATAAGGAGGAAATTCTTCCCTGTTAGGGTGGTGAGGCACTGGAATAGGTTGCCCAGGGAGGTTGTGAATACTCCATCCCTGGCAGTGTTCAAGACCAGGTTGGACGAGGCCTTGGGTGATATATTTTAGTGTGAGGTGTCCCTGCCCATGGCAGGGGGTTTGGAACTAGATGATCTTCAGGTCCTTTCCAACCCTAACGATTCTATGATTCTATGTTTACTAGTGGAAAAACTTCATACATATATCTAACCTTTATATATGCATGTATAATATAAAGGTTATATGTATCATAGAATTATAGAATATCTCAGGTTGGAACAGACTGATCAGGATCAAGTCCAACTTCCTGCTCTTCACAGAACTACTTAAAAGTAAACCATGTTACTAAGAGTGTTGTTTAGACACTGCTTAAGCTCTGACTGGCTTGATGCCATATGCACTTTCCTGGGGAGCCTCTTCTTGTGACCAAACAGCTTCCCAGTGAGGAATCTTTTCCTCACATCCAGTCTGAAGTTTGCCGAACAGAGCTTTACTCCATTTCCTTGTGTCTTATCGGTGGTCACCAGATTATCTATCTGTCTATCTATCTATCTATCTATCTATCTATCTATCTATCTATCTATCTATCTATCTATCATCTATAAGAACATAAATAAAAATATATATGTACAGTGCAGATCCCTACATCAGCTGGACTCAGACACCCAAGCTGCCCAGTAACTGCTTCTGGACTCCAAGCTCCCCTACTGCTGCAGGATATACAAGCCCCCAAGGGCACAGACCCATTCTCTCTGCTAGTATAGACTCTTTTGCATACACTAATATATGCACACTGACACACATGTACACACTGACATACACACATGTACAGTTGATTCATTTAATAAGTTATTAAATAAATTAATAATTTAATAACTGGGCTCAGTAGCCAGCTCCATTTCATTCCCATACACACATACAGAAGAGTTCCAGCTGACGCCAGCCTATGGTCTCTCCAGCAGCTAGGTGAGACTCTTCTGGTCCCTTCAGTAAGCAGCTCTTCAGGAGTTCCTTTCACACACACTCCCCCTGGTTCCCAAGCCGCTTCACTTACTCGCCAGACAGTGCAGCTAGATCCTCACTAGTGATCACCGCACTCCCTCACCCATCTGTACTCACTCTAGGTTCTGCACCACAGACACATATAAAGCTTGGTCAGTTCTACAGAAGAATGTGACTGAGGGAGTCAATGAGGTAGCCAGATCCCTCGCCTAGGAGGTTAACCAGCTCACAGGCATGTACACATGATGCTTGTCAAGTGACCTTTGAAGAGCAGAAGCTGCATGGCAGATTCTCTGGGACAATGTGAGACTCTGACCTGGAAACTCTTGCAAGGATTAGACAAATGCTTTGTTACAAAGGCAGTTATGGCATTCAGTCAACTATGTAATGGGGTAGTTGCTGGACCACTGGAAAACTGGTGACTGAGAGTGATGAGTGCACACATATGCACTGTCAAGATACCCTAGTGCACCACAAATATGATTACAGGAGAAGCCTCCGTTTCATACTTACACCACTATTCTATCTTCAATTCCGTATAACCAGTCACACTCATGCTTCTTCCTGTACTCTTTTATGAGCTGCAACCTGTGACTGACTCAGATGAGGTGAGCTAGTCTATCTGAATGGCCATACTGTTTTCCACCTCTAAGAGCAAGTAATTGCTGCAGTAGAAGAAACATACTGCATGGAAACAGCCAGCTTAGCTTATCACCTGACTGCTGACTGCCCCAGGCAAGTCAAAGAGTAACTTTTTTTCACTAGAGGATAGAAGGGGTAATGAACTTCTGCAGCTTTGTTTTTTTTTTTTTTTTTTTTTAAGTATACCAAATTTTGAGCTTAAAGAGGACCTAACCGATGAATGTAAAGGAACAACGGTCTTTAAAATGCTTTATGGATCAAAATGTCAGTGAACTGAAAATCACATCATGGGTAAAACAATCCAAAATAGTCATAATTAGTTTGTCTCTGTCATACCAGAGCCTTAGTTCTTAATAATACTTAATAATCCATTATAAGGTCATTGTATAGGTCAAAGTTGTTAGAAAGTTAATTTCTCAAGGACCACAATCACATTATAAATATATACATTTAATGTTTAGGGTTAAAAAAAAACCCTGAAAAACGTGAGTTTGTATTTTGGAAATAATTCATTTGATTAGGCATCACTTATTTCACAAAATTTAAAGAAAATCTTTTATGTGCTTTTTTGCCCTTAGTGTAAATGGTTAAATAAAAAAAAAAAATCCAAAACCCATCAATCACCTGTGGAGTTATTTGCTTTTGATGCTATGTGCGAAGGAATATATATTGAAAGAGCATAAAACATGTACCATGTATATGTAGCAGCCTGAAAATCATGAAGAAAGTCACTGAAGCATTTCCATATAAGAAAAAAGTTTCCTCAAAGATCAATTTACAGAAGCTGAAGTATTCAGCTTCAAATAATACAGAATCCAGCACCACCAGCCTCACTTACACTAGTTAAGGCTGTAGCACAGATTGCCCTTTGAGTTTACTGCAAAATCACAAGCTGCAAAAAAATAAACGGTATGCAATGATAGGCTTCCAACATTGTGGAGAGTCTTTTAGGGTCAAAATCACAGGGACTGCTTTCAAGTGTACTCCATGCTTGTGGATATTTTTTATTTTTTATTTTTTTGGTTACCATGGATACATCAAAAAGGTTAGATAACAAGCTGTTCTTATTAGCTGTGTAGTACTCCTCAGAAAAGCAAAGAGTCAAGAAAGATTTTCCTGCCTTGTTTTTTTGTTTTTTTTTTTTTTTTAATTAAGATGAGAATGAAATAAGTAAAGCAATAAAAGACATCACTGAGGAGAACTGAATGAGTCTAGAATCCATTTCATTATAGTCTTTTGATAACAAATTTCTATTTTGAGGTAGTGAAATAGTTTAACCTGAGTACTAAAATGACTCATATTTGTTTGAATTGCTCTAACATCTAAACCTGAGTTTTCCAAAAGGCCTAAGAAAATGAGAATTTTAAGGGTGTTACATGCCTAGCTTCTCCCAGCTCTTGAAATTTCATATTTGTAGACTGCAACTTGCAGTGCAATAATGTTAGCCATTATGCAGGGATGTCCTGAAAACCCTTTGTCCCAGGCAACTTGTTTTGTCTCAAGTGTCAGGTAATATTTTAAAATTGAATAAAGTGCTGGGTGGTTAGGAGCACTATAATGCAAAGCCATATCATTTCCATGCTGTTTTATTTCTTAAAGGAGTACTGAGTTTTCCATCTGAAAATGTAGAGACACTCATATGTGGAACTCATACAATCAAGTACGTGAATAAGTTATTGATGTACCATAGCCTTACTGATACTGTCAAGTTCAAAAGCAGAGAGGTTCCCTTGTTTCAAAAATTGCACATCTGTCATAACAAATCTACTTTTCTGGCATTAACTTACATTACACTTTCTGAAGGTAAAGAACAATTTATGCTCTAGTTAGTACAGACCACAGTTAAACAATCTCTTCAATTCCTGAAGACAGACAGAAATAAAAGACCCAAATAGTAATTTACAGAGATAAAAATAAAAACATTTTTTAATGTACTACCACTTTCTTATTATGGAGTTTGGATTAGAACCTCTCACTGTCTTGTTACTGTTCTCAGATCATACTTTGTAATTTTGTTTTGGGATAGGGTTTTTTTGTTGTTTTTGTTTTGTTTTGTTTTTGGTTTTTTTTTTGGGGGGAAGGGTGTTTGTTTTTTTAATATGTAATATTTTACATGCTTTTAAATATATAAAATTATGAAGTTACAGTTATTTTTCCTCCAGTCTGCAGATAAAGTGAAAGACCCTGAACTAGTTTACTCACCTAAGTGGAGTATTAATTTTTCACTGTTTCATCAGACAAAATCTGTCTTTATTTAATTCTGGCACATAAAAATGTTTTCAACTTCATATGGTGCCAGAATCTTCTATTGCTTCTTACTGAACTCCTAGAACCTCATTTGCTTGTGAGTACTGTTTTGTACCAGTCATTATCATTGCAAATGAAATCAACATACATTTCTTGATAAACAGACACTGAAAGATAATATTGTCCAAAACTGTAAGAATTGTATAAATAGTAATTCTGTACTCAGCAGGAAACTTACTAAAGAGGTGGTTCAAAACTTGCTCTTTTGACTGATAACAGCATCATGTTGCAACTTAAAGAACAGGAAACTGAGGACAAAAGCAGAAATTAAGTTGGTAAATGCCCAAAGTCAATCAGAAATCCAACAAGAGCTAGAAACAGAAGCTACATCTATGATTCCCAGCTCTGGCTATGGCTGGTATGTTAGAAACACGTACAATTTACAAAATGTGCATTGGATGGGTATTTTAGAGCCTTACTGGAGCTAATCTATTGCACAATATATCCTCACATATTTATTGAGTCAGAAAGGAAGCAAGACTGCACAGTACCTGGTGGATACAACATCCACTCAGAATGGAAGGACAATTAGTTTTCATTCCTGCTGTCCCATTATTTCGTAGTCTAATATGTCTGTGAATTTAATAGAACTAGATTTTCCTTATTGTATGGTATCTGCTATGCTACAGAATCATCTTTGCTCATTTCCTTTAGCTGATTAAATATTTATCAAAATGGAATCGTCTTCAGGTAGTCAATGAACAAGCCCCAACTCCAAAAGCCCTGTAGCTTGTAGTATAGGTTATTACAGCTGGACACCTAAAACTGGTGAGATAGTGAAGCTTGGATTATTCCTAAGTGCATGGTAAGACTTCGTTTTCCTGTCTGCTACAAATTATAGCTTCAGTCTTTGATGCCTGCAAAAGGCAATTGTAAATTCTAAATGCAAGAAAATGTCTCTCCATAGCCTGGAAAGTTTAAGTACTTAAGGGAATGATATTTAAAACAAATTAGTTTTTCTTATAGGTTAGATGTAAAGGTGACCCACGAGGATCAATTGGGAATGTCTCTTCTCTTCCCTAACAAGAAACGCTATCGTATTTAGGACTCATGACTGCTTGTCCTGGGTTCAGCAGTAGCGGTCATTTTTCTCCTTCTTAGTAGCTGGTACAGTGCTGTGTTTTTGACTTTTAGTCTGGGAACAACACTGATAAAACCGATGGTTTTAGTCGTTGCTACGTAAGTTGCACTGCACCAGCTACTAAGGAGAAAAATGACTCCTACTGCTGAACCCAGGACACTGCTCTTTCCAGAAATGCTTTCCAACCTCAATGATTCTATGATTGTACAGGTCCATGATTTAACCAAACACATGCAAAGAAAAATAACAGAAAAATAATTGTCTTATATGAACTTTTCCTATGAGATACAAGATTTGAAACTGTAATACATGAACATCTATATTACGTAAGAGAATTGCTTACCCTAAACAATCTACGGTCCTTAGATCTGGCTGGTGTTCAAGGGATTTGAAGTTCTTCTTATTTAAAATCCACCTGATTGCTAGATATTACTTTGCAAACAATACTTCACCCACAGAAAGGTATTCTGACTGACAGGAGTTACTAATCTCTTTCTTCAACTTTTCCTGAGCAGAAATTTGTTTCCCTTTAAGAGTTACTTGTACCATACTGATTAATAGCAGAAATGACTTCAGCCTCAGATTTACATTAGTTTGGAGAGGGCATTACTTCCATCTTTTCTTTTACTCCATTATTGAAAAACCTTAGCTAAACCACAGAATCTGGCCATGACCCTTTTTAACAAAATTGACTATATTTTAATGTCCAAATATATCTACTGTAATTCACCTCACACCTTATATCTTAGTGGAATTATCTTGTGTGCTGAAAGAAGAGTTCTTTTTACTTTATTCTTGGTAATACAGTTTAAAACTATTTCAAATTATTTGACAGGAGTTGAATTAGGTTTATAAAACAGTGATTTCTTTCAATTTGTTGTACCTTACATAATTTTAAAATTGTACTTCAACAGCTAGTAGGGACACTTCCTGACAATTCTTTATGTCATATTTGTTTTGCTTGTCTGATATTTCTGTCTTTTTTCCTTCTTTTCACATTTTGCTTATATTTTAAATGAGGCTTCAGAAACCATTTAACTTTCTGCCACAAGCAGATCAATTTCTGGAACTGCAGAGACTGCTTTGAGGAGTAAGCCTCTGAGTAAAACTTTAGCTCTGTTGGGAATTTTTCAATAACATCCTGATGCCTGCTTCTGGCAATCCACATATCATTGTTTGAGAGCAAATACTCTCTGTTTACAAATGAGATATATAGAGATTTAATTTAGTTTCTCCAAAATACAAATTCCTGAAGAAGCAGCCTGATAGATGTGAAATCCTGGTGCCATGTGTCTTTTAGTCATGCTACTCCATCTTCTATTTTTAAATTATGTGAAATTTAAGCTTAAAAAGGTGATAGATGGGTCACTTACAGTACAATCTTTTAGTTAGACGGACATCAATTTATCATAAATAAGAACTGATTTACTGAGTGAAGACCAAAAGATATACTGAGAGCAGGCAAAGCAGCTTTATGGAAACAGAAGAAATAATAAAAAAATAATATTAATTTTACAGGTTCTTATTCAGTTTGATCCCTGTGGTAGCAGTTATTGTGAAAATACTAAGCAACTAGCATCACTTTTGACTTCCAAACTAAAGCACATTATGAAATTTGTTAGGACTAATACTAAGTGCCAGAAGTGGATTGAAGTATTTGTGCTACAGTAGTTTTGGAAACATATGGAAAATTTCTTCTACTTTGCAGCAAATATTCCCTTTTTTCCAGACTTCCCTTTTACTGTGGAAGAAATTCTCCTCTTACAGCTTCCAAAGAGTTCACACTGTTATATTTTCATATAGACTATCTGTTAGGTTTTTGTTTTTTTTTTTAATACAGTACTAGTACTCCAACCAGCTTTCACTCAAAGCATTAATTGATTTAAATACAGTTATAGCTTTTAAGAGCATGCAAGCCTTAGGAAAAAGAAAAAAAGAAAGAGTTACAGTATTCAAAGGACCACGGTTTTTAAGTACTTGTTAGCTGCAGGAAGAAATGGGCAGGGAGGGGTGGAGAAATGAGCAGGGTTTTGCTTGTGGCATTTCATTGGGAAATGAACAAGTGAGTTCATCATACTACACAAAGTATAATGCTAATTACACTAACATCAGTCCTTCGCAAAAAAAAAGGAGGAAATTGATTGCTAAATGTGGTTGAATTACAGTGTGATTCTCATTCTGTTCCTACGGGGTTATGGTAGAGCCATGACTGAATGGTAGTGAGGGGCCATGAAGTGATTTTTTTCATTGAATCAATTATTATTGTATAAAATGAATGTATTTTACATATGTATAAGTATTGTATTCATATGGCTCTAAATAGACTCTGACATAGTAATTTATTTTCAAACATTGCAACTCCCTCTTCCTACAGTAGAGACAGTGAATCAAGGAATCATCAGATAATCCTACTAATTCTGAACAAACCATAAATAATAAAATAAAATAAAATAAAATAAAATAAAATAAAAAATAACAGACCTTTTTTCTTAATCTGCATTGTCCTTGGGAAAGCTGCATGTTGGACACATCTGACATGCCATCACCAATATGGGGTCTGAATGTTCTCAGGTCAGTGAAAAAGGCTGTTAATAATTACAGTCATTGAGGAAAACCAAAAAAAAGTTGTCTCTCCCTGTCTCCCAGGGAACTGTGATATTTTGAATGCATGACTACTAGTTTTCAGCACTCTGCTCACTCAGGGTGCTGGATTCTCAACTGAATTTGAATTGAGAGAATATGGCTTTTAAAATTATGCTGGTCTCTACATGCTGAAAAAGATTTCAGATGTAACAGCAACTCTGACCTTATGCTACATATAAATAGCATATTTTTAGATGTAGGATAGGACCCATTTCTAGAGACAGAAAGCTAAACGTGAGTACAATATGTCATGGTTTAAACCCAGCCAGACAGCTCGTTCACTCACTCCTCCCCTTTTTGCCCTCCCCCTACTCTCAAAGGGACGAAGAGGAAAATCAAAAGAATGCAACTCCAACGGGTTGAGATAAGAACAGTTTAGTAACTAAGGTATAACACAAATCACTACTGCTACCAGCAATAATAATAATGATAAAGGAAATAACTTGCTTGACCAAGCACTGACCGATACCTCCTCCAACCCCACAGTGCCCTAGCCCTTCCGGGTCCCTCTCAGTTACATCCTGGGCATGACGTGCTGTGGTATGGAATACTTCTTTGGTCAGTTTGGGTCAGGTGTCCTGTCTCTGCTTCCTCCTCCTCCCTGGCAGAGCATGAGGCTCACAAAGTCCTTGGCCAGACCAAAACATCATTGTTATCAGCTCTCTTCCCAGGCCGAAATTCAAAACACAGTGCTGCACTAGCTACTAAGAAGGAGAAAAATGACTGCTACTGCTGAACCCAGGACACAGTATCAGTGTTACCTGGCTGCCTAAGCTGCTATTACAGCTGCTGAACATGAATATCTAGTACCATCTAAGAGACCCTGCTGTGTACCAGCTGGCCTCCAGACGATGCTGTATGGCACCACACTTTTCCTGTAAATAAGTCAAGTATTGTATCTATCTGATACAGATACCTATCCCAGATACCTCAGGGCATTTCAAATGGCTCCAGCCACCTACCCTTCAGAAACTAAATCCTGCCCTCTAGTGACTGCTGAGCAGGGACTTCAATCATCACTTAAAAAATTCTATAACAAGCAGTGCCATTTATGCTACTCTAGGATGTCTGAGCAGGTATGACATGATCTTCAAAAGAACTATGGTAGCTCAAATTAAGGGTCAGAAAAAACAGTGGAGTACATGTTTGGCACCTAAAATCTGATCATAATGTTAATTATTTTACAGAAATCTACTCTGACATAACTGTCCTCTGTTTCAGAGAGGTGTTTTACAGGTTATACAACTTTAAATTAGGAAATTATATGGCTAAGACCCTCCAAAATTTGCAGCAAATATATGATCTATATAGGAGTAGTAATGATACTGTGCTGCTAACTGGAGAGATGCTATACCCTCCTTGAACAAAGGCAACAGTCAAATATTTCTCATTGAAGAAGAAGTTGACACCATATGCATTGCAAGAATTTTCTTTGTATAAATAAGGATGACACAACGGGATATATATAAAAATAAGTTAAACCTTCAATTTAAAAGGATTACTAAATTTTATCTATGTACCTTAAGGACAACTAATAAACTTATTTCATAAGTGGTTTTCATAAAAACCCTCATTCAAAATGCACCTGTAACAATTTGCAGTTTTCAGAGGATTTAGAAAAAATAATCTTGAATTCTTGCCAGAATCAAATCCTTTTTTCATGATATGTTTTAATACCATTTGTTAAATACAGCACATTAATTTATTGTACATTCAGTACAGTCAGATACATTATAATTAAGAAGCTATCTTGTTTACATTAGGTCAAAACTAGCATGTTGAGAATGGCAATTCACTCACACAAAATACTATTATACAACTCACAGGAAAATAAAATGCAGTTATTATCATTTGTGTATTTGTAGTTTGGTTTCTAAAATTAAATTTCAATAACTGTTTTAGTGTAGCTCAAATAATACATGGATCAGCAGCGCTCAAGCAAGTTAGAAGCTTTAATGCAGTAACTAATACTGAAAGAAAACTCCAGCTGAATGTGGTCATCTCAGACTTAGTCATTCCCCGTGGGCTTTCAACCTGGGTTAATACATCACAAATTTTATATTATTTTGAAATGATCACTCTGTTGCCTTGATTCCACTTTTTTATTCCTTTTCTTTTGCCCATGGACACATAATTACCATGATTCTAACTTAAAAAAAAAAAAAAAAATAAATGCTCATCCCATAGGTTTTTACTTTCAGCTACTGTCTCTAGTGGTGCTGAAGAGGAACTATTCTGCTGTGCAAATTTTAAAAATTATTTTGAAGAGGTATTTTTTTTAAATTTATGCAGTGTTTTAGTAGGGCTACCTACAGTTAATATATTGAAATCCCTAAGAGCACTGCATTATCAGAATAAAACCCCTCAATGGATGTTTCATTTGAAAAGCCCAGGGGAAAGATGGCCAGAAAGACCAGATTGCAAAGGCTTCAATTGTAAGTATAAATTTAGATAGCATGATTTCCTCTTCATCTTTCTCTGATATATATGAAATGTATTACAGAGCACAGGCAATTCAAAGCCCATGTCTTCTTTAGGTTTGTAGCAGACCTTTAGACACATATAAAACATATGCTAGTGAAGAGCACTAGCCTATCTAGCTCCTTCAAAACATTAAACTTTTCTTTGTGTCTTACTAGTCCCGTATATGTGGAACATTAAGATATCTTCATGAATAATATAATATATGCTCAGAAATTTATTTGCAATTGAACACTTTTTGTGAGCTGCAAAGGGGACACATGGTGCCTGTGGCCCCATTTTGAATAAATGCTTTGGGTATAATGTATATATAGTTCTTGCTGTTGGCTGACAGGTTTGTTTGCTTCACATTACAGTAAACTGCTTTCATCACTGTGCATTGCTCACAGTGAATCAGCTGATGTCAGGAATGTGGGATATATCCATGCACATGTACCCACGCATGTGAGTATTTTTCTTCAGAATTGTATAATGTTATAAGCTGGCAATGCACAAACCACAATTATTATCTTAAGTAAGATAATAATTTTAAATTTTAAAACCTGAAAACAAAACTCTGAATCTTCAAGTCAAATGTTATTTACATATTAACACAGAGATGTAAAAGCTTGAGTTCCCTCTCAGTATGCAAAGACATTGGAATGTCTTCAATAGTAAATACCTTACTAAAATATTAGCATTTATAACAAATTACAAAATTAATCAGGTTCAACAATTCTATTATCTCTGAATTTATCCAGAAAAGGAGATGGAAACACTTGGGATGTTTGTTAAGAGACAAGCAAGACCATCTGCAATGGGAGGCGTGTCATTGTGCAGATCAATGGGAGAATAGCTTTAGGGGACATTCAAAAGAATTTCTACACATGAACTGAGTAACGACTCACAAAGAAAAAAACTTGTGGGCTTAAACAAGGGGGAATATGAGCAAAGTTAGGCCTAGGAGTGAAAGGAGTGAGAATTTTATTTGGTCCCTGATGTTGCACAAACCAAGAATTTCATTACGCTGGGAGGAAGGATTCTAGTTCAGATTTTTTCTCTTTCACATGTTCCCTTAAGACCTTTCCTATGCTTCAGTGGATTTTTTTTTGTTGTTGTTTGTATCAACCCAAAATTAAAAAGCAATATCTCTTGAAATTATTATTTAAACATTGCAAACTCTACACCAAGACCTGTTGCTGGTTTTCTGTATGTGCACGTAGTTGTGCAAAATTTTATACATAGATTTTAAATAGCTAGCTACAGGAAGATTTTAATCTCTATGATTTATATCTGTTACCTGATCTTACCAAGAGAAAATGGGCTAATTCAGGAACAGCAATGTCCTTTTTAGAATTCTTTTGACTAGTATATCAACCTTCAAAACATCCATGCAAACAACATCACATTAAATAAAATGAACTGCAACAAATCTATAAGCGTTGCCAAAACAGAGAAACACATTTCATATTTCAGAATACCTCAGTGCTGTATTGTGAGATAGGGATTTCATGGCATAAAATAATGTCTTTGAAGGAGCCATCAGGTCAGTTCAAGACCCTGATTTTTGTATTTTAGTGGCAGAATCCATCAGGAAGAAGTGACACTGGCCTCTGTTGCCCTGGCAACCTGTGTTGCCAAACAACAGGCTGGTTTAAACTTTCAGGCTGCTAAGACACTGACTGCAGTGACAGAAGAAACAATACCTTTTGCTGGATTCTTTCCTGATAGCAAAATCAGATAATATTTTGCCTACTTTTTTCACCACCTCTGATGCTCTTTCCCATTTCTTTGTGTTAACATTAGCTGTAATTAATGGGAAATCTAAATCCTGATCTAAGTCTTTTACTTTGGTGGCATACTTTCTCAAATCTCCTCTTGACAGTACTTTTTCCACACATGGCCTTTTTTACAATGGTTAATTTTGGTGGGATGGCTGAAGGGTACAAATTACTTGATTATTCATTTATTAGTTTAATTTTGTTCATTTTATCTGTTTACATTTTTTTTCTGCTTATGGTTGCAACAGTTTTAAAATATTTGTAATAATAATAATAAGATAACTGGATGGGATTAGGTACCTCTAGCTACAGGGCATATTTAAGGATAAATACAGCTGTTCCTGTAATTGGCATGCCAATAAAGAGTACCTCTGGTTGTGTTGGAGCTTTAGACAAGCCTGTCTGGAGCAGATGGTGCAGAGCTTCTCTCTGATCTAAGACACACTATTATCTACAGACACCCAGGTGTGAGTCCTCTGATCAAATGTAGATGCCTGAATTTAAACTAGTAGCCCTAGGTTCTTTTTATTGCCAATGAAGAGAAATAGACACTGTTAGGAAGAAATTTATTTCAACCTAATGTAGTTTAATAAACTAGAAAAGATGATCTGTGCCCTAGATGTTCGTATTTCTCTCAGTTGGATATATAATAATACCCAGCTCAGGCACAGAGGTCTACTTACCGTCTAAAATCGGGTGAGATGAATTCACTTTTTTTAAGGTTTGTGGAGACCCCAGTTATCATTGCCCTGGCTATTTACTGAGTCACTTGTTGACTGGCCTAACTGTTCTGTTCTCAATTAAATTAGTAGACTCATTAGCCACACTTAGCCATGTTGATCACAAGTCATTCAACCTGCTTTAAACCTGCAGGTATCTGCATTTGGATCATATTGCTCATTTGGTATGCACTTCTATGCTATTCTTTCCAAATACTTGTATTCCAAAGGAATTATCTGAATTCCTCTTGGTGTTGTTATTGTGTTTGATCATGAACTGAAGATGCAATTGCACAATTTGTCTTTAATGCATCTGTCTGCATGTGAGCAGACTGTACATGTTCTGCTTATAATTGACAGAGATATAGGACTCAATGCAGTTGCCATTTCACCCTACATGGGGTAAAAGAAACATCAACACAGCTTGGGAGGTATGGCACAGAAGTAATGGAAGACTGTTACTATGTTGATCCAGCTAGAGGTCAAGTGATATACGTACGTTAGGATATCTAAAATGACTTTAAAAATTATGACACTGGACACCACCTGGGTTATTCCCCTAGTAAGATGCTCAGTTGAGCATCTGTACATGTATGCTTTTCAGTAAATAATAAAGCTTGCCCTGCTTCCACAAAATCATACAACATTTCCCTGACAACTGACAAAAAGGATATGACAATATAATTCAGGGCAAGCTATAAAAGCAAATTATTCAAGGGTTTGTTGCAGAATGGCTCTAAGAGCAAGGCCATGGAGCCTTAGAGGCTTTGTGCGAGCAAGGCAAGGGGTAGGCCTCACAGGTAACCAGAAACCGGATGTGGGAGGAGAATGTGGAGGAAGCTGTGTAGAACTAACCAATACTGTTGTGCCTAGGAGGCGTGGCTAAATACCACACCTATATAAGTGAACTGCGTCACAAATAAAGTAGAAGTTTGCTTATCACCCATATTGGGTTGGCCTGTCTTGCTTCTCCTCGCCGCTTACAAATGGTGCCCGAACAGGGACGTGGACTACAGGGCCCCGGCTGCCAGGGACCCGGAATGCAGGGCCCCAGTTAGCGGGGACCCAGAATACAGGGCCCTGCGTATCAGGGACCCAGAACGGCGAGTGAGCGGCGCCGGCGGCAGCGGCCGGGGAGAGTGGGCAATGCTGCTGCGGTGGCGTGACGGACCCAGGTGCTTGGACTAACCGAAAGGAGTCTGCCGCTGGGGCGAACCAGACACTGCTGCGTTGGGAGGCCGATCCGGAGACCGAGATTTCAGGACGATCCAGAAGAAGACGATCCGGAAAAGGCCGCCATGAAAATGGACCGAGAGGTAGCCCTGGACTTATTACAGCGCTTTTTATAAAAGCGGGGAATTAAGCCTGAAACTCTAAAGCAGCTAGCGGGTCTAGTGGCTGAAGGGGAGGCTAAGGGATTTTTTGCAGATCCTAATACAGTATTTGAGGAGAGTGAGTGGAGAAAGTTTGGTGATGAGTTATTTGACTCGATGCTTGATGATGATAAAACGGCAAGGAAATTTGGTAAGCCTTGGAGAGAAGTAATAAATTACATAAAAAAATACAAGGTGGAAAAGAAAATCGCCGCTGTAGCAACAGAGAAACTAGGAACAGACGTCCCCGGTCGGTTAAGGCCGAGGGAAGATTATAACTCGTTTTCCCCAACTTGCGGGGTGCTCCCTGTGCTCAGAGCGCAGGGTTTTTCCCCCTCCCTTTCTCCCCCTCCCTCCTCATCAGAAGGTGCAGTGGAGGATGCGCAACTCCCTGCTCCCCCACCGCCCCAGTCGAGTTCTGAAAAGCAGAGGGATTCCGATAGTAGGGACTTTGAAAAGGACAGAGAGAGTGTGTTAGAAGGCATACGCATGATAAATGTTGAGGAATCCAAAAGAAAGAGGGCGGTGCCTCGGTGCCGGATTGATTGGGGCGCCATTTTGAAACACACAGTAGAAAATAGAGACTACGCCCTAGCGAGAGATCTAGAAGACCTGTGAGCCTTCCCAGTCCGGTACGAACCAGATGGACTGAGAGGAACACAGGGAACCCATTATGCCCTAGATTGGAAATTTTTAACTCAGTTACGAAGTACAGTGAACGAATCAGGATTGCACGGTGAGCCCACTAAACAGATGTTAGGTTATATTTGGAGCGGTACAGTTTTATGCCCTGAAGATATTAAGGGAATAATTAGCATGATCATGACACAAGCGCAGCAGCTATTGTGGCAGGCGCATTGGCAACAGCTCTGTGATAGATCATCAAACCTGCCCAGAGGCCAAAATGACCCATTGTTTGGCGCTACAACAGAACAATTGATGGGGACTGGGCGATTTGCTAGTACAGACATTCAAGTGCAAATGGGGCCAGACGTCTGTCTGGAATCCATGCCTACTGCCCGGGAAGCCATGCAGAGAGTGTGCACGGCGCCCCACACCCCCTCGTACATGTCCATTAAACAGGGAAAAGATGAAACATTTGCTGATTTTGTGGATAGACTAACCACAGCCATCAGCTTAGCGGATACTCCAGATTATATGAGGGGTCCGCTGCTGCGCCAGTGTGTCATGGAAAATAGCAACACCTATACAAAAGGTATTTTAGTCACCCTACCCGCAGATGCCACCATAGAACTTATGCTAGAACTCATGAGCAGGGTGCCAGTAGGAGCTCAGGCACTACTTGTAGAAACTGTTAGAGAAATGGGAAAAGAGATAGCTCAGGCACAGAGGGAGGCAGCGCAGGCTCAGGTACAGGCTTTTGCAGCGCTGGGTCCTCTCCGGTCCAACAACGTAGTGCCGGCACAACCAAGAAGCGAATGCAAGCCGCAGATTCGTTGCTACAGATGTGGCGGAAGACATTTGAAACAAAACTGCAGAAGGACTGTTTGGTGTTCTAATTGTCACCGAAACAGCCATAGCACAGAAGCCTGCAGCTGTTCGGGAAACGGACAGATGAACGCGAATGGCCGCCTCGCGCAGATAACAATTGCGGCCCCTGCTCACGCCGCCACCCAGTGGCCAGCGCCAAGTGCGACACCATCAGCTGCCGCCCAGTGGCCAGCACCAGGTGCGACGCCATCAGCCGGGAGCTGCGGCCCGCAGCGGACCTGCAGCCCGCCACTAGAGGGAGCCTCGGCTTGGACCTGGCAACTGCAGTAGATGCGACCCTCATTGATCAACTGCCGTGTAAGATCCCCACAGCAGTACGAGGACCACTAATGATAAATGGACAAGCCCATGGAGCATTGCTGCTTGGGCGATCCTCCAGTGGACTGAATGGTCTGTTTATATTACCTGGACTGATTGATGCAGACTTTACTGAAGAAATTTGCATTGTAGCTCAAACATCATTTCCTCCGATTCATATCCCTGTAGGGAGAAAGATTGCCCAGCTAGTCCCCTTGCCACAATTAACTGCTGCAATGCAAGATACTGGTTCATTGGCCAAGCGTGGGTCCCAAGGATTTGGCTCCACGGGAGGCCTTGTTATGCTAACTGTCCCAATGACCACCAGACCCGTAGTGGACTCCACATGGTCTCGAGGGAACCAGCGTCTAAATTTACCAGCATTACTGGACACTGGAACTGATATCACCATAATAAACACTGACAAGTGGCCACACTGGTGGCCCTGCCACCCCACCCTTGGCAGGGTTGAAGGCATTGGCGGCACTGCTTCTGTGCAATGCAGCTCTAATTTAATACAGGTGGCTGTCGAAGGTCAGGTTGCTTCTATCTATGCAACCATTATACCGTTGCCCACTAGGGTGAATGCCCTAATCGGCCGAGAAAAAGGAAAGTCTAGAGCAAGCGCAGCTTTTAGTGCAGGAGCAATTACAACAGGGACATCTACAACCATCCATGAGCCCCTGGAATACGCCCATTTTTGTTATAAAAAAGAAATCAGGAAAATATAGACTGCTACAGGACTTGAGAGCTGTGAATGCACAGATACAAGCGATGGGTGCCTTGCAGCCAGGATTGCCCAACCCTGCTATGCTCCCAGAGGGTTGGCACCTGCTGGTTATTGATCTTAAAGACTCTTTTTTCACAATTAAGCTGCATCCACTAGATACCGCACAATTCGCCTTCACCTTGCCAATGCCAAATAAAGCAGTACCTTTTCGCCGTTTTGAATGGACTGTACTGCCACAGGGCATGAGAAATAGCCCTGCCCTGTGTCAACTGTTTGTGTCCAATGCGGTCCAGCCCCTTCACCGGATATGGCCAGGAACATTAATTTATCATTATGTGGATGATATTCTATTCGCCCAAAATCAACCCTTCACCATGGACCAAGAGACCCTACTGAAGCAGCAACTGAGCAAACAAGGACTAGTTATCGCGGCTGAAAAAAATCAGCGCGGCCCTGCTTGGAAATATTTAGGTTGGCATATTACAGAGGGCCAGGTACGACCGCAGAAGCTGCAACTTCACATTCAAATTTCGACCCTACACGACGCACAGTGCTTACTTGGAGATATACAATGGCTGCGTCCTGTCGTGGGCATTTCAAACGATGATATTGACACCTTGAGACCCCTGTTGCAAGGCACCGACCCAGCACGGCCGGTGCGACCCACACCGGAACAGCGGCTAACCATTCAGCGCATCAGCACACAAATCGTACAAAGATGGGTTGACCGTCGAGACCCAGACCTTCCCATAGACCTTACAATATTACAAGGCCCCAAGCAACTCTTGGGTGCACTGACACAGTGCAGAAAGAAAAGGGGGGAGGAGGTGAAGATATTGGAGTGGCTTTTTACTGCTGTCCGGCCCAAAACTACTATTCAACAGAAAATAGAAAATTTAGCAGAGTTGGTCCAAAAGGGCCGAATGAGGGTGTTGCAATTAATGGCCCAGGAACCTGGAACTATTTACCTGCCAATAAAACGGCAGGATCTTGAGTGGTATCTCCAGCATTCACAGGTGTTACAAGTCAGCCTGCTGTCTCAGGCTGCGGAGCTGAAGGTAGAGCAACTGCAATCCACCACCTTGTGCTGGATCAGCCAGCAAGAATGGATCAAGATACCAAAAAGGAGTGAGCGCCTGCTGGCCAATGCAGTAACAGTTTTTACAGATGCTGGAAAGAAGTCTCGGTGTGCCGCTGCAACCTGGATGCAGGATGAGAAATGGCACCAGCAGATATTGGCTGCGGAAGCAGAGGACTCACTGCAGACTTTAGAGCTAGCGGCGGTCGTCTGGACCTTTTTGAACTGGCATCACACAGAAATAAATGTAATCTCTGATTCTATGTACGTCACAGGTGTAGTTCAGCGCATTGAGGATGCTCGGCTCAGAGAGTGTCGAAACTGGCGGTTGTTTGACCTGCTGCGTCAGCTGCAGGCAGCCATTCATCAGCGGGAGTGTGCTTATGCCATCATCCACATAGAGTCATAAATGGTCACAGGGGTTGGGGAAAGGCAATGATAGAGCAGATCAATTAGTTTCCATTGCTGCACCCCTGAGTGACTTCGTAAAGGCCAGGGAGGCCCACAACACTTTTCACCACAATGGAGGAAGTGAGAGGCATTGTCAGGGCCTGCCCCAGCTGCAGCCATCATGGACCAGGGCTGGGAATTGGGGTGAACCCTTGGGGTTTGGGCCCTTGTGAAGTATGGCAGATGGATGTCACACACATACCGCAGTTTGGACGCCTAAAGTATGTGCACGTCACAATTGTCACATATAGCAGATTCCTGTGGGCCACAGCCCAGACAGGAGAAAAGGGTTCCCATGTAGTACGGCATCTAACTAGCTGTTTTGCCGTTATGGGAGTGCCTCAGCAAATAAAAACGGACAATGGGCCTGCCTATGTAAGTGAGAGAATGTGCCAATTTTGTCAACAATGGGGAGTCAAACATGTGACTGGCATTCCCCATTCACCAACGGGACAGGCCATAGTTGAGCGGGCGCATCAGACCCTGAAACGGTACCTTGAAAAGGTCAGTGATGTTCGCGACGTGCAAGAAAGACTGTCTAAGGCATTGTTTGTTCTGAACTACTTGTGCATTTTTGCAGATCAGGACTCTCCCCCTGCTCGAGTGCACGGCCGAGCCGCGGTGTCTGAATCTAAGGCACCCATGATGGTCATGTACCATGATCCCAGCACGGGCCTATGGCAGGGCCCGGCAGAAGTGAAGTACATGGGGCGAGGTTATATGTGTGTGCTTACATCCACAGGTACACAACGGGTCCCTGCGAAGTGGACCAAAACAGTGTCCTTATCTTCCCCTGCTCTTCCTGACAGTAACAAAGACTCCAGAAACGGCCAGCTGTCTGCCTCCGCAGCCCAGGAACAACGGGTGGGGATGATGGTTTAGTTTGCGGGGCAGAAAGCCATTTGCCTCGCCTTACCTTCCCTTGGTAAACCGTTTCCAATATGTTTGGTTAGTATTCTTATAGGCAACTGGCCCTTGCCCGTCTGCCATGTCGTATGTAGCACTGCCAACCTCAACAGCACAACAGACAATTGGGACGCTTGGGTACCATATTCGCCTATTGCCCTAAATAGACCGCGGGAGTAGAATTATTAGGGGCTGTGCGAATGGGTACCTGTGTAATATCTAGTTGAACAAGCGCCTAAGCCAAGGTGAATGGTACTGCGACAAACGTAAATTCTAGTCCTTTAGATTACAGGAAGGCCAGTGTGTGGTTCAGGTATGCTTCCCGCAACACTTCCGGCTCTACCGATCATCCCCTGAAGTTGCTCAGCGGAATGTTCCGATCTGCGGCTATCCAGCCTGGCCTGGCATTCCCTCAAAAATATAAAAGGGGACCTTGTTACTGGAAGACTGACCCTGTTGACCCCTAACACTTCAGTGACAGCGCCGTTTAAGGTGCTTGAAAAGAGTTCCTTCAGCTCCTTTCAAGGTGCTTGTACTTAGTCTTACTGCTAACTGTAGATCTGATGTAAGTTTTGGTCACCTGACACTATTGTAACAGTTTCTTTCCTCGCGCCAGGTACGGTGTCGGCAGGGGCCTTGGCGCAGCTAAACAGACTGGGTTGCTGAGTTGCTAAGCAGACAAATCCTGCATCGAAGGCAATCTCTGATTTGTTGTTTAATGTTGACTATGTAAGACATGCAACACTGCAGAACCTTTGTTGTTGGAACAGGGACATGGATGTGAAGAGTTTGATGGAATGTGTTGTATGAATCTCTCTGATCATTCTAATTCGATGCACTCACAGCTGAGAACCCTGACTCAGCTTACCCAGCAATCGTAAGTGAGCAATAACCAACTAGATGGTTGTCCTCACGGGGCATTACAGGTTGACTTAAACACTGCTGTTTGAAGTACTGCGCTTATGTATCATTGTTAGGTTAATCGTTGTACTCATTAGACTTGCTTATAGTTGTGTGATAAAACAGGTGAACAGAATAACCCACAATGTCTTGCTCACACAAAGAAAAAGGAGGGAATTGTTGCAGAATGGCTCTAAGAGCAAAGCCATGGAGCCTTAGAGGCCTTGTGCGAGCAAGGCAAGGGGTAGGCCTCACAGGTAACCAGAAACCGGATGTGGGAGGAGAATGTGGAGGAAGCTGTGTGGATCTAACCAATACTGTTGTGCCTAGGAGGCGTAGCTAAATACCACACCTATATAAGTGAACTGCGTCACAAATAAAGTAGAAGTTTGCTTATCACCCATATTGGGTTGGCCTGTCTTGCTTCTCCTCGCCGCTTACAAGGGTTCAAGGATTAAATTTTCCATTAGTTTTTGTTGTGAACAATGCTATCTAGATGGGTATGGTGACAGTGTTTGGAAAGGAGCTGAAGGAACTCTTTTCAAGAAATTACAAAAGCAAAGTGTTGTTTAACTGGGGGTCTGTTTTCCAGAACCATAGCTGTTGTGGAAGCAGTCAACTGCTGCTGAAATAACGGTGGGTGCAAACACAGTTAAGTAATGAACCTAAAATATTGTCATCTCCTTGTTTTCTACTGTTTTGTTTATGAAAGATGTGTTTTGTGTCTGTTTGCAAGTCACAAATAAATGAGTATACATTTGTTAAAACTTGTTCTGTTATTTTCTATTAATCGGTTAACTATATGAATTGAATCCTGCACGGATGTACTACAGTTGCTGAAATACACTTCAGTTCTTTCTGTAGAAACCTGGTGAAGAACAAGCTTACGTATTTCTGTGTGTTTTCAATGTGCCCTCAAGTGAATTCCATCTTCTTATTTGTCTTTCTGTTTTCTGGACCATCTGGGTAATTTCTTTCCACTCCAAGAACCTTGGAACTTCAGCTGATATAAATTGGCAGACATCCGTTGATTTCATTGGCATTGTATTAATCTACTTGCACTTCAAGTAGCTTCAGAGCTGTAGAAACAAGGATGTATAGACTGTATAGAAGACACCTTCAGTACATAATCAGTACATCAAAATTCTATGTCAAAGATATAGATACAGCTTACTCCTCTGGGAGCAGGACTTACCAAATATGCACAGTGTATCACACTTATATTTCAAAAACGTGCTGTCAAAAGTATCGTGCCTGGTCCCTCTGGGTTCAGAATACTGACATTTATGCAATCCTTTTATTTTATCAGTCAGTAAATATTTTAGAGCACTAATTGTGAGGGATTTTCCTTTATCTCTTTCACTCAAAAGTAATCTAGCTTTTTTATTTATTTTTATATCCTGTGTTTAGGTCTTTAATCTCCATCTATTTCTTCTTATAAATCAAACACCTGCTTATTAACATCTTCACTGCTTCTGACAGAAAATGAATCCAAAATAAAAAAAATAACATAAGTTACGGCTTAGATTTTTTTTCTAGAATGGAAAACAGAGATGATTCTTTTTTATGAAAGCGAAATAATTTTCTTTGCAAGGTCCAGCTGTCCCATTCTAATGCCACAGTTGCCAATACATATTTTTTAGACAAGCAAATTAGTTCATATGGCTCTTATGTAATGTCCCAGACAGCAAACTAACTTTCTCCTAAGCATTCAAAGTTTTTTGTCTTAAAATCCTTTCACCTTCCTTGCAAAGAAGTGAAAGAAAAATGGCTAAGACCATAGATGCAGAAAATGCATGGAATCATTCTCAATTTATGTCTTTTATCTGCCTCTTGGGAAAGAATGCAACAATACCTCTGGTTATTGTTAAAACCACCAGTAGAACATTGTCCTATATTCTTTGTCTAATGGCTAGAAGTTAACTGCAAAGAATTCAGTAGAAGTTATTTATTTATTAAGACAGAGCCAATAAGTAATATAGAATACAAATAATAATGATTTACCATTAAAAATGTGCTTTTGTGAAAATATTTCCAATTTTCCAGTTTGCCTTTACCTGAAGCAGGAATTACCCAGACTGTCTTCCCCAGCAAATTCTTCATATGCACCACGGGAACTTTGTCCCCCTCTACAATATGTAAAAGTTCTGACTGGGCTGGGCCAGCCCTGTTGGCAGATCCTCTGGTGTTGACCAACCAGGTGGCCTTTGGTAAGTGTGTATCCCAATGCTTGAAAGTTCCCCCACCCATTGCTCTCAGTGTAGTTTTTAACAGCCCATTGTACCATTCGATTTTCCCAGAGGCTGGTGCATGGTAGGGGATGTGATATACCCACTCAATGCCATGCTCTTTGGCCCAAATATCTATAAGGTTATTCCGGAAATGAGTCCCATTGTCTGACTCAATTCTCTCTGGGGTGCCGTGTCGCCACAAAATCTGTTTCTCAAGGCCCAGGATAGTGTTCCGGGCAGTGGCATGGGGCACAGCGTATGTTTCCAGCCACCCGGTGGTTGCTTCCACCATGGTAAGCACATGGCGCTTGCCTTGGCGGGTTGGTGACAGTGTGATATAGTCAATCTGCCAGGCCTCCCCATATTCATACTTCAACCATTGTCCTCCATACCAAAGAGGCTTTAACCGCTTGGCTTGTTTAATTGCAGCACATGTTTCACACTCATGAATAACCTGGGCAATAGTGTCCATTGTTAAGTCCACCCCTCGATCACAGGCCCATCTGTATGTTGCATCTCTGCCCTGATGGCCTGAAGTGTCATGGGCCCACCGGGCCAAAAATAATTCACCTTTATGTTGCCAATCTAAGTCCATCTGAGCCACTTCAATCTTAGCCGCTTTATCCACTTGTTGGTTGTTCTGGTGTTCCTCAGTGGCCCGACTCTTGGGTACATGGGCATCTACATGACGTACCTTCACCACCAGGTTCTGCACCCTGGCAGCAATATCTTGCCACAGTGCAGCAGCCCAGATGGGTTTACGTCTGCGTTGCCAGTTGCTCTGCTTCCATTGCTTCAACCACCCGCACAGGGCATTTGCCACCATCCATAAGTCAGTATAAAGTACTGGCCACTTTTCTCGTTCAGCAATGTCCAGGGCCAGCTGGATGGCTTTCACGTCGGCAAACTGACTCGATTCACCCTCTCCTTCAGCAGTTTCTGCAACTTGTCGTCCAGGACTCCATACAGCTGCCTTCCATCTCCGATGCTTTCCCACAATACGGCAAGAGCCATCAGTAAACAAGGCATACTGCTTTTCACTTTCTGACAGTTTATTATATGGTGGGGCCTCTTCAGCGCGCACCACCTCCTCCTCTGGTGACATTCCAAAATCTTTGCCCTCTGGCCAGTCCATGATGACTTCTAGAATGCCTGGACGACTGAGATTTCCTATTCGAGTTCATTGTGTAATTAGTGCAGCCCATTTACTCCATGTAGCATCAGTTGCATGATGTGTAGAGGAGACCCTGCCTTTGAACATCCAGCCCAGCACGGGCAACCGGGGTGCCAGAAGGAGCTTGTGCTTCAGTGCCAATCACGTCCGAAGCAGCTCAAACCCCTTCATAGGCTGCCAGTATCTCTTTCTCAGTTGGGGTATAGCTGGCCTCAGATCCTTTATATCCCCGACTCCAAAAGCTGAGGGGTCGACCTCGAGTCTCCCCTGGAGCTTTCTGCCAGAGGCTCCAGGTAGGACCGTTCTCCCCAGCTGCAGTGTACAGTACATTTTTTACATCTGGCCCTGTCCGGACTGGTCCAAGGGCTACTGCGTGAACTATCTCGCGTTTAATTTGCTCAAAGGCTTGTTGCTTCTCAGGGCCCCATTTAAAATCATTTTTCTTCCGGGTCACATGCTAGAGAGGGCTTACAATCAAACTGTAATTCGGGATGTGCATTCTCCAGAACCCCACTGCACCCAAGAAAGCTTGCGTTTCTTTCTTATTAGTTGGTGGAGACATTGCTGTTATCTTGTTGATCACATCTGTGGGGATCTGTCTACGTCCATCTTGCCATTTTATTCCCAAAAATTGAATCTCCTGTGCAGGTCCCTTGACCTTACTCCGTTTTATGGCAAAACCGGCTTTCAGCAGAATTTGGATTATTTTCCTCCCTTTCTCAAAGACTTCTTCCGCTGTATCGCCCCACACAATAATGTCATCAATGTATTGCAGGTGTTCTGGAGCTTGCCCCTGTTCCAGTGCAGTCTGGATCAGTCCGTGGCAAATGGTAGGGCTGTGTTTGCACCCCTGGGGCAGTCGGTCCCAAGTGAACTGCACACCCCTCCAAGTAAAAGCAAACTGTGGCCTGCACTCTGCTGCCAAAGGAATTGAGAAAAATGCATTGGCAATATCAATCATGGCATACCACTTGGCTGCCTTTGACTCTAGTTCATACTGAAGTTCTAGCATGTCCGGTACGGCAGCACTCAATGGTGGTGTGACTTCATTCAGGCCACGATAGTCTACTGTTAGTCTCCATTCTCCATTAGACTTTCGCACTGGCCATATGGGGCTATTAAAGGGTGAGTGGGTCCTGCTGATCACCCCCTGACTCTCCAGTCTACGGATCAGCTGATGGATGGGAATCAGGGAGTCTCGGTTGGTGTGATATTGCCGCCGGTGCACTGTTGTGGTCGCAATTGGCACTTGTTGTTCTTCGACTTTCATCAACCCCACAGCAGAGGGATCTTCTGAGAGACCAGGCAAGGTGGACAGCTGATCAATTTCCTCAATCTCCAAAGCAGCAATACCAAAAGCCCATCGGTACCCTTTTGGGTCTTTGAAGTACCCTCTCTTGAGGTAGTCTATGCCGAGAATGCATGGAGCCTCTGGACCAGTCACAATAGGGTGCTTTTGCCAATCCCTCCCAGTCAGGCTGATTTCAGCCTCCAGCACAGTCAACTCTTGGGATCCTCCTGTTACTCCAGAAATATAGATGTGTTCCACCCCTTGACAGCTTGATGGCATCATCGTACACTGTGCACCGGTATCTACTAGAGCCTTATACTTCTGTGGGACTGATGTGCCAGGCCATCTGATCCACACAGTCCAGTAAATCCGATTGTCCCCTACCTCCACCTGGCTGGAGGCAGGGCCCCTCTAATGGTCGTCACAGCTTTGGACACTTAAGTCGTGGTGAGAGGGATTATTCTTCGTTATCACAGGAGCTGGAGTAAAATCAGCTCTTCCATTCCATCTGGGAAACTGCTCACCAGAGACTGAAGCCGTAGCTCTCATGGGACGATCAGTCTTGGCCCTTGCTCTCCTCTTCAGTTCACTCACCCATTCCTCCAAAGCTGAAGTAGGTTTTCCATCCCACTTTGTCATGTCTTCTCCGTGATCCCACAGGTAAAACCATAGGGTACCCCGTGGCGTATACCTCCTGTATCTACCGGGTGGTGAATTCATTGGTTCTTCATCTCGCTTCACCCTTTTTGCCTCCTTTTTGCTTGTTCTCTTGCGTACAGGGGCAACCGATATTGCTACGAATTGGTCCTCTGGTTTGGCTGCAGTGATTATCACTGTGGTTTGAGTAGCAACTGTACTTGTTGCTGGGGGTGGTGTAGCTGCTGTACTTGGAGCTGGGGTAACCGCGCTGTCTGTTGCAGTTGAAGTTTGAGCAGCTGCTGTACTTGCCACTGGGGTAGCTGCTCTGTTCATTGAGGCCAAAGTTTGAGTAGCGACTGTACTTGTCACTGGGGTTGGTGCAGCTGCTGTGCTTGGAGCTGGGGTAACCGCGCTGTCTGTTGCAGTTGAAGTTTGAGCAGCTGCTGTACTTGCCACTGGGGTAGCTGCGCAGTTCATTGCAGCCAAAGTTTGAGTAGCGACTGTTGCTTTGCTCTCAGTTCCGCCGACATTCTTTTCCTTTTGAAGGTGCTGGATAGTGTTGAACAAGGCCCTGTAAGTATAGGCCAAGCCCCAGCACGTTGCCGTGATTTGTCCATCTCTGGTATGGCCAGAATGACCACACACCTCATTTAAGTGTTTTACTAATTCTTCTGGGTTTTGCAGTTGTTCGGTAGTGAAATTCCAAAGTACTGGAGGGGCCCACTGACCTAGATACTTGCCCATACTATCCCACACACCCTGCCACTCATGGCTGTCCAGCCTCAGGGAAAATCTCTCGGTCCTCCTACATCGTCGTTTGACCCCAGACAAGACCCAAACCTGACTCTGCTTAACTCTTGAAATCAGTAGTGGGCAAAACACACTCTGTATGCGTGTTAGCATGGTGATTCCCATCACCATCAGCAAACAAGTCTCAACAGCATTAAAATGCCGTTCAAAAAATTCAAAAAATTCAAAACTCTCAAATGTAAATGGTCTGGGGGGATGACTGGGAGGGTAAAAGGATGTCTCCTTCACAGGTTGAGCACCTGAGAAGGAGAAAAAAGATGTGTAATTGCTAAGCACCTCCATCATATACCTCCCAAAGTATAAAGGTGGTGACCACACTGGGAACATAAGCCAGATCAGTTTCATGATCAATGATTCTATTGTATTACAAGTTATTACCATAAAGTACAATGGGACAAAAACCTTAGCCCAAGCCCCACACTTGAACAACACTAATACAGCAAATACCGGATGGACGTAAGATACGATACACTGAAACTGTGAGATCAAGAGGAACAACCTTGAGAGCCAATAAATCAGCATTGTGATGAGTGACTATCAATCCAGTCAGATCTGTTCTTATCTCAACCCCTCGTGCCCCACGTTGGGCGCCAAAAAGAACTGTCGTGGTTTAAACCCAGTCAGGTAACTTGTTCACTCACTCCCAGTGAGTGGTGCTGAGCTGACAACAATCGAGGTCCGTGTCCCCCCCCCCCCCCACCGGGGTTCTCCCTCACTCCCGAAGGAACGGGGAGGGGGATCGAAAAAAAAAGTGCAACTCCCACGGGTTGAGGCAAGAACAGTCCAGCAACCAATGTACACAAATCACCACCACTACTATCAACTACAACAATGATAAGGGAAAATAACAAGGGAAGAGAATACGATACCACCGGCCAAGAAAACGAGTTCCACCCGGAAGCCCCATGTCCTTCTGGGTAACTCCCAGTCACCCCCCACCCCAGCCATGACGTGCTGTGGTATGGAATACCTCCCTGGCTAGCCCGGGTCAGGCGCCCCGTCTCTGCTTCCTCCCGGCTTCCCCTCCTCCCTGGCAGAGCATGAGCCTCACAAAGTCCTTGGTCAGGGTAAACATCACTTAACAACAACTGAAAACATCGACTTCACCAACACTGTTCTCAGGCTGGAAGTCAAAACACAGCACTGCACCAGCTACCACAAAGGAAAAAAAGACATGACTGCTACTGCTGAACCCAGGACATTATTAAATTCTATCAAAATATCATATATTGTACCTGTTTAAATAATCATAAAATGTACCAGAGGTGTATGGTGCTTGTTCACCAAAAGACTGTTTGCCTTCTTTTGCCTAGTGCAGCTGAGGGGAAGCAGGATCTTATGCCAAGGAAGGGAGATTGCCTTGCTGTGTCCTTTAGAACACCCCTGCCTACTGACTGAAAGGTTGTTTTTGGGGTGCAGTATAGGGCAAATAGAGAGAAATCTGTACAACACAAGATCCTGTAGCATGGCTTAAGACCCACAGACTCCTAAGGCCGGGATTAATCTGAACTGACCTGAGCCTGGATGTGCAGAATGCAGCTGCCTGTGGTTAGCTAACCACTCACTGAGCTAGAAGGGCTTGTTGAGTGGACTGAAAATTAATCCTGATGCAAAAAAAGAAGTCTGTAATGCCAGAGTATGAGAGGACAATACAGAGGCAGAGGAAAAGCTTTCAGCAGCACCAAAGTGACACTGGTTTTGAAAGCCTCCTGAAAGCGTAAGATGTAAGCAGCAGGAGGGCTTTCCTGAAGCATGGATCAAACCCAGAGCCAAGACTGACTGGTGACAGACATTTATTTTTTTTCTCAATATCACTGGACTAGCAAGCCATGAGAATGAAAGAATTTCGTACAAGAACAAGGAGGACAGTAATTCTTCAGCCTTTTTTGTTTAATCTGTTTTACATAAGAGGCTAGAATTTTCTTCGTTTTTATAGAATAATAGAATCATAGAATAGTTAGGGTTGGAAAGGACCTGAAGACCATCGAGTTCCAATCCCCCCTGCCATGGGCAGGGACACCTCACACTAAACATTCTCACCCAAGGCTTTGTCCAACCTGGCCTTAAACACTGCTAGGGATGGAGCATTCACAACCTCCCTTGGCAACCCAATCCAGTGCCTCACCACCCTAACAAGAATTTTCCCCTTATATCCAATCTCAACTTCCCCTGTTAAGTTTGAACCTGTTACCCCTTGTGCTATCACTGCAGTCCCTAATGAAGAATCCCTCTCCAGTATCCTTATAAGCTCCCTTCAGATACTGGAAGGCTGCTATGAGGTCTCCATGCAGCCTTCTCTTCTCCAGGCTGAACAGACCCAACTTTCTCAGCCTATCTTCATACGGGAGGTGCTCCAGTCCCCTGATCATCCTCATGGCCCTTCTCTGGACTTGTTCCAATAGTTACATGTCCATTTTATGTTGAGGACACCAGAACTGCACACAATACTCCAAGTGAGGTCTCACAAGAGCAGAGTAGAAGGGGAGGATCACCTCCTTTGGCCTGCTGGTCACACTCCTTTTGATGCAGCCGAGGATACAGTTGCCTTTCTGGGCTGTGAGCACCCACTGCCGGCTCATGTTCATTTTCTCATCAACCAACACCCTCAAGTCCTTCTCCGCGGGGCTGCTCTGAATCTCTTCTTTGCCCAACCTGTAGCTGTGCCTGGGATTGCTCCCACCCAGGTGTAGGACCTTGCATTTGTCATGGTTAAACTTCATGAGGCTGGCATCAGCCCAACTCACAAGCATGCCAAGGTCCCTCTGGATGGCATTCCTTCCCTCCAGCATATCAACTGAACCACACAGCTTGGTGTCATCGACAAATTTGCTGAGGGCGCACTCAATCCCACTGTCCATGCTGGCGACAAAGATGTTGAACAAGACCGGTCCCAACACCGATCCCTGAGGGACACCACTCATTACTGGTCTCCAGCCGGACATAGAGCCATTGACGACAACCCTTTGCGTGCGGCCATCCAGCCAGTTCTTTATCCACCGAGTGGTCCATCCATCAAATAGATGTCTCTCCAATTTAGAGACAAGGCTGTTGTGTGGGACAGTGTCAAATGCTTTGCACAAGTCCAGGTAGATGACATCCACTGCTCTACTCCTGTCCATCACTTCTGTAGCCCCATCATAGAAGGCTACCAAATTGGTCGGGCAGGATTTGCCCTTAGTGAAGCCATGCTGGCTGTCACCAAGCACCTTGTTTTTTTCTTATGTGCCTTAGCATGCCTTCCAGGAGAATCTGCTCCAAGATTTTGCCAGGCACAGAGGTGAGACTGACTGGTCTGTAATTCCCTGGGTCATGCATTTTCCCCTTCTTGAAAATGGGGGTTATATTTCCCTTTTTCCAGTCATCAGGAACTTCACCTGACTGCCATGATTTTTGAAATATGATGGCCAGTGTCTTAGCAACTTCATTCGCCAGATCCTTCAGGACCCGCGGACAAATTTCATCAGGTCCCATGGACTTGTGCACGTTCAGGTTCTTAAGATGGTCTCAAACCAGATCCTCTCCTACAATGGGCCCAAGGTCTTCATTCTCACAGTCCCTGCACCTGCCTTCCAAGACTTGGGTGGTTTGGTCAGAGCCTCTGACAGTGAAGACTGAGGCAAAGAAGTCATTCAGAACCTCAGCCTTCTCCAAATCCAGGGTAGCCAGTTCTCCCGAGAGCTTCCTGAGGAGGCCTACATTCTCCCTAGTCTTTTATTTGCTACATACCTGTAGAATCCCTTCCTGTTATCCTTAACATCCCTAGCCAAGTTTAATTCTAACTGGGCATTAGCTTTCCTAACCTGGTCCCTAGCTTCTTGGACAACATCCCTGTACTCTTCCCAGGCTGCCTGTCCTTGCTTCCACCTTTTATAAGCCTCTTTTTTCATTTGCATTTTCCTCAGCAGCACCTTATCCATCCAAGGAGGTCTCCTGGCCCTCCTGCTGCACTTCCTTCTGGTTGGGATGCAACACTTCTGAGCTTGTAGAAGGTGTTCCTTGAATATCAACCAACAGTCTTGGACCCCCCTGGCCTCTTCATGGGCTGTACCCCATGAAACCTTACTAAGCAGGTCCCTGAAGATGCCAAAGTCTGCTCTTTTGAAGTCCAGGGCAGTGAGCTTGCTACATACTCTTCTCACTGTCCTGAGGATGTTGAATTTGACCATCTCGTTATTGCTGAATCCAAGGCTGCCCTGGAGCGTCACATTTCCGACGAGCCCTTCCCTGTTGGTGAGCATGAGGTCAAGCATGGCACCTCTCCTTGTCAGCTGTTCTATTACTTGCAGAAGGAAGTTGTCTTCCACACAATCGAGGAACCTCCTGGATTGCTTGCGCTGGGCCATACCATCCTTCCAACAGATGTCAGGGTGGTTGAAGTCACCCATGAGAACAAGGGCCTGTGAGCGTTAGGCTGCTCCTATCTGTCTATGGAGTGCTTCATCCACAGGTTCCTGTTGATCAGGCAGTCTGTAACAGATCCCCACGGTAATGTCTCCCATAGCTGTTTTCCCTTTAACACTGACCCAAAAACTCTCTGTGGACTGCTCACCTGTCCCCCGACAGAGTTCCATACTCTCCAGCCTATCCCTAACATAAAGGGCAACTCCCCCTCCCGCCTGCCAGGCCTGTCTTTTCTAAAGAGCCTGTAACCTTCCATTCCAACACTCCAGTCATAGGAGCCATCCCACCATGTTTCTGTGATACCTATTATATCATACCCCCGTAGACGTGCATACATCTCTAATTCCTCTTGTTTGTTCCCCATGCTACCGGCATTTGTATAGAGACATCCGAGCCGAGCTCCAAATGAAGCTGGCTCATTGGCTGGAGGGGCTGGGATATCTCTACATTGCTCCAAGCATTTATTATAGGTGCTAGCAACTGACTGGGTGTGTTGGGAATGAATGATGCCCCCCTCCCCCCACACACCTAGTTATAGTCTTATAGTTATATAGTCTATAGTTACAGTCTATATTATAGTCTACTTATTGTTCTTGTGACAGAATGAAAAAGTAACTGAAGTGACTAGATTTTCTTGTGCATTCATTTTCTGGAGGAAAATGGGTATTTTCACTCCAAATCTCTGATCAACAAGTTTTTCACAGAGTGGAAGGCCCTGGAAATTTGTACACTTACCTTATAGGAAGCTCAGGTTAGATATAAGGAAGAAGTTCTTTACTGTGAGGGTGGTGAGGCACTGGAATAGATTTTCCAAGGCAGTAGTAAATGCTCCATCCTTGTTCAAGGGAAGGTTAGATGGAGTCCTGGCCAACATCGTCTAGTGTGAGGTGTCCCTGCTCATGGCAGGAGGATTGAACTAGATGATCTTAAGGTCCTTTCCAACCATAAATATTCTATGATTCCATAAAGAGAGGGAAAGGAAGAAAGGAAGAAAGACTACTTTCTTCCTTCTTGTTGTCTGCTAAAGTTGGAACTTCAAAATAGTTTGATTGATTTCACATTGACTTTAAACACATTTTTGCTAAGTTTTAAGCAGTTTAACCTGACCTTATGCAAGTCAGGTTTCCAACTGAGCATTTAATACAGGAGAACTTAATAGGTTATAGTTATAAAGATATGGCATTTACAGAACTCAGGGATATTAGCAAGTCTCTCTCACTGTTTAGGTGCATTTTGTCTCTGCCTTGAAAACTGAGAGCTCACGGTTTTCAATAAAAAGACAAACCAGGAGGAGTCTGTATTTTTCAATACAACACTAAAAACATATAATGGGTCAATGTAGTATGAAAATCATTCTTGCAGCACCCAGGGCAGAAAAAGGCTAGTGAATTCTGACATATTTAAGTCATTTCTTATAACTTACTAAGGACAGTTAAGAATGAAAAAACGAAGGCAGGTAAAAGAAAATTACAGAGCCTCTTAAACAACTTCTTGAGTATGTGCAGATTCAAGTACAGAGCTTGTTGAAATATTTTCAGTGAACGCTGTATTAAATGAACTTAACAAGACAACCTGCTTTGCTCTTTGTGTCTTTGAGCTCTGGTACTTCATAATGATAAACAAAAATAAGTGATTGGCAATTCTGACCACCTTTTAATTTTAGTTTCAGCAAAAGGAGGGGAAAGAAAAGCTGTGTTCATGACTACTGTGAAATGGAGAAACTGGTAGAAATTAGGGCTGGGAAACAGAAGGAAGTAAATCAGAACTTCATAGATTCCTGAAGGACATAAGAATAAGAAATGAGGGAAGGATAATAGTAAATGTGATAGAATACCTACTAAGAAAAAAAAATTAAAATAAAGTACTAGTATTGTATTAGGAAAAAACATACTATAAAGCAGTTTTTTCCTATTACCTTAAATCATATTTATAAACAAATGTCTCTGATGACCTATCTCCCTTCTGATTTATAAATACAATGGTATTTGTGATCTTTCATAACACTTGCAAAACATTAGTACTACGAAGGGAAAAACTTTCTGAAAAATACAACACGAATACACTAACCAAGTCACTTGAAGAATCAAGCGGTTTCAACCAAAATAAGTGTGACTTTTACCATGCAAGATTCTTAAGAAATTAACGGGAGTATTCCTTTATCATTTGCTGTTATAAAGTTACCGACTCTTAACATAAGGTGTTGCTGTCCTTCTTTATATCATTATATTTTGGCATATTTAACCATGCTTCAAAGAGGCTTTGCAAGCAGCATTTATGCAGATAAAGGCATAAAGCAATTAATCATTGGCTAATACATGAAAAATATAGTTAGGTTTAATGACCTCCTAGGTTAGACATTAGTGTGCTTACCACCTTCGAGAAGGCGCTGAAAAGTCACTCCTGCCCAGACAGGCCTTAGTGAGGAGTGAAAACATCAGCCTCACCTGCTCCCTAAAAAGTTGTTAAGTTTTGCTTAGTTACTGATCCCTTGGTCTTACTAAACTGCTACCACCATGGAGATCACTGACATCAGTAAAACACTGACATTAATGACACCAACCAGCTCCTTGGGCTGTTTTGTGTTTGGGTATTTTTCTTTTTTAATGACAACCAAGTTGGTGGTTTTCATCTTGAATCTTTAAGCTACTATCACTCCCCATATCTATAATCATACCTCTGTCTGTAATTCTCACTTTCTTATCCTTTTCAGCTTCACTCTCTACCCTTCTCATAGCTTTTTCTTATCATTTGTTTCTCAAAAGTCTGAGGCAAGGTTATGCTGCTGAGCTACAGCAGAGCTGGGCCAGGCATCACTGTAACATGGATAACTGGGCCAAAAAGAGGCAGGGGAGGTTACAGCAGGGGTTGCAGTGAGAACAGCTTTTACAGGAGTTGAATTTCCATGGCTGGCATGGACACATTGATAGAACTGATTGCATGGTGACTAGGCTTTAGCCCACTTTGCAACAGTATGTAAGTTAGATGCCTAATTACTGGAAGCTTCCCTCCTGTCAGGAGAGACAGAGAAGCTTCTCCAGGAAGAGAATTAGACCTTAATGAGCAAAATAAATATCAGTAGATGCCATCCTTTCCATCCTAACTTTCCCTCCCTAGAGGAAACTTTGTCCAACAACCTAAATTACACAATTTAATAAAGAATGTACCTGTACTCCTTGTGATGAACCCAGGTCTTCTCTCCCAAGAATTCCTTATTGAAAGTGCAAGTACTTTCCCAACATTTATAGATAAATTATTGATCCTCAAACTCTTATTCATGTGAATAATTTTTACTCCTGAGTAGTTCTGCTGAAATCTTTGAGACCATTTACATAAGTAAGAAGTGTTGCATAAATGCATCCAAACCCCTTTTAAAAAGGTTATAACACACTGCTTGCTCTGGGCTCAGAATCCAATGCCACTGCTGACATTTTGTGAGGCATATATCTGACTCAAGGCTTCTCGCGTGCATAAGCATGGGAAAGAGAGAGGTAGAAGGCTGGAGATAATGTGTAACACAAACCTAGGACTAAAACTCCTATCCCAGTCTGGAAGTAGGGACCTTGGAAAGTCAAACTTGTCACTGCTGTTGAGATGTGAAGGAAGCTGACGACTGTGGTGAACATTCCTGAGAGAAGCTGTAACATTGTCTTGAGAAATAGTCACAGCCCAAAGCACCTCTTAGGCAGCAACGTCTTTAATAGCTTTTGGCCATCAGCCTGAGAGGTCTGAACTTCTTGTCTTCTGCCAGGAAGTCTTCTTGGCTAGAAGAACTTGGAAGGTCCTCCCCACCAACAAAAGCAGAAACCTTCTAGTGAAACCCCTGCTACATGACTCCTGTGTGCAAGTGGTAGAGCCTCCCTCAGTGTACCAAGGATGGCCATGGGAGGCAGAAAGATGTTGGCTCTGTGCTGTTTGCATAATTCACAGCATCATCCATCTGCTGCATTTCCCCACGATTTGTTCAAGGACATAAAGGATACCTTAAATACAGGAATCCTCTTCTACTTTGTGCATACCATGGAGGGTATGTCATGCTTACTCTCCACTACTTCTTTATCTCTGTGTCTAGCCTCCCTACCATCCACATTTCCCTGTGTGTAGCCTCCTTACACAGGTCTTTCACATGCCTGAACAGGCTGCATAGCATCTAGAAAGGCCATGAAATTGCCATGAAAATGCCTTTGCAAGCTCACACTTAACTAAACCCATGTCATCAGTGTTATGTCCTGCCGACATTCAGGATAAAAAGACCTATGACTACCTGAAGAGAGGGTAAGAAGCCAGTAGACCACCTTTTGGTTCAGATTCAATTCCCTGATCCACTGGACACATCAGCTGAGAACTACATAACAAAGTAGTGAACATGGGTGTGTACGCAGCATGTTTTTTTGTTAGGTTCCCCAACTGTTTCCTCCTACAACAGGAGGGAAAGTCAGGCACAAAGGTCCTCCAAGTGAGTCAGGATCCTTCCCCTGTCACCAAGCTGGTAGTTGTACTTTCCCCTCACCTTTTTATATTCTAAGTCCTCGTTGCGTTGCAGGAGTCCCCTCTCCCCATACAAACTGGTTCAGTCCACCAAGGAGTCTTGATGGAGGGAGGGGTGTGTGTGAAGAGTCACAGCTACAGCTACTGTGGGGCATTTTTCCCTTCCTTTGTGGTGTCAAAACCTAGGGCAAGGCACCCATAGCAACTCCTTGGATATCTTCAGGGAAGGGTGAGTGCTTATGGGGTGCTGTGCTTGGTGTTTCTTGCTTTTATACTTTTGAACCTGGGACACCCATACCCTTCCACCTTTTCTCCTATTTGTCTCATAGTAAGTTAGCTCTCCTTGTTTTCTTTCTTTTTGTCCTTTATCCTTTTTTTTCCTCAGGGAGACACTGGTTTTCTTGAAAACTGGTTCTGAATACATGAGGAACCACCCTGGTTCAGCCTCTTTTGCTACAGCCAGATACATTCTGGGCCACACCACCTAATTTACTCATGGCTGCCCCATCAAGCCAAGTAGCAATTAGTTTCGTAAAGCCTCACTCAGTTATGTGTTTATGAGCTTCATTTACTGTTAAACAGGCATACACTCTGTAAGTCTTACTCATGAAAAAGGTCTGAATTATTGCAATCACAAGTAAAAATTATGCAGATGAGTAAGGGCTGTAGGAGCAGACCATTAATTAATAAATATCAGTAAAGTACTTCCCACTGCTGTGGAATGCAGCATCTAATCTAATTAAAACATTGGATTTATTTCTGCAAGTTAGTCATACACTTCATAAAGATCAGTGTTTCCAGAACTTAGGAAAGTATAAACTTTGTTTATACTGAAAATTTGTATTCCATATATTAAACAAAACAAAGCAAATATTAACTGATGGCTTAAGGCTGCCTGGAGGAGCACTACTTTGCAGTCTATCCTTTTAAACTGCAATTCACTGTACACTGTGTGTAGAAAGACACTTATTTGTGACTCACAAAAGATTCCAAGTAGTAAGCAGTGCCATTAGAGTTCTAAAAAGTATAATAAATATTGAAATCTTCCATCTGATCCGTATTTGGCAAAGCTAGACTTTTTTTTTTTAAGATATTTTAAAGAGTAATTAATCACATCTGATTCCACTTAGCTATATAATCACAAAGAAGGAAAAAGAAACATCAGGAAGTACTGTTTTTCTTTGGGTTCTGAGTACCAGTTATACAGATGTGATTTCTGTGTATGCTGGCAGAAAAACAGAAGTAAAAGGACCACGGTTTAAGCATTCCCTCTGGATAAAAAATAAAATGTGTTATTTTGCCACTAAATTACAGCATTTGCAAAATATTGGGCTTGGTGAAACACTCAGATTCCCAAAAGGGTATTTTAAGTGCTTTTGCAGAAAATGTTTTCCTCTTCTCTTCCAGCATTATAAAGAAAGATTGTCACATCGATAGAATAGAAGGAGGAGTAGTATTGGATACGCTTTCTGATGCTAATAAATAAATACAATTGTTTTGTTTTGTTTTTCCACTGGAAAATCAGTGTATGTAAACCACAATTTTAAAAAAATTCCATTAGCTCTAAACCAGCACATTGTACTATCCATCTTTCTAAAACACCTCTCAAATTTATAAATTTTCCTCATAATTTTCTTTTTTTTCTTCCTTTTCTAAATAAATGATCATACACCTACCCCAGACACCATCATCAGGTCTATTTTAAGAATGAAGTCCTACTTAAGGATCTAAGTGGAAGAACATTATTTTTAGTACTTTTTTGTTGGTTTGGTGGTTGGTTGGTTGGGTTTTTTATAAGAAAAATAGTATGTGCATGCCAGGTAAGGCTTTAGAAGCTCTCAGAGCTTTATTCTACATTTTTTATTATGCAAGGATAGTTTCCATGGTAACTATTACATCATTTGGCACACATGCTACCTGAAGAAAAAAGAACAATTCAATAAAGAAACACACATTCACCATTGTGCAATGTGAATTGATTTATTTATTGCCTAATACTGTTTCCTAAAAACAGGAGACTGCAACAGTTTTCAGTGTCAGCATGACCACTTGCTTGTCAAAAGTAATATTACTTCTTCCACTTCTCTCAGCTCCAAACCTCCCTCTGCCATTCACTTCTTAGAAATCTTGACACTGCTCAACTACTGTAGAAAAAGTAAACCTCCTACTCTACCTTTGCTGTTTCTTCCTCGCTGCTCATGCTCTTTCTTTTTCTATTGCTGAACAGCACTGGCTATGTTCTTTAAAAAATTAAAGACATGCAGTTTGACTCCTAGAGGTGATTGGTTTTGCTGACAAAATTTGCTTAAAAATTATTTTCACAAATCTAGCTAGCTTCTTGCAAGACAATTTAGGTTACAGATTACACTTATAGAGGTATACGAAGGACAACTATTTTTTGTGTGCACATCCTCTGCATAAGACCCACTTACAGATTCTGCATGTGTTGTACCAAAGAGTAATGCAGTAAAGATGTGTAAGCAGGAGCTGATGTTATCCAATACCCAGTTTTTCCTATTGGACAATATTTTTTTCCCCTCCCACTTGTTTTCCACATTTTGTGTATTTTCATTTAATTTCTGCTTCTCAAAACAGAATCTCTCCTGAGTACCTGTGTTAGTTCTTAGGAATTTTTAAAACCTAATGCTTTCTTCCTTTCCTAGCAATTATTATCACATATTATCGATGCCTAAGCTTGAAATAATTCTCTTGACTCTTTTTTTTTTTGTTGTTGCTGCATGAGACTCTGCTTCCTGATTAAACAAGAAAATCCTTCTGTCCTTCTGATTTGTAATTTCTCTAGTGGATATTTGAATTCTGGCTAGTTTTTACTAAATAAAGTTGGAAGTATACTAGGATGTGTCTGTGCCTGTCAATCTGAAACAAAGGTCGGGTGACTATCTAACTGGATTAACCTTCATGAGTCAGGCAAAAAAAAAATCTCTTTTTACAAGGTTCAAACCACAGTGTTGAAGCACTAAAATGGACACACGATCTGCCCACAAACAATGTAACCCTGAAAAACACTGCACCAATTCCACTACTGGCTCCTTAAGAGAAGAGCTATTTAAATTCATTCATTTCCTGGGAAATGATTTTCTGATCTATCAAGGTAAATATGTACTGAGGGATGCAAAATTAATCAAGAAGAAGGAAATGTCTTTTTTTTATGTCACTTTCTATCAAAGAAGGCTCTTGTTATTACAGTGGGCTAAAGTGAAGTCAAGTGGTCAAAGATAAGTGGAGGAACAGAACTTGGAAGCAGCCTGAAAAGGGCTTGGCTGGATAGCTCTTCCCTGAGACAGAGGAGGAAAGGACAATTTTTTGTAGGTGGCTGAATTTCACAGACATACATGGTAAGGCATTCTGCAGAAAGTTAATTCCTCTTTGTCCTATATATAGGAATTGCAGAAGAAACAGGGTCAAAGAATGCCTTAGAATTAAGGATGTAATTCCTTAGCTTTTCAGAGGGGATTGTGCACCTAAGATCTTCAGGCGCATTAAAATTCTTCCTTCTCAGCACTAGTTTCATAGAGTGTTAAGGCAGCTGTCATGGTTTAGCCCCAGCTGGCATCTAAGCACTGTGAAGCTGCTGGATCACTCTCTCTGCATTGGTGGGGGAGAGAATCAGGAGAGTAACAGTGAGAAAACTTGTGGGTTGAGATAAAGCGAGTTTAAAAGGTAAAGCAAAAGATGCACATGCAAGAGAAGCAGACCAAAGAATTCATTCACCAATTCCCATTGGCAGGCAGGTGTTTAGCTGTTTCCAAGAAAGCAGGGCTCCGTCACACATAATGGTTACTTGGGAAAACAAACACCATCACTCTGAAAGTCCTGCTCTTCCTTCTTCCCCCAATCATGCTGAGCATGATATCATGGGGTATGGAACATCTCTTTGGTCAGTTGAGGTCAGCTGCCCTGCTGTATCCCCTCTCAACTCCTTGTGCACCCCCAGCCTACTCTCTGGTGGGGTGGTTTAAGGAGCAGAAAAGGCCTTTACTCTGTGTAAGCACTGCTCAGTGATAACAAAAGCATCCATGTGTTATCAACACCGTTTCCAGCTAAAATGCAGAGTGCAGCCCCATGCTAGCTGCTATGAAGAAAATTAACTCTATCCCTCCCAGCTAAAACTGGTAGAGTGGCTCAGTTTTGCAAAACAGTCACTGTTTTTTTCAAGCCCATATATGGCTATGTACTCATAAATATCTGACCAGATTCTGCTTCCTGATTTGTTCAGCTTCTGTACATCCCTCTTCAGTTTTAGTTAAAGTAATGCTTTAGTTTCAAGGGCTTTTATTTTCCTCTCCAATGTGATGTTTTCCTGTGTAGCGCCTTGTATTCCTCAGTTCTTGCTCACGATCTTTCATGCTGGAGAGAGAGTACACTTAAACAGACATATCAGTCTTCAGAGAAGACTTCCACCTCAGAAAAGATATGAAATAGAAGTAAAAGTGGAGGCAACTTTCCACTTCCATTACTTTCAAAGGTCTACGAGTCTCTATTGCTCTCTTAAAAAAAAAAAAACAAAACAGTTTCTGCTGAAATTACTGGTCATGCACTAATGTGCCTTTCGTGACACTCTTTCTTTTCAAATAACAATATTCTTTTGTTATTTAGGAATATTGCTTAAATAAGAGGTTAATAATCCCACTATGTATGCTGACACTGGAAAGCTTGACTCTGTTGCACGCACTGAATATTTTGATGTTTCACTTTGCCCCTTTCTTTAGCCCCAGGAGCCTGAAGACTATTGTATCTTACAAGAGGAGTTAAAGAGGCATTCTGTGACAGTGAGACCCTCCCTGTCTGGCTAGCATGAGACCCATAAAAGTGGATCCCTGCAACTGCTGAGGTCATAGGATGCTGACTCCATGACTACTCTGTCGCTCTAACCTACCGTAAATCTGCCCTGCACTTGAAAGAAGCCATCTGATTCCCAGATCTGCATGGAGTAAGAGCATTCTTCCAACCAGATCAACCAAACCAACAGATCATGTCACTGATCGTGTGCAAAACTGTTTGCTAGTTTCTTTGGTTTCTTGATTTATGTGACATATAGATCAGTTTGCATGGCTCCTTGAATGCTTGTGCTAATAAAAGCTGAATATGTAGCTGGGGGCAAGAGGAAAAGTCTGACCATCCTTTCTGCCAGCAGTGTGCATTTATGCCAATTAAACATATATTAACAAATAATATATAAACATATATAAACAAACATATATAAACAAATTATATATACCCTTCCTCAAAATTTCACCTGTTTTTTTACCTGTCTTCATCCTGAGAGAAGACTAAAGGATTGACTTCTGAGAGGGAACATCTCTCCTGCAGTTAGCCTCCCTATGACCTGGGAGGGCATGAATTTCAATTGCCATCCCATAGGCTGTAGGAAGTTGGCTACATTTAACATAAGATACCGGTTTTGTTCATCCAAGTGAGGCCAACTAATACTCTGTAACACTGCCCTCCTCAACCTTCTACCACCAAAGATGCTGCTCTGAATACTGTGCTGTTCAAAGGGTTAGTGAACTAAACTCATACCTCAGTTTAAAAGAGCTAGAGAAAATCTAAAGTGAAATTCAATGTGCAAAACATTCAATCAAAGACTAAATTGCAATCTCAATTGTGGAGCAATTCCAAGAAAATGCAAGTCAGTCTTATAACAAGAATGCAGAGTGATGCAGGCTCAACAATCTATTTTTCTTCTTAAGGGATAAATGAAAATGATGTTCTTGATGCTTCTATTACAAGCATGATTTACACAAGGAAAATAGAAGAATAAGAGATTTGCTTTTAACTTCAATGTAGTACGTAATTCATCCTTAAATGTTATCCTTTTAAAAATTAATAATAACAATAATAATAACTATTATTATTGTTATTATTATTATTATTATTTGGGTATGGCACCGTTTTCCTCACAACCTTACAGTACAAGAAATAAAACCTGAAAAATGTTCAGGTGAATTTTAACCTTAATGGGAAGTACTGAAAAAGTGCATGAGTCTCCATTGTTACTTTGGTGCTGTGGGACTCAGGAATCTCCCCATATCTCTGGTCTGTACATGCACTGGCTTCATTTTGACAGCTTGGTGGAATGCATCTTAGACAAAGAACAGTCATCCAACACACATGAAAGAAGCCTGGGTGCAGGGCAAAGGTGGAGTGTGTTCCAGCATAACCTTTCAACTAGATGTTCACATCTTCCACATGGAGCAGGTGCATTTGTCAGTTAGACCCTGGAATGACATGAAAAACTTTAAAATCTCAGTGTGTGCATTAGTATGTCCACTGAAAAACCTGTTAAGGTTGCACCTTAATTCCTGTCCCTGAAACATGATCTACTGGTGCAGAATCAGAAACTTGCAGGATATCCCATTCCATAGGTTGCAGATAAGCACCAAGATTATACAGACTTGTTGGAAACCCATACAGGAGCTTCATTCACATCTAGTTATAATTTTTTTAAGTTCTCTCTTGTTATCACAACCATAATCACTTTTAGCTGGCGGTGTTTTTTTTCAGTATCAAGGATACTGAGGTTTTACAAATCTCCCATTGTCCTATTTTAGACTGATGTTTTTCTTTTGATATGACTTCTCAGCCTTGTGAATTCAACTGAAAAACTATGAATTTCTCATTCTACTTACTAAGAAGGCAAGATAAAGTATCCACATAATGTAGTATTGACACTAAAGGATAGAGAATAAAAGAAAAACATAGATAAATATTTATTTGCAGTATTTAATGGACTTGCTTTGGCCATGATCTCTGTTCTTTTGTTATTTGTTTTCCATGGTCATTTGAACAACTGGATTTTATTGGAACAAATGCTCACAGAAAATTAAGTTAAAAGTTACGAGTATTTGTAGAGGTCAAATGTTTCATTCAGACAAAAATATTCATGACAGAAATGCTTCCTCCCTTACTGTGTGAGTGATCACAGTAAAACGTACAAAAGAATTCTACAAAACAAGGCAATATTTGACCGACTTGAAATGGCAAGTGCCAAGACTAAATACATTTAAAAGAATGTACATTCAAAGACATTGATTTGTCTGATAGAATACACAAAAGAACAGAGCTGACATTCAGTTATGTATGGAAATCATAAAAGAGAACTAGGATTAGTCAAAAAAATCTCTTGAAACTAGATTTTGAAGGAAAACTGTGTCTTCAACTGGTTTTTGATTACACTTTGAAATGCTTTATTTCTGCTCATCTCACCAAAATACGTGAATTCTCTAAGCTGAGTTTTCAGTTCTAAGTAAGTTCTCAGTTTTCAGTTTTTATCTGATTTATGCCTGATAAAGACAATATATTTTGATTTTGGAATTAAAAAAAAAAGAAATTATTGTCAGTATTACTCTAAGTTTGACATTTTCTTCAGAGAAACAAACAAACAAGCAAACACCCCCCCCAACCTCTAAACAAATAGTCCTAATTAAGCATAATGCAAAGAACATAACTTAAACTGTTATCCCACTTTCTTTCTCAGTATTTTTATAATAATACCAAGCTTCCTTTCTTGCCAAGCTTGTCTCTTGAGTGGGAGAGCTGATAAGTATTGATTCAGTTCATAAATATTGGTTTGTAGTACTGAAAAATTAAGCTTTGTCATTTAGTACAATCCAATTCTGTGATGTATTTTTTTAGTTTGTTTTTTTTTTTTAAACCAAATGATTTACTCTGAGGTAATGTAGACAAAATCTGAATCTTTTATCTTATCAAGAAAGGAATAATAAGAGTATCAGTAAAAGAAAATGAGTGTATTTTTCTAGTTTTATGTTACTTCTAAAACATTTTTTGCAGTGTTTTTCAAGGCCTCCTATACTTTAAATCCTCCAAATAATTCTTCTGTGGCTTGTTTAATTTTCTTTTCTGTCAGCTCAGGTCCAGCACAGAAAAGCTTTCACAGAACCATACACATGGTCACAACACAGTCATACATATGGAAATGATAGAAACAAAATGTAATTGATTATGCTTGTTCTCTGAAAGTGCCTCTTACCATCTCTATATTTCCCTATATTAATAAACTAGTTGTGAGTTCTCTATTTGTCTCTCATTTTCTCTCACCTAGAATCCTCAAACTGTGGAACAACCATGTAAAGTAAGCAGCTTACTATTGTAATCAGAAAGAAGTTAGATTGCTTTTGAATTTGATAACTTGATTAGAAAGGAATTGAAACAGGTGGGAGTCTTAATTCTTTGTTTTCTCCTATAAGTTGTCTTAAAACAGTTTTGAGATGTGTTTTTTGGTGCGGTTTTGTTTGGGTTTCATTTGGGTTTTGGGTTTTGGTGTGTTTTTTTTTTTAATGGCAGTGTTTGCTGAAGTGACATGGGGTTTATTAGATGTTCCAGTGTTTTGATGCGTTTATTATTCTTTTTTTTTGTTTTGGTCATTTGCTGTTACCTCCTGAAAACTCCAAAGTTACATCAACAGACAGTCTCCTGCAACTCAGACCCTGAGTGTCTGAAACAGGGCACGCTCACAGGGTAGAAATACACATCCTTAAAAAGTGGTGTTCTAGGAGCAGCAATTAGCTGTGCATGATTACCTCCTAACCTGCTAAATGGCTGGTTCAGATCTCCTGCTGTCAGTAAACAACCAGGGGCTGATTAAAAGTCTTGTTATCATTCCAAAACACTTTGATGTATGTATGTGCTAGTTTTGACCTCTTTTTTTTTCAAATCTGTGTGTGTTTCTGGAATGGGTTACCAATTTCAGTAGTGGAAAGTAAAGAGTAATTCAGCAGGCCTGACCTACAATGAAGTATCCCAGCTGAATATGAAAGACTCAAGTGTCTTCCCTGTCATTATTAAATAAACCCTTTTCAACCCCCACAACATATATACTTACTTTCACTATATATCACTGTGAATCCCCAAATGCATTTTTTTTCCTTTTTCTTTAAGCAATACCAGTGTTTACAACAGAGAATAGATTGACAATATCATAAGTAGTAATAGCCACAAAGCACCTACAACACTGCAAAAGGAGTAAGGTTTTTTGTGTTGCTTAAATAGTACTTTAGTTCTACTCTTAAGAGAGTAGCATCGCAAAGTCCAGTTCTATTCGGTTCCTAGACAGATGACTGTTATATGATGTATAGCTTGTCTTTATGAAGTAACTGGAAATCGTCAGTTAAGTTCACATTATCCACCAAAGAGATTATAGGTTGTGTAGTCTCTGGTTGATAATGGCATAGGTTAGATTTAAACCAATTACCTACATGGACATTTTTTCTGCTTTAATATAAGTTTTCTATATCTGTTGGTCTGATAATAACATTCAGTTTAGTGAGAACCTGTTAAAAAACATTAAGCTATTTTTTGATGGCTGTTGAGACAAGAAGTTAGCAGCAGAGGTGGATGGCAACTCTATAAGAGTCTCCAGAGCAACTGGAACAAAGAAAGCAAGGGTCCATTTTCTAAAGTTCTTCAAAGACATATATACACCTCAGAGAAAGTTTACATATAATAAACTCAATTTATTTTGTGAAAGAGATGTATTCTGGCTCATAGTCATCCAATAAGCATTTACATCTTTGTAAAGATCACATCTGTACTGTCACTCTTTATTCAGAGTCCTGATCAGTTTCATGTAATGCTTTGAAGTAATCCTTCTGGGTGATGCTATCCCATGTTCATCCAGCCCAGGAGGTGTTAGTTAGAGAAAGCATGAAATTCTAGCCATTTTATGAAGTACAGCCTCCTTGCACTCCTCTGGCATGCAGAACAGTTCTATGGGAGATGTTGGAAACTACATCCTTGCCCATTTCTTTCACCATCCATCAACACACTTTCCACATGTGAGTCTTTCTTATCTCTTCCTGAATCTGCTGGTGCTGTCTGCCTCCCCAGCTTTCTGGAGTAAAATCACCAGAATTTCACTACTATCTGAAAAAAATGTGTTTTAAACTAGCATCCTGCCACCTTTGGAGAATATTCATCAGTTCTGTACTGTAAGTCTGTGGTAAAGAGACATCAAAATCAAAAATGGCTAAACTCAGACATATAGCTTCTGTGAATATCTGCTTGGACATGGAATGCTGCTTTTGTCACCTGCTGAGTTGTATAAGTTATAATCTGGAGACACAGGAAGCATAATGACAACTGTAGAGAGGGCTATTCGTCTGGTATGAGGACGATATGAAGAAAAAGTTTAACTACGCTCTGTAACAGTCCATCTGTGAGCATGGAGGTGACCAGCCACTGAAGGGGAGAGGCAACATTTTCTGAAAGGAAAGCAAAAGGATGGCACTCAGAACTCCTCACCCCACAGCCATGGGCTGCTGCTCTAGCTCCACAGGACTGCAGGTCAATTCTTCCGTATACCATTAAAACATCAGGTCTCCTCTTACTCTGTGCTATTTTAAGATTAAAATGGGGTTCTTATCTACCACACAATGACAGCAGAGTATCCAGAATCCTAAAAAAAAATTAAAAAAAAAAAATGCAATTCAAGAACTAAAATGAAGTATCCTGTTGGTGATTGTTCTTTTTCTGGCATAGTGATAATCTTCATAACTGGAGTAAAACTCATCTGTGCAGGAGACAAAGTTCTTCAGGGCTAAGTGCAGTAAAAATTCTCAGATGAGATGAGAATCTTCATGGTTTTGAATGCAGAGCACGTTTCTTTGACCTTGCTTTCTTGAACAAACACACATCAGTATTCAAAGGGGGGGAAGGGAGAGAGGGAAGAGAGAAGGGAAAAAATAAAAAAGCCCAAAGGAGACAAACACGTAACTTCCAAAACAAGATATTACGTCGCATACAAGATACTACATTGCCTACTATTCATGAAGAAGAAACCATGAAAGAACAATCAGTACTTGACAGATGTTAGCAAAGTATTGGACATCTGTCAAGTTGCTATGATGACAAGTATGGCATAAGAATTCATTTACAATTGAATAGCTACTCCAGTCCCTGAGTGTTAGACATAATGGTATGTTCTTCCTCATTCACTAACACAAGAAAACTTGTGACAGACCTACAACTCAGAAACTCAGCAGCTCCTACAGCATAGCCTGACAGTGAACAGGATAAATCCTCATAGAAAATCCCCATAGGTATGCATTCAAGCAATTTAGCAGTGAAGTTCTGCTTAGATATAACTCAGCTTTTGCAAAGCTGTTTAGCAACTTTTTCACTGATTATCTTGACTCATTTCTCACACACTGACTTTCTGAATAATCCAGATATTTATCCAGCTTTCAGTAAGAAATCTGAATAATAAAGTTCACATAAGAGATTAATAGCAATTATTCCTAAATTAATGTCTTGCTTCCAGTGACTTAAACTCTCCCCTCCAGCCATTAGAGATTCTGTGGATAATCTTTCTAATGTGTTCTTTCTACCTGTTGTCGACTCTTCATTTCAGAATGACACTTGCCTCTTCAGAACTCCTGCCCTTTCACTTGGAGAGGGCAATTACTTTCCAGTGGGTTGAAGGGTGTGCTGCCCTATGTGTAGGAAAAAAAAAGTAGTTGTGATTCAGAGGCTGTAGTAGTATGTTCTGAGGTCCAAAGCACAAAATGTCACCATTAAACAAGTCAACAAGGCACTCCAGTAATTTCTCAGATGAGGAAGAAAATAAATAGCTGTTAGAAGATCACAGAATCACGGAATCATGGAATGGTTTGGGTTTGGAGGGACCTTAAGGATTACTCAGTTCCAAACCCCTGCTATGGGAAGGAAAAGATACAGATGAAATATCAGGTTTAGTAGGTGAGTGTATCCTTTGCTATAAATAAGATGCTGAAAAAATCTTTGTAGCTACATGACCATAACAAAACCCAAGAATCCTACTTAGTCAATTCTGATAACTTTAAATATATTTCAGCATCTTAACTTAATCTGAATATTTAAAAAACAACCTTTGAAATTGAACTTTGAGTGAATACTGATTTTTCACAATGAGTTCCTTTGTTTAAAACCACATAACGTTAGAAATAAACAGTAGTCAGGAGAAACTTAGAACTCTGAGTTCACAGAAAAATAGACATGCCATCAGCTTTTCTGTGTTTGTTGCACCTGAGGTATATTGATGGGATGGTCTACTGAAAAAAGTAGGTCATCGATATACAGATTTAGTTAGAAAATTAAGGTTCAAGTTAAAGAGAGATACTGACAGACTGAGAAGGAATAGTAGAGGTTAGAAAGAAAACATTAGTGTTTGCAGAAAAATTAGTAGAGTTGAATCTTAGAATCACAGAATCACAGAATAGATAGGGTTGGAAAGGACCTGAAGACCGTCGAGTTCCAATCCCCCCTGCCATGGGCAGGGACACCTCACACTAAACCATCTCACCCAAGGTTCTGTCCAATCTGGCCTTGAACACTGCCAGGGATGGAGCATTCAAAACTTCCTTGGGCAACCCATTCCAGTGCCTCACCACCCTAACAGTAAAGAACTTCTTCCTTATACCCAACCTAAACTCCCCCTGTTTACGTTCGAACCCATTACCCCTTGTCCTGTCACTACAGTCTCTAATGAAGAGTCCCTCCCCAGCATCCCTGTAGGCCCCCTTCAGATACTGGAAGGCTGCTATGAGGTCTCCATGCAGCCTTCTCTTCTCCAGGCTGCACAGCCCCAACTTTCTCAGCCTGTCTTCATACGGGAGGTGCTCCAGTCCCCTGATCATCCTCGCAGCCCTTCTCTGGACTTGTTCCAACAGTTCCATGTCCTTTTTATGTTGAGGACACCAGAACTGCACACAATACTCCAAGTGAGGTCTCACAAGAGCAGAGTAGAGGGGCAGGATCAGATCCTTCGACCTGCTGGTCACGGTCTGAATCTCTTCTCTGCCCAACCTGTAGCTGTGCCTGGGATTGCTCCCACCCAGGTGTAGGACATTGCACATGCATGGTTAAACTTCATGAGGCTGGCATCAGCCCACCTCACAAGTGCGTCAAAGTCCCTCTGCATGGTATTCCTTCCCTCCAGCGTATCAACTGAACCACACAGCTTGGTGTCATTGGCAAACTTGCTGAGGGCACACTCAATCCCACTGCCCATGTCAGCGACAAAGATGTTGAACAAGACCGGTCCCAACACCAATCCCTGAGGAACACCACTCATTACTGGTTTTCAGCTGGACATTGAACCATTGACCACAACTCTTTGTGTGCGTCCATCCATCCAGTTCTTCATCCACTGAGTGGTCAATCCATCAAATTGATGTCTCTCCAATTTAGAGACAAGGATGTTATGTGGGACACTGTCAAACACTTTGTACAAGTCCAGGTAGATGACATCAACTGCTCTACCCCTGTCCATCAGTTCTGTAGCCCCATCATAGAAGGCTACCAAATTGGTCAGGCAGGATTTCCCCTTAGTGAAGCCATGCTGGCTGTCACCAAGCACCTTGTTGGTTTTCATGTGCCTTAGCATGCCATCCAGGAGAATCTGCTCCAAGATTTTGCCAGGCACAGAGATGAGACTGACTGGTCTGTAATTCCCCGGGTCATGTATTTTCCCCTTCTTGAAAATGGGGGTTATATTTCCCTTTTTCCATTCATTGGAATGAATGATTTTTCAAATATGATGGCCAGCAGCTTCGCAACTTCATTCACCAACTTCTTCAGGACCCATGGATGGATTTCATCAGGTCCCATGGACTTGTGCACGTTCAGGTTCTTAAGATGATGGTCTAGAACCAGATCCTCTCCTACAGTGGGCCCAAGGTCTTCATTCTCATAATCCCTGCGTCTGCCTTCCGAGACTTGGGTTGTCTGGTAATCATGGTATCTTAAGGAAGATACTATGGATTTGAAAAATAAAACAAAGAAAGAAATGCCTTGCTCCCAAATGAAAATAAAAACCCAAGTATAGATATTGCTTCAAAAGGAAGTTCGGATTTCCTAGATGGAGTGGTAAATTCTGCAAGTATTACTCTACTTCCTGACATTAACCTGAAACATATGTCATGGCCTTACCATGATAGTTTAATTTTTATCCCATAAATCTGAAATTAAACAAAGCAGACTTATGCTGTAACAGCCTTTTTCTCTTGGCAGATAATATGTGCTTTATGTTTTTCAAAGCCACTCTGGTTCCTCTTCATTCATGAGAGAAAGGTTGTCAAATTCTGATCAGTCTCTTGTCAGTGCCTAAGCCAAGGTAAAAGAAAAGGTTGCAAAAAGAAAGGGGGGGGGGGGGGGAAGTAATTTTTGACTTCTAGAAATGAGAGGAACAATGAGGAAATAGGAAGGAAGAAAACTAAAAGGAGAATTTAAGAACAGGGGGCAACATATGAATGACACAGACCAGGATTTCTGGAGTTACTCAGGACTTTCTTTCGTGGTGTGTATGTCTGTTCTGTACCTAAAGGCACTGTCTTCTTTCCCTGATGTTGCATGTGTACACAGCTGAGCTAAGAACTGCCATCACAGTATCACAGTATGTTAGAGATTGGAAGGGACCTCAAAAGATCATCTAATCCAATCCCCCTGCCGGAGCAGGAACACCTAGATAATGTTACACAGGAATGTGTCCAGGCGGGTTTTGAATGTCTCCAGGAAAGGAGACTCCACAACCTCCCTGGGCATCCTGCTCCAGTGTTCTGCCACCCTCACTGAGAAGTTTCTTCTCAAGTTTAAGTGGAACATCTTGTGTTCCAGTTTGTACCCATTACCCCTTGTCCTATCATTGTTTGCCACTGAGTAGAGCCTGGCTCCATCCTCGTGACACTCCTCCTTTATATATTTATAGACACTAATAAGGTCACCCCTCAGTCTCCTCTTCTCTAAACTATAGAGACCCAGCTCCCTCAGTCTTTCCTCATAAGGAAGATGCTCCACTCCCTTAATCATCTTAGTTGCCCTGCACTGGACTCTCTCCAGCAGCTCCCTGTCCTTCTTGAACTGAGGGGCCCAGAACTGGACACAATATTCCAGGTGTGGTCTCACCAGGGCAGAGTAGAGGGGAAGGAGGAGCTCTCTCGACCTACTAACCATCCCCCTTCTAATACACCCCAGGATGCCATTGGCCTTCTTGGCTCATGGTCATCCTGTCGTCCACTAGGACCCCCAGGTCCCTCTCCCTACACTGCTCTCTAACAGGTCGTTCCCCAGCCTATACTGGAACCTGGGGTTGTTCCTGCCCAGATGCAGGACTCTACACTTTCCCTTGTTATATTTCATCAAGTTATTCCCTGCCCAACTCTCCAGCCTGTCCAGGTCTCGCTGGATGGCAGCACAGCCTTCTGGCGTGTCAGCCACTCCTCCCAGCTTAGTGTCATCAGCAAACTTGCTGATAGTACACTCAATTCCCTCATCTAAATCATTGATGAATATATTAAATAATACTGGTCCCAGTACTGACCCTTGAGGCACTCTACTGGTTACAGGCCTCCAACTAGACTCCGCCCCATAGACTACAACTCTCTGGCTTCTCTCCTTCAGCCAGTTCACAGTCCACCTCACTACCTGATCATCCAGACCACACTTCCTCAATTTAGCTGTGAGGATGCTGTGGGAGACTGTGTCAAATGCTTTGCTGAAGTCAAGGGAGACCACATCCACCGCTCTGCCATCATCCATCCACTGTGTTATTTCCTCATAAAAAGCTAAGAGATTGGTCAAACATGAATTCCCCCTGGTGAAGCCATGTTGACTGCCCCTCATAACCCTCTTACCCTTGATATGCCTTAAGGTGGCACCAAGGATAAGGTGTTCCATCACTTTCCCAGGGATGGACATGAGGCTGACCGGTCTATAGTTACCCGGGTCCTCCTTCTTGCCCTTTTTGAAGACTGGAGTGACATTTGATTTCCTCCAGGCATCAGGCACCTCTCCCGTTTCCCAAGACTTGGTAAAGATGATGGAGAGTGGTGTAGCAATGACTTCCGCCAGTTCCCTCAGCACCCGTGGGTGCATCCCATCTGGACCCATGGATTTATGGATGTCCAGATTGCTCAACTGATCTCTAAACCATTCCTCATTGACTAAGGCAAACTGCTCCGTCGACCTGACTTCATCTAAGGTCTCAGGGGTACAGGGCTCTTCAGGACTGCCTGCAGCAGAGAGAGACAAAGAAGGCATTCAGTAACTCTGCCATCTCTGTATCTTCTGTCACCAGGGCACCCATCCCGTTCATCAGTGGGCCTACATTGCCTCTGGTGTTAGTTTTATCTGCCATGTATTTGAAAAAGCTCTTTCTGCTGTCCTTGACCCTTCTCGCCAGGTTTAATTCTAAGGAGGCCTTAGTCCTCCTAGCTGCCTTCCTACATCCTCTAGCAGCAGCCTTATATTCCTCCCAAGTGGCCAGCCCCTCCTTCCATGACCTGTAAAGTCTCCTCTTCCACTTGAGCATACCCAGCAATTCCCTATTTAGCCACGCAGGTCTCTTGGCCCTCTTCCTTGACTTCCTACGTGTCGGGATGCTCCGATCTTGAGCACGGAAAAAGCAGTCCTTGAATGTCAACCAACTATCTTGGGCCCCTTTACCTTCAAACAGCCTTGCCCATGGGATTTCCCCTAGCAATTGCTTGAAAAGGCCAAAGTTTGCCCTGCTAAAACCCAGCGTTGCAATTCTACTTGCTATTCTACTAGTCCTACCACACAAGATCCTGAACTCCACCATCTCATGGTCGCTGCAACCAAGGCAGCCCTCAACCCTTACTTCTTTGACCAGATCCTCCTTGTTAGTGAGGATGAGATCCAGCAGCGCTCCTCTCCTGGTTGGCTCATCCACCATTTGCAGGAGGAAGTTATCATCCATACACTGGAGGAACCTCCTGGACTGTGGCTGGGTTGCTGAGTGGTCCTTCCAGCAAACATCAGGGAAGTTAAAATCCCCCACGACAACCACAGCCTGTGACTGTGAGGCCGCTCTCAGCTGCCTGTAGAAGGCCTGGTCAACTTCCTCACCCTGATCTGGTGGTCTGTAACAGGCACCCACAATAGTATCTCCCTTGCCAGCCTGCCCCTTAATTCTCACTCACAGACTCTCAACTCGCTCGTCATCTGTCCCTGGACAGAACGCGGTGCATTGTAGTTGGTCCCATACATAAAGAGCAACCCCACCACCCCGCCTGGCTGGCCTGTCTTTCCTGAAAAGGACATAGCCCTCCATGACTATATTCCAGTCATGTGAGCTGTCCCACCACGTCTCTGTAATTGCCACCAGATCATAGTCTCCTGACTTAACACAGGTTTCCAACTCCTCCTGCTTATTTCCCATGCTGCGCGCATTGGTGTACAGACATTCCAGGGAGCGAGCTGAGCACACCAATTTCACTCTAGGATTATAGGAGGCCTCCCAGTCTTCATCAATTCTGGAGTGCTGCCCCACTGGGGTCAGCCCAGCTACAACCCCATCCCCCTTAGAATCTAGTTTAAAGCTCTCCAAATGAGAGGCCATGCCTGTACAATTATTTTGATATTCTGGAAAACGGTGGTTTCTCCATTTCTTCCACTGCAGTTTATCACTTTTACAAAGTTTTGGCCAGAAAGAGTTCATATGGTGGCCCATTACTAAATGGTAATTGTCAGAGTAAACATATTACTGAGCTTGCATTTCATTTCTATGAATACCAGGAAGTGGACAATTATTATAGACTGTTATGAGATTATATCTTGATGCTTTTATTGTTTTGCAATAAGGGGTGTAACTTAATTAATTACCAAGGACATGATTATGCCAATATACCTACACTAAATTTCTTAAGTAGTTAACCTGAAAGTATGGCAGAAACTGGCTTGCCTGGCTTGCCTGGCTGTGGATTCCAACTCTAAAACCAGAACTTCACTCTCTACATGATTTTCAAAAGAGAGTTCTATGTTCTAGTTTTCTGTGCATGTTTAGCTGGTGACAAGGTGTTACATTTATTTTTCACTTTCTGAATATGCTGTTCTTTCTGAACATCAAGTCCTTTAAGAATGGGTTGGATACTCAGAATTGTCAGATGTCTTTGTAAACTGTGGCCCTGCTCTTAGTGAAGCTCAAGTTACCATTACTCTTTCCAGCTTCATGTTCACAATTTAAAATTGGCATGACCGAGTTCTTACAAATGTGGCACTTGATATTTACATTTCTCTGCAGACCCTTGTACAAAAGAACAGAAGATCCAAGATGGATGGTATTTCTTCCAGGAAACTTTTATTACTGGACAATTTGAGGAGTGTTATTCCTTTTCATTATTTTGTGTTACATTTTATACATTACTATTGCTTTTTACTATTTTATTATCTATTACTATTATTTAGGAAAATTAAGTCAGTGTGCTCACAAGGGAAAATGCTGCTTGACTCATCTTCTGCAGTATTGTCATTAGGGACTGAAATGCCTGCTTTAATACAGAAATCTTTGTTGCCACTGAGCCACACTACCCCTGCCAGTCTCCCAGTCATCATTTTTCTAGATTCTTTTTTTAAAACTAAGCTGAAGTATCTAATTAAGTTTAAAATAGAATGGCCCTGGGAAGAACTCTTCTGAAAGCTGCAGTAGAGATAGCAGCTCTGGAGGCTAAGACTTACAATAGAGCATTCTTTCAGGAAATCACAAAAAAAAATTATGCAAACAGAAGTGAGACTTTTGTAAAGTCAGCAAGCACAAAGCAGCCATGTGACTAAAGAAAAGAAGCCAATCTACACACAGAGGAGAAACTGATTTTTGGGAAGAATGAGTGCCAGGTGAAATGGAAAAGGATGGATGAACAGTATTTCTGCTGGCATGGAGTTTCCAGGCTTGGTTTGGCATCAACATGTGTAAAGGGAGAAGAGTAACGGTTAGAGTTCAGCAACATGCTCTGAAAATTTCAGCTTGCCTTTATGGCAAAATCTTTGCTATAGTTATCACAGTCAATGTAAAACCCTAGACTTTTGTTTCAAGGAAGCCTTCTGCATTAGAAACTGTTAGGTGTGAGGGATCAGCTTAGATGATGTGGTTGGAATTTTGTGCATGTATGAACTACCAAAACCAGTTCAGCTGCATGTAGTCCTGATTCTGAATGCTTGCAGTATCAGTCAAATTAGTTAACTTCAGTCAGCAACTCATTAAGGATCAAATCCTGAATTTGAGGTACAGCCTGTAACAATGAGCAGCATGAAGACTACGATAGCTAAGAAAGCCCAAGCAATCCCTTTCCTCTGCTTCTTTTTCTACTCAGTGAAAGGAAAGAGCAGTTTACTTGTGCTGTATATTCTTCCCACTTTCTCAGCTGTACTACCTAGATAAAGAAGTGAAAGAGAAAAGCCTAAAGTTAAGAACCTTACTATCCTGAGTCAGCTGTAAAAAGCACAAAGATATAGTGTGTTCATATACACCTGTATGAAAATCCTGCACTATTTTTATAGCAGTTTACAGGAGTATTTATCTTCTTCATGGTGATGCCTCGGTTGTAATCCAGTTAATATCCTAGCCCCAAACTGTCACTGTTTCAGACCTTAAAAATCAAAGATCATTCTGCAAAAACACATTTAAAATAAACAGGTCTAATTTCAAATGATACTTTCTACTCCAAAAATTATACCTTTTGTGTTATTTCAGTATACATTATACTTTAGCAGATTACTGTGCACTTTAATATTAATTCAAATGTTTAAAGAATCTTCACTTTGACTTTTAAATATCTAGTATTTAATTTTCGTAAAACGAAGATGCTAAAAAGAGTAATTTCTAAGCAACCTTCAAAAAATAATCCTTGAATCCCCACCGAAAAGAATTGTCCACTGAAATGCTGATTTTGTGAAACTACCAGACTTGTGTGTCCTGCTGTTATGGTTATGCTTTTTGCCCTTTTTTTTTTTTTTTATAATTATTTTATTTTATTTACCCGTGGCAGGGGGGTTGGAACTTAATGATCTTAAGGTCCTTTCCAACCTTAATTATTCTATGACTATTATGTTTTTCATCGCCAGAGATATTGAACTAAATCAATAGGTGTTTACAGAAATCCTTGAGAGTTAAAACAAGTTCACTTCTTTTTACAATATTAATGGAAGAGAAATATTCTTTTCCCCTGAAATTTAAACTGATATATAGTAATTTTTTTAGTATTAAGAAAAGGAAGCTCAATCAAATACAATGATAGTTGACCAGCTTCTCCCTTTAAGTTCAAGAGTTTGTTTTAATATGATAAGATATATAAGCGGTATGATATTATTTCACAAAGATAACATCTCTAAATATGGAAATATTTTTTAGCAGTTACATGGTCTGTGGATGTAGAAGAGCTTTTCATTGTCCCAGTTGCAATCTCTTGCTTTGGCTCCTTGGGTTCCTTCACTAGAAGCTAAAATATCCTCTATTTCTACTGCATAGCTACATTAATGATCAATGAGTATTTAGGAAAGTAAAGGAGAGACAAAAACCTATTTTGGAGTGAATCTCAAGAAGTATCTTGTTAAATCATGGTTTTGCAGGACAGTGCCAACAGTAAACAGCAAAGGGAAAAAAGATTGGATTTACAACAGCCAGAAACACCCTATCAAGGTAAAAATCTACCTTCACCACAACAACCCTACTTATTTGTTTGCCAGAGCTATATTTGTAAAAGATGGAAGAGGAGCCATTTTAAATTATGTTCCCAAGATAAGCATATTCAAAACCTTCACAGGAAGATGATCCACCAGCACCTGATAGCCAACAACCATCTGTAAAATCTCTATTCAAAATACAGTAATCTTGCCTATGTAATATAAATGCCTGCTTGACAGAAAAGAATAATCTCTTTTTTAAGTGTTTTCTTGACAAACATTGAAGTTTCAAAGCATGGGGCATAAAAATGCTAAAGTGAAAAGTCCCCAGTGCAATAACAGGTTTTGGTTGTTTCTATCACCTAATCCAGAGACTGGGGTAACAGAGTACAGATAGACGCAGCTGTTCAATATAATTTCAGACTCTATGACTTTGACATTGATATAACAAAAGGTTTAAAACTATGAAATTATCACTCATATGTAGAAGATAATTTGCTATAAATCTCTCCCAAATACACTCTCCTTACAATTCTTTCTCCCTACTGGCTGGAGATCTGTCACTAGTCATTTCTCTTGTGTCGGCAATTGACAGTGGTGACAGCACTGGTTCTCATTTCCTTTTCTGTAAGGGAGGGTGGGGAAATGACAGAAAGAGGGAACAGCAAATGTAACATAACAACAGCATGTATTATTTTCCTTACATCTAATTGTGACTTACAGCAACATCATATTCTTCTCTTTTTATATGAGGATTTTTTTATATATATATAATTCCATTCCTCAGAGAGAATTATTATAAGTGTTCTTTTATACATGTTTGTGCCTAGACATAAAAGTAAACTCTGGGGGTACGTTTTGCAAACATTCTCCTAGAACACCATTAATACCCAGTGTTGGGTATTTTGAGAGAAAAAAAGACATAACCCCTCCTGGTTCTGTCATTAAGATGTTCTTTAATAAAATATTTCACCTGCTGAGATTTCAAATGAATCCTTAAAACTAGGGATCCTTCTTTGGCATTCTCTCTTAGAGAAAATACAAACATTATATAACACTAGCATGTAAAATTTTCCCTTTTCTTATTTTCTGTTCTGTTCCCCTTTTTGTTTCTACAGCTTTTCTAGAAATAACTTCTTTGTAGAAGATCCCCTTCACATCAGTGTGCTACCAGTGCTTATACCCCTGAAGCACTGCACTTCATGACAGTCTAGCTCAAATCAGCCAGGTGCTGCCCTAGATAGCAGTCTTTCCCTGTGGGCACACCCTTGTTTGTAATGTAGGCATGCGACCTACTTTAAAAATTCCCACCCACATGCACAGACACACTCACGGAGTTAGCCTTTTCCTTGCTGAAAGCAAGACCTTAAGGAAATATCCTCATTGAAGTATTCAAGTTTCTATTTGATAAGTAAACCAGTTGCAGGGGAGCCTGTAATTTGGCATACAGTAACCTAGCTCTCAGATATGTAGCCAGTAATGTTTCTGCTGTGTTTTTTTTACTAAGCCATAACCATCCTGTGATTTTTATTTAATAAACAAACCTCTGCTTCACTGAAATATTCCTCTTTCCAAGTATTCCAAGAGGCAACACAGCTCAGGTGATGTGGGAATTCACAGCCCTTTATGTGATATTTCTATAGAAATAGTATGATGTGGTGGGTTGACCCTGGGTCAGGTCTCCACCAAAGACACTCGATCACTGCCCTTCTCAACTGGACGGGAGAGAAAACACAACAAAAGGCTCACGGGTCAAGGTAAGGACGGGGGAAGATCACTCACTAATTACTGTCACAGAAAAACCAGATTCTATTTGGGGAAAGTAATTTATTACCAATGAAATCAGATTAGGGTAATGAGGAATAAATCCAAATTTAAAAAAAAAAACAACCTTCCCCCCGTCTTCCCTTCTTCCAGGGCTTTACTCACAATTTTCTCTACCTTCTTCCTTGCAGTGGTGAGGGGGGATGGGGTATGGAGGTTGTGGTCAATTCACCACATGTCTCTGCTGCTTCTTCTTCCTCAGGGGAAGACTCCTCACACTCTTCCCCTGATCCAGTGTGGCGTTCCTCCCACAAGAAACTGTCCTCCATGAACTGCTCCATCATGAGTCCTTCTCATGGGGTGCAGTCCTTCCAAAACAGACTGCTGCAGTGCAGGCCCCCCCTTGGGGTCACAGCTCCTTGCAGCAAACCTGCTCCAGTGTGGGCTCCTCTTTCCATGGGGCCACAGGTCCTGCCAGGAGCCTGCTTCAGTGTCGGCATCCCAGAGGGTCACAGCTTCCTTCAGGCATCCCCCTGCTCTGGTGTGGGGTCCTCCATGGGCTGCAGGTGGAGATCTGCTTCTCCATGGACCTCCATGGGCTGCAGGAGCACAGCTGCCTCACCATGGTCTGCTCCACAGACTGCAGGGGAATCTGTTCCTGTGACTGGAGCATCTCCCCCTCTCTTTCTGCGCTATCCTGGGTGTCTACAGAGCTGCTTCTATCACATAGTCTCACTCCTCTCACTGGCTGCAGTTTCTTCTGTGCAGTAACTTTTTTCCCTTTCTTAAACACATTATCCCAGAGGCACTACTACTGTCACTGATGGGCTCATCCTTGGCCAGGAGTAAGTCATTCTTGGAGCCTGCTGGCATTGACTCTATTGGACATACTGGAACCTTCTAACAGCTTCTCACAGAAGCCCCCTCTGTGGCACTGGTGTTACCAAAACTTTGCCGTGCAAACCCAGCACATATAGCTAGGAGAATATTTAAGAACCACATATACAACAGCCAATAGAACTCTGTTGTACTGGAGCTTTACTTAAAAAGATGAGTACAGGCAAAAGCAAAACACCTAGGAAAAGATGACATGGACTTTGAGACCAGCTTGCAGAGTATGTAGTCAGACATAATTTTATAGTAATATGAGTCTGGTCCTGCATGTTACTAAATGCTTTAAAACTCCTTAAAAAACGCTTTAAAAATCCAGAATAAAAGTCACACTTAAGTTGTGCTGCCAGTCAGCAAAGAGTGTGCAAAAAGGCAGTAGCTTAAGGAGATCATAGGTACTGTACAGGCCTTCAATGCTTCTGACCTCCTTACAAAGCAGTAAATTTCCTTCTACATCCTTAATCCTATATAATCCAAATCTCTGTAACAATGCCAATTTTATTGTTTTGATCATTTTCTTGGCAGCAATGTTAGAGCTGGTTAGCTGAAAATTGCTCTGTCTGAGCCTGCAAACATAAATACATTTATGAACTATAAATTATGTTCAAAGACATGTCATTCCTGCCTTCCCAGCACTATACAAAGAAGTCCATTAAACTCTATATAACATGGGCTTAATGCTATTTCCTTTGATGGCAATAGAGAAAAATGCTGGCCATATTCTCATTACACTTGTTAGGATTCTGATAAGCTGGGTACACGGTCTGACTACAGTAGTGCTATAGTGTCTTCCCATGCAATCCAGAGAAAATCAGTAAGTAAAATACCATGCAGCTGTGCAAGTTCTGAATCCAAAAATATGCGTGTTTTATGTAGTTAGGCTAAACTGTTAAAAGTTTTTCCAGCTAGGGTTTTGAACCTCCTTCTCCCAAGTGTTTTAAGGGAATAGCAGCATTGCCACCTCTAGCTGCACATAAGAAGCATCAATACAGGCTGAAGGACTAATGGAATGAGAGCAGCCTTGCTGAGAAGGACTTGGGGATACCAGTGAATGAAAAACTGGATATGAGCTGGCAATGTGCACATGCAGCTCAGAAAGCCAGCCAACCACCCTGGGCTGCTTCAAAAGAAACATGGCCAGCAAGTTGTGGGTGGCTATTCTGCCCCTCTACTCAGCTCTTGAGAGACCACATGTGGAGTACTGCATCCAGCTGTGGAGTTGTCAGCACAGGAGAGACACGGACCTGTTGGAGTGGTCCCAGAGGAGGGCCACAAATATTGTTAGAGTGGTGGAAAATCTCTCCTGTGAGGAAAGGCTGAGAGTATTGGGGTTGTTTAATCTACAGAAGAGAAGGTTCTGGGGAGACTTTATTGCAGCCTTTCAATATGTAAAGGGGGTGTATAAGAAAGACGGGGACAAGACTTTTTAGCAGGGCCTGTTGCAATATGACAAGGGGTAATGCCTTTAAACTAAAAGAGGGTAGATTTAGACTAGATATAAAGAAGGCATTTTTTCTGATGAAGGTGATGAAACACTTAAACAGGTTGCCTAAAGTGGTAATAGATCCCTCATCCTTGGAAACATCCATGGTCTGGATGAATGGGTCTTTGAGTAACCTGATCTAGTTGAAGATGTCCTTGGTCATTAGGTGACATCTCTGAGCTTTTCAACACAGATGCTAGAGTGCTGAACCCCCCAAAATTCAATCCTGAAGCCTCTCTGAGCTGTGTTACATTACTGCCTTTGCATTCCACCTGGCTAGAACACTGCTAGATGTTTAATTATATTTTTAACACTGTTTTCTCTTTTACACGTGTGCTCTCTTCTTAGGATTTGGACAGGATTCCTGGAATCTAAAAATTCATCTGTGATGGCAAAAAATCCCAACTATTTATCCATTATCTTTCTATGTCCTTCTAGCTACCATCTGCCTGTGTATTATTTTATTTCCAAAACAAAGGATAAACAGATGATATTGTTCTTTTGCAATGTTTTTTTTTACATAGGTGGGGCTATGCTAAGCATCCTGTAATGAACACACATCTTGGTGCTCACTGCCAAGCCTAACTATGACTCTTCCTGTGAAATTTAAGTTACAATAAAATAAAATATTTAGCAGAAGATTTTAAATGCCAGGTTTCTTGAATGTTTCAATGTTTCACAGCAGGTCTTAGTGCCATAAAAGAGCGTACAAACTCCTTATTTGCACACACAAATATGAACAGTCAGCTATTGATGTTCTTGGCTACAGGACCACAAATGCACATTTAATGCATATTTATGGTATGCTGTCTGAAATTATACTGATGTATAACTATTTCATATTTAGATTCCAACCTAATGACGCAGAAATATATCATCTATTTGAGTGAGTTCCCTAGATCTTGGCTTTGGATATTTGGACATGGCCTTATTTATCTGACTTCTAGAACAGGTTAATAATGGGTAAAAGATCCAAAACAGTGGGCAGAACTTTTGGTCTACTGATTCAGATCCATGAGTTAAATACAGGGTAAGGAAAATAGGTATGCAGAAATACTGAGATTTCTTACCTTATTCTGTCCCTGAAAAATCATACAGCAACAAAATGGTCTATACAAATTATCATATTATATACCAATGTATGTATATATACAACATTTCTAAAGGCATGTGCCATACAGAATTAAATTTGTACACAATACAGGAAAAAAAAAAAAAGGTGAAAACCTCTATTCTGATAGCATAAACAAGTAACATAGTTTTAGTTAAAATCATATTCACTCAAGAAGGGGACAATCATACCAGATGAGAGATTTCTCTGCTACTGGAAGATTAACAATTTGGGGTTTTTTAGTACACAGTGTTATACAGTGTTACACTACAATTAAGACTCTTCAATATTGCACAACATTACAAAATTTCTCATATCTTGAATATATTATTTTGGTTATATTTAAGGTATAGAGCACTTTCTATTACTGTTATTATTTATTTCCAAATTTTTTAAAACTGCTTGAATGTAAACACTGCAAAAATACCAGTATCAACTTCAGCTCCCTGGCAGTTTTTATGTTTCCCTGCCCTTAATTTTAATATTGCTAGACATTTTGCAGTTGTTTACTTTTGTTTGACTTTCAAATAATCACACTGTATCTTTTGCCCATTTCTTCAAAAAAACACTTCACAGTTTTTGTCTGTTTATTTACAGTCTGCCCATAATACTGCAAATTGTGGGCTTACGGATTGTTCACATTTCAAAGTGCAATTTCAGCTCTATCATCATAGATGTTCAGCCTCAAATTACCAATTCATTATATTTCAATATCAACAAATGGTCAAAAAACAATCAGTCAGTCCAATTCCATAAGCAATATAATCTCCACTACATCTCTACATCTGCACACATGCAAGCACACATATATTGGTTATGCCAATGATTTTTTTCTCTATTTCCTTCTGGAAGCTAAGAATGCTTTTCATAAAAATGATCCCCAATGACACAGCATTCCTTCTGATGCAGACCATGAAATCTTGAGATAGCTTAGCTACTATTTTTGACCCTCAAGATCCTCTAGAGTCACAGGACACTCTGGCACTGGGCTATTATCTTAAATACACTATAAAGTACTGTCACTGTAAAATGTCTGATCTTCAATATTCTATGCTGAAGACATTATCTAAGCTGTATATTAACATTTTGCTAAACAGTTATGTGATACTTAGCTAAATAATTTCTTCAGTCTACTCTACAGCTGCTATCTAACCATAATATGCAGGACTGCCAACTCACAACCATGAAAACCAATAGAAACAGTAGTCAGCCTTATCTTTTTGAGACCAGAACTGCATTTTCACCCTTATATTATCACACAAATGCTAGAGACAGCTTGAATCAAGTTGATTATTTTATTTTTTTCTTGAAATATTAATGGACAGTGTGTTCTTTACTCCTTCATGCAAAGTGCGACGACATGCTATTAAGTAGTTTTTGCCTCTGAGGTGGACTATTTTCAGCAGCAAATTAAGTGAATATAGCTTATAGCTTCTATTAAAGGCTGTTAGTAGTTAAAACTTAAGTTTCAACTCATCAAAATGAAAGACACTGGTGAAATCCTGGTCACAGTCAAATCAATAGCAATAACCTCATTGACATAAGTGATATCAAGTTTCTAGCCGCTATGACGTACAAAATGGCTTTCATTAAAGCTGCAATAATTATAAGGCTGTTGATGATACCAAATCCTAAATTCTTTATTCAGATGGGTTGACATCTAAAGTAATGACCTAATAAGACTAAGCACTTCAGAATCCAGATTAACAAAAATAAAACAATGTAACAAATAACGTCTTACATTTATATCTATACTTTTGGACTTTAGCTACAGGCTACTGTAAGAGTAATGAGAGCCACAAGTAGCAGTTTAATGTCCTCTTTTCCTGTTAAAATGGTGAAGAGGCAGACAGATAAACACACATCCACAGACAGCCCAGGTGATCAGTTTTCTAACCAGCAGACATTTGCTTAGTGGGTGTCCTCATTTACAGTGTGTGGAATCTGGGAGCAGACCCCTGGAGGGCATTTCAAAAGTCAAACAGGCTTGGTGGAATGGCTGATAAAACTGTACAGAAACCAGCAGGTGATGCACAACTTGGAATAACTCCAAGATTTCTTCTCCACGGGACAAAAGAATTTAGGAACATAGCAATTAATATTTCTACCTGGAAGGATATGTGGAATGGATGTTTTTTAAAAATTACTCTGGGTTTATCTACCAACATAGTAGCTTTTTTTTTTTAGTTTTGATTTCACTTCTGTCCTACAGTAAGCAGACAACAGTGCATTACTTTTTTCAGATACGGGTTATGACCATTCATATTCAGGAGTGTGAAGCTTTAGCTGTGTTTATCTGAAATTGCTGACTTTCCCACTTTAAGAACCTAGCCCTGAAGTCTGCAATGGCATTGTCTCCAGCATACATATTTCTTACTCTACAGCAGACTGCACAGGTATGGTACTGAAGAGTGATTGAAAATGCGGGTTTTTTTTCTGGACAGGTTCTTTTTTCTCTGGATTTTCCTTAAAAGTCACCTCCATAGGAATGCATAAAAAGCCCCTGTATTCTCCTAGCAGTTAAGCAGGTGGTGACTTGTAATTGCTATGATTACTGCTATTGACTAATGTGCTGGTTTTGGCTGGAGTAAGAGTTCATTTTCTTTATAGTTGCTAGCATGGTGCTATGCTTTGGACTTGTGATGGAAACAGTGTTGATAATTCAGGGGTGTTTTCCTTATTGCTGAGTAGTGATTACAGAGAGTCAAGGCCACCCACCACTGAGTAGGCTGGGGGTGCACACGGAGATTGGTAGGGGCTCAGCTGGGACAGCTGATCCCAACTGACCAAAGGCATATTCCATACCATTTAGCATCATGCTTAGCATATAATGCTGGAGTAATAAGGCAGCAGTGGTGGAAGATGACACTTCCAGAGTGACAGTTTGTCTTCCTAAGTATCATTACATGTGATGGAGCCCTGCTTTCCTGGAGATGGATAGACATCTGCCTGCTGATGAGAAGTGGTGAATGAATTCCTTGCTTTGCTTTGCTTGCACACACAGTCTTTCTTTACTTATTAAACTCTCTTTAACTCAACCCCTGTTTTTTATCAATTTTACCCTTCCAGTTCTTTTCCCCATCCCACAGGGGTGTGGAAGAGGGGAGCAGGAGGTGAGCAAATGGCTGTGTAGGGCTTAGTTGACAGCTGGAGTTAAACTGCAACAACTAGCTACATATTGTGCACACAGTGTGTCTGTGCCAAAACTTCCTATTATCCTTGTTATCCCTTCCTCTTGACATCTGAAACTTGTTCTTTTTTTAATCCTCCTATAATGCCACGTCTAAATTTTTAAGGTCTGTAGAGCAAGGGAGTTTTATGCATGGGTCAGCAAGTATAGTACCATTCTAATACCAAGTAAATGCTTCACCACAGGAACAGAGTCAGCAGGGGCTGTTGCGAAACAATAGGTACTCGGCAAAATTCAAGATGTCCCTTCTGTCACATATTGCCTCTTTCACGTACATAAAAACCTGTGTGTGCATGTGTGTTTGTATGAGTGCAATTTTTATATATACATATATACACACACACACGTGCACACACTAGCCTCAACAAAGCTCATTCTCCTAAATCTTGCAACAAAAGTGATAAAATATGATAATAATAATCTCATTGGTAGTCAAAACAGTTAGCAGGCTTAAAACCCTTTTGGAAATCTTTACTCAAAGACTGAATTCTCAGAGTTCATTCTGGCCTTTCCCATCCAGAACACCTGACTAAATTCAAATGAGTTTATATATATTTCCTTATACAGCACTATCCTTCATCTAGGCTAAAATCCCTTTATTGCTATTGTCAGGGAGTTTCAGATATGAATATTTCCACTACAATCAATATGAATAAGGAGCTCATGATTTGGCTCAAATAAAAATAATCTTTTTTTTATTTCTGTTTTTTTACATCTCCACCCTGTGATTCTCCATCACACACTCCTGTCCAGTGGCTGTAAAACATTGCATGAAGCACCTAATTAGTCATGATTTAATGCAGACCACATTAAAAACAATAAAGTAGAATGCAATATACCAGAAATAATTTCATCCTTTAAGCTACAGCTATCATTTAATGTAGCATATGGCTAACAGAACTGGAGTAAAATGCTAATTTTCCCTCTGCTGACTTTTTGCAGAGTAGCAGGGACAGCAATAACCTGTATTCAAAGAACACAAGGGACCAACGTGTTTGGTGGTGTAGCTCTGCTTATACAAGTCAAAAGAAGATGGGTGAATGAAATCACCAAATGAAATCAGTGGCTGAATCCTTATTAGCAACTAACTTTATGATCACTATATGATAAATATAATCTTTCTGGCTAGATTTTTTTTTTTTTTTTTAACAAAATGATGGACAATTTGTGGTAATTCTGAAGTGTGCTATGAAGACATTTATTCAGTTCTATTGCCTTCCTCTTCTTTCAGATTTTTCAGATAAAGAAGTACATTGGTTGTGAGTTAAATTTACTTTAAATTCATGCCTTTCATCTGATTTTATGATAAGCATTGATTTTTATTCAGTACCTACGGTGTGGTTTCAATAAAACTAGTAATGAACATTGTTGATGCATGTTATTTACCCTTTAATCTTAATTTTACAGCTTTGGGACTTTACTGAAGACATGTGCTGTGTTAATAAAATTCCTGACTTGCTCATCCAGTTCAGTTGTCAGGTATGGAAAGGTTCCTTTTTTTGCTAGAGTAACTTAAGTTTACATCCTTACACTGGGGCGTGCAGGTACTTTAGAATAGAATGTGTTTGTTTATCTACTGTTTAACTTTTTCAGCTTAGAGAATTGTTCTTTATTTTGAAGTCTTTCCCAGTTTAGAATCCAGATTTCTAGAGGTCATTTATGATCCTTGAACATCCATTATCTTCAGGCATTGGAAGATTACAGCTGTCATTTCCAGAAGTACATATTGAGATATTGACTGGTATTTTTTAGTCTAATTTTGTTTTAAGAAACTGTTTAATACAGTACTGTCCATCAAATGGGTATAGAAGGTCTAAATATGAAAGATAATTTGAAAGCAGTCAGTGTGAGTATTATGTCACCTACCAGTTATTGAAAGCATTCTACATGACATATGTTCACGTTTTATCAACAAAAATACTGTATACTGCAATAAGTACCTAATGAACAGGTTTTATCCTCATTTTCTAAGAAAACAAGTTTGATGTAATGATCTGTCTTTGTATGTTTATGTTTCTCTGTCTCTCCTTCTATACCTCACCTATGAAAAACATTTTTTAGCTTACTGGCAAATTTGAATATATAAAGGCAAAAAGACATAAAGATAGCGATGTATACATACACACAGTTGCGTGCATGCACATAACAATGCAAAACTTGGTGCTGTACTTTTTTTGGCTTCCAATTTGGATTCCAACATGTATGTATTACTTTAATGTGGCAGGTAAAAGTCTTGTGATTCTGTAATTTCTGTTTTTACTATTGTAACACTAATGGAAACAAATTATTCCAGAAAAAAGAAACCAAAACCAAAAAACTTCCCCAAATACTGATGTGGACAATTTTGTTCTTTTTTCTTTTGTGGTTTTTTTTTTCCTTTTATTCATTCTTTTGTCCCATTACAAGGTATTGATCTGATTGTATTACTTTTGTCCTTCATGAGCACATCTGAAACAGAATAATCAAAGCAATACTCTTATGTCAGATAAAAAGAAAAGGAAAAAGAAAAAAGCTTTGAATTAAATTAATCATTTATTACTATTTCAGTAATAATTTTCTTGGCCTTGAAGTGCAGTTCAGCATAATAAAAGGGATATGATGTCTCGAGGGAATTTAATCTGATTCTTTTTCAACAATGAAACTATTCTGTAAAATTTTAACTAAGGTAGTAAAAGTTTCATTTCAGATTAAGCCAGGGAAAGCACTAAATCTTCTTTTCTCCTGCAGAGGAACAATCCAGAAGGAGGATTACCAAGACATTCAATCCCTATATAAACAGATAAAGGGATGTGTGTGTGGTGTATGTGCATATATATATATATATATATATATATATATATATGTTCATATATATATGAACTTTAATCTGTTTAATAGAAACATTTACTACCTCAGTTTGGGCGTAAAAGTGGAGCTTTTATTGCATGGGACAGAGTCTTCTGTATGTATTAGCATAGGGCCTACAGCTTTGCTTGAGTTTGAAATGGAATATTTTCAAAAGATGGTGAGACATAGGCTCTCTTGGGAACAGAAGTGTCTTCACTTTCAGAGGAGCTCTCTGCCAGCCTTTCTGTAGCTGTAATGATCTCCAGTTATTGAAGAAAGTAGAATTAGAATAATACTTCTGTAATCATTTGGCTAAGATGGACAGATACCCTGATAACACTGATACCCTGATACATATATATGTATATATATGTGTATATATATATATTTAAATTATAATTTAAATTATATTGTCAGGCCAATAACTGAATGGCTATTCAATATTATTAGTAAATTATCATCATTATTGGTCAATTCTTACAAAATGTTCAATAATCATTGTTTCCAAGTGACGTATTTGCAATTCAACACTTCTACAAGTGTTCTTTTCTGAGAAACTAGACAATTACTTAAATCCTTCAGTGGAGGTGAGACCTTTTAAGAATCTGACACTGTTATTCAAAAACATTTGAAGGATCTTCAAAAGTGTTACTGGCTCAACTCTTTTTTCAAGGCCAGATACGTTGCGTTAGGTTCAGTTAAAGACTATAGGAACATTAAATACCTCTAAACAGTCTGGTGTCTGAGGTTTATAATAATCAAAAAATACCTGAATAATAAGTCTTGATTGAATTGCCACACAAAAAATGTCTAATGCTCTTTGAGATACCATGCTGTATGCCACTTCAGAACAGTAATATAATTGGATATATCAGTCACATGAAGAAATAAGATTTTGATGCATAATTTGGGGTTCCACAGCCTGGGACAGAATCTCACCACTTACACCTTGATAGAATTAACTGTACTATTAGGTTTTCAGCACAATACCCTCAAAGAAATTGTACTGATGTCTATCAACTATGTCAGCTTTGCCAAAAGCTAGCACCACAGGAATTATCTCAGACTAGTTGGCTACCATGTTGGGATTAATTGCTCTATTTCCGATATTAAAACTGTAGACATCTGCACATGAGCTAGTAATTATAGTGGCAATAAGTACTCTAATTCATCTTACCAACAGATGCAGGCGTTAAGGCCTGTGTCTTAGAAGGTCTTGGTGTTGTCATTGGTCTATATTGATAGGGTGGCCAACTTATCTATAGACATCTAAAAGATGTCTGATAGATCCTATCTACAGCAATCGTTTACTCTTGAGAGACTTACATGTATGTCTAATCTTTTTATGCTCAAAAATGTAGGTGCCTATGTCAACTGTGTGGCCTTTAGTTCACAAAAAATATGTTTTAACAGGAATTAGAGCCTAAGTTTAACTGACTATGCCTTAAAGTATTGACTACTAAAATCTCTGTTATATGTACAACCTGGAAAACAAGCATAAAATAAAGAATCATTGGCTATGTCTTGCTCAGTCAACCAGAGGTAGAATTGATGATGTCTGTAACTACTAAATAAAAGAGAACTGGGGACCTATCTATCTCTCCTCATGCCAGGTGTCACAAAGTTACTTAAGAATTTATATTGCTTAGGGACATACCTATTCAAAACTGACAAGAGAAAACTGGGGAGGAAACTCAAGTACTTGATTCCTCACAATATTCACTTTTTGTTATCTATCTCATCCCATGGCAACGTTGTGAATATCTGTAGCATTCTTTTTCTCTCTTTCTGAAGGCCTAGCAATTAGCTAGACAAGTGTGGATATAAACCTATTGATAACTACTTAGCCTCAGGGAGAGAGGTTGGTCTTTGAGTCTTCTACTAAGCAATGTAGGCAAAGAACCATTTATGTTTTTAGTCCATTTTTTTTTAATATAGACTAGAACATTAGTAAGGCAGTGGCTCCTACCGGTCTTCTGTGAACGAAATGTCTCCAGGGAAAAAGACTGAAAACGATCTTCTACTTTTCTTAACAGTTACAGAAGGTTATACTTAAAAAATTTTCACGTAATTGCCCAAAACCATGAGATTTTAATTCTCTTTCACTGATGACTTTACTTGACAACTTTACTAGCTGCCAGGGAAATTTTCTCAGGAAATTCACCAGCTTTTTTTGTGAAGAGAATTGAAAGGATGAACAGTATAATATTTGAATATAAATTACAAGAAACAATCTATTTTTTTTTTTAGATCTTCTGCTTTTTTGAAATTCAGCACTTACTTACACCCTAATTCCACAGATGTATTGCTTTCTCATCAGTATGAGTGGTTAACTAGCAACTGTGCTATGACAGTTCAAAGTCACTTAACTTTGATGAAATCTTGCTCATTCTTACTATTTTATGTTTTTTGATATCATAGTTATGGTCATATTTGGGATCTATATTCCCCACATAAATGACCTCAAGGTCACTATGTTAATTTAGGAATACAAATATAAGAAGCATTGTCTCAGTACTTTCAAAATACAGTGGGCTCAGTTTTTTGCTATTTCTCAGACCTTCCTTTTGTTATACTTGTTTTCTGCTTTTGCTGTAAGCTGCTTTTCCATATGTTCATGCCCCCAAAAAATGTAATTTCAGGTATTAAACATCACATAATTTATCAGCTGATACTATATGACAAGTGCTTAGCTTGGCACATTCTTTAAAACAAGCAAGTGTGGAACTTAAGTAGTAGAAGTAGTAGCTACTGTGTTAGGTACTGAAATTATTCAGTAGCCAATAAAAAAATAGCACATGAAGTTCAGAAGGAGAGTGTGAATGTAAGTAAGTGTGAAGCTCCTTAGAAATCATGTGGTTAGGGATATTCTATCATTTTTGTAGGTACAGTGTTGGGTAAGAAAATTACATCTCAAGGTGCTTAATTTCTTACTAATTTTTCTAAAGCCTGAGTTCATAAATATTTTGTTATTTTAAAACTTTTGTAAACTCAGAGACTCACAAATTATTTGTTTTAGTACTTACCTATTACCTGATGCGGGTAGAAAGACTCACATCTGGGTTTATGTAAAATAGAACTAGGAGATGTAACATTACTTTCCTTTTGCAGTGTCAAGAACACTCAGGTCAAGAAAGAAAAGGTAAAAGTCCTTCCTGTATTTGTGTGGGGTTTAAAATGTATTTGTTTTTTTTTTTTAAAGTCCATAAAGAAAATGGTCTCAATACTGGACTGCTGAACAGTCCTTCTCTTTTTTCTTTTTTACCTCCATAACATTCATCTGTTCAAAGTAGAACACTTTTTAATAGAGAAAGAAAAAGTTCAAATTGCTCTCTAAATATTTTATCTATTAGGATTTTCTTTTGGAGATAGGGCTTAAATATCTGCAAACAAAGGAAGAACTGCAATATGAATATCCAATATAATCATTGAAGCCTCTACCCACTAGGTTATGAGAAAAAAGGGAGGTACTACTTCCTATTTCTGTCCCTGTTTAGAAGAGAAACTGTTAAGTGCCTAATCCCAGAGTGATATGCAAGACTATGAACCCAGAAGAACCCTAATAGCTTTATAGAGTCTTAGACTAAACTGCATTTTTATGAGCACTCCATATTTCTTACGTTAGATGGTTGGTACTTCTTTATGTTATTATTTTCTATACCTTATTCTAAGGTACTCAAATTTTGTAGAGAGGTTGAGTCTGCTGTTGAGAAAGTTTGCGTAGTTGTTCAAATACCAAATCCACTTGACTTTTAATTCTCAGAAAATGGATGTGCAGAAGGCACAGTTAAAAGCACCTATCGATAGTATGAGTAATATAATCATTCATTAAGGATTCTTCATACATGCAATGAAATACCAAATGCTTCATTCTCAATTAATATGTACTGCAAATTCATTTTCATGAGCTTTCTTTTCCATCCATCACTGATTTAACAATGTGCAAGTGTGTGGTGCCTCTGCATAATTACAGGTGTTTCTTTCACGTTTACAAGACAAGTTATAATTAATATGTAAATTATTTTCTTTTTCTGTGTGAGAGAGGCTTGTTGGTATTTTAAAGAGCAATGTGTGAGCTATGGGACAGTGGCAGGTTACATATAAGGGGAGTTCATTTGTGCATGTGCTGAGGGAAGTAAATTACAAGCTTCTCTGTCCCTTAGTATTAACGAAATTGTGCAAAGTTATGCCCCAGGAGGCAGCTTCAGAAATAGCAGAAACTGAAATGTAAATAGAAATACGAGATGGGAAGAAAGACATAAACAGTTGCCCAGTAGGCAAGCACAGTAGCAAAATCATACTGGAGAGATGGGGGTGAGGGGTGGTGGAAATCTGAGGAAAAATATCAGATGGGAAACAAAAGAAACAACAGTGTCTGTGTTCTGTTCTTCACATTTTTAGATGTACATCGGGAGTGGAAACTGGAACTCTTTTGGGTGCAAAAGAGAATAAATGGGAGGTGAGGTGAGCTTAAACAATTATGTGAGAAATTTCTCATGTCCATGATTGTGAGATACTCTCAACACCAATTTTGCCTTTTCTAGAAATTTACTCTCTCACAACTTCAGTGAAGTTCCTTTTGGGAATCTACAACCCAGCAAATGAACACTTGAACATTATTTTCTCCAGCATTTTATTTTGTTCCTATTTTTGCTATCTTAACTATTTGAACATAAAACTATATCACACTGTCTTAAGTGTGCCAGTTGAACAAGTTTTTAAATGTATATACTTTTGAGGGTCATACAGCTGTTAGCTTTAAAGTCAAATCTGCTACATGATTGCTGCATGCTTCATTCTTCTATGATGTAAGTGCCATTTTCCTGAGATAAGTGGAGTTTCATGTCTCTATTGTGCAAGAAACTCCACTAGTTGGACTCCTGTGCCCACGTAAAGCCAAAGGTCTGATGAAAGTCTTCGTTAAGGAAATTGCTCTGGAGCTAGGAGGGGGAAATTGAATTGCTCATATGAAAGAATTTGGTTATGAGAGCTTTTCCTCAAGCCACTTGGGCCTGCCAGGGTTAGCTATCAGAGCTATCAAGGTTTTAGCGGTTTTAATGTCATATAAACCCTGTATATGACTGAAGCATTCAAACCTTTTGCTCAGCCACAATCCTATTTGTATAGATATGAGCATTTTTCATAAGCAGAGAATATATTCTAGTTGTGAGGCTTCACTACTGAGCATACAGTTCAGAGCTTGTCTGGTGAAAAAACAGCTGCTTCACAGGATTACCATGAAAATTACTTTGTTGCAAAGACTGGGAAAAGACTATGAGTATTTAAGCTTCACTATATAGTCTGAATCACTCTCAAATATCCTTTTAAGAGAAGGCATACCTGGACAGTACCTTAAGTGGGCTATAAGGATGCTGCAGAGAAACTTTATTAGGGACTGTAGTGGTGGGACAAGGGGTAGCAGTTTCAAACTTACACAGGGGAAGTTCAGGTTAGATATAAGGAAGAAGTTCTTTACTGTGAGGGTGGTGAAGCATTGGAATGTGTTGTCCTCTGGCAGTGTTCAAGGCTGGGCTGAACAGAGTCTTTCATGACATGGTTTAGTGTGTGGTGTCCCTGCGGTTTTGTGTGAGGTGTCCCTGCCCATGGCAGGGGGTTGGAATTAGATGATGTTAAAGTCCTTTTAACCCTAACTATTCTATGATTCTATGACTAAAAACTCATAGCACCAGGAATTCACTGGGAACACTTCCTGATGCACTGAGGAAGGGAGGGTTTTTCTCCAAAGCAAGTTTACTTGTTACTTTTCTTAGAGACAGCCTACATACTCTCCTTAATTAAGACACATATTGGCTCATTTCTTCACTCTCTCAGAAAGGTGAATGCCTCTTCTTTAGAACAGTTGTCATCTTGTTACTTGAGTAAGCAGTTATCAAGTTATAAATCTCTTCCTCTTTGCACCATGACGTAGTGTACAGGACACATCATCACTCTAATTCTGGCTTTTATTTCTCATTATCAGAGATAGCATCACACATTTTATTTCTTGCCTTCATCTGACATCAGATTCAAGAAGTATTTATAATGACTGTATCTTTCTTCAATCTTGCTGTAGCAAAATTTAAAATTTGGGGGGGGTTTCATACCTAGATGTCCAGGCTGTTTACACTCTCAGTTGCAACATGACATTGAAGGACTATACATTCTGCCACCTGCATCAAAATCTTCCAAAGTACCATAAGAAAGGGGTTACAGTAGGTGTTACAATCACCCTTTAGTTTCATAGCTAGGACTCTAGCTTCTCTGCAGCAACTTGGAGGCCTTTAAATTGGTGTGCAATTACGTTGTTCACACTAAGAACATCAGTGGTTACTTTTGTAAGTTACTTCTTATTGTAGAGCATAAAAGAATCTCCTTCTGATGTAATTAGGAAAAACATTTCCCAGTTATGCTGCAATTCTATTCCACAAGAAGGGACTACAGTTTCAAAAATATTTTGCAATTACAATTGCATGTGTTTTTTTGTTTTTTCCAAGCCTTTTCTCCTCTCCCCCCCCTTTTTTTTTCTTTCTTATATATATATATATTTATTATCAACACTGAGTTACAGAATTTGTAGAATTCTTTTTGAATGGTTCCTTTAATAAGCAGAAAGCTAAGCTCTTTTCCAAATCTGTCTCCACATTTAGACTTTTCAATAGTCAATACTTTAGTCTTTTTGAGACTCAGGATTTGAATATTTCATGAAATATAACGTAATGTTATTATTGACAACCTATTTGGAAAAAAATACCTAGCTAATAGAACTGATGAACACAGTATTTGAAGTATAATATGAATCAGTAGAATTTTGATTCTTACTTAAGGTAAAATATATTTTGTGGGCAACATGCCTCTAAAATTAAAATCTGTAATTTCTAGTGTTCAAAAAGATGTTTGTCTCCACACCTGAAAATTAATTTTTACAAAATTAGGTAATACTTTTTTTTTTTTTTTAACGAAATTAGGGAAAAGGAATTGCTCTTTTTTTTTTTCTCTTTCTTTTTTCTTTTGGTCTGTTTTTTTTTCAGTTCCATGCTTTCCTTCTCTTCAGTATCGTTAACCAATATCAAGAGGGTAGATTTAGATTAGATATTAGCAACAATCTTTAGTGAGCGTGATGAAGTGCTGGAACAGGCTGCCCAAGGAAGCTGTGGATGCCCCATCCCTGGAAGTTCAAGGCCAGGTTGGATTGTGCTTTGAGCAACCTGGTCTAGTGGAAGGTGTCCCTGCACATGACAGGGGTGTTGGAACTAGATTATCTTTACTGTCTGTTCCAGTCCAAACCATTCTATCATTCTATGACTATGAAAATTGGACTAAGGAAAAAGAGAAGTGAAAACATAAAATACAGACATTGCATAAAGGAAGGGTGGTGTTTGTTGTTTTTTTTTTCATGACAAACATTAAAAAATTATATTAGTAGAAGTCAAATGATTTTTAAAAAATACCAATATCTTCATACACTTTTCTCATTATTAAGGAGAAACTGAAGAGAAGGCTTTCAGAACATGCATGCTTGTTTACAAAACCTCATCTGTACTCAGATTCAGCAAAAACTATCAGTTCAAAAGAAGATTCCTCCCTTTCATAGCAGGCATTTGTAAAGTCCTTAAGAAATTACTGCTGAAATAAAATAGTGTTTATTTTTATAAGTAATAAAATCTTAAACATAGATTTATCTTGAACAATCGTGATATTTGATCTCGAGTATACACACAGATTTCTGAAGCATTTTAAGCTGATCAGTATCTGAAAATCCCCAAACTGGGGAATTATAAACCAAAATATTATGAAAATTAAAATCATTTTAGCTATTTGGAATAACATCAGCAAGTATACTCTGCAAGGCTCTTAGTAAAAATGAGCATTTTAAGTGAGTAGCTACCACTTGAGTAATGCATGAGTTTTAGTTACTGTGCAGGATCAGGCTTTCATTGTCCAGGGTAATTTAAATGTGGTATAAAATATATAAGAAGCAATTGAAATTACTGGCATCTAGAGCAACCTGCTGCTTTTCAAACTCAAAAGAATTATATAAAACACCAAACATAAAGAATACCAGTTTTCATTTTGTACATATGATATATCATTGAGCTATCAAAGAAAAATGTAAAGAGCAGAAACAATTATATGGAAATAAAAAAAAACTTTTTAATGCAAATAACAAAAGTAACTCATATCCTATATAAAAGAGATTACTATGTGGTTTTGTAAATTAAAATCAAAATATGTGAATTATTTTTTTCCCCCCACACTTTTTTTTTGCACCCATGATCAGACAGTGTAAAACCTTAATGAAATGTCCTCAATTTTCTTATTAAAACAAATTCTTGTACAGTGTTTACACAAATTATTATGCAGTACTCCAGAAATTTCATTGATAAGTCCTTTGACATCTCTACATTGAATCTAATCTTGTTTTGCTGAGTTTGATCTACATAGGATGTAGAATCTCTAGATAGAAAACTTAAGGGTAAGACCCTGAGAGAGAAACTTTGTTGTTTACATAAGGTCACTAATTTCAAATACAGTCCATCTGGTTTTACCTACCTTCTTTGTTTTCTTCCTAACATTTTTTAGATGACAGTGACTTGCCTTCTTCAGGGTATTATTTAATATGTAAATGTTGTAATATTTTATATATAAATGTGTTCTATTAATATACTAGAATTAGTCATTAAAATCACAAACACTTTTTTTTTTTTATAATACAGCAGAATACAATACAGGGAGTAATAAAGAAATAGAAGCAGAAATCTTACAGTCTAAACTCTAGGCAGTCCACACTCAAAGAATTATATCCATGTCTATGCAGACTTGAAATCACCTCCTGACATGCAAAAAGTGTCTTGCCGTCATGCCACAACATAACCTGCAAGGAAACATTTTCTACCCTACTGTTGGAGCTGAGCTATATCAGCCAAGAAAGCAAGCCAGTCAGTGAAAGATTAAATCTGTCCAGAAGGTAATGGGTGGAAATTCTGCTCTCTTGACTCAGAGTTAATTTAATTGCATCTAGTAATAAATCTTGCATTAGCCTAACATAAAATGCAAGTAGGGGTAGCGGAGCTATGTTTATACCTAAGATCTGCTCCTTTTGCTCCTGAGACAGATTTCTTGTCATTAGCTTCCCATTTCATTCTGTAATTCTGATACATGTGGCTATACAATCTCAAGAGGAGAGTTGGCATTAGTTTTGTTTGAGATTTACATTTAGCCACACTCTTAAAATGTGGGTTTAGCTTTTTCTATGCCCGTATTCCAATATCCTGAAATCAGTAGTCATTTATGCAAAAGGTTATTATGCTCCAGTTTTTGGCTGTCATTAGCCAGACCAAACTCAAAACGGATAAAGGCACCTAACATTTCTTATCAATTTACTTTATAGTTATTAGGAGACTCTTGGACATGACAGTTATGACATTCCCCAGATGTGTTAAGGGATCTGACAAGTCTTTCTCTCCCTGGCAAATTAAAAACCTTAAAGTGCTCTTTTCCTTCTGCTACTCATCACTCATTTCAAGGGCAGAGCCACTTGATCAGCTAGTGAAACGTTTGTGAGGGGAATCAAAACAGGGTACTAATTCAGTAATGAAGCTCTCTTCATGGCTAAATAATTTTTTGCATCATTACAAGTGAAGGAACAATGCTGGAAGGATAGGGAAGATAGTCCAATTCACGAAGCACCGACACAAAAAGGAAAAAAAAAAGAAGAAAAATCTCAAACTAATTAATAAATTAAGCAGATTATATTATTCTCTCTCAGTCCTCAGAAACACCAGATTTATTTTGATCACTTCTTTGGTGGCCAGACCAACAGTTTCTACTGTTTTTAGAAATAGTAACATTTCAACACAATAGTATCCTAATGAGTGGGACTGTAATGCACTCTGAATTTCGGAAAAATTTGTGACTTCAATTTTGTGCGGTCAGTCCAAGAAATAACTTCACCAAGTGACCACATCCATTTTTCACTGAATCTATGGCTATATGTCAGAAGATTTAAAACCACGAAAATCTAGAGACTTGTGGGCTAAAATCTGCAGACATTTTCAAGCATGTTCATAAAGTTTCCTTTTCTATTATCTGATCTTCTGTGAGTTTCCCTGAAAGGAATAGCAGGCAAATCCATTGCTTTCTGTGTCCCTCCCACTTAAATCTATACTTAAAGTTCATTCTTTAGTATATGTCAGTTTTAAGATAAGCTTACAGCAGAACTTTAAAATATTGTTGAGTATCAATCATTTGGGGATAACTGGAATTACTGTTATTTTAGTAATTTATGTCTGGAATTGAGTATTTTAAGCCTTCTTAAAATATACAATTTTGTACGTCTGAAAAGGAACTATACTGGTTGCTATATTTCGTGCTAGAAACCAGATTCCTAAGAAAAAAATTATCTAGCATGAGTTCTTTAGCAGGTGCAGGTGCCCAGGTGTGCCTGAACATAACAGCCTGTTACAACCGGCTCTAATGAACTCGCAAGAGGACACATCTGAGCTCCTCAGCCAAGACTGTGGTACTTTAAGGAAAATATATTTATGAAGGGAAAAATGCTGTGTGGCAGTCAAGAGTGAGAAAAAAAGTGTGAGAGAAATAACCCTTTGAGAATCAAGATGACAGCAGAAAGGTGGGGAGAATGTACTTCAAGTGCAGAGATTCTCCTGGAGCCTGTGAAGGACCCCATGCCAAAGCGTCTTTGTCTTGATCCGTGAATTTGGTCATCCTATTATATCCCTGTCCTATTGAGGAGAATGAATGAGCAGCTGGGTGGGAGTTTTGCTGTTGACAGAGGCTAACCCATCACAATTCTTCATGGTTGACTTTTGACACATTGATAAACAAAGGGAATACCTGTCATCCTTATTTGTATTTTACACTTTATTATGAAATTTTAGTTCATATAGGCATATTTTGGTATTTCCTTTTACGCTATTTAAGTTCATTTTGAAGTTATGATCCTTCTCCAATATTTATTCTAAATTGTATGTACACACAAATCTTTACAGTGTTAGATAAATTTGAGACATTTGTACAGTTTTAGAACAGTTCTTGAAGGATCTGATAGCCATTATATTTATAGGAAACTGACAGTACAATACTAATTCTAAAACAGGACAGCTTTCCAAGCTCCTATTTGTATAGTTGTATATAAAGATATAGTCATCTGAACTTAGAGGAACAGAATTACTTTTTTGCTTTCAAGTTGGTAGTAATTGCAGAAATTATCACTGAGCTGAAAGCTGCACACTTACTATACAACAACAGTAGAATTCATACTTTGCTGAACAGCAATGCCCTCAAAATACATCTGTAACATTGTAATATACTGAAAAAAAAACCTTATCTCCAATTCCTATTCTAACACTGTAGGTAAGATCCCACTTCCTATTCAGTTGAAACTCCAGGTATAAACAGAGGGCTACCAGACTGATCAGGGAATGAAGAAGTTTTCATGCGGAAAAAAAGGAGGTTAAACTAGGTAAGCTGAAAGATAATATGAACTCTTCAAGGGGACTTCTGTATAAACAGTTCAAAGGAAGAGACACAAGGAAAAGCCTTTTTTTTTTTTTTTTTCACTACAGAAGGCAATATCACCATGAAATCTGGAAAAAAGCAGAACCTTAATGACCAGAGTACTGAGGTTCTGGAGTAGGTTTCCACTATAAATAAAATTTAAAATAATATATATATAAAAACAATAACTACCATGTTATCTGAATAGTATCTGAAAAGATTTATATGATAAGATAGCAAAGATTGGACTCGATGGTTCAGAGGTTTCTTTCTTTTCAACTCCTTTTGGGTTTATATTTTTTTTTAATTGGGAGTTCTTCATGTACACTGCCACATGTTCAGTCCTAGTGAGTATTAAACCCAAGAGCAGGGGTTCACAATCCTAAATTATTTTTTAAAACAGATTATTCTATCGTTAACCAAGGTTGCTCTCCATTCAAACTCAGATCAGTATGCAAATTGTATTATACTTTTCTGGTTTTTTACTTTAAACCACAATGCCTTAATTTAGCTAAATGTCAAGAAAATAGATTTATTCTCCTGGAAGGAAGATGGGTAATTAAATCTTCCATGAAAATGACTAAGTCTTACTGAAAAAAAAAAAAAAAAAATCTAGTGAGAAACATTTAATTGCAATTGACTGAAAGAGTGCTGCATTAAAGAATATAGATCAAAACATTTGGCATGCACAACTGAGATGGGCAAAAATAGAAAAATCTAGTACTTAGATAATAGGTAGACACCTACACAAAATAAGTAATCTCTATTAAGTTGTCTTCAGGCACATGACAACAAATATCATTAGGAATGACAAGGAAAAATTTCCGTGCCCTGTAACTCCAGTTTTCATATGATATGTGGCTTCTGCTAACCACTTCCTTTAAAACAAGTCTGAAAACAGGAGGAAAAAAAAAAAAATTATTGTTGGCATGATTTCACTTAATATTGCTATTAAAACGCCCTTCTGTTTCTATGGCATAATAGTAATATATTGAGTCTTCTGCACTTGTATTTATCCCCTTCTTTGCCTTTGCTGTTGGGCACTGTCAGGCTACTGCTGCTCTGGGAATTAGTTTACAAAGGCTGTGTTATTGCTATTCACTGAGCACCTTCCCACAGGGACCTTTAGTGTCACCTCAGTAATGCAACTAGCTGCCTCCAGTGCAGCGCCTGAAATCCAACGTTTATTTTTACCTTTGATTGGACTTCATTTTCTCAAGATGTCAGAAAACATTTGTAAAAGCTTGGCTTGAATTCTAAGTTTTTGTAATATTGCATATTCAAGCTGGAATCAGTTAAAATTTTTGGAGATCAGGGAGAAGCAAGAAGAGAGTGTTTCTGAAAGAAACCAAAACGAAACAAACCCAAAAACCACAAAAACAAACTGATGTGGTGTCGAAAATCCACTATGTTTCCTTTGAAATTCAACATGTATTTAGTTAAAGTAATTGTGTGCAGACTGGTTCTAAATAAAGCAACAAGTTATAATGCCCAAGGCAAAAAGCATATCAGTTTCCTCATTATTGCAGTGAGAGGAAAGCAAAGCTAAGTAAGGAGAGCATAGAAGTATCCTTTTTAATTTAATTCTGAGTACAGTCTGTATCAATTTTAAACCATTAAATTTAAACAACAGACATGGGAACCCAGCACTGAATTGAAACTGGGTATTTATTCCATAATACAGATAGGCATGCATATTCTTAGACAAGTTTTTGGATCAGTTGCAGTTAGTCTCTTCATCATGCCAGAAAGCAAATATTGGATTTGATTTTGGTTTGCGTACTGGTATTTACACAAATCTACATTTGAATTAAAGATGACAAAATACTTCTATTTATCAGGCAAGCTACTAATTTGAGTCTCACTAATGGAAGATACTTTGCTGTAGAGAGATGCTAGATAAATCTGGACAAGACAAAGTCAGGAGAAGTAAAGGATTTGTGTTGGTTTGGGATTTTTTTCCGCTCCTTTGGGTTGCTCATTTATTAGATTTGGATTCAACTGATTACAAAAAATTTTTCTATGGGTCTACATCACACAGGAAAACTGATACCTATATACGTATTTACTCCCAGTGGTACATAAGAGTTAGTGGCCATTAAAGAAATACTTCACTGCAACATTGACTTCATCCCAGTATTTCTTATATTTAAGATATGTGATGCAATACTGCACTTGTGTGCCTGAATAAGGATCAGGTATTTTCTCCCTTCCTCTGTTTAAAGGCACCTTTATATGGCTATAACATCAGTAAGACTGTGTCAACTGCACAGTCTCTTTCCCTATTTCAGTTTTCTTTGTTTCAGAGGGGAAAATCAGCAAGTGTGTTCATAGGTTATTTTGGACCTGCTCCATCCTACTCTGAATACGAAGATTCAGGGATTTCCTTACCTTTTCCGTAACCCATTCTCTTTGCAGGTATGTCATACAGAGAATCATGCAATGTCTTGCTTTTCTCTCCTTTCAGTGCAGCTGAGAATTAAGGGGGGAGGCGAATGATATTCCTGCTTCTACTTGTCCAAGTCAAGGCAGAGACAAGTGTCTCTTTATATTCAGAATACGCCCAGAGTAAGCTCTTACTTCTATGGGTAGAATTCATCTCACTTAAACACCTACTGTATGGGGAATGTGTGTGAACTTGATATGTAGCCTCCTCTTCCAAGGTGCAGTTCATCATTCAAAAGTAGTTGACTAAAATAGGACAGATAAACCATGCCTTAGAATAACTTATTTCTCTGTTTCTTTACTTTGTCTATAAAAAAGTATAAATTACTGTCTCAGATGAGGACTTTTACACCTAAATAATACCAGTGTTAGGACAAATGAAACTCACCTTTATTTGTTCTTCATACTTTTCTTCACTGAAGCCAAAAGGAAATTTGTCATAATTTGTCAAATGTATAAATATTGCATCCTTTTGTTCAAAGAGAGACATAGTTCGCATGCCTATCCATAATGAAATGGTACTTACATAGTAATAGGGTTTTGTTAAGAACATATTTTTTTGACCACTTTGATGTTTGACAAAGACAAAGCCAATGTATACATTTTTTTTCCTGTTGTCCTTAATGAAGGTACAACATAGCTCTACTCTATTAATCTGTTCTAGATTTTTTCATTCCTTTTTTGATAACAGCAGTTGAATGGTCTACATGAATGTCTATTATTTTTGTTTAGTATAGACAAAAATGCCTGCCTTTCAGCCTGAAAAGTGTTGCTGTGGATTTATAGCACAATATATAAAAAAAGGAATAATTTACAGAGGTGTTTTGTTCCTCTGTGGTAAAGAACACATCATTTCAGCCCCCAACATGGAAAGGTCTAAAATTGCACTTCTTAATACATGCAAGTTCCTCATAGACGTATCATTTTTTTTTTTAATGAATTCCATTAGCTTTTTTATCAAAGGCCTGCAGGTGTTTTGATGTATTCAATAAAAGATCTATATAGCAGGCATAGTGGCTGCAAACATTAGGAGGAATTGAGAGCAAAATTACTGAAGATATATTTCAATGCATCCCTTTGCTTCAATATGTTCAATGCTTAACTGTATATATGTTGCTTTTTTTCAATCCACAGACGTCTTAATTAACACCTAAAGGCTCTTTCATGTTACATGGAAACCTTACATATGCTCGTTGTGGAATTTTGTTTGCATTATAATGCAAGAACTCATTTTACATTAACCTCAGCAATAACCAACATATTATTGCTCATTTCCATTAAGTCAAACCACCTTGCTACTAAAGAAGTCTAATGCTGCAGACTAATTTTGTATGATTTATTAATGAGCTATTTATAGTACCAGGAGTGTTCTTAGGAGCAGTTTTCCTAATCTGTGAAGCTGGGTCATCCTGATATTAATGCAATATTTGTGATTTGCTTGGCAAAAAAAAATTAATTTTTCTGAGCAGCATTATCAAGTTGCAAATTTGTGCACAATTTCAAGACATCTAAACTTATTATTGCCCTCACGATTGCTTTCCAGAACATATCAAATAAATTTAGTATACATGAGGAGCACATATTACCTACATACTCCATAAACATCAATACATGAAACATGCCTACCTAGAACCATCTCTTCCTCTCAGGCTCATATAGATCTGCTCACTACAATGGAATTCTTTCTAATTAACTCCTGAGAAAAATAAAAACCTTAATGTACACATTAAAAAGGAATGTATTATTAATGAATAATCTGTCATCTGTTTAAACTCTGTCTTAAACAGATTTAAGGTCTTCAACTTCATTTTAAAATCACAGGATACATTCACTTACGTGAGGTGTACATGAGTAAAAAAAAATAATAGACAATACAGATTTGCAGTGAAAAAGAAGGATTCACAGCTGTGAAAATAATGAAAAATGACAAATTATGAGTTATTTCAAATACAATTCAGTCAATTCTAAAGAATTTCCATAAATGCAGGCTAGCAGGTATTAGGACTCAGTTCTATGTTCTACCAAGTTTCTCTTTGACAACATTTTTAAAATAACAGACAGCTTCCCTGCAAGAAGTGTAGCAGACTTCTGTTTGAAATAGGGGATATCTACTGGACATGGAGCTTATGTCATCTTCCCTCACAGTCTGCTATTATGACTAGTTAACCAGCTTAGAAATCTACTATGGTTCCTTTTCTTTAATTTTTGTCTGTTTCAGCTGCCAGCACTGGTTCTAGTTATTCTTTCTCTCGTACATTAAAAGGCTTTTTGTACCAGATATTATCTTCTTAGATACAGAAGATAGGCCATAGACTATTTTAAAATAACATATATATACATGTACCATAACAGTAAAAATATATAATTTCACATTTTTGATGTTTCGAACACCAGTGTTTTAAAAACTTGTCTAGATTACCTTTAAAGATATACAAGGAAGTTAAAGATCACTGTAGAAAAAATAGTGACAAAAATATCATACAAAATAAAAAGAGAAGTAATTTGGCTTTGAATTTGAGTTTTGAATTTGAGTTTTTAAGCTGTTTGTAGATTGGACTGGGCTTCTCAAAAAATGTGGTTGGTTTGTTTTTTTTTTCAGTACTTTCTTTCTTTGATATTTCTTAGCTGAAGAAGTAAGGGATTTGATTTTCAAATTATTCGATTTGTAAAAATTTTTATGGTATTTATAGGTAATATATTTTTATATGATCCTTGAGCCCTATATTGTCTGTCTAAGTTAATTATGTTTCCTAGAAGTGCTATTAATCTTGACAAAACTTAAAAGGATATGAGTCTAAATGCTTATGTGGAAAATGTGTGGAAATAAAAGTTTGCAAGAGAAAGAGTTTTGATTTGGGTGATCACAGATAGGTGTTTAAAGTTATTTAAGATGATGGCAGTCCTTGGGTAATGGTTGGACTTGACGATCGTAAAGGTCTTATCCAACCTAGTTGATTTTATGATAGTAAGGCCTTCCTCTGCTAGTCCAGATGGGTATTAATTTTCTGTTGATTGGGTGGTATCATCTAGTCCCACATGGTAGCTCAGATTCATCTAAAATGAATTAAATAACTATGTGCGTAACCAGTGTTGAAATTCTAGATGGCTGTAGATTGGTTAGAAGATTCTTTGATACATATTTCAGTATTTTTATTTCATAGGCTAGAAGTCTTTGAAAGCAAGATGAGACTGTAAATGTGAATTTGACAGGATTCTTATATGAAGAAAAACATTGCTTAGTTATTAATATTTTTCATACTCTCAAATTTTTGACAGTCACAAAGAAAACTAGAAAAAAGACTCAGAGCAGCCCCAGAGAGAAGGACTTGGGGGTGTTGGTTGATGAGAAAATGAACATGAGCCGGCAGTGGGTGCTTGCAGCCCAGAAAGCCAACCATATCCTGGGCTGCATCAGAAGGAGCGTGACCAGCAGGTCAAAGGAGGTGATCCCGCCCCTCTACTCTGCTCTCGTGAGACCTCACTCGGAATATTGTGTGCAGTTCTGGTGTTCTCAACAGAAAAAGGACATGGAAATTTTGGAACAAGTCCAGAGGAGGGCCACAAGGATGGTCAAGGAGCACCTCCTGTATGAAGACAGGCTGAGAAAGCTGGGTCTGTTCAGCCTGGAGAAGACCGCGTGGAGACCTCAGAGCAGCCTTCCAGTATCTGAAAGGGGCTTATAAGGATGCTGGGGAGGGACTCTTCATTAGGGACTGTAGTGATAGGACAAGGGGTAATGGGTTCAAACTTAAACAGAGGAAGTTTAGATTGGATATAAGGAAGAAGTTCTTTACTGTACCGGTGGTGAGGCACTGGAATGGGCTGTTGTGAATGCTCCATCACTAGCAGTCTTCAAGGCCATGTTGGACAGAGCCTTGGGTGACATGGTTTAGTGATAGGGGGATTGGAGCTAGATGATCTTAAGGTCCTTTCCAATCCTAACTATTCTATGATTCTGAAACTACTGTGAATTACTGCACTTTGAAAGTGATTCAACAGACAAGTGACAATCAAAAATACATCAGAAACTCACCTTTGTATGCTGTCAATTGGTCTTTAGTGTTTGCGATAATGTTTTTTAATTATGTTTCAAGATATGAAATATGTAGAGTCAAATACTAGTAGTAAGCTTTGCTTGCTGTGTTTTAATTCTTTGCTGATTTTAAGAGTGACATTATGCAGGTTTTTCAGAATTTAAAATACATGTATTAATATGACTTTCATGAAGAAAACAGATAGGTTTGGTCATTTTCAACATGATAAAGGAATGATCTATTATAGAATTTTAGAAAATGATACTATTCTAAGGAGAAACGCTTTATAATCCAATCTACAGATACAGAGCAGTGGAAAAAAGCGATCAGATTTTCCTATTCCCTTATGATCATGTGTAAAGGTTGGGAAATTGTAGGAATTAAGATCTGGATCATTTTGAGTGTTTTGGATAAAAACTTCGTTCTAATCCATCAGTCTCCTGTCTTATCAAAGTAGATCTCGACAGTGGTTTAATGCAAGTGTTGTGAATGTTGCTACTGTTCATTGTACATACTAAGAATGGAGAAAATACTGTAATTTTATGATTGGCATATAAGCACAATTCCATTTGTATGTATGCAAATATATATATGGGAAGGAAAGAGAAGTAAAGGGAAGCTTATGCTGCTTCCAATACTTTCTATGTAAACTCAGAGTAAAAAAACAGATCACTATTTCCATGAATGCCGGATAAGGGTTCTAGCTTTTCTTCTATGGCTGTAAAGAACAACCTGTATTGTAATAGGTAAATTCATGTACAACTGAAACTGAATATTGTTAATGATGTTCAGTACTTCAATTTAGAAAAAGGATGACAGTAATCAAATTCAGTTTAGAAATCCATTGAGGCAAAAAGTCAGTGCTGGTTTAGAAACTAAAATAAAATGTTAAATTACTGTTTTTCCAGGTTTCTGTAAAAATAAAAATGCAAAAGTATTTCCACTCAGGGTCATAGGGTGAAAAACTTTGGTGTTTTTTTCACTTTGGTTCATGCTATACAGAAAGGTGGAGAAGTTACCCAATCACACTAACCAATATATTGCTATTAAAATGTGAACATTGTACAGGTTTGTAAAATTTTTGTTGTGGCTGCTACAAGGTCTTATTTTAAAGGAGACTTTTGAAAAAAAAAACAACAAACTCAAAGCAACATGAACCCAGGGAAAAATAGGAGGGTGTTAAAAAGGAAAATATCGTTCAAAGGGGATGAGAAGTACCAGCTGTAGGTCATGTAAAATGACTGAGAGTTCACAAAATCTTTTTAAGGAGAAAGGCTCATGAGAATTAAGACATTTGGTAATCTACCTTCTAGCTTCTTAAGCAGTGAAAGCATTGACTGGGTCACGTCCAGTGTTTCAAAAGCTGTTGTTTCACTTTTTCTCAAGGTTAAATCGTTTTTTCAAAACCATGTTTATTCTACTTTTCAGTTCCATTGTCTTAGAATAATATTGAACAAAACACCAAGAATCCAACTGCGCCCTCAACGAAATGTCATTTTTCTTAGTTAAAGTTAAAATAAAGCAGAAGCTGAACATTCCCCAAAATACAAAGTACATACAAAAGTACTTTGCCATACTGTATTGATCTTCTTTCCAACTGCAATAATTACAAGTAAAAAATCACAACTAGGCATCCTAAAGAAGCTTCATACAGATATAGCAAAAAGGAGCAAAAAGGCCTTTCACAGTTTTCCAACAGTCTTGGAAGAACAGTCACACGAGTCTTGAAGGACAGAAACCTGAATGAAAAAAAAAAAAAAAAAAAGAAGGAAAAAACAAAGGACAAGAGGAATACAGTATTTCAGCATGAATATGCATATACTTTAGACTAAACAACTTTCTGCAATTTCATTGGAAAAGAATTTCATATACACATCATTTAAAGTTATTGAAGGAGTCATGAGTCTATAGTAGGAAATAAAGATTTGGTTTGCTGTTTGTCCATTTTCAAATTTCTCATGGTTTCTGCAATGAAAAAAAGAAACAAAAGCCTAATGGAAGAAAAGGAATTTTTTTTTTTTAAAGTCTTATTATCCCCCCCAAAACCCAGAAAATACCTCAAAGAAATGCTATGCATCTTAGACTAAGCTGTCTTTATTATTACGACTAAGTGCATAATTCGTTTCACAGTGAAACACAATATTCAGTAGTACCACTGTTCATTTCCATTTGACCTTTGTTTTCCAATGACTATTTGAGGTTCAAGGGAAATATTTTGAAAAAAGTTGTAAAATATCTTCACCAAGAGCACTTCTTTCCTTACTAAGAAAAGTGATTGCAAATGTGACTAATTACAAGCATTTATCATCTTCCTGCTCTCTCCTTTTTCTGTCCTTAACTACAATGCACTCATTTTTGTGATTGATATCTTCAAATTCATGTGTTTAAATGACTTAGTCATATGACTAAAATAAGTTAAGTACTTAATGGATAAAATAATTCATTGAATGTTAGATTACTATCATGATATGTTACGTGTGTTAAGTCTTACAATTTTTGTCCAAAGATATATTAAATTTTCTCTTGAAAACCATCTGTTAAATAAGTTCAGATACACTAACCTGTACAGAATAACTGTAAGTGCTATATTTAACATACTCTTTCAGTGTCATCGTAAGATTTTAAGGATTTAAGGTTTTAAAGTATCAATGAAGTGGCCCAAATGACCCAAATGACTCTGTCATCTTCTATTAGGACTGAATGGTGCAGGAATCTCCCAGAGAACAACTAGAACAGCTTTTTCTAATAGTGTTGCAGAATGACTCTGAGAGCAGGACCATAGAGCTCTGGAGGACTGTGCGAGCAAGGCAGGGGGTGGCTCCCACAGGTAACCGGAGACCAGACATGGGAGGAGAATGTGGAGGAAGCTGTGTGGGGCTAACCAATACTGTTGTGCCAAGAAGGAGTGGCTGAATAACACTCCTATATATGTGTGAACTGCGTCACAAATAAAGTAGAAGTTTGCTTATCACCCATATTGGGTTGGCCTGTCTGCTTCTCCTCGCCGCTTACAAATGGCGCCCGAACAGGGACACGGACTACAGAGCCCTGGTCGCTGGGGACCCAGATTACAGGGCCCCGACTAGCGGGGACCCGGATTACAGGGTCCTGACTAGCGGGGACCCAGAATACAGGGCCCCGACTAGCGGGGACCCGGATACAAGGCCCCGGCTAGCGGGGACCCGGATACAGGGCCCCGGTCACTGGGGACCCGGATTACAGGGCTCCGACTAGCGGGGACCCAGAATACAGAGCCCCGACTAGCGGGGACCCGGGATACAGGGCCCCGGTTAGCGGGGACCCAGATACAGGGCCCTGGTTTAACGGGGACCCGGATACAGGGCCCCGGTCGACGGGGACCCAGATACAGGGCCCCGGCTAACGGGGACCCGGAATGGCGAGTGAGCGGCGCCGGCGGCAGCAGCCGGGAAGCGCGGGCAATGCTGCTGCAGTGGCGTGACGGACCCAGGTGCTTGGACTAACCGAAAGGAGTCCGCCGCTGGGGCGAGCCAGACACTGTTGTGTCGGGAGGCCGATCCGGAGACCGAGGTTACAGGATGACCCAGAAGAAGATGATCCGGAAAAGGCTGGCCATGAAAATGGACCGAGAGGTAGCCCTGGACTTATTACAGTGCTTTTTATAAAAGCAGGGAACTGAGCCCTGAACTTTTTACAGCGCTTTTTACAAAAGCGGGGAATTGAGCCTGAGACTCTAAAGCAGCTAGCAGGTCTAGTGGCTGTAGGGAAGGCTAAGGGACTTTTTGCAGATCCTAATACAATATTTGAGGAGAGTGAGTGGCAAAAGTTTGGTGAAGAACTATTTGACTCAATGCTTAATGATGATAAAACCGCAAAGAAACTCGGTAAACCACAGAGAGAAGTAATGAACTGTATAAAAAGTTACAAGGCAGAAAACTGCCGCGGTAGCAACGGAGAAACTAGGAACAGACGTCCCCGGTTGGTTGAAACCGGGGGAAGATTACAACTCATTTCCCCCAACTCGCGGGAACACAGGGTTTCCCACCCCCCCTTCCTCTTCTCCCCCTCCATCAGAAGGTGCTGCGGAGGAGGTGTAACCCCCTGCTCCCCCACCACCCCAGTTCCGAAAGTAGGGATTTTGAAAAGGACAGAGAAAGTATATTAGAAAGTATACGTATGATAAATGTCGAGGAATCCGAAAGAAAGAGGGTGGTGCCTCGGCGCCAGATAGATTGCGGCGCCATTTTGAAGCACGCAGTAGAAAATAGGGATCATGCGCTAGCAGGAGATTTAAAGGAACCGCGAGCCTCTCCAACCCACTATGCCATAGAGTGAAAAAAAAAAAAATTAACTCTGTCACAGAGGAGCCAGGTCTGCAGATGGCCACATACCGAACGAGAGACATCTGATAAGAAAGACACAGCTGCGAGCAACGGAGACCCCGAGTTTGGCGCAGGATGAGACCCGAATCCCCTGAATCTGATCCAGATTTATATCGTCTGCTTCCAGACCCTGACTCTTAGTCTCCCGGGTCGGTCTGCTCAGACTTACTGGCCCTGGAGACGCTCAGTTGTAACAATGGGTAACCAAGGATGCAAACATTACTGGGGAATTTTCTGCAATGGGCATCTCTGCATATCCTGTGTTTACTACACAGCAGGGGGCTAAAGAGTGGGAAGCTCTTGATCTCAAAATAGTTCAGGAGGCCTGACAAACAGTGACCACGTATGCGTTAAAATCCTCTTATACTCAAGCTGTATATGTTATGATTTTTTCTTGCAATTGACAGGGGGAGCCCATACAGTTTCTCTGTGATACTCATGTACTAGAAGTTGGTAAATATAAGTATGTCCAGGTTTCTATCAACCCTTGGAGACCTCTGTAGATACTGCTGGCCACTTCTTCCAGCACAGGCTGGCCATCTGTGTCGGAATGAGTGTGCATTTTGGTCAGTATAAAAGCCCAAGCCTCATACGATGTGGGGGAGAGAGAGTAATGATGTTGCACTTAAACTGTCTACTTCTCAAGAACTGAAGAACTGATAACCTGGGGGAGGGGGTATATTTGTGTCCTCCTGCCTACAGGTCCATGGTGACTGCCTGCAAAGTTTGTCAAGCCTTGCCATGAGCTGGGCAGACGAATGGATAAACCTGATGCCTCAGCTACAGGAGCTGACTGTGATTACCCCAAGCAGAATGAGATAGAGGAAGAGAAAGAACAAATAACTGCAAAACATCACCTGGGGGCAACTGAAAAGTAGCATCCTGAATATGTGTGCTTGTAAAGTAGCTATTATTAGAGGTTGTGATTTTGTGTATAAAACCACCTGTCTTTACTAGCTAGTTGCTAATAAGAAACTGCACCTTGTATTGTATAGATTTGTCACTTGTAAAAGAGATGTTAGAGTATGGAAATTTGCAGTAGCTGCTAGAAAATGCTAAGGCAAAAGCTAGAAAAAATTTAATACAATGGTAGTGTTATAAAGCAGGTGATGGAACAAATTTAAGAGGGGGGGAGAATCCCACTGGTAAGAAATTTCTTTGGCTAGTCCCTCACTGCCATCAGCATCTTCACCATGCTGCTGCACCCTGTAATAGTTACTCTGCTAATGTAAATTTGTGTGTGCCTTGCTGTAGTAGCACCTTGTTACTGGATGAAGCAGGTGAAACTGTGCATTGACAACAAGGTGCAAGGACTGAGGCTGACCAAATGCCTGCTACCACAATCAAGGGCAAGACTGGGTTGGCTTCTGTGTTTGCCACCAAGAAGAACCTTTAGCTCTGCTGTTGGCTGCAACCCAGCAGGCATGGAGGGGTGGGGACACATGCCATGCCAGACCTTGATGTGAAGGATCAGAGAGCTATACAGCCTGTTATCAGAGAGTCATACAGCAGAAAAAAGTGGCAGGCCCAGGCAGCCTCTAGTTGGCATATGTTGGAAATATAATCTAGCCCAGATCCCCTGCTCAAGTAGGGTCACCCAAACTGTATATAAAACATAAAGGGGAAAGATGTGGAGACAGTGTTCTCACAGGAGAATGCATAAGTGGTACATAAACTTTGAATAGTCCTGAAAGATACATCAAGGCCATGGGAGGCCTGAAGAAGCTTAAGCAAGCAAGATACGAGGCTGGAATTCACCAAGTTAATGAGAACTGTGGACTGTTGGCAAGCTTTCAAGGTTGAGTTCTCACACCTGTGTTTAAACAATTATATGTTAGTCACTAAGGGTCTTCAAAACATGTGTCCAATCATAATATGCCAAATCACTGTAAGCGTTTCAGCCGGGGGCCTTGGCTCAACTAAGCAGACTGGGTTGCTGAGTTGCTAAGCAGACAATTCTACATCGAAGGCAATTCCTGATTTGTTTTAATGTTGACTCTGTAAGACATGCAACACTGCAGAACCTTTTGTTGTTGGAACAGGGACATGGATGTGAAGAGTTTGATGGAATGTGTTGTATGAGTCTCTCTGATTATGCTAATTCGATGCACGCACAGCTGAGAACCCTGGCTCAGCTTACCCAGCAATAGTAAATGAACAATATCCTAAGAATAACTAGAAGGTTGTCTTCATGGGGCATTACAGGTTGAGTCAAACACTGCGGTTTAAAGTATTGCACTTATGTATCATTGTTAAGTTAATCATCGTAGCTATTAGACTTGCTTATAGTTGTGTGATACAACAGGTGAACAGAATAACCCACAATGCCTTGCTCGCACAAAGAAAAAGGGGGGAATTGTTGCAGAATGACTCTAAGAGCAGGACCATAGAGCCCTGGAGGACTGTGTGAGCAAGGCAGGGGGTGGCCCCCACAGGTAACCGGAGACCGGACATGGGAGGAGAATGTGGAGGAAGCTGTGTGGGGCTAACCAATACTGTTGTGCCAAGAAGGAGTGGCTGAATAACACTCCTATATATGTGTGAACTGCGTCACAAATAAAGTAGAAGTTTGCTTATCACCCATATTGGGTTGGCCTGTCTGCTTCTCCTCACCGCTTACATAATGGGTAGTTCTTTCTTTTTTATTTGGGTTTGGGTTTGGTTTGGTTTGTTGTTTTCTTTTTTCCTTATCTCTAACCTGAATCACTATATAGTCATAGCACATTTGGTATCAGTGCAAAATCTTATCTTTCCCTTATTTGGAAAAAAGAAAGAAATGGGACTAGAAGCTCTGTTAATGAATCAGAAATTCTGATCAAAATTAATTATCGATGTGAATATAACAGGAACTAGACAAAGAAAGATATGTCTTGGTAAATGTTACGGAAAAGAAATTGGAATTTGCAATTTGGTCTAAAACCAAAACAGATATTTGATCCTGACTGAATCCGAATCTCTTTATAGGGGCCACCATCACTGAGGAGTGGAATTTAGGTATGTATTTCATGCATAGACTTAAAAAAATACAGTGATGATGACACTTTGTATTCTGTGATGCATTCTACACACTTGAGTGTCCCCTTTTTGGTTTGCCTCTACTTTATAGTATCCCAGTGTCAGGATTTTATTTCATAGCAACCATACTAAACCAATCTGTTGAGATTTTTTTTCTTTTTCTTGTTAAGATATATGAGAAATCTCCAGTGCAAAACTCCCAGTAGTGATGTATAAAGTTCATCTGTATAGTACTAAATGATGATAGATCTCCAAAAATTAACATATTTGTATGTATTATACTAATTATCTTTAACTTCATAATTGCAAATGTCTTGATTGTTTAGTAGACCAGAAAAGTATTTAATCAAGTGATTATTGTCTCCTTAACCAAATTTTTTTATTGGGTTAAAACCTTATTCTGATTTGAATTATTTTCAGGACCTCTGGAGGTTTGTTTGTGTAATTACAAGACTGCCTAAACCACCAAGCACTAAGTAATAACTGTAACATAGCTATACGGTGCATCGAAGTATCCCTATATGCTTTTCAAGGTATCCCCCCAGGTTTGCTTCTGGAGTTGCCTATTCATTTTTCTGTTTTTGATCAAGTACTCAGAACTTCAGAAATACATTCCCTGCAGTATTTATGCCTGTTACCTTCATTCTGCTCCCATGTAAATGAATGGATTCCCATAACTTCTTCTGTAAGACAGCAATTTTTAATTGCTGCATGCTGGGAAGGTAGACGTGATAATCACTGCTGATGCAGTTCCACTGCTTCTGTCCACTGAGTTACTCATGTCCATTTTGCCCATCACTGTATTCAAGTCAGTTCTCAAGTTACCCTCTGTTAGTATCTAGTAATAATATCAGTACAATCAAAACAGGAACTTTCAGCCAGGATTTTTTTTTTTTGTACTTGTAGGGAAGTAAATCTGGAAGGTTTATTAATACTGAGAAAACACAATCTCATATGAGAAATAAATGTATCTGTATTAACTCTCTTCATAAAGTGGACTAACTCTTCCTATTTTATTCATGCCAAGATATTTATTGACAATGGGAATATTCAAAGAGGTACAATAGTAGAAGCATATTGAGCAAGTCATTTTTGCAAGAAAGAATGCTAACTTTTAACAATTTATCTTGTGTTTTGCACGGATCAACCCAATAAGAATTTTGTTATACACACATATACATGTTGGAAAATAAGGACAAACAATGAAAATATAGGAAAACCTTTAACACCAAAGTGAAGTTTTTTAGCTAACATTTACTTCCAAATATAGGAAAAGGCTTGACTGCATTCCAGAATAGGTGACATGTTTATCTTACCTTGTACCCTCCTGCTCCCCAGTAGTCTCTGACTTACCATATTGTGACCTTTATAATAGCTTTATAGAGGATCAATCAGACCAAGACAGAACTGTAATACAAAGAAGTATTCATTATTTTATATTGGTTTAAACTGATAGGAATGACGAGTAAAACATGGGTGATTGATTTCCTGACCTTTAAAGTGTTTTATATGTAAAGTGCACAAGTTCCATCCATACAAGATATTTAATGTTAAAAATGAATTTTAATGTTTAACTATATTTGTTATATGCTGCCAGTAGAACTCACATTTTGTGACAGAAAAATCTATTATTTCATTTCTTTGCAATGACTCTTTTCATGAACTTCTCTGCTACCTTTACAGTTCCTTAAAGTATAATATGAATATCCAAAGAGTAAGATCTCTTAATAGCTGTTCATTTTATGTGACTAAGTACTAAATTGGAAGGAAGCCAAAATCAAGTTCAGGAATTTTTCAGAGGCTAATTTTCCACACAGCTACATAAAATACTAATGCATCCTTGGGACTGAATAAAAAATGACTGCACTAAAAATTGTGTGGGAGTGGGAAAAAATAGGTGAAAAATGCATGTTTTTCCTGATTCAGCTTCAGAATGAAATTCATGATCTAGCTACCATAAAGAATTCCTTGAATCTTCATGCATTTCTTCCCTGCAGAAAATAAGTTCTGAGCACTGACTCCTAATTTCTTTATAGGAGACTTAGGTAAGATTTGCTAGACCCCACTATGACTTAAAGTATGTAAATTGCTGGAGATCAGTTCTGAGATGTAAATCAAGGGATCTGATTTTCAATTACAATAGAAAAGTACTGACCTTTTAAAAATCAAATATATTTATAGGGTCTCCCGTCAGATGCTCTTAAGGTTAGGTGCCTCTTTTAAAATATCCTCTGAAGATACCAGCTCTAAGAATGGTATCAACATAAATTACAGTGAATGGAAGCAACAATGAAACCATCTATTTCAAGTCTGTATTTCAGGGTTGTTTGCATGTTCCTATTCTCATCAATCTTAACATTCATGACATTTAGTGCTTTGAAAAATTGTTAATAGCCTCAACATGTAGATACATTGATTCTTCCTAGATATCAGAATACGGATCTCATTATCAAGCAAATAGCAAATAATTATCCTAATTTGCTCCCTAGTGTCTTCATAGTTAAGAGAAGCAATTTTTGAAAATTTTCTGTTACTTCTGTGACTCTGAATGGAATCACATTAATACATACATTTCTTTTTAATGTGTCCATTTCAAAGTTTTGTTTTTTTTTTTTTTTCTTTTTCTTTTCTAGTTAAGGTCATCAACTATTTAACCTTCTGATGTTTTCATTAAACCAGAGAAGTCTTGATGAAAATACAAAAGGTCTTCAGAACAGCTTTGGTGGGTCATTTCAACACATATCTTATCAAACACTACCCAAAAAAAGTTACATGGCCACAGGATAAAATGGGTTCTTCTATCTCTGATTTTTCTCACTCCAGAATTATAAGTTTCTTAGCCACTAAGGAGAGCTTCCATGCAGAATGAGATTGTATTCACCTTCAAACATAAAATCTGATGTAATTTATGCAAAAAGAAAAAATTTAAAAAGTGATCACCATAAATATCTGCGAGATCAGATGTAAGTGAATTTCCTGAATTTTCTTACCATTACTTTGTGCCAATGTCCTCATTTTTAATAAAGTTCTATTACCATCTTAAGCAATAGGGGGTAGCCATACGGCATAGTTATACAAAATAAACATACAGTTATAATTTCTGATATTTAGTTGGTGATGACTAATTCTTAAATCATAAATGCTAGAAATTGTGTTAAATTTGTTGGTTAAGAACCCCTTTCCAGGGCTAATTGACATGTCCCCCTCCTACACAGTGATGAAAGAATATAGAAATAACATGTGAAGTCTAAGAGTTCCTGTGCTAATCCTGCTGGATGACTAGATGCACAGAAATAAAGCACTGCAGGAAATAATGTGAAATTATTTGGCTTTTTTTTTTTTTTGATCAGTTTTCTTTATTTGAGGCTTGCTCTAGTGGAAACAAACACAAATTAATAACTTCTTTCTCAAAGTCTGGCTGGACATTATCAAAATAATTTTTACTTTAATTATTATGCATTTGGAAGTTGAGAAAAAATACAGATTTCTTAATTTGACATGCATTTTCTATTTCTTATTTGGAAAAATCAGATCTCCTGGAATTCCATTACAGTTATGATGCTCTCCTGTCCAAACTATTTTGTCCTCCAAATGATCCCGGTCTCTTTCAAGATGTCACCACTCTCTTTACAACAGCCCGACTACATTTTCAAACAAGAATGTGTATTTGATACACTTTTACATTGCCAGGTCTTCTAACAAGATGCTGAGTTAACTGAGTATCCCTTATCATAATTAACTGAGTATTAGTGCTATCTATAACTTTCACATCCTACAAATAACAGTAAAGACAGTAATTTTATTTCTAGAAGAGTTAATTTGAAAGACAGCACTTCTGCAAATGATGAAGTTGGAGGTGGTTTTGATTACAGATTAATACTGAATTTCTAGAAGGTCTTTCATCTCTCCTTCCCTAAACCTTTAGCTACAATAAATAATTAAACAAGGTAAGTATATCTAAGCAACTAATGATAGAGCTAAAATCAAAGTTCATTTTTGTGCTAATAGTATTTCAGTTGAGAAAATTTAAGTAAGATGGATTAATTAGTCATTCAAGAAAAAAGTAACCACAGAGTAATGCAGACAATGCAGTATTGGAACAGAATGATCCACCCAAAGTCATGTAAAAGGGTAACATTGATGTCATAAAAAAAATACCAACCAACTAACCAACCAAACAACAAAATGAACCAGTTCTACTGGTTGGCTGTGCCTGATCTATTCAGGGTCAATGGAGAGAAACAGACACTCCCAGGCAAGATTCATTTCATCCCAAACAAAATGTCCCAAAATACATCAGATTAGCTGTATCCTAAACAGCCTTTTTTATTACTTACTTATCAGAATAGGCACAAACAGATTGGCTTAGCTCTCAGTGACTAAAATGTGGATAGTCAAATATAACTAAAACATAGCTCATCATTTCTGTGGCACATTTGCACTCTTTTCTGTATACCTAGTAAGATTCTATTTTTTTCAAGAATGATTTGATAGTGGCAACAAGATCAGATTATTTAAATGGAGTTGAACAGATGTAGATGAACAAATCTCAGTTAACTTCGCAAAGTTGTGAGCCTGTCTTCTTAGAAAAATCTCGACTTAAGTAAAAGAATCAGACACAGAAATTCTTAGTATTTGCACCTAATCTCAACCCCTGTAAAAAGGTAAACACAGCAATAAGACATTTAAATATCTGAATACTAGTTTAATACTGATTAATTCTCTCAGACTGAATAAAATGGCATTTTAAAATAACAAACTGCCCAAGACACTGAAGAACATGCCATGTGCTTAGGCACATAACTGACATTTACAATAACCAAAGCTATACTGATTTCAGCAAATACTGTTGTAAACTACATTTAAGAACACTCAGTGTGCCACAGTTTGCTAAAGAATTTTCTTTCATTAACTGGTAGGGGTTTGGGGGGATTGTATTTTTTTTCTGCTGTTAGCAAGATAATATCCTTCTGTTTCAGTGTCTATCTGTAAAACATCATCATGATATATGGGTGTACTAGAATAATAAGGAACCACTGATTGATAGCAGAGTGTGGATATAAAAAACCTTTAAAATTCATGTTTAAAACTGAGTTTACTCTCAAAATGCCTGAAATTTGCAATCTTAGAAACTGGATATATGCAGAAGTTGCCTTTCAAAGATTCAGGGCACAAAGGAAAATTAGACCAGCTATAGAAAATGTTATGTTAATTCACAGTCTGGTTCAACTCCAGGTATATGAGAATTTCATTATATTTGAAAATGCTAGGGGAAAAAAAGCCTTTTTAGGTAGGAAGTAGGTGCTTCTTTTTGCATCTTAAAACTTTAGCAATTTTTTTTTTTTTTTTTTTTTTTTAGCCTAATTATCACAATGAATACTAGGTGGGCTGGTTTCAGTCATGTAAACATAAGTCTATAGGGCCTTTAATGACTGGCAAGAAATTCTTTGGCTTCCAAATGCTGCTGCTGAAATCTGTCAGCTTCCTTAATCTACACTTGCCACATTTGCCAGCCCCATGTCTTAGGTCACTGCCAATGTCTGTAAATCAAGCTGCATAGGGAAAAATCTGTTTTACCTAAAGGTTACCATCTTAAGTCAGGCATCTAGTATTAACTTGTCAACAGGAAGAGAATTCAACTGTGCAAACTGTTAACAATCAAAATCTTATTTATGGTTAAGTAGGAATCAAATATACAATTCATAATTTATTGTTAGTAAAATTGAAATTTTAACAGCCTAATCCAAGTATCACTATTCGTTCAGATCTAATTGTTACAGAGAAAGAAAGAACAGTTCTACAGAGAAAAAATCTCAATGTAAGTCCATGGTTTTACACTTGTGGGGTCTCCAGTGTAAGCCTATACCACATCCCTTATCATCCCATGGCTGTGCTTCTCTACACCACATTCTTTGTCCTCACTTCTCAAGGCCTCTGCTTTAGTACTGGGACTCTATTTGTCAATGCAATGATTAGGTTAGTGTCTTAAAATGTTGGTGGCACTGTTTACAAGTTTTGCAAATGCAAACCAAATTGCATAGTCAATTAGAAAAATTACTGTCACAGATAAACAAAGTGAAACAAAGCTGCAGACAGGTCAAGAAAAGATTGTATGGTGCAGGTTTGACAAGCCTGAGTCCTAAGGCTTTGTACAAAACATGTGCCCTGTTACTAGCAGTGTCAATATCATATTTCAAGCTACAGGTTAACAACACTTAGGTTTCTAGTGCTGTTTCAGGTACCAATGAATACCCTGCCTTCCTGCAGCTGTCCATTTTAGATGCCCTAGAAAGTATAAGAATGGAGATTTGGAGGCCAGATAGAATACTGGTGATGGCAGATATGACACAATCTACATAAGATCAATATTCTCTCCATTATAATGGGAGAATTCACAGCTAACTTAGACATGGAAACCTTAATTTCAGACATCAAAATTAAAAGAGAATAAATAATCATTCATGTTGCAATAATAGAAAACATTTCTAAGTTGTCCTTGATAGGAGAAGAAGAAAAAGACCAGCAGTTGCACCAGTGGAAGTTTAGACGGGATAATAGGAAAAATGTCTTCACCAGAAAGGAAAGCAGGCACTGGAAAAAGCTGCCTAGGGAAATGGTGGAATGACTGTCCCCAGAAGTGTTCAAAAACATGTAGACAGGGACCTTAGTGATATGGTTTAGTGGTGGAGTTGGCAATCTTTGGGTAACTGTTGGGCTTGATGATCTGAAAAGTCTTTCCTAACCTCAATGATTCTATGATTTTTTGTGTTTGCACCACTGTTATTCCAGCCTTTCAGGGTTAAGAGACCTCTCTGTTTCTGAAGTCACATACTCATGTTAAACTGGCAAGACTTGCTAACACACAGCACAGTGCCATTCAAATAAGTCTACTGGTCTTCAATCTGTTCCAGAAATAACCTTTAAGCCTTGATACAAGCACACCCTCTCTTTTTAAATATAAACCCTGTCTCTTGATTACATTTTTCTTTTAAACATAAACCAAAAGTGTGAAATGCAGACTTTAACTGTCACACCTCTTAATTAATTTTTCTTTTTCATGCTTTGTGAAACAACTGTTTCACTCCTAACTCCCTCCTGTTCCTCACTTCAAAGACATCCTCGCTTAAAAAATAAAACAAGTTATTAGACAGGTGGGGTAGTTAAACTAAAGCATACTATATGGGTTGAGGACATTCAAAGAATTTCTTCTATAATCATCCCCAAATGGCTGATCAGGGAGTATATATAGAGGGGAACTGATTAAATAATGAAAGCTATCCTTCAACTAGTATAGTTAGCTGAACTGAATTAAGTTATTCTTTTTGAGTTCAACAAAGTACTGGTCTAGAGAGCTTGCACAAAAGATCAGCATGCTTTTAAGTACATTTATTGTGTTATGGTTCTGAATTGCTTGCTAACTCTTTTAACTGTAATGAGGATGAATTCTAGTTGCTCTAAAGTAACTTCTGGGTCATTTTTTAAATTGTTGTTATGGGATCATGAATTCCCATCATCAGGGACACATAGAAGTTTAAAAAAAAAAAAGCTCTCTGATGACTGCAAGACATATTTTGAGTGCCTTGAAGGCTCTCACTGCAATAATTAGTTGTATTTGATATAATGAGCCAAGTGGCTAGTTGCTGCCCTGCACTACTTTTTTCTAGTTTTATAACTTGAAGGAAACCTGAGAGACGAGACTTATGGAAATATTATCTTAAAGAGGTTTTCTTCTCTGAACAACCCATATTATATTCTGACCCTGAAAACATCTCCGTAAAATGGATCAATACTCCCTAATTTATTAAACATCTCATGTTTATCCTTTGTTTTATTCATCTGATACGTAAAAGAGTCACCCCTAGATATGCTGACTCACTCTTTCCCATCTAGACCTAACTCACCTAATTTGGGGTTTATGTCTGGAAAGCCATTTATGCCTCTATTAAAATTTACCCTGGTAAATAGGCTTCTTCTAGGATTTACTGACAGTGGTACTTCAATTCATAAGGCCTTTCCCAGTTTGTCTTGGAAGTTTCCTGAGAACATGACTTCTGATACTCATATGCCATATTATGTAGAGAAAGGCACAGGAATAATCATTTGAATACTAAAACAGCAGTAGGCATTACCAGAAGGTTAGAGAAATTGGTCATATGTCTACTTTAATCTAAAGGAGGTTAAAACCACTTTCATTATGTCCTACAGCCACCTTACCATAGGATACATTTTTTTTTTTTTGCTAGGAATGCAAAAGTTCACTTGCAGAACAAATATTTTTACAGAAAGGAGAATGAATGAGAGTTTGTATCTTCCCTTTTAAGGTTCTGTGTGTTGTAGTTGGTTTTGTTTGCTTGTTTAATTTAGATAGATAAAATAGATAAATGACAGAGAAAGATAGGATATTCTCTTGAGGCTGATGTGAGCATGATATTGTCTTATCAGATGTGCACATTTCAGTGGAAAAGGGTAGTTAAAACAGAAAGGAAACTGAAAGAGTTAAAATTCAGCATGATAATAAAGGCTTCAAATGGATGAGAGGTGGCAACTGCAAGATCTTTTAAAGGTTGACAACAAAATTCTGAAGCCTTTGTACTTCTGAAAAGTTTGCGTTACAGAAAGAAGTAATCACTAATGCCTGGGTTATACAAGCTAAGTAACTGTATCAGTTATTGAAGAAGGCAAGGTCTACAACAGAAAATGAAAGCTAGACTATCTGAAGTTACTCAGTCACTGGAAAACAATGTTAATGAGGCATACAGTATGGGTTTTCTTTAAATCTACTTTGACATTTCTCTATTATGTTTTTTAACATAACATGTTACATAACAATTGGAGAAAAGGGGAATTGAGAACAATACTAGTGGAGGAGTTAGTCTATTCAGGAGATTGATGAAAGCCAACTTAATTTCTTTTTTGAAATTTCCTTTACTTTTCTTCCTTTCTTTGCTTTTCATCTTCCATATCTTTCTCTTTCACTGTGAATTTTCATTCCATGTAATACAGCACTACTTTCTGTCATATTTCAGAATAAGATAAAGCTATTCCAAATTGTAAAACGCACAGAATCATACCTAAAAAAAAAAATTAAGAAAGAAAAAAATTGGCTTCTGAATTAATTTCTTTAAAGTATACTACTTTCTGAAGTGCCTCCTTTTTGTGACCTATTTTTTTGTCTAAGTTGCCTACTGCAAAGGAGGACACCAGGTTTCCTGGAAAAACAAATAGCATTGAGACTGTAGAAAATTATTTTCTTAAATATCACAGAACAGTGATGTGAATCTGATTCTAGTAAGAACAAACTTTCTGAAGTAAATCTTTTGAAGTCAGACTTCTGAGTTAATACAATGTATAAAAGTTTTACAAAACTGTGTTTTCTTGAAAAAAAAAGGTCTTTCAGAGATTTTCATCAGTTTAGACAGAGAAATGGCTCAAACATGTAACAAAAAAAAATTTTATGTGAAAAACCATTCTCAAAAATAGTATATTTCCTATTTCAGGAGCCAAGGTTAAACTCACAGGCAAAATCAAGAATCAAGAGGTCAAAATGTCAGAGACAGACGCTTATGTCTTGTGGCTATCTCTGTGGGAGGTAGGGAGAAAGTAATCCTTCTCCTCCAGGTGTTTAACAGCTCTGGAGTTCCTTTTAGGTCATTACTTCAGCCCGGGAGTAAATCTTTGCTCTTATCTTCAAGCTCCTGGCTTTATCACATGTGAAGCATTTCTTCTGCTTACCTCCATCAGAATTTGGGAAATTTTGCTCTGCATAAGGAACTGTTCCAGATCAAAAGTCATGGTCCTGTTCTGAGTTTTGGAGTGTAAATTTTCCTCCTTGATCAAAATGATTTATGCTGCTCAAAGGTATATTATAACCTCTCTAAAGTGGTGGAAAGTCAAATCTTTGTCCCTTAATGGAAGAAGTAAATAATTTTGAATGGTAAAGCATAGGCCGAACTTTTGGATACATGAATATATTGATAAGAAGTGGCTTTTATTAGGCAGCTGTCAAATTAGAATACAAACACAGTATGTAAGAAGAAGGAAAACAGAAGAAATGCAACAGAGAAAGAAAAAAGAAAGGTAATGTGAATCAAAACTATGCTGTTAAACATGCTGTGAACTGACTTTCATTAGTGTGTCTCTACATAGACTTTACTAGAGATCAAACCCATAGCATACTGTGTAGCAATAGTGATGTGTGGGTAGCACCCGGATAATTCCACTGATTGGAGAGGCAGAAGAAAAAGGGACTCTGTTTAATACATTATACAGATGTAGTTACCTATTTTTTAATGGAGTGTGGATTGACTTCTGTATCAAAACTGTAAATATTATTGAAGATACAGCATAATGAGTGGAGAGTGATTCAAATTATATTAAGACCTGTCTGAGTTTCTCAATGAAATTCAGAGCTTTCCTGCCAATATGAGAGCACATATAAAGTGCCAAAACTGATCTTCAGCTTAATGGTGTCCAGATGAATGGTAGTAGCATAAGCTCAGAATAGGTTAGGGTTTAGAACATTAGTACTGTGAGTTTCCTTTCCTGTATTTTGTCTTTAAATGTTACTCCAGAAGCAAGCAAGAAACTATGAATTTAGTGACATATCTAAATAACCAGAAAATACTGGATGTGATAGACTTGAGTGTTTTCTGTTAAATGCTGAGCTAATTAGACAAGGAAGCACTGGTGCTAAATACAGTATTGCACACAGTGAATTAACAGCTTTCTTAATTTTTATGCTTCTACCATTTTGTCTTTATATCCTTAGTGACAAAATTTGGCATAATCCCACAGAACTCATTATGTCACCATAAGTATGCATAGGAGTACTATGACACAACAACCCCCCTCCCCATTTAATCTAGAAATATGGTTTAAAAAATCCAGTCATCTTGCTCTGATATAAATTAAATAGACTTGGAAATTTTAATTGTAAGCTATAGTACACACAATGTTACAGAGACTTGATTCTTTCTTAATAGTCATCGGTTTCAGCACCTGGAGCCTTCAGCATAGGAGAGACATGGGCCTGTTGAACTGGGCCCAGAGAAGGGCCTGAAAAATGATCAGAGGGGTGGAATAACTATCCTATGAAGACAGGCTGAGAGAGTTGAGTTGTTCAGCCTGAATTAGAGGAACCTCTGGGGACAAAGTAGAGTGGCCTAGCAAGACTTAAAGGGGGCTTGTAAAAAAGATAGGGACAAACTTTTAACAGGGCATGCAGTGACAGGACAAGGGATAATTGTTCAAAATTAAAAAAAAAAAAAAAAAAAAAAAGTATATTTAGACTAGATACATGGAAGAATATTTTTTTTTCCAGTGAAGGTGGTGAAACATTGAAACAGTTTGCCCAGACAGTTTGTAGATGCCTATCCCTGGAAACATTCAAGGCCAGGTTAGATGACACTTTTAGCAACCTGATCTAGTTGAAAGTGTCCCAGCTCACTACAGCGGGACTGGACTAGATGACCTTTAAAGGTCCCTTCCAACCCAAGATACTCTATGATTCTCTGATTCACCTGATGACTTTAGCTTGACTGCTATCAAACACTGGAACGGGATGCATGATTCTGGTTTTTTAGATTTTTCATCAGCTAAGCTTATACCATTATATAAACAAGTGTATATCACTACCTACTAGCAGAATATGTAATTTCAATGAGTTTAAGAGTCATCGTCTGAGCTAGCTTTGAAAATGTATCTCATGTAACTGAGCTAGGATTTTCCACATCCAGGTATAGTTAAAAAGCTGAAAATATTTCAGAAAGTAGGAAATGAATATCGGGCTTAAAAAGCATAAAATATTCACATTTTAGCTGCTGTAAGCACAACAGTTGAAGGATGTGAGACAACGTTTGTACAGAAAGATAATATTCTTGATTAGACTTATGATATTATATTATTATTATATTATGAAATATTGAGTGGAGGAGAAAACATATTATGAATGAAATATATAAGTGGATAAAAACAGGATGTTTCATATAATGTTTAATACTCTTGTTTGGGAGTTGCTTTTCTAGAACGTAATTCTTGCCTCAGTCCAGAGAAAATTTGGGTTCTTTTTCCCTAAAGGCACTATATCTTCTCACAAGCCATGTCTCAGAAAATATGTGAGAGGTGGTGGTGAAGTTGTCTCTATTATAGCATAAAAAGTTATAATACAATGATGGTGTAATATACAGTAATGTTGCAAGTTGAAGGACTGAACATACTTCATTTGGGTTGCAGAAATCAGTGAGGTTTCATGTCTAGGGACTGAACTGTAGAGTGTGATAAGCCTGCATAGGGTATATGACTCTGCCTTCTATAAAGTTATTAGCAAAGTCCTAGAAGCATCTATCACAATGATTTTCATATACTTTCTGACCATCAAGGAGAGATTGAAAATAACTTAAACACATCATCTAGCTTAAACACTACCTTCATTGTGTAACTATGTGAAACTACAAGCAGGTTTGCCAAGATGTCCATCTCAAGGGCTATCTTTTTATTCTGGATTTAGCTGTAAAAGACCAGTTGTGCCTTTATCATAAACTCAGGTATCCAGCATTTAATATTCTAGTTGCTTTGTTATAAGGTGCCTTGGGAAAGTAAAAAGAACCAAAACGGGATCAGCTAAGAAATCAGAGACTTCAATACTATGAAATTTAACTGTCCCAGTGATAGCCTTAATCTGACATGTATCTGAAAGTCTACTTCCCTGGATATCTCTTGCTATCCAGTTACCACACATGCACAATTTCACTTTAAGCGCAATTTTCCCTTCAGGATTTGATCATAGTTTTACTAAGTTGTTTTTTTTTTTTCTAAATAATGTGACCCTTTTCATTCCTTTCAACAGACCATTCACACATTAGATTGAGCACAGGCACATAAAGGACAAGAAAGTCATCAGGAGCGGGCAGCATGGATTCACCAAGAGGAAGTCATGCTTGACCAACTTGGTAAACTATAATGTAATGACTAGTCTGGTAGATGAGGGAAGAGAAGTGGATATTGCCTACCTGGACTTCAGGAAAGCCTTTGACATTGTCTCCTGTAAGATCCCGTTAGACAAACATGTTCATCTATGATCAGTGCCATGAAGTCTATTTCATGTCTGGTAGCTAGCCGTGAACCCCATGGGTAGGTATGGGGTCCAGTCCTGTTTAATACTTTAATTCACAATCCAGATGATGGGGCAGAGTGCACCCTCAGTCAGTTTGCTGGTGACGCAAAACTGAGAGGAGTGTCTGACATGCCAGAGGGCCACAATGCTGTCCAGCGGGACCTTGACAGGCTGGAGAAATTACTCAGCTGGAAGCTCTTGAAATTCAACAAGGTGAATTGGACATGATCCTGGGCACCCATTTCTAAGTGGCACTGCTTGAGCAGGGGGTTGGACAAGATGACCTCTAGAGGTCCCTTCTAACCTCAAGCTTTCTGTGATTCTGGGGTCTACATTCAGGATAAATACAGATTATTGCCATCTACCTTTTGTTACCATGAAAGAGATTATGCAAATTTACTGTAAAATATTGTTATGAGTACTACAAAATGAATTTAAGGTTTGAATGTAAGCATAAAGAAATGCAAGTGTCATTTTATTATTAAAATTTCACCCTTGAAATATATATATATTTACCACCTTATCTCAAAATTCTGTCATATGTGTTTATTGAAATAGACAGTAATTAAATTCACAGTATTATCTATCTTTTCTTTATGTGTGGAATATTATTTCTCATGTAAAGCTCAGGAAAACAAAGTACTATTATTGCTCACATAGTTCCAGAAGAAAACCATAATGATACTGCTAGGTTTTAATTAATATTTATTATTTCAGTTTTGCATAAGAAGAAAATAACAGGGTACTGCTATCTATTCTCATTAGAAGCCTTTCATATGAAACTGATATCATGATTTCCAGTTCTGTATAATATGTAAATTAAATGTATGTGACCTAGTGTGACCCACACCTATACACTGTCCCTGGTGCTGTCTGCATTTTGATCACCTGGACATTTCCTTTTTTTAACTTGGTAATCTGTTAAGAAAAAACAGAATTGGTTAAGCAATTAAAATTCAAAATAGGTCATGGTATAATACATGAACATAGTACCTGATTTCACATAATAGACTAGGCATTGAAAAATTCCAATGCCTCATTTTTGGGCACAGATTTTAATGAGAACAGAAAGTGGCCCAATATAAATCAGTATGACATGATTTCTTGAACATAAGGGGGCTAGGAGAGATGAAATATTAAAATCTCAAGACATTCTCATTAGTCTGAAGACTGAAAAGCTATGACTGCATTAGGTCACTACAATACAATCCAAGAGGAAAGAACTTTCTCAATTTGTCAAGCACTTTGAATAATAAAGTCAAATATTAACTTGCAGAGAAAGACAGAGATATTTTTTATGTTATCTATGAAAACACAAACATTTCATCTTACCAGTTTCCATTTCCAGGGTGGCCTGACCTAGAATGGGATCTACGTCCTTGAGCAATGTGTCTGGATGCTCCTGGCAATACATGGGGCAATGTAACATATTGTTCCTATGTTAGTAGTAAATACTTGCATCTCCTATACCAAATAGAACAAAAAGATGAGGAAAATGTTAATAAAATATTATCACTGATAAAGAATAAGAAATATTTAACCCACTTCATTCTTCCTGACAGGAGAATTGTATTCTCTTGTGGTTCTACAAAATAATTTATTCTAAGGCATTTTAGAACACATTAAAGTTCTCTAACATTGCATCATGCTTATAAAAAGCTTATATCTAGTTTGGTTATTTATAGTAATATTCATTAACTGGCATGAATGGTTGTGTCAGCGGGGTTTTACCAGTGATCTTTCTTTCTTTAATACCTTAATGGAATGAAATATAATGGAAGTGAATATAATTTTGAGATGTGTATAATTTCTTATAAACAGTAATTAATGATTTTCAGGAAGAGATTATGTAATGATACCTGAAACTTGTTGTGTTAATGTTGAGATTCATGTTGTGTTGCTAAAATGGTAAAAGACCCTCACAACCATTACCCTGTGTTTCTGTGTATTATTATTTATCATCTTTTTCAGTTATTTATCCTTTCTGTTATTTATCCTTCTTTTGGGTCTTCTTAAGATCTTCTGTTCTGTACATTACGAGATTCCAATGTATCTTTCTTTTAAGTGGCTTAGTATTGTCTTGTATTTCCTAATCCAGATGGCTTTATGCTGAGTTAGTTTGTTAGTTTTCTGCAAATGTAAAGTCAAGTAAACCGTTATGGTTTTTGAAAGAAATATATTTTGTGTAGTCCAAATCACCTATTAAAGATACGTATCTCCATTGACAGTAGAGAAAGCCAAACATAGTGACCCTGCTCAGTTTGGGAGCAATATTTGAATTTTTAAAATTAAAGGGTATGAAGCCAAAGTCAAAAGGCTCAGCGAGATAACAAAGTTGTTCTGTTTTAACTAGTTATTGGGTATTAGCTGAACAATCAAATTAAATTTATTTCCTTGGCACTATAACTAAATAGTGCTAAACATAGTTTTGCAGTTAGAATTTGAACTGACTAAGAGCAGACAAATAATTATTACAGTTCAGTCCTTATTTGAGACTGACAGTTGAACTACTTGAAGCTACAGTGTGGACTAATTGCACTATTTGAAAGGGTAAATAAGCTTTTCTTCAGAGTATGGTTTCCAGCTTTATAGGGTAGATTAACAATACAGACTACAAACAAGAAATGGAAACATAAATCTTCTATGCTCTCAATAATGATCTTCCAGCTGCTGCTTAAGAGAACCAAGAAGAAGAAAGGGAAAGGTGTGATGAAACAGACAGCCCTTACCGTATCATTTATGTAATCTTTAAGCTTAACATAAAATAACAACAAAATAAATGTGTGGCAGAACAATGCCTGTTTAATTCAGTATTTTAAACCTTATAAATTACTGGATTAGTCATAAAAGATCACTGTATTTTCCTGCTTTAAAACATAACTTATTTTTTAAGAGTAAGGTAATTAAATAACCCACTACTTCCTAATTAATAATACTGCAGGAACAGTAAGAAACAAACTAAAACAACCAGAAACAATGAAAATAAACTTTAACTCTAAAATTCAACTATATCATCTTGAAAATTTGCAGTTATGCAAGTAATCCAAATGACTCAAGCACAATTATAGTGTTTGCAAAAGTAGTCCGTAGGTACTTTTTTATAATTCTTCATCTTGAGCAAGAAAACCTGCCTTGAAGAAAAAGGACCCCCAAGTGCCATTATAATCCATCCTATTTATCCTTTTCAGATCTTCTTAAGATATTTCAGTGCAATAAATTTTTGTACCAACTTTCCAAAGTATTTTTCCCCCCATTTTCAGATGGATAGTTTAAATCTCTATAACCAAGCATCGATATTTCTATACTGTCAATAGGCAGGTTACGGAAGTTGGTCTTCCTTAGGCTTCTGGAGAGAAGAAGCAACATCAAGAGAAGTTAAAAAGATGAGGGAGCCCTCAGACAACTATGACTGCTTGGACAGACATTATTGCATGTCTTGTAGCCTATGCTCCTGCTTAGTTTCAGGGCATTTAATAAATGCATACTTACATATATGCATAGCTATTCATTGGCATAACATATATAAAAAAGCAGTAAGTGTCTAGTTCGTAATTTCAATTCTGAAACTTACCTGTATGTAGTAGAACTGGCCTTTTCAAAAACCCAGAAAAATATCTGGCCATCTTTCAAAACTCTTCAAAAGAAGTTTAGTATGTTTTTTTTTAATGCTGAGCATACAAAATATTTTTTTCAGAAATCTGCCTGGGAGAAGTCTGTTGTAGCAGCATTACTTGAAACTAGGTCTATTTGTACTTCAAATTAATCTGAAAAGCAGAACTGCTTTTCCAATTATCTCAAATTGGTTTACCTCTATTGTGAAAATACAGGGTTTAAACAGCAACAACAAAAAAACCCCAAACAAACAAACAAAAAAACCCAACAGATGTAACTACAATAAGTTCTACAAGTGAAATACAACTTCAGCAAGAAGGTTGATAGCATGATAAGAGAATGTCAACATAAATTAAACATTTGTTATGAGAGTCTTGAAAATATAGTAAAACAAAGAAAACTGAAGGCCAGGCTTGATGGCCTAGGATTTCTCAAGTGGCATTACAAGTTCATGTGTCTATATCTGAATGACAGAGCAAGCGTTACACAGGTACAACAGTATTGTGTCTCTGAGTTAATAGATATAAAAAAATAATCTCAGCACCTGTATTCAATGCTTACGTCTTGCAATACTGCCTAGTACTTTTTCCTTATAAGAAAAAATATACCTTTCTTGCTTTATAAGTTTGAGAAGTCCTGTTCAATTGAAATTATGGACACTTATGCCTCATGAACTTACAGAAATATACAGTTCAAAATATTATTTATGAAGGCATTTTTAGGACATCGAGGAATTAACAGAGAGTCCAGATAGAGTGTATTAGTGTTTCTTAATGCCTTTTTGTTTTCTAATATAAATTTAAATATTGTATTGCAAATTAAGCCAGAGGCTTCTTGTCACCTCAGAACATGTTGATCAACGTCCTGCTTATGCATTTGCTTTTAAATGGCTGAACATTGCTTTCCTGTCTTCCAGTTTCTAGACACCAAAAATCCAGTTCATTCAAATTGTCTTCACTTAACCTGTTTTCTGAACCTAATAATTCTCATTGCACTCTCATGGATTTTCAACAGAATTTCCCCATCTTATTTAAATAAAGCCTTGTGTGGAGGCCTACCACTGTTTAGGAGTATGGAATAGATACATTAAAAATATCTTAGAACAAGCCGCAATAAGAATCACCTCTCAACAAAACATCTAAAATGACAGACTTAATAATCTGGGACTATGGAAATAGTCTAGTACCCAACATAATAGCTGACATGTATAAATATATGATACCAGATATTCTACCAGGGTAACAGCTGTACATCAGAAGAGAATCCCACATGAATGCCTTGCAGAATGAATCCTGTCTTTACTTCAGAAGGATTAGTTCATTTAGCAACAAAATTTAGTTGCTTACTATAGTTAAACTGAACTTCACCTAAACACTTCAATATTTGGGTGTATAAATACCTGTCTGAAATTAAAGAAGATAACCAAGGCAGAGAGAGTGGAAGCATCAGGGGTAAGTAAAGGGAGCTCTGTTTCTCTTCTGGATAGAGACACTCACAGCAGGCATGATCTCCATCACTCCAAGTAAATAAAGTAGACATCAGACAAAAAAGGAGTTATGCAGTCCCTGAATCAAGAGAGTAAATAAGATCCCACTATGTGGGGAGGAACATCACAAGGACTTAGACGCCCATACTTAGAATACCCAGAAGAAACAGATGGTCAATGGCTGAGTAGTCAGAGGCTTTCTTTAGAAAGAGACACAAGCATACAGATGGCAGTTTGACTAGACTGAATTTGATTATCATAAACAGTGAGAACTATTTAAGGCTTTGCATACCAAAAGCAAATCACGGAGAATCACTTACAAACTAGTAAAATAAAAAATAAATGATAAGTAAAATACAGAAGAAGGAAAGAAAGCTACAAACTAGTGAGAATGGCTCTAAAATGTAAATTTCAACCAACTCAATGTCTTGAAAAGTAACAACCATTGGGAATAATTTTTAAGAGGAAAAAGAGACCAAGCAGCTCCAAAAAGAGACCATACTGAAGGCACAGATTCAGTTGTTCTGGCATTTGGGGAAGACAGAAAGAAGTAAAAATAAAATATACCAACATGGCTACATTTGGATAACTTTAGTAAGTCAGACCTTGAAAAAGAGCAATGGAAAAGGAGAATCTGGACATACTGGTAGAAATGACAGAAATCTTAGGTGTAAAAACACCAAGGTAAAGGCATGAAATGAGATGCAACTGTTAAATGTGATTGAACATATAACGGTTCTATAAATATGTTGAGGAAGAGATGTTTAAGATTACATGGACAATCTATGATTTTTTAATACTACATCTTCTTAACCTAAAAATAGAAGTTGTGATAGTAATTTGCAGAAAATTACAAGGAAAGAACAGTATAGAGGAGTGTGTATCAACAGAGACACAAGAAAGCAACAAGACAGAAAAAGACAATAGAAATTTGCTGCATAATTTGGAGAAATTTTCCTAGAAGTATTTAAGAAACAAGTAGAAGGAAAACATGCTGATTAAGAAATTGTTGAGGATGGAAGAGGTCCCAGATGACTAAAAAGCAAACATAGTACCGATCTATGAAAAAAGTAAGAGAAAGGACTCACAAAGCTATAAAACAAGTCTGAGACTCATTTCTAGAAAGACAGTACAAAAAATTATTAAAAAAACAATCACTATGAGCACCTATATGAAAAAGTGATACAAACCCATTTGGTGTGGATTTGTGAAGAATAGATTGTGTCAAACTAGATTTCCATCTTCGACAGCACAACTGGTATAGGGGACAAGGGAAAGTAGTAGGTGTGACATGTTTTAACTTTATTCAGTTTTATAATAGATATTCTCAAATGAAACTTTTGTAAAAATAAGAGAAAATATGTATCAGACAAAATTGCAGAAAAAAATTATCAAAAAACTAGTTGGAAAACAAACTTCCAAAATCACTTAGAACTATTATTTCTGTTCCTCCATCTTCAAAGCTACTTAGCTGTTGACGCAGGAGTCACGGACAACGCAGAGACGATCAATGTGATCAAGCAATTGCCAAATTTATTACAAAGCCTTAACTCCTTATATACTATTTCTTACATGCAGTTACAGTGATTTGGCACATTATGATTGGATACATGTCTTGAAGACCCTTAGTGACTAACATATAATTGGTTAAGCACAGGTGTGAGAACTTGACCTCGAAAGCTTGCCAACAGTCCACAGTTCTCATTAACTCAGTGAATTCCAGCTTCTTCTTATCCTGCTTGCTTAAGCTTCTTTGGGCCTCTCATGGCCTTGCTGTATCTTTCAGGATTATTTAGAGTTTATGTACTAATTATGCATTCTCCCGTGAGAACACTGTCTCCACACTTAGTAGCAATATAAAAGAATTCTCTACTCCATACTCAGTTTACTGAAAATCATCATGCCTTAGTCAATTCAGCACATGTCTGCGAGCATGTTGAAAAATGCAAAATAGAAACCTTTAGTGATACTTCAGCCACTGTGTCATGGTTATAATATTTCCTGTCTTGTCTCTCTAGCACTTAGAAACACGAAGTTCTCACTGAATTTCTCTGGGCACAGCTACAGGTTGGGCAGAGAAGAGATTCAGAGAAGCCCTGTGGAGAAGGACTTAGGGGTGCTGGTCGATGAGAAAATGAACATGAGCTGGCAGTGTGCCCTCACAGCCCAGAAAGCCAACCATATCCTGGGCTGCTACAAAAGGAGCATAACCAGCAGGTCGAAGGAGGTGATCCTGCCCCTCTACTCTGCTCTTGTGAGACCTCACTTGGAGTATTGTGTGCAGTTCTGGTGTCCTCAACATAAAAAGGACATGGAACTGTTGGAACAAGTCCAGAGGAGAGTCACGAGGATTGTCAAGGAGACTGGAGCACCTCCCGTATGAAGAGAGGCTGAGGAAGTTGGGGCTGTTCAGTCTGAAGAAGACCGTGTGGAGACCTCAGAGCAGCCTTCCAGTATCTGAAGGGGGCCTATAAGGATGTTGGGGAGGCACTCTTCATTAGGGACTGTAGTGATAGGACAAGGGGTAATGGGTTCAAACTTAAACAGGGGAAGTTTAGGTTGGATATAAGGAGGAAGTTCTTTCCTGTGAGGGTGGTGAGGCACTGGAATGGGATGCCCAGGGAGGTTGTGAATGCTCCATCCCTGGTGATGTTCAAGGCCAGGTTGGACAGAGCCTTAGGTGAGATGGTTTAGTGTGAGGTGTCCTTGCCCATGGCAGGGGGGTTGGACTTGATGATCTTAAGGTCCTTTCCAACCCTAACTATTCTATGATTCTATGATTCTATATTATTTTTTGTTTCATTTTACAAAAGAACTGGGCCAGAGGGGTCTTGAGATTTTTTTTCCCTATGAATTTCCTTCATAGCAGTAAATTCAGTTGTCATAAGAAAATAAAAGGGATGATAAGAATTGGAGCACATAGCTGATAAGGCTGTGTCAGACTCTAAAAGGTGTATGTTTTATTTTGTTTTTTTATGTATTCTTTACTATTAAAAGAAGTAAGACATGGAAAAAGTAAAAGCAACATATAACTATTGAGCTAAAAAGCCAGATTCTGGGTTATTTTATTATGAAAAAGCAGTTGGTACCACCTGAAGTGCATTTGTGACCTGAGATGTCTTTAACCCAGCTGATATGATGGAGTATCTACAGGAGAATAATCAGGCATTGCAGGGCTCTTTAAACAGATTTAGACACTCAGAGTGAGGTGGTCAGACCAAGGCCATAGCTCCCACAGAACCTGCACTGCTGAGAATTTTGCAGACATCACAGGCCAGTGCTGCACAATCCCTAATATCTGTATTTTCTTCCTGAAGTTCAGAAGACCAGTTATTAGAGCCATTTCAACTTGCAACATATTTAAGGGAAAAGATCACATCTGAATTTTCTTCCCTTTCTTCCTCCCTCATGTTTCCTCTCAAACTCAAAAATAAGGAAAGAAACAATACATACTGTGGGTTAAAAATGTGGGAGTTTGAGACTAAGTGTGGACACTAGCCCGGTGTCATGATTTAACCTCAGCTCAGCAAAGTACCATGCAGCCACTATCTCACTCCCCACCCCCATGCCCTGGTGGCATGGGAAGGAGAACAGAAAAAAGGTAAAACCACCTAGCTGAAATAAGAATAGTTTAATATTTGAAATAAAGTAAAAAATAATTATAATAATAAAAAAAAGGAAAAATAGATGAATAAAACCCAACAGAGACAAGTGATTAACAATACAGTTGTTCACCACTTGCTGACCAATGCCCATCCCATCCCTGAGCAGTTATCAATGGGTCCAAGACCACTCGGTATATATACTGAGCATGATATTCCGTGGTATGGAATACTCTTTTGGCTAGTTTGGGTCAGCTGTCCTGGCTGTGGTGCTTCCTCACTGGCAGAGCACAAGGCACTGAAAAGTCCTTGATTCAGAGTAACCACTGCTTAGCAACAGAGGAAATATTGGTGTGTTATCAACACTGTTCTAACACTAAATCCAAACCACAGCACTGTGCCAGCTACTAGGAAGAAAATAAACTCTATTTGAGACAAAACCAGGACACCTGGCTTACCATGAAGACAAAAACAGAAGAGAAGGGGAAAATATTCTGTTGTTTGTTTAACTTTCACATTGGAAAATGAACAAATCAAAACTACCCATCTGATTACCTGTTTGGATTGGATAAGTAAACCTGGGAGCAGTTCAGAGTCGCCTATTCAACCTAAACCTCAAAAGTTGCAAACAGAAAACCTACTTTGTTGTCACTGTATCTGATTTTGAGGGAACAGGAATAAAAATTAATTCTTTTTCAGTGCTGCTTTCTCCTGGTTACAGTAAGTGATTTAAATTGGCTTCCTGCTATGGAAAACCTAAACAGAAGTTAATGTGGCTTATACATTTGTGCTTCTTTAACCTGAATGGGTTTGTATAACACTCAGCAGGGATATGACTTGTTTTTACCAGTAGCAAAAGGCTGTTTATAAAATGACGTTTTCAAGTCTGATTAGAAATTAGAAAGGTTTTTAGAATTAAGGAAAAAAGGTTAAGAGTAAACTGCAGGTAATAATATTAATGTGGTCATTTAAGAAGTACATTTCCTGACAGAATGTTACTCTTCCTGTTCACAGCAGGCTGACAGATTAGAGAATAATAAAGGTGGTGTTTTTCTCTATGTTTATGTCCAGTATATAAGACAGCTAGACTGAATAGAAAGAGAAAATGATGTGCCACTAATCCTCAAGAGAAACACCAGTACAGATATAAGCTGTCAGGAAATCGTACCCTTTATAACACAGAACGTAGGCCTACTCCTCTAATAATCTACCTGAACTCTATGTAATTCTTGTTCAGGAATCATGGCTATTTTACCTGTTGCATTTCATAAAGCCTAAAACTGGGAACTCTCTTTTCTCTCTCTGGCTCTCCTTCTAGCTATATCTAATCATACTTTAATTTCCATTTCTGTTACAAAACTAAAAGCCTCCTATAGTTTAAGATTACAGTTTCTGAGCAGGATAAGGAGCATTCTGAGTAACTAGATATTCAAAAAGTAGTAAAATGGCAAGCGTAACCTCTCGGCATCATTTCCTCTCTGTTTAGAGTGAAGCATGCTGGAAGCAACCTAACATTTGTTTCAAGCCCTGAACAATGTTGAAATTCATGTCTTTGAATCTCTAGTTGAGAAACTATCAATTACTGAGCCATATAATTGTAAATATCTTTATCTCTGTCTATAAATATATTTATTATACATATACAGACATGCAAGGGTACATAGTTTGTGTTTCTGTATGTTATATGTATGTATATATGTATATACACAAACATTAAAATGTTTGGCTCACAAATGTTTGGCTCACAGCTTTGAACAAACTTGAGATTTTTAAAAAATCAAAGCTGAGGTGTAGGTCTTCTTCCAGGTAAGGCATATTATCACTGCTGGTCTTCATTGCAGTTTTATCTAATCTAAGCTCTGTAATGCTTACCATGCTACTGAATGTAGCTGCGTAACAAAGTAATTATTTATTATTATCTCAAATTAGCATGTATTTATGATATGCATATATTTTATTACAGCTAGTCTTTTGTCTTGTTTAGCTACAGTGCAAATATGTAGCTAGTTGACTGGAATCCATTTTTCCAAATATCATGATATATTGGTTTGGGTTCTGGGACCTTCTCACGGGGAATTTATCTGAATTTATTTTATAATCTAATGCCGCATTACAATATGTGGATGAAATATTTATACCCCCTCCAAGAACTTAGCTCATATTTATGAAGTAAATAATTTCCCTGTTATACACTGAATTTCCCAGTGCTGCAGGCCCTGTAATAGAAAACCATAGTGTTTGTTTTCTAATGGCAACATAGGAAGCAATAGGATTAAAAGTGCTAAGGTCTACGTTTAGCTTAATGAGTTTAGATCTTTCATAATGAAGCCAGATATCTAAATTAAAAGTCGAAATTGATAGTAAAGTACTGAACCAATGACTGCACAACAGCTGGTCAGATATCTGAAGACACCACATTAACCAGGTGTAAATCCTACTATCATGCTGGAATTCTGCTCAGAGAAGCCAGGAATAGTGGTGTGCTGTTAAATGCTTAGCTTTGCCTGAGTTACTGCTATTGCACACAGAACTGAATGCCATTTTATAAACCTCTTAAGCACTTTTTTAAATAAGCAAAAGGTGTAGCCAGAATTAACTCATGGGGTTCAACCAGAAGAGGTAGTCTATAATTTTAACTGACTTATCATCTGGATGGACTGGGGTGTGTATAATATTCTTGCAGCCTATTTTCCCCTGCAGATTGCTGGTAACATTACACTTTGACTACTTTTTAGTGGTAACAGTGCTATATTAAATTTTATATTGCATTATGCCACAGTGGTTCACATATAATCACAGAATCAGCTACGCTGGAAAAGACCTTTAAGACTGTAAAGTCCAACCATTACTCCAGGACTGCCAAGACCACCACTAAACCATGTCATGAGGGGCCTCATCTACATGTTTTTTGAACACCACTGCCCTGGGCAGCCTGTTCCAATGCCTGACCACTCTCCCTGTGAAGAATTTGTTCCTAATATCCAATCTAAACCTTCCCTGGTGCAGTTTGAGGCTGCTTTGTCCTATCACTGGGTTACTTGAGAGAAGAGACCAACGCCCACCTCACTACAACCTCCTTTCAGGTAGTTATAGAGAGAACTAAGGTCCCCCCTGAGCCGCCTTTTCTCCAGACCAAACAACCCCAGTTCCCTCAGCTGTCCAAATCCCTCTGCAGAGGCTTCCTATCCTTCAGCTGATCAACACTCCCAGCCAACTTGGTGACGTCTGCGAATTTACTGAGTGTGTACTTAATCCCCTCATCCAGATCATCAATGAAGATATTACACAACACTGGATCTAACACCAAGCCATGAGGGATACCACTAGTGACCGGTCACCAGCTAGATGTGATACCGTTTACCACCAGTTTATATCCATTTTCCAACCAAAGGCTGTTACAATGTGGAACCTGAAGAACTACTTTCACACATTTTCTTCAAATTAAAAATTTTCAATTGAGAAGCTCAATAAAATACATAATAATAAGAAATATAACACAATGATATGTTTCAAATATAAAAAAGGTTTAGAAAAATAATTGTTTCCTAAATGTATTTGACATGGCATAATTACAAATTTAATCTTACAGGTCTTACACTGCTGCTATAAATATTACGTGGCTAAATAGGGAATTGCTGGGTATGCTCAAGTGGAAGAGGAGACTTTACAGGTCATGGAAGGAGGGGCTGGCCACTTGGGAGGAATATAAGGCTGCTGCTAGAGGATGTAGGAAGACAGCTAGGAGGACTAAGGCCTCCTTAGAATTAAACCTGGCGAGAAGGGTCAAGGACAGCAGAAAGAGCTTTTTCAAATACATGGCAGACAAAACTAACACCAGAGGCAATGTAGGCCCACTGATGAACGGGATGGGTCCCCTGGTGACAGAAGATACAGAGATGGCAGAGTTACTGAATGCCTTCTTTGTCTCTGTCTACTCTGCTGCAGGCAGTCCTGAAGAGCCCTGTACCCCTGAGACCTTAGATGAAGTCAGGTCGACGGAGCGGTTTGCCTTAGTCGATGAGGAATGGGTTAGAGATCAGTTGAGCAATCTGGACATCCATAAATCCATGGGTCCAGATGGGATGCACCCGCGGGTGCTGAGGGAACTGGCGGAAGTCATTGCTAGACCACTCTCCATCATCTTTACCAAGTCTTGGGAAATGGGAGAGGCGCCTGAGGCCTGGAGGAAAGCAAATGTCACTCCAGTCTTCCAAAAGGGCAAGAAGGAGGACCCGGGTAACTATAGACCGGTCAGCCTCATGTCCATCCCTGGGAAAGTGATGGAACACCTTATCCTTGGTACCATCTTAAGGCATATCAAGGATTAGAGGGTTATGAGGGGCAGCCAACATGGCTTCACCAGGGGGAAATCATGTTTGACCAATCTCTTAGCCTTTTATGAGGAAATAACATGGTGGATGGATGATGGCAGAGCGGTGGATGTAGTCTACCTTGACTTCAGCAAAGCATTTGACACAGTCTCCCACAGCATCCTCACAGCTAAATTGAGGACTGGATGATCAGGTAGTGAGGTGGACTGTGAACTGGCTGAAGGAGAGAAGCCAGAGAGTTGTAGTCTATGGGGCTGAGTCTAGTTGGAGGCCTGTAACTAGTGGAGTGCCTCAAGGGTCAGTACTGGGACCGGTATTATTTAATATATTCATCAACGATTTAGATGAGGGAATTGAGTGTACTATCAGCAAGTTTGCTGATGACACTAAGCTGGGAGGAGTGGCTGACACGCCAGAAGGCTGTGCTGCCATCCAGTGAGACCTGGACAGGCTGGAGAGTTGGGCAGGGAATAACTTGATGAAATATAACAAGGGAAAGTGTAGAGTCCTGCATCTGGGCAGGAACAACCCCAGGTTCCAGTATAGGTTGGGAAACGACCTGTTAGAGAGCAGTGTAGGGGAGAGGGACCTGGGGGTCCTAGTGGACGACAGGATGACCATGAGCCAACACTGTGCCCTTGTGGCCAAGACGGCCAATGGCATCCTGGGGTGTATTAGAAGGGGGGTGGTTAGTAGGTCAAGAGAGCTCCTCCTTCCCCTCTACTCTGCCCTGGTGAGACCCCATCTGGAATATTGTGTCCTGTTCTGGTCCCCTCAGTTCAAGAAGGACAGGGAGCTGCTGGAGAGAGTCCAGCGCAGGGCAACAAAGATGATTAGGGGAGTGGAACATCTCCCTTATGAGGAAAGACTGAGGGAGTTGGGTCTCTATAGTTTGGAGAAGAGCAGACTGAGGGGTGACCTTATAAGTGTCTATAAATATATAAAGGGGGAGTGTCACGAGGATGGAGCCAGGCTCTACCCAGTGGCAAACAATGATGGGACAAGGGGTAATGGGTACAAACTGGAGCACAAGAGGTTCCACTTGAACTTGAGAAGAAACTTCTTCTCGGTGAGGGTGATGGAACACTGGAACAGGCTACCCAGGGAGGTTGTGGAGTCTCCTTCCCTGGAGACATTCAAAACCCGCCTGGACACATTCCTGTGTAACATTATCTAGGTGTTCCTGCTCCGGCAGGGGGACTGGACTAGATGATCTTTCAAGGTCCCTTCCAATCTCTAGCATTCTGTGATACTGTGATACTGTGACTGTTCTTATCTCAACCCCTGGGAGTTACATTCTTTCGATTCTGGCCCCCATATGGGGGAGAGGGAAGGAAAGAAAGAGTGAGGGGATTAGAAACTGTGTGGCTGATTGGGTTTAAACCATGACCCTTCTTTTTGGTGCCCGACAAGGGGCACAAGGGGTTGAGATAATGACAGATCTGACCGGACTGTGTCCAATCGTATTTGTGATAAGCATTCATTGGTTTAGATTAATACTCCTCACAATGCTGATTTATTGGCTCCCAAAGTTGTTCCTCTTTCAGTTCTCTCTCACCGTTTCAGTATATCAGTACCTTTTCAGTATGTCGTACCTTACTTCGAGCCGGTATTTGCTGTGCTAGTGTTTTTCAAGTGTGGGACTTGGGCTAAGGTTCTTGTCTCATTGTACTTTATGGTAATGACTTAGAATAGAATCATTGATCATGAAACTGGTCTGGCTTGTGTTCCCAGTGTGGTCACCACATTTATACTTTGGGAGGTTTATAATAAAACTGCTTAGCAATTACACATCTTTTTTCTCCTTCTTGGGTGGTTAACCTGCAAAGATGACATTCTTTTACCCTCCCAGTACCGCCCCCCCCCAGACCATTCACAGCATCATTTGAGAGTTTTGATGTTTTTGAATGGCCTTTTAATACTGTTGAGACCTGTTCGCTGATTGTGATGGAGATCACCATGTTGGCACGCATACAGAGTGTGTTTTGCCCACGACCATTTCATCTGATTTCAAGAGTTAAGCAGAGTCAGGTGTGGGTCTTCTCTGGGGTTAAACGATGATATAGGAGGACCAAGAGATTTTCCCCCAGGCTGGACAGCCATGAGTGGCAGGGTGTGTGGGATGAAATGATTCATAAACTCCGAGAGTTCGAAGACAATCTCACACCTTCCATCATCTCAGCTGTGGAAAAACTGTCCCAGGATCTCAAACAATTGAGGGATGTTCTATCTGATTTATCCAGCTCCTCACATGTACCAACACACGTCTCAGCTATTAACAAAAGGCGTCCTATTGTTCAAGAGAGGAGATACAGGAGGTATACGCCACGGGGTACCCTATGGTTTTACCTGCGGGATCACAGAGAAGACATGACAAAGTGGGATGGAAAACCTACTTCCGCTTTGGAGGAATGGGTGAGTGAATTGAAGAGGGGAGCAAGGGCCAGGACTGATCGTCCCATGAGAGCTACAGCTTCAGTCTCTGGTGAGCAGGCTCCCAGATGGAGGGGAAGAGCTGATTTTACTCCAGCTCCTGTGATAATGAAGAATAATCCCTTCCAACACGACTTACTTAGGTGTCCAACGCTGTGATGACTATTAGAAGGACCCTGCCTCCAGCCAGGTGGAGGTAGGGGACAATCGGATTTACTGGACTGTGTGGATCAGATGGCCTGGCACATCAGTCCCACAGAAGTATAAGGCTCTAGTAGATACCGGTGCACAGTGTACCCTGATGCCATCAAGCGGTCAAGGGGTGGAACCCATCTATATTTCTGGAGTGACAGGAGGATCCCAAGAGTTGACAGCACTGGAGGCTGAAATCAGCCTGACTGGGAGGGAATGTCAAAAGCACCGCATTGTGACTGGTCCAGAGGCTCCATGAATCCTCGGCATAGACTACCTCAAGAGAGTGTACTTCAAAGACCCAAAAGGGTACCTATGGGCTTTTGGTATTGCTGCTTTGGAGACTGAGGAAATTGATCAGCTGTCCACCTTGCCTGGTCTCTCAGAGGATTCTTCTGTACTGGACATGCTAGATCTTCAATATGAATTGAGTCTAAGGCAGCCAAGTGGTATGCCATGATTGATATTGCGAATGCATTTTTCTCCATTCCTTTGGCAGCAGAGTGCAGGCCACAGTTTGCTTTTACTTGGAGGGGTGTGCAGTTCACTTGGAACCGACTGCCCCAGGGGTGCAAACACAGCCCTACCATTTGTCATGGACTGATCCAGACTGCACTGGAGCAGGGGCAAGCTCCGGAACACCTGCAATACATTGATGACATTATTGTGTGGGGCGATACAGCAGAAGAAGTTTTTGAGAAAGGGAGGAAAATAATCCAAATCCTGCTGAAAGCCAGTTTTGCCATAAAACGGAGTAAGGTCAAGGGACCTGCACAGGAGATTCAATTTTTGGGAATAAAGTGGCAAGATGGACGTAGACAGATCGCCGCAGATGTGATCAACAAGAAAACAGCAATGTCTCCACCAACTAATAAGAAAGAAACGCAAGCTTTCTTGGGTGCAGTGGGGTTCTGGAGAATGCACATCCCAAATTACAGTTTGATTGTAAGCCCTCTCTATCATGTGACCCGGAAGAAGAATGATTTTAAATGGGGCCCTGAGCAACAACAAGCCTTTGTAGAAATTAAACGTGAGATAGTTCATGCAGTAACCCTTGGACCTGTCCAGACCAGGCCAGATGAAAAAAACGTACCGTACACTGCATCTGGGAGAATGGTCCTACCTGGAGCCTCTGGCAGAAAGCTCCAGGGGAGACTCGAGGTCGACCCCTCGGCTTTTGGAGTCGGGGATATAAAGGATCTGAGGCCAGCTATACCCCAACTGAGAAAGAGATACTGGCAGCCTATGAAGGGGTTCGAGCTGCTTCGGAAGTGATTGGCACTGAAACACAGCTCCTTCTGGCACCCCGGTTGCCCGTGCTGGGCTGGATGTTCAAAGGCAGGGTCTCCTCTACACAACATGCAACTGATGCTATATGGAGTAAATGGGCTGCACTAATTACACAATGAACTCGAATAGGAAATCTCAGTCGTCCAGGCATTCTAGAAGTCATCATGGACTGGCCAGAGGGCAAAGATTTTGGAATGTCACCAGAGGAGGAGGTGGTGCGCGCTGAAGAGGTCCCACCATATAATAAACTGTCAGAAAGTGAAAAGCAGTATGCCTTGTTTACTGATGGGTCTTGCCGTATTGTGGGAAAGCATCGGAGATGGAAGGCAGCTGTATGGAGTCCTGGACGACAAGTTGCAGAAACTGCTGACGCAGAGGGTGAATCGAGTCAGTTTGCCGATGTGAAAGCCATCCAGCTGGCCCTGGACATTGCTGAACGAGAAAAGTGGCCACTTTATACTGACTCATGGATGGTGGCAAATGCCCTGTGGGGGTGGTTGAAGCAATGGAAGCAGAGCAACTGGCAACACAGAGGTAAACCCATCTGGGCTGCTGCACTGTGGAAAGATATTGCTGCCAGGGTGCAGAACCTGGTGGTAAAGGTATGTCATGTATGGGTACACTATGTACCCAAGAGTCGGGCCACTGAGGAACCCCAGGACAGCCAACGGGTGTATAAAGCTGCTAAGATTGAAGTGGCTGAGATGGACTTAGATTGGCAACATAAGGGTGAATTATTTTTGGCCCGGTGGGCCCATGATACTTCAGGCCATTAGGGCAGAGATGCAACTTACAGATGGGCCCGTGATAGAGGGGTGGACTTAACAATGGACACTATTGCCCAGGTTATTCACAAGTGTGAGCACTGCACACAGCCTCTTCTGCTCTTAAAGACTGTTACAAGAGATGGAGCCTGACATCATGGACCAGATGGACTCAGCAGCTTTATAGGGACTGGTCCATGCACTAAGAGTGCACTGAGATAAGAGTGATGGTAGATTGAAAATGTGGGATCTGAGCATGACGTGAATGGTATGGAATAAGGGGTGGATACTGTCCTGGGTTCATCAGTAGCAGTCATTTTAATCCTTCTTAGTAGCTGGTCCAGCGCTGTGTTTTGACTTTCGGCCTGGGAACTGTGCTGATAACACCAGTGTTTTTAGTTGCTGCTCAAATGTTTGGGCTGTCCAAGGACTTTGTGAGGTTCATGCTCTGCCAGGGAGGAGGGGAAGCCGGGAGGAAGCAGAGACAGGACACCTGATCCAAGCTAGCCAAAGAGGTATTCCATACCACACCACATCATTTCCAGGGAGCTAACTGGGAGTTACCCAGAAGGGCACTCGATCTCTTCTGGGTCGGGCTTTTTTTGGCTGGTGGTATTGTATTCTCTTTCCTTGTTATTTCTCTTATCACTATTATCATTGTTGGTAGCAGTAGTGATTTGTGTTTAGTGATTAGTTACTGGACTGTTCTTATCTTTGTTATCTCAACCCGTGGGAGCTACATTCTTTTGATTCTCCTCCCCATCCCTCTTGGAGCTGGTGGGGGGGGGGGTGTGTGGAGGAAAGAAAGAGTGGGGGGAGTAGAAACTGTTGGGCTGCCTGGGTTTAAACCATGACAGAGATGTACTGAGTTGACCTTGTCTTGTTGCCAGAAGCACACCTAGCCGCTCTCTCTCATTCATCCTCAAAATAGAAAAAAGAAAAGCATTAAAAAAGCTCATGAGTTGAGGTAAAGCGATGGAGGTCACATACCAGCTATCATGACTGGCAAAACAGACTCCACTTGGGGAAAATCATTTCCTTTATTACCATATAAAATGGTGAGAAACAAAGACAAATTAAAACCATACCTTCTCACCACCTCTTTTTTTCCCCAGGCCAAATTCGCTCTTCATTCCCAACTCCTCTTCCCCCTGTATCCACAAAGTGGTGAGAGGCATGGGGAACAGAGGGTCGTGTTCAGTTCATAACTGAACTGTGGTCATTTCTCTCTGCATCTTCTTCCTCACACTTTTCCCCTGCTCCAGCATGGGTCCTTCCCAGAGTCCATAATTCTTTCAAGAAATAACCATGTGCTCTGAAGCAGCTCACATGTAAGGAAAGGTTGATATGGCTGGGAGTGTTTAACCTGGAGAGTGGAAGGTCCAGCAAGGATTCAATCAATGCAGAGAAATAACTTGCAGGAAGAGTGCAAAAAAAGATGGAGCCAGGCTTTTATTAGTGATGCCTAGTGTCAGGACCAGAAGCAATGGGCACAAACTGAAACACAAACTGAAACAATGGGCTCCCTGTGAATCTCAGGAAACACTTTTACTGTGAGGGTGACTGAGCACTGGCACAGGTTGCTTAGGGAAGTTGTGGATTCTCCTACCTCAGTGATATTCAGAAATTGTCTGGACATGGTCCTGCAGAGTTGTCTGTAGGTAACCCTGTTTGAGCAATGGGAGTGGACCAGAAGCCCTCCAGAGATGTCTCCCAACCTCAGCCACTTTGTTCTGTGAAAGTAGCAAATGCACTTTGTTCCCTACTGACAGTGCTGAAGACATCCATTATTATAACCTGTGTGATTTTAGTGTTCAGCATTTGGTACTTTGCCTTGGAAATCTTTTTACAAATAGGGCCTTAGCACACCAGAAAATTAGGACTGTCTGAGATATCTCCAGTTGGGTACATAGATCTGAAGCATCAAAAATGACTTCTCACTTTAGACTGTAAAACCTGATATTACTGAATTACAAAATGTCTGCCCAAATGAAAAAGGTCTTCTAGAGGGAGATGGCTGTTGGTGAGAAATATTTGAAGTGAAAGCCTCCCCCATCTACGTAAGATTTGAAATAATTTACCCACATCAGTGAAAACTCTTAATTATATAGCATGAATTCCTGCATCAAAAAGCCAAGCAATTAATCAAGTCTGTTTTTAGCTCTTCAAACCACCCCAGATTTATGTGAAGGATGTGGGAAAAAATTAAAGTTCAGTAATCTAAAAAATATACTCCAGCTTTATTCCTTTCTTTGTTGGCTGGGAATAATTGTGGAGGATTCACAGTAGTATTCACTCTGTGGGTGATTTTTGAGATGGGCTTTTCTGATCTAAACCCAAATTGTATGGGCTTTTCTGATCTAAACCCAAACTGTATCCTAAAATTAAAACACAGGTTGGATTTTGCATTTTCTGTGCCAAGAATTTTCTGAATCAGACATACCAATGTCTGATTGGTATGCTCCAGTGATTTTCTGAGTCACTTATGTTTTTAGTATTTTTTATAATTAAAGCTTTTGAGAGGCTCAGTTCTAAGCAGCTGCACTAGACTAACTAGCAGGTGTTTATGCCTCCACTTGAATTAGTTTCTGTCCTGCTGTGATAGCTATCTGGGCTGAAGCAAAACTAGCATCTGTGAATGAACACAAGATGGATCTTGATCTTTTATTATCCCTCTATCAAAGAATGTGCAATCTGGTTTAAATCAATGCATCGGTTTGTATAGTAAGAAAAGAAGAAACCAGAGATGTCTGAAAGTACATATACCATGAACACTTACCTGTGGGATGCTAGATGGTTTAGCTGAAATTGTGCTGTTGTTTCTGTTAGAGTACATACAGACAAAGTTCTGTGGCCTTAACTTGCCATTACAGAGTGATTGGGTTTATATAGACTTTAAATACAAATTAATTTTAAGGAAGACTATGAAAGAGAAAAAGCATTTTCGGGTGAAGGAAAAGGATATCTCAGGTGTGAATAAGAGTTTTGAAAATACCCCAAAATTTGAGGGAGTTAATAAGGTAGCACTAGGAAAAAGAGCCTTATATACAAGCAATAAATAAAGCATGAGTGGACTAGCTAATGAAATGAGAACAAAAATTTGAATAATGAGAGTGGCTGAAACAAAGAGCTGAGTGGAGAACACAAAGGGCAAAGAAAAGAGTGAAGTGCATTATGTAAGAACATAAAAGGCACGGCACTGATTGTCAGCCAGATGAAGAATGAGGAAATGGGAGAAACAGATTTTTAAAGAATATTTGGACAAAGGCTAAGGACAAAATGTTACAAGAGCTGAAGATGTAGAACACCAAAATCATAAGACTGCATACGAGAGGAAAAAAATAAGTGAAGCAAATGAAAGACAGTAAATGGTAAACACAGAAACAAAAGAAAATGAGAACTGCAGGTGGGAATGAATATGGAAATAATAAGGCACAATTCCTTTAAATAGGAAAAAAAAAAGTGTTGAATATAACCTCTAAACCACCTATTATTGCATTTAGGACAGTCACCTCTTCATCCAGAAGGAGAGTCTCTGATCATCACAATTGCTTGAAGTCTCACACTTCCAAGCTATCAGATGACATTGGATAATTAGGATCTGGTTAAAGATGTTTCTCATAATTGTCTCTGATTTCTGTTTTGCCTTTCTCAACAAATTTCTTGACCTAGTTTGCAAAGAGGAATTTGGCATGACTGTCAGAGCTTCTTGTTCTCTTTCTTCAGTCAGATTTGCTCTTCCTCTCCCCTACTGCTAATCATCCAAACCTTTTTCCAAGCATAAACACAATACTTTCTTCTCGCTTGTTTTTTCTCTCATTCTCTTAGCCCTGGAATAGTTCCTTCTTTACAGAAGATCCCATTATCATTGCTAGTCATTTTGCAACTTATTATATGAAAAAGTTTTCTGTATACACAGTAACTTACTTATAGAGCCAAAGAATCATAGAATAGTTAGGGTTAGAAAGGACCTTAAGATCAGCTAGTTCCCATCCCCCCTCCCAAGGCTCTGTCCAGCCTGGACTTGAACACTGCCAGGGATGGAGCATTCACAACTTCCCTGGGCAACCCATTCCAGGGCCTCACCACCGTTACAGGAAAGAACTTCTTCCCTATATCCAATCTAAACTTCCCCTGTTTAAGTTTTAACCCATTACCTCTTGTCCTATCACTACAGTCCCTAATGAAGAGTCCCTTCCCAGCATCCTTATAGGCCCCCTTCAGATACTGGAAGGCTGCTCTGAGGTCTCCACGCAGCCTTCTCTTCTCCAGGCTGAACAGCCCCAACTTTCTCAGCCTGTCTTCATCTGGGAGGTGCTCCAGTCCCCTGATCATCCTCTTGGCCCTCCTCTGGACTTGTTCCAGCAGTTCCGTGTCCTTTTTCTGTTGAGGACACCAGAACTGCATGCAGTACTTCAAGTGAGGTCTCAGGAGAGCAGAGTAGAGGGGCAGAATCGCCTCCTTCAACGTGCATAAGACTCTTCTGTTCCATCTTTCCCTCATTTTTTAGAAAACTTTGTAATAAAAAAACTAATTAAAGCAAACCTAAAGAACAAACTCAGCTTTTAAACAATAGGCCATTCATCACTAGTGATGGAAGTCTCTTCAAACTTTTTTTTAAGACCCCACCAAGGAAAACTCTACAACTTCCATTCAGACTAAATCTAGCATCTAAAAAATGAAAGTAAATCGGCTGAAAACTGGTATTTTCAGATTGTCTGCCCCCAGCAGTTTTAGAGAACTCGGCACTTGTTGCAATAGTGATTTTGGTATGTCAACATTTAGATGCCAAATTTAGAATCTTTAACGGTTTGAAAGTTTTAGGAAATACACAGCACAATGAAAAAACTGAGATTCCCTTAAACCATCTGAATTTTGTCATACAGAACTGAAACATTCCAAATCACCAAAATTGGCAAAAGCTTTCGCCACTAAAATAATTCATCCACTCAGTAAAAAGTCTAATTATTAATGATAACGCCCATGGGCATCAGAGAACCACGCAATTAATCAAGCCTGTTTCCATAACCTCAAGCTGTTCAAGCTGCATGTGAAGGAGTATCACTATTTTTAACATTACAAAGCCTGTGTAACCAAACTCTTTCTTGCAGCAGTTCCAGCCTTTTATCTTTTCTTAAATACTACACTTTAAAAATAGATTATTCCCTTCATCTCCATGTCAGCTTTCTATGAATGTGAATAGAGTTTATCATGTCCTTCCTTAGTTTTCTAAGAAGAATTATGCCAGTTCTTTCTATATGTTTGGAACGTCATATTTAATAGATTGTTCCTGTGCTTTTTCTTGGCATTGTCCTCCTTTCATATATTTTTTAAAATGTAATACTCAAAATGTTGACAGTTTAACTACATATATTTTGCATTTGAAACACTGTTTATACATCCTAATAGATACCTTAAAATATTTGCCTCTTTCTGCTAACTACCTAATCAATAGAATTTTAATAGCTATTTATCCTAAGCTTACAGAAAATGTAAGTATCCCTACTTAACTTTAACCCTATTTTTAAGTCCATTTCTCAAATTAGTAGAAATAATTTGAAATTATAATTCTGTCTCTTGTGTTAATCAAACAGATAATTACTGAAACATTGAATGCCCAAGTTTGATGTTTGATGGGTGTTGTGGTTTACACTCATCCATGCAGTCTCTTTCTCACTCCCCCCTTACTCCCCCGCCATTCCCAGAAAGATGGGGAGGAGAATCAGAAGAATGTAACTCACAGAGGTTGAGATAAGAACAGCCCAGTAACTAAGTTATAACACAAACCACTACTGCTACCACCAATAATGATAATGATAAGGGAAATAACAAGGGAAGAGAATGCAACCACTCACCACCTGCCAACCGATACCCAGCCTGACTGATCTAACCCTTCAGGGTAACTGCCCCCAGTTTATACAGTGGGCATGATGTGCTGTGGTATGGAATACCTCTTCAGTTAGTTTGGGTCAGGTGTCTTGTCTCTGCTTCCTCCTGGCTTCCCCTCCTCCCTGGCAGAGCATGATACTCAAAAGGTCCTTGGTCAGAGTAAACATGACTTAGCAGCAACCTAAAAACATCGGTGTTATCAGTGCTGTTCCCAGGCTGAAAGTCAAAACCACAGCACTGCACCAGCTACTAAGAAGGAGAAAAAATGACTGCTACTGCTGAACCCAGGACATAGAGTATCATTATTTTGAAACTGGAGAAGGAGTCCAGTGTTATGAATGCTCTACAGACTTTAATGCCAAACTGTTTCAGACAAATTGCACAGAAAAAGCACATGCCTGATGTTAATTTGCAAATTGTAAAAGTCTGAATACATAGCTGAAATCTACCAAGTTTTCTCCTGTCACCTGATGCAACTCAGCTTCTTTAAATACCACAACTATGTAGTAACATAGGAGGTTTTCAGTATTCTCTGGGAAAAAAAAAAAAGTAATTGAGGGAATATATAATTCTGATACTATAACACCTATACCACATAGTAGCTAGCTAAAGAAGAGATTATTACAAGTCTATTACACTGAAAAGTTGGAAAATGTGCCTGGAAATTTCCTACACCATTCTCTATATTTAATGCTTCATTTCACTAGAACAATAAAAAAATCATTTAAGATTTAAATAATAAAGCAAATCCTTTGCATGAGACAGATTAAGAAAAGAAGGGGACTAATAATCCATTTTCTTTATACTCATTGAATCTTTACATGTGGGATCTTTCTCTGCACTCTTTCTGTAATAGAAATATATGGGTTCTTTAAGCAATCAGTCCTTCACTATATCCTCTTGGTCTCTGAGAAAATAATTTTGTCAATGTGTATACGCTTTCTTCTGTTCTTAGGCATCTCTTGGACTGTCATACCACTTGATGTATCTCAGTTAGTCACCCTAAATTCTATATTCAGGCAGTGGAAAGAAGCAGATGTTATAGAGTGAATCATAAAACTGTTTTGATGTCTACCTTAGTACATTCTGATTAATTTATATCCTTTGACTGTTTCACAGTCTTCATGATTAGTTATGTATCACAGATGTCTGCACTTCTTCAGATTAAACCCTTCTATTTTTGCATCAAGTTTCCTGTTTGCAACTCCTCTCACCCCATTACTCTTTCTCTCCACCCTCAAACCTATCTTGCCCTCAAATCCAGAACCACCTCATGTCTCAGCACACGCAGATGCTACTGGGGGAGGAAATACTTCTGCTCTCTTCTGGCATCCCACACGATTAAGAATGAATCTGAAAAAAAACAGACGCCTCATTCCTTGTCACCTTTTTACTAACATTTACAGAAACCATACAGCAAATTTACAGCATATAAATAAAAGAGATCATAGAATCATAGAATAGTTGGGGTTGGAAAGGACCTTAAGATCATCTAGTTCCAACCTCCCTGCCAAAGGCAGGGACACCTCACACTAAACCATGTCACCCAAGGCTCTGTCCAACCTGGCCTTGAACACCACCAGGGATGGAGCATTTGCAAATCCCCTGGGCAACCCATTCCAGTGCCTCACCACCCTAACAGGAAAGAACTTCTTCCTTACATACAATCTAAACTTCCCCTGTTTAAGTTTTAATCCGTTACCTCTTGTCCTGTCACTACAGTCCCTAATGAAGAGTCCCATCCCAGCATCCTCATAGACCCCCTTCAGATACTGGAAGGCTGCTCTGAGGTCTCCACACAGCCTTCTCTTCTCCAGGCTGAACAGACCCAACTTTCTCAGCCTGTCTTCATCTGGGAGGTGCTCCAGTCCCCTGATCATCCTCATGGTCCTTCTCTGGACTTTTTCCAGTAGTTCCATGTCCTTTTTCTGTTGAGGACACCAGAACTGTACAAAATACTCCAAGTGAGGTCTCAAAAGTGCAGAGTAGAGGGGCAGGATCACCTCCTTCCACCTGCTGGTCACACTCCTTTTGATGCAGCCCAGGATACGGTTGGCTTTCTGGGCTGCAAGGCACACTGCCAGCTCATGTTCATTTTCTCATCGACCAGCACCCCCAAGTCCTTCTCCGTGGGGCTGCTCTGAATCTCTTCTCTGCCCAGCCTGTAGCTGTGCCTGGGAATGCTCCCACCCAGGTGTAGGACCTTGCAATCGGCATGGTTAAACTTCATGAGGCTGGCATCAGCCCACCTCACAAGTGTGTCAAGGTACCTCTGGATGGCATTCCTTCCCTCCAGCGTATCAACTGAGCAACACAGCTTGGTGTCATTGGCAAACTTGCTGAGGGTGCACTCAATCCCACTGTTCATGTCACTGACAAAGATGTTGAACAAGACCGGTCCCAACACCAATCATTGAGGAACACCACTTGTTACTGGTCTCCAGCTGGACATTGAGCCATTGACCACAATTCTTTGCATGCGGCCATCCAGCCAGTTCTTTATCCACCAAGTGGTCCATGTATCAAATTGATGTCTCTCCAATTTAGAGACAAGGATGTCGTGGTGGGCAGTGTCAAATGCTTTGCACAAGTCCAGGTAGATGACATCAACTTCTCTACCCCTGTCCATCAGTTCTGTAGCCCCATCATAGAAGGCCACCAAATTGGTCAGGCAGGATTTCCCCTTAGTGAAGCCATGCTGGCTGTCACCAAGCACCTTGTTTTTCATGTGCCTTAGCATGCCTTCCAGGAGAATATGCTCCAAGATTTTGCCAGGCACAGAGGTGAGACTTACTGGTCTGTAATTCACTGGGTCATCCATTTTCCCCTTCTTGAAAATGGGGTTTTATTTCCTTTTTTCCAGTCATGCTCTTTAGTGCTCTTAAGTAAAAATGACTACTACAGACTACAGCTTTTTTACATTTTTTATTCCCAATTGAAATATGAGAACTAGTGGGAGGAAAACAAGTCACATTCATAAATTTATTTTAACTAAAATAATGAAATAGGATGAGAATATCTAATAAAAAGTCGTGATAACGTCTTCATAGGTGTACGAAGCAACACTTGCAACACAGTGATTTTGCACCTTTGAGGTTGTATGCTGACAAGAACATTAATGAAGATTTCACTGTTTTCCATCATGTATCACCTACAATGGCGACATTCCTTTTGTTGTCAATTACAGAATTTAAACAACTGTCACTAATTTTATGATCATCACTCATATGTCACTGGCTTGCGTCAGATATGGCAACTAGATTGGAATAATATGAGTAAAAAGTGTCTTAATTTTTTTCCTCTGGGTTTGCTTTTTACAGTGTCTTTTAAAAATACTCTAAGAGACATCTTTCAGTTATTATCTAAAAACTTCAAAATCATACAGAAAGGCCATCCTTACTCAGACTGTGTCAGCAGTAAGACATAGTCCTGGAAATAGAAAGTTTAAGTGCTGCTAAATCCTATGGAAAGATTCACACAGGAAGGGCAGATAGTTTTCAAACTTTTTCAGTCTACAGGCCAAGCGTATTTTGCACTGCAGACATAGTTCACTCTAAGCTCATGAAAGTCTGTTGGAAATGGGCTTGTTTTAAAAACATGATAATTATATTTTGTGGCCCCTTAGAATCACTCTGGAGCCCAAGCTCTGCAGAAATGACTAGAATAATTGGTAACACAGTAGTTGGGTGCTTCAGCAGTATAAACAATGTCAAGGGAATTCTATTCACCCAGTCCCCCAAAATTATAAAACCTGAACTCCTGAGGTAAACTCATCACAATGAAGGTAATGTTGAGATTTCTATACAAATGCCCATAGCATGGGGAACAAACAAGAGGAATTAGAGATGTGTGCACGTCTATGGGGGTATGATACAATAGGCATCACAGAAACATGGTGGGATGGCTCCTATGATTGGAGTGTTGGAATGGAAGTTACAGGATTTTTAGAAAAGACAGGCCAGACAGGCAGGTAGGGAGAGTTGTCCTTTATGTTAGGGATAGGCTGAAGAGTATGGAACTCTGTCTGGGGACAGGTGTTCAAGACGAGGTTGGACGAGGCCTTGGGTGATATGCTTTAGCGTAAGGTGTCCCTGCCCACAGCAGGGGGGTTGGAACTAGATGATCTTAAGGTCCTTTCCAACCCGAATGATTCTATGATTCTATTCTATGATTCTATGACATGCAAATAGTCCAGAGGAAGATATGTTCTTGAGAAAATGCAAATGAAAATCGTTTAACAGTTTCCAATATCAGAAAAAAGAAAAGCTATTAATTTATCTCCTTCAATGTAATTGATTGTACAAAGCTCAGTATTCAATCAAGATTTGAAAAGTATCTCTAAAATTATGCTAAATCTTGACATACTTACAGCTCCAGACATATCTGAAATACGAATTCAAGACGTGTTTCAGGTGCACAGTTCCTATTTCAAACATGAGTGGCTGATTACTCAGCTTCATTCATTGCAGGCCAGCTGTCAAAAAGAAAGATTGTTGAAGTCAGTTCAGAAATATCTTAGTTCTCTCAGCTAGATTGAATGTCAGCTTTTTTCAAAGGCAATTAAATTAATAAAAATGATTTGTGGTAGAGGCAAACAATGCAGTAATCTTGGACATCCTCTTGTTCACTAATCACTCAGTGTAAAAGAGACAAATAAAGGTCTGCTTGATTGGGTGCCTGCTTTCCAGCTGATCGCCCTTACGTAACCTGTACTTACCTAACTTGGTTGGTTGGTTCCCAAAAACTCATTAAAAAACTTTGTGAAGGATATTCCCAGAACGTTAGGTCTCAGTCAAGCTATCCATAATAAATTAACAATAAACGCTGTTTTGTACTGAACTTAATTACATTCAATTATGAAATTAAATTACATTAATTTATTCAATTTCACGTTAGTCTAGCATCTGAAGTAAATAGCAGTGCTCAGTTTATTCTGGAATTTGCTTGTGCTGCTAGATGTGTTGTGGGAAAGATTAATGTCATTTTCAGCCTTTGACAGAAACAGCACTAGTTCTGACTGCACTATTTCTTTTCATGATATATCAGTGGAAAAAATAGGTTTGGAAGTACTTTCTTAGCACATCACTGTTAGAACGTTTTAAATTTCTTTTTGTTGTGGTTTAAACCCAGCCAGAAAATAAGTAAGTATCACACAGTTGCTCTCTCCCCTACCCCCTTCCCCACTCCCTGTGCCTGATAGGGAGGAGAATCAAAAGAATGTAAAACCCGTGCTGTGGCATGGAATACCCCTTTGGCTAGTTCAGATCAGGTGTCTCGTATTCTCCCTCCTCACTTAATGTGCAGAGCGTGAGAGACTAAAAAGTCCTTGATCTGTGCAAGTGCAACATCTAAAACATTGGTGTGTTACCAGAATTGTTCTCAGACTAAAACCAAAACACAGCACTGCACCACCTACTAGGAAGAAAATTAACCCTATCGTAGCCAAAGTCAGGACACTTTTGTTTCCAGACTTCTTGTAAACACTATGGATGCTTCTGATCCCTTAATACTCTTGATATTTCTTTCTGGTTCAGCCAGATTGAACAGAGATTTCCTTCCATAGTTCACAACCCAAAACATCCTTACATCCTTCCCTGCTTTTTGGCTCACACTTTTTGGCAGCTGAAGTTTACTGTTTCATATCTATAGATTTGTTCTGTTAATTTCTCTTTCTTTTACATTATTCCATTTTCCTGCAATTTACATTTTTGTTTAATTTGCCCCCTCCCCTTTTTTTTTTGTTTGCTTTTTGTTTCATGGAATTACTGCTTAAAGTCTCTAGTAATGCTCTTCTGCTGTCTTTTCCGCAGATCAAAATGTCATCCGTGTAGACCTCAGTAACCTACACGACATCAAAAATGCATTGCATTTTTTTTTTCAGTAGAACACCTTGTGTACTGAACACAGCCCAAATGGCAGTTTGAGAAACAGTGTTTCCCAAAGGGACTGTGGAATGTGCACAAATATATCTTCTGTTTTTCTAAGGATAGGTAGCATAACCCTGGTGATGGATGAAGCATTAATAAAAAGTCTATTTGTCATCAGTCATCACTTCCTGAACATCTTTTCTTTGAAAGCAGAAGAAAATCTTAACAAACATACTTAATTATTATAAGTTTTGTTTGCAAGCTGACAATACAGTAAAAAATGTGTCAGTTCTGACAACTTTTCCTACAATGGCCAGCAACTATATGCATTCTAGTAGTTCTGTGAAAACAAAGCAAAACCCATCCATTTAACGCCTCTAGTTTCCAAACAATGTTGTCTTCCAGGTTCCAAGCTTTTTTATTTATGAAAGAGCACCTTGAATTTGAGGTAAAGATCCGAAATCCTCTCAGGCTTCCAGCTGTTGAAGACCAAAAGGCCAGGCTGGGGAGAAAGGAAAGAGACTCTCAAGTGACATGAAAGAGACATAACTTAAAGGACAGAGAATGCAAAAAGTTGATATATCCAGTAAATTATATTTTCTTTATTTTTGCTCTTCTGTTACTTATTTTTTCATTACGGGTATGCTGTGGTGTCTGCTAGAATCTAAACTGGCTAATTCTAGAAGGGGAATGTATTCATGAATTCATTAAAATATGAGAATTCAGGTGCTCTATATCAGAAAGGGCTCCTCCCACATTCATTGGTCTGTTTTGAATCTCTCTGCCGTAAATGGACAGTCCTGAAAGTTTGATCACTCCATTGTATTATTGCCAAATAGAAAAGAATTTATGTTCTTGTTGCTTATTTAAAAAAAATGTATCAAAATAAAACTTAACAATTTTATCAAAAGAGTATTGTGGGAATTTTTGTTTTATCAAAAAAAAAAAACAAAAAACAACAACACCCCAAAACCCAGACAAATTTGCTTTGGGCCAAACTGAAACAAATCTATTTGGCTTAGTTTTTCAAATTGGACTGCTGTGCCTGTCCCTTCATCTTTCAACTATTTATACAGCTTTAGCAGTAATCTGCAAATGATCTTTAGCAGTGACCAGATAAGTAGGGGAAAATCTGTCTTCCGCAGAAGATTATTCTTATCTTCAGATACTACTAAAGTCTCCTCACAAAGATATTTGTTATCTGTGACTTATACATGCAAAGAACAACTATGTGACATGGGAAAAATCTCCAGATTATACCAGAAAGGAATTAGCTGACTTTTTCAGGGGTGGGGGCAAGACAAATGCAAAAGTTGGGTCTGGTGGTGTGGGGTTGTCCTGATTCTTGTTTTTCTTTCTAGGGAAAATATGAGAACCCATCAATTACAGTCAAAGAAGATATTTTAAGAATGTAAAATGTATTCCTTTGAAGTGGTTTATCCTTCACCTCTCCCCCAGTAGTCGTATATTGTTCAAATAAGAAAAAAATTAATGCATCCCAGAATGTGTTTAAGTGTCTTAGGCCTTCTAAAAAATGCAGGCATATTGCTTCTCTTTATTCTAGTTTCATAAACCACTGGTCTACTGCCTCAAGGTTTGGTATTTCAAGAGAGTGAACGTAAGAATGAAGAACTGGAGTTTTCATTTACTTCAGTTCTCTTCTAATCCAACTTCTTGCAAACACAGTCAATGTGTAATGTCATAGAAATTCAGGAAGGTTCACAGATGCTCAATTCTATACTTTAATCCACACTTCCATGACCATTTTATAAAAATTTATACTGCTAAGAAAAACAGGAAACCCAAGAAATCTCCATTAAATAGGAAGGAAAAAAGAGACCATTGTTCATGTAAACTGTTCTTGCACTTAGAAAAAGTGTTCATTCTGCAAAGCAGACTATATCATATGCTGTAGAGAAATTTTCTAAAAATCTGTGACAGTTTGACCTGCTGGCAGCCCTTTTCCCAATGCATCCCAGGATACCATTTGCATTGTTCGAGGCAAGGTCACATGCTGGCTTTTGTCAACTTGGTGTTTACTAGAACCTCCAGGGCTTTTCTGCCAAACTGCTATCCAGCTGGGCAGACCCCAGGAGACATAGATATATGGTGTTGTCCCTCCTTCAGGCTCAGGACTTTGCCTTTCTTGTTGCTGACCTTCACAAGGTTCCCATGAGCCCATTTCCTCACACTGTCAAGGTTGCTGTGTGTAGAAGCACAACTCTGCTGTATCTTCCAATTCTACTATTTTTGTGGAGCCAGCAAACCTTACTGGAGCTGCACTCCATCACCTGGATTAATGAAGATGTTAAACAGGACTGGACCCAATATTGACCCATGGGGTACACTGCTAGTTCTCAGCCTCCAGCTAGACTTCATACCACTGATAATCACCCTCTGGACCCAGCCATTCATCCAGTTTTCAATCACTGTCTCATCCATCCCATACGTCAATAGCTTGTCTATTGAGGATTTTATGGGAAACATTGTCAAAGGCTTTCAGATTATCAAGTTGGTCAAGCATGACTTCCCCTTGGTGAATCCATGCTGATAACTCCTGATGATTTTCTCGTCAGGTTTCCAGGGTTAGGTGTTCCTCCAGTTTCATGGGGTTTTGCCTCCTCAGTATCTTCTCTTAAATACTCTCAACTTGGCTGTCTTTACTGTGTTTTGAGGATTCTTATGGCTTAAGGATATAAGACGCACCATATTGCATGCCCTACATGCCAGTGTTCTTACCCCTCCACTGTCTTATCTTGCACTGGCATAAGGAGAAATGATTTAAGGTGACCTCGCAAACTTAATGACTCTCTCCACTGCACTCACTGTATAGTACCCCAGGCTCTGGAATTGCTCTATTACGAATAGTAGAGCATTCTTCCTTGCATAGTACATTCAGTATCAATGTAAAAACACAATTCAGTTTGTTTTTCCATCTTTTTGGCAGCTTCCCAAATATTTTCTGAAGTTGAAATAAAAAAGCTATTCAAACGTTAATGATAACTTCATGATAAAACTGTTGCTGCAGCTAAATGACAAAAAATATTGCCTGCTAGATATGTAACATGGAGTTATATTTTTTTTTTTATAGCCTCCAGCTAGATGAAGAGAAGTACAGCATGTTTTAGGATGTTTTAGTACAACATGGTTTAGGATTGGTCCCTGTATTTGTGAGAGAGACAGTATTTTACCAAGAGCCAGTGTATCAACTTAATACTAATATGGCAACATTTTTGGCTATCAGGTAAGATTTCCTAGAAATTCAAGTAAATCAAATATAACAAAAAATTAAGTCTCTAGATTAAATGCAAAAATTGAAGATTTCAAATACTTATTTTTTGTTTATTTTCTCTGTTTTTTAAAAAATACTTGTTTTCTTTTCCTTCCACTCCATTAATCTTTGTCCTTGCTTGCTTTCTTACTGTCGGTTTGGTTTGGTTTTGTTTCTGTTTTGTTTTTTTTTTCCATTACAAAGTTCAAGGATAGCATGTAATAAGGGCATTAGTCTCTTGTAAGTAGAGTGACTGGGCCAAATTGGTCAGTTCAGTTTTCACTGACGTAAACTCAGCATTTAAATGCTGATCTAAGCATGTGAGATTTCCTCATCCTTATATCACAGGTAAGAGAAGAATTCAGTCTAATGTATGAATTTTTTTTTATTTTACCACAAATCATTTATTCAGTATTTTATCTATAATCCCAAATAAAAAAGGATACTGAAAGAAAAAAAGAATATTGTAAAAGAAGGGCAAATACTGTATTTGAAATGGTAATCCCTTTCTGAAACACTGGGGAGTGAGACAATGAATGAGTACACCCATTGAGTAATAAATGAGTGATGGAGCTAAAAAGAAGTAATCTCTATCATATGAAAAGTAAACAATACCTTAAAATCTTCTATTCTTCAATTTACAATTCATGCTAATTGTTTCTGTCATAGCAGCTGTAATTAAAAATCTTTTTAATTTAGTTATTTATCTGTAAGTTTTCATCAAATGTATATTTTGAACTAACATTCTCTGTCTAGATAAAACTCCAAAATATTGATTCATTATGTGGAATTTACCTCCTCACACTACAATTAATTTGTTTTCCATATTTTATGACATTACCTTATTGCAAAAGGTGTGGGTTTTTATAAAATGTGCTTTGGAATATTCCTAGTAAAAAGGTATAATAATCATTTTGAGATCTTTCTGTAAAATGTTAATAGGTATCCTGCTGGTCAGCTGCTGAAGATGTAAGTCACATGGTTAAGTGATGTGTTTATTTACTTTGAATTGTGTATAGCTCATGCAATTGCCTATACACTGCAGAGAAATTATGGGATTTTTAGCACTCTGTGTAGTAATCAGCCTGTGAAATCTGCCAAGGATCCCTGCCGAAGCAGAGTATCTTGAACCCTAGGTGCCTAGGTGTCTTAAGCAAAGAACAGGAATCCTTATTTGCCCATGACAATATGGCAGGCATTTTCTCAGACCAACAGATTTATCAACCTTTTTCATTTTTCTATCACACGGTGGAAACATATTTAAAGTTTTACACAGTTGTTTGAAGTTATCCTTACTTCCTTATGAGACCTATTTTTTCTAAGTGCCATGAAAAATAGGTGAACTGTCTTTTTAAATCTTCTCTAAGTGCTTTCTGAAGGTTTTAAGGCCATAAGTTGTAAGAGTGCTGAGTACATTAGATCATGAATAAGATCACAGCACTTGGGTGTATCAACCATGGACACTTCAACAGATTTAGACTGGACAGCAATAGTTTACTGAGCAGAGCTTTGAAACACAGTGAAAGTAAGCTCACCTGAACAATAAAACTTGATTATTTCAAGATAGAGATGTAAAAAAATTTCTCCAGGTTGAGTGGCCCATTGAAAATCATAGTAGCCACTTAAGAAATATTAAATATTAACTCTCATGATCTTTATGTGTACCTTGTACATAGTATGTAAAGGCACAATTAGGACTCAAGTAATTGAATTGAATTGGCAATAGTGCTAAATTTCTTATGTAAACTTGGCAATAGCCATTTGAATTCAAACCCAGACTGTTCAGTTCACCACACCTTGTGGGATTTTGGTACTCAAAATATCACTGCACTCGAATAATTAATATACCTTTAAAGGAAAACAATGATCTTCCAGAAAATACAATAAAAATATTAATTTGTTTGGGTTGTTATTGACTTTTTTAAGTTAATTTTCAGATAATTTTCAGGCTGTTTAGACAGCCTCATTTTTTTATATTTCTATGTAAGTGCATTAGATAGTGAGCTTTCTAAGAGAACAACTTTATGTAATTAAGTTGCAGCACATGATAAAAAAAGTCTCATTAGCTATTATCCATAGTAAGACACTGAAGAATGTTTATTCTACAGTTAAGCTAAACAATAAGTTAACATTTATCATAATTTCCTTGTGTTTTACACTATTTAGAATACTCAGGATGAAGTAATATTGTGATGTAAGTGGTTCCAGAAAATGCAGTAATTTTCACTGAAAATCAGAAGCACAGAAGAAAAAAGTTTTTAAAAATGATTTAGTATGGTGTTTAAGATAATTACATAGTCAGGTATTAAATTTGGCTTCCTATTTCTAGGTTTAATTGTATTTATTATTTTATTAGATGCATTTACTGATTCATTAATGTATAATATGTATGTAAAAGAAAAATCTGTGTTCAACTGAAATGTTAGTAGCCTTGAAAATATAATCAATGATGTGTTGACAACTTGCTGAAATAACATTTAAATTTTCACCTCAACGAAATTTAAATGTTTGATTTTTGATTCCAGAATATATGAAATTTGCATAAAACATTTCAGTGACACAAAATGCAGATTTAAGAGCTGAGTTATGTGAAAACATTTACAAGTTTTTTATTTCTTGGGTTTATTTCTCAGTTGAGCAAGCAGAAAATCCTGAGCAACTGACCACTCTTTAATAAATACTTCTGTAATCAGTTGCTTAGTTGACATATACAAAAATAAAGTCTGATATTGATATCCCTGTCTACAATGACAAGATCTGAACTTGCATTTCACTGAAGAGAGAGTAGTTCCTGATAGGAGTGATTAAATAGTCTGTGGCAATAACACAGTTCAAGATTAAGACTTAAATATTTAGATGTCTCTGCATAAATGTCTACTCATAAGCTAAATATTTAAACCTCACTGTAAAGCACAGTTTTGCTATAAACATCTGTAATCCTGCAATTTATCTTCCAGCCTCTTAAGACTATCCAAGAAGTACTCTATGCCATCTGAAATAACAGTAGAAGCTTAAGTTCAAGCAACTGAATTAGGGCTGTAGTCAGTCCAGGAAATGCAAGGTGGGAAGAATTCAGCTCATCCTAAACTAGACAGCTAGAGCCTTAATGTAGGTGTCTAGTGTAATTTTAGACTCTTCTATGTGTTTGGCACATCCATAGACTTAGGAAATATGACAAGGAATATCCTGAGAACTCAAGCCTTTTTAGAGCAGCAGGTGGAAGCCAAGTGGGAAACCCCAAGGCATCTCAGTGCCTGTGTCTGTTCAGTTATATTGACCCACACATAGATATCCACTGCATTTAGACCTTTAGTTAGTAGTAATTCATATAGGTAAGAGTATGCATGTCTAGTGTACTGTTTACTCCTAAATGTAGACACTTCCATTTATGTGTCCTTATCCTGAACTAATTATTTCCCTAAGTTTCTTCACTTCATGAAATAAACGGTGAAGAAAGAATCATAAATAATGCTATTAAGTGAATAAAGAATATTGTGGGTTTTTCTCAAAACATAGGAAATAGAATTTAGCAAATAAAAGTTTTAAGAAGATAAATCCTAAACAAAGAATCAGGGTGATTTTTAACACATTGCTTAATTAAACCTGAAGTTCATTCTAAGAGTATCAAAACTGATCAAAGGAATGCAAAGACAAAAGGCTCAGGACAGGCTATTAAACATATTAATACTGGTATACCTTCCAACTCTAATCCACAGATTATCTACAAAATTGTGGATGGTGAAGAAGTATGTATGGAAGGAATTCACCACAGTTGCCTTTGTCTTCTACTTCAATATGTTATGCTTGTCAACAGCCTGGGCCTTTACTACAATTCAGTGTGACTGTTGTTAAATTCCTGACTCCCATATCATGTACCAATGCCTAAACCAGGAGGCTTCCCATTGGATTATTTGTGTGAAAAACCCCAAAACAACATTATGCTAATGAGTATGATTTACTAATTTTCTTTGTCAGTGGTTAGGACTTGGGCATTTTGGTAGGACTGACACCATTTAATTGTTTCTCAGTGTGTTTATGCATTTGTACAGAGTACAACTATTCAAACAGAGACAATAGATACCAGATGCTGCTTGAACGATTCCTTTTAAAGTAGGACACTGAAACTTGACTCCTTTTATGAATTAGTAAGGTTAAGCAGTTGAGTCTAACAGCCATTCACAACCTTTTGACAACCCTAGTCTGCTCTTCAAAATTTTCTGGGATTTTACTGGAATCTGTGCCGCAATTTTGGAAAACACTTTGATAGAATACCTTCCTATCAGAACAAAATATTTCCTCAGTGAAGGGAAAGGGCAAATTGAAATAATCCTGAAATATTTAATTCTATCCTAAATAATCCATGTTTTCAAAAGACAGCCTTCTTCACAGAACTTTCTTAAGTAACTTTTACACAAGAACCTAATTTGCCACGAAACTTCAGATATTCATGTGACTCAAAGTGTCATAATTGTGCCATATATTTGCCTCATCCAGGAAACTGTACCTTCTTGCTTGTCAGCACAAAAAAAATGAGTCCAAGAAAAGAAATAGGCATGATTCAGTTACTTAGGCATAGGCATCTGCATATAGGCATCTAGTGCCATTTCAAACACCCTTGATGCCATTTATTTATATGGGGCTATCAAGCCTTCAAGAAACTGTACATCTTGAACAGATTTTGGAGTCCAGACCTCAGGGCAAATCAAGTGACATTGATGTCTGTGTGTGGGTTCAGATTCAAGGCATAACTGGAGGGGATATCAGAATTAATGCATATCCTTTTTATAGGATTACTTTCAGCACCACTAAGAGCATTCTCAACATGCAGGAACAGATGTCTTCAAAGGAGAAACAGGGAGTCTTTTTTTTTTCTGCAGAGTGGAGCACAGACTACTAATTTAAACAAGCAGCAATATTCTTTTCTTACTTTCCACTGTCAGCTACTGTTTGCTGTTTCAATTCTTAGCATGCATGCCCTTTACTTTTTCTAGCTGTGTGTGAGGACAGAACTTAAATTTTCACGAGAGCAAGAGTGATTTTGGTCCCTATAGTATTTTTCTCCACCCTACATCTTCCTCCCTGTACTTACTGGAAAGTGTGTAGTCTTTCTATTCTTTCTGCTATACAAGATAGTGCAAGGCTAGAGCCCCAGTGAGTAAAATTTTACAAAACTTTTAATGTTGGCATGTGTAATCTACAAGCACTTCATTATTTCTTTTCATCTTTTTTTTTGCAGTCATGGTGCTTTATGCAGGAGAGAAAGCTTATTAATAAGAATATACAAGAAAATAAATGAGACAAGAAAATAAATGAGTATTTACCAGTGGGGGCAGGGAACAGTACAATCATTACTAATTGGTTATGATTGAAGTTTAATAAGCCATTCGGAGGACTAAATGCTTTGGATTTGCCTTGTCAGCTGAGCTCTAGAAGTTGAGTGGCTGTTCAATTCCCAGGGGGGACTAATGTTTTAAATGAAGTAGAAATGCTTTGAAATTTATAAACTTCATTATTGAAATATAAGTGCAACATGGCAGATGAGCTGTTATAAAGAACACTGAATGCATGGATTGATTATAGTTATTTTAGCATTTAGAGAACATCATGCAAATTCTCAGCCAGCCCTTTAAACAGATGAAGTGAAATAAGTATGTCTGTGGACTAAAGCCTCTTAACACTCTAGAAGAATACTCTTACTCCTCTATTTAGAGTCATAGAATTGTATCATATCATTTAGCCTGAGACTTAGTAAGTCAGAACATGAATGATGCACCAGGAAATGGGAGAAGATGTATTTCATTTTCTCTGGCTTCATAAGATAGAAAGTCGCTCTGAGTCAGCATGTGTCTTGTACACAGCTTTACTTTTCAATATGCACAAAACACATTGTCGCACTGACTACTATGAGTTTATGGAATTTCAAATTAGGCACACTTACTGGAAGAAAGGGTTTCTAGCTCAGTGAAATGTAACAACATTATTCATAGGCACCTCACTATCCTAGACAAGATTTTTAAAAATAGCGTGTTAGAACTGATGCTCCTAAATCCATTTGTCAAGTCACGGCCATCCAAAAGGTGGCATTTTTTATTACTGCTGTGAAAAAAAACACAACAACCAAGTAACAAGAAATCAAAGATCTTCTACCTGAATGCAGTTTTTAAGATTTGTTTTTATAGATTGTGGATGACTATCTGTGGGGGTGTCCTGGGTTCAGCAGTAGCAGTCATTTTTTCTCCTTCTTGGTAGCTGGTGCAGTGCAGTGTTTTGACTTTCAGCTCGGGAACAGAGCTGATAACAAGGATGTTTTGGTTTGGCCAAGGACTTTGTGAGCCTCATGCTCTGCCAGGGAGGAGGGGAAGCCAGGAGGAAGCAGGGACAGGACACCTGACCCAAACTGACCAAAGAGGTGTTCCATACCACAGCACGTCATGTCCAGGATGTAACTGGGAGCTAGCCGGGAAGGGCTGGGAGACTGCGGGGTTGGAGGAGGTATTGGTCGGAGCTTGGTTGGGCTTGGGGGGCGAGTTATCGGTCGGCTGGAGCTGAGGTGTTGTATTCTCTTCCCTTATTATTTCCTTTATCATTATTATCACTGGTGGTAGCAGTAGTGATCTGTGTTATACCTTAGTTACTAAACTGTTCTTATCACAACCCGTGGGATTTGCATTCTTTTCGATTCTCCTCTCTGTCCCTCCGGGAGCAGGGGGAGGGCAAGAAAGGGGGGGAAGTGAGCGATCGAATTACCTGACTGGGTTTAAACCACGACAGTTCTTTTTGGCACCCAACGTGGGGCACGAAGGGTTGAGATAACGACAGATCTGACCGGATTAATAGTCACTCGTCACAATGCTGATTTACTGGCTCTCAGAGTTGTTCTTGTTGATCTCACAGCTTCAGAATGTTGTAACTTACTTAGAGCCGGTATTTGCTGTGTTAGTGTTTATCAGGTGTGGGGCTTGGGCTAAGGTTCTTGTCTCACTGTGCTTTATGGCAATGACTTGTAATACGGTCGGGCTCCACCATCAGGGCGGGACGGACGTGGCCGTGGACTTGTACCTGGCCGTCCGGCTGCTCTTCACCGTCCTGGCCCTCGCCCTACTCTCCATCTTCGTGAGGCTGCGGGGAGCCGAGGGGGAGCGGTCCCGGGAGCCGGCGGCAGCCGAAGCGGCTCAGGAGAGCGGCCCCGGGGACCAAGCGGCGGCGGGAGCGGAGCCGGAGGCCGCGGGGGGACGGCTGCCGGTGGAGGAGGTTGGGGCGGTGGAGGAGAGGAAGGAAGGGGCTGCCGAGCAGCGGGATAAGGCGGTGGAGGAGCCGAGCCCCGCGGAGGAGCCGAGCCCTGCGGCCGAGCCGAGCCCTGCGACGGCCGAGAGCATTCCCCGGCAGCCGCCCGCCGAGCCCCAGGAGGACGCAGGAGACCACGCAGCATTTCCCAGCAAGGCAGAGGAGGAAGAGCTGGACTCAGGAAAAGAGAAGCTGGTGGTGGGAGAGCCGGCAAGCACAGCAGCTACACCAGCCCCAGTGACAAGTACGGCAGCATCAACTGAGAGTTCTGAAGGTTTTGAATGGCCTTTGGGTATCCTTGGGACCTGCCTGCTGATTGTGATGGGGATCAGCATGTTGGCACACACACAGACTGTGTTTTACCCACAACCATTTTGTCTGATCTCAAAAGTTAAGCAGAGTCAGGTTTGGGTCTTGTCTGGGGTTAGACGACGATGCAGGGGGACCAAGAGATTTTCCCCAAGTCTGGACAGTCATGAGTGGCAGGGTGTGTGGGACAGTATGGGCAAGTATCTAGTCCACTGGGCCCCTCCAGTGCTTTGGAAGCGTCGGAGATGGAAGGCAGCTGTATGGAGTCCCCAGCAACAAGCTGCAGAAACTGCTGAAAGGGACAGTGAATTATTTTAAGCCTGGTGGGCCCATGGCACTTCAGGCCATCAGAGCAGAGATGCAACATAGAGATGGACTCATGATGGAGGGGTGGACTTAGCAATGGACACTATTGCCTAGATTATTCACGAGTGTGAACACTGCACACAGTCTCTCCTGCTCTGGAGGACTGGTACAAGAGATGGAGCCTGCCATCATGGACCAGATGGACTCAGCAGCTTTATAGGGACTGGTCCATGCACTAAGATAAGAGTGATGGTATATTGAAAATGTGGGAACTGAGCATGACGTGAATGGTATGGAATAAGGGGTGGATAATGTCCTGGGTTCAGCAGTAGCAGTCATTTTTTCTCCTTCTTGGTAGCTGGTGCAGTGCAGTGTTTTGACTTTCAGCTCAGGAACAGAGCTGATAACAAGGATGTTTTGGTTTGGCCAAGGACTTTGTGAGCCTCATGCTCTGCCAGGGAGGAAGGGATGTGAGCCTCATGCTCTGCCAGGGAGGAAGGGAAGCTGGGAGGAAGCAGGGACAGGACACCTGACCCAAACTGACCAAAGAGGTATTCCATACCACAGCATGTCATGCCCAGGATGTAACTGGGAGTTAGCCGGAAGGGCTGGGAGACTGCGGGGTTGGAGGAGGTATCGGTCGGAGCTTGGTTGGGCTTGGGGGGCGAGTTATCGGTCGGCTGGTGCTGAGGTGTTGTATTCTCTTCCCTTGTTATTTCCTTTATCATTATTATCACTGGTGGTAGCAGTAGTGATCTGTGTTATACCTTAGTTACTAAACTGTTCTTATCTCAACCCGTGGGAGTTGCATTCTTTTCGATTCTCCTCTCTGTCCCTCCAGGAGCAGGGGTAGGGCAAGAAAGGGGGGGAAGTGAGCGAACGAATTACCTGACTGGGTTTAAACCACGACAGGGGGTTAAAAAGCAGAAGGATTCCAGCCAGAGCTGTGCTGCAGAGAGAATTGTTACCATTGTAATGTCTTACACATGAAATACTGCCTTGATATATCCCAGAATTAGTGTTCTTTTTGTTTTACATTGCTGACTTATAGTTGGTTTCAAATCGATTATAACGCCAAGATCCATGTTTTCTTTATTTTTTTGTTTTGCTTCTGTTTGGGGTTTAGTTTTGGTTTTTGTTTTTAGTGGGTTTGTTTGGTTTTGTTTGTTTGTTTGTTTTACAATATGGCCTAGTCAGTTAGCCCTTATTTTTAACTTGCACTTTAGGTTTTAGTATAACCATTGCATTTCTCTGTATTCTCTGATCGAAGTTCTCTTAATTTTAATTCACTCATAGTATGCAGTGAGACAATGTGTTTTGGCATATTGAAAAGTAAGCTGAGATTTTAAATTCTCTGAATTTCAATATGTTGAATGCTGTAGGGATTTTTTCATACCCACCTTGTAGACTTAACCTGTCATTGAAAATGACTACCACCTATTCAACTGTAATGTCATCATTTACATATTTCATCCATACCAAATATTAATGAAAATACCAAAGACAACTAGGTCCAAGGCAGCTCCATGAGGAATGACACTTGAAGTACCCTCCTAGGATATAAGTAAACCATTAATAACTATGTCCTCAGAGTAAGTTTTAACTGGATGATTATACCTTAACTACATTTTCTTAGCTTATTTGTAAGATGGCATGCATGGCATGCATTTAAGTGTCAAAAAATTTAATAAAGTCTAGCTGTACCAAACTGACTGCTTCTTTATTCACTTTGCCTGTTAGCCTGTCCGAGAAAGAAATTAGATTAGTTTGACCTGATCAGCTCTTCACAAACTCATGATGTCCATTTTTATCACCTTATTGTCTTTGACATACTTATAAATTGATTTCTTAATAATTTTTACAGAATTTTGTCAGTTGAGTTAGGCTAACACGGCTATAGTGATCTGGGTTCCTTTTTGTTCTTTTTTTCCCTTTCTTTTTAAAGCTTAGATATTAGGCTTATTTCTGTTAGAATTACAGATTCCATAACTTCCTAAAAATAATTTTCCAGGGGTCTAGACATTTTGCAAAATTAATTCCTTATGTAAAAAGATTAATTTAGCCAAGCTGCACAACTTGAATTTGCCTACCCTACCTTATAAAGAAGAGAGACTGTACTGTGTTCTTTCTATAATCTGCTCTGTGCTTCATAAGACTTCATAAAGTGTATTTGTTTATATACACAGTCAAAACAAGGGATTTGGGTCTTGTTTGTTTTACTTAACTCAATGCTTTTTGCATATCCTTGCTTTTTTGGGGTCTTATTTATAGTTTCCTTCTCCTAAGACTTTTCTGTTCCTCGCTAATGGAAACTAATTTTGCACCTTAGTCTCTATGATTTTAATTCAATGTATTTTTCTCTCTAGGCAAATTCTTGTATATCTACCCTTGTTTCTATGCCTCATTTATTTAACTAATATTTATTTTCACATCCTTATAGAGTTACTGATCCTGTATTGCTCTGTTAATATGCTTCCTATCTTTTCTGTGCAATGGGATAGTGTGTCATTATCAGTATAATCCTAACTTTTCTGTTATTGCTAATTCACTTATGTTCCTTCATACCTTAAACTCTCTCTCTCAGAAGCTCCTTATCTCTTAGTTCCCTGAGTTGCCCATGTTGGCTTTTCCCAATTGTACTGTCGTTATTTGTCATCTTTTGTTATACCATCAGTTCCTTAGAAAAGTCATCATTATTTTCTTTTAAGTAATTTTTATTCAACTCACCTTATACCTGTTATATTCAGTCAGTATTTCTATACCATCTAGAAAAAATACAAACCCCCCAGTATTTTCCCGACCAGCCCCTTTGCTTTATAAAGTAAGAAATATTTTTAGTAGAATACTGTTATGACCAAGAAATGCTAAACCATTACTGCTGTCTTTTACATCAGTACCTTTGTTTCTTATTCATTAGTATTTGCCTGAGCCTAAACTTTCAGCTGAGAGAGCATTCAGACACTGATATTCCTTTTCCTATTACTGGAGATGTTACAATGTCTTCTGATCTAACCATGCAGATCAGACTGGTGCACTGCCAGTATGCGCATGGGAAAACAGCAGGAAAACTCTCAGGCATTCAGATAAGACTCTTTAACACCTTATGTACACCTATATGTAAGACCAGGTTTTGTCCCTGGAAAGGAATCAGTGCAGATTAGTACTCTTCCCTCATAAGAAATCTTTAAACAGCCAAGACACTCTGTGTTCTGTCCCGGGGAATATGAGCTGATAGTTTTCGTAGACTGGGATTCAAGTAACCTATTTTCCCATCAATTTTACTGTAACAATTGACATGCGATACATATTAACAAAACAGTAAAATTTCAGCATTAGCCTGGTTCTGTTCTATTTTGGATCCAAAAGTAGATGATACTTTTTCAGTCTCTATTTGTATTCACTGGAGATTCAGAGCAAGAAGGTCAGATTGCCACCAGATAAAACTGATGCTTGCCATATGGTGGCAAAATCTGATTAGGGAAGCTCAAAAGATTTGGCATCAGTGAACCCCAAATGGTAATATAAACCCTGTTTGGATCTAAGCCTTGCTTCCTCACTCATCTTTAATATGTAAGCATAGTTAACATGTGAGCAAGTTCGTTTGCTGTGACATTTCCTAATGTTATGTTCCAAGAGAATAATTTCATGGGTTCATATGGTGACTTCAATGAGTCAGCTTGGATTTGTACTTTAGGACAGACTGCCTTAGAATGAACACACAGCTATTACCTCGCAGATGTCTGTGGTAAATTTTTTTAAATTACGGATGTAGCTGGAATGAGCAGGGAATCAATTATGAGCCATAGAAATTCTTTCAGTGTCTGACTCTAATTATATTAATTATGAACAAATGCAAGTTGTAAAAAATGCCATTTCCGATAATCAAATAAGGCAATCTTTTCTTTTTGAAAGAGAAAGTTAAGCATGTATCCTTTTAAAGCAGTTAATTATAAAGTCAGAGCTCAAACATACTTCACTTGGGGATTGCTGCAAAATTTTACTTCTTTCTTCATTATTTGTAGCTATTTGATTTTATTTAGTGCAACCAAATTTATTTCAAGAAGCTGTTTCAACTTACTAGAAACACAACCATGTGGCTGCTTGTGTCCCAGGCCTTGTTATGGTTTCTATTTAGGCCTGTCAGCTTATAGATTTTAGTGAACTTAATAGCGTGGACTTTGCTTTAAAACTATAAGTAAGAGATTAATGACCCCAAAGCATTACTTACTATAAGACATGTCTGCAAAGACAAGCCTTTGAGAAAGACAACCCTTATGAGAGAGCATAGAAAGATTAGACTTTCAACAAAAGCATAACATGAAAAAAGCCCTTATCTGAGAGGTGAAAATGATCCTATAAAATACTTGCCTATAGTATCTAGGCCTGGATTTCATGCCCATAGTCTCACAAGTCTATATTCTTGTACTGTTAATTTTAACTGATGTGACAGAAGCTCTATTGTAAAGAGAAGATGATTCACAGAAGGCTTTTAGTCTACCCAGTAATGAAAGTATGTAAGTGTATAAATGTGCATATAATATTAATGTAAAATGGTGTCATGGTTTAAACCCAGTCAGGTAACTCATTCACTCACTCCCCCCCTTCTTTCCCTCCCCCTACTCCTGGAGGGATGGAGAGGAGAATCAAAAAGAATGCAACTCCCACGGGTTGAGATAAAAACAGTTTAGTAACTAAGGTATAACACAAATCACTACTGCTACCACCAATAATAACAATGATAAAGGAAATAACAAGGGAAGAGAATACATCACCTCACCACCAGCCAACCGATAACTCGCTTCCCCCCACGCCCGACCAAGCACCGACCCATACCTCCTCCAACCCTGCAGTCTCCCAGCCCTTCCGGCTAACTCCCAGTTACCTCCTGGGCATGACGTGCTGTGGTATGGAATACCTCTTTGGTCAGTTTGGGTCAGGTGTCCTGTCTCTGCTTCCTCCCGGCTTCCCCTCCTCCCTAGCAGAGCATGAGGCTCACAAAGTCCTTGGCCAAACCAGAACATCGCTATCAGCTCTGTTCCCAGGCCAAAAGTCAAAACACTGCACTGCACCAGCTACCAAGAAGGAGAAACATGACTGCTACTGCTGAACCCAGGACAAATGGTTTAGTGAATCTTGCTCATTTGTTTGAAATACCTGACTAAACAATTAATTTTTTAGTTTTTGCTTGCAATGTGCAAATCGTTTGTGATATGGTGAGTTTTGTATATATAAATTATATGTATATATATAGTGAATTGCTTTCATAAAGTCCACAATCTCTTAAAAAAAAAAAAAAAAAAAAGGAATAAAAAACAAGAAAAAAAGGAAGGAAAAAGAGATATAAAACTAGAAGTGTCTAAGATCTGTGAGCATCAACCATAGCCAGTTTCCAGAGAGATCTGTCTCTATTGAGGTTGACACAGGGCTAAAAATTCAATTCCTCTTTCACTGTCAGTGGGGTTGAAACACACCCAGAGAGAGCACTATTGGCTAATGTAGGACACCATACCCATTCTGCATCAAAAGCAGAACCTTTTCAACTTGCAGGTTTACCAGCAAATTTGACAGTAATCAGCATGCCTGTTTTCTTCTGACAAAGCACAAAGTTTATGCCCATTGACTCTCATCGTGTTGCCGGGCACCACCAAGAAGAGTCTGGCCCCATCCTTTTGACACCCTCCCTTGAATACTTATATACATTGATCAGAAGCCCTTTGCAAAAGAATGTGTGGACTACAACTTCTAACTAAAGTAGAGATGTTACACACAATTGCAAGTGGCAGCAAAATCAATTAGCAATAATGCCATGGATTATTTAGGTTAGGTGATTTGCAAAGCTTGTTTATATGCCTAATAAAAGTAAAAATTCACTCACAGCACAGTCAACACTAATATACAAAGAGAAAAAAATCTTTACATTGAGAAGCAGTTATAGCTGGGAGTCTATAGGCTTCAAAATTGATCAGTTCATATAAATTTGTGCTTCTACAAAATATAAAATATTCAAAAACTCTGGGTGCCATTTAATATATTGTTCCTTAGTTTCTTTCTGTTCCTCTCCTGATATAACATAGCTGATGGAAAAAAAAAATCCTCCCAAACCACCAACTAATAGCAAACATTTTTAATATAAACATATACATATATTGTATGTGTGTATATATATATGCATGTACATTTATACATACATATGTGTATGTATGAATGCATACATTAGCAGGTAACATGTCAGGGAATCTTTCTATGGAAACAGGATTCCTTGTTAAGACAGACACATATGTGCAGACCTGACCCAGATCTTTCTGTGCAGATACTTTCATGACAGATAAAATGCATAAAAGAAAATACAAAAAGCTTAAAATATTTACACTTGTTTTCATTAGCACTCTTTTTTTTTTTTTTTTCAGTAGATTTTCCTGTGCAGGATCTTAGGTCAACAGCGCAATGGGATTCCAAGAAGAGTGAGCCATTAACAGGTTCTACTGGCTCTGGCTGGGGTAGAATTATAGTGCTGTGTTTTAATTTTGTGTCAAAGTGTTGTATTTTTCTCACTCTGACCCCATCACCAAAGCAATAGGCTGGGGATACACAAATTGCAAGGGGACACAGACAGGGCAGCATACCCAAGCTGACCAAAGGGATATCCCACACCATATGATGGTATACTCAGTGGTAAAAGCTCAGCTAAGTTAGGAGAAAGGGAGATGTTTGTGTTTATATTATTTGTATTCCCAAGTAATCACTATGTGTGCTGAGGCCATGCTTTCCAGCAAGGGGCTAAACACCTAGCTACTAATGGGAAGTAGTGAATGGATTCCTTATATTGCTTCACTTGCCAGTGCAACTTTGCTTCAACTATTAAACTGCCTTAATATCAACCCATGTGTTTTCAGCTTTTGCTATTCCATTCATTTCTGCCATACCACTGAGGCACAGGGGACTGAACAAGCAACCAGGTGGTTTCTAAACTGCTGTTTGGGCTCAATCTGCCCCGCATAGATAGTGAAAACACCTAGGAAAAAGGTATAAAAACATTTTTGAAATTATTTGCTCCAGGAATTCTATGATTCAGGACACAACAAATCATCAAATCAACAAATTGAAAATCGTTAAGAAGATGGCTGAACAATTAAATTATAATATTTCATAAAGCTCCTAATGCATGGTTCTAAATGAGTCAGTGAGAAGTTACTTTTGGAGAAGAGACTGCTGAGGTACCTGCAAGGAGGGTGTACTCTTTACTCTCAATTTAAACACTTTTAACATGCATGTTACATTGATCAATAGCTGTGAAAATACAAGACAATAGAAGAGGAAATAATTTTTGGATAAGAAGGTGCATATTGCCACCAACAAATTTTGCCACCTGTTTCAAGATACAGATCACAGACCCCATTTTTTTTTTTTCTAGCCCCTGCTGCTTTCTTCTTATCCAGACTACTAATACAGATTTTTGCTCAAGAAGGAAGCAGGGAACTCCACCATCATTAATCACTGCAAATCTGTTTCATTTTTTTTTTCCTTACGAGAGTGAAGATGGAGAAAGTAGTGATTCTTGAAACAGTAAAGAGAATTATCTTGGGGTAGCAACATTCTGCAAAACAGCAATATGCTGGATTGATTGTGTTCCCATTCCATGTACTTTAGGCAGTCCACAGATAGAAACCCGTTATTTCTGGAAGAGCAAAGTACTTGCATAGGTCTTTGTACAAATTTTGGATAACTCCTATCAGCTGTCTCAGATTGATACATATGAATTACACTGTTGCATATTTCACTCTGCCAGTCTTAGGAAAACCACTTCAAGAATGGCTACATAAAGATAGCTCTATAGAAAACATAAAGTTACATGGATTATGAAGTGATACCTTTTTTAATATCTTAAATTCCCAAGATCAAAACTCTTAATTTTGAAAGTTAATACGTTGCATTCAAATGTAAAAAAACAAACAAAACCCAAAACAAACAAACCCAAAACATGCCCCCCCCCCCCCCCGCCAAAAAAAAAAAAAAGGAAAGGGAAAATCTCACTATTTTTGATTAAAAGAAGAAAAAAAAAGAGTTGTTGGGATTTTAAAACTATATAATATTGGGATTTTAAAACCATATAAGAATTGCATAAGTTAAAATCACTTGCTCTTCAAATTAAATTTGACAGGCAATTATTCCATGACAACGACTGTAATTGCTTTTACTATTTTGGAAAAAAAGGAAAAAAAAAGAAGGAAATTAATGAACTATTTTAAAGAAGATACTGGACATGAATTGAGTGTTCTAATCACCAAAACTGCTATGTGAAATTTAATATTTGGGTTTGCTTCAGGAAGATATGTTCCTTTGCAGCAAATGTGGCCAGGGACTTACGCGTCACCATTCATGTTGAGATACATTAGTAACCAGCGTTTCTCATCAACGTGTTGTGTCAACAGTTAATGGTTTAGTAGGCAATTTATTCTCAATAGTAAGAATGTGTGACTCCATAGATTATATACTCCCGATCTCATGGACACAAATGAATTTAATTGCACAGTTCAAATACCCTATTGCAAAATATCTTCTACAGCTGTGTCAAAAAAAAAAAAAATGGCTGTGTCAAAAAAAACAACCCACCATGTATCAAGAAATTGATGTAAAAAGACCATAAATGCCACAAGGGATATTAAGTCCTCAGGGTGAAAATCAGTGACAGTGCACACTATAAAAGTCCAAGAAGAGCTTTTTACAGTACACCCAGTAAAAACTAAATCCTGCAGTTCATACTGTTACCCTCGAACTATTCAGTTAGCACTTTGGCCCAGAATTTGAAAGTTCTTTATCACTTGTTCAGATTAATAAATGCGATCATGGATCACTAAAAAATGTTATTTGAATGCTGATGAATTTATGAATATTCTGGCTTTTTGTAAGAATGAAATTTAATAAGGGATATAATTATAAACATAATAAAAACAAATATTGTATTAAATGCATTAAATATGATATAGTTATTTATTAATATTTTATATGATTATATTTAATTGTATATATGCATAATTATAAATAAAGATAATAGCAGTGATATAGAATACCTTGCACTGCAAGGTTCCATAGTAAGTTTTCCCTGTATGGAAATCTGTTCTTTTGATTTACTTTCTTTTATGCTTTATAATACTGCATTCCTAATTAAGCATTATTCTAAGCATCTAAGATCACTTTTAACCATTCAAAGTATAAAGCCAAAGCATTGTAAGGTTGCTGTCCTTACTATTAGCAATAATGAAGACTTTCTATTACAGTCGATGGTTTTGGATCAGGAACTTATTAAGAATATAAGAATTATTATTTATATATTTATATATATTTTTGTCTTCAGAATCCCAGAATTGTGAAATGATCTTTCATTTCTTACCCTCAACTACTGATAATTTTGGGTTATGTCTCTATCAATGAATAAATCATGTTTCTGCAAGCAGGAAAATTAATATGTGGTACTTGGAGTGTACCTAAATGTAGAGAGATACATAGTCAGACATTCAGTACATAAACTAAACAGAAAATATAAACAAACATTAATTCAAGGATCCTGGCTAGTGCTTACTTAATCTGTACAAATATTTGCCATTTAGAAACAATACAAAAATAAAGAGGAAGAAAAAGATGTTTAAATATTAATTACATGCAGAATAGAATGTAAATAGTTCATGGAAACTAGTTGTTTATTAAATAGTACATTAATTTTCCAGAAAGGACTTATACCTACCAGTGAAATAGTAATAGCCATCACAAAGGTACGTACCTGAGAGATTATTTTTTCCCTCTCACCTTATAATACTAATAACAACCTTCAGGGCCTCTACCATAAGTGTTTCTAAGATGCTTATCATCTGTATATGCATGTACTTGCTATCCGACCTTGTCATGAAGCATTTAGAAATGCGTAGAAAAATATAAAATCATCAGAACAGTTTCCTGGGAATAATGAATACCTGCATTTATTTCCTTCCCTGTGATCAATGAGCCCCAGGAAATACCTTGTAACTCAATTGCTATTGTTTAATCCGCAAATGAATTTGCTCCATCCTGCCTCCTACCAAGATCCTGATGTATTAGGGGGCAGCTATCATATCAGGTGGCTACACTAAATCTTAAAAGAGACATGAGAATGATCTTAGGTTTGTCCCTGAACAATTAGTATGAGAACGTGATGAACCGTCTCCACCAGTTTGAGGAACACGTCCAAGCCTGGTCCTGCCTGCTATATAACTTAGAGGGACATGACTCTTCCTCTACTATCTCAATCATCCAGTTTGTTCAACAGATCTCTGTCATCCGGAAGTATACAGTAGGGACCATATATTATTGCATGATATAATACAGTGAATTTAGCAGAAACTTTTTCCCTGATGTATTTTATACTGACATCTTTCTGTTCAACTGATGTTTTCTCTGTTGACAGAGGAATCTGGTGGATACAGGGGCCATGCTGGTGCTGTGGGGATCCAGAAATGTATGTGTGCATGTGAATCTGGAGTGTGGGGTATGTTGTGCTGCAGTAATGACCTTATGCCTCTGCCAGCTCAATATGAGGGGGAGATGTAGCTGTCTTTGCCTGTATGTGGTGCGAGTCCTGAACAGGAGAGCTGTTGGTTGTAGCAGCTCGTCTGTGGCTGCCTGCGTGGCCATGTCGCTTGTGCATATTTGTGTCAACCTCACTACTGGTTGAAGTGACAGAAGCAGCCGCATCCCTCAGAGCAGGAAGAGACCCTTGGGCTCCAGGTATCAGGATAGGCAGAAAGTGTCTTTGGCCTGGAGATGCTTGAGGTGGCAGCCACTTATCCCTTAGCATTAAGCTCTTAGACGCATAGAATGGTTTGGCTTGGAAAGGAAAATAAAGACCAAATAAACTTCCAACCTCCCTTCCACTAGACCCGATTGATCAAAGTCCCATCCAGCCTGGCCTTCAACACTACAAGGGATGGGGCAGCCACAGCTTTTCAGGGCAGCCTGTTCCAGTGTCTCACCATCCTCACAGTAAAGAACTTCATAATACCTATTCTAAATCTACCCTCTTTCTGTTTAAAGCCATTACCCCTTGTTCTATCACTTCATGCCCTTGTCAAAAGTTCATCTCCGGCTTTCTTGTAGGCACCTTACAGGTACTAGAAGGCTGATGTAAGGCCTTCCCTGACCCTTCTCTTCTTCTGGTTGAACAAGCCCAGCTCTCTCAGCCAGACTTGACAGGAGAGACCTAATCATCTTTGTGGCCCTCCTCTTGCCTCACTTCAACAGGTCCATTTCCTTCTTATGTTGGGGGCCCCAGAGCTGATCACATACTCCAAGTGGGGACTCAAGAGAGCAGAGTGGAAGAATCACCTCCTTTGACCTGCTGGTCACACTTCTTTTGGTACAGCTTAGAATATGATTGGCTTTCTGGGCTGCAGGCATGCACTGCCAGCTCATGTTGAGCTTCTCCATGTCCTGAGTAACCACATCTCCTGTTTCCTTCTGGAAAGGGCCGACATTTTCCCCAGTTTTCTTATCACCGATGTCCCTATAGAATTTTTTTGTGTTGCCTTTGATGTCCCTGGCCAGATTTAATTCTGTCAGGACTTAAGTTTTCCTAATCTGATCACTGGCTGTTTGGGCAACTTCTCTGTATTCCTCCCAAGCTCCCTGTTCTTGCTTCCACCCTCTGTAGGTTCATGGAGGTTCCAGAGGCTGCTCCAAAAACCCAAATCAATTCAGTTAACGTTAACTGAAATGTAGAATAAATATGATTGCAGTTGTTGCTAGCAGTAGTGATGGTAGAGGCTGAGAACCTGTTTATGCAAATGGCTGCATGTATTAATTGATCAATTAATAGTAATAAATTACATGTTAATATTGGAATATAAATGTTTGTAAACACATAAATTATTCAGATCTTGAGCTTGAGTGCTCTTAGAGACTTTATCTGTGAATATATCTCCCCATAGAACTACATATTACCCTGGAGCCACATATAGACTAAGCCATGAAGTAAAGTAGTAAAACCAGTAACAATACAGAGACAAAAAAAAAACACCACCCGGAAACATTTAAAGTTAAATTCCATGGGCATGTATTCTTCAAATGCAGAGTTGAATATAAATCAGCAAAGAATTTGTCACTCTGATTCTGTGATTTCTGAAAAGGCCATGTGGAAAAAGTGAACATGTTAACTGCTCATGTAAAACGCTTTTCTATCACAATCAGGCAAAATAAGTGGACTGCAAGGCTGATATCTCAATGAATTCAGTTTGGTCTCATCCAATTGCTTATTTAATTCCTAGACATGGCAAGCAGTTGAAAAGCAAATTAACATTGTGTCATTTCTGTTTCACAAAACTTGAGTCAAACAAATAGCCCTCCAGGTGTGTCCTGAATAACGTGTTGGCTGATTTGCTTCCAAAGGAAATTAGTGATCTACACTGCTTGAGAAAATTATTTACAATATGATGAAATCACTTCAGACAGGAACTGATTTGAACACCAAAATGAGCAGTCACCATTCACAACAGTTATTGTATTTATCCACATTCAAGTGAATTATAACATTACTGTTGAACTGAACACCCCCCCTCCTTTCCTTTTTTTTCATCATTTTCTTCTTCACAGCTCACACAGTTGCTAAAATCTGTACCCCTTTTCAGGGTTGAATCTTTTTGCTTGTTTTACTCACTTCTGTGTCTAAGAAATTACACGGGAATGCATAATTCTGGCATGTTGTAAAGGATTTGATGCTACTGGCAGGAGTGAAGCACACACCAGAAGAGCAGTTTCAGGTAGCCGGTTTCTCTTTCACTGGTGGCTACACAGTCCTACACTCTTTGCCATGACTCATTTACAATGAGGTAAATACCAGTGCCAAGAGCAGAATCTGTGTAACAGTGACTTCACCATAGTAAATATGATATAATTCCAAGTGGATTATTTCTCAAAGAAAGATGTGTATCTAGATAGGATTAATTGCTGTTTCTAGGTGCCTGTATCAGTCCACTGATGATAAAGGGATTTATAATGGTTTGCTTAGATTTGTTGCTTAATTTTTCCCTAAAAGGTGAAACAAGTTCCACCAACACAGGAAAAAAGCTGTTATAGATTCAGGTAAAATCAGTCATATAGGCACTATGAAATACAAGTCTGCATTTTCCAGAGTAAGTATAGACAGCTTTTCAAGTAGCAAATCAAGACTGAGAAAAATAACTCACTAATTATCATACTAATTTTAAAGTTATTCACATAAGTCCACTTGGGGATGTGCTAGTAGCATAAAATCACTTACATTAGATGGTAGTTTATATGGGCTTATGAAGGGGTTGGGTTGGAAGTTAGGAAAGTGAAAGATGAAAGCGTTGTGTTGGCAGAGAAATACGCACTTTGAAAACAACATTTTAACAGCATAAGTGTGTATGAAGAGAGTTCCACCTGGGAAGAATTCAGTTCATGATGACCAGTGCAGATGCAGCAGGATGTGGGCCTTCATTCAGCCATAATGGTGTGAATGATTATTCACGATCAGTGTTTGGAAAATGTTTGTCACTGCAGAAGGTGAAATGCTCGTTTCATCACAAACAACATATGTGATTTATCTCTGAAGCTGGATAAGGTAATTTTAGGGTGGGGGGATTATTAGAATTTAATTTTCAAGTTTATGTACACACAAAGTCACTGTGTATTTACATATAGCATTTTCAGATTAAAACTTCTCTTATCACATGTTAAATAATTTGATTTTTGGAAAAGCACTATAACAGTTTTTATCAACATGAAAGTGTTTGTATCAATTCCTCATATGGACCAGAGATAACTAAATTATTTTAGCTTATTTAGGTTGAACCTCATAAACATGATTATCTTACTGTAGAAAAGTAACCAAATTTATTTGCAAAGTTTTTAGCCCTGTGGCAGTAGATAGCTGAAAAATAGACTGGTAAAGGTAATTGGTACTTAATAAAGCTTCATAGGGAAATAAAAAGGGGTTTGGAGATGAATCCCATTAGTACAGATTTCCTCTATACAAAATTAATTGATCCCAGTTAACCAATCAAACTAAAAAGCTTTGTATGTGTTTTACACTGTGGAATGGTAAGAGTATAACTCAAATGAGCATAATATAACAAAAAAGGAATATTAACACTGAAAATATTAACAGGAGCTTAGAAAGGAGGTGAAAGTCATGATTTATAATCTCTCTTACAGCTCTCTAAAAGGCAGATAGCTGCTTTTTTTCGCTCAAATTATTGTATAATGAAAATCCTCTGCTCAGTTCAAGTGGAATTCTCCATTAAGTAAAGTTGATTAAAAAGTCTTCTGGTTTATAATCTATGATTGCACATGATTTTTATTAAATTTATAATGCAGTTTTGCATATGTTGAATGTTTTCTGAACTTTTCAATACCTAAAACAACTTTCCTGTTCTGTGATTTCTGAGTGCAATCAGGAAATACGTAACAGATGCAACAAAAAATGGCACTGACACACAGTAGCCGTCTAGTATAAGGCAATAATAAATAGAAATGTTGTCATTTCTATTTGCATGTGTTAATGGATGTTGGAAGCATCAGATGCCTCCAGCAGCTCCAGACCTGGGGATTCCTCCTGCCCAGGTACTTCATCCAGGTCTGAGACCCCAAGGTCTCCCTCCGAGGCCAGGGGACATAGCTGCTACTTTCCTCTTTGCAGTTTCAACAAGCAGTGGGGCTGAATGTGTATCGCGCCAATACACAGAGGACACTGACATGGCCAGTCGCAGGCGACCACAAACCAGTGGTGCTTCCAGCAGCATCCACATTCAGGACTCACACCAGACACACCTACACCCAGCCATGTCCGCTTCTCTTGGACTGTCAGAGACAGAAGGTCACTAGTGCAGCACACACAAGCACCACACTCTCCAGATTCACAAGCACATGGATATTTGTGGATCCCCTGAGAAACAGGATGGCCCCTCTGCCTGTCTGGCACCCCTGCCCAGATCCCAGACCCCCTTACCCTCCCTACGGTCCCAAACTCACTGGCTAGTCCAGCTGGGTGTACAGTGCACACACACAGCATTCACACACTCATCCCACAGCACCCCACACTTGCAGGTCCTCCTGAATATCAGCACAGACCTTCTGCCTGCCTGATAGTCTTGCTCGAGCCAGTTCAGCTTGGAGTTTGCCAGCAAATCCACATGCTGACCACATGAACACCCAGTTTGGGGAAGGTACAGACGCTCACCTCAGCAGCTGGCATCCAGCACACAGGCTGTGTCCCATGGTTCTAACAGAAGCACTGGCACCAAGCCCCTCACTCACCTCATACCTGAAGCATGAAGTCTCCTCCATAGATAGTTTCTGGGACACACACCATTCCCACCCCAGAGGCTGGAAGTTAAAGATCCCACTGGCTGCAGCATCTGACACCACAGGCCTGAAGCATCAGCAGCCAGAGCAGGGAGTCTTGACTCCAGCAGCTGGCACCCAGTCCCCTTACACTAGTCCCACAGTAGCTGGCACTGAGCCCTTGTGGCACTGACACACATGGAATAGGGAGTGAGATTACTCAGAGAGGTCATTAAGATTTAATCAGAAGACGGGACAGGCTGGGCTGATCAGGTGTAGAGTTTTGCCAGACAAGCATGCTGACCAGCCCTGTTTTATACCTGACCTGCCCTTTTATACAACTTTCTGTCTATTCCTTGTGTTTGTTCCTCCTCTGACTCCTGCCCCTAAATCTTCCTTAATAAATTATTCACCATCCCACAGTCTATCCCTAGGATATCACAGTTTGTTATGTTCCTCCCACTTCCCCCTTTGTATCATTTGCCAGCCTGGCCCTCTCCAAAGCTGTGCCTGCAGTTTCTTAATGGGTCATCAGTTAGTAATGGGAAGCTTTTTGGGTTTTTGCCTCTGTTAACCCTTGTCTATTGGTTTTCCATCCATTTTGTGTGTTGTTTATCACTTCCCCCTTTACTTATTATCCCCTTTTGAGTGGAAAATATCCTTTATCAGATAACCTGAATGAAGTTGATGCTCACATATTTCATATGCCCTTACACTATGAATTAGATATTTTTTTCTAGACAGGAGAAATATATCCGTAGACATAAAAAAAGGACTCAATACTGTCAGGCATATCTCTGTTTCTGAGCTATATAGTCACAAATATCAAGTGATGACATACTTCCCATTGTCCAGATCAGCAGCTGGATGCTGCTTCTGTTAGCTGATTTATACAATCCAAGGAAATGCTATAAGAAATGTCTGAAAGTAGAAAATGATAAATCAATGTACTTTACCTATTGTCTGATACAAGGTCACTTTGACTTTTTCATTATAGCAGGAAGGTGGTTAAATTAATGGCTCTGAAAATGAGTAACTTTATTATCACAGTATCACAGTATGCTAAAGATTGGAAGGAACCTCAAAAGATCATCAAGTCCAGTCCCCCTGCCGGAGCAAGGGCCAGGACTGATCAAAGACTTCTTCCACTGTATCGCCCCACACAATAATGTCATCAATGTATTGCAGGTGTTCCGGAGCTTGCCCCTGCTCCAGTGCAGTCTGGATCAGTCCATGACAAATGGTAGGGCTGTGTTTGCACCCCTGGGGCAGTCAGTTCCAAGTGAACTGCACACACCTCCAAGTAAAAGCAAACTGTGGCCTGCACTCTGCACCACAGGATTTGAGAAAAATGCATTCGCAATATCAATCATGGCATACCACATGGCTGCCTTAGACTCTAATTCATATTGAAGATCTAGCATGTCCAGTACAGAAGAATCCTCTGAGAGACCAGGCAAGGTGGACAGCTGATCAATTTCCTCAGTCTCCAAAGCAGCAATACCAAAAGCCCATTGGTACCCTTTTGGGTCTTTGAAGTACACTCTCTTGAGGTAGTCTATGCCGAGGATGCATGGAGCCTCTGGACCAGTCACAATAGGGTGCTTTTGCCACTCCCTCCCAGTCAGGCTGATTTCAGCCTCCAGCACAGTCAACTCTTGGGATCCTCCTGTTACTCCAGAAATACAGATGGATTCCACCCCTTGACAGCTTGATGGCATCAGGGTACACTGTGCACCGGTATCTACTAGAGCCTTATACTTCAGCGGGACTGATGTGCCAGAACATCTGATCCACACAGTCCAGTAAATCCGATTGTCCCCTACCTCCATCTGGCTGGAGGCAGGGCCCCTCTAATGGTCATCACAGCATTGGACACTTAAGTGTCCCCTCACTCTTTCTTTCCTTCCCTCTCCCCCATATGGGGGCCAGAATCGAAAGAATGTAACTCCCAGGGGTTGAGATAAGAACAGTCACAGTATCACAGTATCACAGAATGCTAGAGATTGGAAGGGACCTTGAAAGATCATCTAGTCCAGTCCCCCTGCCGGAGCAGGAACACCTAGATAATGTTACACAGGAATGTGTCCAGGCGGGTTTTGAATGTCTCCAGGGAAGGAGACTCCACAACCTCCCTGGGTAGCCTGTTCCAGTGTTCCATCACCCTCACCGAGAAGAAGTTTCTTCTCAAGTTTAAGTGGAACCTCTTGTGTTCCAGTTTGTACCCATTACCCCTTGTCCTATCATTGTTTGCCACTGGGTAGAGCCTGGCTCCATCCTCGTGACACTCCCCCTTTATATATTTATAGACACTTATAAGGTCACCCCTCAGTCTCCTCTTCTCCAAACTATAGAGACCCAACTCCCTCAGTCTTTCTCATAAGGGAGATGTTCCACTCCCCTAATCATCTTTGTTGCCCTGCGCTGGACTCTCTCCAGCAGCTCCCTGTCCTTCTTGAACTGAGGAGACCAGAACAGGACACAATATTCCAGATGGGGTCTCACCAGGGCAGAGTAGAGAGGAAGGAGGAGCTCTCTTGACCTACTAACCACCCCCCTTCTAATACACCCCAGGATGCCATTGGCCTTCTTGGCCACAAGGGCACAGTGTTGGCTCATGGTCATCCTGTCTTCCACTAGGACCCCCAGGTCCCTCTCCCCTACACTGCTCTCTAACAGGTCGTTTCCCAACCTATACTGGAACCTGGGGTTGTTCCTGCCCAGATGCAGGACTCTACACTTTCCCTTGTTATATTTCATCAAGTTATTCCCTGCCCAACTCTCCAGCCTGTCCAGGTCTCGCTGGATGGCAGCACAGCCTTCTGGCGTGTCAGCCACTCCTCCCAGCTTAGTGTCATCAGCAAACTTGCTGATAGTACACTCAATTCCCTCATCTAAATCGTTGATGAATATATTAAATAATACCGGTCCCAGTACTGACCCTTGAGGCACTCCACTAGTTACAGGCCTCCAACTAGACTCAGCCCCATAGACTACAACTCTCTGGCTTCTCTCCTTCAGCCAGTTCACAGTCCACCTCACTACCTGATCATCCAGTCCTCAATTTAGCTGTGAGGATGCTGTGGGAGACTGTGTCAAATGCTTTGCTGAAGTCAAGGTAGACTACATCCACCGTTCTGCCATCATCCATCCACCGTGTTATTTCCTCATAAAAGGCTAAGAGATTGGTCAAACATGAATTCCCCCTGGTGAAGCCATGTTGACTGCCCCTCATAACCCTCTTATCCTTGATATGCCTTAAGGTGGCACCAAGGATAAGGTGTTCCATCACTTTCCCAGGGATGGAAGTGAGGCTGACCGGTCTATAGTTACCCGGGTCCTCCTTCTTGCCCTTTTTGAAGACTGGAGTGACATTTGCTTTCCTCCAGGCCTCAGGCACCTCTCCCGTTTCCCAAGACTTGGTAAAGATGATGGAGAACGGTCTAGCAATGACTTCCGCCAGTTCCCTCAGCACCTGCGGGTGCATCCCATCTGGACCCATGGATTTATGGATGTCCAGATTGCTCAACTGATCTCTAACCCATTCCTCATCGACTAAGGCAAACCGCTCCGTCGACCTGACTTCATCTAAGGTCTCAGGGGTACAGGGCTCTTCAGGACTGCCTGCAGCAGAGTAGACAGAGACAAAGAAGGCATTCAGTAACTCTGCCATCTCTGTATCTTCTGTCACCAGGGCACCCATCCCGTTCATCAGTGGGCCTACATTGCCTCTGATGTTAGTTTTATCTGCCATGTATTTGAAAAAGCTCTTTTTGCTGTCCTTGACCCTTCTCGCCAGGTTTAATTCTAAGGAGGCCTTAGTCCTCCTAGCTGTCTTCCTACATCCTCCAGCAGCAGCCTTATATTCCTCCCAAGTGGCCAGCCCCTCCTTCCATGACCTGTAAAGTCTCCTCTTCCACTTGAGCATACCCAGCAATTCCCTATTTAGCCACGCAGGTCTCTTGGCCCTCTTCCTTGACTTCCTACGTGTCAGGATGCTCCGATCTTGAGCACGGAAAAAGCAGTCCTTGAATGTCAACCAACTATCTTGGGCCCCTTTACCTTCAAACAGCCTTGCCCATGGGATTTCCCCTAGCAATTGCTTGAAAAGGCCAAAGTTTGCCCTGCTAAAACCCAGCGTTGCAATTCTACTTGCTATTCTACTAGTCCTACCACACAAGATCCTGAATTCCACCATCTCGTGGTCGCTGCAACCAAGGCAGCCCTCAACCCTTACTGCTTCAACCAGATCCTCCTTGTTAGTGAGGATGAGATCCAGCAGCGCTCCTCTCCTGGTCGGCTCATCCACCATTTGCAGGAGGAAGTTATCTTCCATACACTGGAGGAACCTCCTGGACTGTGGCTGGGTTACTGAGTGGTCCTTCCAGCAAACATCAGGGAAGTTAAAACCCCCCACGACAACCACAGCCTGTGACTGTGAGGCCGCTCTCAGCTGCCTGTAGAAGGCCTCGTCAACTTCCTCACCCTGATCCGGTGGTCTGTAACAGACACCTACAACAGTATCGCCCCTGCCAGCCTGCCCCTTAATTCTCACTCACAGACTCTCAACTCGCTCGTCATCTGTCCCTGGACAGAACGTGGTGCATTGTAGTTGCTCCCATACATAAAGAGCAACCCCACCACCCTTCGTGGCTGGCCTGTCTTTTCTGAAAAGGACATAGCCCTCCATGACTATATTCCAGTCATGTGAGCTGTCCCACCATGTCTCTGTAATTGCCACCAGATCATAGTCTCCTGACTTAACACAGGTTTCCAACTCCTCCTGCTTATTTCCCATGCTGCGCGCATTGGTGTACAGACATTTCAGGGAGCGAGCTGAGCACACCGATTTCACCCTAGGATTATAGGAGGCCTCCCAGTCTTCATTAATTCTGGAGCGCTGCCCCACTGGGGCAACCCCTGCTACAACCCCATCCCCCTTCGAATCTAGTTTAAAGCTCTCCAAATGAGCCCTGCTAATTCGTCCCCCAGCATCCTTTTGCCTCTGTGAGATAAACCTTTCCCACTTGTCATTGTCCAGACTGGAGCCCTATAAAACCAGCTGTTATCAAAGAATCCAAAGCCCTGCCTGTAGCACCAGTCTCGAAGCCAATTGTTTATGAACTGAATCTTCCCATTCCTTCCCACATCATCAGTGGAAGACGGAAGGAGTGAGGAGAAGATCACTTGAGCCCCAGACTCTTTCACCATCCACCCCAAGGCCCTGTAGCCTTTCTTCATCCCCCTCAGTCTGCGGGAAGCAGCTTCCCCCCACCTGTCTGGAAGATCAGCAGCGGGTAGTAGTCTGTCGGGTGCACCAGGTTGGAGAGCTCCCTAGTGATATCCCTGATCCGGGCTCCAGGCAGACTACACACTTCCCTATGATGAGGGTCAACTCTGCATATCGGGCCCTCTGTTCCTCTCAGAAGGGAATCGCCTACTGCAGTGACCCTTCTTTCTTTCTTATCAGAGGCAGTCTTGAGGTGCGATGTCGACCGCCTTTTCCTATGTGGCCTTGTAGGCGGGCCTTGCCCCACATTCTCACCTACCTCTCCTTCAAGATCCAGGGCCTCGAACCTATTACGGAGGGACACCTGGGGAAGCAGGGCAGGAAGGGGGGAGGGTTTCCCACGACGTCGAACTGGAACTCTCTTCCAACCCTCATCGTCTTTTTGGTCCCCTACCTCTGCGCAACAGCTACAGGGCAGGGGCTGTCTTGGGCCATCCCCCTCTGTGTGAGAAGGCAGGGGGTCCTTCCCCTTTTGGGGGGTATCTCCCTGGAACCATTCCGACTGGCATGCCAGGGAGTTGCTCCACCAGTCAATCTCCCTTTCACACTCCCTGATAGTCCTCAGTGTCTCAACATCCTCCTTAAGTCTTGCCACCAGGCTAAGCAGACCTTCTACCTGCTCACACCTCACGCAGGTGGAACGCTGTCCTCCAGTTACTAATCACTAAACACAAATCACTACTGCTAACAACAATGATAATAACGATAAGAGAAATAACAAGGGAAGAGAATACGATACCAGTCACTGAAACGAGCCCAACCCAGAAGAGGGCAAGTGCCCTTCTGAGTAACTCCCATTTAGCTCCCCGGGCATGATGTGCTGTGGTATGGAATACCTCTTTGGCTAGCTTGGGTCAAGTGTCCTGTCTCTGCTTCCTCCTGGCCTCTGCTCCTCCCTGGCAGAGCATGAGACTCACAAAGTCCTTGGCCAGACCAAATATTACTTAGCAGTAACTGAAAACATTGGCATTACCAGCACTGTGTCCAGGCCAAAAATCAAAAACACAGTGCTGCATCAGCCACCAAGGAGAAAAAGTGACTGCTACTGCTGAACCCAGGACAATCTCTATATTGCAATTATTCCCTACTTATTCTCAGGAAAAAATAATTTACTAAAAGAAGTAAATACTCATTTGAAAATATTTAGCCTTCATATATTTTATATGTTATGATTAGGCAAGCTAGAGACTGTTGGGCAACTAAGTAACAGGCAGGTTAGAGAAATGATCATTTTCAATACCATACAAGGCAAGTTAGGCTGTATGGAATATGATATTGTACCAATATCATATTCCCATCCTCACTGAGTTCAGTTACAAACACTTTTCTTGCTACTTCTTGCTGATTGCCCTTAATCAGTCATAGAGAAGCCCAAGGGCAAAATGTGTCACTAGGAATAATTAGTGAGAAGAAAAATAGGAAGACACACTGCCTCTAGAAGTCTCTTTCCTGACACTGACACTGTGTTTGGTAGGTCAGACACCAAACCCAGGCACAGCTACAGGTTGAGCAGAGAACAGATTCAGAGCAGCCCTGAACACTTGGGGGTGTTGGCCAATGAGAAAATGAACATGAGCCCGCACTGTGCGCTTGCAGCCCAGAAAGCCAACTGTATCCTGGGCTGCATCAAAAGGAGTGTGACCAGCAGGTCGAAGGATCTGATCCTGCCCCTCTACTCTGCTCTCCTGAGACCTCACTTGGAGTATTGTGTGCAGTTCTGGCGTCCTCAACAGAAAAAGGGCACGGAACTGTTGGAACAAGTCCAGAGGAGGGCCACGAGGATGATCAGGGGATGGGGGCATCTCCCGTATGAAGATAGGCTGAGAAAGTTGAGGCTGTTCAGCCTGGAGAAGAGAAGGCTGCATGAGACCTCATAGCAGCCTTCCAGTATCTGAAGGGGGCCTATAAGGATGCTGGGGAGGGACTTTTCACTAGGGACTGTAGTGATAGGACAAGGTATAATAGGTTCGAACATAAACAGGGGAAGTTTAGATTGGATATAAGGAGGAAGTTCTTTACTGTAAGGGTGGTGAGGCATTGGAATGGGTTGCCCAGGGAAGTTGTGAATGCTCCATCCCTGGTGGTGTTCAAGGCCAGGTTGGACAGAGCCTTGGGTGAGATGGTTTAGTGAGAGGTGTCTCTGCGCATGGCAGCAGGGATGGAACTGGATGATCTTAAGGTCCTTTCCAACCATAACTATTCTATGATTCTATGATTCTATTTCCAAAATGTTTATGCTCTTACACAGTATTCTGACTGGAGGGTTCACAGTTCACCATGATTTCATTCAGCGCCTTTAATATTATGTTTGGGGCCTTCACTACAAGAAAGATATTATGGTGCTGGATCATATCCAGAGAAGGGCAACAAAGCTGGTGAAGGGCCCAGAACACAAGTTGTATGAGGAACGGCTGAGGGAACTGGTGTTTAGTCTGGAGACATTACCATTTCCTGCAACTACCTGAAAGGAGGTCATAGCTAGATGGGTGTCAGTCTCTCCTCCTAAATAACTAGCAATGGGACAAGAGGAAACAGCCTCCAGTTGTGCCATGGAAGGTTTTGACTGGACATTAGAAAAAATGTCAAGCACTGGAACAGGCTGCCCAGGCAAGTGGTTGAGTCCCCAGCCCTGCAGGTGTTTAAAAGATACGTAGATGTGGTGCTTTAGAGTTTAGTGGTGGACTTTGTAATCTTAAGTTTATGGTTGGACTTGATGATCTCACAGGTCTTTTCCAGCCTAAATGGTTCTATGATTCTATGATCTTGCATGTCCAATGACGCTCCAGTGTTAAGAGGCAACTCTTCTCAAGTTCGTGTTCTTTCAAGTATGCAGAGGAGTGAACACTTTTCTAATTCAGCCCATAAGACACACACCGTATATCACATTCACTGATTTCATGAAGAAATAAAACCCTAAAGAGAGGATAGCAAGACAGGTAGAAGTGATTTTGGCAGATTGAGAAATAATGAAGTTACTGCTTACAGAGTTATTCAAAGATGGGAAAAATACAGGTATTTTACTTTTGTATCTTGTTGCAACTCTTTACTTAATTTAGCTTTCACTTTGATACAATCTTATTGATTAAGCAGGTGCTATGTTTGAACGACAATGTTTCCATGGAGACTGCAGGGCAGGAAGGCACGAATCTTAAGATGCCACACATATGACACAAATTATAGGATTCGTGGATAGCACGCTTCATGCCATGCAGCACAGAATAGGTTGGAGACCAGCAGTATTACTCATATAACCTATGAAGACCAAACTCTTTTTACTAGCTACCATTAACTTTTTATTAACTAGCAAGATGGATGCAAGTGGGGAAAAAAGAAACAAAAAGAAACAAAATAAATTAATGACTTGTAACTTTGCAGTCCAAATAAATTTTGGATTTACTTGTCTTGAAGCATTTAATATCTCAAATGACATCATGGCATTATTTATATATTACCTTAATTTTCCACTTGGGAAGAAGGAACTCACTTCTGCCATGTGCTGAGTATTCTGATAAAGTTGAGAATAAGTTTTAAACAATTTCTGTTGACATGAAGCATGCTCTGAACTCAGTTAAAAATAGTACTCTCTGTTTCAAGAGACACGATTAGAGGAAGTAGCTGAGGCACATACCATACTGCTATACCCACCCAGTTCTGTAACAGTTATTTCAAGCAAAAGCAAAATGGATGGCTACTGGCATTACTATCCGAATCCTGCAAAAAGCTTTATCCTTGTGGGTTGCTTGTTTGTTTTCTGTTGCTGTTTTTTTCCCAGTAACCTGTTCAAGGCCAGGTTGGATACGACTTTGAGCAACCTGATCTAGTGGAAGGTGTCCTTGCCTGTGGCAGGGGGTTGGAACTAGATTACCTTTAAGGTCCCCTCCAACCCAAACCATTCTATGACTCCATGATTCTAGCAAGTTAAAAAACAAAATTACAAGCACTGTCAAAGAAGAGAGAAGAAGATAGAAGCATTACATTTTTTTTTTATGGTGCTTTCTTCTCTTTTCTATAGCATAAAGATTTCAAAACTGGTATTAACATACTACTTGTATTACTTATCAGCATATTAAGTATAAGAAAATAATACTTAGTAACAATTGAAACCCTTGCTTAGAATACAATACGAAAAGAAGCCCTTTGGGATAGATTTTCAAGTATTTTTATTCATAAGCCTTTATCCATTCATTCCTTCATTCCTTTAAAGGATAAATCCTACCTGCATACAGCTAGAGAAAATTATCTGTACACAAGGAGGCTGAATCAGAAAATTTACCCCCTAAAATGTAGACTGGTGTCGTGGTTTAAACCCAGTCAGGTAACTCGTTCACTCACCTCCCCCCCCTTTCTTGCCCTCCCCCTGCTCCCGGAGGGACGGAGAGGAGAATTGAAAAGAATGCAACTCCCACAGGTTGAGATAAGAACAGTTTAGTAACTAAGGTATAACACAAATCACTACTGCTACCACCAATTATAATAATGATAAAGGAAATAACAAGGGAATACAACACCTCAGCACCAGCCGACCGATAACTCGCCCCCCAAGCCCGACCAAGCACCAACCGATACCTCCTCCAACCCTGCAGTCTCCCAGCCCTTCCGGCTAACTCCCAGTTACATCCTGGGCATGACGTGCTCTGGTATGGAATACCTCTTTGGTCAGTTTGGGTCAGGTGTCCTGTCTCTGCTTCCTCCTGGCTTCCCCTCCTCCCTGGCAGAGCATGAGGCTCACAAAGTCCTTGGCCAAACCAAAACATCTCTATCAGCTCTGTTCCCGAGCCGAAAGTCAAAACACTGCACTACACCAGCTACCAAGGAGGAGAAACATGACTGCTACTGCTGAACCCAGGACAACTGGCAATGGAATTTGTATGTCAAAGATCCTTCCTCAGGAGGGCTCTGAAACTGGATAAGGTGGTCTTGGAAAATGGGATTATAACATACATTTAATATATTTCAGAAAAGAAAAAAAAAAAGCAGCAATCCAACTTAAAAGAATAAAACAGTGGTGAAGTAAGGAAGTGAGTTATTCTGAAAAGGTAGACTTAACACTATTGAGCTCGATAATTAAATAATCTACTGATCCTATAGTGTGTATTTGCCTCTCTCTATGTATGTTTATATAATTATACACATAAATTTGAATGACAGGGAATTACAGCAGATAAATCCAAGTGGAAGGCCTGATACAAGCCTCTTAGCAGTTGGTGTGAATGGATATTTTGTTCCTGAGAAAACGAACAGGAATAAAACAGGGCTGAACAGTAAAAAACAAGCAAATACTTGAAAGCACTAAAACATGCCTGTTGTTTGGTTGAATTTTGGTTCCTTGCTTTGTGAGTTTTGATTGGTTGGGTTTTTTTTCTTGTTTTCTGGGGCACTGTCTTAAAGTCAGAATTCATAGCTGCTTCTGAAAGAGAAAGCTTATAAATTACAGGAATGAAGTACACAGATTTCAGAACTCAGAGGTTTCTTTTTCTTCGGCACAGCTCTCTGCAGCTTTTATCAACATTCAAATAAATTGATTTTCTAAAAACAAAAACTATCTTTTTATCAGAGTGCAGATATGGTGATTTTTGCATATTGTTTTTTGTTGGGGCAATTTTTAACCAGTTACAGAAACATTATTATTCTGGACTTCATCTGGAAGTCAGACTTGTTCTAGCTGCAACAGAGTCCTAATACTTTTTGGATTTGAAATGTTGACACAAACACAGATCCATGAAAGAGAAAACACCTCTACTTACTGTAACCCTCTGTTTTCAATCCCACCTTTTACAGTATACTCTCTTCTAGCATTTACAGGTAAAGAAAACAGATCATAATTTTGTGGAAAGTTATTTACTAACTGCCAGGAAACAGTAAGTAGGTACTACTTTCCCTCTCAGTTATTCTGTAATAAATCCCCTTCAAAAATAATTTTATTTTATTGCAACAGAATACTGTGTTTTCTGAGGTTTGTAAGTATAAGTCACACTGGTGCCCTTTACTTACCCACACATATTTTAACATGTGCAATCCTTGTTCTCTCCTTTTCCTTCTTCCTTGCATGCACTATACTGGATCGAGTACTGCAAGATGGGACATATCAGTTCACTGCTAGGAATAAACATTCTTCCATGCCTTTCTCAGAAGAGACATCGTTCCTCATAATTAAAGGGAAAATGGGAACTGAATAAGCCTTTTTGAAAAGATTTTTTTTTAGGCTACTTAGACAGGTAAACATAATAAACCACATAAAACACTGCACTTTTTTGTTTGCTGTGCTTTTATCTAATTTTGTAATAAAAGATATTTTTATCACTTTGATGGGTGTAAGGTAGTCAGTGAATAGAGGTGTTACACAATACTTGGAATATGTTGAAAGCAACAAAATAATCCTTTTGGTATGTGGCCTTCCTTTGAAGGCCTGTCACTGCACAAGGACATTTTGTCTATTCTACCTTAACACTAATTTTCCCTGGCTTTCATCTCTTCTGTAAACCACAAAATATAATGGTAAATGGCTTAACCAAATGGACATAAATGTTACCATTATTTTCCCTTTGAGGGCCAAACTATCACAGCAGGGCTGATGAGTGGAGCACAGTGATCTAACAACATGCATAGCTGTACAAAGAATAAGCAACTGTGAAAGGGATATGGGAAAAACATGATGACAAGTATCAGGATATAAGGGGAACAGAATATGAAAGGTTGGCTGGTAGTCTGTTCTGATCAGAGCTGTACCATGTTTTAAATGTCAGCAGCAAAATTTGAACTGAATAGACTTCAAAGGAAATGAAACCCCACAAAGGACATAAAGAATTATCCAAAGGTTGCAATTTTATTTGTTTTCTGGGGCAGCCTGTGTTGAGCGGATTTTTGTTTGTTTTAATTATTAAAATAAAAAACAGCTTCTCTTATGAGAAGAAAGATTTCCATTCAGAGCAAGAAAGCAAACCCATAGTCATAGTGAATGGATCTTCTAATAGACGGTAAAATTTAAATTCACCTTTAAATTATGAACAACTTGTCAATTCCCTTGGAAACTAATCTAATGCTTGTGAAGTAAAAGAGCTATTGTTTGATGCTTTGTTGAACAAGAACAGTAATTAAAACTTGTTCAACACTGATATTTTGGATGACTCTATGTACTTGTACTATACAATGATGGGTTGAGTACATGGAATAAAGGGACTGTTTTATACTGTTTTGTTGTGAAAAAATATTTTTTCTTCATGGAAAATAAAAATACAATGGGTTTTTATTTTCCCATTGGAGGGGTCATGTTTCTGGTTCATTATTACTGTGTTGCTTATACAAGCTCTTTGACAAAATGTAGCTATGCCTTTTTTTGACAAAAGAAGGAAAGTAAGGCCTGTAACAGGTTAATAATATGCAGGACTGTATAACATCAAAGAACAGACAAAAAAGAATATTATTTTCAGCTGAAACTGCAAAGGAAATACACTTTAATTTAAGAGTTTACTTTCATGAGCATGCTTAAGTCATAGGCCTTTCAAAAAGCTGTCTGACATTTCTGCTAAAAGAAGCAAAATTGTAAAGGGCAGACAAGGTCTACCAATGCCAGACTCCAAATATGTATAGAAATTGCTGCTGTGTGTACAGTCTCTAAACTGGTTTCTAATTCCAATTGAATTTAATATTCTTTTGCTGGATTTCCCCGATCCGTCTCAAAAATTGAATTCACATAGCTGAATGAAGACCCTATTATGCTGGTCTGCTCCTTTTGTCCAACAGCTCAGGCTGTGGTCAGGGTGCATCACAAGATATTTAAAGGGCTTTTCGAGACATATGAGACAATATAAGTCAATTTTTGACACTGATGCAACTGAAGAGGTTACTAAAGTTTTGCGATTCTCAACCTGCAGGGAAGTTAGCTCACTAAAATAGTTAACGGCATTTAGAATTAATTTGTTCATGATAGAACTGCTTCATTTCATGTATTCTAAATGCTGAAAATATTCTTTAGCTTTCAGACCTTCACCTAACAGAAGAAAAAAAAAAAAAGGGATGACCCTCTACAGTGAAAGACTGTCAACAGAAATCATAGAAGTGTCTTGATTTTTCCAGTATTCACTTTTTTTCTTCCCTCGTCAAAAGTCCATATGCTCAATACACACACATGGTTTTGATGAGAAAAGTAATCTTAAAACAGAATAAAGAATTGAGACAATACTGTCTGTATTACAAGTAAGCAAGAGCAACATCATTATTTTTGAGATATCAGTATGCTGTTACTTTCCATTTTCCCCATAATTAACCCTTAATAGCCTATGTGGGTGATATGCAAAATTCCATATGGAGAGTTAATTATTTTTCTTATACAGAAAAGAATGAAAATACTAAATTTACTTGGCATTCAGATATTCTTTTCCAACTGTTTTCAGCTATTTAGTTGAAATATCAGTTACTCTTTCAGCTTTACCTACCATTAGGAGTTATTGGTTAAAACTAGTAGTTTTGGACTAGTTTGTCATAGACAGTCCTTCAATTAAAATAAGTTAGTACAGTGAAAATAGGTAATTTATTTTAGAAATGTAATTTTAGATTAAAAAATGCAGATTTAGTATCCATTAACTCATTCTCCTCCTTTAAATTACTAATTCAAAGAAACTTGGTTTTTACTGCCAGATTTATAATATAACTAAATCCTTTTACAGGGTCAGCGTCTTACATTTCCAATCTAACTCAAAGATTGAGCATAGCTACATATAGCCATAGATGATGTTCATTTTCAACACATCTGTTTTAAAAATATAAACTCCTCTAAATATTTAAAAATGGAAAGGCAGCTTTTTTGTGAATTAAATTAATTATTGCAATAGTCCTAATGTACATGTGCATTTGTATCTTTTCTTTAGGTATGAAGCATGTGTAAGACAAAACAAATGCACAGAAATAATAAAAAACAACATATATATTGAATTACTGTTATCTTTATGCTATTCCTTCCTTTTTCTGATTCCTAATTGTGTATTAATGGTCACATTGTACTGAGAGCTGGTGATTTAGCAGTCCTTCTTTTAAAATCTCACACATTCCTTCTGAAATTTTTGGGTTCAAAATGGCAACCAGTCAATATATGGTTAGTTAAACACATTTCTGAGCTGCATTTGTAACTTGAATTAGAACTCCATTGCCCAAAACTACCTTATGGACATTTGTTTTTTGTGACCTTACATAGGCTTTCCATAATAAATTCTGCAGCTACTGTTAATCCTGGTGAACAATGGCAATAACAAAAGACCATGGCATATAGTCTGAGAAGTACTGAATACAAAAAACTGCACGAACACATGGTCATTCCACTTTAACATTCCCTCTAAAATCTTAGTATCCTTGTCACTGCTTTGCTCAGCGTATCTTCCAGGATGGAGCTAGGAATGGCTGCAGCAGATAAACCATTTTGCTGTCTGTGAACTTTTACTTACACATTTTTAGATTTTAAAGATCAAGCAGGTCTCCTTGTGCAGGGCTACCTGGTCTCTCTGGGCTAGTTCCAACTAAGTAAATGAAAAAGATTTTGCTCCTTCTCAGGACACTTATCCCTGCATCTACTGAGTGCAATAGTTGGTTCATTCACTTTGTTAGAATGTGGATAAAGCTCCTCAGACCCATAGAAAGCTAAGAGTGTTCCTAACCATGCCATTTTGCATACCTTCATTCAGCATCTGATCCCCCATTCTATTTCCCCTGTGAACCCCTAAACTGCTTTTTTTTGTTAATTGTGAACTACCATACCACATCACTCATGGTAACTTCCCTGTTGTGCATTTCTTCACAACACTCTGCATAAAAGTTCACCTGATCTAACCTGTGTTCTCTGCATATAAACCAAATTTTTCTACATGTTCTAAGTGTTTGTCCTGGGTTCAGCAGTAGCAGTCATGTTTCTCCTTCGTGGTAGCTGGTGCAGTGCTGTGTTTTGACTTCCAGCCTGGGAACAGTGTTGGTGAAACCAATTAACATGGCCCCTGCACAAGGATGACACGCAAATTTGTGAAGCGTTCCATATTCGGGGAGGGGGCGGGGGGGCCCTCGATTGTTGTCAGCCCAGCACCACTCACTAGGAGTGAGTGAACAAGTTGCCTGACTGGGTTTAAACCACGACAGTTCTTTTTGGCGCCCAACGTGGGGCACGAGGGGTTGAGATAACGACAGATCTGACCGGATTAATAGTCACTCGTCACAGTGCTGATTTTTTGGCTCTCAAGGTTGTTCCTCTTGATCTCACAGTTTCAGTGTATCATATCTTACTTCCATCCGGTATTTGCTGTATTAGTGTTTTTCAAGTGTGGGGCTTGGGCTAAGGGTTTTGTCCCATTGTACTTTATGGTAATGACTTGTAATACAATAGAATCATTGATCATGAAACTGATCTGGCTTATGTTCCCAGTGGGGTCACCACCTTTATACTTTGGGAGGTATATGATGGAGGTGCTTAGCAATTACACATCTTTTTTCTCCTTCTCAGGTGCTCAACCTGTGAAGGAGACATCCTTTTACCTTCCCAGTCCTCCCCTCAGAACATTTACATTTGAGTTTTGAATTTTTTGAATGGCCTTTTAATGCTGTTGAGACTTGTTTGCTGATCGTGATGGGAATCACCATGCTAGCACGCATACAGAGTGTATTTTGTCCACGACTGATTTCAAGAGTTAAGCAGAGTCAGGTTTGGTCTTGTCTGGGGTCAAACGACGATGTAGGAGGACCAAGAGATTTTCCCTGAGGCTGGACAGCCATGAATGGCAGTGTGTGTGGGATAGTATGGGCAAGTATCTAGGTCAGTGGGCCCCTCCAGTACTTTGGAATTTCACTACCAAACAACTGCAAAATCCAGGAGAATTAGTAAAACACTTTAATGAGGTGTGTGGTCATTCTGGCCATGGACAAATCATGAAATCGTGCTGGGGCTTGGCCTATGCTTACAGGGCCTTGTTCAACACTATCTAGCACCCTCAAAAGGAAAAGAATGTTGGCCGATCTGAGGACAAAGCAACAGTCAGCGCAGCTACTCCAGCTCCAGGCACAGCAGCTTCACCACCACCAGCAACAAGTACAGTCGCTACTCAAACTTTGGCTGCAATGAACAGCTACCCCAGTGGCAAGCCAAGCAGCTGGGATCACTTGCTAGAGAAGGGGGAATTGACAAAGCAATTGCAAGAGAGAAAAAGTCTCTCAGTCTTTGGAGGCGGCTCTTGGCAGCTGTGAAAGAAGGGTTTCCATACAAGGACGATGCTATGAGTCGTTCGGCCAAGTGGACTACTATAGACAAAGGCATCCAGGGAATCAGCCATTGTAGAGATGATCTATCACATCAAGCCGAATAATGGGGATACACACACAGATCCAGATGAGGTTGAATGTACACGACCCATGTGGCGAAAACTTACACGGAATGCACCGTCATCATATGCCCATTCATTGGCAACAGTAACCTGGAATGACATAGTACCACTAACAGTGGATGAAACGGTTCATAAACTCCGAGAGTTCGAAGACAATCTCACCCCTTCCATCATCTCAGCTGTGAAAAAAGTGTCCCAGGACCTCGAACAATTGAGGGACGATCTATCTGATTTATCCAGCTCCTCATGTGTACCAACACATGTCTCAGCTATTAACAAAAAGCATCCTATTGTTTGAGAGAGGAGATACAGGAGGTGTTCCATACCACAGCACGTCATGCCCGGGGTGGGGGGTAACGGGCTTCCGGGTAGGACTCGTTTCTTGGCCAGTGGTATCGTATTCTCTTCCCTTGTTATTTTCTCTTAACATTGTTGTAGTTGGTAGTAGAGGTGATGATTTGTGTTGTACATTAGTTGCTGGACTGTTCTTGTCTCAACCCGTGGGAGTTGCACTCTTCTGATACTCCTCCCCATTCCTCTGGGAGAGGGGAAGGGGAGAGCCCCAGGGAGGGGAGAGCCCTCGATTGCTGTCAGCCCGGCACCACTCACTGGGAGTGAGTGAACAAGTTGCCTAACTGGGTTTAAACCACGACATTGTTTAAGAAGGCTTATATGTGCATGAAAATTAGGGTATTAAACAGGCAATTGGATTTTTTTTGGCATGAAAGATCATCTCGTCCAGTCCCGCTTCCGGAGCGGGAACACCTACATAATGTTACACAGGAATGTGTCCAGGCGGGTTTTGAATGTCTCCAAAGATGGAGACTCCACAACCTCCCTGGGCAGCCTGTTCCAATGGCAAGCATAAATAAACACTTCCTACAAGTTTTGAAGTTAAATAAAAGTTCAAATATTCAACTTTAAATTTTGAGCAAGCTTTTAAATAGAACACCCTCTTCCCCACTTCTATACAAAGATAAAGCAGTGGTGTACAAAGCACACAAGTTAAATTGTGTTTGATAACTGGGGAATAGCCTTACTGTCAGTTATCAAACAAATCAGGAGAATAAACATATCTCTATCTTGTAAGATAAGACTAAAACCAAAAATCCACGTTAATCATGATAGAAGTGAAACATCTGAATGCAGAAGCCTCACAGTTATCACTTAAAAGCTTTAAACCCAACTTCCTCTGATCTATTTGCTATTGTAAAGCAAATATCCAA